>NC_134270.1:125342750-126569000 GCF_031893055.1 Leptodactylus fuscus | reverse complement strand
TTATCTTAGGATAGAAAGCTGATCGTGCTACTGTGCAGACACAGGGAGGGCGATGGATACAGAGAAGGAGATTTAAAGGAATGTGTAATAACCTATTGCTCAAATCAAGATTTTATGTTAACCATATTTTAACAGAATTTTTAATGGTTAATATTAAATATTGAATGAAATATTAAACTTTCAATGTATCAGTTATGAAAAAAAAATTGTACATGGATACACTTTTCACATTTACCACTAAACCTAATTGTAGTTTGATACTTCCTTTTTTCTGGAGATCTTTTTTCAGTAATCATCTTATTTCATCACTGGCAGGAATACAATTAAAATTATATGTACCGGTGTATAAATAAATATATAAAGACAAATGGATGCTGCATTCCAAATTATTATGCAAATTGGATTTAATTGTCATAAAGATTTAGTTTTTTGTTTTTCCATTAAACTCATGGCTTGTCTTGTGTCTCAGGGCTCTCTGGATCACTGATGTCAATCTCAAATACCTGTGATAATTAGTTTACCAGGTGATAATGTTCCACATTATTAAGCAGTCCACAGGTTTCAAGCAATATGGGAAAAACAGGATCTCTCTGCTCCCGAAAAGCATCAAAGGGAGCCTTCACACGGATTTTATGCTCTGCTCATTGAGACACATAAACACATGTCAAAGTGACCGCTGTAAAACACAATCTCATAGACCTCAATGTGTGCCGGTCTTACGTGCGCTACACATTGAATTCAATGGGAGGCTTTTAAACCCATTGATTTCAATGTGTAGTGCGCATAAGAAGTCTATGGGATTGTGTTTTACAGCGGTCACTTTGACACGTGTTCACGTGTCTGAGTGAGCAAAGCGTAAACTCCGTGTCAAGGCTCCCAAATAGTGCAATGCCTTGGACAAGGTATGAAAGCATTAGATATTTAATGAAAACTTAACCATGATCAATGTACTGTGAAGAGATTTGTGGCTGATTCAGTGCACAGATGGGTTCATGCAGATAAAGGTATAATCAGGAAGGTTTCTGCCAAAGAAATTCATCAGATTAAGAGAACAACTGCTAAAATTACCATTACAAAGCAGCAAACAGGTATTTGACTGCTGGTGCCTCTGGAGTCCCACGAACCTCAAATCCTCCAGAGGCTTGCATAAACCTACTATTCGGCCACCCCTCAGTGCTCACAAGAATAAATGGTTGCAGTGGGGCCAGACATACATGAAGACTAATATTGAAAACAGTCTTGTTTACTGATGACTGCTGTGCAACCTTGGATGGTCCTGTTGGACGGAGTAGTGGATGGTTGGTGGATGGCCACCAACGACATCGGCAAGCAGTTGCTGGTAGAGTCATGTTTTGGGACAGATTCATGGGGAGAGAGCTGGTA
The DNA here is from genome assembly GCF_031893055.1 of Leptodactylus fuscus. Lineage (NCBI taxonomy): Eukaryota > Metazoa > Chordata > Amphibia > Anura > Leptodactylidae > Leptodactylus > Leptodactylus fuscus. The sequence goes on along the minus strand of NC_134270.1, from coordinate 126,567,617 downwards.
GATCCCTTTACGTTCCCTGAAGGCCTGATGATTGCCTCTGAAAAGTATATAGAGTTTCTGACTGACCACTCACTTCCATGGAACAAAAAGAACCATGTCTCCCGTTGCAAAATCATCTTCATACATAACACCATCTCATGCAGTAAAGAATACCTCGGAGTCATTGGCTATTATGAACATAAAAGGAGAGAAACTCATGGTGTGGCCTGATCTCAACCCTATGGAGTATCCTCAAGCAAAATATCTATGAGGGTAGGAGACAGTTCACATCCATCATGTAACTTGGTCTATTTTGATTGAAATAGCTTTTCATTTCAGTAAATGTGACCTCTTAATGTTGCAAATTCAACAAATACCATTTTCAGTTCTTTACAACCCATAAAATGCTTAGAAACTCTGTTGTGCATAATAATTTGGAACAGCAAAGTTTGATTTTTAATTTGTGTAAAAAATAAAATGTTATTGGGAGGTTTGTCCTATAAAATTTGATTTATAATCTAACGGTTGAAGATTTGTATGTTATTCTGACTGTTATTTGCATCAACCATTATGAAAATCAGAGAAAAATATAATTTGCATAATAATTTGGAACGTTGTGTAGATATGACAGGAGAACACTCAACACAATAGGTGACGGTCACAGCTTCCAGGGCTGGCGTCAGCGCACGGCATAGTCGGGCAAGTGCCGGGGCCCACAGAGCCTCTGGGGGCCCCCAGGCACTTGCCCGCCCCAGCACTTGCCTGTCCCAATTTCAGCTCATTGGCGTCCGACGGACGCCGATGACCTGAATACATAAGCGATTAAAGCAGGAGCTGTGAGCTCAGTTCCTGCTTTAACGCTGTGGCCCGGCTTACGTGTGTAGGCGCGATGTGATGACGTCATCGCGCCTACAACTATGTGAGTGGAGTGAGAGAGCGGAGAGAGGAGCGTCGGGGGAGCGATGGAAGGTGAGTGTGTTTGTTTTGTATTAAATATTAAGGTGGAACATAATGAAGGGGGCCCATGAAACTGGGGGGCAAATGAATGGGAGAAGGGGAACGGCATGACACTGGGGAAGATGGGGGGGTGGAACAGCATGACACTGGGGCAGAGACGGGGGACATGAAACTGTGGGCAGATGAAGGGGGAGAACGGCATGAAACTGGGGACAGAGATGGAGGAGGGGACATGAAACTGGGGGCAGAGGAAGGGTGTATATGAAACTGGGGGAGAGATGGAGGGGGGGCATATAATTTATGGGTGACTGTAGGAGGATTATACTGTGTGGGAGCACATGATAAATGAATGAGTATGGGCGGAGTCAACATAAAAGTGAGTGGAGCTAAATTTGCCCCTCTTTCTACTCTTTAAAAATTGGGAGGGATGGCGTTGGTGACGCCACACTCCTGCGTGACGTCACTCGCTTCATCTGCGACGCACAGTGTCTCGACTCCCCCGCCTCCTTTACAAGGGGGCCCACTGAGGCTCTGTCGCCCAAGGGCCCATAAAAACCTGGAGCCGGCCCTGCACTGCACAGGTCGCCGAATATGTCTAGAAAAGGCTCTTAGGCCCCACATAATGAAATGCAACTAAAAACACAGCAGATCTTTTTCTGCAGTATTTTTCAGTGAGGTTTTTACTACATTTTCTCTTCCCTTATTAAATGCATAGGGATATGTCATTTAGTTTCTAAATTTAACATTCTTTGTTTTTTTTTTATGTAGATAAACCTTTGATATGCATTTTACCTGTAAGGTAACAGGCATGAAATTGAAAACCTCTGGTTTACTGCACAGTACAAATGTGCAACTCGTTACAGCATTACAGCAATTAAAAATCATGCAAAAGCATTGTGTGAGTCAACCTCAAGGAATTGGAGGGTGTGGTCCAGTGTTAGAATAAAATTGTCTGTTTTTTTCCGGAGACATGACCACTCTTAGGCATACATCAGTACCCTGTCCTACCATATGGACAGGGGAATTGCGGTTTTTACCGCATTTCATCTACCAAATTACAAAACTCCTCCTGATGAATTGTTCTGATACAAGGACATAGAAACGCATTGAGGGGAATGATAGAAGTGCAGGCAGGTTATCGGCATTGATCTTAGCCTTATTGTAGGTGAGCTAACTAGGGAACTGTTATGCCCAAGACCAGTGGCGTAACTAGGAATGGCGGGGCCCCGTGGCGAACTTTTGACATGGGGCCCCCCCGACACCGAAGATCTCGACCGAGTCCCTCCTACGCATTCCTGCGCGCTCTATTATGTCCCATAGTGTCCCCTGCACACAGTATTATGTCCCTTAGTGGCCCCTGCACACAGTATTATGTCCCTTAGTGGCCCCTGCACACAGTATTATGTCCCTTAGTGGCCCCTGCACACAGTATTATGTCCCTTAGTGGCCCCTGCACACAGTATTATGTCCCTTAGTGGCCCCTGCACACAGTATTATGTCCCTTAGTGGCCCCTGCACACAGTATTATACCCAATAGTGGCCCCTGCACACAGTATTATGTCCCAATAGTGGCCCCCTGCACACAGTATTATGTCCCTTAGTGGCCCCTGCACACAGTATTATGTCCCTTAGTGGCCCCTACAGGACTAAATACTGTCACCGCTGACCGCTATACCAGGACAAATTGTGGATAAAAAAAAATCTGGTCCTGTGCATTACAATTTAGTAACTCCATGTGGCTCATATTAATAACAGTTAACCCTATCATGTCCCTCACATTAAGCCTTGTGTACCTCACATAAGAGTTACTGATATGTGAGAGACATGGAGGTAATAATAAAGTATCTTCATTACTATTACCCCCAAATGTCTCACATATCAGTAACTCTTATGGTGAGGCAAACAGGGGTTAATGTGAGGGAGATGATGGGGTTAACTGCTATTACTATGAGACACATGGAGTTACTAAAACACAAGTAATCACCCCAAATGCCTGATAGTAATAAGTATAGTAACCCCAGTACGTACCTGTGTATCTTCAGTTTCATTTTCCTAGAGCAGCTTCTTCCTCTTCTCTTCTGTGCAGGACGGCAGGGATAAGCCCCGCCTCCTCCTCTCATTGGTGGGCAGAGGACAGCAGAGAAAGGGAGGGGGGAGAGAGGGGGAACGTCCTGCAGCGCTGACAGGAGCCAGAGCTGCAGCTCCTGTGTCTCCGTTGCAGCAGCTTCGGGGCCCCTGTTGGTGGAAAGTATTCCACCAACAGGGGGCCCCGATCATTATACTCGGGGGTCCGAAAAGACCTCCGAGCATAATGATAGCAGCAGTAGCAGCTGTCACCGGGCCCCTAATGTCCCGGGCCCTGTGGCAGCTGCTACCGCTGCTATGGTGGTAGTTACGCCACTGCCCAAGACCCTGGTCATACCTGCTAAATCGGTCAGAGCCAAAACATAATCAGAAGGCTGTGACACAATACTTAACCCCTTATTGACCATCATAGGGGTAGTGGTATATTGGTGGTACAGGGACAATAGCAAACTCTATAGCCGGCTCATTTCAAGGCTCATCTATAAATTAACCTGTCCCCATATACTTGTTTGTGTAGGACTAATATTTTAAAATCCTTTTAAGTAAATTGATTAAAAGTTATGTTTTATAGTTACTCCCTCAGTGAATTATTCACTCTTGGGTTTTGTTTGGTATTTCAGTGTTAACTTGAAAGGTAGCGCTGTTTCTGGGGGGATAAAACACTCCACGGGCCTAAAGCGTAAAATATTAGTGAGGATGAGGATATAAGTTGCAGAATTCATAGGCCCTATTCACACATCTGTGGCCATTTTGCAGATGGAAAAACAAGGACGGTTTTACATACGCAAAGGTCTGAGGTTAGGATCTATTTCAGTGTTTCTCACCTGTTATTATAAGATCAAAATGTGAAAGTTTGGATGTTTTGTGCTTTTGTTACTCAATCACACAAAAACGGCTGAATGGATTTGGATGAAATTTGGCACATAAGATAAGATAATCCTTTAATAGTCCCACAGTGGGGAAATAGATAGTTGGTAACCTGGATTAACACATAGGCTACTTTTTATCTCGGTAAATGACATGGTTTCACGACTGTTATGAATTTATGTTCACATACTATATTAAACTGCTCTCGCCTGCAGGACAATCAGCTAATTGCACTTTGCTGATAAAGCCAGGTCTGTTATCCCTCTATGTAAACACACAGATAACAATGAGTCCATTGTGTACAAGCATCTGCATAAGTTTTCTGTGTCCTTTATGCAGCGTGCTGAGACACTGAAATAGGAAAACCTCTTTAATCTAAATTGGCAGTTTCCCAATTATAAACATGCTGGGAAAAAGAAAATCTAATTTGTTGCAAAATTCTAAAAAACCGAGAGCTATAAAGGTAGCCTGAAGTCACAGAGTTTTCCTCAAGCAGAGCTGAGGGGGACTGAGCAAACTAGGCGTCAAGCAGCTCTTAGAGCTGCCGAAACGCCGGAGCAGGCAGATCATTGATGCCAAAAACACTATCATTATATGGCGTCCCAGTGTGCTGCTGAGATGCCGGAACAATCACAGGCACGGTGCGAGGATTGAGTTCAGCGGCAAGCCAGCTTGAGAGCTGCTGAAACGCCAGAGAAGGCGAACCATCGACGGTAGCAATTTGCTGAATATAGGTGGATCATCGACGCCAACAACACACAGACAAAGTCGCAGGCAGAAGCTAGTATTTTCTATATTTGAAAACACATATACCAACCCATGGATCTGTGTGCAGTTCATGGAGAATACGGCCAGCACACACGTGTGATTCACTAAGCCCTTACACTGTGGGGGATCAGATCCACTGCAAAATCTGCAATACAGATGTAACTAAATATTAATTTGTGGCACAGAGTGGGTGAAGGGCGCAGTCTGAACAAGTACATACATTTCCCCTTCGGAGTGCCTTACTACCTTCCATCTCTATAGGGGGCTTGCGGGTATGACAGAGCGTGGGCTCTGCCTGTGTAATTACATGTCACAGTGTGTGCTAATTAGCATGTTTGCAGTGGTCTTCATGTGCAATGTGCAATTACTGTGACATCACCCTGCAGAGCATTGCTCAGTCCTGACTCAATATTGCACAGGTGCTGAGGTAAGTCATTCCTCAAAGCAAAGGTTATTTTCCATCTTATAGACTATTTTTAACTCCTCCAACCCTCACTATTTTATATTGTTTGCAGAACATCTCAGCTGTCCAGCCGGGAAATTGTTAATATCAGGATTAAATCGCAACTGTTTCGTTAACAATGATTTCACTACAACCTCCAGCATGCTCACCTGCGATTTGTTATCCCATAGCAGTCAGGAATCCACCGGATGCCTGCAACATTCCTGCCAATTCTGCCCTTCTGTTTAACCCCCGGAACGCTGCCAACTTTCTCTGCACAGCCTTTTTTTCAGCGCTTATGTACATCCTAACAGATAAAATTCCATGGCTCCAAAATGATACCAACCTCCCCCCCCCCCCTGTGGCTGACTGCGTTGTCAGCAAACACACAGGTTTTTAAGCACAGGCAGTCATTTATCATAGGTGACATGACGCCATTCATAAGCAGTTTTTTCTGCAATGCACCTAATCTTTACCTTGCCTTGATGCTGTAAGGGTGGATTCACGCACAACATTCTTTGGAAAACTGCCAAAGTAATTTTTATTGCAGTTTTTGAGCCAAGACCAGAAGTGGATTCAGCAGGAAGGCGAAGTACAATGTTCCATGCACATGGGGGTGCGGGCATCTGGACCGTTAGCTGGATTTCCGGGGTCAAAACTAGTCAGGAGACTGGGACTACTTGTATCCTTAGTCATCTAAGATGCTTCACTGTGCCATACTGTACATAGGACAGTAGAGCCATGGGAAGGCGGGGACTACTGTGATGTACATAGTCCAGGTGTCCTAACTGGGTTCCGGCTGGGAAATCTGGCCCATATGAATGATTTAGCTGCAGCGTTTTATACAATCTGCAAAGTAGATGGGATTCTGGCTAGTCCCATCTACACGTTGCAGAAAAATATCTGCAGTGGAGATGTTGTCATTTCAAAAGCCAATGTACTGTCACAGTACAGCGCTATGGACAGACTGTCAGGAGGAGCGTTCCCAGTTAGACTGTCAGGACGGTCGTTCCCAGTTAGACTGTCAGGAGGGGTGTTCCAGTTAGCCAGTCAGGAGGAGCGTTCCCAGTTAGACGGTCAGGAACACCCTTCTGACAGTGAAGAGCTATCAGTAAATGCACCAATAGCTCTTCACCCGGAGCACATAACGGGAAAACCAACAGTGTGCTGAATTCAAAGTAATGTTGGCTTTCTAGCGATATATAAAACCGCATGTGCCCCGAGGACATAAATAAGGTAAGGTGACATCAGTGGTAAATGGCCAGTGACTGAGAATTAAAATTGGCTTAGATGCCCATAGCAACCAATCACAGGACATAGCAACCAATTACAAAACAACTTTAATTTTTCAAGAGCCAAATGTGATGTACTTACATAGTGTGACATAAGATGGTGACATTGAAGCGAGAGAAACCTTTTAGTATGTTGGAATTTACAACAAGGCAGTTTGTTGTGACAGTTCAGCGAAGCTATCGGAATAAATCTGGTAAATTCGCTCCATATTGAAACTGCATTTCGCATTTTTTTTCCAATAAACAACAACAATAGAGACAACTTTTTATATTTAAAAAAAATTAAATGTTCTATTCAAATCTCACAATAAAACACATATAACATAGGAAGGATAAACATTGACCTCACATGTGGCTAAAATAATAAGTCCCATTCATTACAGAAGCACCAGAAAGTCTGACATGGGAGTTACCTTATATACAGTCACCAAATGGTACTGACACCAAACCCTCCAATGATCAGAATCTGCCGCTAACAGATCTACAACAACACTGAACCCCAGGGAGGTACAGCAAACAACCAGACTGTATACTTACTCCTAATTGCGTGGGCTAAGAAAGAAGAGGACCTGACCACCATGACACGCGTTTCGCATTGGTTTCCAAGCAGGAATGAGTGGGAGCATTGTCTGAAGCATTTTGAAGCCATATGCATTTCTGAGCATACGATGGACTTATCCAAAGTAAGCAAGTTGTGTGCAATGAGCAGGTACAAAGTCTGTGGATCCTTCTTTTTTTGCCAAAGATACTGTTATTGGCCATGGTGTGTGCCACAGATAAGATAAGATAATCCTTTAATAGTCCCACCATGGGGAAATTCAGTGTGCTACAGCAGCATGGATAATACAGTAATATATTACAAGAAAAGAACACACACAAGCTCATAGCAGACAGAGAAAGATACTAGGAGTCATAGCAACTAAGAAGAAAAAGAAAGACTCAGGATCATTTAGTTCCCTGTGTGGAGTGATCTCCGCTTAGCCTGATGTAGATTATACAGCCTGATAGATTATGTCTGGCAGTTTTTCCTCTATCAACAGGATGATCGGATCAGCCGATCTGAACAGCACGCTCCCATAGAAATGAATGGAAGCACCTGGCACGCAGACTTTGCCGGCGGCCGGCCGCTTAACCCCCCACATGCCGGCCACTTCCATTCATTTCTATGGGAGCATGCTGTGAGTGTGCTGTTTGGAACGGCTGTTCTGAACAGTGTTCTCTCATCTCTAATCTCCGCATGTCCATTAAGATGTTTGCCGACATATGGGTGAAACTCTACCAGAATGCCAGAAACAAATGGTGAGCTTGGCTCTATTATTGCCAGACCTAACACCCTGCAACTTCTGTCTGTGGGATTACATCAAGGGTATATGCCCCACCATCAAGCACAAGATCTGAACAATCTGGGGCAACACAGCTCGGTGGTTAGCACTGAGTCCTGGGTTCGAATCCCACCAGGAACAACACCTGCAAGGAGTTTGTATGTTCTCCCTGTGTTTACATGGATTTCCTCCCATTCTACAAAGACATACTGATAGGAAAAAAAAATATGTACATTGTGATCCCTATATGGGGTTCACAATCTACATTAAAAAAAAAAAAAAAAAAAGATCCGAACAACCTGAGACAATGCATCATTGAAACCATGGAGTCAGTTTCTGAAACCATGGAGTCAATGTGATCGCCGTGTCACCAATGGCGATCACATTGAACATTTATAGTCCATAGATAAAACTTGGATAAATAATGTACCTTTTCCTGTTAATAAACTTGTTTTGTATTTTAGCAGTGATGAATACCAAGGCTGTAATATTGTACTATTTTTTTTTTTACTATATACAGAATATATTTATATAGATCTATATAGGAACTGAGAATTCTGAAAGAGTATCTTCAACAGCTGCAAACAGTATTCATATAACAATAGGGGTATTTTGCAGATATTGTGCTTAAAAATCACTACTAAAGTAATTTTTCATGATCCTGAACTGCTTTGAGACGGCATGCCATTGTGTCTATTCAGACAGGAAAGCAAACTGACAACTATTCACACACGCTGCACATTTATGACTGTGAGCAATGGTTCTCACTTTACCTGAGGTGTACCTGTGCTGCTGTTAAAAATCTTGTGGGCATTAAAAGGATTTTCATAGACTAGTCTGTTCTCAACAGCTTTACGGGCATGATGTCCCATTCCAGAGACCAGCTGTGTCTGTCTGCCTTGGGAAACCACTAGCCATCAGCCATTACCACCAGAGGAAGTTATGGTCAACCATACATTTCCCCGGCGCGGTAACTATTCAGATAAATGGTCGTCAATAAAATACATAGACAGACGTGGTCCACCAGCTCATACATGGTACTTCTACCTCCCATGATCTCCATGTGGCATGATAGACTTTATGGAATATGTCTTTAAAGTCATTCTCTATCTAAAAACACTCTGTTTCGGAGAAAATATTATTGCACTTGCACAAGTCTGTTTCATCCCAGATTTCACATGCTCAATATGGTGCTAATGAGAGTCAACAAAGTTGCTTAATTCACGCAGTCATATGTTTGCTTGTATTCCATATATTGTATGCATGTGCTATTGTCTATATGGGTACTATGTGTTGCCTTTGTAACTCAATAGAGTCTGCAGAGTCAATAAAAATTGAGGTTTCTTAAGTCTGTGTTTGGTAGGTATTCGTATCTGGTTAAAGGGAGAAAATGCAGGAACTGAAAAATCAATATGTACACAGTAGGGGGGAAATATGGACAAACACACAATATTCTATATATGGTTCCATTTTTAGCTGTATTTTAACTTAATAAGGTCATACTCTGATTCATAGTAGTAAATGGGTTCTTCAGGATTGTGACATTGATGGTCTAGCTTAGTCTTCCTTTTTCTTATCTTTGGTGTTCCCACTTATCACTTATGTTGTAACTTAAAGGGGTTGTCCAGGATAATCTGGGTTTTTTTTTTTTTTAATTTTGTAATGAGGACTGAGAAGGTGAAAAAACCAACAACCCACACTCATCTGACCCTGGTGCTTCGTTGTCACCCACCACGATCCGATCCTGCTGTTCTGGTGTCTGGTTTTGGTGGAAGTCTCTGCCTCCTGTTACTGCTGAGGCCAATCATCAGCCTCAGTGACCTAAGGAAAGGACACGGGACGCCACAGGACCAGATCATGGTGGGAGACCCTGAGCACTGGGGACAGGTGAGTATGATTTTTTTGCCTCCCTTGGGGTTTGGGGTCTCCTTGCAAAAATAAAATAGTTATCCTGGATAACTGACATCAATGTTGTAGATCCAAAAACTAAGACAATGGCGACATATTGTAGTAAATTGATATCTATCACCCATTGTTCCAGTTTATTGGAAAGAAAGCTTTCAATAAGTTGATATTATTCTTAAGGCAGAATAACTTTTATGTAGACACCTTGGTAGGTCCTTGTGCTAGAACTGCTCTGACCTTCACACAACATTTACAATAAAATCAGGTTAGGGTTTCATGACAATTTTGTTTCTCCTCATTTATACAGATCTAGATTTGCTATTGTATTCTGGATTATCATATTTCCATATAACCCAATTATACTCCAGCTTCCTATGGTCAAATGACCATTAGTCTCTGAACAAATTGTCTGCTATGGCGCAGAATGGTTCCGTTAATAATGGCAATTCCAAGTTATGAGGCAGAAAAGCATGCCACACTATTACACTATCACCGCCATCATGTTTGACTCCTGTTAGCATGACTTTTCACGTGACTCTAAGTATCCTGGAAAGTAATGGGTATTGGGAAGTTTACAAATGTAAACAATGGGGCAGGAAGGCTAAAACTTACTTTAGCTTCAAAGTGGTTTTGGTGAAGGCTCCTTATGCCCCTTTAGGGTATACGGACATCATAGATGGGATGTCTCCCATTCAAGAAATCACACTATGTGCCAGAACAAAAAAAGCTGCTTTGTATGAATGGCTCACATTCTGACAGTGTGTGTATTAAAATGAAGGGTTTTATCATGCAATTCTATATGTTCCCCGGGTTGAGTTTTCTCGGGATGCAATAAGACAACCTCTAAAAGTATCAAATTTGGGGCCCCATAGCAAAACTACAATGGGGCTCCAATGAAAGGCTTGTGTTTAGCTTCATCAGTCTTCTTTGTCTCTACCTTGTTTTATTTTATATGATCTTCATTTATGTTTTCATTCTCGCCAACCAAGCACAACTACATCACAGTTTGACCCTTAGTTACTCTATGTGTTAGTGTGGTACTTACTCATACAAGCATATTTAGATATAATGTATATAGGTTAAAGAACTCTGTAATTGTTCCATTCTTTACTTTCTAACAATTATAGCCCAGCCAGAGCTGTATTCATAATTCTGCCGTCACCACTGTAAATATATGAAGCCTTTAGAATGACGTTCTAAGCACACGTTCCTTTAAACAGCTTCATGTTCCAGAAAAGCCCAACACTTGTCCAATAAAGTGAATGGGTGATACAGAAATACCGCATACAACCTGATGACAGGTGTGTCATGGTTTTTTTGGGAAAAAATAAACCCAGTCCTGTTTTTATAATTCTGTACAAGCCCATTAAGGACTTGTCGGGATATGACTCCAGTGGTGATCCTGTTACACCTCCCGCACACAATTATATAAAAGCATTGAAAGCATTAAAATGTTCACATTCATCAGCTTAAAAATAGCTTGTCATCATGTACCGAAGTCATGGTCAAATGTGTTCTGACTACACTGGTTTTACTGTGTCACCATGCTTTTTTTGATATGTATAATTTAAGTGATATTAGTCACTTTTCGATTATTTATGCCTATCCATACACAAAGACTGACGTCAGCACTTTGGTTTTCTGCTTTGTCTTAAAAATGGGAACAAAATAGCAGAGGCCATGTTTTATCACAAGAGAAAATGTCAGAGCAAATTAAAATGATATAATACAATTGTTAAAGCGGCAAGTCCTGGCATCATTTATATTGTTCTATTTTATTTCTAGCCAGTGGTGTGTGCAAAAAATTACAGGGGATGTAGACGAGTGTAAAAGAATTATTGGAAGTGAAGGGTAAAAAAGAAGGAGGTTGCAGGGTTGAAGGTCAATGGGGTAACTTGAAGCTCCTGGGCCATAATGTAAAATCTATAATAGGACTCCCTCCCCCCTCCAACTATCATACATCATTTCAGTACTTGGTTTCAACAGCAGCCTCTGTATACTGTATAGATAAAGGGTTGTCCATGAGTTGTACCTGGCATCGGCCCTCAATCCTATTAACTTTGAGGAGCTGCAATACTAGACACGACCTATGGATAAGTAAGGCGCTGTTTTTGAAATGGAATATGGTAAGGCTTTTGTAGTCAAAAGTATACAGAAGTGCAGAGTGGACTTACAGATTTTTATCAGTGCCATAATAAAGATATGCAGGGGCGTAACTACCGGGGTAGCTGCGGTAGCGGCTGCCACAGAGCCCGGGTCATTAGGGGACCCAGCAACAGCCTCTACCGCTGTGGTTTTTTTTATAGGCCAATCCTGGCTCCTGCTCACAGCCGTCATCGCTTCTCTTTCTGCGGAGGTGGCTGTGAACAGGAGGGGGATCAGTAAGTGGGCTCCACAAACACTATCATTATACTCGGGAGGTCTTTTCAGAGGCCCAGCGGAGGTGAGGGGACATAAAAAACAGTATTATTTACCTCTCCTGGATCCAGCCAGGATTCGGGACTACACGTGTGACGTCCATGGTGTCACATGGGCCAGGGCTTGCATCCTTATGCGTTGCAACGCAAGCCTCGGCTCAAGTGACATCCAGGACATTATTGAAGATGGCCGACATCTGCAGGGACTCCACTGGAGCCAGAGAGAGGTAAGTAACAGTGTTTTTTATGTTTGTATCCCCCTTGGGTCTTCAATTATTATACTCTGGGGTCTGAACAGGCCCCAGAGTATAATAATTGTTCATGGGTGTTCACAATGGGGCATAATACTGTGTGAAGGGGCCACTATGCAGTATAATACTTTGTACAGGGCCCACTATGGGGCATAATACTGTGTGCAGGGGCCACTATGGGGCATAATAGTGCATGCAGGAATGTGGGGGGGGTTGGTCAGTCAGGGTCTGACGATATATACATCAAATTAACACAACTAATAACCTAAGATGAAACTGGTTATGTGATAGAACATAGTTGGAGCATAGTCAGCTGGTAGATAAGTACATTGAGCTGTGATGTATATGATATCATTTTAATTAAGGAACATTGCTAATTAAATTATGTAAAGTCAGTTGGATAAAGTTTGATAATTGACCCGCAGGGAAGGAGTAAATGCAATACTTCTATGGATAATGACAAATTCTCCTATAGCTTTGTGCTGAAAGAATGACTGGCATATGGATTTTAACTAATTCATATGGGTAAATTCCAGTACATTGAATTAACTTTTTCTTTGTTGAATAAGAGTATTATTTTGTGTGAGATTGTTGGGTTGTATGTAAGAATGTTGTTTTGTTTGGTTGATCTAACCTGGTGGCATTACAAACTTCATTTAGCCCAAGGCCACACTGCAAAATAGGCCGTGATTCCCGTTACACAACCAAAGATTCGCAGTCACGTGGTGATTCCTTCACTTATTTTAATAAACTGAGTCACACTGAAACCCTGAGAGTGCCGTGACTGCGATTTCAAGTTGAACACTGTTGGACTTTTTTGCGACTAAAAGCTGTAGTCGCACTAGGGGTCACAATGCAACTATTCACTAACATGAGTGAAGGAATTGCAAGGCGACCCAACAATCTTTGATCTAAATCTCCCAAGCTATACTCTGACTTATAATGGCGTGAAAATCTGAATAGTCAATTAACCTTTAATAATGCAGTCAAGGTCATCTTTAATAAAGAATTGCTCAATAGTGACAATTTCTATGATTCAGAATTATTAATCCATGGAGATGAAAATCCCTGAATTTAGGTAGAAGGAATTCAAACAAGGAAAAATACTTTTCTTCTAGATTAATTAAAATTCACGACCCTCATTTCATAGCCAGAATGGAGATCCACTATATGAGTGCCTTTTGCTCTGGAGGACCAGACATGTCCATGCGTTACATGGACATGACTTTGATTTCAGAGGACTGTGTAATGATTCATATCACCTGTGTTAGGAGTATTTAGGTTCTTTACTTTCTATTTTTCTTACCTGGGGAGTTTTTGGCTGCGCAGTGTCTGGGGTGGCATCCTGGCGCTGCGGGGTTGTCCTGTCGTGAGTATTGGTGCACACCTTCTGACTTGCACGTGCGCACTGCTGGTAGGCAGCTTTATCTCCTGGTTGATTAGTCTGTCCTCCCATTTGCACCTGGGAGGAGTGGTCTCTACTCTGTATTTAAACCCATGCCTCCCATGGTTCTGTGCTGAGTGTCGCTTTTACAGAGCTAGGCCTTAGCAGGAGGAGTAGGTGGTTATCTGGGATAGAAGAAGTTCCGTGGTTGGTTTTTTGGGAGGTTTGGGTGAACGAGTTGGTTTGTGTGTTTTCCCTTCTGTGTTCACCAATCCTCCCTCTGTGTATAATTGACTGTGTGAGTGAATTGCCTTATCCTTTGATTTCTACTCAGTTTCCCTGTGTTTGTTTCCTAGTGTAAGGTACCTTCCCATATTGGTTTGGGGGAATCCTTTCCCACATGTTTCCTGTGTGCTGCTTGTGTTGTTAGTCAGCGCACACCCTTGTCAGTCCCTGTCAGTAGCAGCTTCACTTGTTTGTTAGGGGTGACCCTCTTTTAGTCTCCAGTCCCTAGAGGTCTTATAGGGCATTCCTTCTCCCACTTCCCGCTAGGCCTACGGAATCAGTGAGAGAGGAGCTGTCGGGGTCAGGCTTAGCCTGAGTACAGCCGACCTACACCCGTGAGGCAGGGACCGGGATAGCTAGTGGGAGTAGTGCAGGGCGAGATTCCCTACTGCTATCCCTTAGCCCCGTTGCAGCTACCTGGACTGACATAACAACCTGTGGTGGTGCTGTAGGGAATCTGAACTCATGCTGTTCAAGTCTCACCCAGATTACAGATGATCACTTGCGGTCACAGTAACAGGACACCCGTGATCATCTGATCAGGAGACCCTGCTAACAAAATGGAATTTTTTAATGGACAACCCCTTTAGCCATACTACCTGTAATGCCAAGCTGCTGCATTTAGTGCCTGCAGAATATTATCATGTATTTAGTGAAAGAGACATTAAGGCTAAGGCCCCATGGAATGATTGGCAGCACTAAAACGGAGTTTCTGCTGCAGGCAAATCGCGGCGTTTCCGGCCCGTGGGGCCCAGCCTTAGGGAGATTTACTGAAATTTACTAACCTTAATGTGCCAGGATACTGGATTCATGTGTGCCACAAAACTGGCATACATGCTGCACACCACATCTATTATGTGTGCTACACTCTGTCTCAATTCATTCAAAGAGACTTGTGGCTTGATGGAAAATGGACATAGTTTAGCTAGAAAAGGGGCATGACATAAGATGTGAAAATTTGGTGCAGAGGGAGCGGCCCAAAGATGGCAAAAATTAGACAAAGGTGTCTAAAGATGCATAAAATTTACATCCAGCATAAGCAACTTTGAGAAATTTGGCATATTTTTAGACTGCCTTGTCTATGTTTACACAGTCTAATTATTAGTCAATAATAGTAAACCTGCCCCAGTGCATCAAGAAAGAAAAGCAAAGAAAATATCGACTACTCCGATTCAAGTAAGTGAAGAGAACAATAAAACGGCAGAAAAATATGATGGTTTATACATATACTTGATTGTTCTTTGTTTCTAGGATGGCTCCCCACATCACCACTGTAATCCACTCATCTGCGCCTGGAGGTGGCCCAGAATAGCGGGACAGCACTCTAAATACAGGACTGTCCTGCTGTCCCAAGGAGACACCCGCTATCATAGGGCCTGGTGCAAATGCAACATAGTACTTTGAGTTAAAGTGGCCCTGCATATGAAAGACCAAATGAAGCAAAAATACATATTGTAATTGTAAGTTAACATGTGTAAAACTCCTTTATGGCATTGTGTGATTTAATGGAAGCCTAACATCACCAAATTGCTTGTATGTGGTTGTAGGGACTGTTTGTTACATAGTGAACATTGCAAAAAAGTGCAATCTTGCACATAATTGAGCTGTTCTGTGTGTGTGTTTGTCAGCCAGTCCCACCTTCTAACATAAAGATTTACAGGTCACAATGTGCAGCAACCACAGGCAAAAATGGGTGCACCAGCAGATTCGGCCACACCCTGGGTGCAACAAACAGCTGGTTTTCCAAGCACTTTGACAAAAGCAAGGCTGTGCTCTCTAACATCCTCTACAACAGTATAAATGTAATGTAGAAGAGGTTTAGGTGGTGGTAGACTCCCTTTAATCCATCTTCAGCATCCTCACTTATTATCTAAAATGTGGGACAGTTGCAGAATGTCTGTTGTTATGATGATGGTGGATCGACCACTTAGAAGTCCACAATGACAAAAATGGGGTCCTTTGTGCCCCATATGAAGGTGTGGAAGGTCATTTATGTTCATTACCCCTCCTTTCTTGGCAGCCCCATACAGATATATAGAGCGCAGCAGAGCACATGTGCAACCTGCCTCTTCACTGATGCTACAGGACCATTGTCAGACAATTGCTTCCTATCCTGAGGATATTTATTTACTTTCTTATATAGCACCATCATATGCTGCAGCGCTTTACAGACATTTACAGTCCCTGTCCCACATAGGGCTCACAATCTAATTTCCCTAACAGTACGTCTTTGGAACAGGGGAGGAAACCAGCGTACCAGAAACCCACGCAAACCCAGGGAGAACATATAAACTCCTTGCAGATGTTGTCGTTGGCTGGATTCGGGGGAGGGTGTCTCGGAACAAAAAAACAGAATAGCCCTAGAGAGAGTTATGACCCAGGACCTATTATGTCCATGGATTATACTGCTATCCCATTTCAGTACCCCTTGTGGTGCTGTCATAGAATTAGAGATTTGCTGCCAGGTTTCCCTACAAAATATAGCTGACCACTAGGAATCTCAGTAAAGGGTTTAGATTATTGTACACAATAGGTTGCCCACTGTCAACGCATATACATCCTGCCATTTCAATCATACAAGGCACAGAGGACAACTATTCTTGTGGTCAGCGGGTATCCTTGTAGTCAGATCCCCACTGATCAGTTACCCTTTAACCTATGGATGGAAACAACTTTTAATAACTAGAATACCTACTGTAAAGAGGTTATCATCACCTATAGTGAACATATAGCCCGTACAAAAACTTGTGACAGCCTCATCCATTTGTGATCTCATATAGGACACAAGATCCTTTGCTGCGTAGTGTAGAGAGACTGAATCTCTAGTGAGAATATAGGGTTAAGAGTTCTTTACCATGAGAGCTGAACAGTATACAACTATGACAATATGTTTCCATAGGAGCCAACGATACATTTAGGTTTGGATATTTAACAAGGTTACAATCATTACTAAAACCATAGAGAACGCTGGTCTAGGCACCTTTACAATATGGAGCAGGGGGTCAAAAATTGCGTCCAATTTTAAGGTACTTATGCTATATCTTATTAAGATATTTCTTTGCATTTGATCTGTTGGAATTCATGTATATGATCAATACATTTTTTGGGTAACCAAAACAATCCGGAGAATCTCAGTCTAATGTCTACTTACTGGAAAAGATAGGATATACAGGTGTATATATAGGTAGTAGAAGAAGGGTATATAATAGTGTGAGTGTTGATATTGGTGTCCTTACTGGTAAAGAGCTACCAAGAGAAATTGGGGTATGATAAGGGTGTGTATGGCCCAAGATAATGAAGCAAGGCATGCTGTATGTGTTGGTCAGGCGTTCACTTGCTACTAAAACATTTGCACCTTCTATGCTCCAATATAAAATTACAAATGGGAATCAGTGTTGGAATATGAAAGAAATAGATATAGACAGCCGATATATAACAGTGTCATGTTCCAGCAACTTAGTGTTCAGTGTAGAATGTTGAATAGCTTTGTAAATGCAGATGACAGATAATAATACACTGACAGTAAAGAAGATAGGCAGGTATGATTATGGTAAGCATAAGGTTAAGTCAGCAACATTGCGTCAATGGGCAGGAGGGCCATAATAAAAGCTAAATCCCAATCAGGTGGTAAGTGATATGCCAGAATGCTGCTGATACAGACGTATGTGATGAAAATTACTGACAAAGCAACTTTGCACACAATGGAGACATACATAACTGGATTACAACGGGAGACATAATTAGATATTTATGCAAGAACCTGCTACTGTGCTGACTGTAATTCACTATTTCAGAGATGATGTGAAATGCATGTTGTTGGCAAATGGGTAAAGTAGGTCAAGAAGCTGCCTAAGTGGCTCTCCTGGAGAGGGTAAAGTAACCAGTACAGATGGTATAAGACACCGAGACTAAGTGATCCAGGTATATTACAATGTGAGGCTATGAGTGAGATTATAATGATTCCAAGCAAGCCAGAGGGCAGATACATTGGAGATCAGAGATTATAGGAATACTTTGCTAATAATGCATAAGTGGGATTTATGGAGACTGCCCTGGTAATCCTTCCTGAGAGCCCATTTCAGAATAACATCTTTACATTGATTGACTGCAATTCTGGTTTAATTCCACTCTCTGTGGCACAATGGAAGACATGAGCACCCAATACATTTTTATCATATGAATGCACTAAGAAAGTTGTAGGATGTAAATGGGATGTGAGAGTGCTTTTGGATGGCTGGTGAATGAAGGTGTCTTTTCAAGGATACCTTGCTTTCTGGCAGTCCACACCCTCCACTGGTGCTGGTCACCGGTGGCCTTGGCTCTGAATTCTGTGGGTCAATTTCTGTTATTTCCGTCATGTTCTCCGGTGAGGTTCTCACAGTACTTTGCGATGAAATGATTGAGTTCGAGTTGGTGCTGTGCTATAGAGGGTTGTAGAGAAGATGCTGTAGGAGATGTCACCTGCGGTGATACGTAGTATGTAGAAGTCTTCCCTCTTGGCTGTTCATGGACTCGTTTCCATATTGGGTTTGTCTGTCACTTCTGTTCTTATAGTTGTCCCACAGTCTAGTGCCACAGCTCAGGGCATGCACCTGCTTCCTTGTAGACAATTCTCTTGGGCTTGCTCTTTATCACAGATGTTCAGGTCCCAGGAGCTTGTGAGCTTTAGTAAATCCTGAGCACACTTCTATGGTGTCTCTTGTTCTCAGTCTGATGCACCTCGTTCCATAGAGCAGTGACACTAAATTGCAGCACCAACTTGATGGACAGCAGTCTCTCGGACTAATGTGCCAGCAGTGTCTGGGGACTGTCTTGCCTTGTGTCTTCCCAGTATCACAATTACACCGTGGCGGGCGAAAGCTGCAGTCTCTGTTTTCTAATCCCTTCCACTGTCTCCTCTTATACTCTTTCTTCTTCCTCCACTGCAATCTCTCTTTCTCCCTCCCTCCTCTGCTCTGCCCCCCTCTCTGCTGCAGACTCTATATCTCTCCTCTCTTCTCAGTGCTGCAGTCTGTCTATCCCATGCTCTGCTGCAGAGCTACTCTTGCTATATCCTCTGTCTTTTAACATAGGGATGAATTTCTCTTACTATTGTACTATTGCAATTTCTCCTTTTTGGCTGCCACTCTGCCCCTTTATTCAGTTACTCTGTGTACTGCTATGCCCCTGATCTCCCTTGTCTCTGCAGCCTTACTCTGCTTTCCAATTCCAGGGCTATCTAATGCTGTCTGTTCCTTTATTTCTATCTCTCCTAGTCTCATTGTCTTTCCACTCCCCATGCCCCTAGTGCCTGTCGTTTTTTAGCACCACCCCTGGCACCCTCCTCTGTCTTTCATATGTTAATTCTTTACCACACCCTTTATTCTGATTGGGTCCAAATTGAGGGCAGGGTATTGTGCCAACGCAATGAATGTGCCAGCATGAACAGATATAGGAGGCAACTTGACTTTGACATAATAAAGTATCGCATAAATATAATAGTCAAATCCAAACAGATATAGAGCGGATTTGCCCCAATAAATCATCATATGTTGATTCTTGCAGCTTCTTATGTCATAGTTATAAGACATCTTTGACTTCCAAGAACAGCCCTGAATTTATCTTTTAAATGGACATAGTCATTAGGTTTTTTCAGAAAGATCAGGATTTGCCAAGAATCTTATGTGTATATGACATCATTGAGCATCTGTTCTTGGAAGATTATACACATGAATAAAATTCATGAAATTTTCCTATAATTGTACCCTGTAAAATGTGATTTTGGTGCTGCCTTGTAGCTGCTGATTCCTCAGATCTCTACAGATATGGATACCATGTCAAAAAAAATCTCTTTGGTAGCAAGTATTAGTCTATGGTCAGCTGTGGCTTATACCTCTCAGGACAATGATTGGGTCCCTTGAGTGACCTAACACTAGAATCTTAGATCAGAGGAACAAATCCCATGACATATGTTTTGCCCTCCTTGCTCCCCCATAAATCCATTGGAGAAAGCATATTTATAAGACTACTTTTCTAACATGGCAGGCTTAGATACAGAAGAAGTACAATAAACCTTAGTGCAGTGAGAGGGGCCTGTGGCTCCCCTGGCTCATGGGCCCTGGCACAATCTTGACTACTGCAACCCCTACAGCCCATCACTGGGTCTTAATACTGACTGACTTGTAAGACTGCATTGTCTCTCTAGTTCTGTATGCTCCATGTCTATGAACCCATAAGGCACTAAATAAATGTAATCTAAAGCACACATTTTTGCTCATAAAATTGTACCAGATATAGATAGTTAAAAGTCTATGGACTCCTGTGAAAGCTATTTTTATTAGCACATGCTTATTTTGTCTGGCCTATGGGCAGAGGAATAACGGGAAACTCCTGGGCCCCGATGGCACTTCCATTTACCATATGCTATCAATAATACTAAGGGCTTCTCAAGATATAAAGAGGCCTTTGGGCTCCCTGAGGCTCCAGGGCCTGGTAGCTACCTTTGCACCCCTGCCTATGGGTCAATAATATAGAGCAGTAGGGACTCTGTGTACCACTAACAGGGTCCATGGATCCTTAGTAGTATAGGCCAACAATATTTGAGGAGGGGAACCTGACCCCCACTGATCAACAGAATGCAGTGTACACAGTGCTCACAATAGTGAACACAACATTGCCTATACAGTATACAAGAACACTGCCACATAGCCTCATTCCCTTATCTTTCTGTTAGAGAAAGAGTACCAGTCACTATATCATTAATCTATAGACATGCTGCTATACCATACTATGAAGGAGATAAAGAAGTGCATGTCCCTTACCAGGAGTCATTTAGGTGGTGCTGTGAATAGCACATGATCTATGCCCATTGTGCCATGGTTGACATCCAGCTACGTGAGTAGAGTCAGAGCTATTTCTGCTGAATGGGCATGATAACAGCAAGAACACCACCACTGTCACCATTGTAGCACAATCCAGATGACTATGCTAAGTGCTTGCTTCTCAAGGATCATATTCAGACTTGTAGCTGAAGCTGAGTGAAGTGTTTTAGCCACTACATTGCCTTATCAATTTGTTTATCTGCTCCGTTTGCCAGATACAACTGTGCTGCTTACAACATCCAAGAGCGAGAGTTGAGAAAGCCACTTTTGGTTGAGACCCCACGTTGCAGAAGAGCAGCTGTTTTGTTGCAGATGATGTTGTGTTCTTTTTGAACCAAAGCCAAGAATGGCTACAAAAGGAATGGGAAATATATAGGAAATTATTATACTTCTTCCTGCTGCTCAATACACTCTTGGCATTGTTGCAGCAAAATCTGCAACAAAATGCTGCATTTCCACAACACGAGGCCTCAGCCTTAAAGTCTGTCAGAGGGATCTAGATGTCAATGAATATGAATCTCACTATTGTATTGGAATTCAGGATTCTAGGAATGGATGAATGATGACCACGGGACATGGAGGAGGAGAACGAAGAGAGTGTGGAATGAGGTGACATGGGCTGCGTCACTTACTAGGCCTGCAACGGTGCTCACACATGCTGAACCCTCCGTGAGGCTGTGCAGAAAAGGGGTGTCCTGCAGAACTACCTGTTGGATGCAGTATAGTCCTTGTTTTCTCCCCCGGGGCACTCCTTGTTAGAGAGGACCTCTCAATACTGAGCCGGTATGGATGTTGTTCAGGAGGCCCTGATGGTGGTGCAGGCAATGACTCAGGAGTCCAGCGGTTATAGGGGTAAACCAAATAACTTTTATTGAACAACACCAACAGATGCTCCAGCAGCTTCACAAGATGAATACAGCAAACAGTTCAAAGCACAATGTCCAAGACTTAAGAGTTTAGCCACGGCAATATAGACACTGTAGTACTTTTCTCCTCTCCTCCTCTCGTACCATTCCATAACTCAGTAGATAGGGGACTGTAGCAGGGCTATGGGTTCTGATATGGAACACTCCTGTAAGGTACCTCTGTAGCTCCTAATGGCACGGACACCAATGTCTCTCGGGAATCCCAAAAGTTCTCTCACTAACTCCGTGCAGCCTCTGGTTGTACCTTGAAATAAGATGGCTTTGTTCAAATCAAATCAAACAAGCTTTATTGGCACGTCCGAATAGATATTTGGCATTGCTAAAGCTAGTAAAGTGTGTGTGTGTGTGGGGCGAGTTGGATTCGGGTGGGTGAGTGGTGGGTATGGGGGGTGGGGGGTGGTTTGGGGTATAACATTCCATGGAGTCTCAACTTCCTCTTAGTTGGTGACCGCTATATGGGGAGGTGGGGGTGGGGTGGGTGTATTGGGATAAATGTAACAGTCTGTGGAGTCTCATCTTCCTCTTATTTGGTGACAGCTGGACACGTATTGGGCAGCGATCTCCACAGTGGCCTCTTCTTCTCCCAGTAGGATGTAGAGTTTCCTCTTCTCGTCTGCATATATGAAGTCTGGGATGTGGGCAGAGAGTCTTTGGTAGTAGACGGCCCTCACAGCTGAGTATTTGGTGCAGTGTAGTAGGAAGTGGGTCTCGTCTTCTAGGGCCCCTTGGTCGCAGTGCTGGCACAGTCTGTTCTTCCGTAGCTTGTACGTCTGCCTGTGTCACCCCGTCTCCATCTCCAGGTTGTGGGCGCTCAGTCTGTACTGGCTCAGGGTCTGTCTGTGTTTGGGGTGGCGTATTCTCTCCAGGTAGGTGGCCATGGTGTTTAATTCTCTTAGTTTCTAGGATGAGTTCTCCTGCTGTCTCACTCAGTAGGGTGTCTGCAAGATGGCTGCTGGGCTCTGAATCCTGATCTCTGCAGCTGGATAACCTAGAACTGGATCTCAACACTGGTCTTCTCAACCACTGGACTAATTTTACTACAACTGCTAGAGAATATACGGCAAACCCTTTCCTAAAATCCTGCCCGGTGGCCTGTTATTGGTCATGAGGTAGTATGCATCATTCAAACAACAAGAAGGTGCAAAGATAAGTGCGTATGTACAGGAAAATGGAAGACGTATTGCTTTTACCATAGACACATATACAAACGAGACACACAAGACAACCCTGGGGTACATGTAACAAACACAAAACATATAGCAGCATTGCTCTGGGGTGCTGCAATATTAACCAGCGAAATAGGGTTCATTTTAAAGTTTCCGTTTGATATATCTTTATAATCTTAGTTCTATATCTCCAAAGGCTATAACTTGCTTGCTGTGACCTCTGCTTTGTACAAAACTATGTCCAACAGGGGCCTTCATGTCATAATGCAAAGAAACAATAGACTTTGGTGATGTGTGTATGTGATTCCAACAATAGTCTCGAGTGCTGCGCTGCAGGCCTGGTCTCATCTTCATGTAAACCTTGGCAGCGGGAGCCTTCAGTATCTCACAAGTCAATCCCAAGAGACTCTCTAATGATGTCAATAGTGACACAGTTGGGATGTAATTTATTACACTAAGGAGACTAATTCTCTAACCACCTATTTCAATCAAAGCCGATTCCAATTATAGTAGAAGAACTCATTAAAATGATTTCATTCCAAATCTTCATATGATTGATGGATTCACAACATATTGCGGTATATATTTTTCTTAAATAGTAACAACAATCACGTTGCTTGGCACATAATAGATAGAGAGAGATGGGATGGATAGATATTAGACAGATAAAGTAGACAGGAGGTGAATAGATATGAGACAGATACAGTTGATAGCTAGATATGTGATATACAGTATATGTAATGAATAGATACATTGTATAGATAGATATTAAATACAGTAGATACTAACATGTTCTTGTATTCCTATTTGCATAGTATATCACTTATTACAGCCGAAATATACATTGTTGCCATTTTAAATCTTATCAATGTTTGGCCCAAGAGTTCAGGGAGAATGGTGTGCAAAATTTCCTAGGTTCAGCCAAATACCCTATGGGCATGGTCACAACACTTATGGACATGGTAATGCCATCTTTTGTATACCAAAGGACTTGGGCACTAAAGGTGCTGATCACACAACGTTTGTCACATAAAGTACTCAACACACATAAAGTGACTGATAGCCCAGCGATGTGCTCTTCTAAGGGTGCAGGAGGTCACCGATTCTTTTCAAGAGCCTCCTCTATATTTTAAAGTACTGAATCTTCTGGTCATCCACATATGTCAATCACAAGTATGTTTTTGTATAAGTCATTCACAGGTGTTTTGTCTACTTACCAAGAAAAGTGTACAAGCAATGTCACACAGTGGTGCGGACTATTTCGTTGTTCTACTCTTGGTCTGCACAAACAATTGAATAGAGGAGGAGAGACTCGGCAGCTATTCACATTGCACATGTGGTTCACAGAGACAAGGACTTAGCACAGTGTGAGATGACTTGGTTGGCTCTAAGCCTTTGTTACTCGGGTTGTATTGAATATTGTATTGTGGTTACATATGACTTCACTGTGTAATGTGTTGTTTGCTATGTGTCACATAGGCTGGTGCAGGTCATTGTGCAGTTGTTCCTCTGGAAGAGTTGTGTGAAGGCTCTAAACAGAAGAGAGCTGCGCCAGGGAAGAGCTTTGTATCATTCTCCAGCGGTAGAACCCACTGGGTCAGGCAGAAGGAGCATGCTATTAAAGGGCCCGTTCCCACGCTGGGCAACGGAGTTGGCGCCTGTGCAGCTTACTATAGAGAGGCAGCAGCTGGCTGCACAGAGGTCTGCACATATGCCCTGGTCAGATGAGTATTATCAGCAACCCACTGGAATCAGGGTCCAATCAAACACTGTTTGGGGTGGCACAGGTTCTTGGAGGTGGGTTTCACCTCCCCTGAATTAATGAACTTTTGGTGACTATTGCCCGGTGCCTGGAGATCTACTCATTGGTTCACCATCAAGTATAACTGCTTTAATTATACAAATACACTCTAGCCATGGGTATAACTTGAAGCCCCTAGGCCAAAATAAAAAATATGTAATGGAGTCCCTATTTAGAATAGTGGCATATTTTATGTAGCCAAGGGATTTTGGGGGCCCTCCCAGGGTCCAGGGCCCAGTAGTAACTGCTACAAGTGCATCCTGTATGGCTATGCCTTGACGCTAGCAAAGCAAATATATCCTCCATTTCAATAGAGATATAATAATTCATAAATAAGAATGTAGTGTGTTACTGGAGCTCCAAAGGCCAATCTGCAAGATGCTGTGAGCAAATAATTGGAGATGTGTTTTTTTTATAGACCGTGGATTATAACTAATTGAATATACGGTTAATACAGTATAAAGCCTACACACTACACTGTAAACGCTTAATCGTAGCAATTGAAACCAAGTGACATATTTTTTCCTATGTGACTTCATCTATCCATGTGTGGGTCTGACAGTTTTATAAATAGCCTGTGTTTAGCCCATTAAACCCAGCTGCACAGATATTTATATGCATCCACGCACATGTAGACATGTAAATCTCCCCATACAGTTGCATGCCAGCACGCAGTGAACACATACATACATGCTCAGCTCTGTCCAACGTTCTCTAGTGCCCAAGATAGAAGGTTTATTTCCAGAAACTATTGAAAAGGGAGAAGTTAATAGAAGCTGAGTGGGGATGGCTGACAGTGGCATTTTCTAGTGAGCGTTCACAGCTAATAATTGACGTTTATTGTGGTTCTTACAGATCACATGAGCACTTGGAATAGTCCAGGTTTTTGTGGAATGGAAGTAAATCAGATGGATTATACATTGGTACAAGTTATATCTACATGCTACAAAACACAGTCAGAACCCTGTGATATGAACACCAGGACAGAACATGAAAATGTCTGCAACATCGGCAAAAGGGAAGATGCAATTACAACAAAATATGGCAAAGCATGGTGCCAAGAGATCTAAGACACATGCCCCTAGTGCCAGGTTCTAGAAACACCACTAACAACTGCATAGGCTTCCAATGAATGGTCTTCTAGAGGTATGGTAATCTAAAAGGGAAGTGGAAATCTGTCACAAAAATATCTGGGCTAGGTTAGGGTTGTTATGTAAGTGCATTATTACTGTTTTGCTCCTGGTGGTGGAAAAATCTTTTTTTCTTGTATACTTGTACACTACAAATTGCAACCTTTTGTTACCTTGCCTAATAGCTGGGTTTGGGTGATTCCCAAGCGAAAGGTCAGTGGTTCATATCGAGGATCAGATATGAAGAAGATTTTCCAAGAAAAGACAAACCGCATCATCCAGCTCATCTTTAGCCAAACTGCATCATGTAGGTGCCATGACAGTTCAAAGAATATGAAATGAAGTCCGCCCATCCATTCAAAAGTCAAGAGGTGGATGCCCAGGAAAAATATCAGAGTCAGCAAGTTGACCCATCACAAGGTCTATCAGTTTTGGGGCAACAAACATGGCAGTGGAGGTGGCTCGTATGTTTCATAATAGTGAGATCACAAATGTCCGTGCAGGCAGGCAGATTGACAGGTTATTGGCCAGTGTGTAAGATCCTACATTGAAAATATACAGAAAGTTATTCTATTTAGGTTGTACCGGATTAGAAAACATGGACACTTTCTTCCAAAGACAATGCTACATCTATCTATAGGTTTTGTTCATTTATTGCAGCTTATAGGGGTTTTCCAGCTTCCAAAAATTATCTGCAAATATATCCACAACAGTGCTAAATACTCATTGTTCCCTTGTGCACCCTTTGCCTGGCTTTGTTTTACTTGCTGCTCCTTGCATCACAAATATTTACATACATTGAATCTGTGGAAAAACTACATTTTCCTTTATTCATTTATCTGTATACCCCTCCCTTCATCGCTCTCCCTTGTGTGCACATTTCCTCCCTGCTGCAAGGTCTGCAGATTTTTGTGTCAATGTCAAATCAAATCAAATAGGCTTTATTGGCATGTCTGAATAGATATTTGGCATTGCCAAAGCTAGTAAAGTGTGTGTGTGTGGGGGGGAGTTGGAGTCGAGGGGGAGAGTATGGGGGGGGGGATTTGGGGTATAACAGTCCATGGAGTCTCATCTTCCTCTTAGTTGGTGGCTGCTATATGGGGAGGTGGGGTGGGTGATTTAGGGTATAACAGTCCATGGAGTCTCATCTTCCTCTTAGTTGGTGGCCGCTAAATGGGGAGGTGGGGTGGGTGATTTGGGGTATAAGAGTCCGTGGAGTCTCATCTTCCTCTTGTTTGGTGACAGCTGGACACGTATTGGGCAGCGATCTCCACAGTGGCCTCTTCTTCTCCCAGTAGGATGTAGAGTTTCCTCTTCTCGTCTGCATATATGAAGTCTGGGATGTGGGCAGAGAGTCTTTGGTAGTAGACGGCTCTCACAGCTGAGTATTTGGTGCGGTGTAGCAGGAAATGGGCCTCGTCTTCTAGGGCCACCCTGGTCACAGTGCTAGCACAGTCTGTTCTCTCGTGGCTTGTACGTCTGCCGGTGTCGCCCCGTCTCCATCTCCAGGTTGTGGGCGCTCAGTCTGTACCGGCTCAGGGTCTGTCTGTGTTTGGGGTGGCGTATTCTCTCCAGGTAGGTGGCCATGGTGTAGTCGATGTCTGTGTCAATGTCTGTCTTGTGTCTCACTTATTCAGTCCAGCAACAATGCTCTCCTCCACATATCTGACCAGGATCAATCATGAGTAGCTTCAAAGGGCATGGAGGTCATGTGGTGCTGTGACGATTTATTTGCTGGCTGGACTGCTCACAGGGGAGGTAGTGAGCTTGTAAACAAAACATCACTGCTGTGATTAATGACTTGAAAAGAATTCAGGTAATCGGTGCAAAATGTAAACAGGATATATATTAGGAAGTGTTTTGTATTGATATATCTTGTTATTTGTTCCATATTAAAAAAAAAAAACAAAACTGTATAACTCCACGGAAGTAAATAGTGGGCCCTGTAATACCACACACAGCCTGCGGACAGGTGTGGTGCTGTTTTATGACTTTTTATAATGTTGCATAACCCCTTTAACTATCGACTCCTGACCCCCAACTATTCACTAGTATGACACCTTTACACTTGTGGGGCATAACACCCTACACAAGGTGAGATACCTTAGTTTACTGCAGCTTGTGTTCTCGGCATGAGATGTCTATTGAATATGAATGATGTTCTGATCCTGGAGGTGGATCCTTCTCATTTCCTCCATATAAAAGCATGATGTATAATGATATTGGCAGGATGTGCATTGTGATTCTACACATGTTTTCTGTGATTCACAGTCTGACCCTGGTTATGATTTCTCCATGATTCACTAAGTGATTGATAGAATTCCAGTTAGATCCTTACTATGACGATGCTAGATTCTTCTACTACAGACGTATCATTTAGACACTGGAACAGGCACAATACATCAGGGCTGGTATTGGATTAAACATGGCTGCCATTTTAACTCTCTAAATATGACTTCTCACGCTATGCCAAGTGTTCCTGCAGTGTCGGTACAGATTGGCTCTCGGGCTCTTGAGTTTGCGATAACATCCTTGTCTGTATCTGAGAATATCCCGTACTGCACGGCCTGCGTCAGACTGGTGATAGTTCTGGAGGGGGTACGAAATGCCATGTGGAATGAAGACGAGACAGACAAGAATTATATAATCATACATGAGAGGATGTGAAGGAGTGAAGGAGCGTCTACAGCGCAGACATGGAAACCTTCAATTAGTATTTTTCTTCTATGTTGGCAGCGTTGTCAAGCGTCAAAACGGTGGCATCTGGGTATTACAACTCCTATCATTTCAGTATTATTTTAAAGAACATTGGCACTAAAATAGATGTTGAATCTGTCACCATGAAAGTACATTGCAACCTGCTGGCAGCGTGTTATAGACGGGAGGAGTTGAGCAGATTGATATGTGCAGTAGTTTGGAAAGTTGCTGTATAACTTGTGATTTATTCATGTAAATCTGTATTCATTCTGAGCTTAGGAGTCATTGGGGCGGTCCTATTCGGTGATCGGCAGCTATGCCTGCATCATTCAGACAGGGAAGGCTGTCAATGAACGACAGGAACACCCAGTGGCGTAACTAGGAATGGCGGGGCCCCGTGGCGATGAACGACGACCTCGAACGACCCCCTCCTCCGCAATCTATTATGTCCCTTAGTAAGCCCAGCACACAGTATTATGTCCCTTACTGGCCTCTGCACACAGTATTATCCCCCATAGTGACCCCTGCACACAGTATTATCCCCCATAGTGGCCCCTGCACACAGTATTATCCCCCATAGTGGCCCCTGCACACAGTATTATCCCCCATAGTGTCCCCTGCACACAGTATTATGTCCCTTACTGGCCTCTGCACACAGTATTATACCCCATAGTGGCCCCTGCACACAGTATTATCCCCCATAGTGGCCCCTGCACACAGTATTATCCCCCATAGTGGCCCCTGCACACAGTATTATCCCCCATAGTGGCCCCTGCACACAGTATTAACCCCCATAGTGGCCCCTGCACACAGTATTAACCCCAATAGTGGCCCCTGCACACAGTATTATGTCCCTCTGTTGACACCCATAAACAATTATTATACTCTGGGGTCTTTTCAGACCCCAGAGTATAATAATCGGAGACCTAGGGGAATAAGAACATTAAAATAAAACACTGTTGCTTACCTGTTTCCCGGCTCCTAGGCTGTCGCCCGCGCTCCCGTCCTTCTTTAATGACGTCGGACGTCACATGACCCGGGAAGCATGCCGGGTTCATGTGACGTCAGAGACGTCAGAAAAAGTAGGACGGAGGCCTGGCAGGATCGCGGAGAGGTAAGTAACAGTTTTTTTATGTTCCCTTACCTCTCCGGTCCACCGATCATTATACTCGGGGGTCTGCAAAGACCCCCGAGTAAAATGATAGCCTTTGTGGGGCCCACGGTGTCACTTGCCGATCCTGGCCCAGCCAGGATCGGCAAGTGAATAGGGCCCGTAACAGCCTATTAAAAAAAAAAACGCAGCGGTGGCGGCTGTCACCGGGCCCCCTAATGGCCCGGGCCCTGTGGCAGCTGCCTCCGCTGCCTCTACGGTAGTTACGCCACTGGGAACACCTACTGGACTTATAAGCGCAGAATGAGGAGACATTAAAGTTATATTCACATGAAGGTGTATATTGGTTGTGTGACGTCCTTTTTTTTCTTAATGAGCGTCACACGGCAGCATCAAATTCAATGCCATTGTATGGGGGCTAGTCTCTTGACCATTATTTTGACAGTCCATTGTAACAGAAACGAGAGCTCCCTTACATTCAGGGTTGCGCATACGCCACCTAGCCCCTTACTCAGCAAGAACGTGCATCATTGAGGAGCTGAAAGGGCTGTCTTTGTTTCCCCACTGGGAATATTTTAGAAATCCTCTAAGGATTGCCCCTCCATATTTTTGGGACATTAAACGCAGTAGTAGAAGAAGTAAACCTGATAGGGAAATATAGGAAGAATCTTGGGGACTGTCCTTGTCAGGACAGGAGCTAATTTTGAACCTAGGTATGAGATAGGGCTAAAAGACTTCAAACCCCACCTACAAGTCCCTCTTGAGTCCCCATCGCACCCCATTAGATCCAAGTAAGATCGTTCCATTCCTATCTAGAGCACAGTTTTGACATATGCACTTTTTTGGTTATTTATGTCTGATCGATCGTCTTAAACACTATTTAATTTTATGATGATTTATTAAAAGCTAAGTTTTATATAGTCATTGGTTCTCTGCTTGTAATAATAGACTATTGTCAGACCAAGTAAGTTTTTGATGAATTGGATACTGATTAATGCTTTGGTGATCCATTGTAAAGGACCATCAAAATAGGGATCATGTCCTATTTTGTCCGTTTTCACGTATCCCTCCATTCACTGTATTGTACAGGGACCTCGGATGCAAAACTGCCGTGAAAAATGGACATTTATTCATGGCCACTGTGCATCTCACTGCCTGAAAGGCATAAATGAGAAGTTATATTGAAACTATAGATCAATCTGCTCAGGTCCTCCTGCAATATTACATGCTGGCGGCAGACTAGACTGAATGTTCATTGTGACATGATCACTTCAATTAAAAAGTGATCTAGCAGAATTTAAAGATAGCTGGATTATCGGAGGATTCACAAGTAAGTTTATGTTAAGACTCACATTGTTCAGTCTGTTGTTCTGATCTGTTCTGCAATTAGAACAACGGACTGAAAATTTGACAGAATAAAGGATGCAGACAGAGAACCTTCCATTTCCATCCTTTGTCATTCACTGCTGACAATGTTAATGTTAAGACAAAGATGGACGCTTTCTTCCCAGTTGTTGGTTTCTATTCCAAACAGAAGATAAAGTCCTCCTTCTTTGCTTTAACATTATAGTGAATCATGAAGAATGCAAAATTAGATCTTATTGATGATATGTCCTGAGTGTATAATTGTAGTATGTAGTGGATGTCCACATGGTATGTATGGATTATTTCCTTTGGTGATTGTAAAGATCCCTGTCCAAGACTTGTTCAATAGAATCGCATTTATATTAGAGCTCTCAACTAACTGATGAATTCTCGACTGCTGATCCTTACCCTTCGTGCTCGTCTGTCACAAGTAGTAAGGTCTTATTTAGAACCGGGCAAAAACACAGAATAGTTTCTATTATACAGGGCAGCAAGGTGGCTCAGTGGTTAGCACTGCAGCCTTGCAGCACTGGAGTCCTGGGTTCAAATCCTGCCAAGGACAACATCTGCAAGGAGTTTGTATGTTCTCCCCGTGTTTGCATGAGTTTCCTCCCGGTACTTCGATTTCCTCCCACACTTCAAAGCTGATAGGGAATATAGATTGTGAGCCCTATATGGCACAGTAACTGTCAATGTTTGTAAAGCGCTGTGGAATATGATGGCGCTATAAAAATAAGCATAATAAATAATTATTCCTTATCTGTGTCAAGCATCTGGCGTTGGCTTACAAATACTAACACTGACCAAAGCAGTGGCATGTGAATAAGGCCTAAAACTTGAGAGATTTGCTATGATGATAAATCCCAATGCAGATACAAGAGCAATGAGTAGACAGCCAATATCAGGTGCAAATAGGTAATTTGGCCCCCTAGTACGGAGTATATAATTAGGTTTCCCATGTACATTAGAAGCAATACCTCTGTACAGACACCATGCAATGGGGCAACCACTGTATAGCTCTCTCTATATAGCTAGATGTATATAAACAGATCTAGCAGAGATATTATGGTTTTGTGCAAAATGGAAATCTATCACAGCTTTGGGCATAAGGGCTACATTGTCCATGGTAAAAATATATATTTCTTAAAGTTACATTTTTACCATATACTAAGATGTGTCCCAGGTGAGAGACTACCACCACCACCATCAGGTACACTGTAAGACCCCTCTTACTGCCCAAGGAGAGATGGGGAGGGAATCGGCCCATAGCCACCATGACCAGTACACGTACTACCATATTAATCCCACCCTCCGGGCTTCCTCTCACGGGTTGCTCCAATACTTGCCATGTTACAGTGATAAAAGGTCTATATCCACCTTAAAACTCAGGCAAAGTCATGTATATAGATAATATACTGTCTAACTTAGGTACTTCAATGCTTCAACCAAGTGATGTACTGAGTTGATGCTTCCGACAAAGACGTATCTAGACTGAGATAAACTGTCTTGCTGTTGAAGCCAGGGATTAGAAGTGACAGATACCACACAAGCATTAAAATATCAAAGCCAAAGCACTGGATAAAAGTCTGATCTGCAAGCTGTGAAATGAAGCACTGAAGCCCCCTCCCACTTTATCATGGCTTATAGCTATAAAGGCAATAAAATGAATGCAACTATGGTATTCAAGGCAAAGCAGTCATCAGTTCTGACAACCCTAAACCGCTATAAGCTTTCACCCTATAACCCAGGCCCTGCTGGGGATACAGAGATATTTCAGAATGATAAAGAATTGGCAATAAAGAATGCTTTAGAAAAAGAAGTTTTAACTCCAATGCAGATTATTCTCTATGTGACTGCTGGGGGTTTCTTTAGAAGGTAAATGTCCTGTTATCTTGGCAGCGACTTCTCTTATCTTGGTTTTACTGACATTTCTGACTCCACTCTTCATCATCTACTGTCTCCTGTAAAGATATATCAAGCCTAGATGGGAAGGGTGCTGAGATCACAGGACACGTGCTTGCTGAAGCAACAGCCAATGGACACTTGTTAAAACTTAGAGCTGTCGTACATGGATTTGTCCCTCAATGTCTCTTCTCATTAGGGTTATGTCAGATGAGTATGTGGCAGCTCCATAACTCCAATTGGGACTGGTCTGGCTGTGGTTTCACCTAACTAAAACTACATACACATGAATGTGACCTCCACTAACCCATACCTTTCACTATTGAGCCTGGGCCTCAAATAAGACCTATCCTAAGTCTTGCCTCCGGGCTCACAACCCCCACATAGACCCATAAAAATACTCAGTTATTAGAATGGGGTCATAAAACAAGAATGGGTCAGTGATCTAGTCATTAAAATATTCTTGTTCCTGGCCACACGGATTTACTGGTTAGTCCATAACCAGCAACAAGAAATAGCCCATAAATCAATCACCTATTTAAAGGGTTATATTCATCTCAGCACCACCAAGGTAAGAATTATGGAAATAGAAGAACAATGCTGCATTCAACTATGCTGTTTCCATAACCGTGGAGCTACAGAAACAGTGTAGCTCAGAGCAGCTTAGCTTTGCTGTTTCTGTAGCTCCCATTCATCTCTATGACAGATATGGAAACAGAACAGAATAGCACTGCTCACCTGTTTCCATAAGTCCTGCCCTATAGGTTGGTACCTACAAACAGTTAGTATTTGCCAAGGTGGGAATAATCCTTTAAATGAATGCACTTGCACCCTGGCTACAGCGTCACAACAGACATCATCTTTTTCCAGACAGTTGTCCCATTTTATTCTGCTTTAGGTCTAGTTCACATGGGGCAAAATGGTCAGGATTTTGATGCGGAGTCCGTGTCAAAGTCCTGCCACCTCCCATTGAAATCAATGGGAGCTGGTCATTTCCTTTTTCTTTGAGTAGTAAAAAAAGACTCGCATTGACTTCAATGGGTGCCGCTAGCTTTTTTTTTCCACTAGCTTTTTTTTCAACTTGAAAAATTCAGCACCAAACAAAGCGCCATTTCCCTCCATGTGTATGGACCCTAACAAGAAAACTGCCGAACCAGAGGTGAGAAATAGTCTGGAATGAATCCCTGTATTGGGTATTTAACCTGTGTTACAGCACCCTGAGTTAGGTTAGAATTACATATAACTAACATGTGATAATACAACCTCTATTCCCCCCATAGACTCCACATAGAGGTACAATGCCATCTATGCCAACCATACATTCCACCTTTTGGCATGGCAAACCATAGCTCACCTATGCTCCACTGCCTAAGCCATGCCCTGGAACATATCGATAAGGCCATGTCTCTTTCAATACATGCACTATCCACTTTAGGATCATTGAAGGGAGTCTGTCCCACCAACTGTTGGGATAAAGTATCAGTTCAGCTGAATATAGGCTTCCATATTGCAGTCAGTACAGGATTAGGCGAGTCCATAAATCAAAAAGGCTTTAGCCTCCTCCCTAAATGATAGCAAAATAATGGCCAGGAAGTCATATGGAATATATGTATGTAAAGGGTTTGTCTCATAAAGATAACCCCTGTCCATGTGCATTATTAAGAAGGTGGTTCCCTGCTCACGACCACTCTCCTTGAACCAGAACAGAGAGAGACGCTTTTGTGGACCTGGTTCGTCCATTCATTACACATATTTATTGCACCCAAGACCCATACTATTTACCAAAATTAAGGGGTTGCAGTGCCCTGTAAAATGCCATAACCCCTTATTCATGCAGCACCAGTGCAGGGGCTTGACCATTTACAAAATTACAAGGTTCCTCATTATGTGAATTGGTGATTTAAGCCCAGAAAGACATTAAAGGAACACTTTTGACAACTGTATTATGCCCAGTGCAGGGTGTAAATTGCCTAGCATGGCACAGGGATTGGGATTTGGCCAAGAATATACCTTTGTTTAGCACTGGTCCCTATGGAAAGAGAATATGTATCAGTTTTATGGAGTCCACCCTATGTCAAGGTCAGGCAAAATATAGAAAATTGCCCATCAAAGGGTTAGATTACAAGAAATATGGAATATTTGATGAAGATGATGTTCTATAATATTTGTGTCTGTGGGCAGACTGGTGGCAATTTGTGCAGGGCTAAACTTTGTTATTGGACATTTTTTACTGTAGATAATGTGTCCTATGGGCATTATGAACAATCATAAGCTCATATCTAGGTTAGTGCTGACTGCGGTCATGTTCTTCAGCATAGCCTTGTAGTTTAGAATGGAAGCTGTGTGAACCATCTGGCATCTCCTGTACGAACCACCACCGCTATGCCCCTGATGTGGCACAAAACAGCAACATGAAAGGTGAATGCAATGATTTACATTGGGATTTATGACAAAACATCTACTCTGTGGCTATGCTCAGCTATACATAGCTTTACAAGCCCTCCAGCAAATACCTGCGTAATGGACAGTTTGCCATAGAGATAAGCCCCAGAAGGACTGGCTGTATGCTGGTTAGTCACTATTTTACACTATTGTCCTCATTCATGAGCTTTCACCCCTCACCGCCAGCATCCCCCACATTTCTAATTTTACAATAGATAATTCAGCCGCTGGATAAGCACTTTATTTCCTGATGCTGCATCCATAAGCGGATTGTGTGTAATCTGTGTATCCGCCTCGCTGCTCAGTCACAACATCTGTACACAAGCAAAGTGATCAGTGGGGACTCTATTAACAAGCAATACAATGCTGCTCAGCTTCAAGACTGACATATAGTATTGTCCCACCCAGCATGTTACTCCACGGGACACCTACGATGAGCTGACGTCACCGGCTGTACACGAGCCAGACAATATATGAAGAGCTTTTCAGAACATCAGGATCCAGGTTTACATATAGCTATGAACCAAGGTGCAGACCTGTGTATTTCCCCTTGCAAAAGTTACATATTACTGCATGTTTTCTGCAGTGAATACACAAAAATAAATCAGTCTCTAGAAGAGTCTGTCATTATGTTATTGGGACGACCTCCACTGATCAACAGAAACCTATATCCTATAATAAGGGTAAAATGGGTTGTAGCCCAAGATCCGAGGCTGCAAGGGGGCGTAGTGGAAAGTATTTGCCCATTTGCCCCATCATAATCTGACTTCATAATCTTTATTACTGTAGCAGAGGACAGTAGCGCTCCCTTCGCTCTGCCATTTTTACTTATAATCTATAGGCTCATTTAGGCCTACAGTCTATGAGAGAAGGGGATCAGTGGCTTGATGAATGGTAGTGAGCTGAGTGTTGGGTTCATTATCTTTTTTGGGGGGGTCTGGTGTTTGTATTTATTATGGGCTCTGGTCTGAGGTCTGGTCTGATTTTGGGGTCTGGCCTAGGGTTACATTCACAAGTTGTAGCAGATGTGCTGTCAGCTCAGAGCTGCAGTTGAAATTATAATAACAGCCTTGTGATTCTGCAGGTAAAACTGTGTATTTGCTAGACAAATCATGTGGCCATTAACAAGAGCCTCAGGATCCATAGCATGTCAATAATACAATCAAGCAGACGTGCCTACAATCTGGAGAGTCTGCTGGCAATTTACCTCTGTGGTTACATCAAAGTAGGTGGGACAAGAGCGCATGTGAGGGGCAGGAGATCATGTGAGGGGCAGGAGAGCATGCACGGAGCAAGAGATCATGTGAGGGGCAGGAGATCATGTGAGGGGCAGGAGAGCATGTGAGGGGCAGGAGAGCATGTGAGGGGCAGGAGAGCATACAAGGAGCAAGAGATCATGTGAGGGGCAGGAGAGCATGCAGGGAGCAAGAGGGCATGTGAGGGGCAGGAGAGCACACAAGGAGCAAGAGATCATGTGAGGGGTAGGAGATCATATTAGGGGCAGGAGATCATATGAGGGGCACTGGGGCAGGAGAGCATGCAGGGAGCAAGAGTGCATGTGAAGGGCAGGATAGCATACAAGGAGGGGCAGGAGATCATGCAGGGAGCAGGGAGCAAGAGATCACGTGAGGTGCAAGACTTCATATGAAGTTCTATAGAGAATGCAAGGGACAAGAGAGGCTTTGAAAGGTAGGAGTGCATGTGAGGTGCCAAAGAGTACATGAGGGGTAAGATAGCAAAAATACAAAAAAAAATAAAAAAAATACAAATGTGCTTTATTTGCGTTTCCAAAGAATAAGACATTTGGTGTTGCCAAAGCAAAAGGAGGTTGGGGGTGGTGGAGGGGGGTAGGTACGGGTTCCGTTGGTTGGAGGTGAGGGTTTGAGCGTCCTTAGGGTCTCATCGTTCTTGTGTGGGTATCGGTGGGTATGGGGTAGACGGTGATGGGAGGGCGTAGTGGTATTTTGGGTGGTGGGTGAGGGGTTTAATAGTCCTCCATGGGGGGTGGGTGTTTTGATAGTCTATGTGTCTCATCTTCCTCTTGTTTGGTGGCAGCTGGACACTTATTGGGCAGCAATCTCCACAATGGCCTCCTCTTCTCCCAGTAGGATGTAGAGTTTCCTCTTCTCGTCTGCAGATGTGAAGCATGCAAAGAGCAAGAGAGCGTGTCAGGTCCAAAAGAGCGTGCAAGATATGATAGTGTATGAGGGGCAAGAAAGCATGTGAGGGACAAGCGTGATAGGTCTAAAAAAGTGTGTGAGGGGCATTAAGCAGTGCGGATCGCGGCATGGTTCTACAATAATGATGTATTTATAAATTCAGAGAATGCTGAAAAAATTCTGTGAAAGTCTTTCTCTGACTTAACCTGATAAGTAAACAGTAAAAAGTAATCAGGTACGCTATGCAGGAATCTATATATCTGTATATACTGTATTGTAATGTGGGTGTACACCTGTCAATGACGGTATATTCTATGGTGCAAAAAAGAGGAAGGCCTGTTTTACTTTATGTGCCTAGGGAGGGGAAAAGTACAAAGAAGGTTCAGCAGGTTAGCTTTTAACACCTCTGGCAGCCGCTTATTCCCTACTTTCCATCATACAGTATGGCAATAGAGCAATTGTAAAACATGAGTGTAAAGCATCCTTGATATGGGAGCATCTATTATAGGGCCATGCAAAAATTTGCAGCCCTATGAGGACCACACATAGTAATCCATATACACCACAGGATCCACAATAGACTACAACTTTCCATTTCTTACATAGAACAGGAGGCTTGGCCTAAACCAACAACCTGCAAAAAAGCTTCTTGCTGGGATTGTTTGTTTCCTAGCCATTGTGCTAAGGGACATGAAGGCTTCTCATTAGAACTATATGCTCCATTTACATCTGTATGTTCCACAAAGCGACTAACAGAATGCATCATTTCACAGCTGACAGCCTCCCATGGGATGAAAGTACCCCCCTCTAGGGCATCCACGGTTAACTTGCTGACCAACTGTTATAGCTTAGCAGCCATTTCCCCACTGAGTACGTTAAAGAATAGCGGATTGAAGTGATTTTTTCCAGGATATTGTCATGTGAGGAGGAAAGGCATCTTAGCTGGGATGATAGATGATAGAAGAAATCCAGCATCACACATACAATAAATTGTATCAATGTCTTTGATAATGACAATGGCTTGTTGCAGAATACTAATATTAACTAGTAACCCCCTGAAGTGTAAATCACCTTAAGGGCTGCAAGTAAGGATGTCATTCCCTTATTGAGCCTTATTGAATACAGTATAGGTATCGGTCATTTAGGATCTATTTATGCATGCTATACTGTATATCAGCAGTCTGCACACTGTGCTAACCTTGTAGTATGTGGATAAGCAGTGCTGCAGTGAAAAGCATGGTGAAGAGAATAAAAGCATCTGAGATTTCCTTTCACCTTCTCCACCAACTCCATCTCTTGACTCCATTGATTCTAGTGCGGTTCGATTTTTTTCTATAGCCCCCACCATTCCTGAGCAATCATTGCTGTTCGCTTCAACTCCAAGCAAAGCTTAGTCCTGGGCCTGAAGCGGCGGAGTTTTATACAGGATTCAATAAGAGAGTTCACGTTATACTCCTCCTACTCCGGCCCTGCACCAGGTATAACACAGTGAATTTGCTTTGCCTGGTATGTTCCTTTAAAAATTACCACATGTTAACATGTGAGTAAAGTTGTTAGTGCCCATGTGTACTTTCTTCATATGCGATCCATATATCGTGGACTGTACCCCCCCCCCCCCCCAGGGGTCTTCATGACACAATCCCTTTAATTTGTGGTGGAAAAATCCAATCCTTACCCAGTAATTTCTGCATCTGGCACAGCAAATGATTCTGTCATTTATCTGTAACTCTCCAACAAGAACTATGAATCTTGACTGATTCCAGAAACTGGGCAAGAGTTGCCACAGGTGTAAAGAATTGAACAATCCATTGTGAGGATGATTTGTTCTCAGGCAGCGATCACGGAAAGTGTAAAAGAAGCAAGAGCCGTCTAGCAATAACAACTCCATACAATGGAGCGTCAGCCGGCACACGTTCAAAGAAATATGTCTTCACTGACTCATCTGCAAGCTCCCAGAGGATGGGCACAGCTGTGCCCACCATGTCTAACAACTGCACAGGTCTGGCAATGTACACAGATAGTCCAGAGGTACCATATCTGATAAAGAGGACCTGTCACCAAATACTAAATGAAAAGTGACATATATCATTGCATTGCTGGTGCGCCCCTCAATAGTTTGCCATTTAAAAAAAAAATAAAATCTGTTCAACCATTTAGGAAATATGGCCCCTGAAAGGTTGTATGTGAATTCTAATTCTCCAAGTGGGTGGGGATTTCTCACAGAGGGTAAAATGTTCCCACCCACTTGGAGAATCAGAGCTAGTTCTCATATGACCTTTCGGGGGCCATATCTCTTGAATGATTGGATTGTCTGTGTTTTGTTTTGTTTTGTAATAAGTGCCAAATTGTTCAGGGGCACAACAGCCATTAAATGATAAATGGTGTTATCCTTTGGTGCTTTTGGACAGATCCTCACTAAGTCCATGTTTAGTATTGTCCACATTGTCTAAAATGGGTCCAATAATAAAAAAGAGAATGGGGTTTCCTGTTGATACAGGCTCAAGTCATCAAACCCACCAAACCCAGATCCCTCCTATACTGCTGCCATCCAATGGATTCAAATGCATTACACAGGGATCCTGTGGGACTTACCAGGGGTGTAACTTGAGGGGGTGCAGAGGGTGCAGTCGCACTGGTGCCCAGGAGCCTTAAGGGGCCCATAAGAACTGGGATCAGTTTTGAGATTGCAACTTCCATCTGGCCCATAAACCAACGAGACCCACATATGACCCTAACCACACTAAGGTGGATTAAACTCCTTAGCACCCATAACCATCACTATCAAGAATTCCTTCTAGGGATGAGGTAGGGGGTCCAAGACAAAAGATTGCACCGGGGCTGTCAAGAATTTAGTTACGCCACTGGGACTTGCACACCTAATAGCAATAGAATGGGAGAGGGGGCATTCACACTTGCGTCTGCTGTCAACTAGAGATGAGCGAACACTATTCGGAACAGCCGTTCCGAATAGCACGCTCCCATAGAAATGAATAGAAGCGGCTACATTCATTCATTTCTATGGGAGCGTGCTATTCGAAACGGCTGTTTCGAATAGTGTTCGCTCATCTCTACTGTCAACCCATCGTGATACCACTGAAATTACACAAAAACAGATTGGGGACGGCTTGCATATGGTCATTGAAATAAATGAGTTTTTAAAGCAAACTACAGGTGTCCATATGCAGCCTCTCCGCCGTGAAACTGTTTTTTTGGGGTTTTTTTGCACAGACACAAAGTCAGACATGCAGGACTTTGTGTCCGTGCAGAAAAAGCGGTTTCACGGAGGAGAGGCTGCATACAGACACCTGTGGTTTGCTTTAAATACCCATTCATATCAATGACTGTATGTAAGCCGTCCCCAATCTGTTTTTGTGCAAATTCAGTGAAATAACAGCAGGCGGACAGCAGACACAAGTGTGAACACCCCCTTACTCTCAGCTGGGGCCCTCTTCTTATGAGCCCCATAGCAAATTCATGGGCTAATTCTATAGTTTGAATATTGTAAAGCCCTCACTAGAGGGCGTAACCTAAAGCTTCTGGGTCCCAATGCAAAATATTCAAGTGCTATATCACTACTGCCATGAGACTACATTGCAACGTGGCAGCATTTTTATACAGACTGCCATGAAAGCCCAGTCTCAACTCTGTGGAAATAATTCATTTCCAGACATAGGCATCTACACAAACATTATAATACGTTATTACAGGTTTCTATTCATGCAGAAATTGCACACAATTGCTATATGGTCGTTGGACGCTGCCCTAAGGGTGCATATTATATTATAGTTATGTAAAAGCATTCACATACGCCTAATGGCTTCCTGGGTAGTATGTGTCAGTTACATTCAGCTTTGATATGAACTGACATGTGCATATGGTGTTTCATTTCATATACAATGGATCATAGATATCACAATTGCACTTGGCTATCACTATATATTATCCATGTCATTCTTTATCATTATTCCTTAATAATGCTGCGCCAATGTTTCCCACAGCAGAACCTTGTGCAGCCTCAACTCATTTTATATCTATGCTTGCCAATAAGTTACCTGGGCACAGGACTACCAGCCTGGATTGTTAACCCAAAATTATGGTCAACATATTTTATAGACAATGTGTAAAACCACAATGAATGAGAAATGTAATACGTAATATAAGTCTGTAATGTAATATGGTGAAATTAACTCATTACTGGCATTGTCTATGTTAATGATTACAGTCACAATGACCTGGTCATGCACCACATGCTTTAAGAACTCACAAACGCATGGAACATACCTCCTAGTCCTGGATTCTAGGGACTGTCCCACTGTCCTGGTTGGCAGGAGGTATGTCCCGGATTTATTCATCTGCATCCTTTGGAAGCAGTTGAATACAATAGTGAAGAAGGGAGATGTCTGCTCTCTGCTTCACCATTCAGCCCCTGCCTCTGCTCCTGGCATCTTGGAGCAGTAGACATGATGTACTGACATCTCTATATTGTGCCCTCAGCCTCCGAGAGGTGGTGGCAACAGGGACAGGAGAGAACTGCGGGGGAACAGGGGAGCGGAGTGCTAGTTGTTTTGGGGTTTGTTTGTTTGTTTGTTTTTTTGGGGGGGAGGTATTCCTTTTTTTGATATGTTATACTGCGGGGACACCAGGAGGGGGCATAATAATGTGAATGCATATTCAGGGGGACATTATATAGTGGAAGTATATTCAAGGGGGTATTATGAGAGCATATTGGAGGACATATTATGTCATGGCCAAAAATGGTGGTGGTGGTGGTGGTGGGGTATTATACAATAGGGGTCTCAAGGGAACATTACACTGTGTGGAGACAACACAGGGCTTGATACAGTGTCAGAATCAATATAGGGGCACCATACTGGGTCGGGGAGAAAAAGAGGACATAACTTGGAATAGGTAGAGCCAAAGTAGTAGTCAGTGGGGTTGGAGGTAGGGTTTACTATACATATATTTGCTGTGGTGCGCTATGCCCGCTGCAGATTTTGTCCCTCTTTCAATCCTTTGAAGGTTGGGAGGTATGTCTTCTATTTTTACAGAAGTTTGTGCACTGGCTATGCATCCCCTTTGCACATGGTGGCTTTCTAGATGCTCACCTCTATTAGAATTCCAGCTATGATGTTTTCCCTGTTTTTTTTTGAGCAGCAGTATATATTAGTGCTACACAAACAAGAATACCCTTAGATATTGGACCTGGCACTGGAGTTATACAGCATGTTGACTGCCTGCTCCCTCTGCTGGCAATTTGTGCACATTACATGACTGCAAAGTTTTAATCATACATTCACAGAGCAATGTAATCCCTCAGGCTATAAAACGATATAAAACAATTACCAGCCTTTTAACTACAGAATGTAGCAATGTCTTAATTAAGCAAAACAGTTAATGAATGATGTTAAAGAGACACAAGAAGTATGCATTAAAGGGCTAGCCTCATCTTACACGTTTATGGTATAACCACATACATTTCTAATGGACTTTTCTCATACAAGGGACGTGTTGTGGAGTGAGTGGCGCTCAACTCCTACCATGTGGGAGGAAACCGGAGTACCCAGAGGAAACCCATGAAAACACGGGGAAAACATACAAACTCCACATAAACGTTGCCCTTGGAACCGAACCAAGGACCCCAGTGCTGCAACACAGCAATGCTAACAACTGAGCCACTATGCTGTCCATAAAGGATATTGGTAGTCACATATCATGCAGATTTGATGCTATATGGTAATTTTTTAATGTAATCTTTTCACCTTTTTAATGTGGTCTTTCTTTTATCATTATTTTACTTATTTCATATATTTAATAAAATCTATTAACTTATTATTGAATGTGGTTTATTCCATATTGTAATTTTTCATTATTATTTAACTCACAATTATTTTATGAGATTTATTCATATAGTTTTTGCAACACTTTATCATTATTCATTGTATATATTTCCATTTTTATTTTTTTATTGTATATGTATGCTTTGTAAGATCTTATGATTATATGTTTAAGATCTTAATCCCTCCTTGTTCTTCTCTGTGGACAGTTTTTGGTGCATTCTTAATAGGCACCGATAGGTGTCTCTATGCCTGACGTTGCGCACAACTGTGCACATGCGCCGAATCCTTCTTCCTTCTGTGCCTGTTATGAGTTTACCTGTGTTGGATGTTGTGGTGTTATCATGTTGCACATGCTGAGGAGCCTTTGTGTGCCGATGGAGGGGGGAGGCAGTTTATCATGTGATGACTGGGACGCTATATATTGGCTCAGGTGATTATAGTCATTAGTTTTATTTATTTCTCATGTAAACCCAGAATTCTTAACGTTATTTAACCACCTGCCAAAGACATTTATATGCGGTTGCAGATTTTTCCTCCTACCCTGTTTCCCCGAAAATAAGTCATCCCCCGAAAGTAAGACATAGCACATGTTTTGTTGAATTGCCTAATATAAGGCACCCCCCGAAAGTAAGACATCCCCAATAATGTGGCAATAATTTTTCTGTGCAAAGATTGTATGAAGAAAAACATTGCAGCCGGATGAACACTGTGTGCGATGTTCCATGTGCACAGGTATGTCGGCTACTGATGCCACTGCGATACATTGTATCCACTGTCCCTGCTGCTGTAGGATGAGGTAAGAGATGCCCGCTGTGCATACAATAAGCATCGTATGCGGTGGGGAGTCCACTCTCCCAGCTCATCCCACAGCAGCAGGAACAGTGGATACAACGTACGGTATCACAGCAGCAGCAGCCGGTTTACTGTGCACGGAGCACTGCACACAGCGTCCAGCCGGCTGCAATGTTTTTCTTCATACAATCTTTACGCAGCAAGCAAATAAGACATCCCCTGAAAATAAGACATAGCATGTCTTTAA
Source organism: Leptodactylus fuscus (assembly GCF_031893055.1). Taxonomy (NCBI): domain Eukaryota; kingdom Metazoa; phylum Chordata; class Amphibia; order Anura; family Leptodactylidae; genus Leptodactylus; species Leptodactylus fuscus. Next base: position 126,523,228 of record NC_134270.1, on the reverse strand, counting down.
GACCAAAATTTAATATAATACACTGTCTTATTTTCGGTGAAACACGGTATACAGTGGGGCAAAAAAGTATTTAGTCAGTCACCAATAGTGCAAGTTCCACCACTTAAAAAGATGAGAGGCGTCTGTAATTTACATCATAGGTAGACCTCAACTATGAGAGACAAAATGAGAAAACAAATCCAGAAAATCACATTGTCTGATTTTGTATGAATTTATTTGCAAATTATGGTGGAAAATAAGTATTTGGTCAGTAACAAAATTTCATCTCAATACTTTGTTGGCAATGACAGAGGTCAAACGTTTTCTGTAAGTCTTCACAAGGTTGGCACACACTGTTGTTGGTATGTTGGCCCATTCCTCCATGCAGATCTCCTCTAGAGCAGTGATGTTTTGGGGCTGTCGCTTGGCAACACGGACTTTCAACTCCCTGTAAAGGTTTTCTATAGGGTTGAGATCTGGAGACTGGCTAGGCCACTCCAGGACCTTGAAATGCTTCTTACAAAGCCACTCGTTCGTTGCCCTGCAATACATGGCCCCATTCATGCTTTCATGTACCCGGATCAGTCGTCCTGGCCCCTTTGCAGAGAGACAGCCCCAAAGCATGATGTTTCCACCCCCATGCTTTACAGTAGGTATGGTGTTTGATGGATGCAACTCAGTATTCTTTTTCCTCCAAACACGAAAAGTTGTGTTTCTACCAAACAGTTCCAGTTTGGTTTCATCAGACCATAGGACATTCTCCCAATACTCTTCTGGATCATCCAAATGCTCTCTAGCAAACTTCAGACGGGCCCGGACATGTACTGGCTTAAGCAGTGGGACACGTCTGGCACTGCAGGACCTGAGTCCCTGGCGGCGTAGTGTGTTACTGATGGTAGGCTTTGTAACATTGGTCCCAGCTCTCTGCAGTTCATTCACTAGGTCCCCCCGCGTGGTTCTGGGATTTTTGCTCACCGTTCTTGTGATCATTTTGACCCCACGGGGTGAGATTTTGCGTGGAGCCCCAGATCGAGGGAGATTATCAGTGGTCTTGTATGTCTTCCATTTTCTAATTATTGCTCCCACAGTTGATTTCTTCAATCCAAGCTGGTTGCCTATTGCAGATTCAGTCTTCCCAGCCTGGTGCAGGGCTACAATTTTGTTTCTGGTGTCCTTTGACAGCTCTTTGGCCTTCACCATAGTGGAGTTTGGAGTCTGTTTGAGGGTGTGCACAGGTGTCTTTTTATACGGATAACAAGTTTAAACAGGTGCCATTACTACAGGTAATGAGTGGAGGAAAGAGGAGACTCTTAAAGAAGAAGTTACAGGTCTGTGAGAGCCAGAAATCTTGATTGTAGATTGTATTGAGATGAAATTTTGTTACTGACCAAATACTTATTTTCCATCATAATTTGCAAATAAATTCTTACAAAATCAGACAATGTGATTTTCTGGATTTGTTTTCTCATTTTGTCTCTCATAGTTGAGGTCTACCTATGATGTAAATTACAGACGCCTCTCATCTTTTTAAGTGGTGGAACTTGCACTATTGGTGACTGACTAAATACTTTTTTGCCCCACTGTATATCCATCTTGTTATATTTTAACTATGGTCAATGGTATGTTATTCATATTAGCATTCACTGTATTATGGGGGGCTACATAGGAGAGCAGCCATGTCATGACATCAGTGCACCCCGCATGACCCGGGGGCATGTGACATCATCCAGCTCCTGGAAGAGGCCAGTAGAAGATGCCACGAGAGAGAGTATAGTCATCTGTTATTTTTACTCACTTTCGCTGAGATTCCACTTATGTAAAAGAAAAATTGTTGCAAAGGGATGGATAGTCCATTAGTAGCTGGGATACATTGTTTAGAAAAAACGGATTAATCACAGACCTGTTTTTATGGGTGTTTTTTTAAAATGACAGAAAAGCTTGGTAGGATACAATTCTATGTCCATCCAAAAAAAAGCAGACAAGGATTGTGAGCTGATCAAAAGAAGCAGGGTTTTTTTTGTTTTTTTTTTACATTAGAGTCTATATGTCTGCAAACAGATACATTTCTAATTCATAGTTATTCTATTTCTAAACACGTATATGTCAGACGGAGTCCAATAACATGACACACACACACACACACACACACACACACACACTGGTCAGTTCATCTAAGGAGATGAGTCACAAGTTATATCCAAACTGTATACATTACAAGACAGAGAAATGGAAAAGGCAAAAACTTGCTGCAGAGTCGCTGCCTTGACTGCCAATATGACCAACTTAAAAATAAGACTCGTTTTCTTTAAGGACAGACTCTAGTCTTATTATTATTATTATTATTATTATTATTATTGTATATTTATATAGCACCATTAATTCCATGGTGCTTTACATTTGGGGGTTACATACAATACACAAAATATACAGGTACATATCATACTAACAGTGATCGGCTGGCACAGTGGGGTAGAGGGCCCTGCCTGCGAGGGCTTACAATCTATGAAGGAAGGGGGTAGAGACAGAAGGAGAGGGGGAGACTGTACAGATGGTGGTGCGGTGATAGTGTTATTGGAGGTTGTAGGCCTTCCTGAATAGGTGAGTCTTCAGGGCCTTCTTGAAGCCTGTGATTGTGGGGGTCAGTCTTATGTGTAGTGGTAAGGAGTTCCAGAGTATGGGGGATGCAAGAGAGAAGTCTTGGAGACGGTTGTGTGAGGAGCGGATGAGGGCAGAGCGGAGTAGGAGGTCGTTGGAGGATCTGAGGTTACGTGTGGGCAGGTAGCGGGAGATTAGGTCAGAGATATATGGAGGGGACAGGTTGTGGATGGCTTTGTATGTTAGCGTTAGTAGCTTGAACTCAATTCGCTGGGCTATGGGTAACCAGTGGAGGGACTGGCAGAGGGGAGCAGCCGATGAAGATCGGGGGGTGAGGTGGATTAAGCGAGCAGCGCAGTTTAAGGTGGACTGGAGGGGGGCGAGGGTGTTTGCCGGGAGTCCATGCAGAAGGATGTTGCAGTAGTCTAAGCGGGAGATTATGAGGGCCTGGACGAGCATCTTGGTAGTTTCTGGGGTGAGGAAGGAGCGGATTCGGTGGATGTTCTTGAGCTGGAGGCAACAAGAGGTGTTGAGGGTTTGAACATGTGGTTTGAAGGATACCCCATGTATGTTAGATGTGATCTATATTGGTCATTTCCAGTGTATAAGACAATTCTGGATATTAGGGTTTCCTGTCACAAACCCTATAGGTAACCTCTAAAGAGTCCAGGGCACAGGAGAGCTTGGGACTTATTGCGATGCCATTGTAGTGAGTGCAGCGATGATCTTGGGTCCTGCCAGAAGCCGTCTAGATTCCTGATGATAGAAAATTAGCATTTTAATTTAATTTCATAGACACTTCTGCTCCTGATCTGTGCAATAAGCTTCTCCATTCCCCAGAAGACTACAGTTCAAAATATCCTCTGTAAAGTGTCCATGTAATGATAACACATCATCCAATGAATAATACATGAAATACATAGTTAATAATTCATCTATTATTAGTCTCATTAGCCTCTGTTCCCTCTTAACTGCAGATGACAGGAAACTTAGCAGGCAATTTGTGACAATGACTTCTATGAAGCTGGACGTGAGACTCTTGTTTGTGGGTTTGTGACATGGACAGGTCACAGCAGTCTCTAGTGCCACTTCTAAGGCCAGGTTCACACCACCGGAAGTTTGCTATGATAAGGTCCATTTAGAAAAAAAAAAAAAAAAAAAGACCTCTATCGTAACCGACAATAAAAGGACGCTATGATGTTAATGTGTAATTTTTTTTAATGGAGCAATTAAATGTGTTCTGAGCATGCACAGAAAAAAAACGTACTGATACATATCAGATCACAGTCTATGGCGAATGGATGTAGGAGGGATGGTAACAGACAGTCATGTAAAAAAAAAAAAAAAAAAATAGACGTTTCACATCTGTCATAGATCTTTTTTTTTTTTTTTTTTTTCTATGAATGGAGTCCAAAATCCTGCACCCCACATTGTTATCTCTGATAAAACAACAGACCTGTGACGGATTCTGGGACCAAAATGGATGCTAACAGACAACTTAACAAATCCCATTGAAATCAATTAGATTTTTTAATGGATCTATTTAGAATCCATAGTTAACATTTTCTGGCAGTTGCTGACACCAAGAACATTCCTCTCAACTGTCCCGGATTTAGTGAGACAGTCCCGGATTCCAGGTCGTGTCCCATGGTTCCGATCGGCAGGATGTATGTCCAGGATTCAACTCTTCTGCATCCAGAGAGGACACAGATGAGTTGAATACAGTGGTGAAGCAGGACTTCACCACTGTGCTCACTATCTGCTCCGGGAGCTGGAGGGGGAAATTGCTGGGAGAAACCTCTCCAGCGATGGCCTCTGTCTTCTTCTGACACACCTCTCCGCGACATCTTCTTTCGATTCGCATGCACAGTCACTCTTGGACTCCTCAATTACCCGAAGAGCCAACATATTTTAAACCTCCTTAGATGGCTTGTCTATGAGCTTCTGGTACCCAGTACGGTTTTAGATTAACCTGTACCTGTGGCTCAGTGACAATGTCATGTTCTATCAGTACAGGTGACTCAGAAAACACATCATTATTTCTTTGTGCAAATTCTTTTGTCTCCTGTTTCTGTGCCTTAGACAGGGACTCTGATATTTGCACCTCGGGTAAAGCCTTACCAGGAGTATTTAGCCCTTCAGTAGTAACCTTGCTAGGGGTACCTACTGATGTCAGCGTTTCCCTGTCCTTCCAAGGTTTCAGTAAATTTATGTGGTATATTTGTTCTGGCTTCCTTTTGCACGGCTGGTATACCTTATAGTACACTTCTCCCACTCTTTCAATAATTTCATACAGCCCTTGCCATTTGTCTACAAATTTACTTTCTACCTGGGAACCAATAAGTACACCTGATCCCCTGGCCTAAAGATTCTAAGTTTACCCATTCTGTTATAGACTCTGCTCTGGGCCATTTGGGCCTGCTCCAGACGTTCCTTTACAATAGGCATTACTGGTGTAATTCTGTCCTGCATCAGGATAATATGTCCCATTACATTCCTGTAAGGAATTAGCTCTTGTTCCCAGGTTTCCTTGGCTATGTCTAGAAGACCATGTGGGTGTCTACCATACACCAACTCAAATGGGGAAAAACCTGTGGAGGACTGAGGTACCTCCCAGATTGCAAACATTAAATAGGGCAGTAGGCACTCCCAATCTTTGCCGTCCTCGCTAACCACCCTCTTTAGCATGCCCTTAAAGAGGACCTTTCATGGTCTGGGGCACAGGCAGTTCCATATACTGCTGGAAAGCCGACAGTGCGCTGAATTCAGTGCACTGTCAGCTTTCCCGATCTGTGCCCTGGGTAAAGAGTTTTCGTCCCCGGTACCATAGGTCTATACAGTCAGAAGGGCGTTCCTGGCAGTCTGTCAAGAACGTCCTTCTCCATAGCAGCGCCTATTGCACTGTACAGTGTGAGCGGGGAGGAACGCCCCCTCCCTCTGCTCACAGTGCTGGTCCATAGATGAGTATTATCAGGAAGGGAGGGAGGCGTTCCTCCCCACTCACACAGTACAGCGCTATAGGCGCTGCTGTGGAGAAGGATGTTCTTGACAGACTGTCAGGAACGCCCTCCTGACTGTAGAGAGCTACGGTACTGGGACCGATAGCTCTTTACCCGGGGCACAGATCGGGAAAGCCGACAGTGCGCTGAATTCAGTGCACTGTTGACTTTCCAGCAGTATATAGAATTGCCTGTGCCCTAAACCATGAAAGGTCCTCTTTAAGGGCAAGGTCGGACTGGGGTGTCTAGGGCCCACCACTGGAATTGTTTCTAGGGGCCCACCATCAGGACCCCTGCAGACCAGCGATACCGAGACAGGGCGGCTAAAGGTAATAACATGTCGGGAGCCATGCAGCTCACTTACAATACGATGTGCAACAATGCACTACCTAAACCTACTGCCACACACTGTATGGAAAGTGATCAGCATGGCTCCTAGAAATGTTACCATTACCTGTAGCCACGCTGTCCTGGAAGAGCTGATCTGCAGAGGTCCTGGCTGTTGTATCATCACAGATGTAATATTGATGGCCTATCCTAAGGACATGCCATCAATATTACAAAGATGGATAAATCCTTTAAAGATTTGTCCAGGAATTGGAGCAGCCCATGTGCTGGGAGGGAGGTGTAAAATAAATAAATAAATAAATAAATAAATAAATAAATAAATAGAAAGCGCCTTCACCTGTTTCCGTTACTCTGTTGTCCGCTGCCAGTGTCCATTTAGTCTGGTGCCGGCACCTCCTTGCTGGGAGTCCTGCACCTCATGGGACCACTGAAAACAATTAGATACAGGATTTCCAGAAATAAGGCCATGAGACCGAACAGATACAGGCGGGGGACATTGGAGTGCTGGGGACAAAAATTCAATGAGAAACACTGCGTCTCACTGTTGTGCCTAATCCTTAAAGAGGACCTTTCACCGTTTGGGGTACAGGCGGATTAATACACTGCTTGAAAGCCGAAAGTGCGCTGAATTCAGCTTTCCCGTTCTGTGCCACCGGTGAAGAGCTATCAGTGCCGTTACCGTAGCTATTCAGTGTCAGAAGGGCGTTTCTGAAGCTGAGCGGTGAGGAATGCTCCCCCCCCCCCCAGTACTTGTCTATCGATGAGCATTATCAGGAGGGGAGAGGGCATTCCTCACCGCTCACAGTACAGCGAAATAGACGCTACTATGAGGAGGGGCGTTCCTGACAGACTGTCAGAAATGCCCTTCTGACAGTGAAGAGCTACAGTACTGGCACTAATAGCTCTTCAACAGGGGCACAGAACAGGAAAGCCGATAGTGTGCTGAATTCAGCGCACTGTCGGCTTTCTAGCGGTATATAAAACTGCATGTGCCCCAGGTGGTGAGAGCTCCTCTTTAACATCTCAAAATACTGTACACTACACTATAAGGACAAGGCCTAGCACAGCGTCCCGCAGCCAAAAAGCGCTGTGGGAAAACCCCCCGGCGGCAACGCATCAGTTTTCCTGCAGCGCTTTTTACAGAAACTCCACAGAGTTTTCCTCTGAGGACTTTCTGCTTCCATTATAACTATAGGGACACCGCTGGTGTTTCTGTAGGTATAAGTGACATGCTGCGATTTCCAAAAACTGCAACAGTTACTTAGACACTCATAGGGTGCGTTCACACGATGTAAAGTGGAGTGTGATCTGGCACGTATATGGCGTGTCAGCAGTTTGCGCTCAAAAAGACCCCATTGATTTGCGGCCTCAAAATTACGAGCGCAAAATAACGCGGCGTATACGCTCGTAACTCCCATTGAAATCAATGGGATCTTTTTGAGCGCGCAAAATCTGACACGCCGTATACGTGCCAGATCACTCTCCATTTTATATCGTGTGAACGCACCCATACATATACATTCATATATACTCACACATAATATTATAAATGTGAAAGTTTGTGGGTTTGGATGTTTGGGGGGGAACGCGGGGGGGAAGGGACCTGTGAGCGAGAGGGGCGGCTGCGGTCGCTCCGCAAGGGAAGGTGGGGCATGGCCGCAGGCAGACGTACAGGGGGAAAGGCGCATGGGAGCGGTAGCGCATGTATGGGGGAAAGGACCGGGTGCGGGGGAGAAGAGCCCTGGTGCGTGGGGGGGGGCCCGATGGCGTAAGGAGTGCAGCGGATCATAGCCACCATGAGTTCGCTACATATAAGCGGCTCAGCGCCGCAACCAACCCGCAGACGAAGTCGCGGGCACATGCTAGTATACCATATATAAATCAAATATATACTTATATGAATACTATATATAGCCATACACTCACTCATATACATTATTATAGCACATATACATTTATATACATTCATATATAAGCCATATATATACATATATGAATACTATATATACTCACCTATATACATACACTCACACATTATTATAGCATACTGTATATATACACACACATACCTGTATACAAACATACAGTCCTCACACAGTATAAAAGACACATACTTTAACCCTTAAGTCCTATCATGGTGTCTATCATAATGATATGTGTATGGTAGTGGTGTATGATAGACACCATGATAGGACTTAAGGGTTAAAAAAATGTACACATATACATAATAAATATTACATTTTACCAAAAAATTGAAAAAAAATATACTCACATTTGTGAAGAAGAAAGGTGATGATCTGATCGCAGCAGCAGCAGACTTCTCTCTGTCCCCTCACCGTACGATGTGAGCGATGACTCACTGCTGGGAGGGGGAGGGGAAAGTTCCAGTCTTCATAAGTTTGCAGCGATATCTGCTGCTGCCCCTGGTGTCTCAGTCCTCCCGATATATACTTTCCCTATATTAATAGGGAAAGTATAGCACTGGCAGGAGGCCCCTCGGTAGGGCCGGCGTCAGCGCACGGCATAGTCGGGCAAGTGCCGGGGCCCACAGAGCCTCTGGGGGCCCCCCGGCACTTGCCTGTCACAATTTCAGCTCATCGGCGTCCGTCCGCCGATGAGCTGGAATACATACGCGATGCAGGAGCTGTGAGATCAGCTCCTGCTTTAAAGCTCCGGCCCGGCTTGCGTGTGTAGGCGCGATGACGTCATCACATCACGCCTACACACGCAAGCCGGGCCATAGCTAAGCAGGAGCTGATCTCACAGCTCCTGCATCGCGTATGTGACTGGAGTGAGAGAGAGGAGCGTCGGGGGAACAATAGAAGGTGAGTGATGGAAGGTGAGTGTAAGTGTTTGTTTTGTATTACATATTAAGGTGAAACATAATGAAGGGGGCCCATGAAACTGGGGGGCAAATGAAGGGGAGGGGGGGAACGGCATGACACTGGGAAAGATGAAGGGGGTGGGGAGAGAACGGCATGAAACTGGGGACAAAGATGGAGGGGGCCCAATGAAACTGAGGGGGCAAATGAAGAGGGGGGGGAACGGCATGACACTGGGGAAGATGAAGGGGGTGGGGAGAGAACAGCATGAAACTGGGGACAGAGCTGGAGGGGGCCCAATGAAACTGAAGGGGCAAATGAAGGGGAGGGGGGGGAACGGCATGACACTGGGGCAGAGACGGAGGACATGAAACTGTGGGCAGATGAAGGGGGAGAACGTGATGAAACTGGGGACAGAGATGGAGGGGGGACATGAAACTGGGGGCAGAGGAAGGGTGTATATGAAACTGGGGGAGAGATGGAGGGGGGGCATATAATTTACAGGTGACTGTAGGAGGATTATACTGTGTGGGAGCACATAATAAATGAATGAGAATGGGTGGAATCAACATAAAAGTGGGTGGAGCCAAATTTGCAGCGGCGCGCAGAGCGCGCCGCACATTTTGCCCCTCTTTCTGCTCTTTAAAAGATTGGGAGGTATGGCGTTGGTGACGCCACACTCCTGCATGATGTCACTCGCTTCATCTGCAACGCACAGTGTCTCGACTCCCCCACCTCCTTTACAAGGGGGCCCACTGAGGCTCTGTCGCCCAAGGGCCCATAAAAACCTGGAGCCGGCCCTGCCCCTCGGTGTAAGTGTCGGGGCCCTGGGAAGCAGCCGGCCATCTTTAATCATTACAGTGCTGCCGGCAGCCTGGGGCCCCGAGCTTACCGTCCGGCCCCTGCCACTATCAAGTGCTCAGTTTGCCAGTGCAAATGCATTGGTTCAGGGGCCCGACCCGTCCACTGAAAATCCCGATCGGGCCCCTGACCGATGCTTCTGCATTGGAGAAATGAGCACTAATAGTCAAGGGTCGGGGCCCACCAGGGGATTCCCCGGCGGGCCAGTTCGACCCTGTTTAAGGATTTTATTGAACCTCTACACTAGGCCATCTGTCATGGGGTGATATACAGAGGTTCGCAGGTGTTTAATTTTCAGGAGCTCACACATTTCTTTCATTACCTTGGACATAAAAGCAGTCCCTTGGTCAGTCAGGATCTCCTGGGGTATACTTGTCCAAGAGAACATATAAAAGAGCTCCTTGGCAATTAACTTAGCTGAAGTATTTCTCAAAGGTACAGCCTCAGGGTATTGTGTAGAATGATCTAACACCGCTAATATATAGTGATGACCCCTAGCAGCCTTTACAACAGGACCTACCAAGTCCATGGCCACTGTTTCAAATGTTACCTCTAAAATGGGCAGGGGTACCAAAGGACTCCTAAAGTGTGACACAGGATCGGTTAGTTGACACTATCAACACTCAGCCAATAGAAACACTGTAAAATGTGCTCTTTGGTCTTTTCGTACCCCAGGTGTCCTCCTAACACATGCTTATGTGCCAAATCTAGCACCACCTTTTGATAGGGCCGGGGCACCACCAATTGTTTAACAATATTTCCCCAAATTTGGTTCACCCTATACAGTAGGTCCTGGTTCATGGACATATAGGGGAACTCCTCATCAGCCCCTGGATACTAGGGTTCACCGTTTACCACTTTTGTTTTCTTTGGCATGAGCCAGATTAGGATCTCTCATTTGAGCAGTCGCAAAATTGTTACGGGACACCTCGAGCTCCGGCATCTCGGGAACTCCCTCCTGACCTTCAGTATCACCAGCTAATACAGACAGGGGAAAGAAAGTACCATCTTGGGTCACCCCTACAGCTGGTGTTTCCCTGTCAGGATCAAAGGGGTCAGGGTTAACCTTAAGCAAGGCATCACCAATATTAGCATTTTTAGGACACAATAGCTTCTGCTTTTTCCACATATCCCAGAACAAAGGAAAATCCCTCCTTATAATCACACTATGGGCAGGGACTAACCACGCCCACTTTGTGAGAGGCGGAGCCAGAGGTAGCTGTTATGGAGACCTCTGCAATAGGATACTCCCTAGTTTCACCATGTATACACAAGACCCCAATAGTTTGTCCACTGTACAGTGCAGGATGGACCAGATCGTGGTGCACCAGGGTTACCAGGCTCCCAGAGTCCAGGAGAGGAAGTACCGCACGCCGTGCTATAGTCACGGTACACATTTGCAGTTCAGATGCAGTTTCTACTGAACAAGAGGGTTGAGAAAACAGAAACATCCGCCTGGAACTGCGGCAGTCCATGGGCTCAGACGTCAGGGACAGTAGGCAGCAATGTGACCCAGTTCATGGCACCGCCAACATCAGGGATGGTGTGGGTCTCCATTCTGAAATCTGGGTTTAATGTTCACAGTCCTAGCTGCCTGTTCCGCTTTCGAGTGTCCTCCCATCACAACCTTCCTCACCCCCACAGTAGTTGGTACAGTCTAACCAGTCTTAGCGGGTAAAAGGTCTGGGATATCATATATGGATCACATATTGTCAGTCTCTTGCATATGGGTAATCCCTGCCATATCTATAGAGTAAACATACATAGGATTGGTTCCAGGTCTCTCCCTTTATCTTGTATAAGCTTCAGTCTGAAGAAGACGCCTCGAGCCTCAGTCTATCTTGGGTAGATCTCATTATAAACATACATTAAACGCACGTAACAGAGACTTCGCCTCCATCACATACGTACAAGTGTTTTGGGTTTATTCTCTCTATTTGGTCTACAAACATGTTTAACCCATTCTTATGCAAGTATAAACACATTAATACACACTGTAAAGGATACATATTCTTTTACAAACACACGCCTGTGATGTACAGTATAAGACTGGCTCAGCCTGCCACAAACCGGATTGTTCCTCTCCCGACCTGTGTCATGGTCATCCCCTGTCGTCTCCTTACTGTACTGACAAAAGTCAAATACAATGCATTCTACAAGGCTGAGGTATAAGCAGCCATAGACACAGATCAAAACTAGAGCTAGCTCGATGAAACTAATACAGGAGGATCCCACTAGACGATACTGACATGAATTCAGCATTGCTTTATAAAAGTCGTAATTCCAGTTCATGAAAAGAATACCAGGACTGCAGTGATGAATGACACACAGGCAAAGAAGTAGGGAAAGGGAACAGAGAAGGGCTGACTTGTGGAACTCACAGAGTCTTAAATAATTGAATGATAATTATCAGCACCTCTATTTACTATTAATAATTACATAATACTATATTAGTATTATTTTATACTGTATATTTCGTTTGACACATTAAGGGTATGCTCACTTGGCGGAAAATGAAGAGGAATTAGTCTTCATTTTCCGCCGTTGGTATTTTCGCTCATGGATGGGCTTCTGATGCAGAAAATGGATCTGCTATTGAATCCGTGACAAGGTCAAGCAGGACGCTTCTTTTTTCCGTTTCCTGCTGTGATCTCTGCCTCCCATTGAAAACAATAGGAGGCGTATTCCAGGCGAAAAATCTGCCCCAGACATAATGAAAAACACTGCAGAAAAAAAAAAAACATCATGTGTTTCTGCTACATTTTTTTTTCTGCAGCATTTTTTTGCTGCGTTCCGCAACATGGGGTAGTAGCCTGAATCACGCTTTTGGTTTTGGCTAGAAAAAACGACATCGAAAAACCTGAACATGGAGACTCAGCCTTAACTTCCTGCTTGACAGGCGCTTATCCTAGAAGGAACAAGAACTTTGTAGTTACTTCCCTGTGACACTTGGCAATAATTCTGACCTCTTATTATCCTCTGATTGCCATTTAGATGCCGTCTGATTTAGGAATGTAAAAGCGACATTGTAGATGGCGGTGATGGTGCAGTCGCCTGATTTACAACTCTTAGGTGACCAGGATGAACAAATGACACGTATTTAAAATTGTCGTCATCATCACCATCATCAGACTATTGGGACCAAAGAGCATTTCCATCAAATAATCACCGGTACATATAAGTTCAGTCAACTTCTGTAAAGTTGTTTAAAAGAAAAATCGTATGCGCAATTTTCTAAGTAATTTCTTCTTCGGAGAATTTTGATGACAACCAATATGGTGACTATTAGAGATGAGCGAACAGTAAAATGTTCAAGGTTCGATATTCGTTTCGAGTAGCCTCTCAATATTCGACTACTCGAATCGAATATCGAACCCTATTATAGTCTATGAGGGGAAAATGCTCGTTTCAGGGGTAGGCAACATTCGATCAAATTATAGTCCACGAGTGAGGGTCAGGCTGGATCCTCCGAGCAGTCTTCTCCTTACAGCGTCCCCGCGGCGTCTTCCAGCTCTTCATTCACTCTGCCAGGAATCGGGCCTGGGCAGAGCCGACTGCGCATGTCCACTTGTAGTGCAGACATGCACAGTCGGCTCTACCCAGGCCTGATGCCTGGTAGAGTGAATGAAGAGCCAGAAGACGCCGCGGGGAAGCTGCATGGAGAAGACTTCTAAAGGTAGGAGAAGAATCAGCATTGATTGGCCGACTGTATAGCATTCGGACAATCAATGCTGGTTCTGCATCGAACTTTTACATTCGAACAGCGAGTGGTACTCGATCGAGTACGAGTATTTCGAATACCGTAGTACTCGATCGAATACCTACTCGATCGAGTACTACTCGCTCATCTCTAGTGACTATAACCGCAACCAGAAGACTTCTCGCACAGCTTTCCTACAGTACTGAATTACAGAGGTTCCTGGTATGGTGGGCCTTTAAAAGCTCATTCAGGTTTATGGTCTTCGGAGTTCCTTGTTGCTACCCTGTTATATAAACCTGAATATATAAAGAAGCAGAAGTTTTATTAAAAGGAGTTTGTCACCAGAACCCATCCCGTAGGGTCAACCTGTGCTTTTCTCTTGAGATTCGGTGCCTTTGTTGTTGAAATTTGTTGTCAATATGTGCAAATCATCTCTTTGAAACAATGAAGCCATTGCCGCTTATATCACTGGAGCAATGGCAATGCCCTCTTTGCATAGTGTCAAAAAAACAGCAATATCTCAGCAACGCAGGCTCCGACTCACAAGGAAAACCACCATTTGATTCAGGAGACCAAAATCTGACTTCATGGCTGGGTTGGGTTCCAGTGACAGATTTCCTTTAATGAGGACGTTTCAAGTCCTCATCAATGTGCAATTTTATAAAACCACTAGAAAGCCGACAGTGAGCTGGGCTGTGAGAAACGCTCCCCCTGACTGTACTCTAACATAGCCTTGTACTACCAGAGGGGGCGCTCCTTACCAGACAATAGAACTTTAATAGCGATCATCAAATAATTGGGCTCAAATTGTTAGAAGACTATGGAAGGAGATATTATTTTTATATATATATATATATATATATATATATATATATATATATATATAATTTTTTTTTTTTTTTAAAGCATTGGGGGACCAGACAGTATGTGGGGAGGTCAACAGACTGCATATAAGGGCAGAGCCCCTATATATGTTTAAGGGCACTATAATTCTGTAGGGACAGTAGACTGTACATAAGTGTAGAATCACTATATTTCTATGGGGGTACTATAAAAAATTTCCTTTACCTTTAAACCGATTGACCCCTGCCCAGTGGATTGAATGTTACACAAAGATTAGCAAGGGCAGCTGGCAAGTCACCCTGTAGGAAACTCACTGTCTCGTTAAGGGTCCATTAAAATGGACGAAAATGGTGAGGAATTTGGTGTGGAATATCAGCGCTAAAAAAAAGCCTCCCATTGACTTTAATGGGTTCCTTTTTCTGCTAGCATATTCTGCTAGCAGAAAAAGGAACCCATTGAAGTCAATGGGAGGCTATTTTTTCAGCGCTGAAATTCCACAACAAATTCCTCACCATTTTCCTCTGCATGAATGGACCGTCACGGATGTTATTCGGCAAGTTGAATCTATAATGCTCCACAAAAAAATTAATGCCACACAATACTTGCCCCCTCTTCGATAAAGTTTGGACACCCCGGATTGCCAGATCCCATGTCCCAGGCTTGCCATAATGTTTTCAACTATAAACACAAACTATCCCGGCTGATGAGGGACAATTCCACCGGGCTAGGGATTATTGCTCACCCTTCTGAGAGGTCAGGAGTCTTCATTTTGTTCGGAAGCCTCACAGACATTTCAGGAGAGTTGGCAAGGATGTTATCAATGGGTAATACACCATATGTAACTGTAATAGACATACTCTAGTGAAGTAACTGCATTAGGCAGAGAAATTTCATTGTAAATTCTGGAAAATATCACGTTTATGAGCTTTAACACCTAGAGAAAACATAAAACAAGATTACTTATAAAAAACATATAATATACTAAGAGACTGGGTACATACACAGTAAACATATAATACCAGAGGACAGAAAATACACGGCAGGTTTATGGAGAGTTTACATTGCTCTTAAATAGTTTACATCACACTGTAAAAGTCTCAAGACAAAGGAGACTTGTCTGAGCTCAGTATCGCCACCCTGTGTTCACAAGTTGTACTAAAGTAGTTCTGAAACTCAGGATTGCAGACGTTAGTCACAATGGCATCTTAAAGGGTATTTACAAGATCAGACAAACAGGACTGCTTTCTTGTAGTATTACACCTTGTTCATATGTTGTGTCTTGTATTGCAGCTCAACTTTATTGCAGTTAAAGAGATTTTTGGGGTCTGAACTATTAATGAACTATCCTTAGAATAAGTCACAAATATCAGATTAGTGAAGGACCTACCCCAGGACCCACACCGATCAGCTTTTGGAAGAGACTGCAGCTATTGGACAAGCCCCAAAGCATGGTACATTGTGTACGGACTGTGCCAGGTAGTTTAGTTCAGCCCCATTCACTTGAATGGGACTGAACTGCAGCTCTATTATATGACCGATCAGCCTCTTCAATCAGCTGATCTGTGGGGTCTGGAGTGTTAAACCCCCACCAATCAGATGGCTATTCTAAAGGATGGGTTAACAATAGACCAGTCCCAGGAAACTCTTTGATGGGACTGAGCTTTAGTACAACATATAACCTCTGTACAAGAGAGACACTGTTTTGGAAGAAAGCAGCAGTGTTTATCCAAGGTCATGTTCACATTTAGCTAAGCCGCTCTGTCAGGCCCATACACCAGATTCCATTATTTTTGACAAAAATAGTGCAGTGGACATCATTGGGTTCTGCCATGATGTCCATTGTTTTGGACACTTTTGTAAATCTGTCTGTTGCTGTCTATCATAACTGTAAATCATGTTGCAGATGTGTACAGAGCCTTATTCTGTACAAGTTCTTTAACTTCCAAGCTTCCATCGCATCACTGCATGTTGGAACGAATGTTTGGCTTTTTCATTTGTTCTGTGGTCCAAGAGCCTCAATCTACATTGCTTATAATGGGCATAACAGTAATATATTCTAATTTACAGACAATATAAGAGATGGCAGCTTCTGAAGTAATTCTGTACATGGCTACAGGATCACAAATGGCTTGTATGTAGATTGAATCATTTGGAGACACATAAATCTGCATCAAAGCTGTATACATGATACTCTTCTGACTCGGAAACACATAGCAGGGAATGAAATGCTACCTCGCCGTTGCATTTTTCATTATCTTTCTACTAAGACTGGATTCACATCTGCGTTTATGTCTCCAACAAGGAAGACTTTTCTTCCTGAAACCCAGAAGACCCCATTATAGTCTATGTGATCCGCAGGAAACGTTATGTCTTAAATGGGAATATCTTTAGTTCATGTACTGTCTCTGTGTCCAAAGTGCAAATCTAACACATAGGTTGCCTATCTAATAGCGTACACCACCAATTAGTTAGGCACCAAAACTTTGGTGCAATGCAATTTTGGCCCACAATGGCGCATTTTAAGCTAGGCCACTTTATGCTTTCCTATGGAGACTCCAATGTACGTGTGTCTAGCCTAAGCCAGGTATAATAGTTTGAGGACCACAGATTAGTGACCATCATACCTCCCAACTTTTGAATAATTGAAAGAGGGACAAAACGTGCGGTGCGTGCAGTGCGCCGTGGCGAATTTAGCTCCACCCATTTTTATGTTGACTCCGCTCATTCTCATTCATTTTTTAAGTGCCCCACACAGTATAATCCTCCTACAGTCACCCGTAACTTATATGTCCCCCTCCATCTTTCCCCCATTTTCATATACTCCCTTCATCTGCCCTCAGTATCATGTCCCCCTCCATCTCTGCCCCCAGATTCATGTCACCCCCCATCTCTGCCCCCAGTTTCATGTCACCCCCCCATCTCTACCCTCAGTTTCATGTCACCCCCCATCTCTGCCCCCAGTTTCATGTCACCCCCCCATCTCTACCCTCAGTTTCATGTCACCCCCCATCTCTGCCCCCAGTTTCATGTCACCCCCCCATCTCTACCCTCAGTTTCATGTCACCCCCCATCTCTGCCCCCAGTTTCATGTCACCCCCCCCATCTCTACCCTCAGTTTCATGTCACCCCCCATCTCTTCCCCCAGTTTCATGTCACCCCCCCCATCTATACCCTCAGTTTCATGTCACCCCCCATCTCTTCCCCCAGTTTCAGGTCACCCCCCCATCTCTGCCCCCAGTTTCAGGTCACCCCCCCATCTCTGCCCCCAGTTTCAGGTCACCCCCCCATCTCTGCCCCCAGTTTCAGGTCACCCCCCCCATCTCTGCCCCAGTTTCATGTCACCCCCATCTCTGCCCCCAGTTTCATGTCACCCCCCCATCTCTGCCCCAGTTTCATGTCACCCCCATCTCTGCCCCCAGTTTCATGTCACCCCCCCATCTCTGCCCCATATTTAGCTCCACCCACTTTTATGTTGACTTCGCCATTTCTCATTAATTGTGCCTCCACACAGTATAATCCTCCGTAAATTATATGTTCCCCCTCCATCTCTCCCCAGTTTCATATACCCCCTTCATCTGCCCCCATCTCTTCCCCCAGTTTTATGTCCTCCCAATCTCTGCCCCCAGATTCATGTCCCCCATCTCTGCCCCAAGATTAATTTCCCCCATCTCTGCCCACAGATTCATGTCCCCCATCTTTGCCCCCAGATTCATGTCCCCCCATCTCTGCCCAGTTTCATGCCTTTCTCTCCCCACGCCCCCGTCCCCAGTTTCATGGGCCCCCTTCATTATGTTCCCCTCAATGTTTAAAACAAAAACCACTTATACTCACCTTCCAACGCTGCCTGCAGCTCTCTCCGCAGTCTCACTCACAGAGTTTCCGCGGCCTAGACATCCACTAGCCGGAGAGCAGCGGCTAATGGATTCAACTCGCATGTATAGTCAACTCAGATCTGCGTCCTCCGGATGCAGATCTGAGTTGAAACCGGGACATACCTCCCACCGACCGGGACTGCGGGACAGGACACTGAATCCGTGAATGTCCCGTGGAATCCAGGACGGTTGTGAGGTATGGTGACCATGGTCTTAAGAGTATACAGCTCTGATGTGGATATATTGCATCCAACAACATATAGTAGTGCCCATATTCTTTCTATAAACAAACATTCTTATGCTAACATACTATAAATTATTATCCCCCCCACCCTTCATTCCTGGAAACTCTGCAGATTAAACTAGTAGATCATGTCTGTGGTTGCTTCCCTATCTCTTTGTCTGTGTGCCATATTATGCAATATATGGTTCTCAGCTCCCAGGCTGTTTACAGTAAGCGTTGTAGGCTGTGTATAGTTGTATACAGTATACACATGGGAGCGGGTGTGGTGTGTGCCAGAGAGACGAGAACACCAAGGACCTGCTTCTTATGTTTATCCACAAACAGTGACATCACAGACTCGACACACCAGACCCCCCTCTACTGACCCACTCACTGAAAAACCATTGTGCACACTGCATTGTATATACCCGGTGCTCCTAAAATCACTGATACATTAAGTGACTTGCTCACTGGACTGCAAAATATTAATTTTCTGTTAATACATAAAACCTACCATTTACTGTATTGAAGATAAGGAGGAAGGTTCCCAACAAAAATCTATTGACTCTGTTGCTGGGTTTTGCCACTATTTTTTTTTTATAGTGACAGATGAAAATAAGTTCTTGTTAGACTGGGTTCACACAGTGCTTTCTTAAAATAAGAACTACATGCAGTTTTTAATTGCCGTAACGAGTAGTACATGTAAGGCTAGGTTCACACTTGCTCTGGGCTGTCCGTCGTTACGTGGAAACTTAGCCTTGCAGTTTTTTTCCAAGAGTTACATATTCATGGCCTATCCTTTTGACAGACTATCAATGTGTGTTTTGTGGGCATCAAAGCAATCGGGTGAGCACTGCGGCTTATTCACTGACTACAAAATACAGCACTACACACTGAGTAGTGGCTGTGCTTGGTATTACAGCTCAGCCTCATTCAATTAAATTGCACACAAACCCCCTGACAAGTGACCATGACATCACTAGCCTGAAAAGCAGAAATGGCAAGAGACCAATTTGTGCTTATGTTTTTTGTGTGGCTGGTAGTAAGCCACACGTATATATAGGTTATTACTTCTGTCAGTCAGTTAGTTAGTTGCTCAGACGAGCAGGAATTTGTTGGTTTTGCCTTGTTCATTTGTGCCTGAAGACAAGGTTTATTTATTTTCCAGTTTTTTTCTAAATAAACCAGTTTGGTGCACATTTTGTGTCCCTGTCTTGACTGTTTGGGTCCGCACCACTGCTTCTACCGAGCTACCTTCCCCACACTATACAGAAAATGCCAGCATCTCCACAGGTATAATTGACAAGCTTTTCCGCTGCAGATTTTTTTCTGCAAGGAGTGCATAGGATTAGCCAAGATCCCATCCACTTTGCAGGTACTGTAAAATGCTTAGTTTATGCAAAGTGCGTCTTCAGCCTTAAATGACTTGGCATTGTACAACTGTGGGTTAACAAACATGGAAACAGAAAATAGTATACTTTCCAAAATGGAGTGCCATAGTTTACAATTATAGTCCAGAAAAGAACAAGGGATTACCCACTGTTTTGCAACGATGGCTACGCTACTAGATTTCACCCACGTCTGTAGCTTTGTGCTGGAGTTGAGTGCACCGACAAGTTGTGGTGATGTTGGACGAGAGCCAGTTACTCAACCTGAGCTCTAAACAGCAGGATCTCATCCAACTTGGCCACTATTATATGCTAAGGGGCAGAAGTGTGCCATGTGTTACTATCAATAAACTCTGCACACATTTATCAGTGTTATTGCTGTGTTTGTTTTGGGCTGACTTGTTCCTCATTATTACATTTTGTTCTTTTCCTTCTTTTAACCCTTTCCAGCCTCTTACTCATCTACTTTGTACTCTGAGATACTAAAGGTCACTAGTAAAATAGTAAGATCCAGAACATGATCATGTCACACTTACTGATCAGTGAGCCCGGATTGTAGACCCACTTGTGGGTGTCCATGGCTGTCTGTCCACTGCTTTTTCCATCTTCAAAAGACACACAGCAACATGGCAGGGTTAGCAATTTTAGTAAATGTTCAAAAATCTGAGATGTTAAACGTTCTCCTCACTTTGTGAAGCACTTAAAAATGTTCTTACCCTTCCACTCTACTACAATGAAATACCTAGGAGCACATCTCTCAGCCAGTCCAACAAAGGTTTCCTTACTGAACTAGAAACCATTGTCTGTGGCTTTAGAGTTGTATATGCAAAAAAATTGGACATCTTGGACCTTATTCTTGTTTGGCAGGATCATGGACTTAAATATGGACACCCTGACCAGATTACTCTACCTTTTCCATACCTGACCCTTAGATTTGTCTCAGTTTAATTTTATGAGTCTGTGAAAGATAGCCCAGATGTTTGCTTGAAGTAGCTCCAAACTTAGCTCATGATGCTGAATTCTGATAAGGCCTAAATCAACGGGTCTGATACAGGTCTTCCAGACTGCTACTTGTATCATAGAGCTGCCATTGATAGTTGAGTTTTGGAGCTAATACATCACTTCTTCTCTAAAGTTTGGGTGGAACTGGAGAAGGCCTTGACACCCGTAAAGGTGGTCAGGGTGTTCTGGCTTTATTGGAACTTGGATTATCCTTCACTGCTGTCGTTGGAACTTGGATTATCCCCACTCAGTTTTCAGTCTCCTCAGCCTGGACCAAATTTGCTGCACACACTGGTTCTCGAAATTTAGCCTCCTGGTGTTAACCCACAGTTCCCTTTGACTTTCACTTCAATTCTGAGAGTCCAAAACATAGTAGGGGCAAAGAGCGTCAGACATCTACAAGACCTTGTGGGAGGGAAGTGTCCTTTGGCAGGCCAAAGGCTCCACATTTCCAGCTGCATAGCTTTATTAAACCCTTATCTCCCAGTTATTATGTTGTATTGTCTGGGGAGATGGTGAACTCCAAACTTTACTAACAGCATCTGTGGGAACGGGACTTGAAAATACAATTATAAGCCAACCAATGCCTTAAGATTTTCAGTTTCTTGTAAACTACAGGAGCTCAATTATAAGATTATGACACTATGGTATAGAAGATCTGAAAAACTCTACATATAGCCCCCAAGTCCCTCAGACTTGCTGGACACGTGAGCTCTATAAAATACGTTTTGCAGGAGTGCCCTCCATTTTCTCTATTATGGAATGATATGGCACAACTATAAAATACCTTGTGCTTCCCAGCTATAGACCTCACTTCTAAGCAAGCCTTGTTGTCTGTCCTGCCTGGTTTAAAGCCAGCTCCAACTCCAAAATGTTCCACCGTTTTTCTATTCCGTATGGCCTCACAGCTTATTTTCTGATCACAAGGTAGAAGTATCCATCGCCATTCACAAGACCTTCCAGCACTCATTGGGTTCTAGGTTTGAAAAAGGCTTCCTACACTCCTTCATAAAAGGAGTCAGACAGGTTATTCCTAGGCTGTGGAGATCCTCAGAAGCCCTGACTCATTCCCTATAGTTTGAGGCAATCAACCAAATCATGCACATGAAGGTCAAGGCTGAGAATGGGAGTAAACCCTTGGTTTACTACGTGGACTCCATAGACTGTCTTTTGCTCTTCTCATAGTCTTGCTGCTTGAGTGACTCATGGTCAGTTAGCCTTGGGGGTTTATAAAAGGTATACAAAGGTTGCTCTCTAGGACTTTCTTGCTCCCCCCCCCCCTTTCTTTCCTTTTATCTTTTCTGCTTTCATTTCCTTATTTCTTACTTTTATGATCACCAATTCCTAGTGTCATTGTATTTGGTGGGATACTCACCTCAGTTTCTTTTGTCCAGAAAATGGCACACACATGGTGAGGGTCTGCCCATCTGCCGCATCAAACTTTTTTTTAACCTAAATGTTAGATTGAATGTTTAGAAAAAAAAATTAAAACAAAAAAAAAAAAACATTTAGATGAAGATCGCATTTCAGGTAAGGCTGGGGCACACTTGCACTGTGTGATCGTTTGGGCTTCCGTCCTCAATTCTCAGAAACCATGCGGAAACCTAGCAGACCCCAATATCGTCTATGGGTCCATGGGTTTCCACAGGTAACTGCTTTTTACGCGTATTAAGTCTTTATTGTGGCTTCTATCATAAATGTAACCCAGGACATGGTGTTAACTTTGTCTCATGATGGACACCACCCTTATCCCAGAGATCTCATTGATTTATAATGCCGCCTATATAATTTTATCATTTCATGCTTTTATACTGGACATTTTTTGTATAGAATCCTCATTATAACTAAAGATCAATGCAGCTTGGACAGTTGTGTAATAAGCTGTCCCAGGGAAGAAAAATGCACTTAAATATGATAGGAATTTTAGCAGTGTATCTATAACTTACCTGCAGCCACTTACATACCTGCTGTCCTGCCGGTCAATTACAGAAGTACTATATCACTTGGAGAAGACAGCAGCTACAGAGGGGTCAGAGCCCAATGGGCCCCAGAATCTGCCCAGGTTTGTCATGTACGGACACCAGCCCTGAGTCAATGTGTGACTAATAAAAGTGCTGCATGAATTGGGATATGAGCCAAACCAAGAAGATTCCTTCCAAATACAGACTGGTGTCTCAAGGTTCTTGCCCCCTTTTCATTGCAGACCAGAACACTGGTTGAGTAGGAGAGAGGAGGGGTACGGTGTCTCAGTCTCCACAAGGAGATATAGTACCCCTCAAAATAATCCTGGCATTATATTATAGATCTGTTTCAACCCTAAGAGTTTGCCCACTTTGGGCAGTATACTAGGTATCACATCCCTTACAATGTTCTATAGCAGTCTCCATTGTTATCCAGCTGTTCTTAGACTATAGCCCCAGTAAGCCTTGACTGCATGTGGTCTTACTACGGCTCGCTAGATGCCGGTCAGAGACCACTGCTCTGCAGTAACTGCTTCTCCCATTTCCATCTGAGCACATGTAGAATATGAACACGTATGAAGATTCTCAAAAGATAATCCAGGTTATTCTTGTCAGTGCCAGTCCGAACTGGTCAACTAAAGTTATTCTGAATTGACAACAAGCATCTGTTGAGATGCATTTGCAAGTTTATTATAACAGCAAGGACTCGAAAGACCAGATTTAACATCTTGACTTTTTGTATGGGACTCTGTACACAAAACATAGCTTAAAGGCAAACTAACAACAATACCTATATTGCAGGAATTTGTCTTGTCAATGCCTTGTGTAGTACACACAAAGACGTATAGGCATCTACTGAGGACTGACATGTCCATAAGCAATGTGGCAGCTAATACCAGACAACTGAACTGAAATCATAAGCTGCCCATAGACATAACATTGCTAGCCAGGTTGAGGAAAGTCCTTCTAGACCAGTCTAATAATAGGCAGGAGTCAATGGTTCTCATCTTAAGGGGCTTCTACGCCTTGTGATCAGATTATTGCCAAATGACCCTTCTAATAAGTAGGGATTGTCCAAAGTGTCTCATTGCTGGAAACCTTAACAGTCTATGGGGAAACAGCAGGGGTTCAATATCCCTGCAGACACTATAAGAGAATCGAAACATTAGTGTGTATTGGCCAAATATGTCAGTGGCCTCTCAACTCTCCCCTAACATCTAAGGATTGGGCAGTTGGATTTTAATTGCTTAAGCCAATTTATTTATTTATTTGGGCGCGGCACTTCAAGGGTCGTCCCTTTTAGAACCCACATTGACAGCTGTCTAAGTGCATGTCTGGCCTTATATTGGGTTCATCAGAACTGTTTTCCAATCTGGGTCGCAGATGAGGATCTTGAACTGTGAATTTCCCCCAATAACTACTAATTTTTAGGGGTAAAAAGAAGTACTAGCAACGGGGAGAATTTATTAATACTGTCGATTCTTAGTACCGTAATTGTAGTGCACGTAGGTGCGCCTGGTCGTATTGATACGGCAGTTATAGGTTAGGTTGTTTTTTTTTCACATACTACCTACAGTTCTAGAAAAGGATACAGGACCCTAGGATATATAGTGGAGTTAATAGTAGGAAATATATGTATTGGTTTCTTTTCTCCTGCCAGGGTTTGATTATAAATTAGACTTAGGCCTCATACACATGACCGTGCATGGTTTTTCACAGATGGCACACTGACACATTCATTTCTATGGCCCCATACACACGACAGTGTATTTTTCCAATCCGATCTATGGAGCAATGAGCCATGAGCAAAAGTCAAGACAGGTCCTATTCTGGTCCGTTTTGTAGACTGTGTTCACTGGGCCCCAATGAATGGGGCAGCAAAAGCACGGGCAGCACACAATGACATCCATGTGTAGTCGGTGCCATTCAATCACGGCCCAGTGACGGTTGTGTGCCTATTGCAGACTGCTTGCGCATGTGTACGCAGGCGGCACATGGTACATATGTGTGTTGCCCATTCATTTCATAATTTCCCAATTCCGTGGTTGCAAAATGGGCAGGAATAGTTTGTGTCCAGAGTTTTGCCCCAGAGCTAAAGGTCCCCCACATGGACCTATGACACACATTGTCTTGTGTATGGGGCCATAAGAAAGGAATAGGTCATAATTCCAGCTGTTATAAACATGGCATGACTCTGGCAAAGGACACGGTTGTATGCATGGATCGTAAAGTTCAAGAAATGGACGATTTCAGCTATATAATGGGACAAATTTATCAATGAAGAATCTTTTTAGCAGACCATTCACGGTCATGACATGGAAAGAAGTCGCTGTCTATGAATCCTTGTCTATGAATATTTTCCTTGCACTAACTTTTGTCCTTGTCCTGCGGCTACTAAACATGTGTGGTCAGACTGTAAGCACCAATATGGATTACAATGTGTATAGCTGTCAGTGAAACAGTCATAGTCTTCAACCTACTAACATATAGTAGGTATAGCCACCTCCAATTTTTTTTAATTACTACTACTAATAATAATAATAATAATACATACGGTTTTTGGAATATTATAATATTTATTATTTACTGTATTGTTTATGGGGGGAATAAAATTTCTCTGTGTCCTATTGGAAAAGCAATTTCCCTTTAAAGTTCAGCCACTAGTAACTACTGTAAAAACGCTGAAGGGGGCGCCCGGGGCTGAACTGGAAGTGTGTTATGTCTGGTACAGGACCTGAGGGGATTATGCATTAGTCAGAGAATCAAAGGACACCAACAACAGAGTGTCTTGATGCCCCCCCCCCTTTCCCTTCAGACCTTGCAATAGGTATAGCATAGTAGTAACCATACTACATTAGATACTCAGTGACAACAAATATGGCTGCCACATCTATACTACTGAAGGGGTTTACTACTGAACACAACTTTAGGGATCTCCTGTGTGAATGGAGTAGCAGTGCACAATTCTATAAGACTGACCAAGATAACACGGCTCCAGCAGTCCCATAGAAATGACTTACATGTGGCCATCCATCCTGAGCATGGGGTGCAGCACGTAAAATAGACCAATAGTTCTTAGGTACGGAGTGTATCCTCGGGTACTGCAGTATGAGAACCTCTGTGCTAGTCTGTGCATAGACGATGAATGCCGTATAGCAGATATCCCTTTGATAGTAATTTTTCAGCAAATCCATAATTCTGACAAATATTACAATCTAGCGATTATTCCTACTGTATGTATTCTGTATCAGTCTGCATAACAGGCCAATGCAAATGTGCACCGATCAACCTGTTAGATCATAAGGCCTTAAGAAATGGCTACATAGAACAAGAATATGATGTGGGAATACCTTGGATATAATACAAGAAACATCTTGCAGTCAATTATATCTTTCA
Organism: Leptodactylus fuscus; assembly: GCF_031893055.1. Classification (NCBI taxonomy): domain Eukaryota; kingdom Metazoa; phylum Chordata; class Amphibia; order Anura; family Leptodactylidae; genus Leptodactylus; species Leptodactylus fuscus. The sequence goes on along the minus strand of NC_134270.1, from coordinate 126,497,239 downwards.
TGTGGCTTCAGTGCACCATGCCATATAAAGTCCCTCATCCAGCGATAATGGGGGATATTGATGAAGACTGGTGTACTGACCTCCCAGATATCACATCCCCTGCTCTAGAGGATCGGGCGCCTCATTTAGGAGAGGGTGCACAGAGATTCCACTGTAATATACAACAACTTGTAGCTGATGGGAATTTCAGTGATTATTTTGGGCCAGTAAATGTAGCACAACTTCCACACCGCCTTCGCTTTAATGATAGTGGCAAGGGAAGCGCCACTTTTTTATGCCAAGAATCTGACTTCGATCCATTAATAAATCGCCACAGTAACTACCAGTTAGTTCATACAGGGATATAGCTATAGCAGGTAAGGTAGCTTTCACCTCTGCAACTTAGTGCCTGGGGGTCCAAAGTCACACCAAGAGACGATAGTCATTTTAACAGCTCCTGACAGGTAAGTGACCCTGAAAAGGATATTTCATTGTCCTTCAGAGAATTCACGAGACTCCTCCTAACTTCAGAGATCTACCCATTTACAGGTAAGGCAGCGATAAGAGCCAGAGTAACCCCATTACCTGCATGTATGCCATTGCCAGTTTATTGCCCATATATTCCAAGCACTGATACAGTCTAGACTTTGTGTTGTTGATATACAGGGCTATTCACTGCAGTGTATTGCTTTTTGTAGCAGATAAGAAGTCTCCCTCCTTAGCAATATATGTGGAGTGTGCCTGCATTGAGTGATAAAACAGTGTATATTGGTGTTTTGAGTTGTTTTTTTCTGTGCAATCTTGCATACACACAAATAGTAACCTCTCTGTGATGTCTCTATGTCTGTGTATATGTACACACAAACTCTCTCTCTGAACATAGGGCTGGATCACCCCAAGCAGCCAATGGGAACCAGGAATTACAGGTGCAGCCTATGACCCGGCCTCTTATGTCATCCGTCTGCTTTATAAGAGCAGGTTCATTCGGTCACACTTATTCTCTTTTTACGTCTTGGAATTGTTAACCTAAAATCAACTGTATCAGTCATTAAGATATAAGGACTCACCATGCTGTTCTGGCATAGCCAACCTGAGCATTACTGGCCCACACCTGCTGAGCATTACCAGGGCCCAACTAATGCCATCTATAGGTGAGTAATACAATGGATACAATGCTATTGAGTGGGTGCTCAAACATGGAAACAGGAGTTCCGCAACATTTGGCATGGCAGCCTTGTGAAACTACAAGTTCCAGCATTTGTGCATGCTAGGAGTTGTAGTATTACAAAAGCTGGAGTGCCGAAAGTTGCTGATGATCTTGGTACTGTTTGGAGCGTTTGTGTGTGTATATATATATATATATATATATATATATATATATATATATATATATACACACACACACACACTATATATATATATATATATATATATATATATATATATATTATACACACATACATACAAACACACTTTTTTTTTGCCAAGTTCCTCTTAAAGGGACAGTCTCAGGACAAGGATATCAGATTTCAAAGGAAACCTAATTTCATCCCCCATTCAATGGCATTTCATGTGGCTGCTTGAAAAAGGTCAGAGCAGAGAGCTGCTAGGTGAGGATCAGGGGTTAAACCCAGCTGACAGGTGTAACCATTCTTGTCCTTTAACCCTGTCAGTGATGGATTTTAAAGTAAAAGGGTATTCTCACAAACATAACCACATGTAAATTTGTAGCCGAGTAAAAAAAAACAAAAAAACTTACGTATTTTAAAATCTAAGTTATTAAAAATTTTGCAGAATGCTAAGAGATTTCCTCTAACCATTTTAATAATTCTTTTGTCTTTGATAATCGGTTGCCTGTGGAGAAAGTCATGAATTCACGAACTTTCTGTGGTTTGGAATTTGCCAGAAACCCAAGCCATGATTTCCTTAAAGAGGACCTTTCACCACCTCCTAATCCAGTTCTTTATATCATGTAATAGACGCTGCTCCAGTGATCCTGGAACAATTGGAAATTTTTTTCTTTAGCTACAACCTTTTCCGAGCAGTTAGTTTTGGTGCCTGATATGCTATTTAGTCTCTGTACTGTCAGGAGGGCGATGTCAGGCAGGAGTAGACAAGGGGTGTGACTCTGAGCTCTGACACTTGCTGTCTCTGATTGGAGCGCTCAATCACGACCCTGCCTGACACCACCCACCTGACAGTACAGAGACTAAGTAGCACATCAGGCACCAAAACTAACTGCACTTGTTACTCAGAATTTCAGTTGGTTGAAGTGGTGAAAGGTCCAAGTTAGGGCCCCTTCACACGCCGTGGGCGCTCGGCTCATTCCGAGCCGTACACGTGAGCACTTCTAAACACTTCCCATTCACTTCAATGGGAGCGCTCGTAAAGCCGGCTTTACGCGCGCTCCCATTGAAGTGAATGGGAAGTGTTTAGAAATGCTCGTGTGTACGGCTCGGAATGAGCCAAGCGCTTACGCCGTGTGAAGGGGCCCTTAATGTTTCAGACCAATTGGCAACCAATGGATACAACCAATTTAGCAAAACTTGTAATTACTTATATTTGCAAAATGGGTAATTTTGTTATATTTACAAATTAGATTATGTTAATGGGTATACCCCTTTAGGATAGGTAGATATCTATGGAACAATTACTGTATATGCTAGAAGCGAATATGGGTCTAGATGTGGAAAAACTATTTTGGCACACAGGATCATTCACTGACTGTATACAACTGATCTGTGTGTTTTATGATGCTGTAAATTTCTGTCATTTATAAAATGTGTGACCTTCATGGCCAGCTCTCCTCAAACTGATAAGGATGAATGTTGGGAAATAGAGGAGATGCATGATGGGTAAATCTGTACAATTAGGGCATATGGCTTTCAGCACTTAGCAGGCATGAATGGATATGGCAAAAAAAAAAAGTTCAACATGTGCAACGTGTATTTTGTAGGTATGGCCTCAGCTGCAGAAAAAGAGCATTACTCTTCAAAAGAAGTTCTGCAGTAGCTGAGGCTATCTTGAATTTAATGACCAGTGTACGTGTATTTAGGCAGCACTGCACAATGTTTTTTTGGGGGGTTTTATGGTCGCAGACTCTCTCGTTGGCAAGTTTTGCTATAATTTACAGTGCATGGTGGCATTTATCCTGTACATAATACACGGTTTTGGATGACTTTCTTTCTCTATCACATTACATTCAATGTTGTTGCATGCTGTTTACAGGGAGACCATACCACTGCCTTTTCTGAAGCAGGAGGATCAGCCCATGCCCACCCCACTGTGCCCAGCCTTCCAATGTGTTCTCTCTGCTCCCAGCTCACCAGCTGTCAAGCTGCATGAGGAGACGCTCACCTACCTCAACCAGGGTAATCTGAAGGATAAATGTTATATTACTATTAATGAGATTTCCATTCACCAGCATCTCATAAAGTGATAACTGAGGGACAACATTATGGAAATGTATAGGATGGACAAGGTGCCAATTTAGGCACCAAAACTCTTGTTACTATGGCGAATACAAGTATTGCTGTCAAAGCTTTCTCTGTTGCTGCCCAGCTACTTGGATTAAATATAACAGAATAGTGACCCAAGTGTGAACCTAGGGCTGCTTCATCGGGCATTGGAAACACACAATACAGCAAAAAAGAACCCAAATGATATTGCAAATAATGCATAACCACCCACCCCCCCCCCCATAAAAAAGGAATTTATGATTCTACATAATTTCTCTGGCTTTAAAAAGTCACAATCAGCCAATGTTAAAACTACAATATCAGATCAGTGGGTGTCCAGTACCCCTACCGATCAGCTGTTCTTAGCAGCAAATACACAGACAATGGAGCAGACAGCTTTGTTTCATGGCCAGATCAGATCCCATTCACTTGAACGAGAGCTACGCTACAGGGGGTCCATTCAGTTACTACACAGAACAGAGCTGTCTGCTTCTTACTCCAATCTCTGTGTATAAGCTGCTCAGAACAGCTGATCAGTGGGGGTGTCAGGTGACCAATCTTAGGTCAATATTTTTAGCCTAGAAAGATTGTGGCACATTTGAGACCAACGGGGTAAATAAAAAAAATAAATAAAAATAAAATTATATATATATATATATATATATATATATTATATACACACAGTATATATATATATATATATATATATATATATATATATATATATATATATAGCCTAAGACCCATGAAGCACCAAGACCCTAAGACATGCTGCTACTTGTAGTTCTACATTACTTATATATGCACTTGGTCAGGATTACCTGTCATAAACTAGGTATATGGGAAAGACATAACTGTCATCAGTAACCTCTATGGAATAAGTGACAGCTTGTCTTGTAGTGTTTTCATTGCAACTCTGGTCCAGCTTTCCTCCTGCTAGAACTAGTCCCTGTTACTTAGAAAACCTGCAGGACAGCAACTAAAAGCTGAATAGGTAACAAGGCATTGCATACACATTAGTTAATACATGGAAATGCTTAAATCATAAGCTTAAAGGGGTTGTCCAGGACTAAAAAAAACCCACAAAAAATATAGCTGCTTTGTTCCAGAAACAGCACCACATCTGTCCATGTCTGGAATTGCAGCTCAGGTCCATTGAAGGGAATGAAGCCAAGCTGCAATATCACCCACAGAATGATTTGGGGCACACTCGTAGACTATAACCTGAGCATGTCATATGCTGATCTAGGGGAAATTACAGAGCCCCGTCCTGTCCAGTGCTGTGCATTCAATGTTATAGCAGTACTGTTATCTTACCAGCAGGGGGAACCTCAAGGATGATAAAATCATGTGCTGTGTATTCATTGTACTGCATGAATAGAAAGTCATAGCATGAAAGTCACAGATGCAACATGTAGGTTTTTACTAAAAGTGTGACTGTTTGGATTCTACATTGAGTCATAAAGTCATAAAATAGTCAGTAAGTCACATTTGTATATACATATAGACCTTAGATAGAACATTTACATGGTTAAACTTTCCAAAATCAAAATCCAACAATATTAATAACTTTATTTTGAAGTTATAGCCAAAACCTTCCTACAGAAAATCCAATAGCCCTCTCCTTACATCTTATTTCCACCTTTTACTGATTGCTTGTAGGTCAGTCCTATGAGATCCGCATGTTAAGTAACTGGAAGGGAGCCGGTGACATACCTGAAAGTCGGCGCTTACTAAAGGTTGGTGCATGTTTAAATCATTGGTATATAGATAATATGCATAAAATGGAAATCAGTCAGATCCAAACTGCTCTAAAACGGAGTTAAGCTAAAGCCCAACATTGCGGAATCGCAGTAATTTTTGTTGAAGATTTTGATGGATTTTTTTGAGCTAAGGACAGCAATGGCTTGAAAACGAATAAGAAATAAAAAAAATAAGCACTTAGAAGTTTCCCTTCTATTACAAAGGACCTTTCATGTCTTCATCATCGTGCGGTTTTATATACTGCTAAGAAGTTAATACGTGGAATTCAACACACTGTCGGCATTCCCGCTTTGTGCCTGGTGTTAGAGATATCGGTTCTGTTAATTTCAGCACTGATATCTCCCCACTGTCAGAAGGGTGGGCCTTACAACCTAGTGTCATCTCTGGACGGCAGGGATCATCCCTCTGACTGTACTCGAACATAGCCTTGTACTGTCATAGGAGGCGTTCCTTACAGGTTAGCATGGCCACTTTCTAGTGGTATATAAAACACACATTGATGAGAACACGAAACATCCTCTTTAAATCCACTCCTGACTTCATTTTGTTACAGTATACGTTATATACTTCAGAGTTTCATGCGCAGTTCTGATAGCCATCACTGTAAACAGTTAATAAGTTTGGCTTCAGACATATTCTGTGTGTTTAGTTTATTCACCTTGCAGGATGTTGAATGCATCTCCGTTGTACCATTTATGTAATGTCATATACTTGAAAAGTTCTACGTAGACTAAGTGTATATGCACCTTGATGTACTGCTATTGGGTGCCATTACAGCTGTATGGCAAATGCCACCATGCAGTACTACCTGCCACTAGGTAACTAACATATAATACCTTCCTATCTCCGCTGCAGAGTGTAGTCCGGGTAGCTTTCCATGACAGGCGCCTGCAATACAGTGAAAGACAGCAATTGGAAAGCTGGCAGCTCAGTCATCCGGGAGAGAGAATTCTGGATATAGGTACAAATGCTTTACATGATAAGTCTTAATCAATGCCCATAATATGGCAACTCTGTTTCAGTGAGGCAATATCATTTACAGGGTGGGAGGGGTTAATTTAAAAGACTAGTTTTAAGGCTGGTTGCAGATACCTATGATGTAACCAGAATACTCAGATGTCTTCTGGTTTACTAAAGTGAGTTTTATCATCATAGAGGGGGGTCCTATAGGGAGGCATTTAGAGAGTCAGTTTAGTCTGAAAAATATTTTTACATCAACATTAAACATAAAGAGAGAAGGAAGGTCGGGGGTTAATTTTAGCCATAGAATAAATCAATGGTTAGTAATACATCACTGCAACAGTTCCAATATAGGACCTATATTAATGGAGCTCAATGTCTCTTCATCCCAGATATCCCATTGTCTGTGGGATTAACAGACCCTCTGGTAAATCCCAGTGCCTTGAACATCATTGAATTTCTATGGGATCCAAGTAAAAGAACATCCATTTTCATACAGGTGAGGAGAGAATAAGAGTTTAATGGACATGCCTTGGTATATTATACCTAATCTGTGAAAACCGCAGATTCTGCGTGAGTGATGGTGGTAAATTCTTCTTCTGTTTCAGGTCCATTGTATCAGCACAGAGTTCACACAAAGAAAGAATGGAGGAGAGAAAGGCGCTCCCTTCCGGATCCAAGTGGACACATACAAGGCTGATTCTCAGGGCAACTTCACCGAGCACTTATATTCTTGTAGCTGTCAAGTCAAAGTGTTCAAGGTACCTCGACTTGGTCTTTCAACTTGAGGCTCTCTAGCTGTTACCATACAAGTACAGTTACAGACTTCCTAATCTATCTGCATTTCATGGAACCACCTTGCACCTTTTTTCAGCCCAAAGGAGCCGATCGTAAGCAGAAGACTGATCGCGAGAAGGTGGAGAAGCGCACAGCACTAGAACGTGAGAAGTACCAGCCACCTTGTGAAACTACAGTCCTTACTGAGGTATCTATGCCTTCTATTCACTACTGGAAGGGTTCAGGAAACCTAAAGAATTGATAGAAATATCAGATATTTCAAAAGTAGAGCCTGTAAGACAAGGCCATGTTTGGTGTGGGCTTTGCTTTCTGTCTGCCTAAGTCAGCAGGTTTAGGAAAGCCCTTTCACAATGTGGTATGCTTATCTACTGACCTAGGTCTATCTTCATTTTTGTAGTGTGCACCTTGGCCAGAAATTGAGACCCCCAGAAGTCCTGCCAGCACGCCCGGCCTCTGCTCACCTCGTAACTTCAAGGTGCCCACCCCTGACAGGTAAATACTGCTATAAATCACTGACTATCCTAAGACATGATGATGCAATAGGTCACTGCCCTGTCTCCTTCCTTATACAATTAACCAGAGGATATTCAGAAAATTACATGTATATTCCAACGTTTTGTTTTTCCCCTCCGGCAGGATCTGTGCATCCCCTGTGTGTGCCTTAGACAGCTCTACGGAGTGCACAGGAGAGGTGAGTTAGTCTGATCTGATATGTGAAGTCTTATTTTGTTTCTTGAAGAAACAGCACCACTCTAGTCCATAGGCAGTGTCTGGTAATGCAGCACAGCCACGAATGCTGCGCTTTCTAAAAATCTTGTAGAAACCTTTGAATGAAATTTGGTTTTCTATACACATTATAGAAGAGACATTATAGTACTGTGACTGAACACACACTATATATATATATACACATACATACATATATATATATACTAGCTGGTACCCGCGACTTCGTCTGCGGTGATTGTAGAAGTGGGTATATACAGGCGTGGGTAAGGTTTTCGTACTGTGTATAAGGTATGGGGTATGAAATGTAACTTTGTATCTTGTTTTTGCTGTAATTCAGACAATACATGAGACTTTTGTGTTGAAGTTAATTTGTATTTGAGCTGCTATACGGTGTTGTGAGAAACTTTACATAGTGACTTTGGGACAGAAGTATTTGAAGTTCCCGCCGATGGCATTTTTTGATTTTCGTTTTTGACTCCCCTCCTTCTAAACCCCATAACTTTTTTATTTCTCCACTCCCAGAGCCATATGAGGTCTTAATTTTTCCTGGGACAAATTTTTCTTCATGATGCCGCCATTATTTATTCTATATAATGTACTGGGAAGCAGGGAAAAAAAATTCAGAATGGGGTGGATTTGAAGAAAAAATGCATTTCTGCGACTTTCTTACGGCCTTTGGTTTTACGGCGTTCACTGTGCAACCAAAATGACATGTCCTCTGTATTCTGTTTTCCTTACGATTCTGGGGATACCAAATTTATATGGTTTTATTTACATTTTGACCCCTTAGAAAAAATCCAAAACAGTGTTTAAAATTTTTTTTTTGAAAAGTCGCCATATTCCGACAGCCGTAACTTTTTTATACGTGCGTGTACGGGGATGTATAGGGCGTCTTTTTTTGCGTGACTGGGTGTACTTTGTAGTTCTACCATTTTCGGGAAATGTTATTGCTTTGATCACTTTTAATTCAAATTTTTATCAGAATCAAAACAGCGGTTTGGCACTTTTGACCATTTTTCCCGCTACAGCGTTTACCGAACAGGAAAAATATTTGCATAGCTTTGTAGAGCGGGCGATTTCGGACGTGGGGATACCTAATATGTATGTGTTTCACAGTTTTTAAGTACTTTTATATGTGTTCTAGGGAAAAGGGGGTGATTTTAATTTTTTTATATTTTTTTTTTAAATTTTTTTTGCATTTTTTAGACCGCCTAGGGGTATTGAGATGGGTGGGGGGGGGGGGTGTCGCAGATTGTCAGAGCGGTGGGGGTCGGCAAACATGGCTGCTCTGGAGCATTAAAGAGAGCCTCCTGGAGTATCGTTAAGGTGAGGGGCAAAGTGGTAAAGTATATGTATATGTGATTGTGTGGGGTTAGGGGCGAGGCTGCAGAGGGCAATATGAATTTTGTGGCTTGCTATGGTCCAAAGTGTGTGAGATTGCAGAGATGGTGGTGAGTTTGGGTTTTGTGGGGGTCCTGGCACAAACGTATGTGCGCTATTGTGACGAAAAGTAGCCTATTGTTTAATCGGGTGTATTAACTATGTTTGTGGAAAATTTCAGCCGAATCGGTCGAACGGTTTTTCCGTGATTGAGGAACAAACATCCGAACATGCAAACATCCAAACACACAAACCCACAAACTTTCACATTTATAATATTAATAGGAGATATATATATATATATATATATATATATATATATGTGTGTCTGTCTAACTTTCAATGTTACAAGATATGACTGTTCTTCTGGTTCCCACAGAGTCTCAGTCCATCTGCCTCCATCAGTGACACCCAGCAATGGTTGCTGCGAAACCGATTCTCTAATTACTGCCGAACATTTTCCAATTTCACAGGTAATAGGGATGATAATTGGGGCTCCTCGGGTAATTTGTCTCTTCTGCTTCTTAACTACATCATGTCCCTGTACTGGTGTTACTGCAATTTTTATGCCAGAATAATGACATCCTCATTATCCAGGCAGACATTATAGATTATATATTATGTAAATCCCATGCTTACTAAACTATATGGTAATATACCATAATACTATTACATTTGCGCATTCTTCTCATTATACTCAGATCTGCTTACATTCCAGATGGGTAAAGATCACGGCCAAATTCAATTTACTCTACCGTAATAAGTGATTGTATAACAGGCGCCTCAGTGATAAGGTTGCAACCTCAATACTGCAGAAAGAAACCAATATATACCCTCTGCATGTGCGCAGAGAATGTGTCCCTGTGGCCACTTCCTCTAAGGAAGAAAACCAGCACATTTAAATTAAATCAGAGATATATGGAAATACAATAAGACCTCAGACTGATACTGACATCTCAAAGGATGTTCAGGTACTGTGCAGACATCCAATTCATATTCTAGATCTGGCTGACTAAAGACAATGCATGCATTCAATAATCTACAGCTAAAAACTGGATCTTGTGATTTGATGCGTCTACAAAGTCCATTGATCTTCAAAATTGTGCCAAAAAACCTGCATCTAGTTGGTTACGGACTATTTCATGTGCAATACTAACTGCAGAATTGTTCCCTTCACCAGGGGTAGACCTCCTAAAAATGACCCGCAGGGACCTTACTCAGATCTGTGGAGTGGCAGATGGGATCCGACTGAGTCATGCGCTGACAGCAAGGTAAATATCGCAATAGGATAACACTATAGAAGGAAAATAAAATACTATGCAGTTATAGATCTCCTGAGAACACTGAACAACTTTCAGAAGCCAATAATGGAAGATGTGGCTTAAATGATGTATATGGTTAACTCAAGTTTATGAGGCACATAGGCAAACTGGGCACAACCAATCCAACAGTACCAGTAGGTTCACACTAAGTAATATGACCAAGAATAGGCAGAAATATATGGGTGGAAAGTCAAAACTGAGCTTTATGGTAATTTTATGTGGATACAGAAGAGGATTATTTAGGCACTGTATGACAGTATAGTATTGGTGAAATGTAGTGTTAGAAGGGCACTGTGGTAGTATTACTTTGTGATATATGACGGTATTAGTTATATGTAGTATGTGTTACTGTAGCATGGGGGGGGGGGGCTCAGGGCTGTTCTTGTTGCACATGTCATTTGACATAAGGAAAAAAGGAGGAATCAACCTATAATTTTTCCTACAGGTCTGTGCGTCCTCGTCTCACGCTGTACATTACTACAGAATCACCATGCAAGAACCAAGAGATCACAGATGCAAGTCCAACAGGTGAGTACAACGCTACATAAGGTTTGCACTGTAAAAGGACAGTCTGTTTCCTTTACACTTGGTATTAGACCAATGCCCTATGAATGTGAACCCTTATATAAGCAGAATAATCCCCCCACCCCCGATTTGTTGCTCTTCCAACAACCAATGTCACACTCAATGAACTTGCACAATGTCTTTGTAGCCGATTAAACCAGCAACAGATTATGATCTTGTAACCCAAATGCCAAGCAGGATTACTGCTCAGCTTGGCAAGTGCACAATTGGAAGGGATCGAGTTGCTGGCCACTTCCAGCCCTAGTGAGGGGGAAAGAGGATTACACAGAAGGTGAATTAGGGTTTATATCTAACAAACAATTACAGATGTAGCAGAGTTATCCTGAACTTCTGCAAATATCTTATCGCAGAAGCCAACAAAAACCAATTGGAAAAAACACAATGACTTATTGATAATATATCACTGCAGAAGTTTAACCAAATACAGTAGTTCAGGTTAAATCTTCTACAGCTAAAACCCTAGATCAAGTGGTCTTCTCCAAAAGTCTAAAACCTGTAACCAAGTATTTCCCTTTCTTGAATCCACCATCATAACATTCTGTAGACTTGGCCAATGGACAGTGTGTGAATTCAACCTAAAGAAACACTTGGGGCAAAACTGATCCTCAGTGTTATGCCTGGTTCTGGTCTGATGGGATTCAATAGTCTGCTTTTCTCAAAAAACCTCTAAGGGTTGTAAAAGCCAGAACCCATATGCTTACAGCCCTGTTTTTAAAAGCAATGGTCATTCCATTAGCCCAAGATTCCTTAAGAGACATAAGTTTTCGGTTCTTGTATGGCTGCCGGAATACAAGATAACGCATCTTAAGTCTTAGTCTGCACAATGGTAAGCAAAGTATATAAGAAATGTAGCATGAGATAACAGGAGGGTGCTAATATACAGCGGAGGAATTTATGGGATTCATCTTCTCTCTTTATACAGCACTATATCAGGAGATATACATGGAGGATATGACCGCAGCCGAACTAACCAATAAACTAGCTGACCTGTTTAGTGTCCCTGCCAACCACATCTTACGGATCTCCAGGACTGGCCCCCATGGGATCCATATCCTCCTGAGTGACATGGTAAATATGATAGTGTGTGATGTGGTGTTAGGTGCTCTTAGTTGATGGCCGCATGAACAGGTAATTTATGGGAACTGCATGGGACCGCTAACCTGCTCCTGCGCTTACCATTGCTTCAGATGGTAAGTTAAGGCTACGTCTTGGGAATTAATGCAGGACATATGCGATTGGAAAGCACTGTGAGACCTCATGCACACGACTGTTTATGGTCAAGTGTGATAGATGCATTTCTCACACAAAACCACCACACCCTGACCCATTACATTCTACTGCCCCATACACCAGACTGTGTATCATTATGAGCCAGTCTAATGTATGAGGCAAAGCTCAATACAGGTCCTATTCCTGTCTATTTCGTGGCCCATGCACACTTTGAATAGGGCCGTGGAGGTCTGAATACATAGATGTCGTCTACCTACTATCCGTGCTGTTCAATCATGGCCCGGCTACACCTACTCAGCCACGTTTATGTATAGCCTTAGAGCACTTCCAGCTGTTAGAAAACATCTGTGGTTTACAGGTTTTGGTAAATCATAAGCTGCTCATGATCACTAGATTAGCTTTAGATTTTCGGTGAGAAACTTAGCAACATCCTGTCTACATTTGACATCAAATATAGACTGACTCATTCCCCTCTCATGACAAGGCAAACATATCGGTGAGACAGGAGGAATAGCCATCAACCAAACAAATGTTTAGACAACAGCGATCTACAGAACATGGCACTTTATTGGCCCAATACAACTGGACCATATACACTTATATTAACCAGGAACAGTCTGGAAGTAAACTTATTACTTTAATAAACAGATGCTTCATCCAATAGTTCTGGCTCTATATTTATATAATGTAAGGGAAGAGGGGGTTATGTATGGAATAAACCGCGGTTATGGCCAGGAATGGGGGGGGGGATTTGGAGAACCATGATAGATATTAAAAGTAAAAAAGGATAGACCCTAAAAACCCCTTGAAAAGCAGAGAGGAAGAAGGTTAAAATATAAAATATATATGTAGGTTAATACGGATGTCGCCAATAAAGTATTTCCCTGAATTTTTAGCAAGGCATACATGGCCTCTACAGGCTCCCTTTGCAGGCTTATGGAGTCTTAAAGGCAGTTTCCTCAAGGAGAAAATGTACTCCCTTCTTCTATGTACCAGACCACAACCCAGATCTGCACTGACAAGGGGCAAGAAATCCTGTAACAGCTGTCTGGTCTCTTCCTTTGGAAGAAATTTTTCAAATTTGGTTTACAGTATATCCCAAGTCATGTTACAAGGTTTCTTGAAATTCTGGCACTGATTTATAACAGGAGCTACCTTCAAGTAGGTGGCGCTAGAGGAAAAGTTTTCTATTTTCCCATAAAGGAAAAAATATTTTAATATTCTCTACAAATAAAGTCCGCCCTTTCTTTGATATGAACAGACTAATAGCAGTAATATTTCCCCCATACTTCCCAACACATGCAGACAATAAAATACTGAATACATAAGACCCATAATAACTTGGCTACGTAGATCAGATATGTATTCTTACAGAACCAATGGTCACCAATTTCTAACCTGCTTCTTCATCCCCTAGATGGTGAGAAATATGCCAGATGAATCCTGCTTTACAGCTGCACTGCAAAAATGTAAGTTGTTTTAAAGTCTTGGTTTCAATGACTGGTAACTATGACTTTGTTAGTATACAACTTGAAAAACGGAGCTCCGCAATAAAACGTCTAAATATTAAGTTAAGCCAGAACAGTAACCAACCCTACAATGAACATGGTTTATGAATAATACATTCCATTATAACTAGGAATATGGTCTATATAAGGAAAGGTTTGTGACAATGGTAATGTAGATGGGTTCACCAGTAGGGGGAACCATACGAAAGATATACAAAATGTAAAACTTTATTGTAAAAAATGTTTGTAGCAAGATACTTACCCCATGTGGTAGATGCGAGTAGCCCAACTCTTATCAATCAGAATAATGAACTCTGACCATGGGCGTAACTACCGGGGTAGCTGCGGTAGAAGCTGCCACAAGGCCTGGGACATTAGGAGCCCAGTGACAGCCGCTACCACTGCGTTTTTTTTTTCTTAGTAGGCCGTTACCAGCTGGAGTTACTCCAGACGGTAACAGGCCCTATTTACTTACCGATCTTGGCAGGGGCCGGGATCAGTAAGAGACGCCGCGGGCCCCACAAACACTATTATACGTGGGGCGTCTTTTCAGACCCCCGGGTATAATCATCGGAGGCCCAGGACAGGTAAGGGAACATAACAGTGTTACTTACCTCTCTGGGTTCCAGACAGGCTTCAGGCCTACTTCTGCGGGGTCTTCAGAGTTGGTCGGCGAAGGGTGGCACCATGTCAAAAGTTCGCCACGGGGCCCCGCCATTCCTAGTTACGCCACTGCCTCTGACCCCAGAGTTTGATCATAAAATAATCAGCATTGACACTAATATCAATATGTTAAGATGGAAACTCACTCTTAAGATGAGATCACAAAACTACTTCTATGAAGACCAAGAGAGAACATGACCTTTTGAGGGTCAAGACATAAATATGTATTTCCACAATCAGAATTTGTATCTTAAATTTTGGTGTCCCACTTCTTATGTGGCTCCTGTGACCCTAGTCGTACCAAGTAAAATAGTATATGGCAACCTATTACCAGTACAGCATTTATTAAAATATATATTGATCACCATTAATGGTAAAAATGATAACACTGTAACCAGATTTTGTCTTTGACCACCATGGTTTGTTTTCCCTTTTATTTTTAGTGCAAAATCCAGAAGGCTACCATTGTATTCTCCGGTAATGAGGTGATCTCAATACTTCTGCACTGCCAGTCCAACACAAGAGGGGGAAGACAGCAACCTTACCCCTGCCAGTCCCATCAATGGATGAACAGGTGGCCAGTACATCAATGGATGAACAATTGCCAAAGGGGCAACAATAATGCACTTGTACATGGAGGGCCATACAAACGTTAGCACTACAAAGAGGATGATGGAGCTGCCAAACACGCTCCAGAAGGCACTGCCATCCGATGCCAAATAATGGAAGGAGTCTGGATATTTTTGATATTTGTGTATATAAGTATTTGTAATAAATTTCTTATAAAATAACACTTTTTTTCTGTTTTATGGTTTCCAATGTGATTCTCAGAAGATGTAATCTGCTAAATTCAGACTTTTCATATCCCATTATTCAAATGAATGACCAAGTCATGTCCACCAAAGAGAGATTCATTGTTAGAGGCTCTGGGTATTAGTAAAGTAGGAAATTCTAAGCAGATCAAGGTGAAGCTTAAAGAGAACCTGAATTCAGCGCATAGTCAGTTTTGCCAGTATGCACCGCAGTGCTGGAGATTTTAGTACTGTTGGCACAGATATCCCTCTACTTTCTACTGTCAATACAGTACAGGTATAAGGCTATGGAATATAATGCCACCACTGTCAGAGAACATGAAGGATACTCTTTAAATGTCACACAACTACAGATTTTAATGTTTAGGGGTACATGAAAAGGGGTGTTATTGAGAGAATGCCTTTAATGACTTCTGTTACTTATAATAATAAAAGGGCTGTCCCATTTCAGAAACTTATCCAATATCCACAGGATAGTTGATAAGTGTCAGATTGTTGGGGGTCAATCTGCTGTGACCCCAAGCGATCATGACCTCCTTGTAAATGAAGCGCCAGTACAGCCGTGTGATAGGGGAGAAGTGTAATGAGACAACCCCTGTAATACTATAATCCCGATACTACCTGTACCTCTGTCTACATGAGGAGACATCAGCTCCCTAATATATATTTCAATAGGTGAATCTCTGTTACTACATATCAGAGTGATTCAAAGCTAAGGGAAGGCCAGAAGACAAACTATTATTTATTGCCTTCTCCTTCAGACCACAAGTAGCCTAATAAAGCAGCAAATAAAATCCACGGGTCATTCCGCTAATGAAAATACATTCAGGAATTGCTGGTCAGAGATATACGGGCCCATGTACCTCTGATAGTCGTGGACAGTGCATAAGTTATGTGTGAATAGAAGTGCAACATCCCCTAGGACACAATACAACTCCACTTACTTAGATGAGTTAAGGAGTCAGAGGGCAACACAGCAATCTTTGGTCACATAACAGGAGTCGCAGTCATTAAATGGGGGCCCACTTCTGAGGTCTTTACACTGGGCCCACCTAAGTGTTAAAACCGTCAAGGGCAAATTGCCGTAAATAGCCACCTCCACAACCAAGGACATGCCAAATGTCTCTGTGGCAGCTTGAGGCGATGCCATAGAACTAGATCACTGCCATAACTGGTGCCACCTCGCAAAAAAAAAGCAAAACTCAAATAGGGCACCCATTTATTACAGGATAATAAAAGCAAATTCCAACCCCAAGCAGAATTACTCACCATAATTTAATGTTATTTTGGAAAAAAATATTAGGGTTGAATGTTTTATAGCTTCCCCCTACTTGTATTATACCTTTCACTGTTCATATTTGGTCTTTGTTCCCCACTGAAAAGCTGCCATAATTCCAATGAAGCTAGTCATACAGTATACATTGTGACCTAATACATGAACTTACCGTATATACTCGAGTATAAGTCGAATTTTTCAGTCCAGTTTTTTGCGCTGAAAAAGCCCCCCCTCGGCTTATACTCAAGTCAGCAAAAAAATAAATTATATATATATATATATATATATATATATATATATATATATATATATATATATACACATACATACATACATATACACACACATACATATATACACACACACACACACACACACACACACACACACACATACTTTTTTTTTTTTTTTTAGGGGGGGGGGGGGGAGGTCTATGACCAGCAGCAATGTCAATGTATAGAATCTCCCATAAAATAGTGGAAAAGAAGAAAAAAAAAAGTTGTAAATCCCTCCTTTCCCTAGAATAGACACAAAAGTAGAAAATGACTGTGAAACGCAAACACATTAGGTATCCCTGTGTCTGAAAGTGCCCGGTCTACTGAACTTAGGATATCTGCAGTGCTCCTGTTCTGTCAGAGAGGGGTTAATAGGAGCACTGCAAATACCCTATATTCAGCCAGGCTGAATTCCAAGAAGGGGGGGGGGGGGGAGGCAGTCCTCAAGCAGACAGACAACCAAAACACCCCCTCCCCTTCTCATTTCCCAGCATCTACTGCACCCAAAAACTCCGACCATTTTAATTTTTTAAATTTTCCAATAACTGCTGCATTTCCCCCCCTCGGCTTATACTCGAGTCAATAAGTTTTCCCAGTTTTTTGTAGTAAAATTAAGGTCCTCGGCTTATATTAGGGTCGGCTTATACTCGAGTATATACGGTAGGTTTCTTTGTGTTAACTCTATTGCATTGTACAATACTGAACACTGCACAGGAACCGTTAGCATACTCATCAATAGGCCACGAGAACACCCAGTTCAGTTATATGAGGAATATCAAGCAGGTAACTTAAATTATGCCAAACTTATCAAATTACCGCACATGACATCATATGATTGATGAAAGTGATAAGCCCCCCAAAAAATTTCTGTGATGCTACTTAGCAGCTGATGGCCTATCGTATAGGATATATCACCAATTGCATATCAAAGGTTGTTTTAATGGTAGAATCCTTTAAACACAGCACTGTGGACACACTGTGATTTTCAAAACCGGCATGTTTTGGAAATCGCAACATGTCAATTATGCCTACGTAAACGCCAGCGGTTTCCTCATAGGTATAATTGAAACAAAGTCCACAGAGGAAAACTCTGAGAACTTTCGGTCTAAAGCGCTGCGGGAAGAACCGCGATGTGTTGCATAAAGGTACTGCGGGATGCCACGTGGGGCCTTAGGCTTAAAGTCAAGGTCACATATAGAAATACAGGTGTAATAAAAAAAATAATATATAAATATATATATATATATATATATATATATATATATATATATATATATATATATATATATATATCATTTTTTGGCACAAGTCCAAGCAACTTTAAAGATGGTGCATATTCAGAAATAAGAAATGTCACTTACGCCAGATTTCATTTCTTTTTCTTCAAACGCTTTGTAGGACACCACATGTAAAGACTACAATGAGTTTTTCAATACTCTGTTACCCCATAACCAGCCAACCCACTTAAAATAAATATAGAAGCAAGACATATGGCATTCTCTACACACCTTATTGTTAGCTGTATTTTTTCTTCAGCCCCTTCACTATACAGCAGCCATGACGCATAAGGTGAACAACACCCATCACTGAAGTCTACCACACACGGGTAGAAGAGGGGATACCCTTGAACACACAAAGCCACATACACAGGCAAAAAGACATTTAGTAACTGAACATGGTCAGTGGTTCCATTTTTTTTCTCCATTTTTACTTCTGTAATTGGCATCATTATCACATCCACACGAGCGTGAGGCGGGAGCACCCCATCATATCATTAAAATTATATTGTACAAAGTCTATATATATATATTTATATATATTTATATAATATATAACTCATTTCTCGTAACATTTTTTTTTTTCAATTTCCATTTCATTTGTTGGGGAATGCATTATGATGATTTAGAGAGTCCAAGATGTGCAACCTGGGAGAGGGCAAGAAGGGTCCATTGGGGGTGCCCGCAGCCACATCCTTGTTGCAGTGCCTGGGATAGACGTGGAAGTCAGAGCTGGAGCAGTTTGATTTTTAGGTCCTTGTACATAAATCATTGCTCCCGAGTCCACATGTTCTCCTCTGGAACCATAGCAAGGGGATAACCGTGTCCTAAACCAAATCAGAGGCAGAGAGAAAGGACAAAACTCTCTACCATCAAGATTACAGATGCCCCCTCCCCTTTCTGTATAGGCTTGCCCATTAACCACAAGACCGGAATAGGTGGACAGGGCCTAAGAGACATATGTCCAAAACATTGTAAATTTACTCCCATTCCTATGTTGAGGGGTAGTATCCTGGAGTGTCACCTTTCTCCCTTCAAATGTTCCACCAGTCTGAATAAGAGAACGAGGGCGAAAAAAAAAGGGGAAAAAAAAAAAAAAAAAAAAAAAAAAAAAAAAAAGGGACTTGTGTGGGTGGAGGTCCCCACCTTGTCTGTAGTGGACATGTGTGCGTTCTTACATACAATAAGGAACCCTCGCTCCCCCTACCATCACCTCAGCAGGAAGCTGGCGCATTGTCTTGTGAATGAGTCCACCTCTAAACCCACACAGGTCCGGTGGGGGGTCCCAAAGTGTCTTTTCTCATAGGATGGCACAGCATCTGCAGAAACGTTGCCTGCTGCCCCCTACTGAAGGAGGGGGTGTGACTGGAGCAAAGTAGGCATGGACTTTGATATTGGGGAGATGTGTCTGGAAAAGGAAGGAGATGGGTACAAATTTACATTAGAAAAAGATTAATTAACAATATCTATCTATTGAGCAAATAAACGTTTCCTCTCACCCGCAGCCTCTTGATACCAGCCCTTGAGATTTGTTGGCAGTCATACAACTCAATACGTTCCAAACTCTGGCAGCTTTTGAGGTGCTCCAGGGATGCATCGGTAATGAGGGGACAGTTATCTAACTCAATGACCTCCAGCCGATCATGGGCACAGGCACCATTACCAAGGTGGCGGATCCCATCATCTGTTATTAACTCACAATGGGATAAGCTCTGTGTGCAGAAAACAGAAGGTATGGACACAGTTATTACTTGTAATAGGCCATGGAAATAAGCTGAACATTTCTTAGACTCTAGACCTCAGGGGACGGTCACACTTGCGCTCCTGTGCACCCTGTGTCACTCCCTGGGTTTCCGTCCTATTCCCCAGAGAAACTGCATAGGGGACGGCTTCCCAGTGGTCAGTTTTAAAACCCATTCAAATGACACAGGGTTGTGAACATCCCTGAGCTTTATGGAGCAACAATAGTGCTGACATTGCTCCCAAGAGGTAAGTGGTAACCAAAAGCAGCACATCATCACTTCCATTCTGCCAGGGCTAGAAAATGGCTGAAATCGACTAGAACAGGCAAGTTTAATCGCAGGCATTGAATCTTTCAGATGCTTCGGTCACATCTGAAGGATCACCTTCACCTTTCCCTAAGATATTAAAAACTCAGCACTGAATATTACCTACCTGTGTGATATTTTAGCTTGGGTCTTCAAAACGTCAGGTCTTCTGCAGAAGTTTCTGCTACTGAGATTAGCAACGATAACTTTTGATACTTACCAACACCTGCAGCCGTGGACAGTGTATGGAGAGCTGGATGAGGGTGCTGTCTGTGATCTTCAGAAAAAATAAGTGAATAAGGAGGTTAGTACTTTTACAACGTGTCCTCAGAGAATCCAAGAAAACTTCAAAGTGTTAGTATAGACATCACAGCTCACCTGTACACACTCCTCGAGATCCATCTTCTCTAACTCATGGCAATTCTTAGGAGGGAAATAAAAAGTGAGGTTTAAGTGAGCTATGAAGATTTCATGGAGCCTCGTAGCAGTGACAATGTGACTATGGGCAAAGAGATAATGGTAGTAGTAATTGCTAGGGACTTGTACGAGCTCCATGCACAATGGGTTCAAAGTCTAGAGAAACCAGCCTGTCTCAGGGGAGTAAAACTGTTTAACAATATAGGGGCCTATGGAAACAATAGATCAAGATATGTAAAAATCAATTAAAATAATTTTCCAGGCCTATAATATTGATGATCTATTGTTAGCATAGATCATCAATAGCACCTTGGTAGGAGTCTGACGCCCAGCACCCCTACCGATCAGCTGTTTAAAGAAACTGCAGTGTACTGGTAAGTGCCAGTGTGAAACAGTAGGGGTAGTGGTGTGGGTGCTACAACCAAGTCAATCAGATATTGATCTATTCTAAGGACAGCTTATCAATATCCTAGTGCAGAGAAACCCTTTAAAAAGACATCCTGACATTTCTCAGATACTACAGAGAGATGAACTGACTAATGAATCTTAACCTTTTGTGAATTAATCCCCTGGGGGACTTTGGAAAGGTCCAGGCTTGTAACATCCTTTACATACACACGTTCATGGCACAGACTGTGCAGCATGATTTTATTCATGGCCAGATGGGGCAGATTTATGGCGCTATCAATGCCAGTCTTCATAACCCCACTGTCGGGGGAAGTTTTGCATGCCTGCTCATATATGAAGCGCCTCGACAAAGACTCATTCATTTCTACAGCCCCATACATAAGACCATGGTGTTCATGGATCCATGTGGGGTCCGTTTTGCTGCCTGGCCTCGTGAAAGTGTGTGTGTGGAAAGCACAGACAATCCCTGGTTGGTATCCAGGTGCCATCGGTTCCATTATTTCACTGATCCATACATGCACACAAGATTGTGTGCATTTATCATAACATTTTAGCAAATATATAACAGTGACATGTTATCTTCCACCCTGGCTGATGCAAAGACAAAAAACAGGTAAAAAGTCACATACAATTGTAAAAATCCGACCAGCCTTACTTTAGCAAGAGTGGTGAACCCCAGATCTGTAAGTTGTGAACATCGAGCTACTTCAAGTATTCTGCAAGAAATAAATGCAATGGAGTTTATGGCCAATGGCAATGGTGCAATCCTGTAATCACAATTTTCATGACATTCCTGACTCAGGTACCATCTATGTTTTGTCTCTGTGCTCGGAAAGAAGTCAAATCTGCATAAGTCAACCTTTACTGCAAATTCCAACATTTCTCATACATCTCAGTCTCATGGCACGTAAAAATACAAAAATTTGTTTGAGAGTACATCATCATTTTACTCTTTTGTAGATTTAGATTTTTTATGGGTACATTTAACTTTTCTACTTTCCCTCCCATATCAGTACCTGGGGATCACCAGAAAGCCAAGACCAAGGGTTGTTCTAGAGTGCTTCCTCTTAAATATTCATTACACCACCCAATGCCACCAGGTATGGGTGGTGTAATGAATACCCAATGCCACCAGGTATACCTCGCCCATACTTTATACCATACCTCTGCTCAAGTTCAGTGCAGTAGTGTAACCTGCACACAGTGATAAGGGTATCCATATAGATGTAGGATAAGGGTTCATTCCCTTTAAATGAAGCAAATGAACACATTTATCCCCATCAGGAATAGGTAAAGTCAATAATGTTGGTGCATGTGGGACAGGGGGATCTATACATTTCTGCCTCACTGACTGTCTATAGTAAAATGCAACCCTGCCCGTTACCTGAGCCGGGGGCAGTTCTGTCCCAGTGCATTAAGAATGGAGTCTGTGATGTTGGAGCAGCCGGAGGCGCAGAGGGATTGCAGCTTGTGGCATCCACGGCAAATCGTGATGAGACCGTCATCCGTTATTTGCTGCTGGGACAGAGGCAGTGAGAGCTGGGACATGAGCTAAAAGCATTGCTGCCATGGCTTGGGCCCAGGCGAGTGGCCAGGGATATAATAAGCAGGTGTCACCTGAGTTACAGTTAGAGAGTGGGCAGAGGTTATAAGACAGACTCAGAGGTTATAGATAGGAGGTGGAGTCATGGGATAGATTAGAAGGACCTCAAAATTGGGGGAGGAAGCAATACCAAACCTGATAGAGAGGACAAATACAATCACTGAAAAATTGTGAGTTATAGAGCACATACTAATGAAGACATGAAGAGATTACTCCCAGGGATAGGGCCTGGTTTGGTGATTTCAAACATTTGGTAATAAAGTAGCCCCTGCGAGTTCACCATCTAAAAACTGGGGGTCTACTTTATTCCTCTGTAACCATTATACAGGGTTACACACATCCCTTCAGGGGACTACTGTGCTACAGAGACCAGAGCAAAACAAAAGTGGAACAAGCCTTCCTTAGTGATCAGATTGCAAATTTGTACCCAAACACAGTGGTGTCATAAAGGGAAGGAAGATACTACTGAAAACTGGACCCATTTTAGGCTGGATTTACGGACCAAGCAATAATCATTAGGCTTATAGTCTAGAGTAGTGGTCTTCAACCTGTGGCAAAACCACAGGGGGCTACAAAGACATGCTGGGAGATGTAGTTGTCTATCACATACCCACAGAACTATTTGGACCTGTGTCCAATGCAATCAAAGTATTAAAGTGATCAGAAAGGGAATTATGGATTAAAATATCCCCGTTTGTTAGCCAGTTCAGCTTCTGTGTTGCCCTGACCAGAGGCATTACCATAGTGGGGTGCCGGGGTAGTAAACATACCTGAGGGGGACCATTACTATAGTTGGGGGTCCCATTACAGATTCTGCATCCAGAAGCTGTTACTTACACCAGTGGGCCAAACTTACCCAACCACACCCATAAAAACTAGACAGCTCCTTACAGATACGGAGATGTCTTGTTTAGGGATTCTTCAGGAAAGAGCTAGCAGACGGTGGCAAATACACACAGAGTCTTAATCTCAAGTCCACTTACTGAACACGCCTGTAGATTTAATGTGACAAGCTCTGGACAATGTGATCCAATGTACTTAAGAGCTTCATCTTCCAGCTATACAGGAGACAAACACAGAAAGAAAGATGTAGAGCTCATGTTCATATACAAAGTTAGACAACATTCACACTAATGTCCACTGCCGTTGTCCATCATAGGAGGACCGCAGCAGACAAGAACAGAAGCAGGGTAATGGACACAGAAGCAGCCCCCTCAATCTGTGTCCCTTTCCATTGACTCTAATGTAAACAACATGATGGATGATGTCGTCTGTCTAAACTTCCATCATGTTACTTTACACTGGGGCGAATGCAAGCAGATAAAGGGGGGGGGGGGAATCCATCTGGATCTGTCATTTAATGTTCATCACTCTCAACTTGCAACAGATGAAAGCAACATGCACTAAACCCACCCTTACAGAGACCCTCCTCCAAAAAACAGCGTTGTCACTTTTGGCCAAAGAAGCGATTTACTATTATAAATGGTTACAGAATGTTCTAACTACCTCCGAATTTCATCAAAGGTTCTGCTGCTGTTCCCATGCTAACACTTCCCAGTCTCTGCCCACCCAGATTCAGCAGTGACATGTCAACATGGCATGTAACTGCTGCAGGGGTGGCCTCAGGGGGTCAACAAAAAGCTGCTACAGCCAGTGATTGGTTGCAGAAGTCGTCACTGATGGAGCCAGATGAATAGAGCCTGGCGAAGGACCAAGTACTATTACTTTTGTTATTTTATTACACTGTAAGAGGTTAAACAAAAAAAAAAAAAAAAAAAAAAAATCATCTTTACATTTCTTTATGCTGCTTTTCACTCGTGTAGATTATTATAACTTGGGTCATTAAAAGAGGTTTTCCAGGCAGAAAAGTTACTGCAGACCAACCCATATTCACTTGACTGGGAGCCAAGCTGCAATGATTCGCTTCAGCCACCACAGAGGTCTGTATGCTTTCTGTTCCTTTCTCTGTATATCAGCTGCCAAGTACAGCTGATCGGTAGTGGTGCCAGGTGTTGGACTCCCACTGATATGGATGATCTGTAGGTCACCAATAGCATATTTTTAGCCCAGGAAATTCCTCTAACCTATATATCTGCATTGCTCTAGCCTTAATCAGCTTGCCGTGCATGAGCCCTTTGTTACATAAGTAGAGACTGAAAAGGTAGTAACCCAACCTAGCACCTGAACACCATACCTATCCCGGCAGTATTTCTGTCAGTCAGTGGAGCTACTTTTATCTAAAAAGATGTAACGATTTACAATAAATTGCTCATAGATCAAACCCACAGAAATCTGAAACAGACATACCTGAGTGCATCCTTTGAGGGATAGAAACCGAAGACCCCCACAGCCCTTAACCAGAGCCTGGATCCCATCCTTGCTGATTTGATCACACCAAGAGATGTTCAACTGCTCCAGGAGGGGGCAGCCCTCACTAACAAAAAACAAACAAAAAACCTCACAAAATCAAAATGCAAAACAGTAACTTTTACTTTTAACTATTTTATGATTACTTATTACTTTACTGCTAGCTTTGACTGTAAAGTGGAAGATGCCCTGATAAGTGAAACTTCAGCAGCACTGACTAGGTTGAATCAACAACATAAAGTTGTTGTCCACAACTAATCACCCCCCCCCTTCCAAACCCCCCAGGTCTATGGTCTATGTGTGGGGTACTGCAGTACTGATTGAACGAGCATAAGCCCAGAATGATTTACTACATAAAACACCCATTGAACATATTTTCTTCTTGTTTTTTTTTTTTTTTTTTTACATCGTGGGCATTACGATATTGTGTAAAAAAACACAATTACAAAAGGGGGAAGATGTAATTTTGGTAGTCCATTTATATTTGTGAGCATCCAATAGTAACCACGTGATCGAAGAAGGATCAGAAAGGGCATAATGCAGGCATGGGATGAATCTGTACCCTGCCTAAAAGATAAAGAGCCCTCTACAACATTTGTCATCTACCTAAATAATCCTCACCTGAGAGCCTTGAGGGAAAGGTTGGTAATGGATGTGCATGAAGCCAGGTCCAAATGTTTCAATTTACAGCAAAATTTACTGAGGCTAGAAGAGGTTCTGGAAGGAAAAACAATTAGAGTCACTTGATGCCCCTGCAGACTCCAAACACTCTGTGAGGAAATCCAAGCAGAGATTTCTATTCCATGCCGGCTATAAAAACTCCCAGAATCCAACAACAACCCGCAGACAAAGTCGCGCGCAGAAGCTAGTCTCCAATAAAAGATAAGGATCCTTTTGTATTGGACATTGGGGCACGTCCTTGCCGATTACGCCCTGTCATGCAATACATCTATCTTAAAAGGGGACAAATCCTTTACATTGTAAACCATACAGCTCACGCTAGGTTCACACTAGCGCCTGGAGTCCGTTCTCAGCAGAACGCTTGCAGAAGACGGAAAGCTGTCAGACCGGGTCCAGCCGTTTTATGCTCTCCGTCGCGAAACCGTTTTTTTTTTTTAAATCGGACACAGAGTACTGCATGTCCGTTTTGTTTTTTTTTAAAAAAAAAAACAAAAAACACGGTTTCGCGGTGGAGAGCATAAAAACGGTCACCGGCTCTCACGGCCGGACATCTTTCAAACCCATTCAAATGAATGGGTGAGAAAGAATCCTGCAGGTTTCCGTCTCCTGCACAGTTTTGTGCAGGAAACGGAAACCTGCATGAATGGAGACCGGGCGCAGATGTGAACGAGCCCTAACAACCCCCCTGCACTCTCTTTTATCACAATGCCAAGCTATGAAGGCACTGAATGTATTAGGGCAGGTTCACGCTACCTATATTAACCCCCTCTCACTAAAATTTCAAAAATGCTCCCGAAATTGTCACGTTATTGCAGATTTAGAAATTATGGTTAAAATTAATACAACTTCCAAAAATCACCTGTAAACACATCCCCAGCAGTGCTAAATACACACTGATCCTTTTTGCACCCTTTGCTTGGCTTCATTTTACTTGCTGCTCCTTGTATCACTGTTATTTACACACAGTGAAACTACATTTCCCATGAGCTACAGACTTGAGCCATTTATAAAGTTATGGTGTCTCTGAACTTGCACTTAGCTCAAGTCTGGAATCCTGCTCGTCCAAAACTGTTTGGGGGTTAAAGGGGTCGTATAACAGCAGAACATTTTTGATACTGATGAGCTAGTCACTGGTTAGGTCTTCAGTATCAGATCAGTCGGGGTCCAACACCGGAACTGATCAGCTGAGGTGCCTGCCCCAAGTCCCATACTAAGTATACAGCTGTAAGCTCCCCTGCTTGTATTCAAGTGAATAGGAGCGGGACTGTAGATCCAGGTGCCACCACTCCAGTGTATGGAGTCCTGTACGGAGCTGTGGGTCCTTACAGTGTAGTGTTGGCAACTGGAACAGTTACATTATGGGAATGCAAATAGGATGCAAGAACAGTCGAAATTCATTTTGGTTGTGAACAAACTTTACAAAACCCAAAAAGACTAGAAGGATTCTTGGACAACTTGTATGCTAAAGAAGATGACCAGGATTAGAAAACAGCAGAGGATGAGCTGCAATACCAGACGAAGTCCTTTTTCTAATCCTAGAAGGCATCTATAAAAAGATCTCTTCATTATGAAAATCCAGTCCAATTTGGAGCACAATGATACGTTTCAGGTCCGTTTAGCGGATGACATTCGTGTGCAGTCTGTGCCATTCAATCACGCCTGGCGACACTCATACATTCATGTGCATATTCCCTTAAGCAGAGAGCCTTCTGCACACTTCAGTGTTTTGGTCAGAGGAAACTACAGAGAAGGTATAATAGAAAGATTTACACCTGGTCTGTGTTTTAAAACCATTTCTGGTTTTGGCTTACCATTGCTGATGCAAATCACTGATCAAAACAATGATGGGTGACAAATAAAGTCAAAATGGTACCATGCAGTGGTAAAGAGGCTACAGATCATTAAAGAGGACCTTTCACCACCTCCTACAATTCTAGTTCTTAGCATATGTTAATAGGTGCAGCTCCACTGAGTCCAGCACAGTTGGAATTTTTTATCTAGCGCCAACCTTTCCTGAACAACAAGCGCAGTTAATTTTGATACATAATATGCTTGTTCAGCTTTGTAATATCAGAAGGGCAGTGTCAGGCAGGGGGCGTGATTCAGAGCTTCCATCAGAGGTAGCCAGTGTCAGAGTTCAGAGTCACACCCCTTGTCTGCTCCTGCTTGACACCGCCCCTTTGACTTGAATAGCATATCAGGCACCAAAAATAACAGCATTGATTGCTCTGGAATGATGGGGCTAGAGAAAAAAAAAATCCAACTGTACCATAATCAGTGGAGCAGTATCTCTTAATAAAAGTAAAGAGCTGGTCTTGTTGGAGGTGGTGATAGGTCTGGTGTCAACAATATACTATGTCTGGGATAAATTTATTTTCTGTGAAGCAGAAAGGGAGACCTTGACAGGGGTTATATGGGCAGTTACATTTTGTGCAGTGTACATACTACCCAATTTACATACTGGCTCATCCCTATCACACCAATCCTTAGACTTGCAGAGCACTGAGGGAGGCTAGAAGTATCTACATTGTGTCACATGACCAACACAGCTCTACTCTAAAGAAAGCAGGAGTAGAGCTGGGTTAGTCATGTCACTAACCAGAACCAGAGGCAGAGTGCAGAGACGTATAGCGCTCCCCAATAGTATACAGAGAGGCTGCAGTGGTGCCTTCACTGTATACAAAGAGCAGCAGAGATGGAAGAAACAGCTGTAGAGAATATAGTGAATATTCTGCCCCAAATATGTATCTGCTCTATCATGTTGCCAGCAGATAGCATTACATGTTCCTTTGGACAGGTACCAGAGCACATTACTACATGAATACTCACGTGTCAGTGATTTTGGTGCAGCCATTTAGATTTAAAACCTCAATATTCCTACAGTTCTGTGCAAATGTTCTACAAGGCAAAATTGAAGACATGAATGGCACTAGAAAATAATTCACCATTTAGAAATATTGCAGATAATACTGAGTCTGTGGTTCAATATCAAAACTGAGGGCCACCTGTACACTGAGAGCAGCACTTGCCCGTCAGGAAGCCATTACTCACAAGCCAAATCTGGCCCGTTGTGTAATTGTATTTGGCCCAACAGAACATACTGATTGTCTACTAGAGTAAATCAGAGTGCAGCAAACTGTAATAAGCTTATATGTTTAAGCAAAACTTAAGTTCATTTCTATACGAAAAAAAATCATCATTATATCTGACGAGCAGGAAAAACTTCCTCAATTGTAGGGGGGGGGGGTTGTTTTGTTCTTTTCCAAATAATCAAGGTTGGCCACGACTTTGTCCGCGTTTAGAATTTTGATCCACAGTATATTTGAGTTTGACATCCCTACATTAGAGGGGATCTGTTACCAGGCTGGAGCATACTAAACCAGCAACACAGCTAGATATATCAGGCTCACCTGAATGTAACGCCCCCCACCCCCCTTCCAGTATTGCTTTAAAATGCTACTCCCCACACTATTCTAATTTGCTCTTCCCCCTTCTTTCAGTGATAGGAAAAGGGAACTTTGATAAAATAGGATAGTAGAAGGGTTAAGGATTGTACTATGGCTGTCAACTGTTGAGCGAGTCAGGACAGCTGGCTCTGTTCAGAGGTGGGTATAGACACACAGCCATAGAAGCGACCTGCAATGAGCTCTGTGCTGACTCAAGAGGCAAAAGGCCATATTGATGGAGGCATGTGCAGAAGGTTCAAAAATATCTTCTAAAGGCATAGGAGAAAGCACCTGTCCCCTCAACACCCTAGTGTGGATCTACAGTACTCTCAGGGAACCTATGAATTTCTCCTGCAGTCCTACACCACATAGGCCAGGTCGCTAACTGGAGCTATTCATTTTATAAGACTATAAGCAGGTCCACACCTACCTTAGAGCATTATCCCCTACACCAAGGCATCCACGTAAACTGAGCTTGCGGAGGAATCCCCCACACCTCTTTGATATATTCTCTACCACACGACCCTAGGATATAACAGACAGTGGTGGAATGAGTGCAAAAAGTTAAACAGGCAACTTGATGAAGGTAAAGAACCTGAAGGATTACTCAAATACCTCAATGTCCCTTTGGAAGTCAAACAAGTCAATTCGCTGCCAGTTGCTTCCATCGAGTGCAAGGACATTCCAGGCCTGAAAAAGGAATCAATGAACTTTAAGAACAGATCATAGATCTTTGGTGGTGTGCAGGTAAATCTTCACCAGCAGCAGAAGCAGAATGTAACTACACCTGGGGCAACAAGTCATGGATGGACAATACCTGGGCCTGGTGAAGTCACTTACCCTGGAGACTTGAGCACATCGACATAAGGTTACAACATCTAGGAAGGAGAAGATCCTAGGAACAGAAAAAAAAAAAAAGTGGTCACTTTATGAACTGTCCCACCAAGAAAGACCCAAGTGATGTGCCATCATTAAAACTTGCCACTGCCATCCCAAAGACAAATTCTCACCTGAGAAGAAGCTCCTTAGGAAGCTTCTTGTTGATCAGAGCCTCATCATTGTTTGAGAACATCTAGGAAAAGAAGCATAAAATGAAGAGTTAAAAAGTAGAAGAAAACACAAAAAGGAAATAAATCATGTAAGACAGCAGAGCAGAGATATCGCACAAAACGCTGACACATCTATATGGACACCCATTAACCCCTGATAAGCACCAGGAGGATTTTTGACATTGAAACACATGGAGGGGGGCAGGGGGAGGCTTTTTGTATTTCTCTTTTGTTAATCCCTGCAATGCGTGAGGATTTGCCTGATCTATGATGAAGCGTATCCATGTGAATGACAAATTTCACTGTACTGATGGCCACCGCCATGTCACGCACACTTCAGCAAAGTGATGACTGAGGAATAAAAATGCTATTTGCTACAAAATTTTGTCACAAATTGTGTTTAAAAAGTCGCAACCTTAAAGTTTGCAACTTGTTAAAAAAAAAAAAGTCTTTTTTCTGGTGTAGTGACTTTATCTCTCTATAGTATTTATGGAGAGCGCTAGGTTCACACTAGCATTCGGATTTCCGTTCTTCGGGTCCGCATTAGTATCTGAAAGATGGAAACCTTGTCTGCTTAAAGAAATAATATGCGGAAACCCGCAGAACCCATAGAGGACTTTTCTCTCTACCAATTTTAAACAGAATCTGCGGGCGGAGACTCATACGAGCCCAGCCTTACCCTTTGTTTGTTCACATCTGCGTTCGGTATTCCGTCCGGGGGAGTCCGCATGGAGATCCCCTGAATGGAATACAGAACACAACTG
Source organism: Leptodactylus fuscus (assembly GCF_031893055.1). Classification (NCBI taxonomy): domain Eukaryota; kingdom Metazoa; phylum Chordata; class Amphibia; order Anura; family Leptodactylidae; genus Leptodactylus; species Leptodactylus fuscus. The sequence continues at coordinate 126,466,440 of NC_134270.1, read as the reverse complement.
CAAGCAGTGTGCAGTAAAAGCACACGGACCCCATAGACTAGAATGAGGTCCATGTACTGCCCGCACGAATCATGCAGACGGGAAAGTAGATTGTAAAGTGCTTTCCTCTCAGCTTGTTCTGTGCGAAGATCTGGTGGCAAGCACATGGACCCCATTATAGTCTATGGGGTCCGTGTGCTTTCACTGGCACACTGCTTGCAGTTGCGTTCGGTGTTCCATTCGGGGAACTCCTCATGTGGACTCCCCCGAACAGAATACCAACGCAGATGTGAACGAGGCCTTAGAGAATTTCTTCACCTTTCTGCGGCCGATTTTCTGAAGGAGGTTCAGCTTGTCTGCCTAGCTCAGAAGAGGTAAGACATTACCAGAAGTGTCGGACAGCACCTTATTCACATTCACAACACATACATGCTCGACTGAGCTGAGCATGTGATAGGATCTATATGTAAGTATTCACACTGTGCTTTTTCTTAAGTTTGCCAACCATTTTAATGTTGGCAAAACACTTGTTTGGATGACAACTATTGCAAGTGTTCCATACACGTGTATGCTTGGCAATGGTGGGCACGTTCTAACAGGGTAGAGTGGAGTAAACAGCTGCCAGACACCAGTGGGTGTGCCATCTCTTCAAGAACTAAAGGATCAGGCATGCTGAAATCCAGCTTGAGGATTCTTATCTCCCCTGACATAGAGGAAGGGTTGGGACGCTCCCATACATATCAGATGGTTAGCTGATCCTGCTGAAATTGGCAGATTCCTCCAACATTAGTTTAATCTGTAGAGCCAGCTTTAGACTGGAAGGCACAGGAAATAAGATTTATTACCTCTGTAACTGATGAATAAAGCTATCTAGAGCAGGCAGGACACCGGGTCCGCAGATCTCAGAACAAGTATTAGAATTGCCTAATGCAACATGAGTAACAAGGAATGGGGTGTTTCTGTACAGAGCTTGCACACTTACAGCTTTACTGCAGTCCTATTACCAAGCATCTGAGCTGATGGTCCTCGGAAACACCAAAGCGTTACTTTCCATATACCTGTTGTCAAATGGCAGCAGGACAAAGCAGTCTCCATAAGAGAGGCTTCTCCCCAGGACTCCCACGTAACACAAAACTCCAGGGCTGGACAAATGCCAGTCACCATGGAGACTACAAAATCATCCCTGGTGGCCGGATCTTCTGGCCAGTCACATACATTACTTACACCTGCTTCCCAGTGCATGGAGCTGGCCTGTCGTAGGTCTCAGACGGCCCAAAAGAGATGGTTACAGCATAACTAGCTGGCGCAGCATCCAATGACTGGCCTCCTGGCTGCCCACAGAGGGCGCTAGCACTCTCGTACTTATGGATAGGGCTACTATCGAGGCACTGCTGGGGCTACTGTAAACCCGCACCCAGCAATCTGCGACGAGACGTCAGGACCGGAAATGACGGTTGTAGAAATTATTTGTAATATTCATCACTTGGATTAGTAACACTAGTGAAAATATAAGGTACTGAGGTCTAATAGTGGCTTTTAGTAATTGTCACTAATTACATAATTATAGTACATAGAAGGAATGAATTGATGTGAAGAATAGTCCTTAGATCTGTCAGGACTGCAGGGTGGCTAGTCTGTGTATTGGCATAATAAATGGGTTGGTTGTGATAGACCCGATGAGTCTGCTCTTTAATGTGCGTCAGCTCAGACTTTTTTCTACCATTCCAACAGTTCTAAAAATTAAATAAAAAAAATAAAAAATCTAACCCCTGTGATCAGCCACTGTCAAGTAGGGAAACTCATTTAGATAAATGGACCAGGCCTGCCAGAACAAGAGCCCCACCTTTGATAGTACTCATATGCCCAATATGGCATGTTAAAGGCGGCTGTCTTCAGGACTTAAATGGTCATTAACTTAGTGTATTACCGGTACAGGTTTGTCCAGAATCACTAATTAAAAATATGGTGGCAGCCTGGAAAAAAAAGATAAGACAAAATACCTCTCTAATGTTTATGCTACTCGGTGTCTCCCTTCTAGCCAATTTACTGTTCGCCCTTTTGTTACTAAGGATGTCCGTCACTAGATACATTTCCATCTTGCGTATCTCAGTGTTGCTAAGTTCACACTAGCATTCATGTTGCCAATATTCGGGTCCACATGGGGACCTGAAAGACAGAGACCCTGTCTGCTTAAAAAAGTGGTTACACATGGAAAATATATACTATAATGAGATATAAAACTGGCAGAGAGAAAAGTCCTCCTTTAAAGACAACCTGTCACGTCCTCGGGCACATGCCGTGTAATACACCACTAAATTCAGCGTACTATTGGCTTTCCCGTTCTGTGCCCCCGGTGAAGAGCTATTGGTGACGTTGCTGTAGCTCTTCAGTGTCAGAAGGGCGTTTCTGACAGTCTGTCAGGAACGCTCCCCCTCACAGTCACATCTATTACAGTGTACTATCAAAAGGGGTGTTCCTTACCGCCCAGTGATGACACTATGAAGGGTCCCATACTAACCAGTACCTCCCATGGGGGGCCCTGCAGATCAGGGCTTCTTTATGACTCTCTCTGGTCAGACGGCTGTAAGAACCTGGAGGGCACCTAGAGAAATGAGACATTCCTTGCCATCCTATATAATGGTAATGAAATTATCCTAACGCTTGTCATATTAGGTGTATGTCGGCCGAACCTGGTGACATCTGATGTGTATGGGACCTTCAGGGATCTTTTGTTCTTGGGGAGACAACCCATTGCCAGGTGTCCGGCAGCTGCTTTCTCCCCCCTCCCCACTCAGAGCATATGGAGCCTCAGCCAAGCCAAGCATGCAAATGTATGGGAGAGTCGGCAAGATAGACATCAGTAACATGGCCAAAAAACATCCCTCCCCCCTCTGTTCACCAGGAGATTTCTGACGCTGTATCCACCTCTTTATAGGACCACACATGGACACGCACACTTGAACTGATACAGAGGAGAGGTATCAGCGTTTCCTTTATACTTCCCCTTCCTTTTGGATATACTTCTAGTTTGGGTTCAGATATTGGACTTAAAACTGCATGTGTGATTCCTGCCTAATAGTATATTCATATTTCGCAATTTGTTATAGAAAGTGCTACATGTGGTTGCGTTGACACAAAGCAGATGGATTTCTGTTAGTCCCATTTCGATAAAAGGAGGAGTCATGCAACAAACTTCCGGTGTGTGAATATAGCCAAAAAGCATCAGTCTTTGTGAGACATTTCCACTATGATGTGATTAGGATGTTATCAGATTAGGGATTTGCTAGATGTGTACAGTTTTTTAACCCTTCATATTTCTATTGAAGATGCTGATAATAGACAGATGGTGCGACATATATGGCAGGTTACAATTGCAGCGTCACTACCTGACAGGTGCGGGGACTTTTGCATACCGGCTGTAAGAAACAACACACAGTGCTCCTTGTGTTATCTACGAGTCAATAAGTCAGTATGCAAATAACATGTTGTCAAAGGCACAATAACCCAACGTCTATGCAGAAAGCTACAAAGCATCATTCTCTTACGGAAGCCATTTCAGGCAGACATTGAAAATAGAAGGTACAATACACCTTCAACAGCTATTCCTCCAGACCCCCTCCCCTTACACATGCAAGCTCATATCGGGCGAGAGTAGTGTAAAAGCTATGGCATATCTCTGGTGCCAGGTTCTCTCTCTGGAAAGAGAGGAATCAGAATGTCCGAACCTACTTATTCCTCACCAACATCACCTGCTATAGGGGTCAGGACAGGGTATCCAGATTGTTATCTGGTCCCCAATGTGTAGGGACAAAAATATCCCTGACCCACGCAAAAACTTCTCACATATGTCCAGGGTATCTCCACATCATGTGAATACAGCCTTATGCACTTTTAGCAGCTGTAAGTATATTGTCAGTGACCCTACTAAAAGAGAAGAGTAGCAGAACATTCAGCAGTGGGATTTCTGGCTCCACCCACATGAGGGTGACAAGGGCACTGGGGCTTGTACAAGCTTTTATGTTCCAGCTGTTATAAAAGTCCTCTGATCCTCACATAATACCCACTGGCTGTCTCTATCCGCACTGAATGCAGGAGACACAACGCCCGCCTGGGTGGGGGTGGCGGGTTTAAATAACCAGCAGCATCATTCTCAGGGAAGTTACACATCAGTGGCATGAACAGAATTCATCGCAGTTGTAGCCTGAGTACATAGTGAGCCTCCCAGAGCAGCCATGCTACCCCTCCCTCCATGACACATACCAGTACAATGACAGGCTTCAATCTCGTGCACTATATGACCCAGAAAGTCCTGCAGAGCCAATTTATCTAAGAACGGACTGAGGCTGGAGTGCTGGCATCAGATGGTACTAAGGTGTTAAAGGGATCAGGTAGGACTCAGACATTTCCAGGCCAGTCCTTTAAAGCTGGTGTTAGGTAAGAGATTACCAAACTCACCAATAATGGCTAACTGAATGGCAATTGTTGGGGGGGGGGGGGGAATTGGACCAACTTTATATGGCCAGCTTTAGCGTTGACCATCAATTTTGAGTCAGAGGGGTTCAACTTCCAGACTCGCAGGAGTTAAAGGGATCTCATCATTGAAACTCAATTTTTTTCTCACTAACTCGTCAGAATAATCTTAAGAAAGGCTATTCTTCTCCTACCTTTAGAGGTCTTCTCCTCCCCGCCGTTCGGTATAAATTTCGGTTTTGATCGGTATGCAAATGAGTTCTCTGGCAGCACTGGGGGGCATCCACAATGCTGCGAGAGAACTCTCCAGCGCCGCCTCCATCTTCTTCAGGAACGTCCTCTTCACCCATCTTCTTCCGATGCAGGTTTCAAACTTCTTACAATACTGTGTAAGTGGCCATTTTCTTGTGGCCAGCAGGCATGCACAGTCGGCTTTGCCCTAGGCCTAGAAGTTTGAAGCCTGCGCCGGAAGAAGATGCGTGAAGAGGACCTTCCTGAAGATGGAGGCAGCGCTGGAGAGTTCTCTCGCAGCATTGGGGACGAGAAAACTCATTTGCATACAAAAGAAAACCCGGATTTATACCGAACGGCAGCGCGGAGAAGACATCTAAAGGTAGGAGAAGAATAGCCTTTCTTAACGCTTTACCAACATGTTCGAGAGAAAAAAAATTGAGTTTTAAGGATAGGATCCCTTTAAACATGTAAGTATATGCCACAAAGTCCTGGAAAAATTCCTTCAAATAGGATTTCCCATCACAGATATTTAAGGTGTATCAATAGGACTTCAGACCCCTCTTACCAGTTTTTCTAGCTGCTGTGACACTACAAATACCAGCATGATATGAAGGGTACCCTCTATATGATGTGACTTGCAGTTGGTGAATTAGAGGTTATAGACTACGGATGTAAATGTATAGTCATCCTATAAATAGTGAAATATATAACAAGCAGATAATGTGCACTAAAATAAAGCATATCACTTGTACAGTAGTTCATGGACGCCGACCTCTAGGCCCTGCCATACAGCCGACCTCTAGGCCCTGCCATACAGCTCCTGTGACCCACCATATTACCACTGAAAGCAGAGCCCAGGTACAATATGGTACATACACTCAGAATTGGGGCAACATACGTCATGAACGCAACCTAAATCTTTATTACAGCTGTACTTCTTCCCCCTACCTATCGTATAAGGCTATGTCCATACAGCCACAACGTGAACACAGAATTACAGGCTACAGTGCAGTTGCTACCTCTTGTGTCCCCCCTCTACCTCATAGATTGTAAGCTCTTGCGAGCAGGGCCCTCAGTCCCATTGTGTGAAATGATTATCTTTGTAATGTATCTGTCTGTATTTGAACCCTACAAATTGTACAGTGCTGCGGAATATGTTGGCACTATATAAATAAAATGTATTATTAATTTATTACAGTGTCTATTAATGGCAGCCACCTAAATACTGACAGACTGATACTATTAATGAGGCCATATACAACAAAAATACATTGGTTGATCTAATGCAGGGGTAGGGAACCTTCGGCCCTCCAGCTGCTGTGACACTACAACTCCCAGCATGCTTCATTCACTTCCATGGGAGTTCCAAGAACAGTGGAGCAAGTATGCATGATGGGAGTTGTAGTTTTGCAGCAGCTGGAGAGCCAAAGGTTCCCTACCCCTGCTCTAATGTATATGAAGGTGTTCTGATGTTCCCCCAACAGCATGACAGATGGTAGATTTATACATACTGGCTTCCTCTTTGTTCTCACGGAAGATAAGCAGAGTACTCCCCTCTCCCAATTTAGATCACATACACTCTCTGCTAGGCCAGGTGTGCACAGCTAACAAAAACTGTGACATTTTGTTAGAGACAGGACACAACAACATTGCAAAATTACTGCAACTCCAATGCACCCTTATGATTAAAGGGCTGGGAACTACAGAAAGAACATAATATAATTATATATATCCCCCTTCTGAACCAGGCTTGTTCTGCAGCAGGGGCTTACTCAGAAAAGAGGATGTTCTGATGTGATAACCACTTTATCACACCAACTATAGACGGAGTCTCACTGATGCTGCCTTCTGGTGATCAGTGACTGCTCAGACCCCAAAATAGAGACCAGAACCCAGCCCCACAGATAGATAGAATAGGGTCACCTGAATCTAACAGTGTTTCTTCCTCAGATCCTCTATTACCGAAACATCGCTGATTCTGTCAATATGTAAATTAGTTCTTTGGAGCAATGAGGGTGTTGCCACTTACTTTTTTTGGAGCAACAGCAATACTCTCATTGCTCTATAGAAGTCATCTGCACATTGACTAAAAAGGTGATATCTTGGCAACAGAGGATCTGATTCAAAAGGGGAAAACATGGATTCGGGAGACTAACCCAGGGATCCTCAAACTGCGGCCCGAGGGCCACATGCGGTCCGCCAAGCACTTCTGTCTGGCCCCGCCGACAACGCCGGCAGGAGTGCATTTATAATGAAGCCCTGGGGAGCTCGGGCCAGGCCATGGAGCGCACTTCACTTTACCTGTTGGAGGGCACCGCTCCCGATGTCTGTGCGGCCTGCTCTGCCTCCGGCCCACTGTTTAAAAAGTTTGAGGACCCCTGCTCTAACCTATCTGTGCGGATGGGTTCTGGAATCACACTCCCTTTAGGCAGGTTCCTAACATGAGCTTCTATGTACAAGAGAAGCCTCTTGTTCCCAATCATAATGCAGATGACATTCCTGCTGATATTTCATAGGGCAGTGACTGATGTAGGAGTGAATCTCCATAATAAGTGTGTCACACATCCTACACTCGCATTACTAGAGCCAACACAGACAGAATTACACACACACACACACACACACACACACTAGACCCCAGAGCAGCACATCACCACCTAAAAATGGAAAGTAAAATCCACTCACTTCTCTGACACTTGTGAGTCTTCTACACCAGAAACATCCCAAACCTAGACCACCACCCCCTGACCCCACCATCCACTGCTGGCTCTTCTCCATCAATCTGGTCTATTTTTAGTGACCAGCAATGTCCACTGCAGTCCAATGCCATACTACTGGCATCATGGCTCCCACCATCACACGTAAGCACTGCAACCAAGTGCCATGCTACTAGCGCCATGGCTACTGGCATCATGGCTCCGACACTGGTTAACTGGGGAATACGAGGAAAGTATTGTTCCCTTATACCATTAGCTAGTGGAGAACTCCTTTAATAACCCAATGCAAGCAATTTAAAGGGGAAACAATTCTGAAGTGTGGGTAAGAAGGCAGAATGGGCTTAAAAGAAAGGCTTCCTGTCCACACAGCAGGAAATGCCTGCCTAGCTAGTCAGCGGTCACAGCAGTGACTATCTCTAGACACAAGACTAGGAATTACCTGCTAAGGGTCCACAGCACTCAGGGACATTGTACTGCTTTGGAAGATACCTTCAGCACATTCTGCCCACTTGTTACAAAACCTCTCTAGGCTTTGTTGACATAGAAGTCAGCCACCATCCCCCCAAACACATGCCAATCCAGCCTGGACAAGAATACATGAGCAGCCTTCAGTATATGAGAGACAAGCAGCTGCCAGACACCTCCAATGCCGCTGATCTCTTCACAGAATATAGGATCAGAAAGAAATGTCAACATATCAGATCCTTGTTCCCTTCCTAGGGTAAAGTCTATGAGATTCAGCATCTAATGTTTATGGGGAAGGGGATAGAACCAGTGACAGTCTCAGGATCAGAGCAGCCACCAGAATAAGATTATTTGGTGTAAAAGATGACTTCACATCAAACCTGTCTGACATCTCTGATTAACTGTTGCAGTGCTGAATGATCACTGACAACTCATCGTATTGCCACATAACAAGGCTGTCCCAGAATTTTTAGGATTTGACATAATCCAGTAGATTCATAGGGCTGGATGTGATGGTGCTGGTGTGATCATCACAATGGGCAGCCATGTAGGATATAGATCTATTGTGACAGATCACTATGTCTGTGACCAGCCCTTAGATCATAACAATCCCATCCCCCCACCATCATCATCATCATCATCATCATCACCTTCCTCCCTCTCCATACAGACCTCAATCATCATCCATACACCCCCCGACCCCACATACCACCACAATCCCCCCCTCATATAACACCCAGATCTGAAATACACCCGGATCACCCGCTGCAAGAAGCCCCCAGTACAAGTGTCGCACCTCAAACCGGCTCTTGGTCACCCCGTTCATCTCTCTCCGCATGGAGGCGGCTGTGGGCGCTCTCGGGGTGCTGAGCCCCTTTGTGTCCTGGATTCGCCGAGTAGTGACAGGGGTGTCGCCTGTCCCAGCAGCCCTGACCCAGTGACCCGGAGCTCGGGCAGACTCAGCAGTCCGGCTGTGACTGGAGTCCCTCTCCCCGGGGTGTGTCGTGTGTTGTCACCGGGGGGGCCCGGGATCCTCTCCAGTCTCTGAGGCCTTTAACTTTAGCCCAAAACAATAACACCCGCACCTGCCAGCATCAGCGCCTGCGATTGGCTGACGGAGGCAGAAGAAGGCGTGGTCACAAGCTGACAGCTGATCGTAGCCCCAGGGACTAATGGGAAAACCGGCACCGGGGACTGGAGCAGAGACCGGAAACTCCCGCCTACTGCCGGCTGCCTGCCTTACATTCCTCAGACAGATCGGGCCCTAGGGGCCCCTGAGCCCCCTGCCCGATACACAACAGTCCTAGCCAATAGGAAAGAGAGCCTGGGCATTTAAACGTGACATCATTATCGCGGGAATCCTTAGACTGGGCGTCCAGAGATTTAAAGGGCCAGTACCCCTAATAAAGTCTATGCAGCCTGTGCAGGGTGAGGCTGGCTGTAGTGTCTTCTATGGTACCATAGACCTATAATTCAGGAAGAATTACTGCCTAGAGATCGGTACTTTCCAGACACATCCACATAGCTACAGTATAGGGGGGTGATACTAGCAGCTGTATAGTATATACAATTCTGCATCCTGCACAACTTATATCAAGCGCTGCTTTAAAGCGACAGAGACGCCATGGCCGAGTGTTTAATGGGTTAATCCGCTTTGTCTGCTGCGTTTTTATATCTTAAACCCGTGAGTAAGAAGATTTAGCGAGGGATTTCAGAGAGAGAATATATCAGTCACCTGGAGGATTAAATCCTTTTAGGGAAGTGGGAAGAGTGTCTCTCACAGCAGGCCATGGTCCAGACTTGTTTCTCTACAAAATACCAATGATTGTAGATTCACGAGGAATGGAAGAAATCGGTAGCGCCATGACGGATTATCATAAACTAACAGGTTGCTAAGGTTTCCCATGATATATCACTAAAAACCTAAAGGGAATATACAGGACTAAAAAAAAAAAAAACATGGCTGCTTGTTCCAAAAACAGCCCCATCCTGTTTGTAGCTTAGCCCAATTCATTCTCGCTATTGCCACATGGCGTCGCATGACCGAAAGAGACTAATAATGTAATGAATGGAGTCACATTGGGAACATGGGACTGCTGCAAATGTGACTACAGCTGCCAAAATCCTGAATTTCTGGATTTTTTTTTGGCTACTAGAAATCACAGTACGGCTTGGTTCACACCTGCGCCTGTTCTACATTTGGGGTTTCCATTCTTAAATCTGCTTAAGGCTAAGACCCCACATTGCGGAAACGCAGCTTTTTTTGTTGCAGGTTTTGTTGCGGTTTTATGAGCCAAAGCCAAAAATGGCTACAAGAGGAATGGGAGATATATAAAGTACTTATACTTCTCCCGTCTACCCAATCCACTCTTGGCTTTGGATCAAAAAAAAAAAGCAATAAAATCTACAACAAAAAAATGCTGCGTTTCCGCAATGTGGGGCTTCAGCCTAAAGTAGGATTTCTCTCTCCGCATTCTTCAGGCAGAAACCAAACGGAATAGTCTATGAGTCCGTGGGTTTCCACAGGTAAGGCCTGGTTCAGTCTGCCCCCTTTTCTATCATAAGTACTAATGTTCTGTCTACATGTAATTCTGTGAAGAGTAACTGTACAATAGAAAACAAATACATAAGAAAAACCTAAATGACCATAATATATGAGATCCAGGGACTCTACAAATATAGGGCAGATACATGCAGGTACCCACCACATTCTAGCATCTGCCATAAAACATGAAAAGAGCAATTTATTAGCACAGTCAAGAAAGCTGCTTGCGGTCAGTGAATAATATCCCTTCTGTAACCACACAAGCAGCCATAAGCACAAAGAAGAATTTTCTTACATTGCAATCTATGAGATGTACAGAATCTTCAGTCCTTTGCACACAGTAGTTTGTGGGCCTGTGTGTGAAACTGTAAGGACAACTAGCTGCTCCTATCTGGATTCACTGTGTAAGAGATCATCCCCTCCCCCCTTCCACTCATTGTGATCCGTCTCACAACTATGGAAATGAAACTAGCCTTGCAACAGAGAATGAACTGTACATTAGTTATAAGGGAGACACCTAGTAATAGGAAGTTTAGAGAGATTTTTCAGGAAAAAAGCTGCAGTATTTTTAATTAAAGTGCATTACATTTTGGTCCAGAATCACATTCTACTAAATGAGAATAAGTTGTCAGTAGTTAGTGACCATTTAACCACCTGAATTATAAGTCATGTAACCCATAGAGTAGAAAAAATACAGCACCAGAATTGCATTTTTTTTTTTTAATTATCCTGTCTAAAAAAAAAAATGAATATTTTTTTTTAGCCAAAGCCAGGAGTGGATTTAGCAAAACGGAGAAGTATAAGCACTTCCTTTACATTTTCCATTCCCTTTTGAAGCCACTATTTCCTTTGGCGCAAAAGAAAAAAAACTAAGTCTGTAATGAAAAAACATGTGGCCTCTGCCTTAGTATATCAACCTGTAGAACAATCAAAGGCTCCGTTCCCACGGAGTAACGTGCCGCACATTCAGACACATATACACGTGTCAGAGTGTGAGCGCTCAAAACAGATCCCATTCACTTCAATGTGTGCCGGCTTACGGGCGCTACACATTGAAATCAATGGGTTAAAAAGTCTGCCATACGTATACGTGTCTGAATGCGCGGTGCGTTACTCCATGTGAACGGAGCCTAAAATGTCGTGCACACTGCAATTGTTTTATGTTTTTTTGTTTTGTTTTATGGTGGTGCACAACGTAATAAAATAAATTAAACGGAAAACAATTGCAGTATTGCTGGGAAATTTATCTCATCCTACAATAAAATCCTCTCATAAAAAGTTATCGCTCTCAGAAAACATTGATTCCCAACATCCACTGTAATAGTATGGCACAGTGGCAGAACTACCGCCTTAGAGGCTGTAGTGGCTGAAAAGACCCCAGAGTATAATACTAGGCTGTGAACCCCAAAAATTTCAGGTTAAGCCAAACCTGAATTGTTTGCAATATTTGTAATGAGGGACATATAACTGTGTGGAGCGGCCACTATGGGACATTATACTGTATGGAGGAGCCACTATCGGACATTATACTGTATGGAGGGGCTACTATGGGACATTATACTGCATGGAAAGGATACTATACTGTATGGAGGCCACTATGAGACGTTATATTGTTTGGAGGCAACTATGGCACATTAAACTGTGTTCAGGCCAATATGGGACATTATACCATGTGGATGGGCCGGGCCACTATGGTACGCTGTACTGTATAGAGGCAACTATGGTATACTATACTGTGTGTAAATGGGGAGTTATACTGAGTGGGGGCTAGCAAAGGGAGTGTTTTACCATTTGAGGGCCAGGAAAGATGGTCCTATGCCACATATGTGGCAGTGGCAGTCTTGCTAGTTACGTCTCTGGCACAGCGGATGTTTGTACTTTAAATATGGTGCCTGCTCAGGAGTACACAGCAGAGATCCGGAAGTAATGCTCACAATTAGAGTCTTCTTTGATCCTGGGTATTAACCATTCAGATGTGACTGAGGTTTCTGATCACTAGCAGCATGTGGGCGCTTCTATGTTCTTTTGGATCGCTGTTCCCCATAACAAGAAGTGGGGATTGTGATCCATTTGTATGACAGCCAGGAGCTTATTGAAGGCTCCCAAGGCTGTCATTACTATACTTCTACTACAAGCTGCTATAGTACTGCAATATATTGTAGTTGTGATAAGGGGTCTAAAAATAAAAGTTAAAAAATAAATTAAGTTTTTCTTAAAAAAACAACAAAAAAAACATATCAAATCTTCCACTTACAGAAATGGCCAAGCTTTAAACATATAAAAATATTTATCTCAGCAGCATTATATAGTGAGGAGAAACTGTGGAGTATTATACGGTGTGGGGACACTGTGGAGTATTATACGGTGTGGGGACACTGTGGAGTATTATACGGTGTGAAGACACGGTAGAGCATACTACTGGGTGGAGACACCAAACGTGTATGTGTTTGACGTGTGTTTTTGAATTTCTATATGTGGCTTAGGGAAAGGGGGGTGATTTGAATTTTTATTTATATTTTTTACTTTTTTTTTTGTTCACTGTAATAATTAGACCCCCCTAGGGGTGTTGAACCCCAGGGTGTATGATCACTAATGCAATACATTACAATGCTAATGCAACATATTGCATTTGTATTACAGGCTGCATAGAGCAGCTTGTAATACAAATCAATGCCAAACAAGTCTGTGAGCCATCAATAGGCTCCCGGCTGTTGTGGTGAAGGGTCGCTTGCCCCGGATCTCATTCTGGGGGATGGCAATCCACAAAAAAAAATGACAGCAGCCATGCACCATCACAAAAACAGAGTATTGGTCAGCTTTAATTGAGGTGCCAGAGGCCTTGATGCCAGCAATCAGTGCAGGCAGTGATTGGGGGTATTCGCACTGGGCTATGGTAGCTGCTCTTAAGGTGGATGCCAGGAATGGGTTCAAAGGGGCTCCAACTAGGAGCCAAATAGCTGGTTTGAAATGGAAAAGAACAAAAGTTTATCTTGGCTGATATATTGCCGGACCACAGGTTCATACACAAGGCTCTTCTGGAAGAATTGTTAGACTGTCTGCAGAATGCTTGAGGGCATCAATGTGAGAATCACACAAAAAATCAACTGCAAAGTTTACCCCTTGGTGTCCATCAAGTAATGAATTCTAAGAAATGCCATCCTTAATGTTTCTAAACAGCTGACTTACCCAGGCCCGGGGGGCTCTGGCTACTGGAATAGAAACTAGAGAAGATTTGCAGACATGCAAAGTACTAGAATAACTTTTCCTAATAAAGGAATCTGCTTTTCTCTCTTTTAACAGTGAAGGTTCCTCTGCAGGAAAGACCGACTGCCTCACTAGTTTAGCCACTTTAGGCAATGAATTCCACTCCTATGTTACTTTAGGATCTACTTTATAAACTGCCTTAAATCTGACACCTTGGTCATGCTGTTTATCAGGCTTCTTCCATCCTCTCTCCATAATCTTACTAAGATCTGGATGTATAGGGAAATCCTTAAACTAATTTCACATCTGTTATGAGGTCTCTGTTGGAGACTCAAATACAAAAATCTGCAAAAATCGGAGGAGAGAGCTACTTTCAGTATGAAAATGGTGGACAGCCTGCGGACTCCATTATAGTCAATGGGGTCAGCCGGTGTCCACAGCTCTCTGTCGTTCCAGTTCCCCAGCAGTCACAAACTATGGAGAGCACAGAGCAGATGTGAACCTAGCCTTAGATTTAGGAAAGAAGAATAGAGCTTCTTTTTTGGCAGATCCTCTCTATCTTTAGATGACTCTAAGGTCTCTTTTACTGTTTTAATTCATTTCCTTGTTTTATCCATATGAAACAAATATCATCGAGATCTCTCAAGAAATCATCTGAAGTGCTAGTGTCATCTGTGCTCACATGAGGAAGATCCTGATATACAGGATGAGGGGCATCCATCCTACTAAGTTTTACTTTATGAGACTGAAACACCTCTGAAAAAGCTTCACTTAATTCAGTCTTGAACCAGGAAACAAATTTTCTGGACTCTTTAAGAGTAGGAAATACATCCATAGGAGTGGGGCAGATTTCACATGTATCAAATTCATAATCTTCTGGTAGAAGTTGCTGAAAACTAATGTGCTGCTCGTATCTAGATTCACTGCAGTAAGGCAGCATAGTGGCTTGGTGGTTAGCACTGTAGCCTTGCAACGTTGGAGTCCTGGGTTCAAATCCCACCAAGGACAACAACTGCAAGGAGTTTGTATGTTTTCCCCGTGTTTGCATGGGTTTCTTCCCACACTTCAAAAAGACATATGATAGGGGGAAAAATAGATTCACTGGAGCATTTTACACCATAAGCAGGCATCTGGAACACACAATAACTACATATATATATTGCTTAAATCACAACAAAACAGCCGTTAACACACATACTGTATATAGATGGAACAACCAGGTAGTAGTGTGCTGTGCTGGCATATACAGGACTTCCCATAGTCCAAACTTATAGCAGATAGCAAAACTTGTGCACCCAAGGTTCCATCCAAGGAGGAAGTGGTGGCATATGTTTCACATGAATGCCAGCTCCCTTATATAAGTAAATATAACACAGAGCATACCTGTTATTTACAGGACCAAACTGCACAAAAGTCCAGATGATAGGGTGCTTTTTCTTTTAGGCGCAGTTACCATATCCCCACCACCAATAGCCAGAAGGAAAGTCTATCTTGATAAGATGTCCAGAGAATCAAAAATATATCTGTCTCCAGGGAGTCTTTATAAGGAGTCAACAGGCCATTAATTAACAACTAATTGCTTGTTGGAGGTCAAGATAAACTTAAACCTTCATGCTGCCTGAAGGACATACAGGGATGAACCACTTCCAATCTGATGTTGATGACCTGTCCTAAAGATAGAATTTCAATATCTAGAGCCCAGTCAAGTCATATACCGTAAATGGGTTGGGGTTGCAAATGTCATAGCTAGTGAATTAATGGTGAAGTAAAGGTTAGAATAAAAGACACATCTGGTGGACAAGAAAGGCGTGGTTTCTGGGCAAATACAAACCTTTATTCTAATGTCTTATTGCCCCTTTATATACTAGCTGCATTTTAACCATCTCTATTTGGCAAGTTAGGCCAGGTTCATATCTGCGCTGGGATATCCTTCAATTGGTTTTGCCAGGGGACCCGAACGTTGGAGAGACTGAGCGACTGAGTTACCCGTGGATACCAGTGGACACCATAGACAATACTGGGGTTTGCTGGATGTCTGTTAAATGTCTATCATTTTTATACCGAGCGCAGATGTGAACTTAGCCATACCTACATTTCCTAAATTATATTAGGCTGCGGCAGAACCTACCTGGCAGATTAAAGGGGTTGTCATATCCAAAGTTTTACCATTCTATTTGTTCCCCAAAACACACACAAATTAATTTGAATATGGATTACTGCTTTTTCTAACAGATGTATTTTATCTTCTGTATCTTCCCCCTTTACTTATAAATTGTGAACTCCAATGATCAGGGCTCTCAGGCTTCATATAAGGTTACAGATTCCATCATATTTGCCTTAAAAAGATATTTCCACAAAGATAACCGTATTTAAATTTGTAGAAAATTAAAAGGTAAGAATGATAACATTTTCAACAATATTTAAAAAAAAAAATTTCGTTTTTTTCGAGCCAAAGCCAAGAATGGCTACAAAAGGAATAGGATATATATATAGGAAACTCTTATACTTCTCCCTTGTGCTCAATCCACTCCTGGTTTTGGCTAAAAAAAAACGTAACAAAATCTGCAACAAAAAAGCTGCGTTTCCGCAAAGTGGGGCCTCAGCCTAAAAGTCTGTAAATTTTTTAATTATTTATATTTGCAAAAATGTTTAACTTTTAATTGCCTACAATGTTACATATATATATATATATATATATATATATATATATATATATACTAGCTGGTACCCGCGACTTCGTCTGCGGTGATTGTAGAAGTGGGTATATACAGGCGCGGGTAAGGTTTTCGTACTGTGTATAAGGTATGGGATATGAAATGTAACTTTGTATCTTGTTTTTGCAGAGAATTCAGAGAATACGTGAGACTTTTGTGTTGAAGTTAATTTGTATTTGAGCTGCTATACGGTTTTGTGAGAAACTTTACATAGTGACTTTGGGACAGAAGTATTTGAAGTTAACCCTTTCCCGCTGATGGCATGTTTTGATTTTCATTTTTGACTCCCCTCCTTCTAAACCCCATAACTTTTTTATTTCTCCGCTCCCAGAGCCATATGAGGTCTTAATTTTTCCTGGGACAAATTTTTCTTCATGATGCTACCATTATTTATTCTATATAATGTACTGGGAAGCAGGGAAAAAATTCCGAATGGGGTGGATTTGAAGAAAAAATGCATTTCTGCGACTTTCTTACGGGCTTTGGTTTTACGGCGTTCACTGTGCAACCAAAATGACATGTCCCCTGTATTCTGTGTTTCCTTACGATTCTGGGGATACCAAATTTATATGGTTTTATTTACATTTTGACCCCTTAAAAAAAATCCAAAAGTGTGTTTAAAATTTTTTTTTTGAAAAGTCGCCATATTCCGACAGCCGTAACTTTTTTATACGTGCATGTACGGGGATGCATAGGGTGTCTTTTTTTGCGGGACCGGGTGTACTTTGTAGTTCTACCATTTTCGGGAAATGTTATTGCTTTGATCACTTTTTATTCAAATTTTTATCAGAATCAAAACAGTGAAAAAACAGCGGTTTGGCACTTTTGACCATTTTTCCCGGTACAGCGTTTACCGAACAGGAAAAATATTTGTATAGCTTTGTAGAGCGGGCGATTTCGGACGAGGGGATACCTAATATGTATGTGGTTCACAGTTTTTAACTACTTTTATATGTGTTCTAGGGAAAAGGGGGTGATTTGAATTTTTAATCCTTTTTATTTATTTTTTTATATTTTTTTTTCCTTTTTTTTAATGTTTTTTTTTGCATTTATTAGACCGCCTAGGGGTATTGACATGGGTGGGGGGTGTCGCGGATTGTCAGAGCGGTGGGGGTCGGCAAACATGGCTGCTCCGGAGCGTTAAAGAGCGCCTCCTGGAGTATCATTAAGGTGAGGGGCAAAGTGGTAAAGTATATGTATATGTGATTGTGTGGGGTTAGGGGCGAGGCTGTAGAGGGTAATATGAATTTTGTGGCTTGCTATGGTCCAAAGTGTGTGAGATTGCAGAGATGGTGGTGTGAGTTTGGGTTTTGTGGGGGTCCTGGCACAAACGTATGTGCGCTATTGTGACGAAAAGTAGCCTATTGTTTAATCGGGTGTATTAACTATGTTTGTGGAAAATTTCAGCCGAATCGGTCGAGCAGTTTTTCCGTGATTGAGGAACAAACATCCGAACATGCAAACACACAAACTCACAAACTTTCACATTTATAATATTAATAGGATTCATATTCATGAGAAATCTCCATTAAATAAAGAACACAGCAGGCAGCATTGGTTTAGTTTTTTCTGCATAAAATGACTGACAACATGGCAGAAGCCAAAGGAGCCCAATATTAATCAATGTTGTCCATTGTGGGGCAAATCTATTGCTGCATAAATTTATTTCTATCTGCTCCTACAACTAAAATACCAAACTTTTAATTCAGATGGAAACTCAGCCTTAAGCTGTATTCACATGAATGGGTTTCATGGCCGTGTGCGGTCTATGATTCGTGAAATATATAGGACATCTACTACTACTTGAAAGGTCACACTCTCAGTTCTGTTTTTACAGACCCGAATTGCCTACTGAAGGCAATGGATGCCAAGTGTTTTTCATGGCTGTTGTTGAGAATATAGTCTAATTCTTCACTTCTTGTCGTTCCTTTATAAATTGTGAGCCACTATAGTCCAGTGAATATCACTTCAAATATTGGCTTGGATTAGCAGGTGATGTCAGGGTATGGTACTGTAGTTGCAATGAGTGGGGTCTGTAGGCCACCTCCTTGGCTTGGGGATTTGGTCACAACTACAACTCCTATACCTAGGACACTGGACACATCACAGACAATTCATTATATCTAAAGCCAATGACTAGTTCAGCTCATCTACTATAGTATGATCTTTGTAAATTACCTCTTTTTTTGAGTAGGGCCTCCTGATCCCATTCCATGTAATCCATGTACATTGTCCTCTTCAATGCGAGGACTATCCCTCCTATTTGTCAAGTCAGTGAGATTTCACTGTATGTAACATACAATATTACAGAGTCAGAAGATCCAACCCTTCATGTAAAAGTGATAAGGGTAGATAAGTAACATCAAATATTCAGATATTACCCATTTTTTGCCAATACTCACATATTCATTTTTAAATGATCTTGTCTTGTCTGTCAGTGATAAAAATCATCTTTGCATGACATTTTAAGCAACCCTGAGTCATCCATGGATCCCATGGCAAGATAGAGCAGCTCACTTATTTTTTCTGCTACTAGCTAGTGGAAAAAAGAAGCGTGCGGCTCCCATTGAAGTAAATGGGAGCCATTTTTTGAGGCAAATTCCGCGTCATAATACGCTCCAAAAAACTCCATGTGAACATACCCTAAAAGGTCTTAAAACCTTAGATTATCAGCAACAAACAACAGATTCCACCGTTTTATTATTTATTTAACAAGTATGAAACAGAAATTGAGAAGCATATGTAAAAAAACTTACTACACCCCATGAATCAAAAACTTAAAGTAATAGTTTTCTGCATAATTTTATATCTCTCACATACGGTCATAAACTTGAACACTTAAAATGAAAACCGAAACCTGAAGAGCATTAGATTTGGCACTTGTTTTTGTTTTAGCAATTTTTCTGAGCATTGACTAGTCTGACCATGGGGTAAATTTGTTGGGACACCCATTCCTGAGAGGATCCTGAATTCTCCAGAAGGGTTTCCACGTAAGAATAATTTTTCACTGTAGAATGATGAAATTGTTTGAAAATGCCCTTTCAAGATTGATGGGCAGCAACAGTTAATTCTCTAAAATCATTGCTGATGACTTTCCTCCTTGGCATTGTATTAACACACACCTCAATGCTTCAGATCAACAAACTACTAAAACTTGTGCTTTTATAGAGTATTGAGTATGATCAATTAAACAACAACATTTGATTAGCAGCACCTAGCTCGTGGCCACTTTAACCATAGGGCCTACGGTGCACTTGCAGGGCCTCCTTTTGGACAGCAGGACAGTTCTACATTTGCTGTCCCGCTGTCCAGGGCAGTAGGTCCTAGCTACCCCAAGTAATCAGCGTCCTCTGGATGCTGATGAACTGAAGCCACTGATGAAGTAGGGAGCCATCTGTTCCCTGCTTCACCACTCGCACACTTTATTTGCTCCAAGTGTCCTGGGAGCAGGAGGCGTGATGTAGTGGGGGGCATGAAACTGTGGGGGCATCTGGGAGGGGAGCATGACACTATAGAGGCAACCAGGGGAGACATGATACTGTGGGGCAACCTGGGGTGAGGACATGATATGGGGGGTGTCTGGACATGACACAATGAGGGCAACCAGGGGTGAGGACATGCTATGGGGGGTGTCTGGACATGACTCTATGGGGGCAACCTGGGGTTCAGACCTAATACTGTGGGGGCGACCTTAGGGGAACATGACAAGATGGGGGCAACTTGGGGGAGGGTTACGGGGGGAAGCCTACTTATGAAATCTTTGCACAGGGCCCATCAAAGTGTTAAAACAGCCCTGACCTAGCTACTAGTTACCTTTATAAGGGTAGGAGTGTTTATTTAATAATGCATATAACAGAATGCATTTCTTAAAAGGACAAATGTGTTTTGCCTTTTAAGTCAACAGTAACTGATTAAAAATTAAGTTATCATTGACTAAAAAGGCAAAACATGTTTGTCCTATTGAAAAATACATGCCTCCTTGCAAATGTTTTTCAATCACGTTTTGCAATCCATCTGAAAAACACATTGTGTAAGGACACCCTCACTCCTATGGATGCAGTACTCGTGTATTTAATTTTTCACACGCTGCTTCTGGATGTTGGCCCAGTTCTTGTTAAACAAATAATGACAGTGTAATCTGTCATGTCTCCTTGTTCATCTGCAGTTGTAGTTACCCAAGTCTAAGATCTTAGAGTACGGGAACTTTCTAGGGTCTGGTACTTGTCAAAAGCCTGTTCATGATTTCCTTATTGTGGCTGGGTTATCTTCTTGTGCATGCATTGTCCTTCAGTCGGTTCAGTGTTCCTGCGTGAGATAAATACGGAACAATGATGAAATTATGGATGGGTTTCTGACAAGTCCGAGGCCATAGAAAGTTCCTGCATTCATGGTCCTATCTATTGTCAACCTATCAAAAGACCACTAAGATCTTAAAATTTTAAATATCTGCATAATTGTTAAATATTCATATTTTTTTAATAATGTTCAACTTCTAATATGCTACAAATTTAAATATGGTTAAGTTTGTGGGAAAACTCCTATAACGTTCCCTTATACTTTATGAGAATGTATAGCCACTTTAAGGTAAAGGATGGAGTAAGGTTTCAGCACTGCAACACATTTGAGCGTAAAATACTTGGCCAAAGATTATAAATTGTCATAATGCAGTTGGCAACTAAGGCAGAAAAGAAAAATGATAGAAAAGACTAAGAGCCAAATACAATTCTATCAAGTGTGATGAAGCTGCGGTTGGAAACAAATGAATCAGCAGAAAAGGTGCTATAAATCAATACTAGATAAAGAAAAGGAATATATGAGATCATAACAAAATGTGCTATTAGTAATCTCACCAGATGACAATCAAACAATTATGCTAATGTTGGAAGTGGACCCTCTAAGCTGTAGGTCAACTGGCACTGGCTAAAACTGAGATACACAGGCTATGGGAATCCAAGGTAGTCACCCTTTGACCTATATACAGGGTTCTGGACTTGGCTATAGGAAATCCAAGGGTTTCAATCCCTGGAGTAGTCCTGAATTGGCGACAGTACAGAACATTGTGTGGAACTACACAGGAACTGTCCACAATAGAAGCAAGGCATCATCAGGCTAAGGCTTATCCATAAGACCAAGTATGCAGCCCAAGACTCTTCCAAGGTGGGTTCCGATGCTTCATTTTGATTTTTATAGAACAGGTCCATTCTGTTAGGAGTAGGGCCGGAGCCTCTGCAACGCTATACAGAGGTTGCTGGCACTCTCCTCTCTGCGCTCCTGGTCCCCAGCTTCTAGGAAACAGACTGGAACCTCTGTGGCAATATGCGGGGGTTGACAGTCACCTCCTGAGCCAGACCAGGCACTTCTGGTATTTTAGGCCTGGTGGCGAGACGGAGCCTATTTAAGATGGCTCTTGCTCCGGACTGCTGCTGGCTATTCAGTAATCCCTGGCTCCTGATAGCGTTTTCTCCTTTTGTCTGACCTCTGACTCATGCCTCCTGATTTTGTGCTGTGCCTGATCCTTTTGATGACCCCCGGCTTGCCTTTAGACCTCTGCTCCCTGAACCTGATTTTGTGCTGCTCTGACTCCTATTACCGACTTGGCCTGTTTGACGTCCCTTCCAGATTACTTACTTACTGCACTGTCATCACGTTGACGACCTGGATTGGATGACTACGATTTGGTACTCTATTGCACTTGTTGACTACTGCTCACCGCTGCCTTCTGGTTCCTTGGACCTGCACCGCTACTCTGAAGATCTGCTGGTAAGAGTTCCCAGTTTCTGGTTCAGATTTGATCTGTGGTGTGTCCAGCGTTCTCTGACCTGTACCAATCTGCCTGGCAGTGCCGCCAAGTCCATCCCCACCATCTGGGGGCTCTGGTGCACACCACTGTGGGGTTGGAGTTGGTGCGGCTCGGGGGGGGGGGGTGCTGGACGCTCAGTGCCGTGTTCTCCAATTTGATCAGTGTGTCTAGTACTGATTCTCTCTATTGACTTGGAACTGCATCTGCTATCCTAACACTATTCTTCTTAGTGACACATAAATGGAGGAAATCAAAGGGAAATTAAAGGCACTCGAATATCATGCAAGTGCATTCTGCTAAAAAACAAGAAACCCCCCTTGGCCTGCACACTCTATCCTATGCATCAGGCCACAGGGAAAGGTTAGTGTCATTCAAGGTAAATAAAGTAGCATAATAAGAACCAAGTGTATATCCAAGGAAATGAAAATGGGAGCCAAAGACAATCAGAGGACAGGGATTAGATCGGAATCATACACTGAAACAAACAAATAGCAAAACCTAAAAGGAAATACCGTCAGTCATTGTGAGATCTAAGAATGGCAGGCATAAAGAGCTCCGCCAGGACACAAACCTGGGGATGAATTTAACGGTATCCTCATTCCATTAGGGATACTGAGAATGAAATCTCTTGATGAGCAATGGAGCATTACCAGCCTTCTTAAGAATCCAAGATGTTTCTTATGAACCATATCTATTCCACGCAATCAACGATAATTCTCCCATGAGCCATGTTGCTGTTCAGGATCTGCCCCACCTCATAATCTGGAGTGGATTCAAAGACAAGAGAAGGAGATGTGCGAAATTTTAAATAACCAGAGCACCCTAGAAAGAAATAAGTGGAAATTTGGAGAGAAGTTTGCAATGTACGATGGATTATAAATTCATCTGTTTCAATACCAGGAATGGTACCTATAAAATATGGACCGAACTTGTAAGAGTAAAACCCCTTAATAAATGTTTTTGGTAGTTAACCAGACATCATCCTCCAGAGAATTCCTTGGACATCAATGCTTATCTGTATTCCTCTTAGACTTGTTGGGGCAAATTCTTCCCAAGGTAACAGTTTGGGCTAGTTATCGCAGAACTTGGTTCATCCACTGTGACCATTATCGTGAGGATGATAAACTGATGTACAAAAAAAATTTCAGAGATATATACAGTATAATGCTCTTTAAAATTTAGAGAAATACTGCACACCATAGTCAGAAACGGTGTGAGTGGAAATATTATCAATTCTGAAGATATTTCTTGAAGTAGTCCTGAGTCACTTAAGGGGCAAACTGTAGTTCTAACAAAAAGATGTTACCCAAATGACAGCAAAGTAAATAAGTAATATCTATAGGAGCTTTATGTTTTGGCTTTGAATCTTTTCTATCATTTTTCTCTTATGGCTTATTTGGCAGCTGTATTTGCAAACTCTGGCCAAGAACAAGACTGAATTCTGTGCACAAGCTAAGAAAATATGGTGCATAGTCTCAAGTGTTCCAGCGTTAAAGCCTAACTCCAGCCATTTCTTAAGATGTTTCTGCAGATTTTCCTATGATGTACGCCTTAAAGCTGGTCCTAGACATGAGATAAAAGTTTACCATTTTACCCATTTACCAATATTTCCCATTAGCAATACCTAACAATCTGTGAAGGGATTGATCCAAAATGTGTAATAGTCACAATAGTATCTGTGGTCATGGGTAGTTAAAGTGGGATCTCTAGCGTGTGCATGTAAATAAAACTGTTGCTACCAGTGCTTCTCCCAATGAACCCATTGCCGATGGGGGCATTCTCCGGCACCTACAAAGTGTTGTCTTCATCTCATTCTTCCAAAGTCTCTTGGCATCCTGAAGTTGCACATATTTGTAAGCTAATCTCTTGCTTACTTGTGGTGGTGGCACTAGAGACAAGACGTCAAAGGATCTGTAGTATCCTGTTTTGTTGGTGCACAATTCAAGTGCTCTTGGCTGGTAATGTCGGGTCTTCTACAGCATCTGCCCATTACATAGTCAAAACAAAGAAAAAGAGTTCCTTTGTGCCTGGCAGGGTACAATCTGTTGATGCCTTTCTTCCGCTGTGAACTTCACCACCAGTGTACACTGTGGTGTTCCCCGATTGAATAATTCTTCTTGGCAGAGGAGAATTTATTTGAGAATGATGAAATTAACTTCCCTAACATTGTTGGGACAGTACTGCACCAACACCAAATATTGTGGCATTGACCATTGAGAAAATTGGCTTGTACTAAACTGTATGATGATGGTAGTTGTGAAGAAACATGACTCAAGTTAGTTGAAGGGATGTATCGCATAGACAAACTAGTATTTTTGCCTTTCATGGTGAGATCTGTGAGTGGTGAGTATTTCTGGGTGAATTGTCTGTAGCAATTTGCAAGGCCCTTGGGTGGGCATTGAAGTGTACAGGTTGTGGCCAGTTCAGGGTTCATATGCAAGCCTTTTGGGGAGATTATGATCCATGTGGGATAGTTCTTGACATTTGAATAAGTATTTTTCCAGCTTAGTATGAAAGGAATTCTCTTGCAGACAGAATGAACATTGAGAAGAATGGTTTTCAAGTCTTTGGCATAGATCAGGATTCATCAAGATACAGAAGAACATACTATTTTCTTTCTTGACCTCCTACTTAGCAGCCAAGTGTTTGAAGCCCCAGGTTGTAACCAGTCAGTGATGCTCTCTTGCACCTAAGACAGATGACGCTCAAGGTAGGACAATATGCCTTCATTCCAAACCTTAGCATCTGAGATATCTTATGGACTACCTTCTTTATTAGTTCATCTGGATGTATTAAGCTTGAGATCTCCCAACCTATTAAGACAAGTTGATCTCTTTGGCAACTAGAGTGGATTTACATTTCAAGGACACAAGAAAGTATGGGACTACCAATTTCCTTGCTTGGCAGCGGTTTTCAATTTTCTTCCTAAAGAAATTTGTTGAACACATACAGCTTGGTAACACTTCATAAAGATCCTGTTATGCATCTCTTAGACAATGCCTATTTTGTAGGCAAAAGAAGAATTCTAGAAAAACTAACGACTGCTGCAGTAGGGCCAGAACAAAAAGAACAGAATCCCAGTGGAACGTTTGGACGTATACAAAACAAACCTGGATTAAGGGAGCACTCACAGTAAATATACTACTGTTAAGTCTACTGCAGGGCCTAATTATGTTATTGTTATATACTAGCCCCTCAGGCCCTGTACTAGGCATAACATTGCCAATTTTTCCTATATGTAATTCACAATAGTGCAGAACATGCAGTGTAACTGCTATATTTTCCTGCATGCACAAATTATAATTTTTTTGTGTTTTATCACTATGTAATTCTTACAAAAGAAACATTTCATTTTCAAGTTGCCAATAGTCTCCTAACCCGTTCCCGTCACCCAGCGTAATAGTAGATTGCAGATGTCAGAACTTCTAACATGGTGCCTGCTCAGGAGGGTGGATGCCATAACCGCCAGGGCTCCACCCAGAAGCATAACTTACACTCCAGAGTCCAGGGCTTGGTTGCACAACCTATAGCCATGCCCCTGTCTCTACCATTTTTCTACCATCTTATTCTCCAGATGCCTCGATCATTAGTGAACTTCTACAATAACCATATGTTTGGATAATCAGACCCCTTAGGCCCCGTTCACACGGGGCAAGAGGGGGCAGATTTTGGCGCTGAATCCACATCATAAGCCGCCCCGCTCACGGAAAAAAAGAAGCGAGCTGCCCTTTCTTCAGGAGGATTTCATGGCTGATTCAGCCGCGGCGTCCGCTTCGCAGCAGCACGCTCAGCACTAGGCCCATTCATTTGAGCCTACTCCGGAGCGGGAAGCTGCGACTGTTGGAAGTCACGACAGTTGCATTTTAGTCTTATTCTGACGTGGCTTCACGTGTCAAAATCAGAACCAAAATACTCCCCCCCTGCCCCTAGGCCTTAGGGTTCAAGTCTCCTAGTGAGGTCTAAAAGTAAAAAATAAAAATATTTAAAAAATGAACAGATACAAATCAAATCACTCCCTTTCCTTATATCACATAAAAAAGTAAACAAAAATAAACACATTAGGTATCTCCATGTCCATAAATGCACAACCTAAAAAATATTTATCCCATACAGCAAACAGTGTAGTGGAAAAAAGTAAAAAAAAAAAAAAAATCAAAAGTGATTAAAACATCAGACATTCGCCAAATGGTATAAATAAAAACTACAACTTGGCCCACAAAACATGACTCCTTACACAGCCCCTACACAGAAATATAAAAAAGTTATGGATGTCAGAATATGGAGAGTCATATCAATTGTTGTGTTTCTCAAAAGTTTTAATTTTTGTAAAGATAAACCCATAACAAAATGGTGTAATTGCCCTTTTTTTTCTACTTCCACACCATTCTGATCTTTCCTGCTCCTCAGTACATCCTAAAGAATATTAAATGGTACATTTAGGAAGTACAATTTCTCCTGCAAAAAAGTCATCATATGACTGAATGGAAAAATAAGGTTAAAAGTATTGGGAAAGTCATTTGCAAAAAATTTAAATTTTCTGGGGCTGCAAGGTGTTATGTATCAAGGAAATGCCTCACTGTATATCAGAAATACATGAATGCATGTAAGTCTAGATTTTGCCATGAATTTCACTATACGATCTAAATATTAAAAAAAAACCCTGCATGAATGATCCAAATTTAAAATTTTCAAAACATGCTCTAAAGTATCTGGCCCATTTTATTTTGTTTATTGGATTTTTATGTGAAATCAAAATAATCAGTTAAATATTGTTCATGAAATTTTACTTTCAGAATACTTTCACTAATCAGAACCCACCACTATGCCTTCAGTAAGCCTTTATAGAGCTTTTACACACATGGACAAAATTGTTGGTCCCCCTCGTTTAATGAAAGAAAAACCCACAATGGTCACAGAAATAACTTGAATCTGACAAAAGTAATAATAACCAAACTATATGTTGACAAGCCACAAAGCTTCTGGGAGATTGTCCTATGGACAGATGAGACAAAAATCTAACTTTTTGGCAAGGCACATCAGCTCTATGTTGACAGATGGAAAAACGAAGCATATCTTGAAAAGAATACTGTCCCTACTGTGAAACATGGAGGAGGCTCTGTTATGTTCTGGGGCTGCTTTGCTGCATCTGGCACAGGGTGTCTTGAATCTGTGCAGGGTACAATGAAATCTCAAGACTATCAAGAGATTCTAGAGAGAAATGTGCTGCCCAGTGTCAGAAAGCTTGGTCTCAGTCGCAGGTCATGGGTCTTGCAACAGGACAATGACCAAAAACACACAGCTAAAAACACCCAAGAATGGCTAAGAGGAAAACATTGGACTATTCAGAAGTGGCCCTCTATGAGCCCTGGCCTAAATACTATTGAGCATCTTTGGAAGGAGCTGAAACATGCCGTCTGGAAAAAGCACCCTTCTTACCCAAGAGAACTGGAGCAGTTTGCTCATGGGGAGGGGGCGAAAATACCTGTTGAGAGGGACAGAAGTCTCATTAACAGTTACAGGAATCGTCTGATTACAGCGATTGCCTCAAAAAGGCTGTGCAACCAAATATTAAGTTACGGGAACCATCATTTCTGTCCAGGCTGTTTCATGAGTTTTATTTATTAAAAAAAAATTCTGTTGACGTGAAAAGCAATGTCTGACTTTTATTTGTTCATTTTCATAGAATTTCTATATATGATTACTTTTGTCAGATTCCAGTTATTTCTGTGACCATTGTGGGTTTTTCTTTCATTAAACAAGGGGTACCAACAATTTTGTCCACGTGTGTAAATCCCAATTTACAAAGAACGTCCTCTTCAAAACTCAACTGTATAGCTACAGCCCTGTCTTGGTTACTATCTATATAAGCTTACTAGCTGACATTATTGTCCTCCCCTTGCATAAAGCAGCGCCTATGCTGCTGTGATCACAGGACCTCAAAAACAGCTAGCAAACCAATCTCAATACTATCAATATATTTTATAGCTCACCACTTCTCTCTCTCTCTCTGTAGGAATAAAGGGAAGGGCTGCACTAATTCACATCTCCTCCAATTCCGCACCACAATTAAGTAAACTAAAGCAACAAAGAGTATTGATCAATATGTTCAGAATGCATTACACTGCCCAATCTGTATTAGAAAGTGAGCAGCTTATGAGATGCTGCTTTGAATCTATGGTCTCAGATTAATATCTATCCATTTACCTAAATCTAAAAATAATATCCACTTAAAGAAACCCTACAGTAGTTTTCTAGAAATATGGCCTTAATGGGTTAGTCAAAGTAAGTCTTTTGTTGGCCATGAATACCTCATTGGTTTTTACTTATTTTGCAGTATTTGCCTATGGATTGAGTTTTGCATGAGATTACACTGAATGCTCCAGTGAATAAGAAGCACTCTACATCTCACATTAGTTTTCTGAGGGGCATTAAAGGGTAGTTGTCCAGGGAATTTTAATATAATCATTACCAAGGAATTTTTTTTCATGCTGGACCTGGAGGTTTTGGACTCATTCCAACCCCCGGTCATGTGATTAGAACTAGCACCCAGCTCCTGGGTTGCTCCGTGGTCACCAGGCTTTTTGGCTTTACTAGTCTAGCCCCCAGAGCACAGATAACTAGTAAAATCAGAAGGGGAGGAAAGAGGTAGAGCAACCTGAGCGCAGGGTGCCAGCTCCGATCATGTGACTCCAGGTCAGAACCCGCCCAAACCTCCATTTCCAGTAAGAACTAATCCAGTAGGTGGGCAACATCACATTGGTTGTCAAAGTTAGGTTTTGAGGTTGGAATTAAGACATTTTGATTGCAAATTTGATTGGAGAAGAAGCAGTCTATATCTTACATCAGTTCTTAGAAAAAAAAATTCCCTAACTGGCCATCATGATGGTACAGTAAGGTTCACAAGGCATAATTTGGAAAAGAATTGAAGGCAGTCTTCAGCTCAGATTCCTCCTAAGGTTGCCTGCTGTGAGACTAATCATCTTGGGCCTCATGCCACAGGTTCTGAGTCTGAATCAGTCAAAGTTTACACAAAAGGATCGAGCAGGGTTCACGTCTCTATTGGCCACCACCAATGGATGTTTGGCTGAAAACAATTGGCTGAAATGGCCAAAACTTGACATCTTAACCAACTTAAGTCTAAAAACAGCCAGAATTCATCTGCTTATGTATGGCAAATTTTTTTTTTTGGTCACACTTTTTATTATAAAAACCAATGGAGGCATCAGAAACAAAGATTGGCCCTCCAACTTTTCCACCTGAAGAAAAGGCTACAACAATTACAAAATTTGACCGTTCAAATAGAATATACTTTGAGTCTACCCCAACAGACTCTAAACTGTTCTTTAATGTTAGCCAGTAGGATTTATTGTCATTTCACATTATTAAAACCACATGCTCCAAAAATATGGAATATTCTCAGGATTGAAGATCAATTTTGTAAAAGGAGATGAACTACTTTAAGATCTATGTCCTACTTGTCTTCCCTCCACCTCCGGCTGATAGATTTTTGTCTACAGCCAGAACATCAATTGTAGTATACAAAAAGTGCATAATAAGGCAACATCTCACTCCCACATTGTAGAAGTGGTACTGTAACAATGGCAAGATCCTAAAAAAGCAGTTAATAAATGCAAATTATATGCAACTACAACAGTAAACATTCATGAAATATTCCTACAAATCACAGATTATAAAAAAATAAAAATGTTTTTATTAAGTCTTGTCAGTTACTAAAACCACAAGTGTTCGTTTCCGAAGTGAACATGGCAAAGTAGATATGGTTTATATAACTATATAGCAATAACATGTAAACAAACTGCTGTAAAACAGCCATATACCACCTATACATATTACTTTAATAGCAATATAAAAGTCTCTACGTCAAATCCTTAAAACTCCACTGCTGGTTCAGAAATAAAGAACAGTAAAATACAGTATGTACCCAGGCATAGAAGTCCTAATGCTTTAACACACATGTATTGTCTCCACTTGGACCATCACAATATCCACTTCTTTAGTGGCCATCATCTTATGTTCTGGTGTATCCCAGATTGGGAGGAATGAAAACTATATATACAACTATAGTCAATCTGTACATTTAGGTGCAATTGTAGTGTTTGGACCAACTTGCATATGAGCCACGTTTCTAAAGTCCTTTGGCAATTACATGCCAACCTGTAGGTCCACATTATTATTAATGCATAAACCACTTGTGATACAAGTCGACACAGAAACCATCTCTGTTAATGCCAGACAACGGTCTATCTCTATGCATCCACCAGTCGTTGAAATGTTTTGACCTATATATATTCTTCTTCAAGGAGTTTCTTATACAAGTAGATTGCTTCTAGCAAAAATAGAATGAGGCCCGTCAAGTCTGACTAGGTCTTGTACCCGTACATTCATTCTTGCTTGTTGAGATATCAAATAACTAGATTTTTGTCTGGTCTGACTTACTGTTCTTAGTTGTCAGAACCGGTAAAGACGTTTTAGTTGATTCATTTTTCTCTAGTTTTATAAAGAATATTCTGGTCTCTGGGTGTCTTCGTCAGTCCACGCGCTATTAAAAGAGATTACTATGCAGCAGAAATGCGTTGGGCTTGTCTGGAGTGGTAGGAGGAAAACGAATCCAGTGATCGGTCTCAGCAGTTTTCCCCGACAAACTTCCAAGTTCCATCGCTCTCTCAAGAAACACCATCTTCTGAAATGACTACACCGTCAGATTTTCCACTCAATGGTGAATGTCTTCTCTCCTTCTAAACTGGAGTACACAGACATGGGGGATATAATATTAAACAGCTTAGTTTTAAAAAGCCAACCACATCTAAAGTGGATAGTTACACTTAACACTAAATATAATGGTATAGACCTGTATACAGCACAAACCAGTCCCCACTACAGCAAGCCCACTCTAAGAATCTTACATCCCTTAACATCTTCCTACCTAACTTCTTAACTCTTAATCAAACCTTTTTTGGAAGTTTTGTTATGAGTAATGCCAGCTTGTATTTTGATCCTGGTGGTCTTTCCAAATATAGTGTCTTGGTGTTTTTTTTCCTCAAAGTTCCTTAGATCATAGTAATGATTATTATAGCAATGTCGTCTTCTGTCATGTGGTTGATTTTTTTGTAATAAGAATAGAGATAAGATTTGCTGTGGTCCTTGAAATGCCAGTTTTTCATAGATCTTCAAAATTACTCCTTGTCTGTGTCAACTAGCAAAGGTCTGAATAGCCACCATAAGTACACACATCATACACACACGCACAGTAACCAATAAAAATAAACAAAAACAAAAAAAGATAGAAAAAAAAGTCTACAATACCAAGGTCTACTATGGGTCTTGAACCTTTGATGTTAGCAAGAGCCTAACCAATACCAATTCAATCACTTTCAAGCATAAAGTAATAATATAATATGGGTTATTTTTTTAACTGTAATGGTCAACTTTTTGTAATCAATTTGGAGGCCCAAAACACCCTCCTACTGGAGATAAGACATCAGATCACGTTCTGATCTCAGACGTCAAGTATACCACTTGGCAGACATTTGCTCTACCAACGTGTGTTCCCATAAATTCAAACACTATTCCAGTTAACAGATTAGCCCTAAAAATATAACTATAGTATTGTCTTAAGTATCATAAAATATGGGATTCTCGTAGGCTCTGAATTTTAAATATTCTAAAACAACAGGCAGTCTGTAGATTTACACTTGTACAGGTCAACAGGGGCAACAGCCACCCCATTCTTCAGAACCAAGCATTTTGTTTGGTTGTGTAGGAACCTCTCCCATTGGTACATGTCCATAACACGTACAATAGACCGAGTTCGATTCCTAAAGTACTTAATGCCATCTGCTTATTAATTTAACCCTTACCAGACATGATATTAGCTTTGTGTAACAAAAGTTACACTCTATATTGGTTTCTGCTCTTAATGGAACCATGTCTGAGTGGTTAGTGGGATCTGGATATCCCACATGCTTAATGGAACCATGATATATCAGTTTTCCTACAAATTTGAAAGGATGCTTATGACTTAGAAAGAGTTATTTATGGGAACAAAAGCTGCAAACTACAATGTTTGCCGCCAAAAAGCAATGAAAACTCCAAGAATGGAAAAACACCTAATATTTCTCTTAATGAAAGTGCATAGATAACGGATATATCTGAGATTATTACGCTTATTAAGTGCCAAAAGCCAACAGACCAAAATACTAATATGGTAGTTCCACGCCGCCCCGACCCAGACTGAAATTACATTTCTAAGTCATCAGGAGACTCAATGTATTAAAACGTCAAAATGCCAAGTACAACATACGCAAGAGTGATCTACCAATTAAAAGAAATAAGTAAAAGCACGCTATCCTACTATATATTAAGGCTACTCCAGTACCTTCTTCATTACTTACTAGTTAACCTAACAGTCATGATGGTGTATCAGAGGAGATGCAATGTCAGAGCGCCAAAACCTACCCTCATATGTCTCGTATTTTCGCATTCCCTTGTGGTCACTTAAATGGCTACCAACTATGTTTTTGCTCAGCCACGGTATGGAAAACCATAAAAATAAACATCCTTCCTGTAACAACTTTTTAAGACTTTAATGGTGATTGCCAACTCTCGCAAAGCAACCCATATCCGTACCCAACAGGAAATTCAGGATGATGCTATACAGCAGTTAAAACTACTGAAGGCAAACGCCCAGAGATATTTGGGAGTTTACAGCTTAAAAAATAAAAGTATCACCGAAACAAATTTTATACCAAACATTTTATTTCCATAACAAACATTTCCTGAACTCTTTTCAAAAATTCTTTTGAATAAAATGACAAAAAAAAAAAAATCAGGTCAATTATTTACATATAGGAAAGGGGTATTTACACAAAATAAAATGTAAACTTTTTAAAATATAATTATTACAAATAAAATCAGAATTACAAAGAGGTGAGCGGGATGCTTTAAAAAAATAAGGCATTTTTTTTTTTTTTAATCACAGCTGAATTGAGTTGGTGTTGAACACGCAACTATAGAAGAAAAGCCTTACACATGTATCTATATGTGTAACGCATACAGATCTTTATCAAAATCAGTTTCATTATGTACATTCATTTAACACATTCTCACAAGCACTGTACTTCCATGAACGGATTTCTTAAAAGCTACACCAAAACCTGGTGCTTTACTTTTTTGTTAAAATACTGATGTGTATTTTTTTTTTTTTTTAAATCTATTTTAATGTGAACACTTCACTTACACATGGTGGACGTAGCCATAATACAACTAACACATAGTAGGGAGAGGATGAGAAGCTCAAACTGATACACAGCATTCTAATGAAAAGAAGCATAGCCCATATAGAACAGCTGCCTCCACTGTGCATAGGTGAGAAGTCCACTTATAGAAGTGGTAAAACGCCTTATAATGCCTTTCTCCTCTGTATAACTTAGATTTAAGATGGGACAGATACAAATAAAATAAAATAAAATGGTGGATCCTATCTACTGCCAGATAAGTCTACACCTACTAGCAGAAACAGGACAAACCTAGAACTGAAACAGCACACATAGCCACCGCACTCGATCTAGGTCTTATTTTACAAAGTTCAGTTCCCTAGCAGAGCCACATCCATTAAGTCATCCTCTTCACCAATTAAGTAACTTGGACTCGGACGAGCTGCTCTTTCGGACGATAAAAGGGAGCCACCACCCATGGATAAAGTAGGGTCAGAAGATATTGGAGACTTGGACCAACTTTCAGGCTTCATACTATAGGACTTCTTCTTTTCTCGATCACGATCCTTGTCCTTCAACCTCTTCTTTTCTTTCTTATGCTTTTTGTGCTTCTCCGCACTGTACTCTGGTTGAGTTCGGCCACCTCCACCATCATCTGAGCTTGGACTATTCTGATAAGATTTTTCAGCAATTGAGGAAGAACCTGACTCACTTTCACTATCAAGGGTTTGTGGGGTATATGCTGGCGATTTGTTGTGGCTTGGTGAGCAGCGCTCATGCTTTGGGGTCGAACCACTGATCAAGGGTGAGCCATAGCTCTTGGGTATTTGTGACCTCAACCCATCCCCGCTGCCTTCTCCAGGCTTCTGCAGGGTTACTTTTGCTTTGATACTAGGTGAACCGCCATCATGCTTGCTGATAATAATTTTGGCTACTCCAGTACTTCCTGAACCCTTCGAGTCTCCCTTTTTGGATGAATCAGAGGATCCGCCAGAGACAGAAACTTTTGATTTGTCTTTCTCACTCTTCTCACGCTTAACAGGAAATTCCCCTCCTACAAGTCCATGTTTTGAGGACATTACATGACTAGATGTACCAGTGTTTGCTCCCCCTCCAGAAGCCTCCATCGGATCCTCTGAACCAGGACCTCCAGTACCCACCCCATGTTTGAGTTTATCTATAACAGCTGTTAGTGAGGGTTTTTTATTCCTGCTTGGGGACTTCCCTTTAGAGGTACCATGAAGGTTCTGGGAGACATTTGAGCCACCTGAAAAAGAGGATGATGATGATGAAGAGGATGATGACGAGGAGGAAGAAGATGAGGATGAAGAGGAGTTTGGCTTCTGTGAAAGAGATCCTGAAGAAACTAGACCAGATGATGACTTCATAGTGGAGTTTGAACCTCCCCCTGACAAATGGGAACCCCCAGAGCCAATAGGTGACTTGGCTTTTGAAGAAGGTGGTGTCCCTGGCATTGGTTTCATTGGGGAAGATAATTTGTCAGAGTTTCCAGATGGTCTAGAGTGTGAAGGAGAAATGTTTGGCTTGGAGAGTGAGGGGTTCATTAACACCGATGGTTTTCCCTGTGGCTTAGTCTTGCTACTTCCAGAACTACTGCTGCCACTTCCTAGCCCATGTTTTGTGATGGGAGAAGATCCTTGCTTGCCTATTGACTGAGAGCCACTTTTGGACTGGCTACCCCCTGATCCAGTTGGACCAGTGTACATTCCACTCCCTCCACTGCCTATCTTCATTCCAGAAGATCCATCAGACTTGCTGTTCTTAATTTTTCCTGAGGCCGATGAGGAAGATGATGAGGAGTGGCCATGATGGCTTTTGCTACTTGACGAGTTTCCCGAACCACTGCTTGAATACTGACTATGAGACGTTGGCTTCCCAACACTCATCGTACCTTTGGGAATTTGAATGGTGATTTTGGGTATTGGGGGAGTGGCCATGCCAGGGGGAGTCTGAGATCTTCCTGACGTTCCTGGAGATTTTGAACCACCAGTACTAGTAGGTGGGGTAAATGGACGATTGGCAATGTGTGAGGGTGATTTTCCTTCAGACTCTTTCTTACGTTTGGGTGGCTTTTCTTTGCTTTTACCATCACTAGAAGGTGTTCTGCTGCGCTTTCCAGATTTTGTATCTAGAACTGTACCCTGAATCCCACTCAAACCTCCTCCACCCCCTCCCCCATTGTTTCCCTCTTTCACTCTCTGTTTTTGTTGTCTATCTTTTGTCAAATCTCCAAGTAATGGGCTCTGACTTCTACTATGTGGTTCAATAATGTCCACCCCACCCAAACCCTTACCACCTCCAATAATACTAAAATCTACAGTTTCAGCTGCTGGCCCTACCTTGTACTTGCCTTCACTCCCATCAACAGGAATTCCTGAAACTACACCCAGTGATAGCCCCTGCCCAGAAAAGTCCTGCCCAGAAAAATCATGATCGTCGCTCTGGCTGCTGTCTTCATTGAAGTCATCTGTAAAACCACTTTGACTGTTCAGTAGTTCTGGGTTAAAATCCACACTGTTGAAGAAATTATTAGATGAGTCACTATTTGGGCTTCCATTTGCCTCTGCAATGAGATCAGCAGCATCTGCATAAGGGTTGTCTCCACCACCTCCACTATCGACAGGAAAGACATCCGTGTCAAAAAGAGTGCTTTGAGAGTGACCGGAGCTAGAGGAGTCTCTGACAGGAGTGCCAAGATTAGGACAATCCTCTCCAGTCCCTGGAAGCTTTGAAGCTTCCTCTGCAATGTCTGAGAGGATATCTGTAACATCTGGGATAATGGTGTCGGTACTGGGTAGCCTCACAATTCTCTGCATACCAGACTGTGTATGAACCATGGGCTGCTGGTATACGGTAGGGGGTGTGCCGCATTGGCTAGGTGCTGGTGTTATATGAGGTGTGTCCAGCGCATCACCAGCCATGCTTACATCAAAAATTGGATTTTGTGAGTCCACATCCATGGAGAAAAGCTCCCTCTGAAAGTCATCTTCAGTTTGATTTTTCATCTTTTCTGTCCTAGGCCTCTTTTTCTTAGGTTTTCCAGTTCCTGATGGACCTAGGTCTGTTCGAGGAGATCCAGAAGAGTTCTGTCTTTCAAGGGGACTACTGCCGTACAATGTTGAGAAGTCCTGTGCTGGGTTGTCCTTGAGCAAGTTCATCAGCATGGGATGATTTTTAGTATTGCTCGCTGGAGAGGAAACAGGAGGTGGGGTATGGTGGGGTGGGGTGGGACTTGAACCTATGTTTCCACCCACATTTCCTGTTATTTGAAGCAGGCTGGTTAGGATGGGATTCTGGGTTACTTTGTTGTAGTCTTCCCCATGACCTGTGGAATCATGGCGCTCTTTCATACCCATGTTACCCATGTTATTCATGTTAAAAAGAGACGTTATGGGTCCTGAAGGATATGAGTTGGTTGGGGTGGTAATTAAAGTTGAGGTGCCAGTGGTCATTCCATAGCCTGGGCTACTTGCTGGAGGAAGGTTCTTCTTTACCATATCTTCTACGGTCTCTGCAATAAGTGACAGTGCAGGTGTATCAGCTTGGATGGTCTCTGCTTTCCTACGAATAGCCCTCATGGTTACAGGAATGGACATGCACCTATGTAACAGAAGAAAAAAAATATGTAATGACTGAAGTAGACCAATACAAAATGAAACATATCAATACCACTTATGCTTGCCATCAGAGTACAGTATCATACACTATTTGTAAAGAGGATTTAAACCTGGAATAAAAAAAAACATAAAAAACAAAAACAGTATATCATCCGGCTTCATGCATGTGGCTATAGAAGAAAGAATTCTACCATCATGCATGAAAAACAGGGAACAAAGCCTGGTCAATAAGTAGATTTCCTAAATGCCCTAGTGACCATGTCTATCTTAGGCCTTTTATAAGGTATGTGCTTACCTGTCTTGAGAGAAAGGCTTCGAGAAGAAATTGTACAGCAAATAGTGTGATGAACATCTTTACAAAATTGTATGACAGTAGACAGAGTTGTTAAACTGAGGCTTTATATTCACAATAGGAAAGACTAATTTTGCTATTTGGTAAAATGCTATATTGTCATTTTTACCTGAGCTAGAAAGCTAGTTGCGTGCTCCAGCCCATTGCAAGCACCAATAAAATGCACCGTAACATATTATTACAGACTCTTTCCATCACTCAGGATAAACCTGTATAACACCCTTTCTCGGTAGTGCTGACAGGTGAGTAACAAGAACGGAATGTCAATAAGTGACAGACCCGAACTCTGACATCCTGCAGGTCATAAATACCAGTCCAAAGAGAGATCACAAGTCATTTTTCACTTTCACAATTTCTAAAATGGAATGGAGTCTACCACCATATTTATCTGTACGCAATTTAAAAGCACTGTTGGATAAGGCAAGTTATTAGACTTTCGTACATACCTTTCAACTGGATAAATGATCTTTGAGAAAAAGTACTTTTATTCCATATGCAAACAATCAGTCACATTATGCGCATATGCAATACTGTATTGGAAAACGTGGCTTTGGAGGTACAGTGCTGTACATGTGCCTTTTTTAAAGAGCTAGTCACTAAGTTGTGGGTTTACAATGCACTGGTTGAAAGTAAAGGTAGATCCATGGAGACAAAAGAGTCCCATTCTGGGCTTATACACAGCAGTGGCGTCCAGACAAACCCAATGCTGATTTTCTATGCTGGAATCCATTCATATATGTGGGCGCAGTGTAGATGGCTGGTATAACAAAAACCACTTTTCCACTAACCACAGGATACTTTTAAAGGAGCTCTCCAAGGATGCTGTGCACAGTTCTTAGGTGATGTGTCTAAGAGTTCTGGGCTTGTTCTGACACTGGCTCAAGTGAACGGAGTCAGCACCTAGCCTCAGAACTGCTTTGGCTTGTCCCTCCACTCCAGTGTTCACCTGTGCTATGGGAGCTGGGAAACTCAATAAAACCAGCCCGCACAGTGCAGGTAACTAGCAGTGAACAAGAGAGAGACTGACTTTGGGACCAGGTGCTGGTTTACTATCAGGTGACCTAAAGGTGGAACCCAAACCCATGGCTACTGTGCCTAAATTCCTGGGTGAAGTAAGTATATACAGACTCCTTGGAGAACCCCTTTAAGTATGTGACTGTTGGGGGGTCTGCTGAGGGCCTTCACAAAAAAAACCCAAAAAACAACATGACCCCAAATTAAAAAAAAAAAAAGAAAAAAAAAAAGCACAA
Source organism: Leptodactylus fuscus (assembly GCF_031893055.1). Classification (NCBI taxonomy): domain Eukaryota; kingdom Metazoa; phylum Chordata; class Amphibia; order Anura; family Leptodactylidae; genus Leptodactylus; species Leptodactylus fuscus. The sequence continues at coordinate 126,427,838 of NC_134270.1, read as the reverse complement.
AGTAAAAACTTTGATGTTCATGAAAAATGGGTGCAGCATAACTACTCTAAATATGCAAAACACAAAAGATTAAGTGCTATGTGTACCATCATTTTTAATGTACAGGCTGAACACAGAACAACAAACTTACCTCTGAACCACTTTAGTGATAAAATCATCCGTACAGATGAGAGCGTCTGAAAGGCATTTGTACAGCTTGCAGGATACATGGGTAGAGTCCTGAACGTCCATTACAACTGTATGAAAAACAATGACAATCAGTAACAAAGTATAGAAAAAGACTTACTAAGAGTGGCCCCCATATATTGTGCTGGTAAAGGTACAGAGAATAAATTCTTATTTCTTCTTATTCACTGAATTACACCTGTTTACCACTAAGGAGAGCAGTAGCACTTTAACACACCAAGTCCAGTCATTGATCACTGATAGAGGAGTGCCTAAAGGGTAGACAATCCTTACTCATATGCACATTATTAAGATGCTTCAACTTCCCGGGCCAAATTAGAGCAAATTACACGGACAGCCACAAAAGGAGGGAATGTTTGACTGGTTTGTACATCCCAGTACAATTACTAGTTTGGTTGGGGATATTGGGGTCTGACCCCCATTATAGGAGTAGCCTGTGGTCAGACAACCTCTTTAGCAAAGTCTGAATTCATTCTAAATACACCTGAGAATACAGGTCAATAGTGGATGGGCAGCAGCTCTGAAACTGGCATCACTATAGCAGAACAAAGGACACTGTAAAAAAGGTGACAAAATAGTAATAGATAAGAGGTCATTTTTTGTTCAGTAAAGTGGCTAACCTTTCACCACCTACTGCATATCCCTCTTCACCATTCAAGGCACTTACCACAAACCAAAGAATCATTAACCGGATGCTGGAATGAGATACTGATGCAGGAGTCTGAGAGTGGAGAAACCTCAAACTGCAAAAGGTTAGGGCAATCTATAGGATAAAGCAGAAAAACAATGCAGTTTATAAGACTATTAGAACTAAGTCACCTATCCTATCTATTGCTGTCAACTTAGGAGAGTTTTCCCAAATAATCCTCCGACAGGTCCTTAAGAGTAGGAAGAATATGGAGTGGAACAACAAAATAGCACATGTATCAAACTAGTAAATGGAAAATCAACGGAGTACTTGCCCTTAGCAACCAACTGGTATGTGTAACTTGCAACCTCTCCGCCTTTATACAGGTATTGATAAATCCCAGTGTATATGATCACATGCTGTGTGTGTGTGTGTGTGTGTATATATATATATATATATATATATATATACACACACACACAACAAACATGTTCCCACATGTTTTTGTGTGTGTGTGTGTGTGTGTATATATATATATATATATATTTATATATATATATATATATATGTATATATTTATTTATTTTTTTCTTATTTATTCATTTATAATGATTTATGAGTAAAAGAATTGCACCAAAACATATAAACTAGATTAAGAGTGATGTCATTTTAAAACAAAGAACTAGGGAAATCTGCAGGCTGCTTATAAAATTCCCTTAGCACCAAGGTGGTAACATACCCTCCTTTAGCACAGTACGCTTCACACAACTTCCAATCAGTGTATTACAAGCCATCTGATGTCGGATAAGGTTGAGAATGGTGGGGACACGTCCAGGGTGTTGAAAGGGTATCTTACTCAGTAGGGTCCCCTGCAAGCACCTCCCATCAGGAAGAGGAGCATCTTTATTCAGAAAATAGCAATGCTGCTGACCTGGTAAAGACTGGAATGAAATAATAGAACATATGATTTCAATGAAATATATTTTCCACAAACTTCTCTATTTTTTAAGCCTTGTACATCAATATCAAAAGCATCAGGGCCCTTTAAGTCTATTGATCAGTGGATGTCCTGATGGTCATATTCCCACCAGCCAATCCCAGAAAACCCCTTTAAGACTTTACAAGAAAATGTATACTTACCGCATAAAATCGCATGTTGTGGTTCATAGGTGCTGGCTCCTTATCTTTGGCTAGTTCAAACTGAGTGACCAGCTCGTAGTGAGGTGAGAAGTTAGGTGGGGTTTCAAACAAAGGAATACCTATAGAAAGGTCAAGAAGATGAGTGACTATGGGCCTATTTACACTGCCCAATGCTCCCATAGAGCACTGATCAACACTATAACACTGTGTCCGGCGCTATTTTGCCTCAACATTTTACAAAGGTCGATGTAAACTATGTGGGGGAAGAACAATCAGTAATGGGATTGTTCATCCCCCTATACATTTTGATAGCTTGTGTGCAGCACATCCATTCAGGTTTAGTTGATGCAGTTTTTGAAGCCAAAACCAGATGTGTATCATAAAGTGTGAGAACCAGAACATATTCTTTTTGTTTTTCATACCACTCTTAGTTTTGGCTTCAAAACCGCATCAACAAAACCTGAATGTGTGTCCTTACTCTATGCCACATAAAAGACGTGATCAGCCAACAAAACAGGATTTGCAGGTTAGTCAGCTGATCAGAAGCACATTTTGGGTGCAGACACATGATGCTCAGCCATGCTGCTGGCCCATTTACTGATAATAAATGTAAGACTGGGATCACATTATGCTTTCTTACTTTTTAAAAAAAAAAAACAACAAAAAAAAAAAACGAAAATTGCCTGAGTAGCACATATTTTACTATTCACTTCAGTTACGTAGCACAATTTTACTATGGCAGTTAAGTTGGAGCTACAACATGTACTTGATGGAGCAATAGCTGCAGTCAGTTCCTGGGCTACCAATGCCTTCACTTCATTTTAGTTGTTATCATTACTGGCCGCGCGGTTTTGCTTTTACTGAGTGACGAGAAATAAGCAGTGAAAGCACCAGTGGCCCGATGACTGCATGCAGATATACCGAAATCAGGCACTTGTAGTAGTAGCCTTAACCAGAGATTTTCGATTTAATGGCCATCAGCATACAGGTAAAATGCACAGTAACATTTGCTACTCTTTACTACAATTAAAAAAGCAAGCATTTCATAGTTAAAAAAACACAATGTGAGCCCAGCCCAATGTAAATCCACATAGTCAATGATAGGAGAATAAGCAATAATCAATAAATGTGATTGAAAATACCAGCAGTAAGACCCTGCTTGCAGCTAATGCCACATTGTATATCGGTATTATTAGCCAGCCTAGGACCCATCAAGAAAGTATAATAACTGCAGCTCCACTCACCTGTACAGTTCTGGATTTTCTGAATAAAAGCACTAGAGACAGGAATAGGTTGTGGAAACTTCAGGAAAAAACAGGCAGGAAGGTCCACACTGTTGGTGTTAGTGACGGAGGAGAATGATGGAGTTCTACAAAATGGAAAATCACTAATTGTTATTAAGACCAAATGTAAGCCTACAGTCACACAAATATGGCGCAAAACAGCCGTGAAAAACAACCATTGTTCAGGGCAGTTTTGCAACCGAGTGCAGTGTATATAAGCATCTGTGAAAATGGACATAAGAAGGGCATGGCCCTACAACGGACCGTCAAAATATCAGTCGGGATAATAGCCCTCATTCACAGACGGTGAAATTAATGCTACTACATCTACTCATCAATTGAAGCTCATGCTATATTTATGTGAGACAGATGAAAACGTACACCATACATGGCATACATAAGTGTATCGGGAAATTTCATAATGCACTTCTTAGTCTTATAATTTAGCAATGGGAATGTTTCAAAAAAACGCTTGCAGGACAGCTAATGTTATAATAAGGCTAATCTGTGATAGATCCCCAAACCTACACAACTAGCTTTTGATGAGACTCTCAGCTTCCATATGACTCAAGAGACATAAAACCAGAGATCCCACTATTTGAGGTGACACCTCCCCTTTGACAAGTGTTACAGCCATACATACTGGCAATGCACTATGAATACAGACTCCCCCTGCCTGCTTAGAGTGTTACTAGGGAGAACTTTAGAGCTTGCTTTCTACTAAAAGGTAGTAAAATAGGTTAATGAAATACAATCCAAAAACTTCTACAAAAAACAACCTCCACACAATATTTGAAAAAAAAAGTGAAAATACTTGTATTTCAAACTTCTTTTTAGCCCCCTCCCTTCTTTTGAATCACCCAGTAGGGTTATACAGGCAGGATCTGAGTTATCTTTGATCTTGGCTACTGTAGCAGTCATCTGTATGTTACAGACAACGCATTCTCTTAATGGCACAGCTTAGCTTTTTTGCACATATCATCACAGTGATGTACAGTACATGTACTATTACTTTAGAAATAGCACTGTAAATGTAAGGCAAAGACTGGGAAGGGGTTAACAACCTACTGTCAAAGACTTTCCTATACTGTCTCCCACTCCAAGTCTTAGCATGAAATATTCAGTTCTTACATTATCTTGTTCAGATGTGTGGATATTGCATAGCAAACACAAATAAGAACAAACAGTGTCTTGAATAAGGTAACCTAAAAAGTATCTGCGCCTGCTCTGGCTCTATGGACTGCAGATGGGAGTGCTTACCCCTTATTATCAATAGGATGGGAGCCCATGATGAGAGGAGCAATGGGTAGTTTGTACATTGCAGATGTGGCTTCAATGGTAACTGATACATTCAAACCAAGTGATCGAGGGAGTACTGAAAGATAAGAAATGTACATATTAAGTTCATTCAAAAGGATATTAGCATCTGTCATAATTTAAAGAGGTTTTCTGAACTTAAATTGAAATTTCATAGTGATGAGCTATCCACAAGCTGCTAGTGAATGGGTTGCACTGTAGCATCACTCCTGTTCAAGTAATAGGAGCAGCACAAGAGCCCTGTTCACAGCATAGTGGTGGATCCAGTGAGTTGCAACACAACTCCTATTATTTAAAGAGGACGACCTTTAACCGATTTGGGCACAGGCAGTTCTATATACTGCTGGAAAGCTGACAGCGCGCTGAATTCAGCGCACTATCGGCTTTCCTGATCTGTGCCCGGTGTAAAGCGCTATCGGTCCCGGTACCGTAGCGCTTTACAGTCAGAAGGGCGTTTCTGACAATTAGCCAGGGACGTCCTTCTGCCCAGCGGCACCAATCACGCTGTGCTGTGGAGCGGGGAGGAACGCCCCCTCCCTCTGCTCACACAGCTCGTCCATAGACGAGTATTATCAGGAGAGGGAGGGGGCGTTCCTCCCCGCTCCACAGCACAGCACGATAGGCGCTGCTGGGCAGAAGGGCGTCCCTGGCTAACTGTCAGAAACGCCCTTCTGACACTAAAGCGCTACGGTACCGGGACTGATAGCGCTTTACCCGGGGCACAGATCGGGATAGCCGACAGTGCGCTGAATTCAGCGCACTGTCAGCTTTCCAGCAGTATATGGAACTGCCTGTGCCCAATCTGATGAAAGGTCCTCTTTAAATAGGAGAGCCCTGCACACACTTCTCATCCATTAGCAACTTCCAGCCCTGGGGGCCACTAGAACAGATGATCTGTGTGAGGTCGGTTGTCAGACCCAGACAGATCACATATTGATTGCCTATCCTGTGAGCCAGAAAACTCCTTATAGTATGTCAGGAAACACTGTACAGCATACCAAAGACACGTAGATACACAGGATGTCAATTAATGTACTTCTCGGCTTATAAGACAAATCTTTAACAAGACAAAGCTTTGCTAAAAAAGCATATGCATCTTATAAACTGTAGTCAAGGGCTATGCTACTCCAAACTTACTCAGGCCATTTCATTAATGATCATGAGTGCTACACTAAATCATAAAGAGAACTGTGCAGCTATTCACAGTCCTCTGTAGGACAGGAAAGTTCTTTGAAACACAATCGCCATAATCAAAAAACACCAGGGAAGCAGGCACTATCAGAAATGGTGTATCTTCAATATCACAAAACGCAATGGGTAATGACATAAAACCTTCCAATATCATAGACCACCAGGGTTGCCTATATCACCTCTCTGTCCTAGACTAGGAAGAAAGCTCTAAACCCTCACTTACCCAAGGTTATCAGCATTAAAAGGAGTCTGTCACTTCAAAATTGGTATTAGATAAAGTAAAGCCTAGAGCAGGGATACTCAACCACCAGCTGCATGGAACCCCTGCCTCCTGGCTCTTTCATTAGAATAGTGGCCAAGAGAAACCTTCATCTCCCTGCCACTGCCCCAAGCCCTGATCTATTGCACTGGTGGGAGCAGAGATTGGTAATCATGCCTGCTGCCTTCACACGTTGCAAAAGTAGTTGAGTACCCCTGGTCTAGAGATTAAGATCCCTTGGTTATTCTACAGTTTCTGTTACAGACTCACCATGCAAATTTGACTTGATAAAGGTCATACCTGACTGAAACGCTGTTCACATTGATCTGTATTAAAGATTGCCTTTTCCTACTGCATTTGATTATTTATTTATTATGCTTACTTGTATAGCGCCATCATATTCCGCAGCGCTTTACAGACATTGACAGTCACTGTCCCATATAAAGCTCACAATCTACAGTCCCTATCTGTATGTCTTTGGTATGTGGGAGGAAACCGGAGTACCCAGAGGAAACCCATGCAAACATGGGGAAAACATACAAACTCCTTGCAGATGTTGTCCTTGGCAGGATTTGAACCCAGGATGCCAGCACTGCAAGGCTGCAGTGCTAACCACTGAGCCACCATGTTGCCCATTAAATATACTATGGATTATGTTACATAGGAATGAAACCGCTATATACAGCAATTTCCATGATGGGACATATGGCTTTAACTCTACACTTACAAGATATTCTTCTTGAATAAATCTCATCATAATACCGAATTTGAAGCAGACAGACTCCATTTAACCAATATCCTCCTTTTTATAACTCACCTTGCCCTTCGTTGAGTGTTACTGTAGCACCGGTGGCATCATCAACAAGGTCATATGGAGTGATATAATACTTTAAGTTCATAACATGGCCTAAAATGGAAAAAAAGAAGTAGGAACATTTTGTTACAAACCACGATCCTCTGTATATCAGACTACTAGAACTATCTTTTTTTTTATGTAGAGATTACCTCCACTTCTTGGTGTAAGATGTCCGACAGTTCCCTGTAATATTTTGTCCAAAACACTGGCATTGGTTACCTGCCTGTAAGAAATACATATCACAATAAGAAGTTATTAAATGTATGTTTATACATTGTAGATTATTTTATCAAGCATTGAGGACTGCTAGTGCTGTTCCGCTTACCAATACATTGCAGCCATTTTGGTGAGGTCCATTTCCAAAGACTGAAGGGCTAAAAACATTTTCCTGTGTAGAAAAAAACAACAGTCAGATACATTTCTACACTGCACAGCCTGTGCCTGATAAAAATATAATGGCGACTCACTTATCTCCTGGCATCTTGTACAGGTTTACCAGGCTCTTCAAATACTGAGAGAAGTCCTCAAAATTCTTATCCCTGATGAAAAATAAAGGAAAGTCAGCAAAGATTAGCGTTTACCTTCACTACAAATATATTAAAGTAGTTATCTCGATTTAGAAAAACATGACTTTGTTCCCCGCCAGTCCATGGAAATGTCTGGTTTTGCAGATCAATTCCAGTGAAGTGAATGGGGACTTAGCTGCAATACCATACACAACCCAAGGACAAGCGTGGAACTGTTTTTGTGAAAAAAGCAACCATGTTTTCCTATTCCTGGACAACCCCTTCAAGATTTCTAGATCTTCCAGGCAAAGCAGTAGCAATAAGAAGTTTAGGTAATAATCAACCAAAAAGTATGTCGGCATATGAACCCTATGACATTGCAGCAAATGACATGGAGAACAGCTATGTATTCTTCTAACAAGAAAAAAAATAAAAATAAAAACCATACATATAATAAGATTTAAAGGGGCTGCCCCATTAAAGACACCTATCCCCTATTCGCAGGATAGGGAATAAATATCACATTGCTGGTTATCCAACCACTGGCCCTGACAATAAGGGGAAAGGGGGACTGAAAGTATCCCATACCTCCTCCATGTGAATGAAGCACCTGTGCGCGTGGTGACTGGTTCTCCATTCACTCAGGATTTGTTCACACAGAGTTTTCTACAGGCGGATTTTGACACGGAATCCGCCTCAAAATCTGCCTGCAAAAATATCTTCCATTAATTTCAATGGGAGTCACTCGCAGTTTTTTTTCTGCTAGCAATTTTTTTTCAGCTAGTGGGAAAAAAATTGCGACACAACCTATCTTCACGCGGATTCCGCGGCTGAGTCAGACACAGTGTCCACGGCTCGAGACACCCTCCTGCTGAGGCTCTACACAAACCTCTACAGGGGCTTCCGAACCATGCACAACAGGATCTGCTCTAAAATTATCTATGTCATCGGAAGAGAATGAATCAGAAGCCCCCATAGAGGCAAGTGAATCATGGAATGCACTGTGACGTCACTCTAAGTGCACTCCTTTGCCAACTCGGCCATACACTGGAAACATGCTTATTCCTCTGCATGGGTCAAAGGGGTAATTCACACGGACTAAACGCGCGCTCATTTTGGCAAAATATATGTGTAAAAAATACACGTGTAAAAACTTCACACGGAGTAAACGCATGTGTATTTTGGCAAAATACACGTGTAAAAATAAGACTCCTATTGACTTCAATGACATTTTACACGTGTATTTTGCCGTGTTTTTTTACAAATGTAAAAAAAATGTCATTGAAGTCAATGGGATTCTAATTTTACACGTGTATTTTGCCAAAATACACACGCGTTTACTCCTTGTGAAGGGGCCCTGAGACTCCCACTGACTTTAATGACATTTTTTTACACGTGTAAAAAAACATGTCAAAATGCACGTGTAAAATGTCATTGAAGTCAATGGGAGTCTTATTTTTACACGTGTATTCTTTACACGTGTATTTTGCCAAAATGAGCACGCGTTTACTCCGTGTGAACTACCCTTAACTGGGTGAAAGCTGCCAATCAGCAGAATGAAGGCAAGGGAACCTACCACTCATGAATACAAGACTCCAGGTTCATAGCACTTGGCTGGATAAGCTGTTATTTTAGGAAAGCTGCTGCCTATTGATAAGAATCACACCAAGGTGTCTTTAGGATCTAATCCTTTAACATGTATCTATGATAGATTGGTACTAACGTAGGCATGGCTATGTGTCGGTGCACATAATAGCTTATTTGTATATGAATAAAAATTGATTTTCCTAGCAGTAACAAAGCACTTACACAAAATCAAAGGTACGATCATTATATGACTAATCATCCCTGATTTACTAATTTGTGGTAGACTCTCTGTAACAACTGCAGAATCACAGTCAAACACAGTATACAACTAGAGATGAGCGAGTACTGTTCGGATCAGCCGATCTGAACAGCACGCACCATAGAAATGAATGGATGCACCTGGTACTTCCTCTTTGACGGCGGCCGGCCGCTTAACCCCCCGCGTGCCGGCTACGTCCATTCATTTCTTTGCGAGCGTGCTGTTCGGATCGGCTGATCCGAACAGTACTCGCTCATCTCTATATACAACCCCTCTGGGGGACATTGTGGGGCAAGAGGGGAATGACATTAACAGCAACATGGCTTACATATACAAAAGGAAAGGTGGAATAAATCTAGGTGAATTCTTTCTACTAACGTCTGTAGTTTAGAAACTACTACAAAAAAGTAAACCCGCCCCTACTTAATGAAAGGTAACCAACCTTAGTTGCTGAACAAGTTCTGGACTGCTCTGTAAAAAGAAGAAGACAACCAGTTATAACCACACCTATATTAACTATAGTAATGTCGAAAGTAAAGATGCAAATACTCAAATAATGACAGTCTGAGTCAATACTACTGCAGACAGACAACTAGTTCTCACTACATAACATACGGTAGTCAGGTCACAATTTATTGTAGTTGTAAACCCAGTGGTATGATTAGAAATAAACCTTGGTCTCAACCACTGCACCTACATTACCATGCACGTGTGTGAATAGCCAAGGATAAACATGGAAGTCAAAGAGAGTCTGCCGCCAGAGTTGAGCTTAACAACCCAGCACAGGTTAGGGTCACCTGAATCAAACAGAGTGGAACAGTGACTTCATTGCCAAGATATTACTGATTTTGCAAATTAGGTATTTGGAGCAACAACAACACCCTCAGCACTCTATAGAGTTCATTTGTATGCTGTACATATGTATGTACAAAAACAGTAGTATCTCAGCAAAAGAAGCAGCGATTCACAAGGGGAAACACTGCTTGATTTAGGTGACACTAACCTATCTATCTGCAGGGCTGGAATGATACACACTACTATAACCAAGGTCTAATTTTTTTGCATGTACGTATTGTATATTGAAAGACCACTAATGCCTAATGCACAGAGATGTAATGAGTCCACATTTTTCAGACTATATTACATTCCTCAATCGCTTTTCCAACCTCAGGTCTAATGACCCAAACTTACCACATCACGGATTCCTCTGATGTTGTAAGGTTGGGTCATTTGGCCCAGTTAACAGGATGGAACTTGCTAGCACAATACTGTCCTGAAAATCTGAATGCATTATAACCATGTGCAGGAGGCTTTGGGCTGCACCTATTTAAATATGTGCGTACACTTACCATTGGGCTTTCTCCCTGATGAGCAACCTTGACATCAGACAACTGCCCCTCTGGATCTAGATGAACCTCTAGGTAGAACAGGTCTGAGCTGATGTAACACTCCGTTCCATTAGGACTTAAATGTGATGTAAGGCTGAAGTTAACACAAAAATACACGTTAGAACTGCAACAATCTAACGTACTACAGTGAACAATAATAATCATTGAACAAAGGCTAAACCATTTTATTATACATAACTGAAACAGACTAAATGATATCAAATATGTGAAAACTCGTATTAATAACTGGGATGGGTCACATCAAATTGCAGTTGAATAGACTGTACTGCAGAGCTTATAGCTTTCCATAGTGACACTGTTCTAGAGTATCACATTCCTACCTGTGAAAGTGGAAACTAATAGAGTTATTATGGGGAATGACAAATAGAGTGAGCGCATTGGTCATCAAGTACATACAAATATGATGTTCTGGCAAGGCTGTGGCGTTGGTAGGTCAAGTCACCGGCTCTGACTCCTCTAGTTTTCTACAGCCCAACAGATCCCATTGATTTCAATGGATGCTGGCTTACGTGCGTAACACATTGAAATCAATGGGATCTGTTTTGAAGCGCCGCGCTCTGACACGTGTATACGTGTCTACTTGAGCGGCGCCTTACTCCGTGAGAACGGAGCCTTACTTCATTAAAAAGCAGTGACTGAATTTTTAGGACAGTACATATACAACAAACTATCTGGTAAATTTTACAATATTAACAACTGTGTGATATAACTAATCATTTTATTGTAAAGCCAAAGTCAGAAACTATTGTCTGACTCAACCCAAAATTGATCTCCACCTCAAGAGTTCTGTGTCTTAAATTTCATACAAGATATATAAACACCTTACAGCCAGCTTACCCATTTTGTCTTGCTATAGACTCCAGGCGGTCCGTCATGGCAGACAGGGAAGACACTGAAAAAAGAACTGACTTATTAATGTCATGTTCCATAAAAAAAGTAATCTTCTACTGAAGTATTAGAATACTGCTCACCTTTTAAAGCTTTCTGTAGAGTTTCCAGACAACTCACTAAATTCTGGTGCCCTCCTCCAGTCATTATTCCAGTCCTCTTCTCCTGCAAAATAAATGAAAAAATAATTAAAAAGCGTCCAACAAGCATGAAATAAACCTACTACTAAAATATAAACCTAGTAGACTGGAAGCGTAAATTGATAGTAAAGGGATTCTAGCATTAAAATTGTATTTTTTTTCTACCTACCACGTCGGAATAGCCTTAAAGGGTTCTTATCATTGGATACCCTTTTCTCCCTAACACGTAGGAATACGTGTTAGGGAGAAAAAGAAAGGGTATCCAATTATCGGATCCCTTTAAGAAAGGCTATTCTTCTCCTACCTTTAGATGTCTTCTATGGGCCGCCGTTCGGTAGAAATCCTGGTTTTCATCGGTATGCAAATGAGTTCTCTTGCAGCATTGAGGGCGGGCCCCAGCGCTCAAACATCACTGGGGTTGTCCCCAATGCTGCAAGAGAAATCTCCAGCGCCGCTTTCATCTTCACATCTTCTTCCAGAGCTGGGTTCAAACTTCTAGGCCTCGGGCAAAGCCAACTGCGCATGCCCGAGAAAACATTCTGGCAAGTTCCCCCAACTCTTTGTTATTGTCTTTACATAAATTGATTTTATCTTACCATAATTTGCCGAACCAACTTAATTGTTTCAGGCCATGGTCGATTCTGGCTGTACTTGGCATGGAGGCGTTCCAGGAGGGAACTCATTTTGGCTGGGACCCTGTAGTAAAAAAAAAAAAAAGAAATGATTACATTAAGTAAAAAAAATTGTAAGAAGCAAATTCAGTCAAAACAAAGAGTTCCACAACAGCAAAGAGCTGCAGCTCCAGACAAGGTATACTGCAAGACAAGAGCTGGAAAGGGGCTTACAAAGATATGCTTTAAATAAGGGCATCTATAAGATAAGATAATCTATAAAATAATGCAGCAGTTTTATGATGGACATGAATGGTGCCAATGAACCCCACTGAGTATAATGGGATCTTTTGCTTTCACATCAGGGGATCCAGCACTGTATTAGAGACAATAGGTTGACACACTAGTCTATTGTGTCCAGCTTTCTTGATAGAACTTGAAAGACGCCTAACAAAGCCTTAGGCTCTATTCAGACAACCAAGGTGGAAATGGCCATGAACCATTTTGTGTTCGTGAGCACCGGTGAAAATCAGGCAAAAATAAGACATATCCAATTCTTTAATGGACCATCATGAAATCGGTCTCGTAAACAGCCCAAAGGAAATGAATTGATTTTAATGCAGCTATACGAAAGCCTTTAATATTGTTCATGTGAACAGAGCTTTAGAGGTACACGTGAGCCTTAAAGAGGACCTTTCACCGATTTGGGCACAGGCAGTTCTATATACTGCTGGAAAGCTGACAGTGCGCTGAATTCAGCGCACTGTCGGCTTTCCCGATCTGTGCCCCGGGTAAAGCGCTATCGGTCCAGGTACCGTAGGGCTTTACAGTCAGAAGGGCATTTCTAACACTTAGCCAGGGACGCCCTTCTGCCCAGCAGCGCCTATTGCGCTGTACTGTGTGAGTGGGGAGGAACGCCCCCTCCCTCACCTGATAATACTCGTCTATGGACGAGCTGTGTGAGCAGAGAGAGGGGGCGTTCCTCCCCGCTCCACAGTACAGTGCGATAGGCGCTGCTGGGCAGAAGGGCGTCCCTGGGTAAGTGTCAGAAACGCCCTTCTGACACTAAAGCGCTACGGTACCGGGACCGATAGCGCTTTACACCGGGCACAGATTGGGAAAGCCGATAGTGCGCTGAATTCAGCGCACTGTCAGCTTTCCAGCAGTATATGGAACTGCATGTGCCTGATCTGATGAAAGGTCCTCTTTAAGATAACTCTCCTACAGTGACTGGAGGAGCACTGCTCAATGCCAGATCCCTTCATCTATAGTACTAAACACATGCTCTTTTCTGAACTACAGAAGCAGCATTTAGCACCCCCAAACCGCATCATCACCTATCATCATCTATAGGGCACTGTATATGTCCTCTATAGCTAACTATATATCTCCTTACTGTGCTACCAAAGTCTGCTCTACTCAGGCTATGTTCACATCTGCACCTGCAGGGGGCTTTTTAAAACGACAGACACTCGACAGACCCAATTACAGTCAATGTGGTCCGCTGGGCTATTTTAGCACTCCACCTCTCATTGTGAACAATGGACCCAACCAGTGGATAGGCAATACTAGTGTAAACCTTGCATCAGTCGGGTTCTCAAGGAGTAGTCAAAATATATTCGGAGGATAGCCAGTGAAGTGTCCATGCCAAAATGTCTACAAGTACTGTCTACATGACTGTTGAGATTAGTTCAGATCTGGACAGCAAAATGTATTAACAAAGTGATGGAGAATATGTCTGAAATACTGTCTGATATAGGTCAAATACAACTGAAAAGGGTATTCTCTTCTCCACAGGATATGCTAGAAACAGCCAATAGGTGCAACTCTCAACTCTGAGATTCACACCAGTGTTGAGAATGGGGGTCCCCTGACTTGTGGCTACAGTCACTGGAGACTAGAGGTAGCTGTGCCAGCATGGATGTTTCTATTCACATATACTCCTATAAACTTTTTTTTTGGTGAGCCCCATACAGGGATCACAATGTACATTTATTTTCTTATCAGTATGTCTTTGTAGACTGGGAGGAAATCCACGCAAACACGGGGAGAACATACAATTTACTGCAGATGTTGTTCCTGGTGGGATTCAAACCCAGGACCCCAGCACTGCAAGGCTGCAGTGCTAACCACTGAGCCACTGAGTTGTTTAATATACTCTTATAAACTTGACTGTAAGCCACCTATCCAGTCGCAACAATCGTGGATGGAGGTCCCTATTCTCATGACAGATGTGTGATTCAGAGGTATGACCCACATCTATCGAATATCTATGAAATATTCTGAGGATATAACATAAATGTCCAAGACGGGAACACGCCTTTATTAAAAAGGATCATCACTTAAAAGATTGAGGGACACAATAACCCATCCCAAACAGCTCACTCAATAACATCAACCTATGGTAGCCAAACCTGTAGACTTCATCTACACCAGATCTTATATATCACTAAGTTTTATTGACACTGTATTGACAATCCAAATTAAAGGGGCTGTGTGAGATTACCAAAAAAAAAAAAAAAGTTCTCAAGAAACCGCGCCCCTCTTTTGTTACCATGAGTCTGGTATTGCAGGATATGTCCATTAAAAAGCTGTAATAGCAGTATCAGGAACTGAACTCCCTGGGCCTTGAACCCTTGACCTCTTGACTATGTTCTACAGCCTTAACCATTATACCATTGAGAAATCTGATTGCCCTGTGCCTTGCTTAGGGCTTGTTCACATCTGTGCCCGGTCTCCGTTCTGCAGGTTTCCGTTTCATGCACAAAACTGAGCAGGAGACGGAAAGCTGCAGGACTCTCTCACCCATTCATTTGAATGGGTTTGAAAGATGTCCAGCCATGAGCGCCGGTGAGTGTTTTATGCTCTCCACCATGAAACCGTTTTTTTTTAAACCGGACACAGAGTCGGACATGCAGTACTCTGTGTCTGGTTTTAAAAAAACGGTTTCGCCTCGGAGAGCATAAAACGCTCACCGGCGCTCACGGCCGGACCCGGTCTGACAGGTTTCGAAACCTGAAAACGGAGTCCGGGCGCTAGTGTGAACCCAGTGTCAGTCTGATCTTCTCCATTGTAGTGACTGGCTTATGGATCTCACCTGCTCTGTGGCCAATCACAGTTAAGCTAATCCCATATAAACCCACAGCCTTCTCCATTTTGCTCCTGATTATTATGGCACTTTATTCCTTGCTGACCCTCAGCCTCACTGCTGAGCCCCTGTGTACAAACTCTGCAAACATCTGACTATGGCTGATCCACTGCTCCTGTGTACCAAACTCTGCAAATGACTGACCACGGTTTCTTCTACTCCTGAGGTATTATCCCTATATCTCCTACCCTTAAAGTACTGTTTGCCTAACTAATTGGACTCCAGATCTGTCAACTAGCAGACACAACCCAAAGACTGGAGTGCTGCAGTTTCTAGAAAACAAAAAAAAGCCTAAAATCCTCTTCTATCCTTGCACTTTTAGGCTCCATTGACAAGGAGGAAAATGGTAAGGAATTTGGCGTGGAATAGATCTTGCTAGCAGAAAAAGGAACCCATTGAAGTCAATGGGAGGCTTTATTTCAGCTGAAATTCTACACCAAATTCCTCACTATATTCCTCTGTGTGAATGGACGCTGAAGGATTTCTCTAGGCTTATAAATACTTGATCTAATCTACCGGGACTACTAATCTTGCTTTCAGTAGGGGACCTTAGTCCCTCGGGGAGGCAGGGACTCCAGTCATCATAGTAGTCCTTGCTTCCCATGAAACAGACATTAGGCTACAAAAAGACTGCATTATTTTTAAGAAACAGCTCCAGTTTATTCATTAGATGTGTCTGGTTTTGCAACTCTTACTTATTGAAGTGACTGCAATACCAGTCTATGCACAGGAGAGGTGCTGTTTCTGGAAAACGCAAGTTCTTTTTTCTAATGTAAAAAATTCTTCCGGGGACTCTTTGTAATCTACTCATTGCCCAGATTCTTAATATGTTGAACAATGTTCTTCCAGTTCAATTCCAACATCAGGTCATGTGATCAGAACCAGCATCTGCCCCCTTCCTCCTTATGTTCAGTAGTGTATAGGCAGTCTGGCATTACTATTACAATGACTGAGTTTAACTGCTGGTTTTGAACTCATGTTGGAACTAGACTGGAAACCAAAAGCTCAACACATAAGGATCCCAGGCAGAAAACAAGAAAGTGTCCTTTTAAGGCTAAGGGTCATTCACACGGAGGAAAATGGTGAGGAATTTGGTGTGGAATTTCAGTGCTGAATAAAAGCCTCCTATTCACTTCAATGGGTTCTTTTTTCTGCTAGAAGTCAATGGGAGGCTTTTTTTCAGCGCTGAAATTCCACACCAAATTCCTCACCATTTTCCTCCATGTGAATGCACCATAAGGCCCCACGTGGTGTCTGTGCTGCAGCAAAAAAGAACTGTAGGAAAAAATGTGGCAGCAACGCATTGCGGTTCTTCCCGCAGCACTTTAGACAGAAAGATCGTAGAGTTTTCTTCTGCGGACTTTCTGCTTCAATTATACCTATGAGGAAACCGCTGGTGTTTACGTAGGTAAAATTGACATGCTGCGATTTCCTAACTGCACCAGTCTTGGAAATCATGGAATGTCTGTAGTGTACTTTGCTCTGACTGTAAAACACTAGTTTTTTTTTTTTTTTTTTTACTTTTTGCCACGGAAACGCAACTTAGTGTTGCAGATTCTGCAGCATTTTTTTTTTCTGCAGCGTTTTCCTCTGTGGGCTTTTTGCTTTTCTTATATCTATAAGAAACTGCCAGCCTTTCCGTAGGTATAATTTACATGCTGCAATGTACAAAAAACACAATGCTTTGAAATGGCAACATTTCCACTGTGGATATCTTTCTGCAATGTGTGGATGGGATGAGTTAGAATCTCATCGACTTTGCAGGTACTGTAAGGCTAAGGCCTCACGTTGCGGAAACGAAGCTTTTTTTTGTTGCAGATTTTGTTGCTCTCTGAGCCAAAGCCAAGAATGGCTACAAAAGGAATGGGAAATATATAGGAGGCTCCTATACTTCTACCTTCTGCTAAATTCACTCCTGGCTTTGGCTCAAAAAACTGCAACAAAAAAAAGCTGTGGTTCTGCACCGTGAGGCCTTAGCCTAAGGGTGCATTCACACAGTTTTGTGGTGCTGATTTTGCCACAATAACCCTGGGTGTTCACAACGAGGGCCCTGGTCTAAAGAGATTTTACCACTACATACACTTCGTCTCTGTCCTGTGGAGAGGGGATAAGGTGAGAGCAATGGAAGCCCTAGAAATAAGGAGAACAGGGACCGAGAGAGTCCCCCTGAATCATCCCTGTGAATAAAGCACAAGTGAGTGGCACGCCATTCTCTTCAAAGGGTCTCCAGAGATTGCAATCCTGGCAGCCCCACAGAGGTGAATGGAGCGACCAGGCTTGTATGCAGACTGGTGCTTCATTCACAGAGAAGATTTGGGGGCTTCCTGATCCCTATGTTCCTAGTTCCAGAAGTCAGATCCTCAGCGATCTGATACTTATTCCCTACCCTGTGGAGAGGGTATGTGTGCGATGGCACAACCCTTTTAAATCCAGTCCCTTAAGGTTTTGCTTAGACCTTATGGAAACAAGGTGCGTGGTCACACAGCTAAGTGGCAAAATGTCAGATCACTGTGCAACCATTAAAAATTACCATAGTTACAGCAGTACTCATTTGAACACTACAGCACAGTATAACACCCACCAATAAGCTTTCACCCTTTCCAGTATCCCCAATACTCACTAACTTTTCAAGCTTAGTCTTATTTAACCAATTCTGGCCCGCCCATAGACTATATCAGACAGGGAAGTGGTTGCCTTGTTCTGATAGGACATGCCGGTACGTCCTGTCAGAAGACAGCTATTGCACAAGATCATGCAGCTGCTGATCCTGGGAGCTGGCTGAAACCTCAGCTGGAGCTAGCTGAGAGATGGCAGGGAAGGTTTATTCCCTTCCCTGCCTTCTCGATCGCTGTGTATACAGCGCTCAGTAAGCACTATATACACAGCTATGGGCGCCACCATGATGCAGCCGCCCTCTGACCCGGCAGTCACATGATCTGCCGGGCTCAGTGTCATGCAAGAGCTGCTGGATCCTACAGGACCCAGATCAGCCCTGTATACTGTATGCTAATGTACAAGCCCCAGTTATAGGAGAAATCAGCCTCCTTAACAAAGAGAAAAGTGATCAGATGTCCCCAAAGGTCTCTTATGACCTTATGGGGGACACCATCTGAAATTTTATTTTTTTTTAAGTTAATAAAAAAGTAAAAAAAAAAAAAGTAAAATACGCCAATAAAATTCATGCAGGGCAGAAGCATAGCGATGGAGGCATCTGTGCCGGCTTCTGTGCATCTGTGCCGGCGTCTACACTCCCCAGCATCTGCCTCTCTATTACAGCGGATACCGGGTCACATATTCACATATGCATAAGCCAAGCGGCGAGATGCCGCTGGCCCTGCGTGCGCACTCATAGACCAATCTAGCCTTCACAATGCGAATACAGACCTGGCATCTGCAGTAATGGAGAGGGGCGGATGTCGGGTCTGTATTCGCATTGTGAAGGCTAGACTGGTCTATGAGCGTGCACGCAGGGGCAGCGGCATTTCGCCGCTTGGCTTTGCATATGTGACCCCGCCAACCAATGACGCAACAAAGCCGGAAGACAGAAGATTTTTCAGCAACGAAGACTGGTGAGTATGCGATGTGGGACAACCCCTTTAAGGCTGGATCCACACGTTACAGAAACACAACTTTTATTTTTTATTTTACTTTTTTTGCTGTGGCTTTTTGAGCCAAAGCCAATAATGGCTACAAAAGGAATGGGAAATATATAGGAAGTTCTTACACTTCTCCCTTCTGCTCAATCCACTCCTGGCTTTGGCTCAAAAAGCTGCATTTCTGCAGTGTGGGGCCTCAGCTGAAGGGTCTAGTCACATGGAGGAAAATGGTGAGCAATTTGGTGTGGAATTTCAGATCAAATTCCTCACCATTTTCCTCTGTGTGAATAGACCCCAATAGGGATTTCCAGGACCTAAAGGCAATGGATATTGATGGCCTATCCAATTCATCAGTATCAGATTGGTTTGGGTCCAACATTATGACCCCTATCCTGATCAGGTGTTTCAGCCTCTGTGAACCATACACTAGGAATACGGTCGGAAGAAGCCCTGCACATATTAAAGTGAAATGGGGCTGCAATTCAATGTGCCATCACTACACTGTGCATACTAGAGGCTGTATAGAGTATATGGAGCAGGGCTGAATACCTAGAATATGGCTTTAGGTGGCCAAAACATCTGATCAGGACAATGTCGGACCCATGAGCAATATGATACTGATGACCTATCCTGTGTATAGCTTCAGGTCCAGGACAAGCCCCTTTAATAAATTATGTAATATACTTCACTAACAAATTGTCTCCTTTCTGTTAAATCCCCCCCCCACCTTTACCTTGATTATGATTGATGACGATTTAGGCCACACCCCTTTTAACATAAGAGTAAGTTCTGGGCAAACCTTGTGAGAGTCGTCTAGCTGTTTCACTTGGAATAAACATGTCTGAGCTGAACCTGCTATTATACTTTGGGGTCCCTTCAGACCACAGAGTATAATAAGCAGAGGCCCAGGGGAGGTGATGAAACATAAACTATCCTGGGCTCAGGTGTGATTCCCTCTTCTCTTCTGACTGATGTCAGATTTGAGACTATACATCAGTCAGAAGCCCAGAAGAGAAGAGTCTTGCCAGAGCCCAGGAGACCCCCTGGACCCCCACCTATAATAGTATGATTAGTATGTTAGTATATATTTACTTACTAGTATAATAACAGTTTTGGTTCAGAAATAGCAGTTTCAGCTCCAAACAAAACTGCAGGTGGAACCTTGCAAATATAATAATGAAACTGATTTTGAGACTGGTTTTGTTCCCGTTTATTTCAGCTATCATTGTTTTGTTATCCAGGCTAACATTGTTTTTCGCTTAATCGCCTGAGCTTGTGTATAACGAAGAGAATATGAGGGTGGGGAGGGGGATGGTCACTTCAGTTATAATATTGTATATAATAGCGTATTTGGCATTATAAAAAGGTTGTAGTTCTATCTGTACTATTTCCAGAGAGATCACTGGTTGACAAGACAGTTATGACTGGAATATTTATATGCAGGTTCCCATGTTACTGAAGTATAGTATAACATTTATTAATAACGCAAATACTGCCAGAATATACATGGCTCTATGAAAGTTTGGGTACCCATAATAGATCATGTGACTCTGAACCAAAATGTAATGCACTTTATTTAAAAAAAAAATAAAAAACTGCTGTCATTTGCTTGGAAAACATGGCTAAAGTTGCTGCCACTAGGTGACTGCCTCCTTCCTAACTTGCTATTCCTTCCCTGTTGATAGAGAAGGAAGGCTTTGGAATACAGGAAGCTCAAGATTGAATCTAGGAAGTGGTGGGGGAGGTCAACCCACCCTAAGTTGCCCCCATCGTGTCATGGCCCCCTCAGGTTACCCCCACAGTATGACTGCTTGAGGGATATGGGTAAGTATACATTTTTGATAAATTATCACTGCCCTACACTTGCCTTGTTACTCTAGATGCCTCTACTGCAACTACCAATAAAGCATTACTTGCGTAAAGGGGCCAGTTACAGCAAAATTCTTTTAAAGTGGCTCCATCACTGGTGAAAGTAATTTTTAACTAATCACATCCTTGCATCGGCTTTAGAAAGGCTATTCCACTCCTACCCTTTGTATGTAAATTGCCTCAGTAGTGTTTGAATAAGTCTTTCATTCATATGCTAATTAGCTAATTATCCTGCACACATAACCGTGTAATTCACGGATAGCACACTGACCCATAGAAAAAAATGGGTCAGTGTGCTATCCTCGAAAAACACATATAGCCCGCTGATACCTGCAACAGTTGTGTGCAACTGGCCTTACTCTTAAAATAGGTGTAAAATTAAAGAATTGCAGGGGTCCCAGGTGTGACTTCAAACAACTGATCTATGGGGGTGTGGAGGTCAGATCCCCACATCTTCAATCACTGACCTAGCTTAAGAACATGTCATCAATTAAGTCCAGAAACCCATTTAGGCCCCACAGAGTGAAGCCCAGCCAAAAAACATGGCAGAAATGTTGGGGGGTTTTTGTTTGTTTTTTTTCTGGGGGGGTTCTGCATCATTTTTTTGTTGCATTTTTGCAGAGATTTCCTCTGCCCTTATAACTATATAGAAAACACCAACATTTCCACCAGTACAATTGACAGGGTGAGATTTTTAAAAACATAGCTTTTCCACTGTGGATTTTTTTTCTGCAATATGTGGACTGTATTACCCAAAATCCCATCAGTTTTTCATGTACTGTGAAACTGCTGTTTTTTTGCCACGGTGTAAACACTGCGTATTTGCAACTTGAGGCCACAGTCTAAGGCCGGGGCCCCACGGGACGTAAACGCCGCGATTTGCCCACAGCGGAGACGCTGCAGGAAAAATCGCTGCGTTTTACAGTGCAAGCAAAGGGGATGGGATGATTTATTATTGTTTGTTTATATAGCACCATGGTGCTTTACATTTGGGGGCTTACGTACAAAATACACAGGTATCCCATGCCCACTTTGCGGAAAAAAACAGTGCGGACACGCTGGGATATGCAAAGCCGTTGCAGCTTTGCAAATCGCAGGATGTCCATTATAGCTATGCCGACGGCTTTTCCATAGATATAATTGTAACAGAAAGTCCGCAGAGGGAAAACTCTGCAAACTTTCTGTTGAAAGCACTGAGGAAAGAACCACAGTGCGTTCACACCGCGGTTCTTTCCGCAGGGCCATAGATTTGTGCTTACGGCCCATGGGGCCTTAGCATAAAGGAAGTATTTTACCTAGTACATATAGTCAGCATTCAGAGGATAATAGCGGAGGGATTATATGTGAGCAATAAGATATTTAAAAAAAAAAAAAAAGTTGCATATGAGATTTCTTTGCTAGAAGCACCAGAACTATGCATAGAACTGGAAGCCAATGACTTGAGAAGCTACAACAGATAGTAAGATCCGCTCACAGCCATAAGCTCTTTCACATGGAGCCTGCCAGGAGGAACTGTATCATCACATAAGCATCAAGAGTTATGATCAGGGCTATCCGTGTTATAGAACGAATGCAGAAAGGGTTAATGGTCTGTACAGCTGTAGTACACACAAGCAGCAGGCGTCACCCCATACACACACCCGCCTCCATTCATAAGGAGGGCGCTCATCTCCCAAGGACTGGATTCTCTACACCCGTAATGGCGCCTAGAGTACTGAGAGAGCCGAGTCCAGGCCTCTCCTTGGTCCTCTCTTATAGAGGGGTCCTCTCCACTCACCTTGTGCCTGGTTACCCCGGGTCTATCTCCAACACGGGTGGCCGCGGCCTGCTCCCCTCTCCCAGCACCCGGAACCTCCGCCGCAGCCACAGCGTCGATTGCCCATTGATCTCGCGAGACTGCGACGAGATCATCGTAGTGATTCGGAGATGAAACGCGAGAGCACAGCAGAGCAGGCCTCCTCCGTGACCATGGCAACGAGTGTAACGCAGGCCACTTACGCTAGATGGCAGTCATCTCCTTCCCCGTTGAATTTAGCAGGAAACCTATAGAGGTGGCTGAGCTCACGTAGGAAAGGGATATCACCCATTGCAACCAACCACATGCAGATTTATTTTTTTCCTGTGTTTTTTTTTTTTTTACTATTCTTAGTCGTACAAATAGTGCAGGCTAAAAATTTAGAAAAAGTATAAAAAGAAAAAAAGTATAAAGAGAAACAAATGGAACATAATGTCAACAGAATCCCTTAGGATCCCCATTCTAAAACCTATAGGTCATAGCCGCCATGGCTACATTATAAGGAGGCGATGAGGTTTACCCACTAACACCAGGTTCACACTGCTGTTTGAGTCTCCCATTCCATTTAAAATGGGCAGAGAGAAGTCCTGTAAGCAGGACCTCGGCGGAAATCCAGCGGACCCAATTCTAGTCTATGGGGTCGGGGGGGTTCCACAGGTAACCGCTTTTTAAGCAGATAGGATTTCTGTTTTTTGGGTCCCAAAGCGGACTTGAGAAACAGATACCCGAACATTAGTTTGAGGCTTATGCCCAAGGTCGCTTTAACACATTGTAGGACCCAGTGCAAAGGTTTCATCACCACACCAGACGTACCTGATCCACATACCTCCCAAGTTTCAACGGGTAAAAAGGAGAGAATGTGGCACATTGTGTGCCCTGCTGCGAATTACGTCCCACCTACCTCCACTTTGACTCCACCCATCCATTTCTCTTTGTCCCCCCTTAGTGCCCCTACAATCACCCTAACATAATATGCCCACACATTTATAATGTCCTTCTAGGTGCCCTCACAATATAATGTTCCCTTGCAGCTGCTCCAACGGTTTCATGTCCCTCTCCAGTTGCCCCCGCAATTTAATATCCACCTTCAACTACCCCTATATATAGTATAAAGACCCCTTTCAGCTACCCCCACGGTTTAATGTCCACCCTCTAGTTCCCCCATTCTGTCCAGCTACCCCCTGCAGTATAAAGTCCCTGTCCACCTCTTCCCACAGATTAATGTCCACCTCCAGCTGCCTCCACAGTTTAATGTCCCCCCTCCAGCGATCCATCAGTTGTTTTTTTTTCTCAACTTTAATTTTTTTAGAATTATTAGAACTTTTATTATATAAAAAGGTGCAAATGGGCTCACTATTGAATGATACAAAGAATATTTGACAGTCAGTAACAAAATAAAAAGAAAGAAGACTAAGTAGTGACATAGAGAGAAAGCGGGGAGGAAGAAAGGGATCATAAGGTGGTTCAGGGGAATCATCAGAGGGCCTGCAGTATATAATTACCTCATGGTGACGAAATCGACTAGAAAGCCTCTATTTACAGAGGACCTTTCATGGTTTGGGGCACAGGCAGTTCTATATACTGCTGGAAAGCCGACCGTGCACTGAATTTGGCGCACGGTCAGCTTTCCCGATCTGTGCCCCGGGTTAAAGAGCTTTCGGTCCTGGTACCGTAGCTCTTTACAGTCAGAAGGGCGTTCCTGACAGTCTGTCAAGAACGTCCTCCACAGCAGCGCCTATCGCGCCACTCACACTGTACAGCACGATAGGTGCTGCTGAGGAGAAGGACGTTCTTGACAGACTGCGAACATCTTTCATATGGGTCAGGGGGTCCGCACTCGATAAAGGGCAAAACTCTTTCAAAGTAATGCTATGAGGGTCTTTGCTGCTGTGAGAAATAGTTTAACAGATTTCTTATCCTGGTGTTTGGGGGGTAAATAAAAGGTGTTGTCCAGGCAAAAAAAAATTAAAATTTTAATAGGATGGGGGGAAAAAATGTTTTTTTAAAAAAACATACTCTCCTTTCCCTTGTTCTCTGGTGTCGTCTCCCAGTGTGGTCAGGTCCTACCACATGTGTCCACTGAAGCTGCTCATTTGCACTGGAGCACCTGGGACATGTATGACACTTTTTTTTTTTTTTTAATTAATCTTTTCACGTCCCCGGCCTATTATCTGCCACTGGCCATGAAAAATCAGGTGACCGCTTCTTCCCATTTAGACATATATCTATGGGTAGGGGAGGGTGAGGAGAGGATCTGGTATATAGTGGTTATAAGACCTCTCATGGAGGTACCTGCTGGACACAATTTCTCTAAAGCGGATGGAAGGGAGACCTTCAAGGAACCAAACATAGTAAAAGTGAAGTTGGAAATCTACCTCCGCTGGTACCAAACAAGCATTTAAAAAAACCCGGTGCATGGTGGGTGGTCGTGCACTGTCCGACGTCATCTTCTGTCACGCCTTCCTTTTCTTTCTTCTTTGGCGACGCCGGCGGCCATTTTTGGGAGGCCGCTCTTGCTCTTCAATACAGGAGCATACTGCACAGGCGTCGGGAGTTGGACCAAGACGGAAGACAGAAGAGGCGGGGTTGCAGCTGAAGATGGAAGCGGCGCTGCAGTGAGCTCTCGGGGAGAAATCATTTGCATACCGGTTAAAACCGGTATTTCTAAGGAACAGCACCGCGGAGACCACGTCTAAAAGTAAGAGAGGAATAGCCTTTTTTAAGGCTTTTCCGACGTGGTAATTAGAAAAAATGTTGCTTTAGTGGTAGAATCCCTTTAATCCTAACAGGCTTCAGGCCTATATGGTACTGCTAGCACAGGCTTTGGGCCTATATGGTAATATACCAGACCACGTGACGTCTGGGCATTACCATATACGCTCGAAGCCAGCTAGGATTAACATTGGATCCTGGAGAGGTAAGTAACATTGTTTATGTTCCCTCACCTCCCCTGGTGCTCCGGTTATTATACTCGGGGTTTATAATAATAGTGGCAGTGGGATCGCGGCCTGGCCCGGGCCTATTCACTCCCGGCCTCCGCGGCCTATAGTACAAGGAGAAGCGAGGGCGGCAGTGATCAGGTCCGGGGAGGTTGGTAAATAAAACCAAAAAAAATATACTTACCGATCGCGCTGCTGCTGCTCCTGCTGCCTCCACGGTCCTCTTCTCTCATCAGACGTCTACGTATCAGCGTAGGCGGCATGATGATGCGGCCTACGCTGATACATAGACGTCTGAACCAGCGCACGGAGAGCGGCAGCTGGTTCAAAGAAAAAAAAAAAGTAAGAAAAAAATCGCCCGGGCTGCCGCCCCATTAGAGGTGCAGCGCCGGGCCCCTGCTGTAGAGTATCTGAGAGGTGCCGGGTGTCGATAGCATGCAAATTCCTATATGTGTAATGGATCGGGGTGTCTTGTGAAGAGGAGAGAGTACTGATGGTGAGAGATAGAAGATTATGATCAGAAAGTGGCAGAGAAGAGTTAATAAGTGGTGAGGCATATCTAAAAAGTTTAATTACTGTACATTTCAGATGATATGACATGTATGATAAAAAACAAACCCTAGATTTAGGCAAAAATAAAAAAAATTGAGGAACACCCCCCCCCCCCCCCCCAAAAAAAAAAAAAAAAATAATAATAATAATTTAACTTTTTGTGGTGTTGGAGTGTTACTAACTAGTACGCTAGAGAAGATATTAGAAACGTTTCTTTCATTCCTTTTTCGTCTATAATATTTGTACCGCTTTAACCTTAATATACAGATTAATGAAGTAAAAAGAGGGGTTATTAGCTAACTGTTAAGTCTCATGTACAGAAAGGTCCATTATTGACCTCTACATGGTATAATGTCCCATAGATGCCTTCAGGGCTCATTCACATCTGCGCCCAGTCTCCGTTCTGCAGGTTTCCGTTTCCTGCACAAAACAGAGGCAGGAGACGGAAACCTGCAGGACTCTTTCTCGCTCATTTGAATGGGTTTGAAAGCTGAGCGGCGGTGAGCGTTTTATGCTCTCCGCCGCAAAACTTTTTTTTTTTTTTTTAATTGAGACAAAGTCGGACATGCAGTACTCTGTGTCCGGCTTAAAAAAAAACGGTTTCGTGGCGGAGAGCATAAAACGCTCATCGCTGCTCATGGCCGGACCCAGTCTGTAGTTTCCGTCTTCTTGTATGCAGAAGTCGGAAACCACAGAATGGAGACCTGAACGCAGGTGTGAACTTAGCGTCACCAATATAAAGGAGAATTATACTATATGGTGGATCATTATATTGTGTGGCGGCACTAATGGGGACTTAGACGGTGGGGAAACAATGGAGCATTATACTATGTTAGGGGAACTAAAGGGCATTATATTGTGTGGGGACATTAATGATGGGGTAGTTTCTGACCTCTACCCTCCTCCCTCTTGTTCTTCCCTCTCTGATTCCCTCACATTTCCCTTGTCTTGTCTTTTTTTCCTTATAACATTTTAAGGGGTTTGGTTTACTGCCTCTCCCCTCCTCAGATGTTTCTTTTTTGTTTGATTTTTGCATCTTGTCTGTAATTAAAAAAAATTTTCATAAAAATTACAGTTTAAAAAAAATGAAGTATAATGTTAGAGTGCACCCCACACTATATAAACACTTTACCCCAGTACACACAGAATTAAGATTTACAGCAGTCATGAGAATACTCTCCTTCCATCCTGCCCTTTTTACACTATTGCGTTACAATAATGGCAGCAGGGATCAGTAACTGAAATGTATCAGGATAAAAGGGCAGTGGTCAGAGGATGAGTGTTTCTTGCAGCTGCTCTCATTAAAAGATGCCAGGGTCCAGACAGTTGGTGGCTAAACGTGGGCGTTCAGACCCCAGTCTGCAAGCTACACTGTAGAGAGGGCAGCTCTCTTTCTCCTGCCCTGCACATAGTACGGTTTTACACCACAAATTTTCGTAAAAGGCTGAAAATACTGTGATTCTAAATATGGCTTTTTTTTTTTTTTTTTTTTCCTTTTTTTTTTTTCCTTTTTTTTTGGTCACTCACTTGGGATGTAACTAGTAACTATAGGGGGTGCAGCAATAGCAGTCACTACCAGACCCTGATGGAGCCCCAGTGGTCCTTCTGCCACATCAAATATACCAATATTCTAAATGGCACAATGGAGGTAAAAGCCCAATTACAGATTATGCATTGGGTCCAGAAGCTTCGTCACACATCTGCTGTCATCTCCTGCTGTCACTGTCTGTGTTCTGAAACACTCAGGAGTCTTTTCCATTACATTTCTAACTAGAAGTCCCAGGTATATATTCAGCACACGTACCAGGCTGACTGCAGGGGGATTGCAAGTAGCAACAAGATACAAATCGCATATTCCAAATCAGGATCTTTTTACCTATCAATCCATTCTGGCAGTTTGTCGGACTACATTACCCTTTAAAGGAGCCTTCACACGGAGTAAATGTTCCGCTCATTCTGAACGTAAACTCGTTCAGGGAGCCTTCACATGGAGTTTACGCTCGTACATTCTGACACATAAACTCGTTCAGAGTGAGCGCTGTAAAAAAACAGATCCCATTGACTTCAATGGGTGCCGGCATACGCGTGCTCCCCATTGAAATCAACGGGAGGCTTTTTTACCTATTGCTTTCAATGTGATACGCACGTATCACATAAAAAGCAATAGGTAAAAAAGTCTCCCGTTGATTTCAATGGGGAGCACGCGTATGCCGGCACCCATTGAAGTCAATGGGATCTGTTTTAACGCCGCTCACTCTGAACGAGTTTACTCTGTGAAGGCTCCCTAATACTTTACCATTTTCCTTCACTATAGATTAGTTGTAGTCAATGACCGAAGTTGTTATGACCAGAAGATGGATTGTTACCCCATTACAACTATATGTACAGTACTATGGACAATACTTACATATTTGAAGGTATTGAAAGACACTCCAGATGACCATTTACTTATTATAGTTCTAAAGTGGCGATACTGTATATTCTTGTGCTATATAAGCAATGAAGAATAAATAACTAATGACTATTTTTATGATTGGGTGATCAATTTTCCAAAATAAACTTTATTTTGATGATGCACTGAGTGAAGGTCCCTTTCAGTGTCATTGGTGCCATGAAATAGATATTACAATGAGGTCTTTCTATTATTAGAGAAAATGTTACCTCTGTGGTCAGTTAGTAACCTATCAATATTTTACACGTCTGCCACCTTCACATCTACGTCAGCCAAACAGTTTGCCATTAACAATGTAGTAGACTCCCTGGTAGACCAGAAAACAGAAGTGTTAGTGATGCGTATAAATATTCCCCCGCCCCCCCTTCTTTTTTTTTTTTAGTGGTGAGTTTACATAGCAAGTACTTAAACAGTTAATGGTATGTTCACAAAATCTCAGGCAGAATGATCTGGATACAGATTTCAAAGACTTGAGGCTTCACAGGATGGATGATGAATGTATGATTGCTGGGACCCCAACTGATTACTAGAATGGGGGTGCTGAGTCCTCTGTTCCTCTCACTACATAATTCAAGACATGAGATTCCCGGCAATCATTTATTACCTGTCCTTCCTGTGTATGTCTGAATAATCTGCAAGTAAATTCACATATAAACTTTTAATGCAAATTTTCTTGCAGATTTCATCTCTGGCTGCAGGTGAAATCCACAGCAAATTCCAAAAAAAGTTCTCATGTACTTTCTATAGCTCATCTTCAGCTAACTCCTTGCAGTCAGGTGCTGCAGGAGGAAGCAAGAGGAGCCAAAGGGGTATGGTGCTCAGTGAGATGCATCTTGTGAGGTCCCACACCCCACTGCTCTGAACGTCAGTGTTCGTCTATGAGTATATACGATAAAACTATATACACTGGGGCAGATTTAATAATCCTAAATAATAAGAGTGTAAATGTGAGCTGGCCGGATTCCTTAGATATATATCGTCAGAGGCGGCTGATTTCAACAGATGCAGCTGACCATCTAATGTGAATGGGGGCCTCTTAACTTTCCCGATGTCTACTAAGTTTGGCAAAAGGATTTCAACTCTCCAATCCACAGCTATCCAATACAACTACCAAATCGACAAAGCTGGGGAAAATAATGTCCAATGGGCGACTGACAGCCAAAGTGTATGGCTGGCATTAGACTAGATGTGCAAAATTTACCAAAGTTGCTCATCCTGAATGATAAATTTGCATTTCAAAACACTTTTGTCTAGTTTTATACTTCCTATTTGTTGAGCTATTTTGTCCACAGCATAGAAAAAACACCAGGTCTACACAGGTACCAAAATATATTAACTTTTATTAGATAAAATGCACATACATAGACAAATACAATAAGACTCAATTAGAATGGGGGAATAGATAAAACCCAATGAGCACGATGAGGGAGAGGCATAAAGGTACATGTAAGTACCAAAACGTAACCACAATATTGTATATTATATGTGCATGAAATGTAGGAATAGGGGCAGAGTCACAGTGAATAATATATATATATATATATATATATATATATATATATATATATATATACATGTGCTAAATACGTGAACTCACCACAAACCCCACAGATAACCCCTACACAGCTAATACACCATACATATAGCACATATATACTTCATATGGGCATAAATTATACCATCATACCGGGCTGTGCTCAGACCCAATTTTTTCTATGCTATGGATCTATATATACACCTGGTGATTCACCAGTTGTTGGTGTTTCTTTATGTAATATTGAGCTATTTTGTGACAAAATTCTGTCAAATATTTTGCACACTGCGGCACATCTTAAAAAAGGACATCACCAGGTCTGAAAAACCCAATGGCATATATCATCTGAATGGCACTGTCACCCTGACAATTTTTATTGTTTTACTTATCCAAATCCGTTCAGACATTCTAAAGACATGAGCCCCTTTAGGGTGCATTCACACGGAGTAACGTGCTGCGTGACCTGGCACATATACGCCGTGTGAGATTTTGAGCGCCATATACGCTCCCATTGATTTCACGGCCGCAAAATCACGGCCACAAAATAATGCGGCGTATACGATCCAGGCTCCCATTGAAATCAATGGGAGCGTATATGGCGCTCAAAATCTCACATGGCGTATACGTACCAGGTCACGCGGCACGTTACTCTGTGCAAATGCACCCTTAAGAGTTGATGCAAATTAGCGTATACAAGTTGGTGGTAATGCTGAATGATCTACAACACACAGAGACCCCAACCCCAGAGTTACCCCAGTATGTCATTGGGCTTTTCCAACTTGGTTATAGTTTCTCTTAAAGCCATGCCCTCATAGATGGGTCACAATCTTTATTGCCAAGCCATGGCCCCTTGCCAGAGCTTGTATGTATATGATGAAACCCTTAGTTGTCAGCAAAGAAATGTATGTGCAGCAATAAGGCAGTGTACTGTACATATTATAGATTGTAAGCTCTTGCCAGCAGGGCCCCACTCCTATTGTTTAATATTTCATTATTTTGTCACATTGTATTATCTAATATGGTCTAATTATGTACCTTCTGACTTGTAAAGTGCTGCAGAATATGTTGGTGCTCTATAAATAAACTTATTAGTAGTAGTATTATATCCACATTACTATAATATCAGGAATTCCTAGTCTATCAATAAGACATCCTTTACACTGCCATGTATTATTAAAAGGATTCCAGGCCATAAAAAAAAAAGTTAAGGGCAGACTCTGGTTTAAAGTAGAAAATGACTCCATTCCATTGGTGGGCCTTCTGCACTGAAGTCATCTTCTCCAGCCTCCATGTCTGGGGCTCTGGTGGTGATGTTAGCAGCTGGTTACGTAATTGATGCAGACTTTCCACAGCGATGGTATGCTGCAGTAGCCAAGTGGGGAGTCATTTATGTCATCAATGGAGTGCTGGAATCTCTGTAAATATCCCCCGATTTTTATTTTAAAAGGAGGCTGCCTGGTCTCAAATGCCTCCCAAACCAACAATAGTGCAGTAAAGGGGCCTCTAATAGGTGGAGAAACATACCTTTGGGGCCAAAAACTTATGAAACAATGGAGAGAAAATAGAAAATGCAAGTGTATCGGGAGTGACTGTATAGGAGATTTACCTACAACTGGCTGTAAGTGCATTGTGATCTCCTCTGGAATAGCAGCCCAACAATGCTCATGTAACTCATGTTTACGAATATTTTATTGGTGATTTCTGTATAGTATGAAAAAATTTGTATGAAGACACGCTCCTATTGGGTGGGGATGGCTATATCCCTTTTGGAGCCACAACCACTTCTTGTCCTCTGGGCACTAAATGGCCAGAGCCCTTTTCAGATTTCACCAATGCATGATGTACCCAAATGACATATAAAGTCAGATTCTCAGAGCTTCCAGGAGAGCTGGCAAGTATGCTGTAGCTGTGAATGACATTTTTCAGATTCTGTTTGTTTCACATCTGTCTGTAGGCCAATCTACTCAATCAAGACCTGTCCCTGATGCAATTAAAGCTGATTTGCATATCAATAAAATATTATTTTTCTCTGCATGACATCATTGGTTTGTTCCCACAAAGGTATGTTTCTGCTCCTATTAAAGGCCTGGATGATGGTTGATGTTTCTCAGTAGACCTCTGTTTTGACTCATAGAGGGGCACCCTGAGCAAGGAACCTTCCTCAAAGACATTCATATAACCTGTAGACATATAGAAAAAGGTTTGTCCTGATTAACCTTCCCTTTTAATTTCACATGAATAGTCTTGGCAAGTTTTTTCATCATGAAAGCAGCCAGCATGAGTTCATGCACAAATGAGACCTTTGCCCTTATAGTGCGGGCATAAATCTAGGTTTTCATTTTCCCCGAGCAAGGGCATTAGTAAACAGACAGCCACTGCCCGGTACCCACTAGATTTGACATGTTCTTTATTTTTGAGCAGCTTATCAAAAAATCAGTCTGTTAATATATATATATATATATATATTTTTTATGAGTGAAATGGAAAGCAACTGTGAACAATAAAGGTTACACGAGACATACAGCCTAGAATACTGTATTGACATAATAGCCACATTCATTCTGAAGAGTAAAGTCATGCCTGTCAACTTTCCTACGTTGTGGTTATTATTATTTTTATTGTTTATTTATATAGCACCATTAATTCCATGGTGCTTTACATTTAAGGGTTCACATAGGGTACACAAAATGTACAAACAGATATAATACTAACAATGACCGACTGGCACAGTGGGATAGAGGGCCCTGCCCCCAAGGGCTTATAATCTGAGCGAAAGAGGGGTACAGACAAAAGGTGAGGGGGAGACTGTACAGATGGTGGTGTAGTGGCAGTAGTCTTATTGGAGGTTGTAGGCCTTCCTGAATAGGTGAGTCTTCAGGGCCTTCTTGAAGCCTGTGATTGTGAGGGTCAGTCTTATGCATCTTGCCTGAGGGCTGCGTACAGAGTGCACTGTTTTCCTAATTACATCCTGGAGAATAGATTTGCATGTTGGCCCATACAATACATCCACTCCCTGCTTCACCATTAAGCCCCTCTGTGTTTCTTGAGCTGTAGATGTGTTGTGATGACATCACTCACAACTCACCTAGAGATCCCTGAATACTACCTGAAAAGAAACTTCAAACAGAGTGGCAGAGGGGGGAGGGGGTACAGGAGCATTAAACCGTTGGGGTAGCTGGAGTGGACATTAAACTGGGGACAGCTGGAGTGGGATATTAAACTGGGTACTGTTGGATGGGTACATTAAACTCGGGGCAACTAGAGGGGGACTTTAAATTGCAGGTGCAGCAGGAGAGAGACTTTATACTGTGGGGGCAATTGGAGGGGAACATTATAATGTAGGGGCATATGCTAGGGTGACTGTAGGGTAATTATACTGTGTGAGGACACAAAGAGAAATGGATGGGAATGGGTAGAGTCACAGTAGAAGAAGATGGAGCTATCGTGGGATGCCATGTGCACTGCCTGTTCTATTCCTGTTTCTGTCCTTTGAAAGTTGGGAGGTATGCATCATCATTCTGACTCAAGGTTCACATCTGCGATTGGATTTCTATTCTTTGGGTCCAATAAATGGAATCCCAGTCCACTTAAAAAGTGGTTATCCGTGGACTCCATAGACTATTACCTGCCCTGAAGAATGTGGTACTTTTCTCTCCACATTTTTAAAGCAAAATGGGGGGTGGAATCTCAGAGTGCTCACCGAGTGCAGATGTGATCTTAGGCTGAGTTCAGACAGGGTTTTTTGGCCCAGAATTTGACATAGAGGCCGCCTCAGATTTCTGACCAAAAAACGGCTAAAACCCCCCCAAAAAACTGCAGCGCACTGGCATCCAGTTGCAGCATTCTGCTCAGGATTAGGCTCCAATAAATGGGCCTAGTCGCGAGGGAGGTGTTGCGAGGCGGACATCCACGGCTGAATCAGCTGTAGCATCCGCCTGAAGAAAGTGCATGTCGCTTCTTTTTTTCCGCGATATGGAACAAACCGCTCACGGAAAAAAGAAATGACCGACTCCCATTGATTTCAATGAGAGGCGTTTTTTGAGCAGGATTTTGACGCGGATTTTGCATCAAAATCCTGACCTAAGAACCCGGTCTGAACTCAGCCTTACCCTTTATCTGAAAAGATGCTAGTTACAGGCCAAATAATCTGTATATTGGCATAGATTTTGAGGCGTTTTCCACCTCAAAAATTTCTGTAATCTGACTTCCATTTATTTAATTCATTTTTTAACTTCAGAGAAAAATCTCTGAACTGGTTGTTTAGTTAAATTTTCGTGCTACAAAAAAAAGGCCCCAAAATGCTGAATTTTTACACTTTTTTTGGGGAAAATTTAAGGTATAAAATAATTCACATCCATTTTGCCTCATGGACTGTAAACACATGGTCATTGCTGGTAACACTAGTACCCCAGGACAGTTCACGCAGAAAGCAAGCAGGGATGTTACTGGCACTACTACAAAATACATTGTATTTTCAGCAACAACCAACATTGTTAAGGCGGAATCATTATCCTTCACATTTCTTTCAATGCATAAAATGTGGCATGTGGTCTGTGTCTGAAAAATCAGGAATCAATAAAGTTAGCTGACAGTTAAAAAAAAAGAGAAAAAAAAAAACAACCGTCCCGTGGTCGCGAGATAACCACCATGTGCCGCAAGTAGGACACGAAGTCTCGCGAGATCAGACTCCACAGCTCTTCATCACCAGGATGAGCGATTGTATGGGGCCCGAGCTATCGCGGTGTTTGAGGAAAAACGACGAGAGCTCGCGAGATTTCGATAGAGGCCGCTACCTGTGGGAAGAGCAGCTCTCGCGAGGTTTGGAAGAGAGGGGTTACACCGCTGCCTGTGGAAACGCAAGGCGGCCGTTTCTTGTGGGGGGCAACCTATTTCTTCCCGCCGGATTCCCGTGAAATTCGTCCCCCGTTGCCGACACCTTGTGACTGGAAGAGCCTCACACTGTGACTAGCCGGACAGAGCGCTTCGTGAGCCAAAAGTAGAGTACACACCAGTGAGGGAGGAGAGGCCGCACCGTGCTGACAGTCAGGACAAGACGAGAGGCCTTTAGTCATCCTCTCTGTCAGGGGAGACCCTGGTCACTGGTGTCCGAGGAGAGGACACTTATTGGCGGAGGGCACTGCGAGCTGTGTCCACATTGGACTGTATGGGAAGCCTTACCAATGCTTCGTCAGGAGAGCCCTCATCTACTGGAAGGGAAGAGCGAGAGCCCACTATGGTGTAGGGATCCTCTCAGCAGCCTGTAGGAGGCCCAGCACATCCTGACCTTTCTGGACTAGTGACCACCTCAGCTCCTTATCTCCTCCTACATAGACAACTGTGAGACACTACACAATGAACTTCTACAGGACGATACAAACCTTCATGAACTAATGAACTTCTTAAGACTCTGATCATTTTAGATCTGGTAATACGTGGCTGAGTGATCCTCAAAAACGGCACTTTCTTCACATACAGGGAAAAAGGTGAAACTAAGTAGATCTGCGAAGGTGAAAACTTCTGGAAAAGTCATCAAGACCTTGTTATATGGAGGGAGGGTAGTCCTGTTAACCTGATATTTCATGCTGGTGACGCATTACCTTTATGCAGAAGCAGCGACGTGTCTGTGAATGAAGGAAGAAGCGAGTTAAAGAGGGGCATTGTCATCTTCTACTTTGGCAGAGTTTGTCCAAGTGAACTTATTGCATTTTTGTGGGGTTCACCCCTCCCCTCTCCCCTTCCCCCTCCCTTTTTTTTGCGGCAGAGGAATGCCAAACCCAGTGCGGCATGGGAACAAGAAGGATAGCGGAGGGTCTGCAACTAACATGCCGCAAAGCAGTGGGAGCAATAACAAAGACCGTCAACGAGTGGGCTCCAAACACAAGCGACACAAGTCCAAGCATCTCAGAGATTCTCCAGTAACACCAGAACCTTTGGTGCCCACAACGCTAAAGCTGGTGGAGTATGATGACATCAGTTCAGATTCTGATACCTTCTCTGATGACGTAGCTTCCAAACCTGAGAAAAGAGACAGCGATGAGCGCCGAGCTTCTGAGAGGAGCGATAAGACTCATAGATCACGTCATCGCCATCAGCACAAGAAGGTTAAAGAATCAACCAAGACTAAGCTGTTGGAAAGGGAACGTAAACCTGAGAAAAACCAGGAGACAACT
Source organism: Leptodactylus fuscus (assembly GCF_031893055.1). Taxonomy (NCBI): domain Eukaryota; kingdom Metazoa; phylum Chordata; class Amphibia; order Anura; family Leptodactylidae; genus Leptodactylus; species Leptodactylus fuscus. Next base: position 126,391,523 of record NC_134270.1, on the reverse strand, counting down.
GTGAGCAAGGTGGTTAGCGGTAAAGAAAGGACCTCAAATGTGACCAAAAGAGTGGTTGAGGAACAAGATGATCATGGACGCAGTTCAAAGTCCACTAACAAAGAGATTAGATTGGCAAAGATGCATAGAGAGAAATCCCGTAGGGAGAGGGAGCTTAAATCTACACACAAGGACCGGACTAAAGGCCACCGCAAAAGAGACTCTTCTAAGCGTTACAAAACTTCTGACAGTCCCAAGAGGAAAGGACGAAGTCCACGAAGAAAATATGGCAGCAGCCCAAAGCAGGATGACAGTCATTCTGATGCCTCAGGTGGGCAGGACTATGATGGAAGCCCACCTCGGTCACACGCCTCTGGTAACTATGTTGAGGCATACAAGAAAGGCATGGACAGTCCCAACTACAAAGAGCCTTCTGCTTATCAGACGAACACTCGCTCCCCTAGTCCATACAGCAGGAGGCAGCGTTCTGTAAGCCCCTATAGGAGGAGATCTTCTAGCTATGAAAGAGGAAGTGGCTCCTACAGTGGGAGATCTCCAAGCCCATATGGGCGCAGGCGGTCCAGTAGTCCTTTTGTGTCCAAGCGCTCAGTAAGCCGTAGTCCTTTGCCCAGGTAATTTTTTTTTTTTTCCTTTATTGTTTATTTTAATTTTTATCTTTTGATCATATTATGTTTGCTACTGATTTGTTGAGAGAAGTGGTATGTAAAATTATATTAAGTTACAGGACAAAGGAGGGTCTAGTGAAGAAGTCCTTTGAGGCTCAGTCAGATCTTGCATATTGGGTTATATGGACACCAGAGAGGGAGATTCACTGTTTGGTTCTGCAGAACAGAGATCTGCCTCAGGAACAACTCCCACTCTGGTAGACTCCAGCAGTCCTTGGGTTATATGGTCAGCCATTAATCTGAATAGCTGTCATGTAACACTGCAGATAAAATGCCTGGTTGGCTCCAGTTTCTCTTGGCAAAATTTGTGGTTTTGAGGATGTTCTGGATGCAGGATCCGAGGTGATCACCTGATCAACCTAGCGGCTGCATTATGAAAGGGGTTGTCTTTTAAGCGACAGTCCCTTTAATATTGCTCCCGCTACAGTATTCTGCTGCTGTCCTTCTGAAAGAACGTGTAGCGGGTACTTGAGAGGTAGAGCCCTGTCAGTATGTCTCTTCCATTTATAGTGCCATGCATCCTGGGGACCCAGATTATTGGAAGGCACTGACTGATGGGATTCTCTTTATCAAGTACACCTAAAATGTCCTATTTTAGAAGGAAGCAGCAGTGATCAGCACCCCTAAATTATAGTAATGAGAATTTTGTTTGTCAATTACATGATCAGATTAAGTGAAAACTAAAACCTTTTCTGATTTCTAGATCCTGTTTCAGTTTTGGCATGTAATGTACAGTAAGTCCAAATGTTCAGAGATATAAACACCCTGTTGTAAAAGGGTTTAAGCTGCCTGGAGATTGGCCTGTATATCCCCCAAAGATTGTGTGATGGGACTGAGAAACATTTGATGTAGCGTATACAGTGACACCTCACAATCAATAGATAGAGGTTGCAGCCAATCACAGTGCAGCTTTCTTAAAGTACTCTGGGACAAAATAAAGTAGAGGGGCAGTGAATCCAGTTAGCTTGGACAATTCATGGCAGCAACCATCATTGTTCAACCTATTGTAAAAGGAAATACAATTACTAGCAGTGAATGCTCCCATGATAAGGAACCTGAAGGGGCACGCCACAAACAAACACATTTTGTCCAAAAAACATCATTGGTTTAATACTACTGGGTTTGTGTTATTAATCCATTACTTTCTGGTGCCCCAGAGGTGCAGTCTGTTCACATCAGCCTGGTTAGTTTTTGTTCTTTTTTTATGCAACTGAGAAATCCCTTCTGCACATCTGAGCTTGATTTTGCTGACTGAGCATGGATATTTGCAAACCGCATTCCCACTTGCAGGCCAGACTTTTTCAGTCACTTAGACCTCATTCAGACAGCAGCATGATGTCCGGTATTTTTCAGCAGTATTTGTAAACCCAGCATGAAACTTTTTCACTTTTCTTTTCCCGGTTTTACCTCACATATACTGATGGAAAATACTTGCTATAATTCTTCTGTCTGAATGAGGCCTATGGGTGCGTTCACATACACTGCATATACTGACGAAATTTGTTATTCAAAGTCTGTACACATCTGGGGGGGGGGGGGGGGTTCTGCAGTATATGCATTGATCTCTATAAGTGTCAGTGTGCTGAATGGAACTTTAGAGAAATTTCAATAACAATTGCGCTGCCTATGAGTTTACCCTTTGCAGCTTTTCCCTAAGACTTGTATGTTGAGGGTTTTTTTTTTTTTTTTTTTTTTTTTTTAATATAAATGAAAGGTACATATTGGGCAAGAACACATGCAGTACATTTATGGGGGTCACATCAATTGGAAGTTCTTAGGAAATATGTCGGCATTTTGTGGTGTTGATATATTTTTGTCTAAAGGTGGCCATGCAGCCTCAATAACTATCATCTGAATGTGTGTGGCCAACAACTGTTCTTCCTGACCCCCACATACTGTTTTGAATGGGGAGAAGGAAGTTAGCCAATTCTAGTGGCCTCTGGCAATGGCTCCATATAAGTCATGGTTACATTATAATGTCTACTCTATATGAAGGTCCAAAGCTCCAGTTGACCTAGTCAGATGATCTTCTATCGGCAGTCTAGTGTTTTTTATTCTACGGCCAAATGTGGGGGTTTTCTGTTGAACATCCGTAGTTTGATATCCTGCAGTAGACCTACCCATGGCATAATACCATGTGTGTTTAACCCTTGTGGCCAAAGTGGTTTTCAACTTCTAGGGCAGGGGTCCCCAACCACTGGCCCGCGGTCCAGTACCGGTCTGCGGCTCAAAAAAACTCAACAAAATCTGCAAGGATAAAGTTTGCATTTCTGCAATGTGGGGCCTCAGCCTTACAATGCAAAAGTGGTGAGGACTCCGCAGCAATAACTGACATGCTATGGGTTGCAAACCAGCAGCACAGAACATTTGGCACTTTTTTCCCCACACATACTTTCTGGTTGCGATTTGTTGAAATCTGTGGCTAACCCGTTGCAAACTCACAATGTGAGTCCTTGGGATAATGTTACATAAGCAATGTCATTACACAACATTTCTCACGTACAGTCTGATTCTTCAGTCAAATTATGGTCTTTACTGTGATTTTTGCTAAATCATGAAAGAAAGCCCCAGGTTTTGCCATGATTTTGTACAAATCAGGGCAACAGTTGCAATATGTCCATGCTCTATGGATTAACTGCTTTTGTGAACGTTTTTGATGCTTTTTTTTTTTTTTTTTTTTTTCCTTTTATGGAGCCAAAGCTGGGTGTGAAGGAAACTTAAAAAGGAAAGCAATCTGTTTTATTTTGTTTTTGGTTTTTTTTGTGTTCACTCTTGTATTTTGCTCATCAACAATGCCAAAAAACTGCTTTTTTTGCGATTTATTCATTGGCTGTAGATAAAGTGCAACTTTCCAAAATCAAATTAAAACCAGTACAAAAAAATGTTATATGCAAGTATTCCCTTAAGACTGCGATACAGGATGGTTGTGACTATATTTCTTGGACTGCAACATGGAGAACCAGCATTGTAGTCAACTATGATATTGGCTATGCCTTACATGGCTCTACTGTCCTGCACTGAAACATGATTCAAGCAGCGGACAGTAAGGCTGGGTGAAGGGACTTAGAATCATAGATGATTGATACTGGGGGTTTGGCACTTGTTTCGGCGTTCACTTTGGCGAATATGACCCAACATCTTATGGATGTAACGCACCCATCTGGAGCATCCCTAACACACTGCACATGGTTTCAGAAAAAAATCTGATGCGTAGTAATGAGCCATACACCTTACTGCAAAAAGCTGATCTGTGTATATATGGGATTTTTGTAGCTTTAGAGTTTAACTTGTAGCTTAAATACTCATTAATGTAATCTTTGGATGTATATACACAGCGATATCATATTGTGTGTGTGTATCTATATATTATGACTTTGTTAAAATACCCTTTGACTTTTTTTACTTTTTACTGATGCTTTTTCTTTTTTCTTTTTTTTTTTTTTATACAGGAAGTCTGTCAAGTCTCGTAGCAGGAGTCCCATATACTCAAGGAAGTCGTCATCTTCCCGCAAGAAGCAAAAGTCTCAGTCCAGAAGCCGCCATTCCAGTATTTCACCTGCCCGTTTACCGTTAAACTCTAGTCTAGGTGCAGAGCTTAGCCGAAAGAAAAAGGAGCGAGCACTAGCTGCTGCAGCAGCGGGTAGAGACCCCAAGAGCAGTCCGTTAATAAAGAGAGAGGCTGGAGATGGGAAAGGACTGTCCATCATGGATGCCAAAAAGATAACCAAAACTCTTAAATTAGAAAAACCTGTTTCTGATCCAGAGCTATCAGTCACAGCAAATGCAGACAAGACAATATCCAGTACCATCAAGACAGAGGAGGTTGAAAAGAAACCATTGACAGTGACCAAGGACACGAAAAATCAAGGAGTAAAAGAAAACAAATGCACCACCATCAAAGAGGAGGTCTTAACGCCAAAAGAGGGGATAACAGACAAAGAGAAGGAGAAAGAGATTCCTCCCCCTCTGCCTCTTTTGAAGTCTCCCCAGCCTCCTTTACCCACTTGTTCACCACCACCTCCACTTCCACCTCTTCCTCCTTCACCTGTTGTTCCTCAACAGCCCCCGCCACCTTTACCTCCTCCACCCTCATTGACATTCCTGCCTCTCCCTACTATTGTGGCTACATCAGTGACTCCCTCGAGTCACACTCGGGCATCAACTCTGTCCACTCAGGCAAATTCCCAGCCACCAACTGTGTCCACTTCTAAGCCACAGCCACTTGTTATCCCTCACTTGAAAACCTCTACGCTTCCTCCATTGCCACTTCCGCCATTATTACCTGGTGAAGACATGGACATGGAAAGGTGAGTGCAGACACTGATGGAGAAAATAAAGTATGTTTAGATCATTTTTCTGTAGCACTTTATATTGTAAGATCATTTATTATTCCAACCTAGATAGGTTTCGGTAAAAGATTAAGGGTAAGTTCACATGGGTTTTCTTTGGACCGAAACCTGAGGCGGAGGCTGCGTCAGGTTCCAGTCCAAAATACGGGTAGCTGCGACTGAATGCTGGTGCAGTGCACTCCACTCCGGATTAGGCCCAAATGAATAGGCCTAGTCGGGAGGGAGTGTCTTCAGGTGGATGTTGCGAGGCGAATCCGCCTGAAAGAATGAGCATTTTGCTTCTTTTTTCGGGATCCGGAACAAACAGCTCCCAGAAAAAAAAGAACTGACCAGCTCCCATTGATTTCAATGGGAGCCGTCTTTTTGGTCAGGATTTTGAGGTGGATATGGCCTCAAAATCCTGACCAAAAACCCCATGTGTATTTACCCTAATGTTGTCTTTTTCCGTTTAACTTTGTTAGACATAATGTTGCTCGGCAGCTGTGGAGATTTCCTAGGAGTAGTTTAGAGACTACTGACAACCTCATCCTATTGATTGACTTGAAGGGATTATTCATATTTAGTTTCCTAGTAATATAATCATGATAGATTTTGACTGTTATCATAGTTTAGACTTTAAATTTCACCTGTCATAATTTCTAGCAGACATTTACTAAACTTGGTGTATTATGGTGCGCAGCCAGTAATGCACTACTTTATCCATTTTCTGACTTGCTTGCCACCTTTTAGAAAAGTGGGTGGAACATGGCAGAGGTAAAGGAGGGCAGAGGACAGACTTAATATTATGCCAGAAAACTGGCGTGAGCTATACTTAAAATCTACACCAGTTCCTGACTGATGTAGATTTCAGTTTTGGCACATGGTTCCTCACAAAATGCGGCAGAATTATTAAATGTTCAGAGCCTCTTAATAATTCAAGAGAATCTTGTGCCGGTAGGGGAAATATGTTAAGACTGGTTTAGGAAACGCCAGTCTTAATAAATTATAAATTTTCCCCCATTGTTTGTAGGACAACTGCTTAGGGCTCGTTCACATCTGCGCCCAGTCTCCGTTCTGCAGCTTTCTGTTTCCTGCACAAAACAGAGGCAGGAGATGGAAACCTGCAGGACTCTTTCATACCCATTCATTTGAATGGGTTTGAAAGATGTGCGGCGGTGAGCGTTTTATGCTCTCCGCCACGAAACCGTTTTTTTAAAATTGGACACAGACAGGTCCTAAAATAATTGTGTATGCTTGGGTGAGTTTGCATATCCATTGGACGGAGCAGCTCGCTGTCAAAGACTAGTGATTGAACAATGTGCTTTATTTCTGGATCTGTCCATAACTGACCATCTTTGATGACGTGACTGACCACTTACAGTGCTAAAAGTATTTTCCAAGAGATTTCATACGATGTAAGGGTCCCGTCACACAGAGGAAAATGGTGTGGAATTTCAGCGCTGATTAAAAAAAGCCTCGCATTGACTTCGATGGGTTCCTTTTTCTGCTAGAAGCCAATGGGAGGCTTTTTTATCGACGCTGAAATTCCACACCAAATTCCTCACCATTTTCCTCCGTGTGAATGGACCCTAATCAAAAATTAAAGGAGGGCAGTGGGGCAGCAACTCTTAAAGGAAGTTTGTCACCTGAGACCTACATATCAACCCACCCCACAGGTGGATAACTTAGGGTCACTTGAATCAATGTTTTCGTCTTGTAAATTGATGTCTTCATTGCAGAGATATTGCTATTTTTGTCAGTATACAAATTACCTCATTAAAACAGCGAGGGCATTGACGTTGCTCCAAAGAGAGATAAGCGGCAACATCCTTGAAATATCGGCAGCGGCGCCACATATTCACAAGGGGAAACACTGTGCAATTCAGGTGACCCTATCCTACTTATCCTCAGGATGTCATCAGCATGTGAGCTATGGGGGTCTGATACTCGGACACTGCACAGATTACCTGTCCAAGCAATAGTAGCAGATTGCACATGCTCCCACTTCCACTGCAGGGGGCTATTCACATTGCAAAAATGAAAAGAAATGGAGGTGGGCATTCAGCTCAGATTTCTCTTCAGTATCAGGCTTTACACAGCTCTCAGTCACTAGATCACTGGATCACAAACTGTAAAGCCTGCAACGTTTTAGGGAGCGTTCACATTACCGTCTGTGTCCAACAGGTAGTGTCCGCTCCTAGTGTCCGTGACACCTGTCATTTATTTAAATGGCGATCGGGTGCGTTCTTTTGCACTCCGTGCCCTTCCTTCACTGTCCGCATGTAAAGATGTCCGAATTTTCAAGTGGACAGAAAAACCCTACACGTCGGGTTTTTCTGTCCGCTTGAAAAGTCGGACATCTTTACATGCGGACAGTGAAGGAAGGGCACGGAGTGCAAAAGAAAGCACCTGATGCTCATTTAAATAAATGACAAGTGTCACGGACACAGCTAGTGTCCGCTCCTAATGTCTGTGCCGGATTAGGAGCGGACACTACCTGTCGGACACAGACAGTAGTATGAACGCCCCCTTACTTATCCGAGCTGTTCTTTCTATCTATCTATCTATCTATCTATCTATCTATCTATCTATCTATATCTCATATACCACGGGCTATACTAAGAGTTTCGCTATGGTTGAGTATGAGAGTTCCAGTGAGTAAGGTGGCATATAGTCTGTGAGTCACTGCCTACCAAACCAGTGGTGCCGCAGGAAAGAGTTTTGGCACTACTAAAATGAGAGCACGCTGTGAGCAGCGCTTAGTCTGCATCTTTGTACCCTAAGATGGTCCAGATAGAACCCATTCAGACATAATTGGTAAGGCATTTTGGTTGTGAAGCTATAACATTGTCCCCGGCAGTCCCATAAACTGTTGCTGGCATTGCCAAGATATCTGCATGTTGTATTTGTACATGTGGTAGCCCCTAGCCAGTGTAATGTATGATCTGTATCATATTTGTAGGTATATTTCTTGAAATAGTGTGATTAACAAGGCCCATGAAATGCATCGTGGTCTTTAGAATTAGAGATGGGATAATCTCTGTGCCATCTTGCCATTTGTCAGACCTGATTTTTGCTTTAGAGAGGCAGGGTTGCTCTCCAAAGTGGATTTCCAGGTCATTGACTATACAGGCTGTTAAGGCTAGTGATGCTTTGCGGTGTCAGGCCAGGAAATTCTCAAAGTTTGCTTCAAGTTTTGTCTTTGTGGTAGGTCCTTCATTTTCCTGCTGTTCTTTTGGAAACACAGTAAAATCAGTATTAAATTCTAATTTTAGGTTACAGCTCTTCATTTTTTTTTTTCTTGTGTATTAGGGTATGTTCACACATCAGTATGCCATCCGTCTGTTTGAATTCAGTTTGACACTTCAAAACGGACTGATGCGCATACTGATTGTATACTGACACCTTTTTATGCTGATAGCAAACACTGTCTGTCGCCTAGAGGACAGATAAGGGGATTAAAAGTAGAAAATTGTAAACAGAGTAGAGATAAGGAGGACACAGGGACATTTATTATATCTCCTTATCTCTACTCTGTTTACAATTGCTACTTTTAATCCCCTTATCTGTCCTCTAGGGGGAGAGTGTTTGCTATCAGCATAGAGAGGTGTCAGTATACAATCAGTATGTGCATCAGTCCGTTTTAAAGTCTCAAACTGAATTCAAACGGACTGATGGCATACTGATGTGTGAACACACCTTTAGCTTGTTTTCCTGATTGACATTGACTTGTGCCATCTGCTCTAAGTTTAACTAAACGCTCCATTGTTTACAGTGCCATGGAAGTTATCCCTACCAAACCTGTCAAAAGGAACAAGGAGCAAAGGCCTCGTCATCTTCTCACTGATCTCCCACTGCCTCCTGAACTACCAGGAGGTGATCCATCTCCACCAGAATCTCCAGAGCCAAAAGTAGTAACTCCACCGCAGCAACCAATGAAGAAGAGACCAAAGTAAGTATAGATTTTTCATAATAGATTTCCTAGTGACGTCTATAAAGGTAATCTGTCTTTAGTTTATAATTTTAGTTGTAAACTTGCTTTGAAGTGAAAGATATATAAAAAAAATTAATAAAATCCCTCAATAATGGCTGCACAGCTTCACACACACATTCCTCCAAAAATAATCTTGCTACAAGGAGATGGGAGGTGCTCAGCTGGTTAACAACTTCTTCATATCCCAAAAAATCCAATAATGGTGGCACTCATCAATTCCTCCAAAATTCCTTTATTACATGCTATGGTGCAGGTATAAACAGAGAAGCTTTAGCCTTAAGGGGTATTCTCACAAAATTAACCGAAATTTTAATTTATAGGCAATTAAGGGATTTTCCATAAATTTCTTTTCTATAAAAGTATTGCTAACGTCTCCTAAGGATAGGTTATCAGTGTCAGATTGGTGGGGGTCTAACAGCCCACAGGACAGCTGTTCATGCACAGAGAATGGAGCAGACAGCTATGTGTGTGTGTGTAGTGGCCAAGTTAGGTACAGCGGATCAGGACCCATTTATTACCCACTCGGTTCTGCACTACACACAAAAGAGAGCTATCTGCTTCCTGCTCCATTCTCTCAGCATCAGTTGCTTAAAACTGCTAATCGATGCAGATGGCGAGTGGCAGACCTTGACAAATATATTAGTGATCTATCTTTAAGATAGGTCATCAATATTTTTAGCCCTGAAAAAACAATTAAACGTGCTTCCCTTTGTAGGATCTTATGATCAAAATCTCCTCCTCTTGGAGCGGGTCGAACCGCTTTCATTCCCTGGAATTTGATCTAAGAAGTAGGAGACCCTTAATAGCACTTTATCAATTGTAAGACTTGAGGAGTAGATTATCTTGTGAAGTGCTCCTGCAGAACTCAATATGTGGGTTAAGACCATCAGGGAAATCTGCAGGAGGATAAGGGATGTAAATGACATTGGCCGACCAGAACAAGCTCCTATTGCACGCCATATATGGGGAAAATCATGGTGGGGATGCCTCTCATATCAAATTCCAGGGAGTGGAAGTGGTTCAGCCCTTCCCCAGGAGAGAAGGAGATTTTGATTGTAAGACCTTACAAAGGTAAGCGTGTTGAAAACCCTTTTAAACATCAAACAGTTTAACAAATTTCTTTAACCGTTTCAGTGCTGACCATCTTTTATATTTTTGATTGGTTGCTAATGCCTACGACCATGAATGCTCGAATTTTCTATTGTCTGCAACTTTACAGAAACCCAGCCATCATTTCCATATTGTGGACAGGTTATCCATCGCACTACATGCATAAGAAGATAACCGGTGACAAATAAAAAAAAGAACTCATGGATGGGTTCCTGACAAGTGCCAGACCATAGAAAGTTCCTGCATTCATGGTTATATCCATTGGCAACCAATTAAGACAGACAATTGTCATAACTGAGTTAGTTACAGAAAATCTTCAAAACTCTGTAAAGAGCGTTATTTATATTTTCTAAAATATTAACCATATTACAATTTGTAGACAATTAAACCTCTGCACACTTTCTGTCTAAAGCGCTGACGGAAGAACTATGATGAGTTGCATCACGGTTTTTCACGCAATAGTTTTTTGCTGCAGGACGCCCCCTTTCATGTCCTCATCAAAATGCGGTATTATATACCGATAGAAAGCTGACAGTGCACTGAATTAAGCACTCTGTTGTCTTTCCCATTATGTGCTCAGTGCTGAAGATACCAGTGCATTAATTTCGCAACCGATTTCTCTCCACTGTCAGAAGGGAAGGCCTTACAGTTTAGTGTCATCATTGAGTTGAGAGGAACACAACTACCTCTCTCCCCCTTCCCGACTGTATTCTAACTTAGCCTTGTACTGTCAGCGATGACACTAGGCTGTAATCCCGCCCTTCTTACAGTGGGGAGATATTGGTGCCAAAATTGAAGGCATCGATCACTCCAGTGCTGGGACACATACTGGGAAAGCTGACTTTGTCGGCTTTCTAGCGGTATATAATACATCACATCAATGAGGACACGAAAGGTCCTCTTTAACAAACTAGTTATCTATGTGAACTACAAGGTGTGTGTGGGTGGTGTTTTGTTTTTTGGGGGGGTTTCTTGCCTTTGGAAAAATTATTACATAGTCACCTGGTAAATTTGTTCTTCATGGTGTATATTTCTTCAAGTAGTGAACACTGTCGTTCTAAATTTTATTTCTGTGCATGACGACTGAATATTAATTTGTGGTCCTGCCATTGACTAGACTAGCAGTACATATTAGACAATTGTCAACTAAATATGACAATTTAAGCGTGACTGGTTGTCCATCTAAGTTGTATGGGGGGGGTGTCTCTTGATTCTCCCTTGATGTTGGTGAGTATATGGATTGTGCTTTTGGACTTCAACACGGGAAAAAATGTTATGGAATATACACCACTGCCAGATGTTTGTCCCTTCCCTCTCCAGACTCAGAATACATGCAGACTTGGCCAAGTATGTATGCAAGTGAGTCAGGAAGGAGCTATAGAATATTTATGGTTATCCTTTTAATACAGATTTGTTATGACCTGTTATAGTTAGTTAGTTGAGTTACACTAACACTGATTGAAGCTCGAAAATTGATGACCTACTCTTTAAAGTTGTAAAAATTCAGTTTTCTCCTCTCGACAAGGTCCTGCAGTCTAAGTAGCCATTATAATAATCTTACTTGTGTTTTGTACTTGTCAGAATTTGCTGCCCTCGCTATGGTGAAAGGAAACAAAAGGAAATTGATTGGGGTAAACGTTGTGTGGATAAGTTTGACATTATTGGCATAATTGGAGAAGGTACCTATGGACAAGTGTACAAAGCCAAGGACAAAGACACTGGTAAGAAATAAGTAGGACATGGTTACGAATCTGTCATCATCCTGGATAATAGGGTTAGGCCTAGTTCACACAGGCACGGAATAGCATATTTTGGTCCTGATTTTGATAAATCGGGACCAAAATACGCCTGCCACGACTGTCAGTCTTCCCGCTCCGGAGTAGGCCCAAAATGAATGGGCCTAGTCCGTAGGGTGCTGCTTAGAGGCGGACGCCGCGGCTCAATGAGCCACAGAATCTGCCTGAAGAAAGAACAGCTCGCTAGTGGTCTTCATAGACCACCATTGTGAGGGGGCGGATTATGACGTGGATTCCGTGCCAAAATCTGCCCCCTCTGTGAACAAGCCCCAATTCCTCCTGACATATTCCCTCTGTTAGAAGACACTGATCATCGGTCATGAACTGTGACATTTAGGAATATTTTCTAATGCAGAAGAATTGTAGCTAAAAATCCAGTGAAAATGTTATAGCATTGGTTTGAGTGAGAAGAAGTTTGCAACTGATATTGAATTTTAAAATGAAAGAGCTTTATAAAGCGCTATAAAATCATCTGTCAGAGATTTGGTGCAGTAATCCTTCAATTTTTCTTACTTGTATCATTTAAGATTACTCGCTCTTAGCTGAGTATTATATGGAAATGAATTTATTGATAAATGTTTCAACCCAATCTATAATTTTACTCTACCAGGAGAACTTGTTGCCTTAAAAAAAGTGCGTTTAGATAATGAGAAGGAAGGCTTCCCAATTACTGCAATCCGAGAGATTAAAATCCTTCGACAGCTCATCCATAGAAGTGTTGTGAACATGAAGGAGATCGTCACTGACAAACAGGATGCCCTGGACTTTAAAAAAGACAAAGGTGAGAGCAGACACAATCCCAGCCATAATTCTCACTGGAGAGTAAGGAACTTATTGTAACACGGCTTCTTTTCCCTTTCTTAGGTGCCTTTTACTTGGTCTTTGAATATATGGATCATGACCTCATGGGGCTACTAGAATCTGGTTTGGTGCAGTTTTCCGAAGACCATATAAAATCTTTTATGAAGCAACTAATGGAAGGACTTGACTACTGTCACAAGAAAAATTTCCTGCACAGAGACATCAAGTGTTCCAATATTTTATTGAATAACAGGTATCAAACAAAGCTTTTACTTTCTTTGTGCACTGTGGAGTTTCTGAGGCCTAAACATTAACATTATATTCTTGTTGTAGTGGGCAGATTAAACTGGCTGATTTTGGACTGGCACGGTTATACAATTCAGAAGAAAGGTAAGTGGGTCTGCAGCTTTCAACAAGGATTTTGGTAACCGTGAAATGTGTAAATTTGTTGAAACACTTTCTAATATATCAGGTTTCCCTGCACGTTTTCTCCTTCGTCATTTCTTCTTACTCAGGCAATTGGGTTATATATAAACTATTTTAATTTTTTTTTCTTCTATGGCCTATGAGACACTCATGTCTTACTGCAATCTGTATCACATTTATGAATACGTCTATGCTCTCTGGCTCCTTCCTTGCTGCATCCTCACTGAGGAAACTGTCCCGCATGGTCAGGCTTATGGAAACAGTGTTGCTCTCTTAGGGCGGGTTCATACCAGCGCCCGATCTCTGTTTTGAGGTTTCTGTCTTCTGCTGACAGGAGACGGAAACCTGGCATTCAGTGTCCGCCTGTGAGCGTCTTCTGCTCTCTGCGGCGAAACGTTTTTTTTTTTTTTAAACCGGGCGCAAAGTCCTGCATATCCGACTTTGTGTCGAGTTAAAAAAAAAAAAAAAAACAGTTTTGCTGCGGAGATCAGAAGACGCTCACGGGCGGTCACTTTTCAAACCCATTCCAATTAATTTGTTTGAAAACTACCTGCAGGTTTCTGTCTCACGTCCAGTTTCTGGGACAGGAAACGGAAACCTGCAAAGCTGAGATTGGGCGCTGGTGTGTACCCGCCCTTAGTGACTGGGTGTTATAGAAACATTGTAAAATAGTGAGCTATGTTATTTCCGTAACTTCCTTTCAATGAGGTCGTAGTCAGGTAGAAGCTAGGACACATTTTAGGGATAGAAGTGAGACCCACATCTATCACATTTATGCCTTAAATTTATTTTCTGGGGAAAAAACCCTTTAACCATACAGCGAAATGTTTGAATAGATGTTCAGCGTAAGAGTGAAGACCTTAAGCAGAGGCTGCCCATGACACTGTACAAGAAATAACTGACAGCTATAGTAATAGTTGATCATTAATAATATGCTACAGTATAACTTAATTACCTAATATTTGCTTTTGTTTCTAGCCGTCCATACACAAACAAAGTTATAACACTCTGGTACCGACCTCCAGAACTGCTGCTAGGGGAAGAAAGATACACACCAGCCATTGATGTGTGGAGTTGTGGGTAAGATGACGCTGCTAATGAATTGTCTTGTATGATTACAAATTTTGTGAAAACACAAGTTTAATGGGTTTTCTAGCTGTGGAGACATAGGTGTCAATCTGCTGTAAATGGACTAAAAAAAGCCAGCTTGTCACAGCAAAAATGACTGTGGATGGTAACTATCAGGGGATCAATGAGATGCATATAGGACTGACACAAATTTGTCTACAACTATCTAATTCTTTTAACCCCTTCCCGACATGCGCCGTAATAGTACGGCGCGTGTCGGGTCTGTAACTATGGCGACCGCCCGGGAGCCGGGCGGCCGTCATAGCCGCCGGGTGTCTACTGCTTTAAGCAGTAGACAACCGGCTCTAATGCCTCCGATCAGTCCCCGGACCGATCGGAGGCATTAACCCCTCCGGTGCTGCTGTCAAAGGCGCCGGAGGCGCCATCTTCCCGGCGGCGCATGGGCGCTGCCATTTTGGCAGGGATCGCCGGCTCCTGGAGCATGCTCCAGGGCCGACCCCCCCCCCCCCCGTTGCCATGACAGCCGGGAGCCTTGTTAAGGGCTCCCAGCCAGTCTGCAAATTCTCTCTTTTGCAGGCTGGTGTATACAGCCTGCAAAAGGGATGATGATTTTTTGCAATGCATTGCAATGCATTAGCATTGTAATGCATTGCATTAGTGATCAGACCCCCTGGGGTTCAACACCCCTAGGGGGTCTAATAAATGCAAAAAAAAATTAAAAAAAATAGTAAAAAAAAAATATAAAAAAATATAAAAAGTATTAAAAGTTCAAATCACCCCCCTTTCCCTAGAACAAATATAAAAGTAGTTAAAAACTGTGAAACATATACGTTAGGTATCCCCGCGTCCGAAGTCGCCCGCTCTACAAATCTATAAAAATATTTTTCCTGTTCGGTAAACGCTGTAGCAGGAAAAATAGTCAAAAGTGCCAAACCGCCGTTTTTTCACTGTTTTAATTCTGATAAAAATTTGAATAAAAAGTGATCAAAGCAATAACATTTCCCGAAAATGGTAGAACTAAAAAGTACACCCGACCACGCAAAAAAAGACGCCCTATGCATCCCCGTACACGCACGTATAAAAAAGTTACAGCCGTCGGAATATGGCGACTTTTAGAAAAAAAATTTTTTAACACCGTTTTGGAATTTTTTTTAGGGGTCAAAATGTAAATAAAACCATATAAATTTGGTATCCCTGGAACCGTACCGAAACACAGAATATAGGGGACATGTCATTTTGGCTGCACAGTGAACGCCGTAAAACCAAAGCCCGTAAGAAAGTCGCAGAAATGCATTTTTTCTTCAAATCCACCCCATTCTGAATTTTTTTCCTGCTTCCCAGTACATTATATAGAATATTTAATGGTGGCATCATAAAGAAAAAATTGTCCCGCAAAAATTAAGACCTCATATGACTCTGGGAGCGGAGAAATAAAAAAGTTATGGGGTTTAGAAGGAGGGGAGTCAAAAACGAAAAACGAAAATCAAAAAATGCCATCGGCGGGAAGGAGTTAAAGAGGACCTTTCATGTCCTCCGATCTCTTGCATTCAGCAATCTGTTTTGACAGTATCTACACTGGTTACAAAGATATTGTTGTCATTAGTTTTGGCACTGATATCACTGCACTGTCAGGGGCTGGATTCGCAGCTCAGTGTCATCACAGGGTGATAAGGAACACCCCCCTGACCATACAAGCCTATAAAAGTGTATCGTCATGGGGGTCTTCCTCTGACCAATTTCCAGACCCCGACAGTGCAGGGATATTGGTACTGAAACTAATGGCAAAGATATATCTGCAACCGGGGCAGACACTGGCAAAACTGACATTGTGCTAAATCTAGCACTGCAGCAGCATATAATGGACAGTGTTACTGAGATGAAATGTTGAATTCCATTACTATTTCATTTAGGATTCTTGGTGTAATTCATGTCTGCTTTTATTTATTTATTTATTTTTTGCAGCTGTATCTTGGGTGAACTTTTTACAAAGAAGCCAATATTTCAGGCAAACCAAGAGTTGGCTCAGCTTGAGCTGATCAGGTAATATTCTCTTTCTAGAAATTTGCACCAGTGCAGCAGAACAATATATTACTGGAAGGAATAATGTTACTGAGGGAAAGACCATCTAACTGCTGTGCATGAGAAAGGCAAAGAGCTGCTGCGTACAGCTGTCAGATGCCCATAGCAAAATGACTCATTATTCCTATGATTCGCTAGATTTGTTCTAGTGCAGAAAATGTGCTTTGCTGCTCTGTTAATGTTGGATTTGTTCCAGTGTAGGAGAATAATCTGTGTTGTGTGTGGGTGTAAACTAGTCAGACGTTTTATGTAAATGTCATAAATGGCTCAATAAAGTCTAAAACTGGGTATATTCAAAAAAGGTGAAAACTGATATCGCGGTGCATGTCTCAAACCCTGATTCGAAGGGTCAGTAATATAAAATGGAAGTAGCACTCTACTAGAAAAAAAAAATCCTTCTATATGCCCAATGCAATGTTTAAGCTCTGCGTGAGCCCTTCTCAAGCAATGTTGCATTGGGAATAAAGAAGGATATTTTTTTTTTTTCTGGATATAGGCTTAAGTCATCACCTTCCCCAAGTGTGCCATAAATGTGCCATTTTGGGTCTGTCATGTCCCGTATGTCGTAGATTTGCACCAAATGTCCCTCTATACAATACAAAAAGAAAAGTCTGCAGGTAACTCAGAATTTATTGTACATTTGCTGTTTCAAAATTGCAATTGCATCATTTGATAATGTCTCATTAGAACATTCACTTTATGGTCAGAGATTTAATACTAGAGACAAAAGCTAATGTAGAGAAGATTTTAACAAAATGACTTCTGTTTGTTTTTTCTTTTTCCAGCCGTCTTTGTGGAAGTCCTTGTCCAGCAGTTTGGCCAGATGTCATCAAATTGCCATATTTTAACACCATGAAACCTAAGAAACAGTATAGACGGCGGTTACGAGAGGAGTTTTCTTTGTGAGTTTAAGTACTTTTTTTTTTTTTAATTCTGCCCTCCTCCCTCTGTCAAACTTTTAAAGGTGTTTTAAAGTAAGTTTGAAATGGCTATAGTAACTTAACAAAAATGTTACCTTCTGCCAATTATTCTGGTCAGATGCAGATGTGGCATTAAACTTCCTCTTTTTTTCTGGCACAAACAAGAAATAGTTGGAGATGAGTATCTATAGCCTGGCTGAGGCAGTTCTCTGCTCTCACCGGTCATTCGCTAAATCGAACATCTCCAAATATTTCTTGGGTTTCGGTAGACACCAGGTAATTTTAAAGGGATCTTATCATTCAATCACTTTTGTTTCTAACTAACACGTCGGAATAGCCTTAAGAAAAGCTATTAGTCTCCTACCTTTCATTGTCTTCTCTGCGCCGCCGTTCGCCTAAAATCCAGGTTTTTTTCGGTATGGAAATTAGTTATTTCGCAGCACTGGGGGCAGGCCCCAGCTCTCAGACAGCACTGGGGGCGGCCCCAATGCTGCGAGAGAACTCTCTCCAGCGCCGCCTCCTCTTCTTCTGCAGCGAGGTCTTCACCGCATCTTCTTCTGGTGGCGGCTTTTGACTTCTAGGGCAAGCCGACTGCGCTTGCCCGCCGGCCAAGAGAAAATGGCCGCTTACAATACTATGTAATCGGCCATTTTTCTTGTGGCCACAGGCCTGCGCAGTTGGCTTGCCCTAGGCCTAGAAGTTACTAGCCGCCACCAGAAGAAGATGCGGTGAAGACCTCGCTGCAGAAGAAGAGGAAGTGGCTCTGGAGAGAGTTCTCTCGCAGCATTGGGGCCCGCCCCCAGTGCTGCGAAAGAACTCATTTACATACCTAAAAAAAAACAGGATTTTAGGCTAACGGTGGCACGGAGAAGACAGTGAAAGGTAGGAGATGAATAGCCTTTTTTAAGGCTATTCCGACGTGTGTGTTAGAAAAAAAACCAAAAAACGATTGAATGATAAGATCCCTTTAATGCCCTTTTGAATTTAATTTGTATGTGCTGGAAAATCCCTCTATCTTAAGTGAGGAAATACTGTTAATGTTTGGGGTTTTTTTGTTTTTTTTTGTGATCAGCATCCCTACACCTGCACTGGATCTACTGGACCACATGCTGACCCTGGACCCTAGTAAGCGTTGCACTGCAGAGCAGGCTCTACTGAGTGACTTTTTAAAGGATGTAGATGTTCACAAGATGCCACCACCAGAGTAAGTATCGTAAGAAGCAGGGTGTTTACAACTACAGACGTGTCAGGGTCCTAATAAACCCCCTTTTGGTAATCAATATCTTACAAAACAGCACATTTTCGGTGATCTATAATACAATACCTGTACTCTTGCAGAGAAAATGATTGTTGCCCCATTGTAAATTAGGTTTATTAGCAGAATTTACAATCTTGTGGTTGTATCCAAACAAAAACCGTTTTAAATAATTCAACATAGGGATATAGACATATATATCTTTTGATGTGGTTTGTGTACACCGTTTCTGTCCTCTCTAAATGCATTTTGCTTCCTGGTCTTGAAGTGAAGGTAAAGCTGCCAGACAGTCATTGCTTTGCTGTCAATTCAGGTTTCCACCAGTTAGTATTGCTAGTGTTTCTTTAACCTATGAACTATGTTGCCATCTACATCTCTAGGAACATTAAGTGCATTACTATCTTTCGGTAGGTTTCTTGTTTGTGCAAGGCAGTGATCTTTTCTTTCTTATATTTTTGGACTACTCCTTTTACTTAGACTGTATTGTGTAGTGTGAATACAGTCTAAGGCTGGGTTCACATCTGCACCATGGGTGTTGGAAAAACAGCACATAGAATAGCGTCCTACAAGTAGTATATTGTATTTGGAGAAACTACTTGTGTTGAAATATCAAAATTGTCCCTCCAGCTAATGAGCGCAATAAAAGAATAAAGAACTTAAATGCCCTTTAATTCTTCATGGTGCTTTTAAATACCGCGTTTCCCCGAAAGAAGTTCAACCACCTGAAAGTAAGGCATGGGGGGGAGGGGTTAGAATTGCCTAATATAAGGTACCTCCCCCCCCCCCTTCCCTGAAAATAAGGCATGACAAAAAAATCATTGCAGCCAGCTGAAAACACTGTGTGCAGTGCTCCGTGTGCACAGGTATGCCGACTGCTGCCTCTTTTGTTGTATCCACTGTTCTGGCTGCTGTAGGGTGAGTGGCAGGAGCAGCAGCCGGCTTTCCTGTGCACACGGAGCACAGTCCACAGCATCCAGCTGGCTGCAATGCCAGTGAAGTGAGGCTCTCCGGCGCAACCGCCAAAAGCCTCGCTAAGCCCTGCCCACCACTTCTGCTGCCAGCACGAACAGCAGCACTAGCGCTGCTACGAAGAAGGGGAAGGTGAGTAGGATACCTCCCCCTCTACACTACACTACCTACAACCGGCAGTCATGCCACCGCTCAGCTAACGAAGTGCCGGCATGACTGCTGGTTGTCATAAGACGTACCCCGAAAATAAGACCGGCCCTATATTTAGGACGATAATTTAATATAAGACACTGTCTTATTTTCAGTGAAACATGGTAGGTTATAAAGCCCAGTAGAAGTCTTCGATAGGCGAGAGTCCCTGGTGTCAGCCTCTATCCCTCATCCACTGATTGAAGAATCTTCAGTGCTCGAGTGTTGTGACCCTTTCACGGTTTATATCGTAGACTGCCTGTTTTATAGTGGCTGTGTAATGTAGCTACAGCATCATCCCATAGAAGTGACTGGAATGAGGCTGTATATATGTGGCATACTGCTATGAAACAGGCAGCATGTAATGTAAACTGTGCTTGCACTAGCATTACAGACCTTTCAAACTACTTTTACTGAGGTTATCAGTAAAAATCCAACTGAACTGCCCCATTAATTTTTCTTACTGTAATTCATAGACCCATCATCTCCAACTTTTTGCATTCTTTACTAGACCTTGCTCCACTTAATCCATAACAGTTAGAATTTTTTCTCTAACTCCCACTATTCCCACACAGTCATTTGTTAGTTTCAGCGCCCAGAATGCTATTTTGGGGTCCGTACTGGGAGTTGGGAGTTTTTTCTAAGGGGGCGTTCACACTAGCGTCGGTGTCCGATGCTAATGTCCGCGGAAGATTTTAGCATCGGACACTAGCTGTGTCCATTCACAATTTGCATTGTTTTAAATGGGACACCATGTAGTGTCCGTAGGTGGGTCATTCCGTGTCAAGTGAACCAATGATTTTTCCCTCTATATTTTTAATTCTTTTGAGATTTTGTCATTTGGTAATAGTGTGTCAGAGAATGCAAAATGTGAAGAAAAAAAAATTCTAGAAATTTTTTTAGATTTTTAATTGATTTTCAAAGTTCAGAAAGTGCGAATTTCGGTGTTTCCTGCCTTTACATTTCTCCTCATAACTTAGGCTAGAAAAAAGATAGAGAAACAAAATAAACGCCATTCTACTCAGAACTATACAGGCTTTCACCAAATATGTCACAAGAGTATCTTCGTTAATATTTTACCCATGTGAACGCAAACGCAAAATTTTAAAACGCATTTCCGAAAAAAATGTTTTATTTAAAAATTTCAAAAAAATGCACATGGGCCTGCTATGCCCTTAGCCACATCTGTACCAAAATTCAAGTTGGGATCGCGATGGGATAATATTTTAAAATATAACTATTACAGTGTCATTCCGAAAATCTTGAATTCAGATCTGTTCAGCCTGTGGTCTAAAATGACAGTGAAGTCCATGAAGTGGTAGAAGGCGGCACAAGATTGGCAATGGATGACATAACTGGTTATGTGACCTGTGAATATGATCGGCGCTGGTGGCTGGCTACTGTACTCTCCAAAGATTGTGAAAATGAAGACATAAAATGGACTTTTTTGCATCCTTCTGGTCCAGCACCATCCTTTGTGTATCCAAGAAAACCAGACATCTTACAAGTCAACAAAAATCAGATATTAACTCAGGTGGAGCCGAACACCATGACAGGCCGTACATACTCTTTGACACAAAAGGAAATGGCCATTGCTAGTAAGCGCTTATGGACAAGATTACATTTCACTCACTAGAAAGGACAAATTGATGATAAAAGGCCAGTAGTTTATAAACCTCCTATTAATTGTTTGATTGGTTCATATTTTATAGAATGAGGATTTATCTACTGGACTATTTTTCTTAATTAATTACATGTTTAGTGATATAATAAAAAACAATTGTTACATGTAGAAATAGGTGTTATAAATATTGGTTCTTGTACTCTTGTTAACATATAATTAGGATGAGACTATTTAGAAAATCGCACTTGAGGATATGAGCAGCTTTTTTCTTTCGGTTTGTTCAATGCACTCAGGTTGAAAATGCTGAACAAGCTGTGTTCTGATGATAAGATGTATTTATTGTGGCACTTATGGGATTTGTTTTTTGTTTCCCTTTATTGTTGCATATAAATGTTGAATTCAGCAAGTTGTAATTTGAAAAGAAAAAAGGAAGAAGCTCACACAAACATAAAATCAGATGATTCAAGGCTTAAAAAATTTTTTTTAAAAAATTGATCCCAATTTGGTCCCAAGTTGAAAACCTGTACAAATATAACCAAGAACACAAGTAACACAAATGCACTTTTTCACAATTTTAGAACATACGTTTTTTTCACAATTGCGCATCAAAATTTTGAATTTGATTTCTCCAAAACAAAATATAAAGAAACATCGTCTTGTGACATATCAAATGAAAGCCGGTACCGCTCTGAGAAAAATGATGCCTCTCCCACCTATTTATCTTAATTCTAGCCCAAGATATGTTAAAAAATGTAAAGCCATACCAGGCCAAAATTCACACTTTTTCAAAACTTTAGAAGTCTATAAAAAATTAACTGATGAAGAAAAAAATTCAAAACTTTTTATTTGTAATTAACTTAAGTTGTACTTCATAAAAAATAAAAATAAAAAAAATCTAAAGACGTCAGGTAAAAAAAATATTCCTATTTGGATCACTTGATATGGAATGACCCGGGTGTCCTTAAGTGTCCGTTTGCAAAGATGTCCGATTTTTTTCAAGCAGACGGCAAAATCCTACATGTAGGACACTTACATGTAAACGGACACTTAAGGACACCCACAGACACTACATGGTGTCCCATTTAAAACCATGCAAATTGTGAACGGACACAGCTAGTGTCCGATGCTAAAATCTTCTACAGACATTAGCATCGGACACTAGCTGTTGGACACCGACGCTAGTGTGAACCCTGCTTAAGTGATCATTGTCTTTAGCTTGGGAAAGCCCTTTAATGCTAGTGTTTACGCCGTCTGTTTGTATGTTAATGAGCTATGTTATGGATAATTCACCAGTCTATTTAGTCTGGAAGGCCCGTTAATGCCAATGGCTATGTCTTCTGTCTGAAAATGTCATTTATTTATTTAATTTTTTCAACTTTTATCCTGCAGTCTCCCACATTGGCAAGACTGCCATGAGCTTTGGAGTAAGAAGAGGAGAAGACAGCGGCAGAGTGGCATCCCTGTAGAGGAGCCTCCTGCCATAAAGGCTCCACGAAAAGAAAGTGTATCTGCCCCTGCAGCAGACCCTATTAAAAATAGTAGCCCTGCACCTCCCGAACCTGCAAAGGCTGAGACTGGTACTGCAGACTCGGGTAAGTGCCTGAGTTAGGTTTTATATAGAATCTGTAAATCTTTTGAATATAGCCTACATGAGATTTTAACAAGCAAAGGCAGCCACACATTACGACAGGCTGTATAAAAAAAAAATAGTAATTTTCTTTTTTTGTTTCTAGCTGTTTTAGCAGATATCACACAGCATCTAAACCCAAGTGAACTGGCTATTCTTCTGAATCTTCTCCAAAGTCAAACAGACCTCAGTGTTGCCCAGATATCCCAGCTCCTAAATGTTCAGGCCAATCCAGACATGCAGCATCAGCTGGAAGTTCTCAACCAGTCCATTAATGCATTGACTACCACTGCGGTGTCATCTCAGACGGTGGAACCCCAGAAGGAAAATACAGCTGAAGAACAGGTGGAAATGGAAGGGCTGGCACCTCAGGGAGATGTGCAGAATGTTCTTGCTGTCCTGTTGAGCCAGTTCATCAAACCTCAGGAGGCAGCGGAAGCCCCTGGGGAAAGCAATGGAGAACAGAGCGGCGCAAATCCAACTGTACGGTTAAGACCAGAAGAGGAGGAAGAAAGTGCGGTGTTGGAGGAGGATGACGCAGGTAAATTCTGCTCACCCTGAGTCACCCATCTTGTCCACACTGCATTTAAGACAAGTAGGCATGACAGGGCCTTTTTTAAAATAAACTAAGGAGGCTGTGAAGACTTGGTGTAAAAACTGTCTTTGCACTCTGTAGTTTTTCTATGCAACAGGGAGAGGGTGGCTATATAGTATATTGAGTGGAGAATCCAGAGACCTCACACTCATGTATTTTGGTTTATAATAAACTGTAAAATTGAAACCATTCTCTTTAATCTTTTTATTTGCACTATTTATTGCACCTTGAAAGATCTGGACTGCAGATGGCATGTGTATAACAGAGTAAGAAAGCCTAACTGTTCACATTGCTTGCTTAACATGTTTATTTTCATCTGTTTTGCATCCCCCCCTCTTCTTCTTTCTTCACCCTTTATTCACACAAATAACAATAACTTACCTCTCATTTCTGTCTTCTCTCATGTTTTTACTAGGGTGACTCTCAACCTACACTGTTCATATAATGTATTATTTTATGCTAATGCAAGGAAATATACAAATAATGTAGGCCCCGAGATCAGTTCATCACCGCAACTCCCAACTTCTTGAAACTTGCTAAAACATCTATTGAAGTGGAAGTTGCATCTGGCTATACACATCCCATGCAGCGGCTGCTGAAGGGGAATAATACTATTTGCTGACCATTCATTTTGATAGTAAGGCGTGGCTAGACCAAATCCATCCATAATACTGCAGAAAACACAACTTTATAAAAAAAAAAAAAAAGCATGTACCATATTTTTCGGACTATAAGACGCACTGGACTATAAGACGCACCTAGGTTTTAGAGGAGGAAAATAGGGAAAAAAAATTTTGAAGCAAAAAATGGTAAAATATTTAATATATGGGAGTTGTAGTTTTGCAACAGCTGCAAGGCCACATTGACAGGTGACCCTGCAGCTGTACGGGGATGCATAGAGTGTTTTTTTTTGTGGGGCCAGCTGTACTTTTTAGTTATACCATTTTGGGGAATATCTATTGCTTAGATCACCTTTTATTGAAAAAAAAACCCGGTGGTTTATGATATATATATATATATATATATATATATATATATATATATATATATATATATATATATAATTTTTTTTTTTTTTCTAGGGACAGGAGGTGATTTAGAACTTTTATTTATATTTTTAAAGCTTTTTTTTTTTTTTTTTTTTTTTTTTTTTTTACTATTTTATTCCCCCCCGGGGGCTTGAACCTGCGGTCACTTGATTGCAAGTCCCATAGACGGCAATACAACTGTATTGCCGTCTATGGGACATTCTGTCTATTAGTATTACGGCTGGTCATAGAGACCAGCCGCAATACTAATACAGCAGTGACAGGCCTCGGAGCCTCATTAGGCTCCCGGCTGTCACCCGAACAGGTCGGCTCCTGCGATATCGCCGCGCAGGAGCCGGCCTGCAACTCTACAGGTACGGGGCTGGTGGGGACCGGCCCCGGGGGAGAAGGGGCCACCGATACTGACCCGGCATCCGCTGTACTAGAGAGGCGGATGCCGGGGAGGGATAGATGCCGGGGCCTGAGACATCGCTGCCCTGCCCTGAATGAAGCCAGCGGCGGGGGGACGGAGGAGCGGAATAGCAGCATCACTCCTCCCGCTGCTGGCTTCATGCAGGGCAGAGGAGCGCAGCGATGTCTCAGGCCCCGGCGTCTATCACTTGCTGGCTTCCGCCTCTCTAGTACAGCGGGTGCCAGGCGCCACATTCAGACTATAAGACGCACCCTTCTTTTCCCCCCAAATTTGGGGGAAAAAAAGTGCGTCTTATAGTCCGAAAAATACGGTAAATTTTACCTGCAAAAAATACATCATTTTGCTTGTAAACTTTTATGCAAAGGGATAGTAAATCTGTGCTTAAAGCTTATCTTAATCTTAAGACCTTCCTGGTGTACTCTGCAAGTGTTAAGTTCTAACTGGAGACTATTAGTACAAACCATCATACATTACTGTTAAAGCTTAGAAGCTGCGGCCTGGACCATCAGTGACATTCAGTTGATGCCCTGCTGCAATGGCCTGGATCAAAGCTAGCTATGACCCTGGCTGTTTAATCTAGTACATGCACAATCCGTAGTGACGGAGTTATCTCAACCAGCAACGACTCCACAATGTGATCATTTCATCTAACCCCCATTAAAAAGAATAAAAACTAAACAAATGGCAAAATGAAACCAATAAAAACTGCAGCTTTCCCCCCATGAAATAAGTCCTCATACCGTACTGATGATTGCAGAAAAAAAACAAATTATTAAATTTCAAAACGGGTCAAAAAAAAAATTGTTAAAATAAATTGTATGAAAATAGTGAATATTAAAAAGAATGTACATTGCGTTGACATGTCCATTATAACACACTGTGATCACTGTAAAAACAAAATCCATAAACCCATTTTCCCTCAAAGTTATACAATAGATACGTGTCCCCTTATGATGCCATATAAAAATACTAACCTCTCGTATATTTATATAGATAGAAGAATCAAAAAATAAGTTTGCACTCTTGTAGTGTGGCAATAAAAAGCACACATAACTCAGTGTTTAGAAGTTCAAGAACGATATAGAGGTGGGGATAAGTGATTTGGGGGTTATGTTGTAAAGGATATTGGATATATGGAGTGCTAGACGCCCTTATCTGTTGTGCATCTTTTTGAGATGGCCAAGTAATAGCACTTTGCTATATTGTCAGTCCCATAGAGTTGACTGGAGCACAACAGACATGTGCTTCTGTCACTTCACCCTCTTTATAGATGGTTCTCATCTATGCATATCCATAAAACTAAATACAGAACATCTACATCCAATTTTAGATAGATGGATGTCAACAAATCATTTGCCCATTCAAAGTCAGTAGGTTTTTTTTTTTTTTTTTTTTTATTTTGTTTTTAATATCAAGAGAACTTTCCCTTCACCTCAGTCTTAATCAGTGCAATGTGTATGTAAGATTTGTTATGCTGTCTTTGTAGGGACAGTGTATAAATGGTTTTTCAGATGTAATGGCGTAGTGCTAGGATATACCTTCTTTTTCTGATTGCAGGGAGACCCTTTCCACTGTGTTTATGGATTTTTCCTCAGTGGGTGGCTGAGTGCACTGCCATGCAGGAAAAAGTTAGAAAGCGGTCTTAGGCTCCCATACACATAGGAGACCAGTCATATGAACTGGTGGATTTCAGCAGGACTATATGACTATCTTGTGTGTATAGGGAGCCTACTGACTTACACGTATCGGGCGTGTTTCATTTTATGATCCCTTGTCTACCCTGTTGATAAGCTGCTGCCAAAGGTGTCTGTTAGCGATTGATCTCTCTTTCCTCATTGACAGGACACATCATGTGTGTGTATGAGGACATAGGGACGAATAGTTGTCAGCTAAGTATAACTATTGAAGGTGTGTAGTCACATTTTAGTTTCTTGCCATGTCTTCCAAGACGGGAATTAGTTTTTACTGTACTAAAGTCTACTAAACGCATTATGCATACAAACCTTTATTGTAACCCAGATTGTAGCGCCACCTCTTTGTGTCCAGGTGATACATATGATGATGCATTTAATATTTTCTGACCCTACTAATGAAAAGCAAACAAATGTGATCTTTTGACATGTCAGAACATCATGGCTTTGGAGCCTATGACCTCAAACTATAGTACATTAAATCCCTTTTAGGCCACCCAATTATCCCTATATTTTGATGGGATATCCTAAACTTATCAAAACTGTTTAACTGAAAAAAATACCCCTGTTGCCCATAGCATCCGCTGGAGCTCAGCTTTAATTTTTAAGCTCCTCTGCAGCGTGACGTACTCTCTGTGGTTGGTTGCAATAGACTGTAAGGCCAATCTTATCATATTCTCAGGCTTTTAGTTCTTTGCAGTGTCACGGTCCCTTCTTTTTGGTTCAGACTTGTAGGAACATCATTTTTCGCCCCAAGAATAGGCTATTAATTTTTAGCCTTGGATAATCCTTTTAAAGTCTGCCTCCATTTATGCGCTAGGACCATAGAGGTTTCTGGACATGCACGCCTTGTGCCTTGTTCCGTGTCCTGGAGGCCACAGCCTGATGGACCCCACTGACTATCAATTACATCCTGTAGTGGTCTTCTGAGGTGTCTGCTGTTCTGTTGTCTGCAGTAGCTGCTGCGTGCAACCTGAATATGTTCCTAAAGGGGTTTTCCATTAGGTTGTTTTATAGATAGATAAATAGATTATATAATGGGCCTGCACTGATCCAATATATATGGCTTGTTCTATGGACAGGCTATAAAAAAAACTCCCAGAAAATACATATTCACAAATACAGCACCAGATCTATTGGATGAAGCAGTCATTTGAGAAAATCATGTCGAGAGAGTTGTACTGTGTCTATGGGTGGGTAGGAGGGGCGATGGGGCATTACAATAGTCTGTTGGGTATTCTCATTGACACCAGAGGGGAAAAAATTGCATTAACACATGTATTTTGTGTAGTAGTGGTGTACTGACTATTAAGGGAATTGGTCCAGCTGTGAATAGAGTATTATAGAACAAGAGCCCGGCAGATTGATATATAGTTTTACAGGAAAGGATTTAGTCTAACTTGTATTTCATCCATTTTATCTCCTCTTGGAGTCCAGTGGGCAGACTTATTAGTGAGTGACCGTATTCCCTCTGTAAGTATCACGCAGAGATCTCGGGTACTGTTTAGTACCGCCCACTGGACTCCTAAGCACAGGACGAACTACAAGTAAATCTTTTCCTATAAAACTATATGGATCTTCTTGGCTCTTCCTACGGTGTAACATGCTGCCTATAGACCAGACTTGCCTTAAGTCCCATAATAGGGTCTATTAGCTTAGAGTGAGGGATGCGAGCTGTGACTATTCGGTGAGATAAACCTTCTCCTGGATTATTAGGGCTACAGGTAAGGGTCATTGTATCACTATATATTGCCCTCCAGCAGAATTAGTTGCAAATTGTTTTCTTGTGCACTTTGTATTGTATTATACATTGTTCTTTTTTTCTATCCGCAAGTAGTGTGTGGTCCATGTGTAAATATGTTTTTTTTTTTTTTTTTTTCTGTTACCTATATGCATTTTTAAAGATGGTGTCAAAGGAAGTAACCTTTCCCCAGCCTCTCACCCTCGTATCCTGCCACCAGAAAAGAGACCACCTGAACCGCCGGGTCCCCCTCCACCACCACCTATTCCAGAGGGAGATGCTACAGATGCAAATCCAGTGGTAACGACTGCCCTGATGCAACGTTTTACTCACTCTGAAGTGGACCCAGACCCTGTGAAGGGGGTTAAAGACACTCACAGACAACCCTCAGACTTTTCCCGAAAACTATCCTCCAGGACTTACAGCTCTGAGGGCCCCGAGGATGTATATAATGTAGGGTCCGATGACAGAGACTCAGGGCAGCTACTTGGGGAATGTTCTCCTCAGTCTGTAGCTAAAAGCAGGACATTCCCAGCACAACTGGGGGAAACAAGTGGTTACCAGGGAACAGGATCCCTGCAGTTCCCAGGGGATCAAGACCTCAGGTTTACAAGGGTCCCACTAGGAATGCACTCCGGCACCGTGCCTCCAACTGGACAAATAGAGGCGAGCAGTAACAGTTCTCACCTTTACCAAGAAGCCAAAATCTCTAATTACAGTGAGTTGGGGTCAGGGACTGCAGCGGCAGGAACAAACCAGGCATGGGTGGCCCCTGCTCAGGCTTTCAGCAAGGCATACAGAGCACCAACCCGTGCACCTCAAAGAGGGGGACGGGGACGAGGAGTTCCTTACTGAAATCCAGTGACATTGCCATGAAACCTCCATCCTTCCGATCTGCTTCCCAATAGGGTGACAGATACATTGTGGCTGATTGTAGCGGCTGCACTTATTCTATACCCACAGAGCCTTGAAATTTAGTTGGGATTGCAAAAAAGAAATGGGATGTGTGAGAAAAGTGGTACTGACTTGAGAATGGTCCATTGCTGCTCCGCCAATATGTGTTGGACACCTTGATCTTTTGACTTAAGTTTGTTCATCCTTTATTCATTTTTCTATTTTGGCTATGTGACGGTTCATCAGAAATGGCAAGTATCCATGTTTTAAGACGGTTATAAGGCAGGCTGTATAACACAGGTTATGTGTTCTACGTTATCTCTTCTGGCGCTAAAGGGCTCATTCTGTTGCATATAGAGCCTTATGGAAATTAAATTGGTAAGTGGCATTGCTCAGGAAACTAGAGAGATGCCACATGAATGCAGCTGGCTGTGTAATATGTTTTTTATTTTGTCTTTTTTTTTTTTTTTCCTCGTGTCATAAACTGCTGGATTCTACATACAACTTCACTGATCTCTAATTGGCGCCTCTTTGTTTTTTTTTGTTTTTTTGTTTTGTTTTTTTACCTCAAATTTGGCAGAGAGTCTCCTGACCTTAGGAAAATCTAAGAAAACAGACTGGCAGTGGGCAGGTATTATTATTGTAATGCCCTATTGAGTTTATATAAATCTATACTTTTTTAAGTTTTATTTTTTAGGACTAAGTAGGCCACTGTGACAAAAATTCCACTTTTTTTTTTCCCTCTTCTCCCTTTTATTTCTTATATACTGCAGTTGACACCATGAAGTTTTTTTTTAAGCTGTTAAAGGGCCTAGCTGAATAAATACAAATGACAAAAGAGAAATCTTGTGTTTTACATAGTTACTGAGGGGTCTTGCTGCACTATTTATTTACTGTAATGACAAACCGCATACATGGGGTTCATCTATTCTCATTTTTCCTAAAATTAGAGTGAACCTCTTATGATTGGGAAGATTTATCAAAATCGCTGCAGAGAAATTTGCAGCAGTTGCATATGTAAAACTTTGTATTGTATCTTTACTAGAGATGAGCGAGTAGGTATTCGATCGAATACTACGGTATTCGAAATATTCGTACTCGATCGAATACTATCTCTATTCACAGTAAGTATTCGATTCAGAACCAGCGTTGATTGGCCGAATGTTATACAGTGTATAGTATTCGGCAAATCAACACTAATTCTGCAGCAGGCTCGTCCCTGCTAGTCGGGAGAGCTGGCAGCTTGCTGTTACGAGGGAACTGACTTTTTCTCATAGGAATGAATTGACCAGCGTTGATTGGCCAGTGTACAGCATTCGTCCAATTAACGCTGGTTCTGCCGGAGGCTCGTCTGCGAGGAGGCGGAGTCTAAGATCGGACCACAGCAGTCTCCATTGTGGTCTTAGACTCCGCCTCCTCACAGACGAGCCTCCGGCAGAACCAGCGTTGATTGGCCGTATGCTGTACGCTGGCCAATCAACGCTGGTCAATTCATTCCTATGAGAAAATGTAAACTGCCTCGTAACAGCAAGCTGCCAGCTCTCCTGGCTAGCAAGGATGAGCCTGCTGCAGAACCAACGTTGATTGGCCAAATGCTATACAGTGTATAGCATTCGGCAAATCAATGCTGGTTCTGCAGCAAGCTCGTCTTTGCTAGTCGGGAGAGCTGGCAGCTTGCGGTTACGAGGGAGCTGACTTTTTATCAGCGCAACTGCAAGCGCTGTGCAGTTAAACTGCACCGACCCCATAGACTTTAATGGAGTCCGTGCACTTTAACTGCACAGGGCTCCTCCTAAACACTCTCCTCCTGCTATTCGTGGACTTGGTGACTCTTTTTTAGTCGAATAGTGATTTCCCCTGAAACAAGCATTTTTTCCCCATAGACTATAATGGAATTCAATATTGGATCGAGTAGTCGAATATTGAGGCTCTACTCGAAACGAATATCGAATCTCAAATATTTCACTGTTTGCCCATCTCTATATCTTATTAAAGAAATGTTTCCTTCTCCACGTGTCAGTCTGAGTTACTTTTTACAAAGAAGTCTATGGCGAGAGGAAGGGGAGGAGCTGGCTGCTAAAAAGGAAAGAAAAAAAACACTCTGCTACACAAGTGAAAAAGCTCTCTTGATACTTCTGTATCTTCAAGATAAGACTCTACCACTGCACGGAATAAGACAATAAATCGGTCATCAAGCCTTCCCCCTTCTCTTCTATAGACGTCTATGTGTGGGATGACTACAGAGTTTGATTCTGTACAGATAGGGAGCAGCCTAATAAGTGGAGTAGGAAAGGGGTTTCTTTAATATAATATATTAGTTTCTTGTATTCACCTGTTGTTCATTTGTTAGAACAGGTGAATATACTGTAAATGTTATATTGTAATTGACCTATGGTTTAAAAGGGAACCTTTGGCGAGGATGTTGACGCTGAATCCGCCTCAAAATCAGCCTCCAAAAAAAAGCCTCCCAACAGACTTCTATTGGGAGACTTTTTGGAGGTGGATTCAGCATCAACATCCTTGCCAAAAAAACTCTGTGTGAGCTGACCCTTTCAGTGACCTGGGACACTAAACCGCCTGCAGGGCCCTTTGGACCAAGGATTTAGCGTACCTGTTGCAAAAGTCATCCGTGCCTGCACAAAAAAATACCCAAAAACCTTCTATATTCCGCGTGCACTTGTGCTCCCTGTGCTGGCACGATCCTTGTGTGAAGCTAGAGGAGTACACCTTGGGCACATGTGTAGTAAAGCCCGGGTCTACTTTTTTTTTTTTTTTTTTTTTTTTTTTGCTAAATTGATGCATGGATGGCATTACAACTGGCTGATTTGGGGAACTAAACCCCTGGTCCTTAGGAATATGTGAGTGGTTTAGTGCCCCAAATTGCCTTGACATGTTCCCTTAAAATGATATAAACAATCATCACTATGTTAATGGACAAAATGCAGTGATCTATTCTATATGGGACATAAACAATGGTTTGGGGCTCAACTGATGTTATTGGGCTAAGGACATACTAGTGAAATTTTGTAATGCCGTTGTTTTTTTGTTTTATTTTTAAAGGGATGCTCCTGTAATAAGTTGTACCCTATACACTGGATAAGTAATAACTGCTAGATTAGTGAGGCTTGACCGCTGGGATTCTCATCAATCACAAAAAACAGGGGTCCAAAGTTCCCCGATTTAAATAAACATTTTACTGCTGTCGATATTTGGGCACTTTACCAGAATGCCCCTTAAACTACTAAACAATAACTGCTATTCAGAGGAGTAAATTAGGTTGTCCACAAAACTAGGTAGGGTCCGACACCTGGGCCCCCGGCCAATCAGCAGTATGAAGAGGCTGCAGTGTTCACATTAGTACTGACTCCTCTCCACTACTTACCAAGCATGGCACTGTACAATCCTGCAGTGGTTATGCTTGGTATTGCAGCTCTGTTTACTTGAATGGGACTGAGCTGCAAACGGACCATTTAACCAATGAACATGACATCATGTGATCTGTGAAGTGGAAGGTGTTCTCATGGAGTGCCACTGCAAATGGCTGGTCCACAGGGGTTCCAGGTGTGAGACCCCACAGATCTTTGTCCTCACTGTACAACTACAGTGTTGAGGAGTTAGATAGGAGTAGTGGTCACACATGTTCCCTGACACTCCACTGAATGTAGAACCAGCAGAAATATCCGAGTTTTTCACTTGACTGTTTGGCAGCCCTGTAGTGCACGTCTGACTGCTCCTCTGAAGACCCCTGTTCTATTGATAGATGGGAATCCAAGTGCTTGGACCCTCGGAGATCTTGCATTTACCAACTTTCCTGTGTATAGGTGATGAATATCTTTTGTGGGGAAAATTAAAACCCTTTAAATGGGTTGTCCAGGCTAAAATAATAATTTTTAAATTAGGCTGGAGGATGTGAAAACAAAAACCATACTCGCCTGTCTCCAATGCTCCGGTGCCTTCCCGGCGTGGTCCAGTCCTTCCACTCAGCTGACTTCTTGCGGTGAAGTTCCTCGCTGGCTGTGATCTCCCGAGTCCCTTCCACTAAGGACTGGTCACATGTGATGGGGGCTTCTGCCGGCAGACCACAACGGAGCTGCTGGGGTCAGGCGAGTATGTGTTTTTATTTTTATTTATTATTTTTTGTTTGATTTTCACCTCCCCAGCCTCATTAAAAAATAACATTTTAGACACTACCCCTTAAAGCCTTAAATATTGGGGGGCAATTTATGAAGCTGTCCAAAAGGAAAGCCGTTTATAAAGGTTCAGTAGCAAGTTTACCTACTTCTGGGTATCGTGATCTATTCTGCAATGCCAAGACAACTGAGTTATGAATGAAAATGCTGAAAAAAGTGCAAAAGAATCATCACAAACGATAGCTATTACTTACAGACATGTTGGAATTTTCTGACAAACCACCAAAACCAGATTTTTCTTTATGATCTATGTAATAAAATGTGAATATACCCTGTCCTGTGTAAGATCTACATCTCTCCAAAAAAAGGGGTTTACACATACTCCAGTTTTCTCTCTCTAATTTTAGGATTTTGATCTCATACGTGAGGTGCGGGATTCTGGTACACAGTACTAGTGAAAGGGACAAGTTTCTTATTTTTCCTTATCTACACAACTGTGTTATAGATCAAGGTTGTATAGATTTGTACCTGAAGATATCTGTACAGGAATATATTCATGCAAAATTTACTTTTTTTTTTTCTTTAGATTGTGAGCCCCACACAGAGCTCACAATGTACATTTTTTTCCTATCAGTATGTTTTTTTGGGAATATGGTAGGGAAATCCATGCAAACACGGGGAGAACATACTCCTTGCAGTTGGTTTTTTGCCCTTGGCAGGATTTGAACACCAGGACTCCAGTGCTGCAAGGCTGCAGTGCTAACCACTGAGCCACCGTGTGGCCCCACAAAATTTACTTAAATCTGAAAAGACCTTTGACCACTGAGGGCGGGTTCACACCTGCGCCCGGCCTCTGTTTTAGCCAATCCGGCGGGTTTCCATCTTCTTCTCCGAGAAACTGGACAGGGGACGGAAACCCAGCAGTCAGTTTTCAAACCCATTCACTTGAACGGGTTTGTAAAGTGACCGCCTGTGTGTGTCTTTTGCCTCTCCGCGATGAAACCATTAAATTTAGCTGAACACAAAGTCAGACATGCAGGACCTTATGTCCAGTTAAAAAAAAAAAAAAAAAAACTTTTGCTGCGGACAGGCAGAAGATGAACACATTGGCTAAAGCGGAGACCTTATCATTATCATTATGCGACATGAAAGTTGTAGAAAAGCCAAACTTATTTGATTTTGCTGGTAAGTCACATGTAACTTTTTATTTTCTTTTTCTTTTTTTTTTTACCTAGACTTCAGTAGTACTCGTATGTGACATGTCTATGTCTTGACCGTGTTTTTACAGCTAAATCATAGCTCTAAAAAGTTGCACACCTGTTTTAGTTGTATGGCTTTTTACCATGGGAGATATGTTGTTGTGTAGCCATAGTCTAAAAATCAGTCAAGTCATAGCTTGCATGTAACTTCCATTGAATTTTTTTTTATTTTTTCCTATCAGTATGTCTTTGGAGTGTGATAGGAAACCCATACAAACTCCTTGCAGATGTTGTCCTTTGTTGGATTCGAACCTAGGACTCCAGCGCAAAACTGCGGTGCTAACCACTGAGACACCGTGTTGCCCCTTCCATTGACTTTGAATACGACTTATGACCAAAACAATATTGGATTTTTTTCCATCTGTGTTGTCACACGTTGTGATGCGATAATATAGACCATATGTTAAGACCTGACACCCCGTCCTCATTGTGTCCATGTTCCCTTTGACCCCACTTTGTGCCCCTATATAATGCCCTCCTATGTGTAACACACAGCATAATGCCTTCTACTGGCCCCCACTTGGTATAATGGTCTTATTGGTGTACCCACTCAGAATATTGCCCCGTTAGTGCATCCGCATGGTACATTGCCCCCTCTACCAAACCATGTGCACAGGTCTAGGGGGGTCTGCAGGAAACTCTCTTTGCTCCATAATAACACAGACAGTAGTCGGTAGAAAGACTGATCTCCCAACCACTGTCCCTTTTGCAACTATGTAGCACAGTAGTGGTGGAGCAGGGATCTGCAGGAGTATCAGGATGGCTATGCTGCTGTGCAGGCAGCGGGATGAGAGCTGGTCCCAGTTTTGTACTACTGCTGTATAGGCAGCGGGGGCGATAGCTGACGCAGAATGGAATATGGTTGCTATAAAGGGGCAAGTAGACACAGACAAAGTTGTGGGATGGAAAGAACATTTTATTTTACCAAATCATACTGAATGCATGGATTAACAGAGTTTAGGCCGTAATCTTCTCTCTGTGACCTGAAGAACTCTAGTCCCCCAAAGATGAACTTCTTTAAAGATGGTGGTGTTAATATGAGTAAGGGAAGCTTAGTCATTGCCTATGAGATGTGTAAGAATAATGGATTTGCTTGATTTGTCTTCAGATCATCCTCCAGGTGGCACTGTTGCTTGTTACTTGGTGTAACCTGTACTTTTGTAGATATGGCTTCTCACAAACTCTCGGGTCATGTTGCTGTAGGGCAGTCCTTTGTAGCTGGTAGATTTTATGGTGGTTCTTTGGTAGCGTTCTGTACATGATGCCTTTTATAGAAGATAGGGGTAAGCTTGATGCAAAGTTAACTGTTCTTTAAAGTGTTTAATTTCAGGAAACAGATTCTTTTTAAGGGTCTACTTCTACTTCTTTCCAAGGGTCTTCCATCATGGATTGATTGTAGAACATTGATATCTCTTGGAATTACTTCTGTAAGGTACCTGTTAGTGGAGAAGCTCAGGTTTAGACCTAGTGCATATGGGTACGTCACGTTATAAGAAGCTGATATCTGGGTGCCTGACTGCTCAGGCCTACAGCAATTTCCTATAATCTTTGCAGTGTGAAGGTTAGGTCATAGAAACAATTGTTCATTCATTTTCAATACCACCGCTGGTGAAATGAAGTATTTCACAGTTTCTATTGAAGGGGTTATCGACTTTCTTTAGAACTATTAGATCTATAAGGGTACAGCACCCAGGACCCATGCAGATCATCCCATACAAAGTGTAGCACTAGCTTTAATTCTGGCAGTGGTTTCATAGACTTCAATAGGATGAGTAAGCAGTCTGGCTCTTTGCATGTGAACATTACCAGGAGCCATATTGTCCCTGACAGATGATCAGTGGGGGGG
Organism: Leptodactylus fuscus; assembly: GCF_031893055.1. NCBI lineage: Eukaryota > Metazoa > Chordata > Amphibia > Anura > Leptodactylidae > Leptodactylus > Leptodactylus fuscus. The sequence goes on along the minus strand of NC_134270.1, from coordinate 126,355,034 downwards.
TCCCAGGTGTTTGGACCATTGCACATCTAATATTGACGACCTATTCATAGATATTAGAAAATGAATGGCCTGTCCATGTTATTCATGTCCTTCAGAGCATCAGGTGCTCTTTGTAAGCTTAGTTACTTGTAAGCCCCTTTCACACGGTCAGTAATTTGCGTCAGTATTTAGAAGTTACAACCAGAAGTGGCAGAAATCTTTCCATGATAACTTTTCTCAGATAAGATTCCACTCCTAGATTTAGCATAAAAATACTAATGCAAAATACTGACTTAACCTGTCTGACCTGTAGCCTTACCTTTCACCTTTACTATGAAATTTATTTATTTATTTTTTTTTTTTAGGAATTAACCCTACTGTTGCTATGCATATCAGTTTCCTTGGTCATAGAGGAGATTGATGGGAGTCTCTGGTATTGGACCTCCACTAAACTCTGAGGCCTAGATTTACCCAGTATTTATCACCTACCTGTATGTTCTTCTCAGGATATACAGAGCGGTTCTATGAACTCCGTTTAGGAATAGGTTTAAATCTGAGACAACTTGGGGTGTAGGCAGGTTTTATGTTGTAATAAGATGCCGAATTCCGTTGATTAAGAGATCTGAGTCGTCGGTATTCGTAGTATCCATGTGCCCCATAAGAAAAAATGTAAATTTGAGGGCTCCAGGTATTCGGCGAGGCTGACAAACTTGTGCTTTGCAGGTTTTCTTGCGGTGGTATCGCGTTTTCTGGTGGACTGTTTCTCTCTTGGATGTGGGATGGTGACGTTCCCTCTTCTCCAATTCCTCTGACTTGGGGAGAATTCATTTTCTCTGACCTGGTTTATTTGTATCTGAAGTAAACAATAGTGATATCAGAATTATGAAATGTTTCATGGTAAAGAACAGGGATCTTTCTTATAAGACAGAGCATTGCCTGCAGCAGTCTTGGCTTGATGTAGATTGTAGTTCTGAAACACTTGAGTCACAGGTCAGAAACCCTGCCTTTTGGCCAATATGGCCATGTAAATAAGCCCTTTCAAAAGTCTGATACTGTTCTTATGAACAGTGGGGACCCCTAGTTATCAAACCCTTAAACTTATCTTACAGATATAGGATATGTTAGGACTGTGGTAAAACCTCTGTGTTGTGGCCACCTACTACACAGGGCACTGAGCCATTTTCTTCTGGCTCTGTGTACAGTATCAGACGTCCATCAGATATCAGGCCATACATTTAAAAAGCTGGACAGCAGCCTATCAGTGAGGGTACTGCTGTAAGACCCCCACTCATCTCATATTGATGTCCTATGTTTAGGATGGGTTATTAATATTTTTAGCCCACAAAACACCTTTAGTAAATTAGCTGTCAGCAAGTTCCCATCATGGTGGCTGCAGGCGGCCCGCATTATGTCAGATTAAAGGGAACTTATCAAGATGATTGGGATACTAAACCACGCACAGATCCTTATGGAATGGTGTTTTAGTCTCCCAAATAGCCCTATTGTAACATTATCAGTACCCACAATAAAAATAATAAACCTCTAAGCTCATCCAGTCGCTGTACTCTGGGTCACAAGCTAGGTGTACTAGGTAAGTAAAAAGGTTTAAATGTCTCTTATCGCATTAGCAGAAACTGTTTCAATAAGGCTGGTTGGGTCACTAAACCCTTGTTCTATAATGGCCTGTGCATGGTTTATTCTACCGAATTGACCTAACAGGTTCCCTTTAAGACCCATCTTGTGGAAATGCAGGCGCTTTTTTTTTTTTTTTGCGGTTTTGTGAGCTAAAGCCAGTAGTGGATTGAGCAGAAGGGAGACGTATAAGAGTTTCCTATATATTTCCCATTCCTTTTATAGCCGTTCTTGGTTTTGCCTCAAAGGGATTGTATCTTTAAAACTTTTTTTAAGACGTCAGAATAGCCTTAAAAAAGGCTAATCTTCTCCTACCTTTTGTTGTCTTCCCCGTGCTGCCGTTCGCAAGAAATTCAGTTTTTCTCGGTATGTAAATGAGTTCTTTCGCACGGCGGCGCGAGAAGACAACAAAAGGTAGAATAGCCTTTCTTAAGGCTTTTTCGACGTGTTAGTTAGAAAAAAAAATAAAATTTAAAGATAGGATCCCGTTTAAAAAAAAAAAAAAAAATCAACAAAATCTGCAACAAAAAAAGGACTTGCAGGACTCCAGGACTTGCATATTAATAATTAAATTTGATAGGTCACAAAACTTGATCAGTGCAAACTCACTTCAGCAGCACATATACTAAAACTGGAACAATACATAGAAGATTAGCATGGGCCCCTCTGCAAGGGTGACACGCAAATTTGTGAAGCGATCCATTAAAAAAAATTTTTAAAGCAGAATTCTGGCATCAAAAAGTCGCAAAATATAAAGTGTACAGTTTAATTTCCCCATGTCCCATCACTTCCTTACCTTAAATCTTGTCTTTGCTATCCACAGAAGTAATGTTGCTGCTGGGCTGAGTTCAGTATTTATAGGGATCTGGTGGAGCCTTTATATTGTCATGTAATGTGATGATGTCATCGGTAAACAAGAGCACATTCACAGGTATTAAGTAGATTCACAGGTAGACCTTGACCAGTGAAACCTTTTATCTATCTATCTATCTATCTATCTATCTATCTATCTATCTATCTATCTATCTATCTATCTATCTATCTATCTATCATTAATGGGGTCTCTCCTTTTAAAACTGAAAGTGGCAGAGAGAGTTCTGTGGTTTTTGGTGTTTTCTATGAGAAATCTCCAATGGAAGATACTGCATTTCAAAAACATTCACTTCTGCATTTTTTCAGGTTCCCCCTCCCCACCATGTGTAGATAACATTAAATAGCCCCATTCACTTTGCCAGAACTGTAAATTGCTTTTTTCCCCCCACTGACTTGGCAATGTGGGGCCTCAGCCATGAAATAGTTCTCAGGACTGTTTTTAAGGCCTGTTTGTTTAACTATCTGTTTTTGCAGACTAAAGAAATAGATGTTGTATATGCGGGGTTTTTTTTTTTATTTCCATGTGCCATGCGTGTCCTTTCCATGAGACGTCTGGGTGTCGATTTTTGTTTAAATTAGTTTAGCAAGTTACTAACATTAGCACATGTTACCCCCTCAGACTTGTGTCTTCAGCCCCATTGTCCTCCCCTATTATTATTCTATAGGGTCTTGTCATTGTATTTAGATTACAACCTAAGTCTTGTCAGACCACCTGGTGAAAATCTTGTAAAGGCATGAGCCGCCTTCAATTGCATCTCTTCATCAGTCATTGATAGTAGAGGCCTCATGTAAATGGGGGGCCTGTATGGGTGAGAACTGATCATATTATTGGTTACCCCTCCCCCATGCAGTTTTCATTGATCAACTTATTTGCTCCTCCCGTGTATAGGCGTCCTGAGATAATTGTTAGGGCTTATTCATACATCTACATTTCATTTTCATTCATCGTTTTTCTTTTCACGAACCATGGGTCTGTAAAGAATAAAAATAAGTCCAGCTCTCCATGTATTTCCACATGCTCATGGTTCACATCAATGATGTAAGTCTATGGGTCAGTGAAAAATAAGGACAACACCCGTGGCATCTGTTTTTCATAGACCCAAAAACTTGAATTGAAATGTGAGAATGAGGCCTTATAGTCTTGTTTCATTGCTGCGAACACTGCGGAGGCGTTTACATGGCCCAATGCAAACGGTATAGAGAAGACCCAACATTACTACAATTGTATGACCCCGTGTGTACAGTTCTATGGCAGCGGCAGGGGTGTACTGTAGGTTACTGGCTCTTATACACGTGTTAGACATTCTTATTATCGGGGGCCAGCAGCCATATAAGCAGAGCTGTAGAGTCTGTAGGCCAAGCCAACACCAACTCCTCTTCTCATTTTCCACAGCTCAACTCTGGCTCGTTTTTTCATAGATGGCTGACCGACCTGGCCAGACAGAATCAGGAAAGCTCCTCTAAGGGCCTATTTAGCATGCTGGATTTTGGAAGGCTTAGACTATTGAGACCATTTTCACCAACCTGATTCACCTATTGAAGTCAAGGGGTCTGTGAACAAATGCATGTATTAGTGCCCTAAGGCTGTGCTATCAATTATACCAGAAAAGTGACATGAATATGAGAATTTATGTATTACCTACCCGACTGGATAGGTAAAAAATGCTAAACGGGTAAGGATCCAAACACTGGGGTCCCCACTTGTCAACTGGAAGGAGGACACAAAGTCCCCATTTTCCCTAGCCATAAGGCAGGGGTAGGGAACCGCGGCTCTCCAGCTGTTGCAAAACTACAACTCCCAGCATGCATACTTGGTCTGCTCTTCTTGTAACTCCCATGGAAGTGAATGGAACATGTTGGGAGTTGTAGTTTCACAGCAGCTGGAGGGCCAAGGTTCCCTACCCCTGCCATAGGGGCGTGGCTAGGGAGAGTTTAAATTGAGTATCAGCTAAGTAAGCGCCTGCCTCTCCATTCCAATTTAATGTATAGCATTGTATATTGGACTGCAGTAATGGTTTCTATGGCACTCCTAGGTTCAGGCTTACTTCATTCCCGTGGAACATCTTTGCCACCCAGTCTCGTCGTTTTGTTGCCTTCCTCTCCCTTTAAGGGGGCGTTCACACTACCGTTGGTGTCCGTTATGAAGGTGTCCGTTTAAAAGAAAAAAAACGGACACCTATCATAACGGACATTAACGGACACTAACTGATCCTAACTGATGTTAATGTGTCCGTTTTCTTAACTGATCCATTTAATGGATCAGTTAAAAAAAAAAACGGACGCATTAGTATCAGGGCTCGTTCACATCTGCGCCCAGGTGTCCGTACTTGAGGTTTCCGTTTCCTGCCTAAAACAGAGCAGGAGACGGAAACCTGCAGGAGTCTCTCTCACCCATTCATTTGAATAGGTGAGAGAGATGTCCGGCCGTGCGCGGCGGTGAGCGTTTTGCGCTCTCCGCCGCGAAACTGGGTTTTATAATCCGGACACAGAGTCGGACATGCAGTACTATGTGTCCGGATAAAAAAATCCGGTTTCGCGGCGGAGAGCATAAAACGCTCACCGCCGCGCACGGCCGGACCCGGTCTGTGGTTTCCGTCTTCTGGCATGCAGAAGACGGAAACCATAGAACGGAGACCGTGAACGCAGGTGTGAACCTAGCGTCAGTTAGCATCAGTTAGTGTCCGTTTTTTATACTGTCCATTTTTTCTTTTTTGCTGTTTATGCTTTCTGAGCATGTGCAGAAAATAAACGGACAGAAAATAATGGACTGTAACTGATGGCCATCAGTTACTGTCCGTTATATGTCCGTTGCCCATAGACCTCAATGTTAAAAAAAAAAAAAAAAAAAAACGGACGCTTTCTGTCCGTTTTTTCAAACGGACAAAAAAATCCTGCATGTGTGATTTCACTGTCCGCTTGAAAAAACTGACATGGTTGTTAACGGACCCTTAAGGACACAAACGGACAACAGATGAAATCCCATTGAAATGAATGGAAGTTGTAACGGACACAGCTAGTGTCCGTTGCTAAAATCTTGAACGGACAGTAGCAACGGACACTGCAATCGGACACCAACGGTAGTGTGAACGCCCCCTAAGCCGTGTTCTCAAAAGGCATTTTGTAAAAGTTTTTCCATTGTTTAGTAAACGCATAAAGAAACAATGCTACACATAATGTAAGACAGAGAATGCTAATTTTGTCATTGTGCGCATTTGCTGCTTGCTTTGCTTAATTCTTTTTATTCAAAAAGCATGCATTTCTGAAACACAAGTGTTTTTCATATGCATTTTCAGCTAAGTTTATAAAATGGCAGAAAAACGCCACATGAGAGCTCCTCTGTAGGGATACCACTAAAGTGGTTTGTTTGAGTCTAGATGAAATTTGATTAAAAGACAGGAAGTGGCCAAAAAAAAAAAAAAGAAGCCTATATGTCTCTTCTAATTCCCCTGTTGATACACTGCCACTGCTCTGATGGTCCCTGCATGTCTTTGTTGATCTTATGGTCATGGTGACATATATTGTATTAACACCACTATGGCAAGGTTCACACATCTGTAAATGGATTTCCGTGGGGGGGGGGGGGGGGGGGTTCGCTTGCAAATCCCCAATCGGAAACCTAAACTGCATTAAAAAGTGTTTACCTTAGTAAACCCCATAAACAGTAATTTGGTCCGTGTGGTTTATGGGCGGAAAATGCGAAGAGCAGCGCTTTTCTCTCTGCATTTTTCATGCAGGAAGGGGAATGGAATCCCCATATGGGAGTACAAACACTGATGTGAACCAAGGCTAAGGGCAGTGACTGTCACGTGGCTTGTCACTACTGTAGGAAGATCAACAAATATGAGTGGGGATTATAGGTTTCTATTGACATTTTATGATATTTAGTGATCTTTCTTCTAAACTCAATTCCTTACAATTTTAAGGTAAGGCTATGTTCACTTTGTCAGTATTAAAGAAGACCTTTCACCACTGATTCAACTTCTTAGCATCCGTTAATAAGCACTGCTCCACTGATTTTGGCACCCACACAGCTCCTGAGCAACAAGTACAGGCAGTTTTGGTGCCTGATGTGGTATTTAAGCTCTGTAAAGTCAGAAGGGCAGTGTCAGGCAGGAGGTGTGATTCAGAGGCAGCCGGTGTCAGAGCTCAGAATTACACCCTTAGTCTGCTCCTGTCTGAAACCGCTCTCCTGACAGTACAGAGAATAAATAGGCACCAAAACAATAGCATTTATTGTTTGGGAATGGTAGGTTCTAGAGGAAAAACAAAGTTACAGGTTATGGACTATAAATTATAAGGACACAGGGTTTTTATACAGACTGCCAGATTGTATTCGGGAAGGAATTGACATGAGCCTCATGGGGTTTTTTTTGCCTTCCCCTGGATCAACACTGTAGGGATTGTAGGGTTATAGGCCGGACTTGATGGACTGATGTCTTCATCCAACCTCATCTACTATGTAACTATGTCAGTGAGAAACGTAGAAAAAAAACATGATGGAAGAAATCTTCAGATGCACTCTCGATGGAAGAGGCTCTGTCCGAATCTGTCATTTAATGTCTGCTCTCATCTTGTGAAGGATGAGAGCCACAGACATTAAATATTGGTAGTGTGAACCTAGTCTAAGGCCCCATGTAGAAAATCTGTCAGCAGCACTGCAAGTTTTCTGTGACAAATAGCACCTGAAGTTGTCTTTATTCCACATGATACGCGTGTATCACATTGAAAGCAATAGGCAAAAAAGCCTCCCATTGAGTTCAATGGGTAGCGCACATAAGGCTGAACCCATTGAAGTCAATGGGATTTTGTTTTACTGTGCTCACTCTGACACGTGTTTACATGTCAGAAAGAGCAGCGCGTTACTCCGTGTTAACACAGCCTTACTGTTGAAGGGAACTAACACTATCCTGATACTAGTGCAACCTGTACTGTCGCTTGAGATAAAGTGTTCATGTGCAATCCTAGTTATGACCACAAGGAGGCACCAGAATCTAATAGTTTGCCATTGTAATTGTCCTGCAGTTTTGGTAGCGCTGTTTTTTAAAATGGTTGAACCAGAAGGAGCTAGCATTCTATTAGGCGATAAACTTACTGACAAATAACTTGCAAAGGCCCATTGTATTGATGAACACTACAAGCCAGGGTTGAACACAGCAGGGTATATTTGAGTTTCCTGTGACACACTTAAATAGAATATCTACAGGTTAAGGTCTTTTGTGATGAAACCCCTTTAAGTAGCAGCTCCTGGATATATCGGTATTATCAGAATTGTTTCCACTAATAATAGGATCCTTGTAAATTTCACATTCTTCTCTAATCTGTCTGCGGACTATGAGCTGCTTCTCTAAGAGGTGACAAGCGTCTGTCCTTAGGTAACCAGTGCTCTGCTACAATAATCTTGATCATTGGTGAACACCAGAGTCTACTTATCTATTGAGAATTAGCGATGATCAGGCCACCATACATATGAGTGAATAAAGTTTTCGTCTCTTTTTCATTTTATTTGCTTTGGCTGCTGGTTTTTTTTTCCCCTTGCTTTATACTACCCAAGATAAGCTTCCTAAGTATGTATGCTTTATTGGGGGTCTTCCAGACTAAAAAATATTGCTGATCTACCCTGTGGTCATCAATATCAAATTGGTGGAGGTCCAACTACTCCCCCCCGCCTCCTTCCCTTGAGCAAGAAGCAGACACATTCATTTGAATGGTAGCAAAGCTGCAGTAACACAGTCTGGCCACTACACAGAGAACAGCGCTATCTGCTTCCTGTTCCATTATCAGTGTATCAGTTGGTGATAGACATAACCAATCTGATATTTATGGTCTATCTTTAGAATAGATCATTATATTGAATGTTTTGGGATAATAGGACACAAAAAAGGGATGGCTGAGGAAAGTTTTTGTTTAGGTACCAGCACTGTATCTGAACTGCTAGCGTGATTCTTCACAGCACTTAACCAATACCTATCCCCCTGTGCCCATTTGCTTGTTTTCTTCCATACTTTGCATCATCCTTGACCTTGTATGACCGCACTTACTATTTCAGTGTACTTTACGTCTTGTCTACTCTCTCCTTACTATGCTGTTGTTTCTGCTAGTAACTATTACCAGCTACCATGCTAAGAGGTTGTAACTGATGACAAGATGCTATATCTTACATGCAGGAAAATTGACTGTTAAGAAATGTGAGAGATAGCCGACTGCTGTGTTCAGATATTTTTGGCAGACCCATAAACTTTGAGTGGAGCTCACATCAGGAGACCTAGGACTCCCACTCTTATGATCAGTGGAGGTCTCCGCTGTCGCACCCCCACCATTCTCGGATTTATCACCATTCTTGAGGGTAGGTAATAACTCGCAATCTTTAAGTCCCTGTCTATGACCAATGGTTACAGCCTATTCAGCTTCATAATATAACTTTTGACCAAAGATGATTTTTTTTTTTTTTTTTTTTATTCCCTAGCTCCAAATTCTCTAACTAAACATATTGTTTTAAGGGATTTTCCATTAAATTAAAAATATAATTAAAAGTGTGAAGAACAGAAAAACTGGTCCAGTTCTGATGCTGCTGATCTTTACTTCTTGGTGACTTAACATACGGAGGAAGCGTCTGGAGATGCCTTCACAGCCTTCTGTGGCTACTGATGGTTGAGTGGGGCTCGATCGGTGTCCATTGTGTAGAGAGACACCAGGAAGTAGACATCAGTTAGATCAAGTAGACCCAGGCAACAGCAAAAACTGGACCAGGATCAGTGTTTTTTCTAACATGACCAAACCAATCCTTAGCTGTGTGTTTAATGGACCTGTGCAGAATCAGTTTTTTTTTTCACAGTTGCATTCACGTCCATGAAAACCGATTCACTAGACTTATCTGTGAAAAAAATAAGAGTATGCTCTATTCTATTCACAGACAGCCCATGGCTGCAGAAGTTGGTTGTGTGACTAGGCTCTAAATAATAAAATACCGACTACCTGCAGTCACCACTAGAGGGAGCTAACTTCATACTGTTTCAATAGGGAACGATTAACTATTGAAAACATGCCAGGTTTCTGGCTTAGTTTGCACCAAAATACTAGAAGCAAAAAAGGGCATTAGTAGGGCTTAAAATCCGATCGTGTGACAATTTACATGTCACAGTTTCAGTAGAAAACAGTCATACACCATTATAGTCTATGGGGTCCATGGGTAACCGCTTTTTGTAGCAGGCAGGCTCTCTGTCTTTTGGGTCCCCAAAAAACTAATCTGCTCTCGATGGTGGCATTGTTTGTAAGAGGAATTCCATCATCAATTGGACAGACATCCAAAATCTTATATGTCCGGTTGGCTTTACACTGTTGTACTTCTAGATAGTATTAATGCATCTGCTCCGACGTATAGGTTATATGGAGCAAACTTTTAGCTTGCTTTCACACAACTGTTCCGTCCAGGAAACATGATTCATGTGTTGGCTGGATTTTCTGCACAGACTAAGGCCATGTGAATGCAACTTACATAACTCACTATGATGCAGTGAGCTGAACAGTCGGAGAGCTACTGTATGAAACAATAAATCACTATAATGCAATAAGATCCTGAGAATTCTATTGTTTCATATTGTACAGTTGTGGAACAAGATAAAATGGACTAGAATTTTGGAACTATTCATGTGATACGTGGGCTTGCAAAGGGGAAAGACAGATGTGATCCCTTCCGGTCTTTGCCTACAGTTCTTGGAATCCTCTTTCTGTTAGCAATATTACTTTGCTAAATATGTCTTTTTTTTTTCTCCCTTTCAAAAATAGCCAGTGCCATTAGCAAGTAGCTGCCAAAGATGGGAAAGTAAATTGAAGAACATATGGCTGACATGGCACATAGGTGGATTTGATGCAACATTCAACTCTTAATTTATGCTGACAAGTCCACTTTATATAGGTCAGAATATTTCCAGTGAAATGAATGGGTGGCTGTTCTAATAGAGGAAACTGGTGTAATTCCACTTTTATGTTGGTTGGTTGATTTTATTTTTTTATAGCACCATTTCATGGTGCTTTACATTGGAGGGTTTACATACAGTACACAAAATATACAACCAAATATAATACTAACAATGACCGACTGGCACAGTGGGATAGAGGGCCCTGCCCACAATCTATGAGGGAAGAGGCTGTTCAGATGGTGGTGCGGTGATAGTGTTATTGGAGGTTGTAGGCCTTCCTGAATAGGTGAGTCTTCAGGGCCTTCTTGAATCCTGTGATTGTGGGGATCAGTCTTATGTGTCTTGGTAAGGAGTTCCAGAGTATGGGGAATGCACGGGAGAAGTCTTCGAGATGGTTGTGTGAAGAGCGGATAAAAGCGGAGTGGAGTAGGAGGTCATTGGAGGATCTGAGGTTTATTCTGTTATTTCTTAGATAAAAACAGTAGAAGTGAGTTCACGTTAAAGGGAGCCTGTTTTTGGGACACTAAACTACTGTCACATCCTTATGGACTCTTGGTTTAGTTACCCAAACCTGCCTACATTAAAGGGATCCTATCATTTAAACACTTTTTTTTGTAGTTGACACGTCGGAATAGCCTTAAAGGGGCTCTATCACTAGGAAAAGTCATTTTTAACTAATCACACCTTTGCATAGCCTTTAGAAAGTCTATTTCACACCTACCTTTTGTATGTAGATTGCCTCAGTGGTTTCTGAATAAGTCCGTTTATATTCATATGCTAATAGACTAGTGCACGATAGATGGTACACACCTCTCTCTGTTGTTTTCTATGGGAGGCTGCTGCTGGGGCTGATGATGACTCAGCTTCCTGTTTGCTTCTCACACATAGATGATAATGGGAGAGAGGAGGCTGCTGGGAACTTCCTGAGCTGGCTGGAGGCTCATTAGCATGTGAATTAAAACGGACTTATTCAGACACCACTGAAGCAATCTACATACAAAAGGTAAGTGTGGAATAGCATTTCTAAAGCCTATGCAAGCATGTGTTTAGATAAAAATGACTTTTCCCAGTGATAGAGCCCCTTTAAGAAAGGCTATTCATCTCCTACCTTTATAAGTCGTCTCTGGCCCGCTGTTCGGTGAAAAATCCGGTTTTTGTCGGTATGCAAATGAGTTCTCTTGCAGTACTGGGGGGTGCCCCCAATTCTGTGAGAGAACTCTCTCCAGCGACGCCTCCATCTTCTTCAGCAACTGCCTCTTCATCTTCTTCTTCCAGCTGGTGTCAGACTTGTGTGACTTGTGTGCACAGGAGCGTACTGCGCATGCACTCCGGCCTGTGCACTCGGCTCTGCGTGGGTCCCAATGGCAGAACCGACAGCGCAGACGCACAAGTCTGACCCCAGCCGGAAGAAGATGAAGAGGCGTCGCTGGAGAGAGTTCTCTTGCAGCATTGGGGACGCCCCCCAGTGCTGTTTGAGCGATGAGGCCCGCCCCCAGTGCTGCGAGAGAACTCATTTGTATACTGACAAAAAAATAATTTTTCACCGAACGGCAGGCCGGAGACAACTTATAAAGGTAGGAGACGAATAGCCTTTCTTAAAGCTATTCCGACGCGTCAACTAAAAAAAAAAGTGTTTAAATGATAGAATCCCTTTAATTCTGTCTGCCCCGGTGTTGTTTGAAAAACACTTGCTCTAAGGGCATGTTCACATGGCAAAATACCTATTGTAAAGAAATGAGACAAGTATCTTTGTGTAGAAACTTTAATTTAGAGCTACAGGTCTGTACCAAAATAAAGCTCCATTCAATGTGCCGTGTATGTGTGGAGACTCTCAATGAGGTTTCATACACTAAACCACTGGGCCATATGGACATGCTGGTGGTGAAGTGTCTTATTAGCTTAACAGAATTGGACTATAGAGCCATGGACATACCAATCTTTCTCTTATTTTTTTTATATCCTCTCTTTTACAAGCCTTTTACCAGGTTTTGTGACTCATTTATTTTTATTTTTATCCCTTATATATAATATAAGGGATATAAAAACAATACTTCTCATGATTTTCCACCTCTAAAAATACATATACAATAAAAACAAAGAGAGTAGGAGGAAGTAGAAAAAGAAAACGAAAATAAAATAACACATTTTCTGTATAGGTATGATAGTGGTAGAAAGTCTGCAGAGGAAATGTCTGCAAAAGTGAAATGAAAAAAGCTGCGAAAAAAAAAGGTGATGTGTTTCTGCTACATGGGGCCTTAGCCTAAATCCCCTTTCATATTTAGCCAGGGTATAAAGAATTTTGACCCTGGGGCAATACGGTGGCTCAGTGGTTAGCACTGCAGCCTTGCAGCGCTGGAGTCCTGGGTTCGAATTCCGCCAGGAACAATATCCGCAAGGAGTTTGTATGTTCTCCCTGTGTTTGTGTGGTTTCCTTCCATTCTACAAAAGACATACTGATAGGAAAAAAAAAAAGTACATTGTGATCCCAATATGGGGCTCACAATCTACATTGAAAAAAACGAATTTTGACCCTTGGTTTCAGATATGACTTGTTCCATCTTTATATTGGAGTCCACAGCTCTTTTCCACTTTAACCCCAAGTTCAGACAAGAGTTAATAAAATCTGCAGTTTGGACATCTCCAGAGTAAATCTATTAAACTGACTTTGTCCAGGCCGCATTGTGGGCATATAGATGTGCGTTTTATAGCAACCCCTTTAGGCTAAGGCCCCACATTGCGGAAATGCAGCTGTTTTTGTTTCAGATTTTGCTGCGGTTTTTTTGAGCCAAAGCCAGGAGTGGATTGACCAAAAGGTAGAAGTATAGGAATTTCCTATATATTTCCCATTCCTGTTGTGGCCATTCTTGGCTTTAGCTCAAAAAACAGCAATAAAATCTTCAACAAAAAAAACTGCATTTCCACAACATGGGGCCTTAGCCTGCGAAAGAAAATGGACCCTGTGTGAGGCCTTCAACGATATCCTTGAGAGACTTATTGTCACTCCATAGTTCATCTGAAATGGGACCCAAATCTCTAGATCATTTAAACATTACAAACCTCCACCATATTCCATACAATTCAGTTCAATTCAGAAAAAAACATTTTTACATATTCTATTAGTTCAGTCTGAGCAAGAAGAGAGGGGAGTGGGGTCACCTATTTCTAATCTCCATCTACCGATCGCAGTAGGAAGCTTCTGCAGAGAATGTCTTGCTCATTGACGGACCTGACACACCCGGCGTTACATAACTAGCCCATTGATTTCAGTGTTACTGTGTAATGCTTCATTTCCACTGATGAGTAAAATAGCACCCAGCTGAGCTTACAGATGTAGATGGAATATGCGTTTAATGCTTCACAATGTCCCAGTGGCAAGCGCGGTCAGTGTCACAAGGAATATGTGGCCGAGCAGTCATGCTCTTGGATAGCAAACTCAGTTTCTTGTGAAAAACAGCCTTAAGTTGTCATAACATCAGGACTATATATTGCTACCTGCTCACAGTGTTACAGGTTTGCACAGTATCCTTCACCTACAGATCAAACCTCTTCTTTCATCCACTTACACTCTATAGTCTTGGCTAAAAGTTTGGAGACTGACACAGATGTTGGTTTGGTGTTTTTAGATCTTTTAGGTTATGTTCATATTTGCGTCACAGTGTTCACCTTGGCAGACAAAAAGTTCTGCACACGGGCTTTTATGTCGGCGGCTTTCAGTATAAAAACAAGAGACCGCTGACAGACCCCATAATAGTCAATGGGGTCCATCGGGCTCCACATGTGACAGCTATTTTAACACCCTGCCTGTCTGTTGTTTTGGACTTCCAACGACCAGAACAACGGACAGCCAATGCTAGTGTGAACCTAATGTTAGACGTTTTTTATGGTACACTGAAGTACAATTCTAAATATTTCATAAGCTTTTACACTTTTATTAACAAACCTATCAAGTTATACAAAGACTCAATAATTATAGTGTAGACCCTTATTTTTCAAGTCTTGTGCTATTCACCATAACATGCTGGGTATCAGCTTCTGGGCCAAATCGTGAGAGAGGTCACTTCTCTCCAATGAAACCATTGAGGATGGACTGATATTCTGTAGGAAGTAGTTATTTTCTCTGATGACGCCCCCTTCAGACTGTATGGGACGTCTGGGAGAATGCCTGTCCATAGAAGAAAAGTTGGACGTTACCACCAGTCCTGTTTCATGCCAACAGTATCCGGAGACCATTCATTTGTGGGGTTGGTTTTCATCCAAGGGAGTGGGTTCACTCACCATTTTGCCTAAGAACTCTATAAATACTGAGTCTACGTAAACTTCATGGATTTGCCAATAAAGGTTTAAAAACTTCTGAAATACTTAGAATTGTACTTCAATGTGTATATTATGTATCATATATATATATATATATATATATATATATATATATATATATATATAATGTATATTATGTATCGTAGAAACATCTAAATAACAGATCTAAACACTGAAGCGGCTATCTTTGTGTCAGCCACTGGCTGTATCAGCAACACTACCCGGTTAGAGAGTATTCAGAAGGTTCTGCCATCTAGTGAGAGAAGAAGAAACTGCATCACATCAAAGTTATCGAGAGCTACAAGTAACACAGGAATACATGAAGGAAACTTTTTTTTAAAGGGATTTTTCCAGACTAAAATATTGATGGTGGGTTATCAATTCCAGCTTGGTGGAGGTCTGGCAATCGGCAACGTCACCGATCAGTGGTTTAAAGGGAGTGCAGAGTTTCATTTAGTCTTGTGGTGTCTTGACTGCTCGCTAAGTACAGTGCCATGTTATATTATTGTTATATTGTTGTTATATTGTAGACTGGTTGTGCTTGGTATTAAGGCTCAACCGCTTTTATTTGAATAGCACTGAATTGTACATGGGCCACATGGCTAATGAATGTGACATCACTGGTCGGTGATGGTGGACATTGGAGCACTGCTATCAGTTTATCTGTGCACCTACCAGGCATTGGACCGCCATCAATCCTAAGGATAGGTTATCAGTATTTAAATTCTAAGAACCCACTTTTAAGGCCATACATATATGGTACATAATATACATGCTGAGGGTTTTTTTCTTACTAATTTTATCTACTTTTTATAACAGGAGAGAATAATGGGTTCTGGCTATATTTGGTTTGATTTTATAATCCACAACAGCTTTAACACTAATGCAAGCTAGTACAATCTCCATTACTGGAGGCTAGCACAGGAGTCATTATGTCTGTGTTTTCAGGTGTGAGGGTCTATTACTGGCTAGATATGTACAAGTAGAGCATATATATTTGGTTAAAGAGGGTCTCATGAATACAGCCCCTACTCTGTAGAAGTCTGTCATGGCAAGTCAGACTCTGGTAATACCTCAGTGATCCCAAGGATGGCCATAATGCACTGACTGGCCAGGCCCACCAGAGAGACTTATAGTCAAAAGGCTGGGGGGTTCTGAGTGAAATGAGTGTCAAGAATGCACTCGGGATTAACACACTTTACATGTTAGTTTTGGCATGTGATTGGTTACAGGGCAGAATACATGGGTAGTCCCCATCTATATATAAATAGGGTTACATATGTTTCCCTCAGATAGATGGAGGGTATTAAATCAATCAATGCAAACCCAAATTGTACAAGACAAAATGACCCCATTGGTATCCATCTTTATCTATCTGTACTAGACCTGGTATTTATATGTAAGAAACCACCTTTAGGGTATGTTCACACGTCGGAAACCTTTTCTGTGGTGTGAACTGTCCACGCAGCTAGCCACAACGGGATGCCGATGCAGTGAACCGGCATCCCGCTCCTGATTAGGCCCAAATGAATGGGCCTAATCGGGAGTGAGTCTCGCGCCATGGACGCAGCGGCTGTCTCAGCGTGGAATCCGCAGGAAGATAGGGCATGTCACTTCTCTTTCCCACTAGTGGAAAAAAATGAATGGGAACCTTTTTTTGCAGGCAGATTTTGAGGCGGATTCCGTGTCAAAATCCACCTGCAAAAAACTCAGTGTGAACGAGCCCTTATTAAGTTATAGTAAAAAATAACCTAGTAAGAACCCATTACATCTGAAATAGGTGCATTCATATGAATAGTCACTGTGGGAGAGACAACACTGGGAGAGTCTACAGGCCTTCACATTATCTGTGCTGAGAACATTCTGGATCTAGCTTACCCTATCACGTGTGATCCATAGGCATTGTTAATGTTGAATGAGATTAGTAATTCTGGGGTCCACCATGCATGTAAATTAAATATGTACACATCCCCTATAATTACAACTTCATTGTCATAAACATATAGTTCATATCATCAACAAGGTATAATAGATTATTTGTGCACCATCCCATAAGAAATAGACCCTAGTGCAAGCGAATAGTTCCAAGTGGGGCTTCTTTAACTGGAACTTTGGGGGTGCATTATTGTGTGTGGGACCATGACAGGATCCTCTGGTACTGTGATAGACCGTTCTACTGTAGGTTTTGTGATAGTTGAACCATAAGGGTACCATTTTCATATTTGCCATTGGGCCCTCTGCCCTGTCCATAGCCATGCACAAGTTTGGTGGGATTTATAGCGTATGAGCCATTGTTAGAGGAAACATTGCATAAGAGAGAAGACAATAGTACATCTCCACTGTGATGATATGCATATAATTACTGTAGGTTTCTTCTATTACTGGAGACAACATGGTACCCCCATCATTCCCTGATGCCATGCTGTTTCTTTGATAGCCAGTCTATGCCCCCTTGGCATGGATTAGGTTCTTGGTATGGGGTTGAGGTTAGATATCATTCTAATGGCAGGACGCAGCTGATGAGATGTAATAATTCCAGACTGCAGCCGTGGGGCGTGGGCACTAGGGCAGATTGGCACAAACCCTCTCTGGCACACACATCTCTCTCTTCGTCTCTTTTTTTTTTTTTTTTTGAAGCACAGCTGAGCCAGGGAAAGGGAGGGGGTGGCACGTTTTCACCTGCCTTTTAATTGGATGTATTTTTAATTAATGGGGCTCTAGAGACCAACATGAGACCAATTTTATCCCTGAATAGGGGCTGGGGAGGAATTGGGAGAGGTAGGAGGATTGGACCACTGGGTGCGCTTAAACACAAGCTCTGTCATCAATCACATGGCACTTTCACTGTTTGCCAGTGTGAGAGGGACATGCAGCAGATAGTTGATGTCCTGGAAGGGCACAGTGTCCCGCAGCTCTGTGTGCCAACCTCCACACGCTTCTAGCATGAGACCGTCCGGATATCTCCATTGGCTCTCCTGTGCCCCAGTTCACAACAAGAAAACTTCTAACTTTGCAGCAGAACCATCTATGGTCCAAGTAACGTCCAGAGCCAGCCTGTCTACTTCTATCTGCCGGTGTTTGGAGGTAGCAGGTTCCTTCAGTAATGCGGACAAGGACATGTTCTTATTTCCCTTATTATATTTATTGCTTAGCTTGTACACAGATTTGATGACTATTGTGCTAATACTTTTCTGTGATCGATACATACATTAAGAATGCAGCAAATATAAATGGGAAGTGAGTGCTGACATGTACATACAGTAGCACAGCTGGTCTGGTGCCCTCTTCTTTTGCATCATTGCCTCTCTCTGCCTTCTGGTGGCAGAAGCTGCAGGGCCCGCTGGGGGTAGATTGCAGGCAGAAGATCCCACTGGCACCATAAGCTGGCAGAAGGGCAGCTGCCTGTGAAGAGAAGGGGGGAGGATTGAGCAGAAGGAACCCTCCTCTCTTCCTGGGGTCAGGTGTGATTTGGTGTATGTAGGGCAGTCATGAATATTTAGTGTTTAACTCCTCCTTGGCAATGGAGGCACTGTTTGGGCAGGGTGGCTGATTGAGGTATGCAGGTGACCTGTGGGTTGGGATGTGCCAGACAGTGGGTGAGGATTTAGGAAGCAGTAGTAGATGGGCAGCGCCAGGACAACAGCTGGTACATATGTATCAGAGGTATCTAGCTTGGTGTTTCCAGATAACTCAGACTCCTGGTGCCAGTCCTTGTTGTAATTCCTTTTCTGTTCCTTTCTTCTACAATCCACTTGGCTATCTGTAATGTATAAGACAGAGCACACTTCACAATTGTAGATTAAGACACAGATATGACATAGCAGGACGAAGTTTGTCAGAATGCAATAACTCATTGTAATTATTATTATTATTTTTATTTTTTTTATGCTGTGCTTTATTTACACACCCCATTATGGATCCTTGTGAACACGACATATTTAGCTCTAAATAAAGCAGCATCTATTATCATCAAGGGTTCAATTTAATAGGATTTTTATACAGAGCCATAATATAGCCACATAAATACAGCCTAAATCATTGTATAAAAGAAAGAGCCCAATGACAAATTCGGCTCTGCTGCATCTGGATGAAATGTTCTTCTTTGTTTACCAGACATAAAGCAAGCCTTTGTTATGGATTGGATGTTTTCTGCTTCTTAGCGTTGCTCTGCACGTGACTGCTCTGCTACATACTAACACACGGTGCTCTGCAGCACTGGACTCCACATGATATGTAGGTTTCTAGACACTTGGCAGTGGGGATGGGGGAACTGACACTTCCGGGCTCTGCTTTCCCACAATGTAGTGCGGCCTGCACTTGCTGTGCGCAATTAGTATTTTTCTGGCATTGTGATGCAGACAGAGTGAGAGGAACAGATGCTGAATCCTCATTGCGTTCCGTGTAACCTAGAGACAGCCTGCTGGCCCTGCCTCCCTCCCTACAATCTCCCCCATTCTCCCCCAAGCCTGACACCTTGAAGGAAGAACCCCCCCCCACCCACTAACACCACACACTTTCTCAACAAAATATGTTCCCCAGACGTCTTTTCGAAGTCAGTGAAAACTGAACAAAATATCGGCAATGTATATGTAATCCAAATCACACCCCCGAGACCAGCGGGTATGGAAGATTGAAAATATGAATGTGCGCGTCTCTCCTTGTCTACCTTCATACATATAGATGTAGACGTGTGTATACAATATAAAATATCCTGCAATGCAATCCTTATAAATGGTGAACTGTGATGTCACCAGAAAAAACTATAACAGAAATGTATAATAAAAGATGACCATTTCTTACAAGTATCCAAGTTTCTATTTGCGGTTTACGTTAGGCTCCATCATACATTACACAATCTGATCATATTCTTATAGAAGACCGTTCCCCATTTCAATTTTGGTGATCTCAAAGAGGTTTCACTGCATGTGTCTGTATTTATTGTTCTCCTTAGTAATGTCTATCACATTTGTAGAACTTTTACTTGTATCTATTGGTCCGTCAAGTAAACTGCGTCTCCCAAATCGAGATAGATTTCGGATACGTTTAGAGGGATGGTTTCTAGATATGGGATACTAATGTATAGACAGATAGGAGATAGATAAAATTAGATCTAGAGCGATAGATCATTCTGAGTAGAAACTGTGGCTGTCTGTCTTCGGCACAAATACTTGGACACGGGCTAGTGTTAGAACCATGTGGCCCATTAATTTTGCATTTTCATAACCGAGCGGATCTGTTATAATTGTGGTACATTCAGTCGTTCATGATCATCTCAGTCTGAACTTCATCCCATTTCCATTTGTTCTGATGTTAGATTCAGATAAACAATGTATGTGGTAAAGGAGAAACTAGACTCTCATGAGCAGTCATATTGTATTATATATGTTATATGGCTCAAGTGACACGTGCTATATCACCATAGAGTTGGTTGTAGTTGGATATTTTGGGGTCTCTCTGTGGAAATATTTGAAAGGGATTTCTACAGTTTTTCATGAGCAGCTGCAAAGACATCCAATAGAAGTAATATAAAGATTATAAATGGAAAATAGAAGTTTATAGAATATTATAGTAATTGTTCTATTTTCCAATATAGTATACATGGAGCAGTCTAGTGCCTTCTTGGGCTACGTCATCAATATCAGATTGGTGGGGGTCTGATGTTTGATGTTCCCATCGATCAACTGTTATGGGGAAGCTGTATCCCTCAAAACTACACAGTGTAAGGAGCAGTAGGCAGATAGCTCTGTACACTGTGTAGTGGCTTTTCCTGATTCCTGTACTAACTGGTTACTGATAATGTCTTGGCTCTGCGAAGATGTCTTTCCTTATAATCATATACAGAAAAAACTCAAAAGTGCTCTCTTCGGTAGCACATATACTAAAATTGGACTGATACAGAGAAGATTTGCATTGCCTCTGTGCAAGGGTGACATGCAAATTCATGAAGCGTTCCATATAAAACAAAAAACCCTCAAAAATCTACAGGTGACCTTAAAGCGAGTTGCTCAGAATTAGAAATAAAGGGAATGACTTTATTCCAGAAATGGCACCATGTCTGTTCATGGGCTGAGTCCGGTATTGCTGCTCTTCACTATGTCAATGGATAGGGCTGCACTGTAATGTGACACACACTCGAAGGACAAGCGCGGTTTCTTGTAATCCTGTAAAAGGATGCCTGTCATTAGAAAAAGAGTTGTCTCTGGGGTTCCACATTACCATTCTGCAAAGACCTGATTATTATAATCAGTTTATACAATGCAATCTTTCATTGCAGAACAATTCCTACTCATCAGAGATGACAATAAACACAACAATATTGTCAATTGAAACCTGTTGTTCTAGTACACCACAATGATATCATACAATCAAAACTAATCGGAGCACACAAGACATAGGCATGAGCCATTACACAAAATAGAAAACTGTGTATTATTATGGGAGGTATACACCGCGAAAATCTGCAGCAGCAAAAACATCACCCTATACCTCCCAGGAGTCAGAGCAAATGTATGTGTGCTAAGTCAAGCCCCTAACGCTGTCTGGTCACTCCTATGTCCATTTTTTATTCCATTCCCTTTATGCTATCAGACAGCAATGGCGTCCTTTGTGTAACACAGGGTGATGAGACTGCTGTAGTTCTCCCTACACAGTATAATGCTTCTTTAGTGCATTCCCTCAGTATAATCCCATCCTAGTTTCCCCCATACAGTATGATGCCCCCTTAGTGCCGTGCTGCCCCATATCGCATAATGCCCTATTAGTATACCCACACAGTATAATGCCCATTTAATCTCCCCATATTGTATAATGTTCTTAGTGATCCCACACAGTGTAACGTCCTTTCAGTAGCCATCATACAGTATAATGCCCCCACACAATACAATGCCCCATTAGTGCCACCACGCACGGTATAAGGCTCCCTTAGTGGTTCTGAAGCAAAACCAAATGTAAAAGAACTAATACACTGATTGTTTCCACAGATTAGGACCCCTCTGGTCGGGTCAGCCTTTGCCTGGAGCAACAGGTATAGTGATGTCATTGTGGTTTTGATGGCTAGAACAATTTAATCGCTCTGGTTGCTCCAAATAATTTTTGCGTCTTTTATGGGCTTTATTTTATACCATTTTTATTTCTGGATGTTTCTTGTTTTTAACATCTGGGAAAATGTCAGCAAAAAAAGGAAGGCAAATATGTCTGTTTTTTTTAATATTTTTTAAAAATTTTAATAGCACAAAGTGCTACTAAAAAATAAATAAATTTTACGGTAACTTTTTTTTGAGGTGACAAACAGTTGTGTGTTGCTGGGAGCAGGGCTAGGACCTGTGATGTGGTTTTGGTAGTGACATTTTTTATTTAAATTTAATTTTTTTATTTTGTTTTCTCATTCGTGTATTTTAATTTTTTTTACACATCGTGCCCCCTATAATTTCCAAATGGACCCTTTGGGGGGCATTTTACTTTTTTTTTTTTTTTTAACTTTAACTAGGGCTCACATGTTAGCCCATGTTACAGGAGGAATAGAGCCTCCTGAGCTACACTACAGTTCCAGGCACCCAGTGGACCACATAGCTGTCTGAGTAGAAGGGATGTGACACACACATCTATATACACAAAGTTAAGTGAGTGCTTTGTATACAGCGATCAGAAAGACATGAACACTACCTGGGATGTCTGGGATGTCTGCAATTGCATGATTATGTGCAGCTGCTTAAAGGGGTTGTGCCGCTATGGACGCTACCCACAGGACAGGGGATAGGTGTCCAAAATGGAGGAAGCGGTGTGCTAGGTTTCCCAAGGATCAGGAGGATGGGGGAATAAAAATCCCATTCCCAAGTAATAAGTGGATGTGGTCAGCATGGCGGCTCAGTTGTTAGCAGTATTGTCTTACAGCACTGGGGTCCTGGGTTTAAAACTGACAAAGGGCAACATCTGCATGAAGCTTGTATGTTTCCTCCCACATGCCAAATACATACTGATGAGTAAATTGTCTGCCTGCCACTAACTCCACTAATCCAAAATGCTCCCTCCATTTTGTGTCCCTAGTGTGGGAAAGGCGCATTGCAAATGTTTGTCATTGTCATAGTTTCTGTGCTTGATATTCTCTCACATTGGCCATTGTGAGAAAGCTCTGACGTCCCATGCCTGCTCCTGCTTGACACCACTTACTTGGCTGTAGTGTAGAGAGACTAATCATATCGGGTACCAAAACTAACTGCATTGGTTACTCAGGAATGGCGGGGATTAGAGGAAACATTCCAACTTTGCCACATATTTTAAAGAATGGAAAACAACTTGAGTTGCTGGAGGTGGTGAAAGGTCGTCTTTAAAGCTGAGCTCTGATTCTTTGCTATGGGCAACAAGGACAGCTTTTCCTCTTGAACAATTTTATTAAATGGAGGGAGTAAGGGGAGTGGTGTATAAATATATATATATATATATATATTTATTTATTTATTTACTTATTTATAAATTTCACTATTGGTTTGTGCATACTGTATATTCACTTTAGTTAACAAACATTAGAGGCATGTGGCACTGCTGGTAAATTAATATATTACATTTTTATATGCATTGCTTCAGGCAACAAAATGGCCACCGCCTTTGTACACAGATAAGGGATGACATTGCATGCATACGCACTGGGATAAATAACCACTTCATTGTTTTAACCAAAACCTTTGGATTTAGTGTTATAGTTGCACATGTCGCAGAATGTCTCTCCTTTGCTTCACACCTTGATATATGTCATTAGTGCCTCCCCCCCTCGCCTTCCTGCTTTTCTCTCACCCGTCTGTCACACTCCTGGATCACACAGTCGCTCTGTATCCTTTCTATTCTCCTTCTTCTTCTATCTGCTTTCCCTTCGCCGTTCTCTCTCTCTCTCAGCTAGTTCTGTCTGTGATTGCAGGCACTGCATGGTAATTAGTGCTAAACTCATTTGCACAAGTACAGTTAATTGGCTACAGCAATTAATTAATGTGTTGAAAATTTGGCACCAGAAGAAGGGAAAAAAAAGTTTGTCATAAAACAAAAGAAAGTGAAATGAAAGTGTCCGACCTCCTTCTAGGGTGGGCCTGACACATACCCCTAGTGCAAATCCTGATGTAGGCCTTTGTAGTATGGCACAAGGGTTAAATATTGATAACACTGTAGAACATAATGATGATAGAATTATCCATCGACAGATTGTAGTGTTGGGATATATATTGGAAGTCAATGTGTCCTATTATAAGTGCAGCTAAAATACATTGCATTGGATTCTAGGATATTCAGTAAATGCACAGTAAAATATAATAATGTATGCCTTCACTTATTTCATTATGCTAACATATAGATCCATAAGGGGACATAGAAGAAATACATGGAACCAACTCCTGGTGGCCTGATCACCTTACCATCATGATATAGGAGAACCCTGAACTTCATGGTGGGCTCTCTTTTCCATCTTTTGCAGATAAAAAGGTAGGCACGGGGTGTAACTGGAGGGGGTGCAGAGGGTGCAGTCACACTGGGGCCCAGGAAACTTGGGTGGCCCATAAGCACTGGCATCAATATTGAGATTGCAGTTTCCATCTGGCCCATAATCCAAGTAGACCCACAGATTACCCGAACCACACTAAACTCCTTTGCACATGTAACCATCATCATTTAACCAAAAGATTGCACCGGGGTCCACAAGACTTTAGTTACGCCACTGGGTAGGCATAATGTTTGGTATGGTTTCCCCTGTCCTGGTTGCTAATATTTCATCACAACGCAGGTAATAATATAACTTGAGAAATGACATATTTGGTAAAAAGTTGTTTTCATAAACTCACCTTGATCACCTGAACCTATTGTGTATTGGACATTTTACTGGTTTTACCATTTGGAGTTGGGTTTTATCCCATTAGCAAGTAAATACAGTTTGCATGGGTTTTTAAAGAAGGTCTTACAATAGGATTGATGTCCATTCCAGAGAAGGCAGAACCCTCCTTTTCCATCTACGCACTTCTACATTCATTTTGGCAAAATTTCTACTTGTAGTTTTGCATGAGATGGTGTAGTGGTTAGTTATAGTATTTCTGTAAAATCTGGTTGTCTAGTAATAAAGATGACTATTTCTCATGGTGTTCTAAGATAGTTATCGGTTATATGTACGTTTTACTTTACAGAATAAATCCAGACCCCAGAATAAACACCAAAATAAATTCAGAACCTAGAATAAATAAGGACCCAGGTAAAACCCCACAATCCAGACAGAAACAAGATCCCAGACCCCGAGATCCCTGAATAAATACAGAATAAGATGAGATTCCACAACAAATGCCAGGCCACTGAATAAATACAGACCCCAGACGGGATCCTAGAATAAATACAGAAGCAAATGAGCTACCGAATAAATACAGACCCGGAATGTAACTCCAGAGTAAATACAGACTCTAGAATAGATAGATCCAAATAAAACTACAACCCCCACTCAACACCAACCCTTAAGTCAGGGCCTCACATTGAAAACACGCTGCGTTTTACATTCCAGGCAAAGTAGATGGGATTCTGACTAATAGAGCAAGAAACTCTGTTTCAATAAAGGCTTATGTTTTTGAAAATCGTACTTATGTAGATTATACCTACAGAAACTGTTTCTGTCACTGTCTTTTCTGCAGCATTTTTTGCTGCAGCTCACTACATGGGGCCTTAGCCTCATATTCAAGATGTAATCGGTAACCATGAGGCCCCATAGCAACTTGACAAATATATGATTATTTTGGTCTCCTTCACACACAGGGTTAGTCTTCATGATTTGACAGTACAGATAATGCACACAGTGATGTCACAGTACAGGAATAATGTGCACACAGTGATGTCACAGTACAGGGATAATGTGCACAGTGATGTCACAGTTCAGGGATAATGCGCACAGTGATGTCACAGTACAGGGATAATGCGCACAGTGATGTCACAGTTCAGGGATAATGTGCACAGTGATGTCACGGTACAAGGATAATGTGCACAATGATGTCACGGTACAAGGATAATGTGCACAGTGATGTCAAAGTACAGGGATAATGTGCACAGTGATGTCACAGTACAGGGATAATACACAGTGATGTCACAGTTCAGGGATAATGTGCACAGTGATGTCACGGTACAAGGATAATGTGCACAATGATGTCACGGTACAAGGATAATGTGCACAATGATGTCACGGTACAAGGATAATGTGCACAGTGATGTCAAAGTACAGGGATAATGTGCACAGTGATGTCACAGTACAGGGATAATACACACAGTGATGTCACAGTTCAGGGATAATGCACATAGTGATGTCACAGTACAGGGATAATGTGCACAGTGCTGTCACGGTACAAGGATAATGTGCACAGTGATGTCACAGTTCAGGGATAATGTCCATAGTGATGTCACACTACAGGGATAATGTGCACAGTGATGTCACAGTACAGGGATAATGTGCACAGTGATGTCACAGTTCAGGGATAATGAGCACAGTGATGTCACAGTACAGGGATAATGTACACAGTGATGTCACAGTACAGGGATAATGTACACAGTGATGTCACACTACAGGGATAATGTGCACAGTGATGTCACAGTTCAGGGATAATGTTCACAGTGATGTCACACTACAGAGATAATGTGCACAGTGATGTCAAAGTACAGGGATAATGTGCACAGTGATGTCAAAGTACAGGGATAATGTGCACAGTGATGTCAAAGTACAGGGATAATGTGCACAGTGATGTCACACTACAGGGATAATGTGCACAGTGATGTCACGGTACAAGGATAATGTGCACAGTGATGTCAAAGTACAGGGATAATGTGCACAGTGATGTCACAGTACAGGGATAATACACACAGCAGTGTCACACTACAGGGATAATGTGCACAGTGATGTCACAGTTCAGGGATAATGTGCACAGTGATGTCACAGTACAGGCATAATGTGCACAGTGATGTCACAGTTCAGGGATAATGTGCACAGTGATGTCACAGTTCAGGGATAATGTGCACAGTGATGTCACGGTACAAGGATAATGTGCACAGTGATGTCACGGTACAAGGATAATGTGCACAGTGATGTCACAGTTCAGGGATAATGTGCACAGTGATGTCACAGTTCAGGGATAATGTGCACAATGATGTCACACTACAGGGATAATGTGCACAGTGATGTCAAAGTACAGGGATAATGTGCACAGTGATGTCACACTACAGGGATAATGTGCACAGTGATGTCACGGTACAAGGACAATGTGCACAGTGATGTCAAAGTACAGGGATAATGTGCACAGTGATGTCACAGTACAGGGATAATACACACAGCAATGTCACACTACAGGGATAATGTGCACAGTGATGTCACAGTTCAGGGATAATGTGCACAGTGATGTCACAGTACAGGGATAATGTGCACAGTGATGTCACAGTTCAGGGATAATGCGCACAGTGATGTCACAGTACAGGGATAATGTGCACAGTGATGTCACGGTTCAGGGATAATGTGCACAGTGATGTCACGGTACAAGGATAATGTGCACAGTGATGTCAAAGTACAGGGATAATGTGCACAGTGATGTCACAGTACAGGGATAATACACACAGCGATGTCACACTACAGGGATAATGTGCACAGTGATGTCACAGTACAGGGATAATGTGCACAGTGATGTCACAGTTCAGGGATAATGTGCACAGTGATGTCACAGTTCAGGGATAATGCGCATAGTGATGTCACAGTACAGGGATAATGTGCACAGTGATGTCACAGTACAGGGATAATGTGCACAGTGATGTCACACTACAGGGATAATGTGCACAGTGATGTCACACTACAGGGATAATGTGCACAGTGATGTCAAAGTACAGGGATAATGTGCACAGTGATGTCACACTACAGGGATAATGTGCACAGTGATGTCACGGTACAAGGATAATGTGGACAGTGATATCAAAGTACAGGGATAATGTGCACAGTGATGTCACAGTACAGGGATAATACACACAGCAATGTCACACTACAGGGATAATGTGCACAGTGATGTCACAGTACAGGGATAATGTGCACAGTGATGTCACAGTTCAGGGATAATGCGCACAGTGATGTCACAGTACAGGGATAATGTGCACAGTGATGTCACAGTTCAGGGATAATGTGCACAGTGATGTCACAGTTCAGGGATAATGTGCACAGTGATGTCACGGTACAAGGATAATGTGCACAGTGATGTCACGGTACAAGGATAATGTGCACAGTGATGTCACAGTTCAGGGATAATGTGCACAGTGATGTCACAGTTCAGGGATAATGTGCACAATGATGTCACACTACAGGGATAATGTGCACAGTGATGTCAAAGTACAGGGATAATGTGCACAGTGATGTCACACTACAGGGATAATGTGCACAGTGATGTCACGGTACAAGGACAATGTGCACAGTGATGTCAAAGTACAGGGATAATGTGCACAGTGATGTCACAGTACAGGGATAATACACACAGCAATGTCACACTACAGGGATAATGTGCACAGTGATGTCACAGTTCAGGGATAATGTGCACAGTGATGTCACAGTACAGGGATAATGTGCACAGTGATGTCACAGTTCAGGGATAATGCGCACAGTGATGTCACAGTACAGGGATAATGTGCACAGTGATGTCACGGTTCAGGGATAATGTGCACAGTGATGTCACGGTACAAGGATAATGTGCACAGTGATGTCACAGTACAGGGATAATACACACAGCGATGTCACACTACAGGGATAATACACACAGCGATGTCACACTACAGGGATAATGTGCACAGTGATGTCACAGTACAGGGATAATGTGCACAGTGATGTCACAGTTCAGGGATAATGTGCACAGTGATGTCACAGTTCAGGGATAATGCGCATAGTGATGTCACAGTACAGGGATAATGTGCACAGTGATGTCACAGTACAGGGATAATGTGCACAGTGATGTCACACTACAGGGATAATGTGCACAGTGATGTCACACTACAGGGATAATGTGCACAGTGATGTCAAAGTACAGGGATAATGTGCACAGTGATGTCACACTACAGGGATAATGTGCACAGTGATGTCACGGTACAAGGATAATGTGGACAGTGATATCAAAGTACAGGGATAATGTGCACAGTGATGTCACAGTACAGGGATAATACACACAGCAATGTCACACTACAGGGATAATGTGCACAGTGATGTCACAGTACAGGGATAATGTGCACAGTGATGTCACAGTTCAGGGATAATGCGCACAGTGATGTCACAGTACAGGGATAATGTGCACAGTGATGTCACAGTACAGGGATAATGTGCACAGTGATGTCACGGTACAAGGATAATGTGCACAGTGATGTCACGGTACAAGGATAATGTGCACAGTGATGTCAAAGTACAGGGATAATGTGCACAGTGATGTCACAGTACAGGGATAATACACACAGCGATGTCACACTACAGGGATAATGTGCACAGTGATGTCACAGTACAGGGATAATGTGCACAGTGATGTCACAGTTCAGGGATAATGTGCACAGTGATGTCACAGTTCAGGGATAATGCGCATAGTGATGTCACAGTACAGGGATAATGTGCACAGTGATGTCACAGTACAGGGATAATGTGCACAGTGATGTCACACTACAGGGATAATGTGCACAGTGATGTCACACTACAGGGATAATGTGCACAGTGATGTCAAAGTACAGGGATAATGTGCACAGTGATGTCACACTACAGGGATAATGTGCACAGTGATGTCACGGTACAAGGATAATGTGGACAGTGATATCAAAGTACAGGGATAATGTGCACAGTGATGTCACAGTACAGGGATAATACACACAGCAATGTCACACTACAGGGATAATGTGCACAGTGATGTCACAGTACAGGGATAATGTGCACAGTGATGTCACAGTTCAGGGATAATGCGCACAGTGATGTCACAGTACAGGGATAATGTGCACAGTGATGTCACAGTTCAGGGATAATGTGCACAGTGATGTCACAGTTCAGGGATAATGTGCACAGTGATGTCACGGTACAAGGATAATGTGCACAGTGATGTCACGGTACAAGGATAATGTGCACAGTGATGTCACAGTTCAGGGATAATGTGCACAGTGATGTCACAGTTCAGGGATAATGTGCACAATGATGTCACACTACAGGGATAATGTGCACAGTGATGTCAAAGTACAGGGATAATGTGCACAGTGATGTCACACTACAGGGATAATGTGCACAGTGATGTCACGGTACAAGGACAATGTGCACAGTGATGTCAAAGTACAGGGATAATGTGCACAGTGATGTCACAGTACAGGGATAATACACACAGCAATGTCACACTACAGGGATAATGTGCACAGTGATGTCACAGTTCAGGGATAATGTGCACAGTGATGTCACAGTACAGGGATAATGTGCACAGTGATGTCACAGTTCAGGGATAATGCGCACAGTGATGTCACAGTACAGGGATAATGTGCACAGTGATGTCACGGTTCAGGGATAATGTGCACAGTGATGTCACGGTACAAGGATAATGTGCACAGTGATGTCACAGTACAGGGATAATACACACAGCGATGTCACACTACAGGGATAATACACACAGCGATGTCACACTACAGGGATAATGTGCACAGTGATGTCACAGTACAGGGATAATGTGCACAGTGATGTCACAGTTCAGGGATAATGTGCACAGTGATGTCACAGTTCAGGGATAATGCGCATAGTGATGTCACAGTACAGGGATAATGTGCACAGTGATGTCACAGTACAGGGATAATGTGCACAGTGATGTCACACTACAGGGATAATGTGCACAGTGATGTCACACTACAGGGATAATGTGCACAGTGATGTCAAAGTACAGGGATAATGTGCACAGTGATGTCACACTACAGGGATAATGTGCACAGTGATGTCACGGTACAAGGATAATGTGGACAGTGATATCAAAGTACAGGGATAATGTGCACAGTGATGTCACAGTACAGGGATAATACACACAGCAATGTCACACTACAGGGATAATGTGCACAGTGATGTCACAGTACAGGGATAATGTGCACAGTGATGTCACAGTTCAGGGATAATGCGCACAGTGATGTCACAGTACAGGGATAATGTGCACAGTGATGTCACAGTTCAGGGATAATGTGCACAGTGATGTCACGGTACAAGGATAATGTGCACAGTGATGTCACGGTACAAGGATAATGTGCACAGTGATGTCAAAGTACAGGGATAATGTGCACAGTGATGTCACAGTACAGGAATAATACACAGCAATGTCACACTACAGGGATAATGTGCACAGTGATGTCACAGTACAGGGATAATGTGCACAGTGATGTCACAGTTCAGGGATAATGTGCACAGTGATGTCACAGTTCAGGGATAATGTGCACAGTGATGTCAAAGTACAGGGATAATGCACATAGTGATGTCACGGTACAGGGATAATGTGCACAGTGATGTCACGGTACAAGGATAATGTGCACAGTGATGTCACAGTTCAGGGATAATGTCCATAGTGATGTCACACTACAGGGATAATGTGCACAGTGATGTCACAGTACAGGGATAATGTACACAGTGATGTCACACTACAGAGATAATGTGCACAGTGATGTCAAAGTACAGGGATAATGTGCACAGTGATGTCACAGTTCAGGGATAATGTACACAGTGATGTCACACTACAGAGATAATGTGCACAGTGATGTCAAAGTACAGGGATAATGTGCACAGTGATGTCAAAGTACAGGGATAATGTGCACAGTGATGTCACACTACAGGGATAATGTGCACAGTGATGTCACAGTTCAGGGATAATGTGCACAGTGATGTCACAGTTCAGGGATAATGTGCACAGTGATGTCACAATATAGGGACAATGTGCCAGCAGTTTCCCTATAGGTATAATTGAAGCAGAAACGCGCAGTGGGAAAAACTGCAATGTCTTGCCACTGCAGTTTTTTTCAGCGGCTCTTTGTTGTTGTAGCCTGCTACGATGGTCTATAGCTTTAATTGTCTACAAATGTAAAAATGGTTATTTTCATGGGAAATCCCTTTAAGTTCCTATCTTAAGCCGCAGCGCGTTTCACAGAAAGATAAACTATATGTGGACTTTCTGCTTCCATTATACCTATAGAACCGCCGGTGTTTGCATAGGTATAATTGACATGCTGTGATTTCTAAAACCACAACGGTTTTGGGAATCAAAGCGTGTCCATAGTGCATATTTTAGCAAGGTGTGGATGGCATTCACTAGAATCCCATCCACCTTGCAGTGTGAAATGTGCCATTCATGCCAAATGGGGTCCCTTCCAAAGAAAGCAAAACAATGTGATGCATAATTCCAGTTTTATAGGTCACCTCACAACTGCAAATCCCAGCCTGACCATGGGTCTAATGAAAAATAAGTGCTCACATCTCGATTTTGTCCCACGGTGAGCATATACTCCTTATATATGGATGGCGCCAATGGATATCACACAGTGGTGTCTGGTATCTTAGAGTCTCATTATTTTAAAAAAGACATATAAGTTTATCATATACTTTTTGTTACTGGACTCCATGGGACATAAGGGGGCGTTCACACTACCGTTGGTGACTGTCAGTAGTGTCCACTGCTAGTGCCTGTTACAGGATTTTAACAATGGACACTAGCAGAAAGGTCAAAAATCCATAAAAAATCCCATTGATTTCAATGAGATTTTATGTGTTGTCCATTAGTGACCGTTAGTGTCCGTTTACATCAAATCCGTCACGTCAGTTATTTTTCGCGGATGCTGTTGGCTGTTATTTTTTAATATTAGTGTCTATGGGTAACGGACAGGCGTCCATTATACTGTCTATTAATACTGTCTGGTTTTTTTCTGAGCATGCGCAGAGAAAAAACAAACATAAAAAAGCAAAAAAACAGACAGTATAAAAATGCTAATGTGTCCAGTGGATCATTTAAAAAACCGCACCATTAACATTAGTTATCGTCTGTTAATGTCTTTTATGATAGGGGTCCTTTTTTTTTTTTTTTTTTTTTTAATAGACTTTATCGGAACGGACATCCAACGGTAATGTGAACCCTGCCTAAGAGGGTTTTCTCTCCTTTTCTTACTAACTTGGACAAAATTGATCTATGAATGCAGACTAAGGCTAGGTTCACACCTGCGCCTGGTCTCCGCCTGGCGATTCCGTTCCCCATTCCGCTTGAAAAATGCAGAGAGAAAAGCAATGGAAACAGTGCTTTTCTCTCTGCTTTTTTCACCCTTAGGAAACGCTATGGGGTCTGCAGGTTTCCGAAGGTAACTGCTCTTTTAAGCGAATTAGGTTTCCATTCGGGGGATCCCCAAGCGGACCCCCCAAACGGAAACCCGAATGCAGAAGTGGACCAGGCCTTACACTGACTTTCCCAAATGCATAAGCATAATGCATGTGTGTATATCTCTCCCTTAGCAATCAGATGTAATCTATGGGGATATTTAGCAGCAAGTGTTCGATTCCCCTGCAGCGCCATCACAGGGAAATGAAATATTACAGAGCGCTCATTGATTTAAATGGGCTGTCTGTGTAATGCATGGGCCCATTGAGAGGCGCTCTTTACCACTTACTCTGGCTAATAGATAAGGGTCCTCAATGGGAGACAAAACCCCAATATTGTATTTGACAATGACTTTTCTAAACTACACAGACCTTTTTATATTTTTAGACATTACCAATCAATATCTTATTGCTTCGGATAACTTTGGGCCTGGGAGCAATCTGGGAACAGTATCAGAGAGGTGTGCATATATATATAAATATAGTAATAGGCAGTGAGAGTATAAAATGTGTGCGTGTATATATACAGTACAGACCAAAAGTTTGGACACACCTTCTCATTCAAAGAGTTTTCTGTATTTTCATGACTATGAAAATTGAGGTTCATGGGGGCCACAGTGGTTAGCACTGCAGGCTTGCAGCACTGGAGTCCTGGTGTTCAAATCCCGCCAAGGGCAGAAAACCATCTGCAAGGAGTTTGTATGTTCTCCCTGTGTTTGCATGGATTTCCATCTCATATTCCAAAGACGTACTCATAGGGAAAAATTGCACATTGTGAGCTCTATGTGGGGATCACAATCTACATTAAAAAAAGAAGAAAAAAAAAGAAAATTGAAGATTCGCACTGAAGGCATCAAAACTATGAATTAACACATGTGGAATTATATACTTAACAAAAAAGTGTGAAACAACTGAAAATCTGTCTTATATTCTAGGTTCTTCAAAGTAGCCACCTTTTGCTTTGATTCCTGCTTTGCACACTCTTGGCATTCTCTTGATGAGCTTCAAGAGGTAGTCACCGGAAATGGTTTTCACTTCACAGTTGTGCCCTGTCAGGTTTAATAAGTGGGATTTCTTGCTTTATAAATGGGGTTGGGACCATCAGTTGTGTTGTGCAGAAGTCAGGTGGATACACAGTATCCTACTGAATAGACTGTTAGAATTTGTATTATGGCAAGAAAAAAGCAACTAAGTAAAGAAAAACAAGTGGCCATCATTACTTTAAGCAATAAAGGTCAGTCAGTCCAAAAAATTGGGAAAACTTTGAGTGGGTCCCCAAGTGCAGTTGCAAAAACCATCAAGCGCTACAAAGAAACTGGCTCACATGAGGACCGCCCCAGGAAAGGAAGACCAAGAGTCACCTCTGCTGCGGAGGATAAGTTCATCCGAGTCACCAGCCTCAGAAATCGCAGGTTAACAGCAGCTCAGATTAGAGACCAGGTCAATGCCACACAGAGTTCTAGCAGCAGACACATCTCTACAACAACTGTTAAGAGGAGACTTTGTGCCGCAGGCCTTCATGGTAAAATAGCTGCTAGAAAACCACTGCTAAGGACAGGCAACAAGCAGAAAAGACTTGTTTGGGCTAAAGAACACAAGGAATGGACATTAGACCAGTAGAAATCTGCGCTTTGGTCTGATGAGTCCAAATTTGAGATCTTTGGTCCCAACCACCATGTCTTTGTGCGATGCAGAAAAGGTGAACGGATGGACTCTACATGCCTGGTTCCCACCGTGAAGCATGGAGGAGAAGGTGTGATGGTGTGGGGGTGCTTTGTTGGTGACACTGTTGGGGATTTATTCAAAAATGAAGGCATACTGAACCAACATGGCTACCACAGGATCTTGCAGCAGCATGCTATTCCATCTGGTTGGCGTTTAGTTGGACCATCATTTATTTTTCAACAGGACAATGACCCCAAACACCTCCAGGCTGTGTAAGGGCTATTTGACCAAGGAGGAGAGTTATGGGGTGCTACGCCAGATGACCTGGCCTCCACAGTCACCAGACCTGAACCCAATCGAGATGGTTTGGGGTGAGTTGGACTGCAGAGTGAAGGCAAAAGGGCCAACAAGTGCTAAGCATCTCTGGGAACTCCGTCAAGACTGTTGGAAGACCATTTCAGGCGACTACTAGAGTTGATTCGAATAGTATTCGAAACATGGTTTCGAATACCTCGCTCCCATAGGAATGAACGGAAGCAGCCAAACAACTAGGGGTTAAGTGCTGGCCACTTCCATTCATTCCTATGGAGCGAGGTGTTCGAAACTATAGTTTCGAATACTATTCGCTCATCTCTAGTGACCACCTCTTGAAGCCCATCAAGAGAATGCCAAGAGTGTGCAAATCAGTAATCAAAGCAAAATGTGGCTACTTTGAAGAACCTAGAATATAAGACAGATTTTCAGTTGTTTCACACTTTTTTGTTAAGTATATAATTCCATATGTGATAATTCATAGTTTTGATGCCTTCAGTGTGAATCTACAATTTTCATAGTCATGAAAATACAGAAAACTCTTTGAATGAGAAGGTGTGTCCAAACTTTTGGTCTGTACTGTATATATATATATATATATATATATATATATATATATATATATATATGAGGTAGTTTATTGACTCATACTCTACAGATCAGCGAAGTATGAGGCAATAAACTACCTCATCTTTTTTTTTACCTTTGTTTGGATATATATACAGTATATCCGAGATATATATATATTACCCCCAGTGCTGTAAGAGAACTCATTTGCATACTAAAAATGCACGGTTTTCTACCGAACGGCGGCACGGAGAAGACCTCTAAAGGTAGGAGACGAATAGCCTTTCTTAAGGCTATTCCAATGTGTTATCAAGAAAAAAAGGGTGTCCAATGATAGGATCCCTTTAACAAAAACGAAACCAAAATGAAAATCCATGTGTCCATTCTGTGACTAGGCCATTGCAACATGATTTTTCTTTCTCAGCTATTCTATTGTATTCTATTGCTCGGGATCTGCTCAACTTAGTTTGGGCTAAGTTTTAGCTGTTAGAAGGCTTCACATTGCCATGTCCTGGCAACCCTTCCAGACGAGTGATACTTTTTCAGTCAAGGCTTCTTGCAGTTACTCTGAGCATTGCACAATTTGACATTGAGCGGAATTTGTTGAATAATTTTGGAATAATTGAATAACCTCTAGAGTGATGGACTTCATATTGTTTGGAAATGGCCTCATAACTGTTCCCAAATTGATGGACAGCAACACTTGCTTCTCTAAGATCCTTACTGATAGTTTTCCTCCTTGGCATTGTGTTAACACAAGTCTAAATGCTTCAGACCAGCAAACTGCCAAAAAAGTGGTCACACTTGTTGCTGATCAATTATTCAAGGGCATTTCCTTAGTATAACTGGCTGCTGCTTACCCTCTTCATTTATACAGAAGCAGTAAGGGGGTACATCCCTTTTTACACACCGCTTCTGCATTTTGGCTCTTGTTAAATAAATAATGTCATGGTATAATTTATCATGTATTGTTCTTCATCTGAAGTTGTATTCACCTGACTTTAAAATCTTCTAAGGAACAGATATTATTATTATTATTATTATTATTATTTATTTATATTTTTTTTTATTATTATGTCCTGATATTTAAAACTATAGAATTCAAGGATGAATTATAAGAAAAACTTAGTTTTTCTCGTGACTGTGTGTATAGGTATCTATGTATGCACTGTTGCATGCAGCAAACACCTCCTGTAGCTGAAATCTCCAAGTTCTGCCTTTGTAGACCAGTTATCAATATTAGAAGTAGAGTACAATTTTTGCCATCCTCGGTAGATACCATGTATGGCATACCTAGGAACCCATTTAATGTGGTTTTACAATGGTATAAGGCATATCCACATAATATGTTAAATACAGTTTGGCAGATAAACTAATACTGTCTAACTTTAGGCGGCGCAAACTTACACTAGACCAGGGGTCCTCAAACTTTTCAAACAGGGGGCCAGTTCATTTTCCCTCAAACCAGTGGAGGGACGAATTATACTTTAAAAAAATTAAGATTATATACTCCACAGTAGCGCCCCCCCATAGTATTATATGCTCCTCAGTACGATCCCCCACTTCCCTGTATTATATGCTCCTCAGTACAACCCCCCCCACTGTATTATATGCTCCTCAGTACGCCCCCCACTGTGTTATATGCTCCTCATTACGTCCCCCCCAACCCCACTGTATTATATGTCCCTCATTACCCCCCCACTGTATTATATGCTCCTCAGTACAACCCCCCACTGTATTATATGCTCCTCAGTACAACCGCCCCACTGTATTATATGCTCCTCAGTACGCCCCCCACTGTATTATATGCTCCTCATTATGCCCCCCCACCCCACTGTATTATATGCTCATTATGCCCCCCACCCCACTGTATTATATGCTCCTCATTACACCCCCCCAACTGTTTTATATGCTCCTCAATACAACCCCCCACTGTATTATATGCTCCTCAGTACGATCCCCCACCCTACAGTATTATATGCTCCTCAGTACAACCCTCCCACTGTTTTATATGCTCCTCAATACAACCCCCCACTGTATTATATGCTCCTCAGTACGATCCCCCACCCTACAGTATTATATGCTCCTCAGTACAACAAACACAGACATACAATCACACACTCACTCTATTATACTTACCCATGAAAAGCGTCCTTCTCCTTCAGACTGCAAGCGCGATGACATCATCGCGCTTGCGTAAGCGCGAGTGTCACCACGCTTGCGTCGGGGCAGAGGTCAGTCTCTGCAGTCAGTGTAGGCCGTGCAACCGCGGCTTACACTGACAAGCTTTCAATTGCTTGTGCAGCGATCCGCTCACTATCGGGGAATCGGATTCCCCGTTAGTGAGCGATATACAGTTAGGGCCAGAAATATTTGGACAGTGACACAATTTTCGCGAGTTAGGCTCTGCATGCCACCACATTGGTTTTGACTAGAGATGAGCGAACACTAAAATGTTCGAGGTTCGAAATTCGATTCGAACAGCCGCTCAATGTTCGTGTGTTCGAACGGGTTTCGAACCCCATTATAGTCTATGGGGAACAGATACTCGTTAAGGGGGAAACCCAAATCCGTGTCTGGAGGGTCACCAAGTCCACTATGACACCCCAGGAAATGATGCCAACACCTCTGGAATGACACTGGGACAGCAGGGGAAGCATGTCTGGGGGCATCTAACACACCAAAGACCCTCTATTACCCCAACATCACAGCCTAACAACTACACACTTTACACATTCAAAAAAACCTCTATCAAAGTGGGAAAATACCTGGAAACCTTCTTTACTCCCCAAATGGATGGACACAAACCCCAATTTAAGCTCAACAAACAGTAACAACCACCCCTTTAAATCACGTTCCCCATGACAACCACAAATGGAATAGGCAATGGGAATTCCAAAAGCCCTCACCCTTAACTGTCATTTTGAGTGTGTGTGTGTGTGTGTGTGTGTGTGTGTGTGTGTGTGTGTGTGTGTGTGTGTGTGTGATGTGGTAAGACCTTCCAAAATTCACTTTTCTAGCCCTTAACATGAGCCCTTCCAAACAAAGTTACAGGACCTTAAGCTGAGCTACCAGCAGAGATTGAGGCCCTTGGCATGAGTAGAGCCTTGCACCAGCAGTGTTTTTGGCACTTAGGGTGAGTTGAGCCTTGTACCAGCGTGTGTCCCTTAACATCAGGCGGGCCCTAAGTTCTGCGCTTTGCACAAAAGTTCCACATTAACTAGGCTGAATGGTACAAAGATTAGTAGGCCCGAGAACCAGGAACAGGTCTTGCAATGGCTGTCGGATAACGCTTAAAGCACATTGTCCACCAGCCAGGCAGCCTCTACCTCCTCTTACCCAACAGTCTTGTCCTCCTTCCACCCAAAATTCCCAATCTTCCCAGAACAATAACCCCAACTGTCCCTGCTCCCCAGAGCTGTTCTCCCTTCCTTTGACTGTACTGCAACCTGCCCCTCCATTTCGCGATTCCACGGACCTAACAGACGAGTATCTGTGTCCAGATGCTCAAACACTAGAGTCTCCTCCATTCCATCTCCGGTCGATTTGGTGGCGGATGACCAGCAACCCACCCTCATCGACGACGATGAGACGCAGTTGCTGTCAGGGCAGCCAGTTGACATGGGCATTGTGCAGGAGGAGGAGGCGAGACAGGAGTTGGAAGAGGAGGTGGTGGACGACGAGGACACCGACCCCACCTGGACAAGGCAGATGTCAAGCTGGGAAAGTAGCGTGGATGTTGAGGCAGGTGCAGCACCAAAAAGGGTAGCTAGAGGCAGAGACATGTCCAGAGGCAGAGGTCAGCTTCTTTGCCGAAGCCAGGCCAGACCCGGAATGTCCGAAGATGTTCCCTTTTGTACCCAGCCCAGAAAAACTCCCCCATCGAGGGCACGTTTCTTGAAGGTGTAGAGTTTTTTCAAGGAATGCGCCGAGGACAGATATAGTGTCGTCTACACAATTTGCCTCTCGAAATCGAGTAGGGGCCCTGAGAAGAGCAACCTGTCCACCACTTCAATGCACCGTCATTTGGAATCCAAGCAATGGAATCAGTGGCAGGCAGCAACGGCAGGACAAACGTCGCCCGCCGTTCATGCCACTGCCTCTGCTCACAGTGCTGGCGATGCACTCCAGAGGACGAGCCAGGACATCACTTCATCTGCCTCCGCCACTTTGTTGACTTCTCCCTCATCCTCCCCTGTTTCTGTCTTATCTCCTTCTCCTGCACCATCAAAGGCACCATCAGGCGCTTCTTTACAACAACCCACCATCTCTCAGACATTGGAGCGCCGGCAGAAATACACCGCTAACCACCCACCCACGCAAGCCTAGAACGCCAACATCGCTAAACTGCTGGCCCAGGAGAGGTTGGCGTTCCGGCTTGTTGAAACTCCCGCCTTCCCGGACCTGATGGCAACTGTGGCACCTCACTATGCCGTCCCTAGCCGTCTCAACTTCTCCCGGTGTGGCGTCCCCGCCTTGCACCAGCACGTGTCACTCAACATCAGGTGGGCCCTTAGTTCCGCGCTTTGCTGCAAGGTCCACTTGACCACCGACACTTGGACAAGCGCCTGTGGTCAGGGATGCTGCAGTGCTTATCTTTAATGACAGGCAGGGTGAATGTGGTGGAGTCTGTTCCCCGGGTGCAAACTGGGGTGGCCTATCTCCTCTCCCAGGCCAAAATTCATGGCAGGAGTAGACTGAAACCCTACGACGCTGCAACCTCCACCACAGCTACTAGCGGCAAACGCTAAAACACTGGTGTGGGGAGACGTCAGCAGGCGGTGCTGATGAGCTTGGGGGACAGACAGCACAGTGCCTCCGAGGTCAGGGATGCCATCCTGGCTGAGATGGCTTTTTTTTTTCCCTGCTACACCTGGGGCCTGGCATTTTTGCGCCTGTGATAATGGCTGGAACCTGGTAGCAGATCTGGAGCTTGCCAGACTCAAACACGGTCCACGCATGGCCCACGTTTTCCAACTTGTTGGTGCCATGTTTCTTTGAAACCTACACCATTGTGCCTGATATACAGGTCAAAGTGGGGCCATTTTCGTAAGTGAGAACTAGCCTCTGCTAGGCAGAAAACATTCAGAGCACACTCCTCTCATCTTCGCACCGCTGGCTGGCGGAGGAAGACGAGGGGGTTGGAGTGGCATCTGATGTCCCTATCCCACACGAGGCTAGAGGGTGCACTTCAGTGCATCCCATTGCTTCACCACAAATGGTGTGAAGGGGAGTGGAAAATGGAGGAAATGGAGAGTGACCCTTACAGTTGGGGCCAGCAAAGGCATGCCAAGTAACACACTGGCACACATGGCTGACTTCATCTTGGGTTTCTTTTCAACACATATTTCACATCATGAAGAACAAATAATACTGGATTTTTACAAGCCTCGAACCCCGGTCTAGGTCTAATGTCTGTTCCTTTCTTATATTAGGGTAGAGGGAAAAAAAATTACTTCAGTGATACGTTTAGCGTACATAGACTGACTATTAATGTGTATCCCACTTAGTGTTGTTAGGGTTACACACCGTCACAACCTGGCTAAAGCTTCTATAGCTGTTAATAAAGTCAACATAACTTTACGGTATCCAAAAAGACAGCTGGTACCGACAGAGAGCAAGACAAATGTCAACCAAAGCTGTGAGCTCTGAACACCCACAGTGACTTTGGCGTCATCATCATTATAAGGGAGCGGGTGGTAAGAAATAACTTGGCAGTGCCTAAAACCCAAAAAGCTTATACAACTATATTTACATTAAGATACACAAATGACACTTTTCAGTAGCATGTCATGAGACAAGCTGATAAGCTCTTCCTTTGTGCAGTGCTATTTGAAAGTTAAACGCTGCCTTTATTTTAATTCTGGAGAAGGTGCAGACATTAGATTTAGAACATGTTGTCTTCATTGTCCAAATCCTCTATATAGGTAACGTGTTTTTCGGGCCGAGCTGTCTGGGAACGAGCTGGTGCAGCACTGACAACCTGGGTGAATATGGCAAGAGCCTGAGATGTAGGTTGAATGAATCCCCAAATTATTTGTGGAATTCCCAGTGAGACAATGGCACTATCTACCAGTAGCAAAAATTGTGGGTGCACGTAACCCCCATATATTCTTTGAATTCCCAGTGAGACAATGGCACTGTATAGCAGTAGCAAAAATTGTGGGTGCACGTAACCCCCATATATTCTTTGAATTCCCAGTCAGACAATGGCACTATATACCAGTAGTAAAAATTGTGGGTGCACATAACCCCAATATATTCTTTGAATTCCCAGTGAGACAATGGCACTGTATAGCAGTAGCAAAAATTGTGGGTGCACGTAACCCCCATATATTCTTTGAATTCCCAGTCAGACAATGGCACTGTATACCAGTAGTAAAAATTGTGGGTGCACATAACCCCAATATAATCTTTGAATTCCCAGTGAGACAATGGCACTGTATAGCAGTAGCAAAAATTGTGGGTGCACGTAACCCCCATATATTCTTTGAATTCCCAGTGAGACAATGGCACTGTATAGCAGTAGCAAAAATTGTGGGTGCACGTAACCCCCATATATTCTTTGAATTCCCAGTCAGACAATGGCACTATATACCAGTAGTAAAAATTGTGGGTGCACATAACCCCAATATATTCTTTGAATTCCCAGTGAGACAATGGCACTGTATAGCAGTAGCAAAAATTGTGGGTGCACGTAACCCCCATATATTCTTTGAATTCCTAGTCAGACAATGGCACTGTATACCAGTAGTAAAAATTGTGGGTGCACATAACCCCAATATATTCTTTGAATTCCCAGTGAGACAATGGCACTGTATAGCAGTAGCAAAAATTGTGGGTGCACGTAACCCCCATATATTCTTTGAATTCCCAGTCAGACAATGGCACTATATAGCAGTAGTAAAAATTGTGGGTGCACATAACCCCAATATAATCTTTGAATTCCCAGTGAGACAATGGCACTGTATAGCAGTAGCAAAAATTGTGGGTGCACGTAACCCCCATATATTCTTTGAATTCCCAGTCAGACAATGGCACTATATACCAGTAGTAAAAATTGTGGGTGCACATAACCCCAATATATTCTTTGAATTCCCAGTGAGACAATGGCACTGTATAGCAGTAGCAAAAATTGTGGGTGCACGTAACCCCCATATATTCTTTGAATTCCCAGTGAGACAATGGCACTGTATAACAGTAGCAAAAATTGTGGGTGCACGTAACCCCCATATATTCTTTGAATTCCCAGTGAGACAATGGCACTGTATAGCAGTAGCAAAAATTGTGGGTGCACATAACCCCCATATATTCTTTGAATTCCCAGTCAGACAATGGCACTGTATACCAGTAGTAAAAATTGTGGG
The DNA here is from genome assembly GCF_031893055.1 of Leptodactylus fuscus. NCBI lineage: Eukaryota > Metazoa > Chordata > Amphibia > Anura > Leptodactylidae > Leptodactylus > Leptodactylus fuscus. The sequence goes on along the minus strand of NC_134270.1, from coordinate 126,312,048 downwards.
TGCACATAACCCCAATATAATCTTTGAATTCCCAGTGAGACAATGGCACTGTATAGCAGTAGCAAAAATTGTGGGTGCACATAACCCCCATATATTCTTTGAATTCCCAGTCAGACAATGGCACTGTATACCAGTAGTAAAAATTGTGGGTGCACATAACCCCAATATAATCTTTGAATTCCCAGTGAGACAATGGCACTGTATAGCAGTAGCAAAAATTGTGGGTGCACATAACCCCCATATATTCTTTGAATTCCCAGTCAGACAATGGCACTGTATACCAGTAGTAAAAATTGTGGGTGCACATAACCCCCATATATTCTTTGAATTCCCAGTGAGACAATGGCACTGTATAGCAGTAGCAAAAATTGTGGGTGCACGTAACCCCCATATATTCTTTGAATTCCCAGTCAGACAATGGCACTATATACCAGTAGTAAAAATTGTGGGTGCACATAACCCCAATATATTCTTTGAATTCCCAGTGAGACAATGGCACTGTATAGCAGTAGCAAAAATTGTGGGTGCACGTAACCCCCATATATTCTTTGAATTCCCAGTCAGACAATGGCACTATACCCCAGTAGTAAAAATTGTGGGTGCACATAACCCCAATATAATCTTTGAATTCCCAGTGAGACAATGGCACTGTATAGCAGTAGCAAAAATTGTGGGTGCACGTAACCCCCATATATTCTTTGAATTCCCAGTCAGACAATGGCACTATATACCAGTAGTAAAAATTGTGGGTGCACATAACCCCAATATATTCTTTGAATTCCCAGTGAGACAATGGCACTGTATAGCAGTAGCAAAAATTGTGGGTGCACGTAACCCCCATATATTCTTTGAATTCCCAGTGAGACAATGGCACTGTATAGCAGTAGCAAAAATTGTGGGTGCACGTAACCCCCATATATTCTTTGAATTCCCAGTCAGACAATGGCACTGTATACCAGTAGTAAAAATTGTGGGTGCACATAACCCCAATATATTCTTTGAATTCCCAGTGAGGCAATGGCACTGTATACCAGTAGCAAAAATAGTGGGTGTATATAGCCCCAATTCTATTGCTAGGGGACTTGCAGGGTATTTCTGAGGTGAAGGTGGGGGGGGCACACCGTTGGAACGGGGATTTGGGGTGTATATATGGGGTATACGGGAATACACTGTCAGTGTGTTCCATTCAGGATCCTGGGAAAGCTGGGTTGCGGCGATTGAGCCCGTCAGTGCCACGTTACACTGACAAGCTTCTCCCTGGAATTGAAGTTATATGTAAGCCCAATATATTCTTTGAATTCCCAGTGAGACAATGGCACTATATGGCAGTAGCAAAAATAGTGGGTGTATATAGCCCCAATTCTATTGCTAGGGGACTTGCAGGGTATTTCTGGGGTGAAGGTGGGGGGGCACACCGTTGGAACGGGTATCGGGGGTATATATCGGGTATACGGGAATACACTGACAGTGTATTCCATTCAGGATCCTGGGAAAGCTGGGTTGCGGCGATTGAGCCCGTCAGTGCCACGTTACACTGACAAGCTTCTCCCTGGAATTTAGCTCTTATAAGAGCTGTTGGTTGTCTTCTCCTTCCTATCCTAGCGTGTCCCTGCCTACCCAGAATCTAAGCCCTAGCTAACTGGACGGAAACCTCCGTCCCCGGTGAATTGCAAGCTCAGAATGACGCGAAGCTGGGCGTCGCTGTTCTTTTAAATTAGAGGTCACATGTTTTCGGCAGCCAATGGGTTTTGCCTACTTTTTTCAACGTCACCGGTGTCGTAGTTCCTGTCCCACCTACCCTGCGCTGTTATTGGAGCAAAAAAGGCGCCAGGGAAGGTGGGAGGGGAATCGAGTAATGGCGCACTTTACCACGCGGTGTTCGATTCGATTCGAACATGCCGAACAGCCTAATATCCGATCGAACATGAGTTTGATAGAACACTGTTCGCTCATCTCTAGTTTTGACATGAAACCTCTACAACAGAATTCAAGTGCAGATTGTAACGTTTAATTTGAAGGGTTGAACAAAAATATCTGATAGAAAATTTAGGAATTGTACACATTTCTTTACAAACACTCCACATTTTAGGAGCTCAAAAGTAATTGGACAAATAAACATAACCCAAACAAAATATTTTTATTTTCAATATTTTGTTGCGAATCCTTTGGAGGCAATCAGTGCCTTAAGTCTGGAACCCATGGACATCACCAAATGCTGGGTTTCCTCCTTCTTAATGCTTTGCCAGGCCTTTACAGCCGCAGCCTTCAGGTCTTGCTTGTTTGTGGGTCTTTCCGCCTTAAGTCTGGATTTGAGCAAGTGAAATGCATGCTCAATTGGTTTAAGATCTGGTGATTGACTTGGCCATTGCAGAATGTTCCACTTTTTTGCACTCATGAACTCCTGGGTAGCTTTGGCTGTATGCTTGGGGTCATTGTCCATCTGTACTATGAAGCGCCGTCCCATCAACTTGGCAGCATTTGGCTGAATCTGGGCTGAAAGTATATCCCGGTACACTTCAGAATTCATCCTGCTACTCTTGTCTGCTGTTATGTCATCAATAAACACAAGTGACCCAGTGCCATTGAAAGCCATGCATGCCCATGCCATCACGTTGCCTCCACCATGTTTTACAGAGGATGTGGTGTGCCTTGGATCATGTGCTATTCCCTTTCTTCTCCAAACTTTTTTCTTCCCATCATTCTGATACAGGTTGATCTTTGTCTCATCTGTCCATAGAATACTTTTCCAGAACTGAGCTGGCTTCTTGAGGTGTTTTTCAGCAAATTTAACTGTGGCCTGTCTATTTTTGGAATTGATGAATGGTTTGCATCTAGATGTGAACCCTTTGTATTTACTTTCATGGAGTCTTCTCTTTACTGTTGACTTAGAGACAGATACACCTATTTCACTGAGAGTGTTCTGGACTTTAGTTGATGTTGTGAACGGGTTCTTCTTGACCAAAGAAAGTATGCGGCGATCATCCACCACTGTTGTCATCCGTGGACGCCCAGGCCTTTTTGAGTTCCCAAGCTCACCAGTCAATTCCTTTTTTCTTAGAATGTACCTGACTGTTGATTTTGCTACTCCAAGCATGTCTGCTATCTCTCTGATGGATTTTTTCTTTTTTTTCAGCCTCAGGATGTTCTGCTTCACCTCAATTGAGAGTTCCTTTGACCGCATGTTGTCTGGTCACAGCAACAGCTTCCAAATGCAAAACCACACACCTGGAATCAACCCCAGACCTTTTAACTACTTCATTGATTACAGGTTTACGAGGGAGACGCCTTCAGAGTTAATTGCAGCCCTTAGAGTCCATTGTCCAATTACTTTTGGTCCCTTGAAAAAGAGGAGGCTATGCATTACAGAGCTATGATTCCTAAACCCTTTCTCCGATTTGGATGTGGAAACTCTCATATTGCAGCTGGGAGTGTGCACTTTCAGCCCATATTATATATATAATTGTATTTCTGATCATGTTTTAGTAAACAGCTAAAATAACAAAACTTGTGTCACTGTCCAAATATTTCTGGCCCTAACTGTAGGCGATTACGTGCAGGACACATGCGGCGGGCCGGATAAATGTCCTCGACGGGCTGCATCTGGCCCGCGGGCCGTAGTTTGAGGACCCCTGCACTAGACAGTCTGAATATTTAATAATGTCTAACGTGGCTTGAACTATTGTAAAGTTAGACTTCCTAGTGGATCTGCTTGCTACATCCCCGTATTGTGCTGCTGGTAGGACGTAATGTTAATCTGTTTTCCCTTAGTCCTAACAGCAGCACAAACCTCCCCTCCCACAGGTAATATTGTTCTTTCTTTATAATTGACACAAGGTGGGAGGTCTCTTATAGGGGTGTTGTCCTGCAATTAATTATGCTAATTTAAAATCCTGCCTATCCTACAGCACACAAGGGCAGAAGTACTCCATATTGTGCTGCTGTTAGGACTAAGGGAAAACAGATCAACATCATAATCAACGATTATTGTAGCTTAAAGGGGTTTTGAGGTCAGAATATCAATGACTTATTTTTGGACCATATTAGAACATCAAGTCGGTAGAGGTCCAACTCTTCAGTTGTTTAAAGGGTCCCTGGTTCTTAGCCAAGTACTGTGGCCTCTCCATTATTTACATCAGACCGTCTGCTTAGTAGAAATTGTGCAGGGTTATACAGCTTTGTTCCATTTGCTTGGGCATAGGGCTATGCAGTTAATCGTATTATTTTGTCATTTCAGAAAATCACCAGAATTGTGAAATCGATGTTAGCCCTGCCCTGGAGTCTGACATATTCCATGTAATATCATTGTGTCTGACTCCTCCCCCATGCCAAATTTCATAGCTTTTTTAGTTTCTTTAAGCAAAAACATGAAAATAAAGACTAAAATCAGGAATTGATTTCATTTTTTGCCAAGAATCAGCCAGCTGTACTTGAGCGTCTCATGCCTCCATGGAAGGAGTAGCAGTGCCCTTATTATGAGTGTTCCCTAACTGTGGCTCTTATTTGGGAAATTATGACATCATTTTACATTGTTCAGTCAATTCCCACCTTCCATCTTAAAGGACACCACTGATTGTATGGTCTAATTTGCAACCTGTTGAATGAAAATTAATAAAATCCTTATTTTTTTTTCCCCATAGGTTATATTTAGAGATGAGCGAACAGTGTTCTATCGAACACATGTTCGATCGGATATCAGGGTGTTCGCCATGTTCGAATCGAATCGAACACCACGTGGTAAAGTGCGCCAAAATTCGATTCCCCTCCCACCTTCCCTGGCGCCTTTTTTGCACCAATAACAGCGCAGGGGAGGTGGGACAGGAACTACGACACTGGGGGCATTGAAAAAAATTGGAAAAAGTCATTGGCTGCCGAAATCAGGTGACCTCCATTTTAGACGAATAGTGGATTTCAAATCCGGGTCATATGAGAATGTGAACTTTGTGACTATGAGACAGGGATAGCTGTACAGGCAGGGATAGCTAGGGATAACCTTTATTTAGGGGGGAATGTTATTAAAAATAACTTTTTGGGGCTCTATCGGGTGTGTAATTGTGATTTTTGTGAGATAAACTTTTTCCCATAGGGATGCATTGGCCAGCGCTGATTGGCCGAATTCCGTACTCTGGCCAATCAGTGCTGGCCAATGCATTCTATTAGCTTGATGAAGCAGAGTGTGCACAAGGGTTCAAGCGCACCCTCGGCTCTGATGTAGCAGAGCCGAGGCTGCACAAGGGTTCAAGCGCACCCTCGGCTCTGATGTAGGAGAGCCGAGGGTGCACTTGAACCCTTGTGCACCCTCAGCTCTGCTACATCAGAGCCGAGGGTGCGCTTGAACCCTTGTGCACACTCTGCTTCATCAAGCTAATAGAATGCATTGGCCAGCGCTGATTGGCCAATGTATTCTATTAGCCTGATGAAGTAGAGCTGAATGTGTGTGCTAAGCACACACATTCAGCTCTACTTCATCGGGCTAATAGAATGCATTGGCCAGCGCTGATTGGCCAGAGTACGGAACTCGACCAATCAGCGCTGGCTCTGCTGGAGGAGGCGGAGTCTAAGATCGCTCCACACCAGTCTCCATTCAGGTCCGACCTTAGACTCCGCCTCCTCCGGCAGAGCCAGCGCTGATTGGCCGAATTCCGTACTCTGGCCAATCAGCACTGGCTAATGCATTGTATTGGCTTGATGAAGCAGTGCTGAATGTGTGTGCTTAGCACACACATTCAGCTCTACTTCATCGGGCTAATAGAATGCATTGGCCAGCGCTGATTGGCCGAATTCCGTACTCTGGCCAATCAGCACTGGCTAATGCATTGTATTGGCTTGATGAAGCAGTGCTGAATGTGTGTGCTTAGCACACACATTCAGCTCTACTTCATCGGGCTAATAGAATGCATTGGCCAGCGCTGATTGGCCGAATTCCGTACTCTGGCCAATCAGCACTGGCTAATGCATTGTATTGGCTTGATGAAGCAGTGCTGAATGTGTGTGCTTAGCACACACATTCAGCTCTACTTCATCGGGCTAATAGAATGCATTGGCCAATCAGCGCTGGCCAATGCATTCTATTAGCGTGAACTGAGTTTGCACAGGGGTTCTAGTGCACCCTCGGCTCTGCTACATCAGATTGCTACATCTGATGTAGCAGTGCCGAGTGTGCATCAGATGTGTAGTTGAGCAAAACTGACTCAGCACTGCTAAGTCTGCATTCGCATAGGAATGCATTGGCCAGCCTTCGGCCAATCAGCGCTGGCTCTGCCGGAGGAGGCGGAGTCTAAGGTCGGACCTGAATGGAGACTGGTGTGGAGCGATCTTAGACTCCGCCTCCTCCAGCAGAGCCAGCGCTGATTGGCCGAATTCCGTACTCTGGCCAATCAGCACTGGCTAATGCATTGTATTGGCTTGATGAAGCAGTGCTGAATGTGTGTGCTTAGCACACACATTCAGCTCTACTTCATCGGGCTAATAGAATGCATTGGCCAGCGCTGATTGGCCGAATTCCGTACTCTGGCCAATCAGCACTGGCTAATGCATTGTATTGGCTTGATGAAGCAGTGCTGAATGTGTGTGCTTAGCACACACATTCAGCTCTACTTCATCGGGCTAATAGAATGCATTGGCCAATCAGCGCTGGCCAATGCATTCTATTAGCGTGAACTGAGTTTGCACAGGGGTTCTAGTGCACCCTCGGCTCTGCTACATCAGATTGCTACATCTGATGTAGCAGTGCCGAGTGTGCATCAGATGTGTAGTTGAGCAAAACTGACTCAGCACTGCTAAGTCTGCATTCGCATAGGAATGCATTGGCCAGCCTTCGGCCAATCAGCGCTGGCTCTGCCGGAGGAGGCGGAGTCTAAGGTCGGACCTGAATGGAGACTGGTGTGGAGCTATCTTAGACTCCGCCTCCTCCAGCAGAGCCAGCGCTGATTGGTCGAGTTCCGTACTCTGGCCAATCAGCACTGGCCAATGCATTTCTATGGGGAAAAGTTAGCTTGCGAAAATCGCAAACTGACAGGGATTTCCATGAAATAAAGTGACTTTTATGCCCCCAGACATGCTTCCGCTGCTGTCCCAGTGTCATTCCAGGGTGTTGGTATCATTTCCTGGGGTGTCATAGTGGACTTGGTGACCCTCCAGACACGAATTTGGGTTTCCCCCTTAACGAGTTTATGTTCCCCATAGACTATAATGGGGTTCGAAACCCATTCGAACACTCGAACAGTGAGCGGCTGTTCGAATCGAATTTCGAACCTCGAACATTTTAGTGTTCGCTCATCTCTAGTTATATTATTTCAAGTCTCATTTTTAACTCTTTCGTTGAGTTGAACTAATCTGGAACAGGGCCGTGTACCTCACATCTGACATGGTAATAACCGCTATAAAGTACCGTACAGACCAAACCGTAACAGTGAACATTTAAGACACAAAACCTTTTACAGGTGAGGGATATGTAAACTAGACTAGGTCTTACTGCTAGCCAAAAATCGCCATGTATTGCTGTCTTCATTGAGTGAATTAGAGCAAAAGCGGTCATAAATATGGTTGACTCCAATCCTGATGGATCAGTTGCACCCATCGTGATGCTGTTACTTGTGAATCATAACACAATTGCGTTTACTAGATGCAATGCAGACAGGACAACACTGTGATATTTTTTCAGTTGACGTGTGTCAAAGCTGCCATGTAGTCCATAACATGATGTTATGATTTTTCACATGTATTTACACTACTCCTGCACAGGACACTTCACATGCTCTAAGAATATAATATTCTTACAGGTGAAGTGGAATAGGGAATACTTTTACATGCTTTTCTATGAGCATGATATCAATCTATACTCATTTTTAATTTTATTTATTTATTTATTTTTTTAAATGTAGATTGTGAGCCCCACATAGCGCTCACAATGTACATTTTTCCCTATCAGTATGTCTTTGGAATATGGGATCTAAATCCATGCAAACACGGGGAGAACATATAAACTCCTTGCAGATGGTTTTTTGCCCTTGGCGGGATTTGAACACCAGGACTCCAGCGCTGCAAGGCTGCAGTGCTAACCACTGAGCCACCGTGTGGCCCCCATTTTTAATTTTAATATCACCACCATCACATGCTCTAATAAGTGTTTGCTCTTCATTAAAGGGGTATTCTGTCCCCAACAAATTACCCTGTTTCCACATGACAAGGCAAAGTTTCTTATTGGAAGGGTCCAACCAGTGAGACCCCCCCCCCCCCCCCCCCCCCCCAATCACAATAACTGAGGTCTTTTGAACTCCGGTTTAAATGGAGGAGGTAGTTGGTGAACCCTGCTACATCTGCCAAAATAGTCAGTGTACAGTGGTCAGCTATCTGCACCGGCCACATTAAAACTCCTAACCTCTATCTCAGTTTAAATTGGGGTGTAAAATGTTCAGACCCCCACCATTCAGGGAGTAATTTGTTTTGGCTGGGATACCCCTTTAAGATTGTGTGTAGATAGGTTTGCTTTCTGTGTTTTCGCAGCATTATTATATATGTACTGCTCTCCAGTACTGTTGTATTCTTCTATGCAATCCTTACCAGTGTATGGAGATTTCATGCTATTCTATATTCTGCTGCTGTTCATTACATCCTCAGTACTTCTATACAGTACAGTGTGTTCATTATCAGTATATAGATCCTCAGTACCACTATGCAGCACGGCCAGTCTAGTGGTTGGAGGATGTTACCAGCTCTGCAGAACGCCCTTGGAAGACGAATGCATTTTCAGCAGAATAATTAAGTTAATTAACAAATTCGCATGCATATTCATCGCCTATTAATGTGTTCTCAGCTCAGCTTGACGAACGTTTTGGTTATAACCAGCTCATTAACATACTGAAATCTGCAGCTATCCAAAAAATACAGGGGAGGGGTGGGGGGGCAGAGAAGGTAGAACATGCAGAGACAGAGCAGTACGCACACGCATGGCACACATGTGTTCATCTGGGCATACAGTACAGAAGATACACCATGGTTCACATTCTTTGACTTTATTAGTGTAGAAATGTCTTCATTATCTCTAAACTGGTTCTCTCTCTGTCTTTCTATCTCCTGCTCTCTCGCTCTCTCCCTCCTTTCCTCTCGCTCTCTTTCTCTCTTCCATATTGCCCTCTTGGGGGAAACCTTGGAATCTCTGCCAACTTCGTTCTCTCCCTCCATACTGTCATATGTTCCACTATTGCCTCTTTCTCTAGTCTCGCTCTCTCTAACAGTTAAGTTTGACTGTCTCTAGCTCTTTTCATTCGTGTCATAAACTCCCCCCCACCCCCTGTCTCAACCACTCTTGCCGTCTCCTGAACCCTCTCTTTCTCATCTGCCAACTTGCATTCTCACAGATATGCCATTTTCAGGGACTCTCTGAGGAGCGATCTTTAAAGCAGTAAGGTGTGACAGGGGCAGCGCCAGGTTGGCACGGCCTGACTGCAAGGGGAGCAAATGGAGAGAGAGGGGTCCAGGCAGAAACACGGTCATGTTTAGCATCAATGAAAAGGGAGAGAGAGGAGAAAAAGAGGGAAGAGAGATAGGGAGAGACTTAGCAGCTGTCACCCTAATTCCTCTAACTCTCTGTTTGTGGTCATATTAGAACAACAGATTAGGTTCTGGCTCAGCTCTCATTTATTTCTGACACACGATAATATTCTGTATCTTCATCCACAGCAGTTTGTGCAAGCAGGTGAGCGGAGGGCATATGTATTCCTAAGCAGAGAGGGCAACGGCGAAGATTCACAAAAATGTCCTATGCCAAGTGTTGGCATGCAAAGGCCCTGGTGTGCTGGCTCATGCCACTGGGGGCTGCAGAGGTTGCTGCTAGATCTTTGATGACCTTGGAAAGATAGAAAGTATTAATTTAGAATCTAATCTAGGTCAGACTTTACAGTAACATGCAGTATATGCGGAATCCCTATATGGCCACATCATTATTAGTTCATGGGGGCTAGTATTTGTGGTATTGATGGGTAGGGATGGATGCTACTTGGTAATATGCTAGGATGGCCATGATGTCTAAAGAATTAGAACCGCTTCTTGAGGAAAGCTACTCCATTAAAGGAAACATGTCACCTTGAACATTCAGTCTGATATACAGGCATCATGTTGCTAAACAGATTGATATATTGAATTGCTTAGGATTGCAAGGGCAGGTTTAGTCAGAGACAGACTACATCCACTGCATGAGAGTGAATAAAGAGACAGCTGCCTATAACGAGTAGGACCGCCCACTGGACTCCTATGCCCAAAATGAGCAGCGTTTTAGATCCATATATTACAAAGGATGATACTGATCCACACAACTATACATCAATCTCTTAAGCTCCTCCTGCTCTGTAACATACTGCCTACAGATTGCACTGCATTTTCATTGTGACAGGCTCCCTTTAAGACTCATAGACTGCTATAGCATGAGTGTATACTGTATGTCCATAATTCAATTCCATATTATGAAGATAATTATTTGTAAATTCCTTGTTAGTAGGGCAGAACATGGAGCCTCATGGGACAACAGATGACGGAAATCTAAGTGCCTATTGCTCCATAATATGGAACTATAAGGACTCCAGACGGGTGCCATACACATGGCTTTAGACTTGCTATGTTATCATCTAAACATACAGGCATGAATAAAGCCTATAGCAAATCTAGCCAAGGACCACATCTGCAAGGAGTTTGTATGTTCTCCCCGTGTTTGTGTGGATTTCCCCCGGGTACTCCAGTTTCCTCTTACACTCCAAACACCTACTGATAGGAAACTTAGATTGTGAGCCCTATATAGGACAGTGATTGACAATATCTGTAAAATCATGCGGAATATGACGCTGCTATATAAGTAAGCAAAGAAATAAATAATAAAGCTACCCAAACAAGTTAGTGGCTGGATCTCATCCTATGTGCCTATGTCTATGGTCACATTGAACAATAATTACTTAGCATCGCTCCAGTATGAATCCAAATTTTGACATTTTTCATGTAAGGCTCCCAACTCTAAACACAAAGTAATGTATGACCTGTTCCATACTCTGCCCATCATATCACTAAATATCCCATCCCCAATATGTATCCTATATTATATAGTATTACATATGTAAAATGTAGGCCATCAAAATCCCATGAATGGTTGTCATGGGTGGAGTAATACATATCTATACATAGTGATACCATGGATTCATTGCTGTTATATGGTAAGGTTCAGGTCAGCTATATGTATTATGTGGATACAAAGACATAATGGGGAGAATTTATTAAGACTGGCATTTCCTATGCCAGTCTTAATAAAGCTCCTGACTGGAACAAGGCACACTTGAATTATTAAGAGGCTCTCACCTCTTGACATATCAGACCCACTTCCATGTGCCAGAATTGAAATCTAAGCCAGTCAGGAACTGCATCAGTTATAACAAATTTGTCGGCCCGAGACGTCCCCACCCACCTTGTTCTCCACTCCGTTCCTCCTACTTTCACAAAAATTAATTAATACATTAATAAATTCCCCTGTTTATTTCTCTATCAAGTCCAAAGTTACTTATATTCAGTTTAATTGTAAATATTGCAATATAGATAAACTTAGCACTGAGAAGCTGAGAACTTAAATTATTCTATGCATTGTGCTATATGAGTCACAATGTACAAAAAAAAAAATTGTCAGAAGAAGAGATCAATGTTATCGAAAGAGACGCAAGACACGTCACTTCATAGATTGCCCAATTTAGCTTCAGAGCTGTTTTATTTAAAGGAACACTCCAGGTAATACGTATATATATATATATATATATATATATATATATATATATATATATACACACTCACCGGCCACTTTATTAGGTACACCTGTCCAACTGCTCGTTAACACTTAATTTCTAATCAGCCAATCACATGGCGGCAACTCAGTGCATTTAGGCATGTAGACATGGTCAAGACAATCTCCTGCAGTTCAAACCGAGCATCAGTATGGGGAAGAAAGGTGATTTGAGTGCCTTTGAACGTGGCATGGTTGTTGGTGCCAGAAGGGCTGGTCTGAGTATTTCAGAAACTGCTGATCTACTGGGATTTTCACGCACAACCATCTCTAGGGTTTACAGAGAATGGTCCGAAAAAGAAAAAACATCCAGTGAGTGGCAGTTCTGTGGGCGGAAATGCGTTGTTGATGCCAGAGGTCAGAGGAGAATGGCCAGACTGGTTCGAGTTGATAGAAAGGCAACAGTGACTCAAATAGCCACCTGTTACAACCAAGGTAGCCAGAAGAGCATCTCTGAACGCACAGTACGTTGAACTTTGAGGCAGATGGGCTACAGCAGCAGAAGACCACACCGGGTGCCACTCCTTTCAGCTAAGAACAGGAAACTGAGGCTACAATTTGCACAAGCTCATCGAAATTGGACAATTGAAGATTGGAAAAACGTTGCCTGGTCTGATGAGTCTCGATTTCTGCTGCGACATTCGGATGGTAGGGTCAGAATTTGGCGTCAACAACATGAAAGCATGGATCCATCCTGCCTTGTATCAACGGTTCAGGCTGGTGGTGGTGGTGTCATGGTGTGGGGAATATTTTCTTGGCACTCTTTGGGCCCCTTGGTACCAATTGAGCATCGTTGCAACGCCAAAGCCTACCTGAGTATTGTTGCTGACCATGTCCATCCCTTTATGACCACAATGTACCCAACATCTGATGGCGACTTTCAGCAGGATAATGCGCCATGTCATAAAGCTGGAATCATCTCAGACTGGTTTCTTGAACATGACAATGAGTTCACTGTACTCCAATGGCCTCCACAGTCACCAGATCTCAATCCAATAGAGCATCTTTGGGATGTGGTGGAACGGGAGATTCGCATCATGGATGTGCAGCCGACAAGTCTGCGGCAACTGTGTGATGCCATCATGTCAATATGGACCAAAATCTCTGAGGAATGCTTCCAGCACCTTGTTGAATCTATGCCACGAAGAATTGAGGCAGTTCTGAAGGCAAAAGGGGGTCCAACCCGTTACTAGCATGGTGTACCTAATAAAGTGGCCGGTGAGTGTGTATATATATATATATATATATATATATATATATATATATATAGATAGATAGATAGATAGATAGATAGATAGATAGATAGATAGTACAGGACCTGAGAGGCAATGCATAGATTCTAAGAACACTAAAGAGTGAACAGCCCTTAAAGGATTCTGTCTCCTATTAACACTTATGAACTATTTACATGATAAGAAGGTCTAAGTACCTGGACCCCCTGTGAATGCAGTATGTAAATGGATGGTCATTTCTGTTCTGGCACCCGTTCTCATGATCATTGGGGTTGTGTGTTAATAGTGGTCAAACCCCTTTAAGGTTTTGGAGTACGTATAACACACTGTATTGGTTTACTTTTTATCCTTCCCTCTATACATGGGTGTACTTCACATAAAGTGGGCACTAATATACTGGCGCTATCTTATAATAGCTCACATGCAGATGTAAGAGAGAATATTAGATCAGATTCCTCCTATTAGCGCAGGTGATGCGTCCTCTCCATAAGAACATCCTGCTATCCGTGTAGACATTTTGCCACACATTCTGATGCATTCACAGACACAATGACACGCTCACAGACAGACAAAAGTCCACGGGCAGAGATACACTGATACAAACGCCGATACACACAAAGACTCTTGTAATCTGTGTATGCAAACAAAAGCGGAGAAGAGAGAGGGGAGAGGGCCGTGGGATGGATGCCAAATGTGGTGAGAGAGGAGTTAATGGATCGGGGGGACGCAGCGGAGAGCGCGAGACAGATTTGGGTCTGATCCAAAGAGTTAATGTTCCTTCCATGATCGATTACTTGTCAGATGTGATTTTAAACCAATACAAGATAAATAGCATCATTTCCCCCGCTCGCTTCAGACAGAATTAAGAAGCCATTAGCTAACACAAATTTTTTGGCAAGTTTAATAAAAGCGCAAATTTACATTTGTAAGAAAAGCTCCCCAAGGTATGTTGCGAAGATGCAAATGAGTCAGAACCACCTCTACTCCCCCTCCATCCCCAAAGTATGTTTCACCCCTCATGCTCTCATACCAGTCTGTTTTAACCCACAAACAGCACTCATCCTGGTGTCTTTCACCTGTATTCCTCAAGGACACCTAAAAAGAAGGTCTTATTGTTTGTTCTTTATGTCCTTGGACTAGGCAACTCATCATCTTATATCCTAAGTAACAGCACTAATACCATATGACTTATGGCTGATATAGCGGCTGCGGCTTCATTTGTATTATCTTGTCCTACCTCCCCATTGTTTTCTGGATTCTGAGACAGGTACAGAAATAAATGCACTCATTGCCCTCCACCATTAACCAAAGCCATAGTGTGGCGATAAACAAGGTGGTGAGATAATGTGAATGAGGCCGTAAATATATGAAATGATGCAAAGCATAAACACGGATTTGAGCTGGTCATACACTTACTACGTATATATTAATAACCAGACCTTATATTCCCCGCATTTAACCCTCGGTTCTACACGGTGATTCCTGGGGTAGATCACTCTGTGATTGATGGGGATTCAACCTCTACAACAAAGAAAGCACTTGAATGGGGGCAAACTGCAATACCAGATATAGCCACTGGTACTAATTCACACATTGATGGCTATGAGTAGAGCACCAGTGTGCATCTCTGAACCTCCCCCGCCCCTTTAATCTTCTAATTTTCTTGATTAAAAGGGAAAGATTAGATCACTGGAATAAAAACCTGGAGGTTGCTCCCTCTGACTATAGGGTGTCCGATTCTCCCCCTGATGATTTTAGAGGAGTCAATAGATACCAATATTTCAGTTGCCGATTGGGGTATTTAAGTCCAGTCCTTTGCCCTCCCTCAAGAAATCCACCAAGTCAGAATGTCAGTTTTTGTATGGGGTTTTGCCTTTTTGGGCTGAGTTTACCCAATTTCCCCAGATTGTTTATGAATATCTTGGACAGTCTTGGAAAAATTCCAGACAGTTGGCAAGTATTGGGTTTCCTTATCATACAGCCAAATATAATGTGAACAGAGTTATATTATAGCTTTTCAATACTCCATGCTTAACAGGTAAAGTACTTTGTAGTTCTGTACTTTATAGTGCTGCTTCCCCCTTAAGATGTGCTCCCTTTGTGCCCTTTTAAGCCCTTTGGCCTACGTACACTTGCGATCTCAGCAACCCCTATAGTTATTCCACTAGTCTGTTGTATACCTCAGACTATGAAGCTAATATTGTACTAGCAACTATTATTCACTATATAGTCCTAAAACGGGCAGTTCAGTGATCTGACCCTAACTCATTGTAACCCACCACCTCATACTTCATGTCTTAAAGGGATTTTCTGGGCTGAAAATATTCATACTGTATCCTAAGATAAGGTCATTGTTATCTGATTGTGAGGGTCTGACACCCTGCACCCCTATGAATTAGCTGTTTATAGTAGCTGGTACACAGAGAATGGAGTAGGAAGCAGACAGCTCTGTTCTTTGTGTAGTGGCCAGACCAGGTAATGCAGAATAGGACCTAATCTACATTGACTCAGTTCAGCCATTATCCAGAGAACAGTGCTGTGTGCTTCCTACTATATTCTATGTGTATCAGCTGTTGAGAACAGCTTATCGGTAGGGTTACTGGGTATCAGACCTGATATCAGACCCAATCTGATATTGATGACCAATCTTTAGGGTAGATCATGAATATTTTCAGCCCAGGAAATCCCTTTATGGGTGGCCCTAGTATACTGCAGATAAATAAGACTGTGCATATACAATTCATGCAATTTATTATATTATTGACCTATGTCACAATACTGGGGCCCGCCCAAAGATTTCAGAATAAAGTACAATATATTGATATATTCTCAGTTAGCACTGTACCACTATGTGTGAGTTCTTCTGTCCAGATGCAGTAAAACAAGCTCGGTCTGTTAACCCGGCATCCTCTAGATCAGCGCCAAAGTGCTCTTATACCCCCCAGGCTCAGGCTTCTGGGACATGCTAGAAGTTTTAGTTTCATGACCATTGAAGAGAAGGTCACAGGTTAGAGATCACCATTGAATACAACGTGGGTACATTAGAATTCAGTGAAGAAATATTCTGCGCCCTCCTACATTACCTTCTGCCGACCACGAGACGCCCTGCCTTATAGAAAGTCTCACTCAGTCTCACATCTCATCTGCTCACTCAGCCATTTGACTGCAATTAATCACATCATCATATTGACAGAATATGCTTGTAATTGCTTATAAACTGCTCCCTGGGGAGGAAAGCATCATGTATGTGTTATTAGTGGTTGTACTGTAATAATGGTGCGCAGGGTGCTTAACAAAGCAGTCAGGCCCATACTGAATATTTACTGGGAGCCCTTCCTTCTGGGGACCCTGTAAATGATCCAGAAAGGACTGCTGAGGTTTGATCAGTCATATTCAGAATATTCTGCTCTATACGGCACCTTAGAAATGTCGACATATGGGGTATGTCCTTGCGAGACGTAATGAGGCTGACCTGCTTACATGTAGGGTAGGCCTTAGGGCTAGTTCACACGTGAAAACCGCCTAGCTTATTTGTGCGAGGAAAAAAACCGCGGCGAGTTTTTTCGACGCGGTTTTTTACATTCCGCGCGGTTTCCAAAAAACCGCGCCGCGGTTTTCGCCGCGGTTTCCGCTAGCGTTTTTTTTTTCTCCAGCCCATTTCAATAGCCAGCCCACTGGGCATGGTCAAATCCCTCCCTTTTTTGATCTAGCGGCCATTTTCTCTGTGGAGAACATATCAGACAGAACCTACAAACGTGTGTGAACTAGAACTCCAGGCAACAGCCCCCCAAAAAAAGAAAAAAAACATAATTATGGAAGAAGACAACCAGCGCAGACTACGGCTGTGCCCACCACAGATCCATCTTCTGTTCGCAGTGGCGGTGGGCATGGCCAGGCGAAGGCGACAACAACGTGAGGTAAGTTCACAAATACATTTTTTTTTTAAATTTAAAAAAAAGCAGTACTATACTAAAATGTTCTTTTCAATTTTGACAGGATGAGGAGGAACGCCAAAGACCGAGGCGGAAAAGACTGTGGGTCCACCCCATTAATACCTTAAGGCCAGAGAGGGGACATTTGGGACAACTATATCATGAGCTCAGACAGTAAGATAAATTTTTTTAAGTTTTTAAGTTTTTTTTCAATTTTTTTTTTATTTAACGAAATATAAAGTAGTATATTATATATGTATGTGTATATAGTCTAGTATATTATATATGTATGTATGTATAGGGTGGTAGATTAATCCGTATGTATTGCCTAGTATATTATATATGTATGTATAGTCTTGTATCATATATATGTATGTATAGGGTAGTAGCTTAATCCGTATGTATAGGCTAGCATATTATGTATGTATAGGGTAGTAGAATCCGTATGTATAGGCTAGTACATTATATATGTATGTATATTATGTACTGTGTACATGATGGTTAATTTTTTTTACAGATGCCCAGAGAAATTTCAAAATTTCATCCGAATGAGCACTGCCACTTTCGACAGGATGCTACGGCTCCTTGCACCCCACCTTTTGCATCAGGACACCACCATGAGGGAGGCCATCAGTCCCACGGAAAGGCTGCTCATCACGTTGCGGTAAGTTATCAAATGTGTACCTTTCTATTTTTTTGGGTTGTAATTTAGAGGGAATCCATATAGAGGGATGCTGATGTGTAGACATAAATAGGGTCCGAACCCATTATCATGCATAATGGAATGTCACACTACGAAGTACTAGTGAATAGTAGTAGAGTGTAGAGTTTTTAATTGTGCGCTAATTTTTTTTTTTTCTCTTTTTTTTCTAGGTTTCTCGCAACAGGGGAGAGTTTTGCATCCCTGCACCTCCAATTCCGGGTTGGAAAATCAACCATATCTGGAATTGTGAGGTGCACATGCCATCTAATCTGGCAGCACTTGCAACCCATAGTGATGCCCAGTCCGACCCCGGAGATTTGGCTGCAGGCAGCAGCAGGCTTTCAGTCTGTGGCCAATTTCCCCAACTGCATAGGCGCCGTCGACGGGAAGCATATACGTGTGCAGAAGCCACCGCACTCAGGATCACTGTACTTCAACTACAAGAAGTACTTTTCAGTGGTCCTGATGGCGGTCGCTGATGCCACGTACCGTTTTATTGCCATCGAAGTCGGTGCCTATGGTAGTACTGGGGACTCCCGGGCGCTACTGTCATCAGTTTTGGGTCGCAGAGTTCTGGTAGATCAGGTGACTCTACCTCCACCAAGACCACTTCCGGGTGCCACGCATCCAGTCCCCTTCGTTATGGTAGGGGATGAGGCGTTTCCTCTGAAAGAGAACCTGCTGCGCCCTTTCCCACGGAGGAGACTGGATGCCCGGAAGAGGGTCTTTAACATGAGGCTGAGCCGGGCACGACGCTTCGTGGAGTGCACCTTCGGGATCATGACTAGTAAGTGGAGGGTCCTCACCTCTGCAATGCAGTTGGCTCCCGACACCGTGACTGTGGTCGTCAAAGCTGTCTGTGTGCTTCACAACTATGTTCGGGAGTACGAAAGCCCGAACATTGTAGTGGAGCCACAGGCAGCTTTGAGCGACCCAATTGTGACCACCAGTGGCCACGGTCGGGCAGCTGACGCAGCTGTACGGGTGAGAGATTCCTTCGCTGACTATTTCATGAGTCCCGAAGGTGCCGTGCCTTGGCAGTTTTCTCAGCCTCGTGATGAGCAGCCTGAGTGGGACTGAAGACCTTCCTCATCGTGGTGGCCTTTTTTTTTTTTTTTCCTCAATTGTATTTACCCCCACACCCCCTTTTTTTTATCATTTAAATCAAGTTCCCCCCCCCCAAAAAAAAAAAAAAAAAAAAAAAATTTGCAAAAATATAAATTTTAATATTGATTTTTCAAATTGTTTAAAAATAAAAAAAAAGGTGAAAATATATCTGTGTCAGTGTATTTTTTTTTATTGTGTATTGGTGTAAACCGCATGTGTCCCAGAGGGTCAAAGGTCCTCTTTTATATGAAGAGGACCTTTGAACGCTGGGGGCACCTCCTTTTTTGACCCTGTGGGACACAAGCGGTTAACCCTCTAGGAAGCAGACCGAGCGCATCTAAATTCAGCGCACGGTCTGCTTCCTAGAAGTGTGCCGCATGTGTCCCAAAGGGTCAAAGGTCCTCTTTTATATGAAGAGGACCTTTGAACGCTGGGGGCACCTCCTTTTTTGACCCTGTGGGACACAAGCGGTTAACCCTCTAGGAAGCAGACCGAGCGCATCTAAATTCAGCGCACGGTCTGCTTCCTAGAAGTGGGCCGCATGTGTCCCAGAGGGTCAAAGGTCCTCTTTTATATGAAGAGGACCTTTGAACGCTGGGGGCACCTCCTTTTTTGACCCTGTGGGACACAAGCAGTTAACCCTCTAGGAAGAAGACCGAGCGCATCTAAATTCAGCGCACGGTCTGCTTCCTAGAAGTGTGCCGCATGTGTCCCAAAGGGTCAAAGGTCCTCTTTTATATGAAGAGGACCTTTGAACGCTGGGGGCACCTCCTTTTTTGACCCTGTGGGACACAAGCGGTTAACCCTCTAGGAAGCAGACCGAGCGCATCTAAATTCAGCGCACGGTCTGCTTCCTAGAAGTGGGCCGCATGTGTCCCAGAGGGTCAAAGGTCCTCGTGAAAGTCCCCCCCCCCCCCCTTAAAAATAAAAACACGACACCAATTTTTTTTATAAAAAAATAACAAGTTTATTAAAAATAAAAAAACACCCCCCCCCAACCAACCCTCCCCCCCCCCCCAACCAACCCTCCCCCCCCCCCCCCTCAACCCTCAGGAGACTCATAGCCATATGGGTCTATGACCTCTCGTAGAAGATAGCCACTGGAACTGAGGTCCTCAGGTTCAGTAAGGCTCGTCTCAAAAAGGTAGTGGCCTGTTTGGCCTAGGGAATGGCCTAGGGAATGGCCTAGGGAATGGCCTTGGGAATGGCCTTGGGAATGGCCTTGGGAATGGCCTTGGGAATGGCCTGGGGAGTGGCCTGGGGAGTGGCCAGGTTGGCCTCGTGAACGGCCAGGTTGGCCTCGTGAACGGCCAGGTTGGCCTCGTGAACGGCCAGGTTGGCCTCGTGAACGGCCAGTTTGGGTTTCGGAGTGGGCTGGTTGGGAGTGGGCTGGTTGGGCCTGGGAGTGAGTTGGTTGGGCCTGGGAGTGAGTTGGTTGGGCCTGGGAGTGAGCTGGTTGGGCCTGGGAGTGAGCTGGTTGGGCCTGGGAGTGGGATGGGCGTGTGGCTGTACAAAGGCCTGATGGGCCTTGGGTAGGGATGGGGGGGCCATATTGGCCTTGGGTGGGGATTTGGGGGCCATATTGGCCTTGTGAAGGTGGGGGGGCTACATGCAGTGGGGCATCGGAAAGCCCCACTGCCTGCCGGAATTGGGTTATCAGATAACCCAATCCCGGCAGGTTAGGAGCAAAACGGAAGGCTGCCGCCACACAATGGATGTAGGCCTTAAAATCTTCCTGCCTTTGGAGGGGCATCTGGCGACAGGAATTTGCCACCTCCTGACCAAAATGGTCACAATCATCCATTCTGTCCACCCTCTGGATAAGGGACAGGGCAAGATTTTCAAGCTCCTGCTGCCTGTCCGTTACCCGGAGGGTCCCTCCGGTCTGCTCCTGGGTGGAAGGTGTGGGGGCAGAGGAGTCCTGACGTCTCCTTCTCCTCTGGTGGGGCCTCACCGGCCGGGTCACCTCCTCCTCACTGGACTCATGATGTGAAGAGGCAGCGGTGACCGAAGCCGGTGAAGGCTCCACCAGATGAGAAGGACCAGGCAAGACGTCAGGTCCCCTCTCCGATTCCGAGCAAGAAGGAAGAGTCGGTGAGGCTCTCTCCCTCTGCTGCAGTTCCTGTACCTGAGCAGGGGTCTCTTCCGGGCTTTCTCTCGTGTTTCCGGAGATTCTGTCAGGAATTAACAAAAACAATAATTTACTATTAAAATTTCCTACAAACATAATAAACATAAAATGAAGCAAATATGTTTTTTAAATACTTACGGCCCGGTTTCCCTGCAGGGGATCAGGAACTGCAGCTGATCCTCAAAGGCAATTTTTTTCTTCTTTGAGGGAGAGGCCCCACTTTTCTCAACCTTCTTGAGGTCCTTCATGAATCGGTCCCTCACACTCTTCCACCGCTTCCTAACATCCATTTCTGTATGAAAAAAGAAAAAAAGAAAAACAAGTTTAATAAAAGCAATTCCAACTAAAAACTTTCAAAACACAAATTTTCGAGGAAATTTCATTTATTTACTCACCAATCCGATCTTTTAGATGTCTGGACAGGGTAGCCCAGTCTGGATACAGCGCCTGGCAGACTGAAATCCAGGAGGCATCCCTGGCGTGCCGGTCTGAATAGAGCGGGTCCTTCTTTTCGTAAAGATTTGGATGTGCCTCAACCTGCATAGGGAAAGATAAAAAAAGAAAAACATAAGAAAATCGTCCTAATTAAAATTGCGACCACACTGTAAAGAAATAAAAGTAAATAAAAAAAAAAAATGCAGAAAGACCATTCAAATACACCCCCCCCCCCCCCCAAAGTTAAAATTTTAAAAAACAAACCAAATTTAGATACTTGTTTTTAAGGAAGACAAAAAAACAAAAATAAAAAAAGGTAGAGAGGTGTGTTTAAAAGGAGACATCATACAGCTTTGTTGAACAAATTAGCACAGAACATTGTAGTGGAAACAGTGCACCGTGCACATTTGTTCTACATTTAACAATCTACTTACACTCTCTATCAACTTGTGGACATCCAGGTCCATCCTGTAATACTCCATGGGTGGAGCCATTTTGTTGAATCTGGTTTCTGAAAATTTAAGAAAAAAAAATTTAAATTTACTACCGCCAACACCTAAACATCCGCTGTTCTGATACAGGGGGTGAGAAGAAGGTTACACATCAGAGAAGCACATACAATACAATCAATTATGCCAAACTTACATTTGGAAGGAATGGACCAGACTTCCAAGCTGATAGAGAGGGAGTCTATTCAGACCGGTTGTTAGAAGAGCTGCAAGAAAAGGGGGGGAAAAAAGGAGATTAGCTGGGAAATGGAAATCGCATCATCAGCTGCCTGTAAAGAAGGGGTTAAAAAATGCACAAAAAAAAGACAACACAATGCAAAGAAAATGCAACCATTTTGTACGACATACTTACTTTTTTGAAAAGAGCGGACCCGTGCCCGACTGGCGCAGGTACTGCAGTTGTTTGAAGAGCTGCAAGAAAAGGGGGGGAAAAAAGGAGATTAGCTGGGAAATGGAAATCGCATCGTCAGCTGCCTGTAAAGAAGGGGTTAAAAAAATGCACAAAAAAAAGACAACACAATGCAAAGAAAATGCAACCATTTTGTACGACATACTTACTTTTTGGAAAAGAGCGGACCCGTGCCCGACTGGCGCAGGTACTGCAGTTGTTTGAAGAGCTGCAAGAAAAGGGGGGGGAAAAAAGGAGATTAGCTGGGAAATGGAAATCGCATCGTCAGCTGCCTGTAAAGAAGGGGTTAAAAAATGCACAAAAAAAAGACAACACAATGCAAAGAAAATGCAACCATTTTGTACGACATACTTACTTTTTTGAAAAGAGCGGACCCGTGCCCGACTGGCGCAGGTACTGCAGTTGTTTGAAGAGCTGCAAGAAAAGGGGGGGAAAAAAGGAGATTAGCTGGGAAATGGAAATCGCATCATCAGCTGCCTGTAAAGAAGGGGTTAAAAAATGCACAAAAAAAAGACAACACAATGCAAAGAAAATGCAACCATTTTGTACGACATACTTACTTTTTTGAAAAGAGCGGACCCGTGCCCGACTGGCGCAGGTACTGCAGTTGTTAAGAAGAGCTGCAAGAAAAGGGGGGGAAAAAAGGAGATTAGCTGGGAAATGGAAATCGCATCGTCAGCTGCCTGTAAAGAAGGGGTTAAAAAATGCACAAAAAAAAGACAACACAATGCAAAGAAAATGCAACCATTTTGTACGACATACTTACTTTTTTGAAAAGAGCGGACCCGTGCCCGACTGGCGCAGGTACTGCAGTTGTTTGAAGAGCTGCAAGAAAAGGGGGGGGAAAAAAGGAGATTAGCTGGGAAATGGAAATCGCATCGTCAGCTGCCTGTAAAGAAGGGGTTAAAAAAATGCACAAAAAAAAGACAACACAATGCAAAGAAAATGCAACCATTTTGTACGACATACTTACTTTTTGGAAAAGAGCGGACCCGTGCCCGACTGGCGCAGGTACTGCAGTTGTTAAGAAGAGCTGCAAGAAAAGGGGGGGAAAAAAGGAGATTAGCTGGGAAATGGAAATCGCATCGTCAGCTGCCTGTAAAGAAGGGGTTAAAAAAATGCACAAAAAAAAGACAACACAATGCAAAGAAAATGCAACCATTTATGCTAGAGTCAGGTGAGGCAATTTGGCAGTTTGTACTAAAAAAAAAAAAAAAACATTTAAAAAAAAAAAATTTCTATTAATTTTTTATATCATGAAATATTGAAGTAGAGTAGTACTTACATTTTTGCTGATACTGCTGCTGCTGATGACGCTATTGTGAAGAAGAAGAAGCTGCTGAAGCTGCTGCTGCTGCTGCTGCTGGTGATGCTTCTGCTGCTGCTGCTACTGCTGCAATGAGCTGAGATCACAAAATGGCTGCAGGAAGCAGCCAACACCCAGGACCACCCTCTGGGGTGTGATATCCTGTTAAAAAAAAATGTGTTCTGTAAAAACCGCGCGGAAAAAAACTCGCGGTTTTCGCCTCCCATTCACTTCTATGCAATTCTTCAGGCGTTTTCCGCCTGAAGAAAGGTCATGTCGCTTCTTCAGGCGGAAAACGCTAGGAGGAAAAAAAAAGCTAGTGGTCTACATAGACCACCATGTTAAAGGAGCGGTTTTTGAAGCGAATTCCGCTGTCAAAAACCTCTCCTTTGCCCACGTGTGAACTAGCCCTTAGGCTGTTATGTACGTTCCTTCTGTTATCCCTCCTAATGTGGTCTAATATTATACAAAGTACTGATGACTATAAAATACAGGTACTAAATTTTATCTCTGTGCAACAAGTGTTTAAATACCGTAATATTGCCATATAGTAGCCAAATAACACTTCAATACGGTTGCCTAAGTAGTAGGTTAGTAAGTAGGTTATTACACACTGTGTTACGACATAGCTTGCACATTTTTGCCCTTATTTCATGACAGCTGAATGCTATATCATTACCAATGTGCATAGCAGCCATTAAGACTTAGCCATGTAGATGGGACAATGGAATTGGCTCGTTCTTCTGTTGATAGAGACTGTTTATTAGCCCAATCATCTGGGCCGAATCACCAGAGGAATACTGAAATGGCAATCTTGCAGCCAAATACAGCGGTGTAAAATGAAGAGGCCTTTTTTTTTCCCGCCATGTGAACCTAGCCGTAAAGTGAGATCTACATAAACCCTAACCCTAGTTTTTATTTGACTACTATCCAAGCCCTTGTGAAGGAGCTGTAGCTAAAGGCCTTGCTATCAGCAGTTCTTATCTGAAAAGGAAGAAATAACATACAAGAATATTGAAGCAGATCATAGGGATCTCCCCTGCAAGAAACCCCCAGCGATCTGCAGATTATGACCAAATATGGTTTCATGTTTAATTTCCTTGCCATGCCAAAACTAAACATTGGATGCTGGTATCTGTAATGCATGGACATGCCTCGTGTTCCAGACCAAGAGTCACTGGGGGGATTTTATTAGGCCTGGAGGTTCTTACACCAGTCTTAATTCATTCCGTAACAGACACAAGATGCAACAGAATTACTGTCTACCGCCCAACCCATACTCTCCGTTCACTCAATGTCCTAACACTTACATCCTCTATTATCAGAACCTCCCACACTCGTATACAAGACTTCTCCTGAGTTGCACCACTTCTCTGGAATGCTCTATCCCAGACAATCAGATTAACTCCCAATTTCTACAGCTTCAAGCACAAACTAAAGACACATCTTTTCAGACAAGCCTATCACAATTTCTAATGTAAACCCTTCCATACCATAATTATCCCTAAAATCTAACCCTCCTCTGTCCCCGATCCCACATTACCCCACATGATATGATGCCATTTCAGGCTAACTTTATATGTCCAAGCTCCATCCACGTTAAAGGACATGACTGGTGATGGCTCATAAAGTTTTATGTTTGCGTAATGACAGTAACCTCTATTACAAAATTGTCTGAATACTGTATAAGCAATACCGCCCCTGCTACCTCTTGTGTCACCCCCTCTACCTCATAGATTGTAAGCTCTTGTGAGCAGGGCCCTCAGTCCCAGTGTGTGAAATGATGTTCTTTGTTATGTATCTGTCTGTATTTGAACCCTACAAATTGTACAGCGCTGCGGAATATGTTGGCTCTATATAAATAAAATGTATTATTATTATTAATTACTCAAAGACTCCGGCCTCTTAGTAATTCTTGTGCACGTAGGTGTATCTGATTTGAGTATTGACATAGATTTGTGGTATAACTCACAAAATTTTTCTAGTGTGAGCTATATTAAATCTTGCAGTCCAAGGCATCCCTAACTAACTAAGATTCCTACTTACTCCACCCACTATCTAAAAAAGTAGCCTGTAGGGCATAGGCGCTGAGGTGCTCCATGGTGTGCCAAATACAGTCCTATGAAAAAGTTTGGGCACCCCTATTAATCTTAATCATTTTTAGTTCTAAATATTTTTGTGTTTGCAGCAGCCATTTCAGTTTGATATATCTAATAACTGATGGACACAGTAATATTTCAGGATTGAAATGAGGTTTATTGTACTAACAGAAAATGTGCAATATGCATCAAACCAAAATTTGACTGGTGCAAAAGTATGGGCACCTCAACAGAAAAGTGACAATATTTAGTAGATCCTCCTTTTGCAAAGATAACAGCCTCTAGTCGCTTCCTGTAGCTCTTAATCAGTTCCTGGATCCTGGATGAAGGGATTTTGGACCATTCCTCTTTACAAAACAATTCGCGTTCAGTTCAGTTTGATGGTCGCCGAGCATGGACAGCCCGCTTCAAATCATCCCACAGATGTTCAATGATATTCAGGTCTGGGGACTGGGATGGCCATTCCAGAACATTGTAATTGTTCCTCTGCATGAATGCCTGAGTCGATTTGGAGCGGTGTTTTGGATCATTGTCTTGCTGAAATATCCATCCCCGGCGTAACTTCAACTTCGTCACTGATTCTTGAACATTATTCTCAAGAATCTGCTGATACGGAGTGGAATCCATGCGGCCCTCAACTTTAACAAGATTCCTGGTGCCGGCATTGGCCACACAGCCCCAAAGCATGATGGAACCTCCACCAAATTTTACAGTGGGTAGCAAGTGTTTTTCGTGTAATGCTGTTTTTTTTTGGATGCCATGCATAACGCCTTTTTGTATGACCAAAAAACTCAATCTTTGTTTCATCAGTCCACAGGACCTTCTTCCAAAATGAAGCTGGCTTGTCAAAATGTGCATTTGCATACCTCAGGTGACTCTGTTTGTGGCGTGCTTGCAGAAACAGCTTCTTTCTCATCACTCTCTAATACAGCTTCTGATTGTGCAAAGTGCGCTCTATTGTTGACCGATGCACAGTGACACCATCTGCAGCAAGATGATGCTGCAGCTCTTTGGAGGTGGTCTGTGGATTGTCCTTGACTGTTCTCACCATTCTTCTTCCCTGCCTTTCTGATATTTTTCTTGGCCTGCCACTTCTGGGCTTAACAAGAACTGTCCCTGTGGTCTTCCATTTCCTTACTATGTTCCTCACAGTGGAAACTGAAAGATTAAATCTCTGAGACAACTTTTTGTATCCTTCCCCTGAACAACTATGTTGAACAATCTTTGTTTTCAGATCATTTGAGAGTTGTTTTGAGTAGCCCATGATGCCACTCTTCAGAGGAGATTCAAATAGGAGAACAACTTGCAATTGGCCACCTTAAATATCTTTTCTCATGATTGGATACTCCTGGTTATGAAGTTCAAAGCTCAGTGAGCTTACAAAACCAATTTTGTGCTTCAGTAAGTCAGTAAAAAGTAGTTAGGAGTATTCAAATCAATAAAATGATAAGGGTGCCCATACTTTTGCACTGGTCAAATTCTGGTTTACTGCATATTGCACATTTTCTGTTAGTACAATAAACCTCATTTCAATCCTGAAATATTACTGTGTCCATCAGTTATTAGATATATCAAACTGAAATGGCTGCTGCAAACACCAAAATATTTAGAACTAAAAATGATTAAGATTAATAGGGGTGCCCAAACTTTTTCATAGGACTGTATGCACCTAGTTGAGGAACATTTTCTGGCCACTTTCTTGGCACCTCCCAGATCTGGGCCATAGTTTGTAGATGCCCACTGCGTTGGCTAGTTGATGGAGGTCACTAACCAAGTACTACCAACTATTTCTTTGACTCGGGTTTGAAAATATGTTTTCTTAACCAGCCAGTCCCATGATACATTATATGTAGCTGCCTTAACATTCTGCCTCTGTGGCATGGATTTTCATGGTCTTCTAACAATTACCGTCTTTTCCCATATCTCATAGAAGTCTTCTGACAGTTTGGGTGGACTATCAGCCATGTTGGGGGGACACTGTTGATGAAAGGTCTAACCCATATGCAGCCTCGGTGCCTGAAGATCTCATTGTAGTAGATGCACATTAGAAGATGGAGTAGGGGAAAGTGCGATCAGTGCAGTTTATTCCTTAGAACACATCAATATTTCAGCTTCTAAAACATTTCTTGAGTCTTTTAATGTCATACGCTCCATTTGTTTGACTCTGTGCCCTACATGTCATATGAAGTTTATCTCGCACCGCACCGCTGCCTGGATAAAAAGTGGCTGCTTGACAGATTTTCTCCTTTGTAGTGTATTGTAGCTCATCTATGAAACATTTAGAGAACAGTTCCTCTCCAATAAAAAAAAATCATCAGAAAATAACTTCAGCCATTGCATTTCTTAGTTCTAATAAACTATCATAGGGTTTTTACTGACGCTTCTGCCTTTTTATGTTGTCTTCTTAAGACCCCATACACATTACAGCAAGATGGCCGAACGTGCCAATTTTCAGTTACCTGACAAGTATTGGCGGAAGATGAAAACACAAGAATTCTGGAGCAAATTACATTAAAAGGTGGCATTCACATCCTGGACCACATTGTTCTAGACACTTTGTATGACTTGTCCAACAATGTGGCATGACTTACCAAAAAGGGACCATGATTTCAAGGGGTCGTCCGGGATAAATTAAAACTTTACCCCTAAGCTAAACCCCCTGCTTATGCAAATAAAATGTCACTTTTTGAAAATGAATGATTTTCCTGCGGTCACCATATTCTGACACCTATAACTTTTTTAATGTATTATTGATGGCGATATGTCAGGGCTTTTCATTTGCGGGACAAGTTGTATTTTCTATTGGTACCGATGTTTGGTATGTTTTACTTTTTGATCACTTCTTATTGTTATTTTTTGGGGACAGCAAAGTGACCAAAACATGTTAATTTGTGCATTATGGTATATTTGTTTTTACCGTGTTCTCTGTATGGGATAAATAACGCTATTTTTGGATAGTGGGGGGGGGGGGGGGCTTAAACACTCATGGGGATGGCTAACATATTTGTTTATTTATTCTGTTTACATTAATATTTTTTTAAAGGGGGGGTTAACTTTTTTAATATTTGTTTATTAGTGTGTATTTTTACTATGCTTGTGGGTTGTGTTTTTTTTTTAACTTTTTACATGTCCCACAAGGGGACTTTAAACTACTATTTCAGTTCCCCAGTGCAATGTACATAGTATTGCAGAACATTGTACATTAGTTCCTATTGGAACTATGCAAAGGCAGTCAGGCCTCCTGGCTGCCATGGCAACCCCTTGGAACCCGCAATCTTATTGCTGGGGGTCCGAGGGCAATCAAGGGCAGGGCAATCTTGCCCAGGACCTCCTGGATGCTGTGATCGCTATTGATCATGGCATCCAGGAGGTTAATGTGCCAGATTTGGAGTATCTTCCGACTACAGCGGCTGTGTTATGGTCTGGGGATCTCTGACCACGGACTGGCCCCGGACTGATAACTTCTCAGTACAGTACAGGAAAAACATATATAAAAACCAACAATAATAAGTACGAGCAGTTTGGACTTCTAGTGTGGATCCTCCTACACCCTGCCTCGCACAACTAGAAGTAGCCGTGGGCCCGACTAACTTGCCTGAAGGGGCACGAGCACAGCCGGAGAAGTAGCTAACCTGCAAAGGGAAATAGAGCCCCTGTCTAGCTTCACGTTTACGAAGGAGAGGCAGATACAGAACAAGCCCCCCACGGATGTCCAGACTTGGACTAACGGTGAACGTGAGTAACGCAAAAGCATAGGGAGAAAATAAACGTGAAACACAGAATAACTGAACTAAGCAAGGGATAGGAAAAAACAGAACTGAGTATCACACACTATAAAAACCCCTACCAAAAAAAATCCAAACCTCCAAACAGAAAAAATACCTAGGGCTCGCTGCGCCCGGAACACTATGTCTGGATAGGAGCTCAATACTTAGCTAACCAGTCTTGTGTGAACAGGAGCAAGAAACTGGATGGGCCGGGATGCAGATGGTAGCAACTTCAGACAACAGACCATACTAGAGCACAGGTACAGACATTTAAGACCGGCATCAGATAGCATGTGCAACAGCCTTATATAGTAAGGGGAAGGCCTCGCCCATGGCCTGTAAAGTATTCAGCACTGCAGAGAACTTAACCCCTTCAGAGGCCAAGACACACCAGGCACTGATCCATCAGGCCACTCACCACGTGATCCATGCCCGAGTGCCAGAGCAGAAACTGCATGTCTGGTGTGAACATTCCCCTGCCGTGCATCAGGTGGTTCACGCGCTGAATGCCGTCCGGACACTCTGCGCCTGAACCTAACAGGCCAAGACTGCTGAGACCGGGTCATAACAGGCTGGTCTCGGCCCTCAGCTGTGTAATAGAGCCAAGAGCCACAAATAATGCCGCAAGCACAGCTTCTGTGACCATGGCATCACAGTGCCACACTATTATGGCACTGAGTGTTAACTAAACACTCAGCACAATATAATAATATGGCGTAGGGTGTCAAGGATTTAAAGGGCTTTTCCCATCATAAGAACCTCTATATAATTGAACAGACAGAGCCACACATGTCGGTTTCCTCATTCTTGAGATAGATGTAGGCTTCACCTAATTCTGCGAATATGCCATAAGTGTCCCAGATTGAAATACCCTTTTAAAGTCTTTATACCACATAGAATACCAGTATTATAAATGACACATGGTGTACCTGGATATAGTTACAACTGCACTTAGTTATAGGGCCACAGGGACATGGGGGATGCACGGGAGAAATCTTGGAAACAGTTGTGTGAAGAGCGGATGAAAGCAGAGCGGAGTAAGAGGTCTATGGAGGATTGGAGGTTACGTGTGGGCAGGTAGCAGGAGATTAGTTCAGAGATATATGGAGGGGACAGGTTGTGGATGATGGCGTTATAGGTCAGTGTTAGTAACTTGAACTCTATTCGCTGGGCAGCAGGTAAGCAGTGAAAGGATTGGCAGAGAGCAGCGGCTGATGAAGAACAGGGGTGTATTAGGTGTATTAAGCGAACAGCACAGTTTAATGTGCTTTGGAGGGGGGTGAGAGTATTCGCTGGGAGACCATGGAGAAGGGTGTTTCAGTAATCTAAGCAGGAGGTAATGAGGGAATAGACTTGTATCTTTGTAATTTCAGGGGTGAGTTGGTGGCGGCAGGAGGTGTTGAGGGTTTGGATGTGTGATTTGAAGGATAGGTCAGAGTCCAAGGTTATCCCAAGGCAATGGACCTGTGGGACAGGGTTAAGGGTGGTTCCATTAACTTTGATAGATGAGTCAAGTAAACGGGCCGTAGGAGATGAGGGGGGGGGGGAGATGGTGAACTCTGTTTTCTTCATATTGAGTTTGAGAAAGTGGGAGGAGAGAAAGGAGGCTACGGCAACAGACACTTTGGAACTCTGACCAACAGAGAGGTAATGTCTGATCCAGAGAGGTATACAGTATGCGAGTGTCATCGGCATAGCAATGGTATTGAAAACCATGAGATTCTATGAGTTGTCCCAGGCTGAGGGTGTAGATGGAGAACAGGAGGGGTCCTAAGATGGAGCCTTGGGGGACACCTACAGAGTGAGGGTGTGGTGAGGAGGTGGTGTGCGAGTGGGAAACGCTGAATGTGCGGTTGGTGAGGTATGAGGAGATCCAGGAATGGGCCAGGTCTGAGATACCAAGGGATGAGAGAATTTCTAACAAGAGACTGTGGTCAACTGTGTCACAGGCAGAGGATTGATCAAGGAGGAGGAGGACAGAGTAATGGCGCTTGGCTTTGGCGGTTAGAAGGTCATTAGTGACTTTTGTTAGGGCAGTTTCTATGGAGTGCCAGGGTCTGAAGCCTGACTGTAGTCTGTCAAAGAGCATTTTGGACAAGAGATAGGAGGAGAGTTCGGAGTGGACGTGTTGCTCAAGGTGAGGTGTACGGGAGCAGTGAGATGGGGCGGTAGTTGGCTGGAGAGGATGGGTCGAGGGACGGTTTCTTAAGTATAGGTGTGACTGTGACATTTTTGAAGACAGAAGGAAAGGATCCATTGGTTAGGGATGCCCCAAAATTATTACGTCATTTGTACTTCTGAATGAGTGTGTTCCCCTGACACCAGTGGGGTCTAGAGTAAGAGTGACATACATAATGTTGATTTTAATAAATTCCTTCCATTGTTTAAAGGGATTCTACCACTAAACCAGCATTTTTTCTAATTAACACGTCGGAATAGCCTTAAGAAAGGCTATTCGTCTCTTACCTTTAGACGTGGTCTCCGCGGCACCCTTCCTTAGAAATACCGGTTTTAACCGGTATGCAAATGATTTCTCTCGCAGCAATGCGGGCGGGCCCCAGCGCTCAAACGGCGATGGGGGCGTCCCCACTGCTGCCAGAGACCTCTCTCCGCGACGCCTCCATCTTCTCCAACCGTCTCTTCATTCGGCTGGGGTCACACTCGGCTCTTGCGAGCATGTGCAGTACACTTCTGTAGTTCTCCGTAGAACTACAGGAGCGTACTGCGTACTGAGCGGAGTGTGACCCCAGCCAGAAGAAGACGCGGTTGCTGTTGAAGATGGAGGCGTCGCTGGAGAGAGGTCTCTGGCAGCAGTGGGGACACCCCCATCGCCGTTAGTGGTAGAATCCCTTTAAAGTGAAGCTCTACCTTTTGGATCTGGCTGAAGGATTGTATTCTGACAATGCAGAAATAGATATTCCCAATATACTGTCATGAAAGAAATACTTTTTGATTTCTGAATATAAATCACATTAGGGAATTGCTATCTGCAGTTTTTTTTAAGCTAACCAAATGCAGAAGGTTTCTATAAAAATGATGACACAGTAGAAAATGAATTTTACAATATGTAAATATCTATCTATCTATCTATCTATCTATCTATCTATCTATCTATCTATCATCATCTCATAAGAGGAATAAGAACATGATGGTACCATGAGGCCCCATTAAAGCTAGTATCAGTCTTTAATCCTATCCTGTATACCTTATTGTGTATGTAATAAATGCCATGCTATGTAATGATGTGTGTACAGGATTGTGTAGTTTTCTGCTTACCTTTTAGTACCAGTGTTGAGTACAGCTGGCCACCTTTCCTACCAGGATGCCCATGGCATCATGTGAATGTAACTGGACAACCTGTCTGGATGCCAAGGGCACAATGTTGTTTTCATGGAAGAGACTGGGCACACTGTCTTGGATTGTGAGTGTACCTATTCAGCCTGTACATTTGCCCAGGGCACCCCATGTGACATGCCAGGACTGTAGAGGTGCTCTGCAGTTAGCAGGATCCTGCTTGTCACTGTCAGCTCCATCAAACAGATGGGTTACAGCTGTGTGTGCCAGCATGGGGAGCAGGACGCTCCCAGCCACTGGGGAGGGGGAGAAGAGACAGAAGGGAGAGAGCAACAGAGTTGGAAGGAAGAGAAGTGACAGACAAAGGAGAGACAAGTATCATGACTAAATGACAGGCCAAACCAATAAATCATAGCTTGGGAAAATGGCATACATATGTATGAATGATATTTGGAGTCTTTTTGCTATATTGCCCCTTTATGAGCTGTGGACTAATGGGTTAGTGTCACTTTAAGAGATTTTGGGCTACGTAAACGGACTAAACGTCCAAATAGATGCTTAACAAGTTGGCAGTCTTTTGCTGCAGACTTACCTTATATACAAAAGAAAGCGTAATGTGTTTGGGTGAAGGCTAGGGATTCCCTATTCTTCTGACACACAGAATTTTTGTGGGATTTGGATTCATGTATATGACCACACCGTAGTGAATAATATACATTGGGTCTGTGATTCTAGAAATAATGTACAGAGGTGATAGTCGCCCCTGACTCTGATGCCCAAGGACGTCAAAAGCCCCTGTTCTGCATAAAGCACCAGGATTATAAATATAGGTGGGGGGTCCTGTAAAGATTTTACATTGAGATTTTTTTGTGCGCTTTTTTTTGTTATTGAGGTTAATAATAAAATCAGTTGTAAATAAAGGTAAACGTATTAGATATTCGTAGCCGTGCTGCTGGTGGCTGATGCTTGAGAAGAACATCTGTGCCCGTGTGTCCCCATGACGACACATCTTACCCCTGTGCTGAAGGCATATTGGCATTAACACTGAGCGACCAAGCAGGTCTTCTGTACTGCTCTTACATATGCTCTAAAAATGACAACTAGTATTGACTACATGCTAAAAGATCCATTATGGCAGATGCGGCCTGTAATATCACTTGTGTTTACTAGACAGAAGAGAAAATGGTGGGTGCTAATAAAACTAGGCCTATAGTCACACGGCTATGGTACAAAATGGACTTGAAAAATTCTGGGGATTTTTGTTTTTTTTTCAATCCGAGGGGCGTCTGTTTTCCCTAACACATTTGAGTGTATTGAAGGATTTCTGAAAACTGCTAACAAGAGGACATGACCTATTTTTTTGACAGTCCATTAGTGCAGACCATCAAATACGGTGGCTCAGTGGTTAGTGCTGCAGCCTTGCAGTGCCGGAGTCCTGGGTTTGAATCCTGCCAGGAACAACATCTGCAAGGAGTTTGTATGTTCTCCCTGTGTGTGTGTGGGTTTCCTCCCATTCTACAAAGACATACTTAAATGAAAAAAAAAAGAAAGTACATTATGATCCCTATATGAGGCTCACAATCTACATTTAAAAGAAAAAAAAATGGTCATGTGAATAGCCCCATTCACATACGTTGAATTTAATGCAGCCATGTTACAGCTGATAAAAAAATGATTATCACTGTTGTGTAAATATAGACTTAGGGTTTAAACTCTATTCACACCAACAGGTTTAATGGCTTTCACACCACTACATTAAAATTTTTTCCTCTCAGTATGTCTTTAGAGAATTGGAGGTAAGCCACGCAAACATGGGGCGAATATACAAACTCCTTGCAGATGTTGTTCCTAGCGGTATTCAAACCCAGGACTCCAGCGCTGCATGATTGCAGTGCTAACCACTGAGCCACTGTGTTGCCCCACATGACTAATGTTTTGACAGTGTGCTTTAATCAATGGATTTGTTTTACTGGATGTAACACAGATGGCTTTCGGAGGTACATCTCTTATAAACGGATCAGTGGGTTGGGTCAAAAAAAGATATTCATCAGCTTTGTTCATGGTCTGTTAAAAGCAGATACCAAACAGTTAACGGTCAGCCATCAAAAATAGACTATTGGACACGAAACGCATGTACAATGGACTTCAGTCATGGACAGATCTGGGGATATAGGCTTGCTCAAATCCTTCTGTCTCTTCATGTAATCCCAGACAGACTGGATGATGTTGAGATCAGGGCTGTGTGGGGCCAT
The DNA here is from genome assembly GCF_031893055.1 of Leptodactylus fuscus. NCBI lineage: Eukaryota > Metazoa > Chordata > Amphibia > Anura > Leptodactylidae > Leptodactylus > Leptodactylus fuscus. Next base: position 126,277,063 of record NC_134270.1, on the reverse strand, counting down.
ATCATCACTTCTATGACTCCTCCAAACGCCAGGCACACTGAATATTGATTTGATTCAGATTTATCATATGTTAACTCATTGAATTTTGTTAATTGACAAAAATAAACTACGGTAGTAACTTTTTTTTTTTTAAAGTATTCTTACTTTTCCTAAAACTTTTGCACACTACTGTACAGTATACACTACTTATCCCCTTGTCTACTACCCCCTGCGGTCAGGAATTTACAGAAGTCACATGACAGCACTTTCTTTATCACCTCTCGTCATTTTGATGGTGGCAGGACATTTGGTACTGCGGCAGCTCCTCACATGGATTCTGTAAAGGTGTTTCTTGATCCATTGGTCACTTTTGTTACTGATGAACTATTCTCAGTATCGGTGGGGGTCCAACACCTAGATCCCATACTGATCCGTTGTTGCGGGCAGCCTCTGGTAATGGATGAAGTTGGAGGCAGGAGACTTTCTCTATAATGGCAATGCTGGTGTACTATAGTTCTGCCCCTTTAACTGTCCCATCAATTTACTGATGACCTATCTTGAGGTCAATTAGGCCCAAAACTTGGCAGGAGACCAGCTGGGAGTGTCAATACAGATAGTCTTTGGCAGACTAGCACATTCATACATTACATGGACAACCCTTTGGTTTTTAGTGTGACAGTGACATCACAACACCTGTGATCATCGTAATTTTGGGTGACCCTTCTAACACAAGCTTCCTTAAATGTACATCTACCTATTACCCTATGATTGTCTACTGAGATCTGTTAGATCTGTTAGAGTATCACTCAGAATCTGTGGACTAGTTTTGAGATATATACAAATATATACAAATACATTATAGGAAAACACAAGAGGTTGTTTCATCCTCCAAGTAAATATCACATTTGTGATTCTCCACTAATGAAACACATTCACTCAATTAACCTCAATATAATTCTCACCGTGACAATTTGTTAAGGTCTAGTCTGGCCTTGGATGTGCATTTTGCATAGATCAAAGCTGGGAAATCACACCTTGGAAGGTTATGGAATCCATTTTGCCGCAGTAGAATGATGTGAATTTCCAGAGGAAATCGTAAATGCAATGAGATGTGGAGAACATGATGGGGTGTCTATATAGTCATAGCAGGAAGAATTGTACAGAACCCCAGTTGTGTCACAAAGTCATCACTATGTACCCCCCAAGAGACTATACAAGCTATGTACAGATGATGAATAAAGCCCATGACTTCAGAGTTGGGAATGTAGTCACGTGTATACAGTTATATGGCAGACACTTACTGTAGCATAAAACATAGCTTAGGTCAAATATGTGTGTGACCATAGGGAATTACCAAATGTATTATACAATTTGTAGCTTTTATTGAAGTTTTTCAAAGAGCAGATCTAAAATGGAACATTTGCATGGCGGATAATCGATGTAAAGCAACTACAAACAGAGGCATAAAACAAAGAATTGAAATAGAAGAAAAATGCTGCAATAAAATGTAAAAATAAGAAATTATATATAAGTTCATCCACATATGTAAACATGTAAAGCAAATGCACAATATTCTATACACTGCCATTGAAGACCAATTTAACATGGAGACAGCAGACGGCCCAGATTTGTCATATTAAATCTAACTATGGGGGGAGAAGTTATTGGAGGAGGCCCAGAAGTCATAAACCTTTGCCACATATCCCAGTGGCAGGAGAAGGGCTGTTCTAAACTATGAGCCATTCTTTCCATGGTACAGGCAAATTGGAGTGAGAGTAGGAGAGCTCCTGGATAGCGAGCGGGACATGCGATTTCCAGGATCTGACTATTTTTACCCTCCATTTCCCTGCTCTGTTCAGATTTGTCCACCAAACCAAGGAAACATAGGGCTAGGGAAGATGATGGCAAAATTGTTAAATGTGTTACATTAGATGTAAGTTGGAAAACAGCTGGCCAAGAATTGTTTACTCGAGGATATTCCCACCAAGCCGAATATAGGGAACAATTTGGCCACATCCATGCCAGCACTTAGCCATGTAGTATGGGGCAAATCTAGATATTTGTAAGGGGATACGGTACAATCGCAGGTAAAATTTATGCGCTCCCAATGGGTGTAACTTTTAGTAATTTTGGGCACCCCTTGCAATCCCAAATGCCGGTCTTGTAGGGGCAGTTGCGTTTTTAAATCCTTCTTTCATCTCAAGACGTTTCCTGGCTCCAGCCCTGGCAAGTGGGCAAATAATGCATTATAAGATAATGGCGTTCCAAAAAATCGCTAGCGGGAAAAAAAAGCGAAGGACTCCCATTGAAATGAGTAGGAGACGTTTTTGCAGGCAGATTTTGAGGAGGATTCTGTGTCAAAATCCTCCTGCCAAATACTCAGTGTAAACATACCCTTAGAAAACTCATGAAAAGTCATTAGGGAATATCCTGAATGAAATGATGTATATATGTAATACCTTGCTCTATCCAGTGCCGTAACATCAGAGCAGGTTGGAAGGTAAGGAGAAACTGTAACAGCAAGACCCTCAAGGATTTAGTATTGTCACAGCTGTTAAATTTAAGAGGATATACCAAATGCATTAGAAATGGTTGTCCCCTGACATGCCCAGTGGGCAGCTTTGTGGCTCAGTGGTTAGCAACACTGCATGCAGCATAGGGTCTTGCGTTTCAGTTTATGTGGGTTACCTTTCGACTGTGCTTTGAATATGAGATTATTTATTGTACTATTATTATATATGATTGTGGCTTGGCTGCGGATTTGTTATTAGCATGTTGGATATTTTTGTAGAGGTTTTCTGCCTTCTGCATATTTTTTGCTCATTTTATAGACATTGCTGCATGTCTTTGACCCCTTTGCTCTACCGGTTTACCAAATTTTTAATTTTTTTTTACAATGTTTACTTTGTCCCATAACAATCCGCTGATGTATGGCCAGATTGCTTTGATCTGCGTGAGTGTGGGTTGTTTGAAAGTGCCCGCTGAAATGTATAGAAGTAGAATTATCCAGGTGCACATGGCCTGCAAACCAGGGCTTTTTTAACCATGAGCGTTCAGAACCTCATCTGTCTCTCTTTCACCTGGCCCTGATCTATGAGGATTCTCGGTGGAGCTCTATAAGCTCCCTTTACAATGGGGCAGACATGTATTTCATTATTCTACAAGCCGTTCCCGGACCTTCCAACACTTAAGTTGAATTCCTTTGTGTTTTAAATGCAAAGCCATTGCCACTAAACTGAGTCTCGTGTCAACTGTCCCCCTCCTACATAAATAAAATATATGGCATCTCTGGTCCACATAGGAAGCTGAACTCCCCCTTTCATTGCCCACACTGGCATCATCACTCTTGTCTAAACCTTCCTGAGAGATCCTGCCAAGCGCTGAATGCTTATTCAAGATTTTAGTGGCTTTAACGAGAGCGCTATTTCCTATACACTGAACAGATGTCGTGGAATTTTACATGCACAAAGTGGACTCCTCCTTGCTTTCAGATCCCCCTGTACACCTCCTTTTCAGCCTGGCGCAGGGTTCCGTGTGGCAATGCAGTCCCTCTGGATGGGAGCCTCAGTAACTTGGCTGCAGGAGGTGGCAGTTTGGCTGAGAAAATTCACAGGCAGCCAGTGCAAAATTACAGCAGGAATATGTCTCTATATGCTATGTGATAGGAAAGTGGAAAGGGAGGGCTAAGGGGGACATTCTGGTTGCCGCCATGCTCTGTGGAAGGTGTATATTAGGCCCAAACCAGAGCAATGCAAATACCGTTGTATTTTACCACTGTGCCTATGTCGTTCCAGTTCATTATGTATGTAGCTTTGACTGATATATATATATATATATATATATATATATATATATATATATCTGTATATTTTGTCTGTATTATATCATTTACTATTCATAGCACTGCGCCCCTTTGCAAATAATATATAATATAATAATCATGATGTGACATCCATTTCTGGCTCAGTAACAGCCACCATTGTGTAATATTTTGGAAGAACATGTTCTTCTTGAATATTAATGGCTGTCTATGCTAGTCACACAACTGTCAGTGTCTGGTGTGTCTCTAAAATATTCTGGTAGATAAGAAATTATTTTTAGTATCACTGAATTCTATGTGTGCATTGAAGCCTAACACCACTCCACTGAATATTCTGGTGTCACTGCAGTTACTGAACCCCAGTTTTTCACAACAGCACCCCGATATTCAGGAAGCAGGGATGTGGGGCGTCGTTTGATCAGTTGCATAGCTAGATGGGCAGATGGGTCTGAATCCCAAATGCTGGTGTCAAGAGGGTGCCAGCACATCACTCTTGGCCAGGGTATTTAGATACATGGCTAGAGTATTGAACTGAATGAAGGCGTGCTAAGCTGCTATCTGGTTTGACCGCATCCTTACACATGAGAGCTATCAGTCATGAACTAATTTAATTCAATAATCAAAGGAAGAAAATCAATGGCGACCATTAATGCCATACTATGAGGACCCTGTGAAACAATACCCCATGTCCCATGAACTCTGACAATGTGGCCTAAAGATCTCACTATCCTATTGAGATGAATATACTATCTAAGTATTCATTCAATATTGATAGTCTCTCCGTATGCTATCTATATGCTTTATGCACAATCCTGTACATGGAGATACAGTAATATTACCATATCTATATATAGATACCATGTGACAACATCTGCTCATATCAAGTCCATAAGACACCCTGCTGATGGTGCTTCTGACACTGAAACATTGACAATAAAAGTCATTTTGTGAAGATGGAAAGCAATGTGCAGACCTGATCTTTGTGTAACATCTGCTCAGAGTCTGCATGAAGATTCATTGTCTATGTACAGTCTCATTACAGTAACCCTTGAATAGATACTATGTAAATACACATCCATTGTTGTTACAGCTAGAACACACTATGCATATAGAGACTGTCCAGTCTACAGTACCTATATCGTCTTCATAAATGCCCAAATAGGATTACAGAGTAACTGGTGTGTTGTATATGACAACATGTCATCTGTGCAACACAGGGATGGATTTGACCAAAAGTAGAGTGGCCTGTACCTGTAGGCAACCGGTTTGGAAGGTCACCAGGTTCACCAGCATGGCGCCATGCCTCTACGTGAATACTGGCAACAATGGGCTAAAGGTGGAAGTCGCATTGTAGCAGCCCTGGAAAAATTACTCTGTGACTTGCAGCTTTCTCTAGAACGGATGTGACCACTCTAGAAACAGGTAAGTACATTACATTTATTGGGTATTGTAACTGATCAGTAAGGTTTGTGCCATATATATTGTAGAAACTTTGTATAATATCATAGTCATTAATTACTGTCCCAAGTAGAGCTCACAATCTAAATTCCCTATCTGTATGTCTATGGAGCTCGGGAGGAATCTAAAGAACATGGAGGAAACCCACATGGAAACTTGTTGCAGGTATTCTCAGATGGATTCAAAGCCAGGACTCCAGCCCTGTAAGACAACAGAACATTGAATAACCACATAACCACTGGGCTGTACACACTACAGGTATTGTGGATTACGCACAGGTTTTCATGCAGTGTAATACAATAGCACTGAAGTGAATAGGATTTTCTTTAATCTTGTGTGCAAGATACAGATTGTTTTCTGTGTAAAAATTTAACATATGGTGCCAATGTTAAAATCCACTACATTTCTATGTGTGGCCTTTCGCTAGGGGTTTCACCTATTCCAATGATGGGTGACATGGGTAACAAAATCCAGGACAAAATATGCATGTGAATTTGTTGAGATTGTGTCACGAAAAGTATATAGGAAACAATTTTACATGTAGCAAAAACTAATAATATTTTATTATCTGTGCAGGGATTCCCTCTCCATCGGATCTAGAAACCAGGCTGTAGGAAGTTAATGTAATGGTCATGGAAAGGAGACCGGGTAAAAAAGTACAATTATTCTGGATGGTTACCAGAGGCCTCATTGTTCTCTCCAGGGCACTTCCCTCACCTCTATGGCCACTACTTGACCTAAGTAACATATAAGATGGCATCATTCTGTACAAGATAATATACACTGTAGTTATATATATATATATATATATACACTTGCTACCCACTGTAAAATTTGGTGGAGGTTCCATCATGCTTTGGGGCTGTGTGGCCAATGCCGGCATCGGGAATCTTGTTAAAGTTGAGGGTTGCATGGATTCCACTCGGTATCAGCAGATTCTTGAGAATAATGTTCAAGAATCAGTGACGAAGTTGAAGTTACGCCGGGGATGGATATTTCAGCAAGACAATGATCCAAAACACCGCTCCAAATCCTCAGGCATTCATGCAGAGGAACAATTACAATGTTCTGGAATGGCCATCCCAGTCCCCAGACCTGAATATCATTGAACATCTGTGGGATGATTTGAAGCGGGCTGTCCATGCTCGGCAACCATCTAACTTAACTGAACTTGAATTGTTTGTCCAAAATACCTTTATCCAGGAACTGATTAAAAGCTACAGGAAGCGACTAGAGGCTGTTATCTTTGCAAAAGGAGGATCTACTAAATATTAATGTCACTTTTCTGTTGAGGTGCCCATACTTTCGCACCGGTCAAATTTTGGTTTAATGCATATTGCACATTTTCTGTTAGTACAATAAACCTCATTTCAATCCTGAAATATTACTGTGTCCATCAGTTATTAGATATATCAAACTGAAATGGCTGTTATAAACACCAAAATATTTAGAACAAAAAATGATTAAGATTAATAGGGGTGCCCAAACTTTTTCATAGGACTGTATATATATATAATATATATATATATATATATATATATATATAGTCTTCCTATCCTATATGGTTTTATAAATTTGGCTAATAAAAAAAATTGTATTTATTTTGGGGTTGTATGACTTGACCTGAGTAACATATAAGATGTCATCATTCTGTACAGTATATCATATATATCTTGATCTGTTTACAGTGCCTTACTATTGTGCTGCTGTTCTCATTTACTATCTGAAACACCTTTAGTCTTAATGTGATGTACCTGCAGCTGAGATAAGACGCACCACTACCCAGTTCAGATTACTAAATGTGAAATAGACCCTTGGCAAAGATGATAAGGAGCTGGGACCCCTGCAGATATCTAGTACTGTAGGGACTCTTTGTTCCTGGTAAGGGCTCGTTCACATCTGCGGCCCGGTCTCCGTACTTAGGTTTCCGTTTCCTGCCTAAAACACAGGCAGGATACGGAAACCTGCAGGAGACTTTCTCACCCATTCATTTGAATGGGTGAGAAAGCTGTCCGGCCGTGCGCGGCAGTGAGCGTTTTGCGCTCTCCGCCGCGAAACCGGGTTTTATAATCCGGACACAGAGTCGGACATGCAGTACTCTGTGTCCGGATAAAAAAATCCGGTTTCGCGGCGGAGAGCCTAAAACGCTCACCGCCGCGCACGGCCGGACCCGATCTATGGTTTCCGTCTTCTGCCATGCAGAAGACGGAAACCATAGTACGGACACATTGAACGCAGGTGTGAACCCAGCGTAAGATGACAACTGTGTATAAGGGCTACAAGCCTCACTTAGGGGCTGTAAGCACTATGAATAGAGATGGCCTGATAGTCAATTACCGAATAGGATTTAGTAGCTGAGAAACATTTGTAAACTAGACTAGACTAGAGTTCCTTTTTTATCATGACGTGAAGCTGGCTTTACTGAATGTTCACCTCTGTTCATATTCTTAAAAGGGTTTCCCAGGACTTAAAAATGAAACATTGATTATTACGGAGGGGGGTCCTACCCCCTAGACCATGAGGATCAGCACAGTAATGGGGCTGTGGTGCTCCTGTGATAACTGCATCCACTTCATATAAACTCCACAGCTCTTCAATATGGTGGCTGTACCTAGAACTGAAGCTTAGGGTATGTTCACATCTGCTTCAGAGGCTCCACCAGGACCAGTCCTTGAAAAATGTAGCCAAAGAAGTCCTGCAATAAGAACCTTTTCAGCAGGTAAAATGAGAGATACCATAACAGATACCGGGGGGTCCCTCAGGATACATTGGTGCCCATTACTTTATGGAACTGTCCATATCAGGATTTCCATTTCTCTGTTCTAGCATAGGAAAAAAGGCAATCCAGTGCAGATGTGATCTTACCTTTACTTTAAGGGGTAGGAATGAGCTACAATACTGACAAAGCTGCCTGCACACACATTGCCTGTCCTTGATCATCCGCTCACAAGACATATATTGATGGCCTTTCTTGAGGACAAGTCATAAATACTTACATCTTAAACAATTCAATAAGAGGATGGATGGCAATCTTACACAATATACGTACAGGTGCATATGCAAATAGATGGCGAGCAATATCAACAGAGAAACCGGATTAAATGCAATTGAATAAATGCTGTCCTGTAAATGTACATGCAGTGCACTTGCTATAAATGCATGGGGTGCAGAAATGTGTATGCAACAAGAAATAGGAAAAAATAACATCTAGAATATTCTCTCCCAATAAGGAAATGTCAGCAAGTTAATTAAAAATCCACATTAAGCCCACACAGTATGGCTGAACATAAAGCTCCTCCAAATGTCAATATTTAGTTTTGATAAACAGGGGTTATCAGAACCAAATGTCACTCGGATGCTCCGCTCCACTCCATATCATTGCAGCAACTGTATTCACGCCACTGGTAACATATGGGGGACAATAAATGTATGAAGACATATGAACATAGGCCATATATGCTGGCTGCATGCACGGCCACACTCGAATTTAAAGGGAATTTCTTTGTATAGTAATAAATCAGAGATTAGAGTAACCATAACCGTTTTAATCATTTTGTTCATTTATAGAAATCTTAGCTTTTTATGTTTTGCTGTGGTATAAACCTTTACAAAAGTGACAACAGGAAATGCAACCATATTGGTTGTCACCATAGTATTAGTCTCTCACTTTCATCCAGGACATCCAGCCAGTGTTACTTAGAAGTATCTTTAGTATAAAGAACAGAAAGTCCTGAAAGTGATGATACGGCCCCTGCAGAGCCCTGATCCCAACATCATCCAGTCTGTCTGGGATTATATGAAGAGACAGAAGGATTTAAGCAGGCCTATATCCATAGAAGATCTCGGCGTAGTTCTCTGGAACAACCTCCCTGCAGAATTGCTTCAAAATCTGTCTGCAAGTGTACTTAGAAGATTGTATATAGATTGATGCAAAGGGCAGACAAATATTAATGTGATTCAGGTTATTTCTGCTAATTGATAGAAATAAACTATGAATATTATTAATACTACCGTATTACACAGCCCTTTACAGTGATAAGATACATACCCCTCTGTTATGGATGTCACTTTGTACAATTGGAGAAACACAGTTTTAAGGTGATATGCAAAAGAGGCAGTTGGTGCACTAGGGGCGTGCCTTCAACTTTTTGGAGCACTTCCCTTGCCTCTCAGACCCCTACCATCTTCTTCTTGAACCATTGAGTGTAGTGAAACTTGATCTTCCCAATGCTATGACATCACTTATTATACTTGAGCAGCAAGAGCAGTGATCCAGGGAGCAGAAGGTCCGCCCCCAGTGCACCAACTGCCTCATTTCCACATTACTTCAAGGTAGTTTTTCTCCATATTTACAAAATTGACATACATAACAAAGGTATAAATGTAATGTAACATGGGGGTGGCAGCTGAATACACTTGGGGTAGGCAGTATGCACCCTCTAAACGATTTATAATAAACACCCATGCTCAACATGAGGAGTTAAGGAGGATGGGACCGATGATGATCTAGTTGGCTTGCAATCTGGCTCCTAGGCTGCTATGATATATCAATGTGGTGGATAAACTAATATAGTCCAAAGTTAACTAGTCTTATAGGGGTTATCCCATGAAGTGAAGTCTGCAGGGTCAATCTCCAGCTTCACATTAAGCGTTAGCGCAGTCAGGCTGACTATTGGCGGTGGTCGGTTTTCTTATTCACTTCAATGGGAGCCCCAGAGATAGCACAGCACTCGGCTATCTCTGGCACTGAAGTGAATGGGAGCACTGATCACCACAGCTCACACTGAATATGGAGCAGGAGAAAGGTTTTGCAGACTTCACTTCATTGTACAACTCCTTTAAACTGCACCAGCAAAGGCATAGCCAAAGGTTCAATAGATGTAAATAAATAATATTACCCCAGTGTCCCCCCAAATTAATAAAACTCCTGTATGCCCCCTTAAATTAGTATAACCCAATACCCCATAAGTTAATACCTCCCTATACAAATACTGCTTCTTAATGCCTTTTTATATTAATAATGCCCCAATGACCACTTATATTAATAATACCCCCTTACACCATTATTGCCCCCTAATATTAATAAGGTCTCCACAGCTCCTCCATCCTCCCAAAAAAAGAAACACAAAATAACTCTCATCTGCCTTTGATCCCCTGATGCACAGACTTTGCCACCACCATGTCTGTGTCCCGACATCGGAGGAAGTGCCAGAATGCTGAGGTCTTAGCTGTTTCCAAGATATCTCTAGGCTAAAAGCCATTACAGTCCTGCGGTCTACAGGTAATAAAATGGTACAGCAGAAAGCCAACAGCTTCCTGCTCTACCATGTATTTCAAATGTATGTATGTGTCCTATAGATGCTGATACCATTGAAATTTGTGTATGTTTGTAGTAGCCCCACAATGGGGCACATAGGGGACCACCATGCCCCTGACCCACACTAGCTACTGATCTGTGCACCACATTTTTCCAAAATGCCTAAAGCTGCTTGACTATCTGGCATATTTTAGACTATCTAGTAAAACTTTGCACCACTTATTGGTTGGCTCAGTTTCCAACAAACTTTATTTTGGGGCATTATTTAGAACTTTGGTGTATTTTCTGGCAAACACTTTTGGATATTACAGAGAACCTTTCACCACCTCAGCCAAGTCCAACTCTTTGCATCATTTAAAAGATATCGCTCCACCGATTCTGGTACAGTTGGAATGGCAGTCAAATGGACTTCTAAGAACTGGAGTTGGTGCAGGAGTAGAAATCTTCAGAAAGTGTCTAAAACGCATAAAAAAAATCAGGTAACAGCATGGTCACATGCCGGAAAATAAATGAAATTTGAAGTGGATTTCTGTCTCAGATTTTCTTTATTTTCTGCCCCCATCCCCCTTTCCGTAGCTGATCATGCTCAGATGAATGGGACCATTCAGGGGGAAGTCTCAAGGCGTGGACTCTGCAGCTAAATCAGCCATGGAATATGCAGAAAGATTGAGGAGGACACCTATTTTTTCAGCACTCTTCTGCATTGAAAACAAAGGGGGCAGAATTATGATGGAAAATCAGCATCAGATTCCGCCATGCGAAAAATACTCTTAAATTTGCTGCAATTTCCACCAGAATTCTGACGCATTTGTATTAGCTTATCTTCCCCAATGTCACCATCATCTCCCCACACAATTTAGACCAATGGAGCAATGAAACATTTTCTATAGTGGTGGATATACCCTGTGGTGGGGTCCACTCGTAGGAGGCTCTCTCTAAATACCAACTAGTGGAGTGGAATCAACCTGTTTGGTTAAGGCCCCACATAGCAAAATATAAATGCTGCATTTTTTTTTGTTGAAAATTTGTTGCGTTTTCTCTGCCCATATTATATATAGAGGGAGAACACTTACGATTCCACAGCTAGAATTGATATCCAGTGTTTTTGAAAATGCCTCCCTTATGCAGCTCTTTATGTGCACAATGTGTGGATGAGATTGATAAAATCTTATTCACTTTGTTGGCACTGTAAAACGCAACTTTCTTTTTCTTCTGCATTTCTAGAACGTGGGACCTTAGCCCTATTCTCTATTTTATAAGAGGGGATAGAAGTATAATGACCAGTGTCATATATCAGAAAACATTTTCACCTGGGTTTCTATTTAAAGGATATTCAGTGCCATCCACGTATATAAAATAGTTTTACATGCTGCCCCTGAAATGTAATACAGTGTTGTTTGTATTGTGCAACAACTAGTAGATTCTGAGTAGGGAGGTACTCCATTGGCCGGGGCCCCACGGGTCAGAAACGCCACGATTTGCCTGTTGCGGTAATTGCAAAGTGGATGGGATTCATGCGAATCCCATGCCCACTCTGCAGTAAAAACTGCAGCGTGGACATGCTGCGATTTCCAAAACCGGCATGGTTTTGGAAATCGCTGCATGTCTGTTATACAGTCCTATGAAAAAGTTTGGGCACCCCTATTAATCTTAATCTTTTTTTGTTCTAAATATTTTGGTGTTTGCAACAGCCATTTCAGTTTGATATATCTAATAACTGATGGACACAGTAATATTTCAGGATTGAAATGAGGTTTATTGTACTAACAGAAAATGCGCAATATGCATTAAACCAAAATTTGAACGGTGCAAAAGTATGGGCACCCTTATCATTTTATTGATTTGAATTCCCCTAACTACTTTTTACTGACTTACTGAAGCACAAAATTGGTTTTGTAACCTCAGTGAGCTTTGAACTTCATAGCCAGATGTATCCAATCATAAGAAAAGGTATTTAAGGTGGCCAATTGCAAGTTGATCTCCTATTTGAATCTCCTCTGAAGAGTGGCATCATGGGCTACTCAAAACAACTCTCAAATGATCTGAAAACAAAGATTGTTCAACATAGTTGTTCAGGGGAAGGATACAAAAAGTTGTCTCAGAGATTTAACCTGTCAGTTTCCACTGTGAGGAACATAGTAAGGAAATGGAAGACCACAGGGACAGTTCTTGTTAAGCCCAGAAGTGGCAGGCCAAGAAAAATATCAGAAAGACAGAGAAGAAGAATGGTGAGAACAGTCAAGGACAATCCACAGACCACCTCCAAAGAGCTGCAGCATCATCTTGCTGCAGATGGTGTCACTGTGCATCAGTCAACTATACAGCGCACTTTGCACAAATAGAAGCTGTATGGGAGAGTGATGAGAAAGAAGCCGTTTCTGCACGTACGCCACAAATAGAGTTGCCTGAGGTATGAAAAAGCACATTTGGACAAGGCAGCTTCATTTTCGAAACAAAAATTGAGTTGTTTGGTTATAAAAAAAGGCGTTATGCATGGCGTCCAAAAAGAAACAGCATTCCAAGAAAAACACATGCTACCCACTGTAAAATTTGGTGGAGGTTCCATCATGCTTTGGGGCTGTGTGGCCAATGCCGGCATCGGGAATCTTGTTGAAGTTGAGAGTCGCATGGATTCCACTCAGTATCAGCAGATTCTTGAGAATAATGTTCAAGAATCAGTGACGAAGTTGAAGTTACGCCGGGGATGGATATTTCAGCAAGACAATGATCCAAAACACCGCTCCAAATCCTCAGGCATTCATGCAGAGGAACAATTACAATGTTCTGGAATGGCCATCCCAGTCCCCAGACCTGAATATCATTGAACATCTGTGGGATGATTTGAAGCGGGCTGTCCATGCTCGGCGACCATCTAACTTAACTGAACTTGAATTGTTTGTCCAAAATACCTTTATCCAGGATCCAGGAACTGATTAAAAGCTACAGGAAGCGACTAGAGGCTGTTATCTTTGCAAAAGGAGGATCTACTAAATATTAATGTCACTTTTCTGTTGAGGTGCCCATACTTTTGCACCGGTCAAATTTTGGTTTAATGCATATTGCACATTTTCTGTTAGTACAATAAACCTCATTTCAATCCTGAAATATTACTGTGTCCATCAGTTATTAGATATATCAAACTGAAATGGCTGTTATAAACACCAAAATATTTAGAACTAAAAATGATTAAGATTAATAGGGGTGCCCAAACTTTTTCATAGGACTGTATCTACAGAAATGCCAGTGGCTTCCCCGTGGATATAATGGTAACAGAAAGTCCACAGAGGAAAACTCTGTGAACTTTCTGTTCAAAGCGCTGCGGGAAGAACCATGATGCGTTCCCTCCTAGGTTTTTCCCTCAGCGCTTTAGCGCTGCATATCGTCCCGTGGGGCCTTAGCCATAAAGAGGAGAAATCACAGAATGCCACGGGGTTATGTCAGGGCTGTGGAGTCAGAGTCAGGGCCAGTTGTGGGTGAGGTCAGAGTTGGAAAAAAGTGCCGACTCTGCTTCAAAGTAACATGATTAATTATATCATACACTTATTAATATTGTAGAATTAATTAGATGCAAGCATGTTGCATATTTACCCTTCATAGGAATTAAGTCATCCATTTCTTTGGTGAATTAGAGGGGTTTTACTGTTTCTGTCTGACCATGGCTGTCAGTCATTTATGAAGGGTTAGTAATTGGGCTATGGAAAAATAGAGGAGTTGGAGTCAGTGGTTTGGGCTCTACTGACCACAGCCCTAGGGGATATACAGAGAAACCACAGATCAGTTAGTTGTTAGGTTTATAAAGGGAGTCTGTCACCAGAACTCAGCATATCAATCTATCCCCAAAGATGGTTGGTTTTGGTCATCTGAACCAAACGGTGTTTACCCCTTTGAATCGGAACTTCTGTTGCCAAGGGAGCACCTTTTTATCAATATGGAGCAATGAAGGTGTTGCCGTTGCACCAAAACTGTAAGCAGCAGTGTTCTTGTTGTTTCAAAGAGCTCATATGCATAAGGACAAGAATACATCAATATCTTGGCAACAGCGGCACCGATTGACAAGGCAAAAACACTGTTGGGGTGACCCTAATCCATCTGTCACAAGGGCTGGGCTGATATACTGTTATTATCACAAGTTTCCAATAAAAGTAAATTTGCTGCAAATTGAATAATGGTCATGAACTCATTTAATAATGAATTTTCACGAAAGGGCCGGCAATGCTAAGTTGATTACATGAAGCCCCAACAACCCATCAATAAGTGTTGAATTTTCCTGCATCACAACTGCAGGGTAAATAAGGAATTGCATAGCTGCCGCTGAAACAATTGGACTGTCTGTGCAATATATGGACATGTTAAGAGTATTCCCATCTCCAGAATCTTATCAAAAGCTGTAGCTTAAGCTAACTGAAGTGTTTTACCCAATGTATTGATTTATGTATCTTGCTCCATTTGTCAGATACAGCTGAATATCTCTCCTCAGGGTTTGCATCTTGTTGCCTAGGTTTCCAGCCACCTCTGCTATCTAGCTTCAGTGGTCAGGATGGTGACAGTCCTTGTTCCCGGCCAGAATTTGGAGGGGGAAAAAGAGGAAAGTAGATGAAATCCTTAGATAGGAAACCCCCCTGGTCTGCTACATAAAATATTCTAAATGGCACAAGGTAGGTAGGGACCCCATTACAAATTTTGCATTGATAAGAGTGCCTGCTTATTGACCACTGACAAGTCCCCAACTGGCAACTCTAACTTTAATGGCATTAGGAGCGGGTGTGTATATATTTTAACATATTGGCTGGTGCCATTTGTGGGGGCACTTTTGCTGTTCTTCTGGGGATTGGAACAGTATTTGAGGTCAGAGACACGACATCTTCTCTGCACCTAAACTCTTCCTGAGCAATTCTGAAATTTGGCAATTGTGGAGATAATCAGAGCGCAATGAATCATTCTACCAATAGGCCCAGAAGACAAGCCAAGCAGAGTTATCATGGGGATTCTGACATAAACAGGATGATAGGGACATGCCATCTATTCTCTATGAACACTAAATCAATAAATCAATGTCTCATGTGTATTGTACTGTCTGTATGGTGCCTGGTTACACAGAACAGAACTGGTATATAGAGAAGATCAGAAAGGGAAATATTTCCTCATAACTACATTATGCTATCACTGTACTACTAGTAGTGAACAATATGGAGAAACATACAATAAACCAGTATTGTAGTCAATGTTGTTAGTGCTGCGCAATGTGATCTGTGATGTTTTATGTGGAGCCCAGGTCAGTGTTTATTGGTGGTATTTAATATTAATATTGGGGTTTTAAATATTTTGTATATTATGTCATTATGTGAAACTTTTTGCTTTAAAGATTAATGTGTTTTATTGTCCAAATATGAAATACATCCCCTGAAGGTGTCAGAATCTTCTCATAGAATGTATGTGTACCCTATATGAAGTAACCTACTCCGTACTGGGGTCTGTAAATCCATGTAATTTCTGTAGTGTTTGCTATTCAAGACCCTAACATCTGGCTGTGTGTTTATCTCATGTCTGTCTGTCTGTCTGTCTATCTATCTATCTATCTCCTATCTATCTATCTCCTATCTATCTATCTATCTATCTATCTATCTATCTATCTCCTATCTATCTATCTATCTATCTATCTATCTGTTCTATCTATCTATCTATCTATCTATCTATCTATCTATCTATCTATCTATCTGTTCTATCTATCTATCTATCTATCTATCTCCTATCTATCTATCTCCTATCTATCTATCTATCTATCTCCTATCTATCTATCTATCTATCTATCTATCTATCTATCTATCTATCTGTTCTATCTATCTATCTATCTATCTATCTATCTATCTGTTCTATCTATCTATCTATCTATCTATCTATCTATCTATCTATCTATTATCTATCTGCTTATCTATCATCTATCTATCTATCTATCTATCTCCTATCTATCTATCTATCTATCTATCTATCTATCTATCTATCTCCTATCTATCTATCTCCTATCTATCTATCTATCTATCTATCTATCTATCTATCTATCTATCTATCTCCTATCTATCTATCTATCTATCTATCTATCTGTTCTATCTATCTATCTATCTATCTATCTATCTATTGTCTATCTGCTTATCTATCTATCTATCTATCTATCTATTAATCTATCTATCTATTGATCTATCTATCTATCTATCTACTTATCTATCTATCT
This sequence comes from Leptodactylus fuscus, assembly GCF_031893055.1. Taxonomy (NCBI): domain Eukaryota; kingdom Metazoa; phylum Chordata; class Amphibia; order Anura; family Leptodactylidae; genus Leptodactylus; species Leptodactylus fuscus. The sequence continues at coordinate 126,260,263 of NC_134270.1, read as the reverse complement.
ATCTATCTATCTATCTATCTATCTACTTATCTATCTATCTATCTATCTATCTATCTGCCTATCTATCTATCTATCTATCTATCTATCTATTATCTATCTGCTTATCTATCTATCTATCTATCTATCTATCTATCTATCTATCTATTAATCTAGCTATCTATTAATCTATCTATCTATCTACTTATCTATCTATCTATCTATCTATCTATCTATCTATCTATTAATCTATCTATCTATCTATCTATCTATTAATCTATCTATCTATTAATCTGTCTATCTATCTATCTATCTATCTATCTATCTATCTATCTATCTATCTATCTATCTATTAATCTGTCTATCTATCTATCTATCTATCTATCTATCTATCTATCTATCTATCTATCTATCTACCTCTATCATCCATTTCATAGTTGTTCACTATCTCTCACTATATGTATCCACATCTAATTATCTGTCTAATCCCTTCATTCACTATAGGTGCTGCTATGTGCTGTATGTGCTGGACACTTTCTTTAGCTATGTCTTGCAGATACTTCCATATAACTCTGCTCCTCACCACCTTCCACTGTATCCTAATATAAAAGTCCTACTTTATTTCACTTATATCTCCCCCTCTCTGACCCTCTGACCATTACATTTGCTCCTCTTTAATATCTCTAGTGATTGTCTTTCCATTTCCATTCATTTCATCCATCTCTCTATTATAGCATGACTCCTCTGTCTCTGCCCCCTCCTTTCCTTGGCATGGGAATGTGGTGACAGGAAGTGAGATGTTGTGTGAGAGCTGTGCCAGGCTGGATGTACAGGGCAGTGTGTGTGCCAGGGTACCAGGCTCCGCATGTGAGGCTACCAGGAATGTGATGTGGCTAGTGCCAGCAGTCCTGGCAGCTCAGCCTAGTGAGTGGCAGTCTGAATGCAGCTGTACCTTGATGTTAACTCCTTACATATGAGGCTTGTCATTGAGCTTTCCCTCTACACATTAATATCTGCATCAAGCTCCATAAATCACCAGAAGATCACCCTGTATTTTATATGTAGAATAAATGGATTCTATACTGCAGGGTGTGAATTGACTTCTATACTCACATGTGCATATCCCTAGATGCCATCTACTGACCTGTAGTTGCTTGCTGTTTGGCCAGCCTGTGCTGTGTGGCTTTGGAGCAGGGTATGGAGTGCACATAGGTAGGTGATGGTCCCGGCTCCATGATACAGCCTCATTTTCATCCCTTTTATGAGATCTGCAATTCTGGCAAAAATCTGTCTTTAATTTAGCTTCCCATATAAAAAATCTCAGTGTGTGATAATGAGCAGATGTCATGGAATTTAAACTGTAATCCCCTCTCCTCCCTGATCTGCCCCTCTGCACTCAGACTGGGCACTGGCAGAGAGGGGCCATAAAGGGGATTATTACATGCACAGCTCCATGTATATATACACCTACATCCTATACAGGAGTCTGAATATATAACTCTATTGCATATACACCTAGAATACTCATATATACTGATACCCTGAGAGTATATAGCTGTATACATACACCTCCATATACATATATACCTACATCCTATACTGAACGAAGGGCATATAACTATACTGCATATACATCTAGAATACTCATATATACTTATACCCTGAGAGTATATAGCTGTATACACACTGCTCCATGTACACATACACCTAGATCTTATACAGAAGTCCCAACATATAACTATACTTCATATACATCTAGAATATTCTTATACTCTGTACAATCACTCCGAGAGTATATAGCTGTATACACTCACCTCCATGTACATATATGCCTAAATCGTATACAGACGTAAGAACATATAACTATACTTCATGTACATATAAAATACTCATATATCGTTATACCCCATACAATCAGCACACGATATACATATAATTAAACACTGTATACATATACACACACACACACTATATATATATATATATATATATATATATATATATATATATATATATATAAACCTACATCGATAGTATACCAGTATGCTCATTGCCACCTACATAGAAGTAATAATATGGAATTACAGCTTTATAGCTAAGATATATTTATAGTGACACACTGCACACACAATGAACATGTATACTCACATAATATACACATATGGTCACATATACACTGTGCATACGGTACACTCACACATTGCACCAATATTCTTATTTAAAAAATATCCATTATGTACATATATATATATATATATATATATATATATATATATATATATATATATATACACACACATTGTACATATAGTCTTATATCCTGGATATGTCCATGATGTGGTCATATACTGAGCTCATATACTGTTTATATATTCTTACATAGATATCAATACAAACATCCACTATAAATATATGCTTACACCCTGTATATACAGTCACTTGTAGTAACTATATTCTCACACACTACGTATATAGTCACCTATTACGTATAACACTATACATATATACTCACATACAATAACTATATACTCACACACGTTATAAATAAATATTAGCATACTGAATAGTAATACACTATAGATATATTCTTAGATAAAATTACATATATCGCAACATCCAGGCTCTCATACAGACAAATACAGCAATATAGGATGAATCATAAAATCCCTTAAAATGTAATTCTCCCACAAATCCCCGCATTTATTTATGTATTTATAGTATTATATTTGATATAATATTAATATCCCTCCCTCAAATAATCTTCTGAGATGCCGCCAAAAAATATATCATATAGAAATAACGCCGAAAATGTCATCTTAGTTACACAAGAGAAAACGCACCTAAATCCAAAATGCCGCAAAGATATTAAAATAATAATATGCTAAATCAATACAAATAATACTTATAATAAAAGTGACTTATTATTGTATCTATTTACTCTTCTCTTTCTGAATGTATAGTCCTGAGCTCCCGACATAAAAGTACAAACGAAAATATAAAATAAAATAAAATTACTATTTTCTGTATTATTTCCCACGAGATAAAACTCGCACGTCCCATCTATATTTCTATCTAGTTATCCATCCCATTTATTTATTTCTAGCTAGATATAACATTGATTTTATTTTTCCATCTGCCGATATTATTTTATTAGTTTCATTTATTTTTTTCTCAATTTCGTCTTTAATAAAATCTAATAATGAATGTAATTAAATATTTGTTAAATGTCTATTAATAATAATACCTGATTATATACGGATATTCATATAATAGTTGTATAATATTTGTAGTTGTATATAGAAGTTTTCCATCCTTTCTCATTAATAATTGTATATTCCTCTGGTTTCCATATACAGATATATGAGAGGTAGGTGCACAGATGTCTGTACAGGATCCAAGCTCCTCCTAGCAGTGCCCCTTGGCATGTACTTGGCACCGGACACAGCCTGGCATATCCCCCTGATGGGAGGCCCCTGTATACAGAATAGCAGTGTGTATGATGTCTGGTCTATCACAATGGTCTGTGTGCGGCTTTATCCCTGATACAGTCATGGACAGCACCTTGTCATCTGTTGCACTTAAGGAAAAGTCAAGTAGATGGAAGGAATAAAGAAAAAGCACCTGTGCCTTATTCACTATGTATAGGGGATTGTTAAGAGTCTATGGTCAATGACAATATGTATGTTGGATTTCTAGCTAGAACTTTTCCGTGATGTTTAATATTCAATTCCAATATTTCATATACTGAGACATAATACACATTGCTGCTGACCATGGTGCTGGAAATTTTAAATGTCCGTGTATAGGGGCTATACGGGGCTCTACTATACATAGGAAAGGGGAACTTTAGGATTAGATAGTCAGATTAGTAGATTGTAGTCAGACTACAGATTTTCGTCAGAGTGAACTTTAGATAGATAGATAGCTAGATAGATAGATGATAGCTAGATAGATAGATAAATGATAGATAGATAGATAGATAGATAGATAGATAGATAGATAGACATATAGATAGGAGATAGAATAGATATAGACAGACTGCCAGATAGATAGACAGACAGACGGATAGATAGATAGATAGATAGATAGATAGATTGATAGATAGATAGATAGATAGATAAGAAAGTAAACGTGTATATATACATATAGAGTACAAAGATATGTAGTACTGAGAAATAAAATAATTGACAATATATTATATAGATTTGAGGTAGTTGGATAGATTAAATCTAATGCTAATCATGGATAACTGGCTCGGATTTCCATGTATTCCTATGTTTACAGAAGAATAGATACATGACTGTAAGAATGAGGTATGTTACATCGCATCTGGTTAAGGCAGTGACATATAGAGGCGCAAGATGGGCGAAACCTGAAGGGGTTAATACACTAAAGAAACAAATGTTGGCTTATTTGAGAAGACCCCCACCCCCCTGAGGGATCCAACAATGTCTAACTTCAGTCTCCTGTACCCACAGGGGCTACATATGTCCTCTCTCCTTCTGCCAAGTTCTGTGATCATTTCCAAGTTCCTCTTCTCTCCGCCTGTCTTACCCCCTCTCCTTACTCTTTCCTCTACAGCTCCTCTTTGTCTGGGAATGAGATACCCCCCTCTTATTATACCTCTTTAGTGAATGACCCCCACCTCTTCACCTGATCTGTATTAAAACTGAGAAGTAGAAAAGTTGTGCCTATATTAAACTATCTATCTATCTATCTATCTATCTATCTATCTATCTATCTATCTATCTATCTATCTATCTATCTATCTATCATCTATCTCTCTATATCAACTGTATGTCTATATATCTCATCTATATTTCTATCGATCTCTACATACCGATCGATCTACAACTGCATGTATATGGGTGACTAAATGAAGTTCACATTTCCATCACTTTGTAGTGATGTATATATATATATATATATATATATATATATATATATATATATATATATATATATCTTAGTCTAGAATAAATCATAGCAGGAGCTAATCCCCTAAACTCTTTACTCCCGCCACTACGCAATGTGCCTCTCTGTATTTCTAGAAAGCTGGATGTAAACCTGTCTGTATAATTCACCATAAACAGGTGTCTTCCTCCCTGACCAATACTATATGTACCTTGTGTAAGTGGAATATAAAATGGAGTAACAGAATTTCCACTATTTCTAATGATTTCCTCCTCTGCTGTTCTCCTGTGGCCAGTCCATATAGCTCTGGTCGTCGTTGCGATCTATAAGCACGTATATGGGGTGGTGTGACGATCCAGAATAAGAGCATAGACAATTCCCCGATCTGTGCTGCTCCTCACATATATGACACCAATTTCCATCACTTTTCCAAGTCTTCTATTTTTCCTAGAGGACCTTGTTTATGTATCTCTATAGATCCTAAGAGTGTTGGCCCTTGTAAAACCTATTCACAAAGGCAGGTTAGTATATACCGTCAGCTCACTTTTATATATGATCAATGGCTGACCATGGTCTCTACACAACAGACTATGACTAGGATCATATGACAAATATAAATATTATATAGACACCTGTACATAGAATTGATCTCAGGTCCCTATAAAATCCCCTCTATGTATTGTACAGGTGTAGGTCTGTCCCGGAGCTCATGTTCTTGGGTTATATAGGTTACCTTTATATTAATGCTGTAAATAAACTTCTGTATGTGCATGATAGATGTGAGGTTATGTACAAACTGACTAGTAAGATCAGTGTATATATGTGTGTGAATGGCTTTTATGTCTGTAGGTTTATGGATGTGATATAAAATAGGGGGCAGATATTTTTTGAACTTCCCATAGCAATGTAGAAAGGTATAGTCATCGTCCCCTCACCCTGAAATACTAGCATATCCAGGAGGTGGAGAAGTGCTAGACCTCTCCTCATTTCCTGTGGAGTTTCAGCACCAGCCCTATGGACAGCTCCTGGCTGAGAACAGATGTTCAGGGTCTTCCAGGACCCCCCTTATCACAAAGCCTGACAGTGACCCCCAGATTCCACACTAACCCCTTATTGGGCTATCAAAGCCTTCATATGTAAAGGTACGGGTTCCATGATCCCCCTCCTCCCCCCAACATGAAGCCTTAGGGGACTGTCATCATGAATGTCTGAATCTTCCTGGAAAACAGAGTTTCCATTTTATTTCTGCTCATTGTTTTCCAGCCTGGCATCATAAACCAAATGTGACATTTATTTTGTGTTTAGCTGTGTATTTACTGGGGCTTCATTATGCCCACCCAAGTCACCCCAGTGCCCATCTGCACCTTGTGAGCTCTATTTGTGCTTTATTGCTTACAGCCCAGAGGAACAGCCATTTTGTTTATCCCATGACACCCAGCAAATATGACAAATGTTCAATATTTATTAATTGCCCTCTATAAAGCCTTTTAATTACAAGTTAAACCGTTCACAGGAGACTTCCAGATGTCTCTCCAGGACATATTGTGGGGCTGAAGATTCCTCCACCCAAGTGGCTAACACTGCTGTAAAGTTTGGGCGCCAGTATACATATGTATCTGTGTGTGTGCGATATAAAAATAGTACATAATATATAATATAGTATATAATATAACATAATAGAAATAGTATATAATATAATATATCTATAGCATAGTATATAACATAATAAAAATAGTATATACTATATCTACTGTATATAATATATAGCATAATAGAAATATATAATATAATATATAACATACATACTATATATAATATAGTATAGAACATATTAGAAATAAAAATATAGAAATATATTAGAAATATATCAATAAAATATAAATAATATATAAATAAAAATATAAATAAATATATTAAAAATAAAAATATAAGTAGTATATAACATAATAAAATAATATATAATATAAAAATATATGTAGTCTATAATATAACAGAAATAGTAAATAGTATTAAAAAATGTATATTTTGTGTATCTGCAAATAAAATGTCACCATCCCATTTTCTGTTTTTAATATTTATTAATCTGAATTAAAATGGACACATACACAACACTTCTTGTGCCCCACGCACTATTTTACCATTTTTTTTTTGTTCTCTACAAGCTTAAGAATTGTCAACATTTACCAGACATATGAAAAAATACATCCAAATTAAGAAAAAAGTTCAAATCTATAAATAATAATAAAAAAAAGTGCTGAGATGAAATAAATAGAATCATCACAATCTCTAATCATACAAAATATCAAAATAAATTAAATCATAGGAGGAAGATATAGAAAGTATTGTAAAATAAATAATAAATGAATTCTAGAATAAATAGAGAAATAAATAGAATAGATGAGAAATGAACTGATACATAGAGATTAATGCATTGCCATAGAAGTGTCTGTCCTGTCACAGGCAGCGCATGGTGACACCAGGGTGACATAAGAAAATAATCACATACAATTACAGGATAGGAAATTAACCAGAAAAGCAGGGGAAGTGAAAACCTTAGGTTTTGCATATTTTTAAACTTTTTTTTTGTCTAGTTCTCTTTCCCATGCAAAACATCACAGAGTATTTTCTGCATGTAAACCTTCCCTTCCGATCAGATCGAACAGATATTATATGACACACAGATCAGAAAGTGACATTTAGTGAATAACACAATAACAACAACCAGGTTTTGTTGATGCAGGAGACTGAAATGCAGGTCACGTGTCCTCTTAACCTTCTCAGTGCCGGAGGAGCTGCAGGACTTGGCTCCCTGCGCCCTTCGGCCCGTATCGAAATTGAAAAGAAATTGCACATTAGACGTGTTTGCTTGGTCCCCTTTAAAATAAACTTTATATAAATTTATTTTTTTTATATTTTGCATAGATTCTCCATTTCGTTTTCTACTCCATCCTAGGTTTGCATTTTATTGCTTTAACAAAAAATCGTCTGCAATTGAAATTTCAATTTTACCTATTTTTCATTTATTTTTGCAGTAGGCAAGAAAAGTAGGAAAGTATTCTGGTATAGATAGAAAGATAGAGAGACAGATGGATAGATAGATAGATAGATAGATAGATAGATAGATAGATAGATAGATAGATAGGCTATATCACATATATAAGACAGATCGGAGTGAAAGAAATCAGAAAGATTTATAAAATGTGCATAGATAGATAATAGATCGAAATGACAGGGATGGAGAGGAAAGATAGAAATGAATCATCGAAGACTGAAATGATAGATAGATAGATAGATAGATAGATAGATAGATAGATAGATAGATAGATAGATGAAAGATATACAGACAGTAGATAGATAGATAGATAGATAGATAGATAGATAGATAGATAGAAAGAAATAAGATAGATAGATAGATAGATAGATAGATAGATAGACAGAACATTGAAATGATAAATGCATTGATAGAATACTGAAAAGATAGGGGATTGAAATTATAGATAGATAAATAGAAGTTTGAAATGATAGATACATAGGAAACTGAAAAGAATAAAAGAAAGACACAGAATAATGAAATTATAGATGGATAGATGGATAGATAGATAGATAGATAGATAGATAGATAGATAGATAGATAGATAGAATACTGAAAAGATAGAGGATTGAAATTATAGATAGTATGATAAATAGTATGATAGATGATAGATAGATAGATAGATAGATAGATAGATAGATAGATAGATAGATAGATTTGCCCACATTGATTTCTTAAACTACACTTGGGTGCAGGTGGATGAAGTGTCTTGTATATTGCACCTAGTGGGGGTCTCTCCCATGATGTAGACACATGGTCAGGTCGTATGTACAGATACAATATATAGGAATACCATCAGCAGAGGGGACAAGTCTACAATTATTAATATACAGAAACAAGTGCCTAAACCCAGCATAAGTTCTATGTGCAAACATGATGTGGATGCAGAATATGTACATGTGAATGAAGTGGAGGGGGATGGGGGTGCAGGATGATCCTATGCAGACAACCATAGAACATCAGACACATGATGTTTGTCATGGAGCTATGGTTGGCCAGAGGGTGGATGAACCCAACCGAACTCTTCATTGTGCATTAGTAGTTACAACCAACACAACTGTATGTAGTGCATCATGGCCACCTTGCAATACACAAGTGTAGGGTGGCTAAGGTTACCCAAGCAAGGTCTCCAAATACAAGTGAAATGCAGGATAGAAGGTTCACCATACTAAGAAGTGTCTGCACCAGTAGTTGGCCACCAGGCCTTGTTCTTCTCCATTGGTCCCTTCAATATTCCCATATTTCTTGGCACAAATTGCACAGGTGGAGAAACGTTGGGTTGCTCAGTTATGGAAAAACGCATTGAGTTCCTCATACATGGGGGCCCTATCATGGTGGACGTGCATATCATAAGGCAACAGGTTCTCAGAGTGGACTCCACTTCTCATCCCAGAGGATCCGAAGAGCAAGCTGTGCCCAGAAGGCCTGGAGGATGGGAGGGCAGAATAGTGCATAGAATAGTGGTAATTTTTATCGTGGTCTGGGGATGAGTCCTGTTTGAGGGCGAAGTTGCCATTAATGCACAGTGGTGGACTTAAGGGGGCGTCATACTCAGAGCTATTGTAGTCCGGGGACGTGTTACCATACAGAGACTCATAGGTGGCACAGTAGCCATGGCTCCTCAGAGGGTGAGTATTAGCCATGCTACTAGACTGACATTGGGAGCCTGAGAGCCTGGAGCACTGGTAGGTGTAGGGGTGCATGGCAAAGGAAGAATTTGGGCCGTGGTACCTCCCAGCCTCTTGACCTTGCTCAGTCAGGAAATTCCTGGAGTTGAGCTGCAAGCAGCCGGCTACCAGGTTGGTGGTGGGTTGGGACAGGCCCTTACACAGGGTTTGCACATAGGACACTAAATCAGGCCTCTTCCCAGACCTAAGGATCTCGGACAGGGCCCAGATGTAGTTCTTAGCTAGCCTGAGAGTCTCGATCTTGGACAACTTTTGGGTCTTGGAGTAGCAGGGCACCACCTTCCTGAGGTTGTCCAGGGCTGAATTGAGGTCATGCATGCGGTTTCTCTCCCTGGCATTGGCTTTCTGTCTTCTCACCTTGGACCTCTCCAGCCTGGCCTTAGTCATTTTCCTCTTTTTGGGGCCACGTTTCTTAGGCCTTTCTCCCTCTGCTTCCTCTGTCCCCTCCTCCTCCTCTTCCTCCTCCTCATCTTCCCCACCAATATCCCCATCGTCCTTGCTCTCACTCAGAGACCCCTCAGTGTGAACCTCCTGCAGGCTCTTCTCGCTCCTCTCGTCCTTGTCACTCAAGTCTTCATCACAGTCGTCAGGCCAGGAGGCGAATTTCTGGACTTCGGGAATAAGACTGGTCTCACTGAACAGCCTGGTCAACATGGTGGCTGGGGAGAGAAGACAAGACAAGTCAACACCACACACTTCTGGGCCGTCCAAGGGTCAATAAAACATATAATGCACAATAACATCCTAATACAATATAATATACTCATATAATGGAGACCCTTACCAAATTATACTGGAGCGACGCAGCCGACTACAGAACAATGTATGAGCAACATACAACAAGGTGCAGCATAGTATAGGGATGTGCAAACCTCTAAGGTATACAAAGGCTGAGAAACCATTAACTGTATACCATCTATCTATCTATCTATCTATCTATCTATCTATCTATCTATCTATCTATCGTAGATATCTATAGATATGTCTGTCAGGCATATCTATCTATCTATCTATCTATCTATCTATCTATCTATCTATCTATAGATATGTCTATGTCTGCATTATCTATCTATCTATCTATCTATCTATCTATCTATCTATCTATCTATCTGTCTATCATCTTTCCATTCCATCAGTCCATTATTCAGTTTTTCCATTTATTCATAAGCTGAATATATAGCTACCTTACTGTGTTATGTTTTGTGCTATATAAATTAATATTCTGTAAAAAAAACAACAACTAGTATTTAGAGAAATAATATTAGAGACAAATACATAGTATTTAGGATATAAGCATATTATGCATATTCCTACCATTCGATATTAGCAGTATTAGATCAATATAGTAATACTCAAGGCTGTGTAATATAAAGGGGACAAGCTTTAAGGCCGTAGAGACAGAAGCTGCCATATATACCTGACCCTATATAATGAAATGACCCCAGAAACGACCCTTAATCCTGAATCCCAGATTGAAAATAATTTGCTTTAAGGCAGGAAAGCATCGATCCTGCCAATTGTAATTGTAATTGCAATATAATAATAGTTTTATATATATATATATATATATATATATATATATATATATATATATATATAGTCCTTATATTGCAGCCCCTCACTCCATGAGACCACTCGATCTGCCCTGGGTATGATTAGAATTAATTGCCATTCAATTTAGCCATCACCGCTCCAAATTAAAGGCTGTCAGATAATGTTGATAGATCCAATTATTATTTCATTATAGGATCCCAATTTGCCTGCCCTCTCGGTTTACATGGGGTATATTTAGTCTATTAGATAGGTGGCTCCCTAATCACAATATAGCCGGAATAGCCTGGGTAAAGTTCGCTACTTCCCAATAATAATAGCTGGATCTTATCCTATGTGGGCTCATCCGCCAGCAACCTGATCTAAAAATCCAAAGTCTATGGAAAATAATCAGGTTCATTTTTTCTTATATTTTTATATGCAATAATGTAAATATATATATATATATATATATATATATATATATTGTAATAAATGGATAATATGTGCATATATATATATATATATATATATATATATATATATATATAAAGACAGTATAATGTGACATTCAGATCATATATTACATTTATAGTCATTAAAAAAGTAACACATAAAATAAATAAAAATATAGAAAATAGATAAGATTAATATTAAAGAAAAAAAACTAGAAAGAAGACAAATTTACAAAATGAGAGAAGTGCAGATTTCTATGTACAGGATAATAAGATAAGCAGTCTTCTGCTGTGTATGAACACAGGCTAACAGTAACATAAAGAAATGCTAAATAATCTAGACACATAGGACAGACAGACGGAGGGTGAAGGCATCTAGTCGTCGGTAGTCGGGTGACACCCGGCATTGTGTCCTCCTTGCCAATGATTCCCTGAGAAAAAATCCAGCAGACTTCCGACTATGCAAAAGACAGATCCCCCCAGCCGTAGCCCCCTGAGCCCCTACAGAGCCAGGAGATGCCATCATGGCTTTAAGGGTTAATCCTAGATGGATGCTGATCCGTAAGGTGGTCTCCATCCGTCCCGATGTCTGCTCCACAAAGGTAGATAGGAAATACAATAATACGGATGGGGATTGTCTCATTCCTCTCTCCAAGTTGGAGAAGCCTCCTCTGAACCCAACTTACCTCCAGAGCTAGGCGCTGAAGAAATTTATGACATGGTTCAGATCATCTTCTGGGAGTATAACAGTCTCCTTGAGGTTCTCAAGCTCCTTCAGAGTGCAATCCAAAAGGAGGAGAGGGTGGCATGTCTACCGAGTCATGGTACCAGCTCTGATGCCAGGCCATATGGTTGGCACGTCATCCGCGGGAGCGATCACACGGGAGCCTCTGATTGACGTGCGGTTGGATTGAGGGAGATTTGGGTCCCTGGGGGGGGAGGACTTACCATCTGTCACTCTCCTAAAAAAAAAAGGAAAGGAAGAAAGAAAGAAAAAGGGGAGAGAGAGAGAGAGAGAGAGAGAGAGAGAGAGAGAGAGGAATAGATTCTCAAAATCTCTCCATCAATGTGAGCTCTGCAAAATGGGGCAGAGGTATTCACACCAAGGAAGGGGGGGTGACATGCCCACCTAACACAGAGGGGGTGAGCCCAAATTATTAGACAAGGAAGAGCTGGGAAGTTATAAATAGCCAATATGAAGGGGGGGGGGGGGGCGTTGTGTCTAAATTAGGGTGGGACAGGGGGTCATATTAGAGGGCTTTGCTTTATTGGAGTAAAATAAGAGTTAGGAAGAAAAACCATCGATACCCACTAGAAAGAAAGATATGTGCTGTACATAGAATAATAATGGATGTGCCCCCTAGATAAACAGATTATCTGGCCATAGGTAAATAGGTAAGGCATAGGATGACTGAGATAGAGGGATATAGATAGATAGATAGATAGATAGATAGATAGATAGATGTCAGACTGAGATAGATAAACAATATATATATATTGGTAAATGACATACATATCTACAGATATATTAAATATATACATAGAAATGAATGAGATGGATAGATATATAGTCAGAAATAGATATCAGATGGACAGAGGAGATAGCTAGACACCATACAATGAAATCATTTGGATTAATATGGTGATAGATAAATGTTAAATACATAAAATAAAATAAAAGCAGAAATAAATAGATATATGTTATTGAAATATATGGCTAGATATGGAACAGATACATAGATATAGATTAAAATGGATACAATAGGTGATACATATGAAATAGACAGAATGAGACACATAAATCAAAAAAATAAATATTAGATATAGACAGGCAGATAGATAGATAGATAGATAGATGTGGTAAAGAAAGATGGTATAAATACTGGATAGATAGAACATAAAACTTACTCTGACAAATAAATAGATATAAAGATAGAGAAATAAATAGTTTCTAGAATTTGCATGTCTATGTAATAGATTAAACCTTATAAACCCACACACATAACATTTGTCATTCATGATGGGAGGTTATATTATATTATATTATATTATATTATGGAAGTTTGTACAGTGATCTATCTATTATCTATCTACCTATCTATCTATCTATCTATCTATCTATCTATCTATCTATCTATCATCTTATCTATCATCTATCTATCTATCTATCTATCTATCTATCTATCTCCTATCTATCTATCTATCTATCTATCTATCTATCTATCTATCTCCTATCTATCTATCTATCTATCTATCTATCTATCATCTTATCTATCATCTATCTATCTATTATCTATCTATCATCTTATCTATCATCTATCTATCTATTATCTATCTATCTATCTATCTATCTATCTATCTATCCATCTATCTGTAAATAAAATAACCATCTGATACAACTTGCACCCTGCAGATTGTGCTCTGGGTGTCAGGAGGTGCCCATGTTTATACAGTGGGTATCAGATTGTGTTCAGTGAAAGAGTTAATGAATCAGGTGCTGTTTCTCCCAGCTGGCAGGGTGGGTTCGGTCCGCAGACTCCCAATGTGTGATCGCCACAAAGAGTGGGAATCTCTGCTGTTCCCCATCACAGAGATGTGTGATAGGTATGAAGAAAAGAGATTTGGAGAATTGCCAAAAATCTGCTACAATAAAATCACCCCCACCCCTCACCCACATCACACACCTCCCCCTCCCTCACACATTCACATATATCACTCACACACATACTCATACACACATACACATGGTGAGTCCTCAACAAAGTGACTATTGTGAGCCTGCAGAGCTTACACTCTACTTACGGTATATACTCCTCTAGAACTTGAATAACATGAGATATATTCATCAGAGGCCTTCACTAAAAATCCTTCTCCTCTGGCCAGGAGATGAACGATAGATTCAAAATCATAATGTAGATGTCATTGGCAGGAGGGGGAAACATGCCAGCACTAAAGCTAAGTCTGAATAACCATAGCAATAGTGGTAACTTTATGGCCTTTGTTCTGGACCCTTCTGGGTAGGAAAAAGCATGGCATCTGTATTTGTACGTGCTATATCTGGAATATTCGTCATTTCTTGCATTGCTGCTGGATTGTTCCCCAGTACGGTCTTGTAGATTTTGTGTAACGCAGAACTGGATAAGAAACTGCCCATCCAATCTAAACAGATCCAGAAGTCTTCGCTGATAAATGTAATTACATATTTTTATATATTTGATACAAAACTTTAAATTAAGATCAAACTAAAAATATTCCTGCTGTCTGCAGCAACCACTAGGGGGAGCTCACAGTGCTGTTTTTACATGCAGTGTTAGTCTCCCTCTAGTGGTGACTGCAGGCTGAGAGAATTTTATCACACAATTTTATTGAAAAATAAAGGGCTCTGATTAATGTAAAATGAATTATTAGATTTACATAGCAAAATGGTAGCGTTTAGTCAGACCACATTATTGTGTAATTACCATGACTGGCATTGCTATCCCCAGTTTGGTCACCTATGGTGTTTTCCTATGTGGTCTCAAGGGTTGTAGGATCGGGGTGACTGAAACCTCTAAACCTTATAAGATACACTTTGAGATTTTTAGCTGAAGATTCGTATTGTGTATTGGGGTGCTTACCTATCTATCCATTTATAGTACTGTTGGAACATCTTGCAGGTTTTCAACCACCTCAAGCAACACAGTTCAGAGGCAATGTCTGCTAACCTGATACTTATAACTCAGACTGGTCAAATCTTGTACATTATTTCTCACACTAGCGCCGGGCTCTTAGCTAGTCCCCTAAAACTGCGGTTACATGATAGGGAGCTGTTCTACGGTGGTTACATAGTAGTCCCATGGACCCATTGACTAGGATGGTGTCCGCAATTTTGAACCGGCGGGACTTTTTTCTCCGGCAATCTCTTTGACTAAGAATCTGACGCAGATGTGAACCCAACCTTAGGCAAGTTTGCAATCTCTATCCTTATAGGATTGAAGACCAGTGTCATCCTTGGGCCTTCTCCTTCTTCCTAGTGCAGGATAATTTGTGTCTATACTGAAGTATGACTTGAAGTTCCTGGGCCCCAATGCAAAATCTGAAATGGGCTACTACCTACCTTTCTGCCATTTAGATTAGTGATATTTTCTATTGCAGAAGGACCCTTGGAGCCCCCATGAGGTCCAGAGCAGATTGCAATTGCTATGATTGCACCACTTATAGTTATGAACCTGTCCCTTAAGACGTTTACTTTAAGGGACCAACCTGACCTGAGCTTCTGAGCTACTGTGACTGTAAGGCTTCCATTATAAAAGCTGAGGCTTCTGCAAACACTGAATCTTGCTTGTCTGGTTAATTCTATGGTAGTGTACACTTTGTGGAGGTACCTGCAACCATTGATACAATTTCCTGATTTTAGGGACCACCATGGGTTCCACAATCGCCCCATCTTTTTCGAGGAAAACTCTGTTACTTATTGTATATTCTTATTGACAATGACAATCAGCCATCTATGAAGATCCAGTTATGCAGTAAATGTTTCACATATATATTTATTATATAGTCTAATTTGTCATATGGCATAGGTCAGACATCATAGTCATCTGTATATGAGACTACCATCAAAGTGACTGAAGTCAGTGAGTTAGTGCTTCTGCTTTGTCTCTGTTTGGCTTGTGTCCAGTATGTATGGACTTAGACTACAAGTGTAGAAATGTGTTCATGAGAAATGGCATGGACAACACATGGATGATATCCCATTGCCATCTGTGACTTCTATTAATGAGCCCGAACTGCAAAATGGACAGGAATAGGACCTTTCTCTGGTCTCATGCCCCCCCCCCCACCACCACCACTGACCTGTGATAATACACAGTCATGTGTAATGGGCCAAAGCTAGTGTATTGACCAAAAATACAGTTGTGTGCATGGGGGCTTAATGAGGGTACTGAGCATGTAACTGGCACACTGGCACACTGGCATTTCTGAGGTGACTATAAATTTGGGATATAATGTCTACCTCAATAGCCATAGGGTCTCTTTCCAACCGCCTGGGAACTCAAATGAAATACCATGGAATAGTTAAAATCAACAGATTGCAGTTAATAGGTGGCACTGTGAGAACTGGTGCAGGATATATCACATATCAGTATATGTGTGTGGATATTTCATTATCTATTGAGATCTATGTTTTATAGATATATTATTTGTTCCAAGTTTTCAGTGGTACCAGCACAGATGTATATTCAAAAACCTTATCCCCCATTGATTTGTCCAATGTTTGATATCTTTTTAAAAAGGACCTTTCACCACTTCCATCAGTTCAAGTTCTTAGCAACTGATAATAGTCGCTGCTCCACTGATTCCAGCACAGTTGGAATTTTCCCACCATTCCCGAGTATCAAGTACAGGTAGTTTTGGTGCCTGGTGTGTTCTTTAAGCTCTGTAATGTCTGGTGGGGGGTGTGATCCAGAGATCCAATCATAATCAGCCAAAGTCAGAGCTCAGAATCACACCCCTTGTCTGCTCTTACCTGATCCCGCCCTCCTGACAGTACAGAGCCTGAATATATCAGGCACCAAAACTAACAGCAGTGATTGGTAGGGAATGGTGGGGGCCACAAACAAAATTCTAACTCTGCTGGAATCCATGGAACAGCACCTCTTAAGTGACACAGAGAGTTGGACTTGTTGGAGGTAATGAAAGTTCACCTTTAATGACTATCTGATCTTGGCTATTTTTTGCCTTGCAGTTGTACCTACTGTCTTCCTGTTGTATTTTCGTCCATCAGTTTCTTCTTACCCAACCCCAAACCACAATCACAATGTTAGACCTCTGACATCCTAAGCTTTGCTACCTCAGCACCTTCACCTTCTTAGCATCTGCTACTTTGGAGCTTGGTGTATCCTCCATAATGATATTGTATCATTCAGTGTTCTGTGACTCTGCCTCTTGTATACTTTTGCGGTAATACTTGGTCTCCCTGGATCATGTTTTATCTCCTAGTATGTCCTTGTGTGAATGTTCCCTGCGTTATATGACCATGCTATATGTGTACTTGCAGAATAGTAACTATACTCTTCTGTTTTGTTCTCTTGTATTTCAATAGACTGGTCAAGTCAGAGAGGCTTTTTGATAGGAGTCCTGGCTGCCAAGGCTGATACCCGTCCATCTTAATTTTAGTTATTCCATTGTGGATTTGTCTGTTGTGCGATCTTATGTGTTACAGTATGTTGAGCTTTTTCTCTGCATGTGTGTATTTATGATGTGTATTTCTGCTATGTAATCTTGCAGTATGTGTGTATTGATGTTGTATATCTGTGGCTATATGATGTATTATATAACGCTGCTGTTGGTATCTGTAATGCATATCTGCCATGTATCAATGCATTATATGTTGCTGCTATGCGTCCAATGTTTTATTATATTGCTGTGTATGATTCTCTTCATGTAATATTGCTGTGAGCATGCTGCTATATATGTATGACATATACGCTGGGTCTCTGGGCACGTCTCTGCTGTTCTCTAGCTATCCTTACATAGAAGTACCATGGAAATGACCTTATTATCTGCCACAGCTGATTACATTGAGCCAATAATTCCTCCATCAAAGGCTCTGAATTATATGATAGAGCTGCTGTGTCCTTGCCAGTCCCTGGGCATGCCACCTCGGATGTCACCTCATGTCCGACTTGGGCAGTAATAGGGAGAGCGCTTCTACATGGGCTTTAATTCCTTTGCCTTTGTTAAACGCATTTCTTGCCAATTAAATCCCTGGATACCTCAGTCAGAGCTCTGCCCACCTCTTACCCTTCTGGCACACGGCTCTCTTTTTAACTACATCTCAATTTAAATTTAGACTGGCATTATAATGGAGGTTATAGGGAGCAGGGATTATTGATTTATAAACATTATTTATATAGCATCAAGGTATTTAGCAGCACTGCATGCCCTCGCATCCATCTCTGCCCCCCACTGGGGCTCACAATCCTCTACAATCATTCTCTAGTACAAACACAGTGGGGCACATTTAATAATAGTGAGATTGGACAGGATTAAGATAAAGCTTTCTTCTAGAAACAGCACCACACCTGTCTATGGGTTGTGCCTGGTACTGCAGTTCTGCTCCATTACAGTGAACTGAACTGCAATACCGATGGGAGCCAATAAAACACAAGCTTTATTTACTGATACTCTCTAAGGACACGTAAGATAACTGGGCCTTTAATAATACCACTGACCAGACCATAGGGTAGTATTCCCCCACCACTGGGTTACCAATGCCAATGGAGGCATCTAAAAAGTAGTGTGGAATGGTACAGTACTAAACAAGAAGCTTCAGAAGCTCCAGAGGTGCAAATACTGCACCAATGTTGTATCAAATTTGTTCCATAGGTGACAACACGACAAACATAAGATATGTAATGTATCAATGATGTCCAAAGAGTCCCAATATGTTTCCCCAATGCAGTTGGTTCATCGGTAGACAGTATTGGACAATGAAGAGAATACAAATCGACTAACTTCAGTGCAACAACCAATCCCCCAATATCCATCTGTAGATAATACTGTGTTGGTTGCATTTAATACAATTTATCTACAGGAAGTGATCATCAGACCTTGCGAGACTACATGACGTGTTACTTTCATCTTCCGTTGGACATGAGCCATCTCATATCCATACCTGTTCGTTACATAATATTGAATATGGACTGCAATGTCTTCATTTGTTCTTCCACAGCCATTTCTGCTGCTCCCGAGCTGCAAATACGATCTGGTCACTGTTTAGCCAATGCACATACTCCAATTACTCTAGTATGACATACTAAGTGTATAGTATAGGATAAATCCATGGATATTATGTCACCGCTGAGCATATTCACTTTGTCCAGTTATCTTAATTAATAGATAAAAGTGTATAAAACACTAATATTTATTATGCTTACTTGTATAGCGCCATCATATTCCGCAGCGCTTTACAGACATGGTGGTCACTGTCCCACATAGGGCTCACAATCTACATCGGTTATGTCTTTGGCGTCTGGGAGGAAACCCATGCAAACATGGAGAAAACATTCAAACTCCTTGCAGATGTTGTCCATGGCAAGATTTGAACCCAGGACCCTAGTGCTGTAAGGTAACACTACTAAGCACTGAGCCACCATGCTAAATATTATCACATAGTCTGCATATTGATATGACGGAATTGTTGAGTACCTTGAAGTTACTCTGTTTTCTTTGTTGTTCTATCTTGTTCCTAATGGTGCTGGGGAAAGGCCCTGGGACCCTTCTGACATCCTTGAAATGTTCCATATCTTATGTTATCAAGGTCTGACCTAAGTTCATTTACGGTCTGGCCACTAACATGATGCAATATTGGAGTGATGTTTGTGCTTTGGGAGTGTCTCAAGACTGGTATTTGATACCGCATCATATCATCCAATTTTTTAGACGTCTCCATTGATATGGATTTTGATTCCCCTGTGATTATTTTTTTGACATATTTCTGAGATGCAATACCAGATATAACTTGAGGACAGGTGTAAGACTGTTTTATGGAAGAAAGCAACCATGCGTAATAAAGTCCTTTAAGAACTTTTTTTCATTAGAAGAGCAGCTTGCAGATTTTTATGCTATCCAATTCTATGCACACTACATAATCTACATATCAGTGCTAGTAATAGATATATTGTAGGAGTATAACTTACTCATTGAAAGATGACTATCATATCCATAGGGTCTATTTCTCCAACTTTATCCAACTTTCCTTGACTAGATCTGTCTGGTTACAAAGTGGCCCTGATGGGGCCCCATAGCAAACATTAAATTTGGACCCCAAACTGGTGCTGGTTAACACCACCATATTACAAACATGACAGCTTGGTTCTCATCTGTTCCTCCTCCATGTCCTTTTGAGGATCCTTGGGTTCATTTCTAACTCCCATACATGCTTATATTTTATCACCTATGGATGAAAATCCCCGCACAGCATCTTATCCCACAAGGGATGTATCCAACCTGAGTTTGGCTTTATTTCTCTAGGAGCCCAATAGCAACAGTATGTGCGGCCCCTATGCTACTTACACTCTTGCCCAATTGGATATTGAGCACTAGACAACGTTTATAGGAGCAGCGATACTGGTTGACGCCAAGTTATCTCAGAAGGAGATCTTCAAGCTGGTAAAAGTGAACAACAAGGTGTCATAAAATGATTTTGGAACCATTTTGCGGTAAAGTACGGTAAGCTGTATATAAATCCTTTTATTAAATATACACAGGGTAGTGGCCCAACATATGTCTCGCCAGTGGTTACGCAATTACTACTTCCAGCATCTAACCTAATAAAAGATGTAAATTTTTAGATTTTGGATGAACAGAAAGTGGTTTTCCAGAATCCCACTGTTGAAATGAGGTGAGTTTGTCATTTCACACATTTGGCTATAAATTCAGTGTTTACCACTGCCTATTCCCTGGTGTGGTAGATGTGTGTGTGAAGCGCAGGTTAATCAGACAGCTGCAGCACAGAATGAGATCGAGCTGAAATATGAAATGCATAGCAGATTATGATTTGCATACCACACACTTGTATTATTAACACTAAGCACAGAGGACCCTAGAAACCTTATAGGACTTCTATTATGCCCACTACTGGAAAGGGACTGTTGTACGGATTAGACGTATGCATCTGGCATAGCTGTGTGCATGGAGCCTGAATGGCGGCACATGAAGTCCAGATCTGTACTGTGGAGCTGAGGGAATTCTATGTGCTGCAATGAAATTCTTCTAAAGAACTCAAATTGGCACAGATCAGCATCCAAGTAAAAAAAATCTTCACTGTGCCTCTATATAGTATTGACGGTATACAGAAGCATAGACTTTTACAGTCCCTGTATTATGGATCCATATGACACTGTACTTGTAGAGAGTAATAATACTTATTACTTCTTTCAAGTTAGTTGGGTCAAAAATGTGGAAGACAAAAAATGTCAATCCAAGAGGCTTCTGGGATGTAAAAACAAATGCATGGCGTGCGCTTATTGCCCCCAATGCAATAACTATTACACATAAAGAAAAAACCTCAGAGGATGGATTGCTGTTACCATGGCCATACTAAGCAGTGGTGCCGCTATACTCTTTCACCCTTCCCCTTCCTCCATCTACAGTACTTCCTTGGCTGCACTTTGCTCTCTTACCTGCTTTGAGGGATCACTCCATCATAGATCCCATACTTCTGACCTGTAAACATTTTTTTCCATGGGATTCAGTTTCCACAATCTATTCCGAAATGTTTCCATTTTTGGGTATCTGACAGGCAGTGGCGGATCCAGGCTTTGCGGGGCCCTGGGCAATTGAGTTTGGCAGGGCCCTACTTACCGGGGGGTATGGGGGGTATGAAATACCCCCCAGGGAAAAGCGGCGTCTGGGGGTCCCCCCCCCACAGGATTTTTTTTGAAAAAACTAGCCCTAAAAATGTGTTTTGAGGCATTTTTTTTAAACTAGTTAGCTGTGTTTGACCAACTTATAAAACTGACCTTATTTGTGTACTATTATAGTAGTTTCTAATGTACTAAATTAGCAGCCTGAAAATTTGATCAGTTGGCACTATAGGTAGTACGCATTGACTGAATTTTTTATACAAAATAATGCGTTTTCTGTGTATATTTTCATGTTTTAGCGTGCTGAAAATGGTTACCTAATCCCAAAAGCAAAAAGTTGACCAGGTTTATCATAAAATATGCCAATAGCACGACAAAACTGTAAAATATAGCCAATATTTATATTTTCTGCCAACGTCACGATCGCGAGAGGCCATTGTAGATGTATATAAACATACCCCGACTCACACAATCACTACTACATACGTGAATAGCACTGCTCAAACGCGAGAACAAAAGACTGGCGCGATGCGAACTAACTCCGCCCTCTACACTACTCAGTTGCATACATGACACTAAGAGTGAATCGCCAATGTGTGTCTGTGTATGTGGAGAGAGGGGTTGGGGGAGGAAGGTTGGGAAGGGCCCCGCCCTTATGAATCAGCTTTCTTTAGACCTCTGCGGCTCGAATTGAATATAGAATAAAAATATTCCATTCTATATTCTATTCGAGCTGCTTTAGACCCAGGAGGGCTCTACAACAAAAATAATAACAATAAATTCCGGATTGTGGTTTTATTTAAGTATTTCACATTGATTCACGCTTTGCTTGCTTATGGGGTTGGTTAAGGGGTTGCGCTTCTAACCGACCTGCGTTTTTCGGTTAGGTCTGGATCGCAGGGCCCCGTTGGCTCGCCCGGCCCATTTTTTGTGGGCTTCTTTAAGTATTTCACACTGACGCAATAATTTCGGAGTGAGAAATTTCAATATAACAGATTTCTATGTCTCTTTTACTCTTTGCTTGCTTATAGGCTGGTTGAGCTTAAGGGCTTCGCACTTCTAACCAACCGACTCGACCTGCGTTTTGTTAGGTCCGAGCTGCACCGTGGGGCCCCGCTGGGCGCGGGGCTTCGGGTGGTTGCCCAGCTTGCCCGGCCCTGGATGCGCTGTATCTGGCAATAAATGGCCATCTTATGTGGCAATGCTTAGCACGGCTGACTTGCCTTCTCTGGAAGGCCATGTGGCTAAGCCATTTTATTTCATCTGTTCCCTGGCCCAGGGGTTAATACAGGATAGTGACTCCATCTGAAAAGGCTTGCCCTGGGACTGCTCCAGTCCAACATTCTCTGTACTTCTTTGCACTGCTGATCTCTGCTCCTCTGGACTAAAGACTTTTCCTTAACAAATGGGATAGAGACCTTGGGTTAAATCTGTCTTACCCACAATATGACAAAATTCTAGAATTTGCTCATACATACTCAGCTGCCAGAAATCTCCAGGAGGTGGGATATAAGCTTCTGGCCAGGTGGATCATTCTAAATTTAACAAAATATTTCTGACTGCTTCTACACTTTGTTAAAGGCTTTTGCAGCAGAGAGGACCTTTTAACATATTTTGGAACTGTCCTAAAATTAATAGAGATGAGCGAACACTAAAATGTTCGAGGTTCGAAATTCGATTCGAACAGCCGCTCACTGTTCGAGTGTTCGAATGGGTTTCGAACCCCATTATAGTCTATGGGGAACATAAACTCGTTAAGGGGGAAACCCAAATTCGTGTCTGGAGGGTCACCAAGTCCACTATGACACCCCAGGAAATGATACCAACACCCTGGAATGACACTGGGACAGCAGGGGAAGCATGTCTGGGGGCATAAAAGTCACTTTATTTCATGGAAATCCCTGTCAGTTTGCGATTTTCGCAAGCTAACTTTTCCCCATAGAAATGCATTGGCCAGTGCTGATTGGCCAGAGTACGGAACTCGACCAATCAGCGCTGGCTCTGCTGGAGGAGGCGGAGTCTAAGATCGCTCCACACCAGTCTCCATTCAGGTCCGACCTTAGACTCCGCCTCCTCCGGCAGAGCCAGCGCTGATTGGCCGAAGGCTGGCCAATGCATTCCTATGCGAATGCAGACTTAGCAGTGCTGAGTCAGTTTTGCTCAACTACACATCTGATGCACACTCGGCACTGCTACATCAGATGTAGCAATCTGATGTAGCAGAGCCGAGGGTGCACTAGAACCCCTGTGCAAACTCAGTTCACGCTAATAGAATGCATTGGCCAGCGCTGATTGGCCAATGCATTCTATTAGCCCGATGAAGTAGAGCTGAATGTGTGTGCTAAGCACACACATTCAGCACTGCTTCATCACGCCAATACAATGTATTAGCCAGTGCTGATTGGCCAGAGTACGGAATTCGGCCAATCAGCGCTGGCTCTGCTGGAGGAGGCGGAGTCTAAGGTCGGACCTGAATGGAGACTGGTGTGGAGCGATCTTAGACTCCGCCTCCTCCAGCAGAGCCAGCGCTGATTGGCCGAATTCCGTACTCTGGCCAATCAGCGCTGGCCAATGCATTCTATTAGCTTGATGAAGCAGAGTGTGCACAAGGGTTCAAGCGCACCCTCGGCTCTGATGTAGCAGAGCTGAGGCTGCACAAGGGTTCAAGCGCACCCTCGGCTCTGATGTAGGAGAGCCGAGGGTGCACTTGAACCCTTGTGCACCCTCAGCTCTGCTACATCAGAGCCGAGGGTGCGCTTGAACCCTTGTGCACACTCTGCTTCATCAAGCTAATAGAATGCATTGGCCAGCGCTGATTGGCCAATGTATTCTATTAGCCTGATGAAGTAGAGCTGAATGTGTGTGCTAAGCACACACATTCAGCTCTACTTCATCGGGCTAATAGAATGCATTGGCCAGCGCTGATTGGCCAGAGTACGGAACTCGACCAATCAGCGCTGGCTCTGCTGGAGGAGGCGGAGTCTAAGATCGCTCCACACCAGTCTCCATTCAGGTCCGACCTTAGACTCCGCCTCCTCCAGCAGAGCCAGCGCTGATTGGCCGAATTCCGTACTCTGGCCAATCAGCACTGGCTAATGCATTGTATTGGCGTGATGAAGCAGTGCTGAATGTGTGTGCTTAGCACACACATTCAGCTCTACTTCATCGGGCTAATAGAATGCATTGGCCAATCAGCGCTGGCCAATGCATTCTATTAGCGTGAACTGAGTTTGCACAGGGGTTCTAGTGCACCCTCGGCTCTGCTACATCAGATTGCTACATCTGATGTAGCAGTGCCGAGTGTGCATCAGATGTGTAGTTGAGCAAAACTGACTCAGCACTGCTAAGTCTGCATTCGCATAGGAATGCATTGGCCAGCCTTCGGCCAATCAGCGCTGGCTCTGCCGGAGGAGGCGGAGTCTAAGGTCGGACCTGAATGGAGACTGGTGTGGAGCGATCTTAGACTCCGCCTCCTCCAGCAGAGCCAGCGCTGATTGGTCGAGTTCCGTACTCTGGCCAATCAGCGCTGGCCAATGCATTCTATTAGCCCGATGAAGTAGAGCTGAATGTGTGTGCTTAGCACACACATTCAGCTCTACTTCATCAGGCTAATAGAATACATTGGCCAATCAGCGCTGGCCAATGCATTCTATTAGCTTGATGAAGCAGAGTGTGCACAAGGGTTCAAGCGCACCCTCGGCTCTGATGTAGCAGAGCTGAGGGTGCACAAGGGTTCAAGTGCACCCTCGGCTCTCCTACATCAGAGCCGAGGGTGCGCTTGAACCCTTGTGCAGCCTCGGCTCTGCTACATCAGAGCCGAGGGTGCGCTTGAACCCTTGTGCACACTCTGCTTCATCAAGCTAATAGAATGCATTGGCCAGCACTGATTGGCCAGAGTACGGAATTCGGCCAATCAGCGCTGGCCAATGCATCCCTATGGGAAAAAGTTTATCTCACAAAAATCACAATTACACACCCGATAGAGCCCCAAAAAGTTATTTTTAATAACATTCCCCCCTAAATAAAGGTTATCCCTAGCTATCCCTGCCTGTACAGCTATCCCTGTCTCATAGTCACAAAGTTCACATTCTCATATGACCCGGATTTGAAATCCACTATTCGTCTAAAATGGAGGTCACCTGATTTCGGCAGCCAATGACTTTTTCCAATTTTTTTCAATGCCCCCGGTGTCGTAGTTCCTGTCCCACCTCCCCTGCGCTGTTATTGGTGCAAAAAAGGCGCCAGGGAAGGTGGGAGGGGAATCGAATTTTGGCGCACTTTACCACGTGGTGTTCGATTCGATTCGAACATGGCGAACACCCTGATATCCGATCGAACATGTGTTCGATAGAACACTGTTCGCTCATCTCTAAAAATTAAGTGTTTCTGGGAGGGGATACTCTACATTATTTCCAAAGTAATATATGTACAGCTTCTTCAGACCCCTTATTTATGTCTACAGTGGTGGCCAAAAGTATTGGCACCCCTGCAATTCTGTCAGATAATACTCATTTTCTTCCAGAAAATGATTGCAATCACAAATTCTTTGGTATTATTATCTTCATTTAATTTGTCTTCAATGGAAAACCACAAAAGGAATTGTCAAAAAGCCAAACTGGATATAATTCCACACCAAACATAAAAAAAGGGGGTGGACAAAAGTATTGGCACTGTTTGAAAAATCATGTGATGCTTCTCTAATTTGTGTAATTAACAGCACCTGTTACTTACCTGAGGCACCTAACAGGTAGTTGCAATAATTAAATCACACTTGCAGCCAGTTGAAATGGATTAAAGATGACTCAACCTCTGTCCTGTGTCCTTGTGTGTACCACATTGAGCATGGAGAAAAGAAAGAAGGCCAAAGAACTATCTAAGGACTTGAGAAGCAAAATTGTGAGGAAGCATGAGCAATCTCAAGGCTACAAGTCCATCTCCAAAGACCTGAATGTTCCTGTGTCTACCGTGCGCAGTGTCATCAAGAAGTTTAAAGCCCATGGCACTGTGGCTAACCTCCCTAGATGTGGACGGAAAAGAAAAATTGACAAGATTTCAACACAAGATTGTGCGGATAGTGGATAAAGAACCTCGACTAACATCCAAAACAAGTTCAAGCTGCCCTGCAGTCCGAGGGTACAACAGTGTTAACTCGTACTATCCGTCGGCGTCTGAATGAAAAGGGACTGTATGGTAGGACAGTCAGGAAGATCCCACTTCTTACCCAGAGACATTAAAAAGCCAGGCTGGAGTTTGCCAAAACTTACCTGAGAAAGCCAACAACGTTTTGGAAGAATGTTCTCTGGTCAGATGAGACAAAAGTAGAGCTTTTTTGGAAAAGGCATCAACATAGAGTTTACAGGAAAAAAAGAGGCCTTCAAAGAAAAGAACACGGACCCTACAGTCAAACATGGCGGAGGTTCCCTGATGTTTTGGGGTTGCTTTGCTGCCTCTGGCACTGGACTGCTTGACCGTGTGCATGGCATTATGAAGTCTGAAGACTACCAACAAATTTTGCAGCATAATGTAGGGCCCAGTGTGAGAAAGCTGGGTCTCCCTCAGAGGTCATGGGTCTTCCAGCAGGACAATGACCCAAAACACACTTCAAAAAGCACTAGAAAATGGTGGTGAGAGAAAGCACTGGAGACTTGTAAAGTGGCAGCAATGAGTCCAGACCTGAATCCCATAGAACACCTGTGGAGAGATCTCTTGATGGCAGTTTGGAGAAGGCCCCCTTCACATCTCAGGGACCTGGAGCAGTTTGCCAAAGAAGAATGGTCTAAAATTCCAGCAGAGCCTTGTAAGAAACTCATTGATCGTTACCGGAAGCGGTTGTGTGCAGTTATTGTGTCTAAAGGTTGTGCTACCAAGTATTAGGCTGAGGGTGCCAATACTTTAGTCCGGCCCATTTTTGGAGTTTTCTGTAAAATGATCAATGATTTGGCTTTTTTTTTCATTCTCTTTTGTGTTTTTTCATTGCAAGCAAAATAAATGAAGATATTAATACCAAAGAGTTTGTGCTTGCAATCATTTTCTGGAAGAACAAGAGTATTATCTGACAGAATTGCAGCGGTGCCAATACTTTTGGCCAGCATTGTAAATGTGACGTAAGCTACCAAACTCTTTGTCACATCTTCAACACAGAGGGTATATGTTTGGATCCATCTTATGCAAAGTTTTGGGGGTTCTGTACCACCTTGTGACAATCTTGTAATTTAACTCTTGAATAAAAATCAAAATCAGTTTCTTGTTTATCAGTGAAAATTTATATCTAAATTAACCTCCTACTTTTCTGTGATGGGACTGTCAATTGTTCTGTAAAGAGTTTACATAGATCTGCAGTTGTTAGGAGCAGGACCGGAGCCTCCACAATACTATGCGGAGGTAGCCGCACCTCTCCTCTCTGCGCTCCCGAGTTCCCTGCTTCCGGGTTTCGGGAGACAGGCCAGAACCTCCTCAGCAATGTGTGGGGGTTGCTGGTCCCCTCCTGAGCCAGACCAGGGACTTCCTGTTTTTCAGGCCTAGCAGTGGGCTGGAGCCTATTTAAAGATGGGCTCTTGCTCCGGGCCGCTGGCTATTCAGTGTTTCTCCTCAGTTCCTGATAGTAAGCGTTTCTCTCCTGTATCTGATTGCCTAGTTTTCTGACCCCTGTTTTGACCTCTGACTCTACCTTCGCCTCCTGATTTGCGTACTGTGCCTGCTCCTGTTTATGACCCCCGGCTTTCCTTTAGACCTCTGCTCCCTCTCCTGTTACCGACTCGGCCTGCCTGACCTTCCCTTTGGATTACTTTCTCTACTGTACTGTCCTCACGTTGAAGACTTGGATTGGATGACTACACTTTGGCTCTCTGCTGCCACCTGCTGACTACCACCCACTGCTGCCTTTTGATTTCTTGGACCTGCACCACTACTCTGAAGATCTGCTGGTAAGAATTCCCAATTTCTGGTTCTGCTGTGATTTGTGGCGCGCTGTGCGTCTGGCGTTCCCTGCCCAGCAGTGCAGCCAAGGATGCAGTAGGATGGAGAGCGGGGCAGGCCAGATGCAGTACAAGGTATGTGGCACATCTTTGCTGCAAGGAAGGGCAATAACAGACTTAGATAAGTTACCCCCTTTGTGTTTAGACATACCCTGTTATAAAGGGAGTGATTCGG
This sequence comes from Leptodactylus fuscus, assembly GCF_031893055.1. Lineage (NCBI taxonomy): Eukaryota > Metazoa > Chordata > Amphibia > Anura > Leptodactylidae > Leptodactylus > Leptodactylus fuscus. The sequence goes on along the minus strand of NC_134270.1, from coordinate 126,231,108 downwards.
GTAGGAGGTTTATATTAGGGAAGTCATGTAACTAATTCCCTTACATACTGTTCCATAGACCTAGCACATGTCTAACATAGCTACATTACACCCTATAAATCAGTGATCTGATGGTCTTTATGTCTACATTAGAGTAACACATTCCCATGCAGAACATGTCGGGATAACACACTGTTTGTGGAGATTGTGTGTCTGTTGTGAGCCGCATAGTCTCATGGCAGATTCCCAATTAACCTTTCCATATTTAATTTACCGTTTGTAAATATGTACAGGTGGGGGACAAATAAATGGCACCTGCGTACGAGCCTGGCAGGGATAGCTGAAGAAGGGCTCTGGCACAGGTGTGGGCCACACGGATTGTCTTTGATGAATATTATGTCTCACCCCATGTTGCTGTTTTGCAGAGAGATGATCTACACTTGCTTATTTGCTTGAGCGCCGCTGCTTCAAATGAATACAAACCGCACACAGTCCTCTCACATCATATGTGCTTGTCTGTTTATAGAGCGTGTCCTCCCACAAATTACACAAGAATCCGCAAGTCCTTTATTGGCAAAAGTGTCAAATTTGTTTCCGGGGAAGCTGAGTGCACTGACAACCAATATGGCTTTCCCAAGCCCCTGAATGGCAGATGTAGATGTGAAGTGGCGCCTTCCTGATATAGCACTAGTACTAGACAGATATGTTCTCCCTGACACAAGGAAAATGGAGTGATAAGCTTTAGGAGCATTGTGCTGGAGACCTTCAGCTGTATACAACTAGTTGTAAAGGGAAGCAGTCAGCAGCCTCAAAGTCCTGGTTTCCATGTTCAGGGTTATTTTTTGTTGGTTTTTATAGCCAAAAAAATAGGTTCATAGAGGAGGAGAAAGTATATTATGCAGGTGCTACTACTCCGCTTCTATTCAATCCACTCCTGGTTTGGGCTTCAAGTACAACACAAAAACCTTAACAAAACCATAAGGATAAGTTCACACTGGGTTTTTTGGACTGGATTTTGACACAGAGGCCGCCTCAGAATCCGGTCCAAAAAACAGCTAGCCGCGACTGGATGACGGTGCAATCACGGCATTCCGCTCCGGATTACGCCCTAATGAATTGGCCTAGTCGGGAGAGAGTGTTGCACAGCGGATACTGCAGAAGATTCTGCCGTGGAATCTGCAGCAAGAAAGGGCAGGTTGCTTCTTTTTTCCACAAGTAGCAATAAAACAGTAGCGGAAAAAAAGAAGTGAATGGCTCCCTTTAAAGTCAATGGAAGGCGTTTTTTGGAGCCGGATTCTGAGGCGGATTCCGCGTCAAAATCCGGTGCAAAAAACCCTGTGTGAACTTACCCTAAGGTGGACCCCCAGCCAAATACTGACAGGTTCCCTCATTACAAAGAAGAATGGGAGAGAGTTACCAAGATGGTTCTTTACAAGGCTTGGACCCCCCCCCCCTACATTGGATTAAAGGGAACCTGTCAATATGACAGGGTCCCTGCCAAATGGTATACATTAATCATACTCTTGACCTTTACTTGAAGAGCTTTACTCTAATTCTGACCTAAAATTTAGATTTACACAAAAAATCCAAATATGTAGAATTTCCACATATACTTTACTTTATAAGAAACGATTAACCCTTTTACTAGGTTGCACTTCCCACATTCACCAAGGCTCACGTACTGTACGATCATGAGAGAAACAAAGTACCACCTTGTATTCTATGGTTTTAGCTATCAGGAGGATATAATAAAAAAAAAATCTGGTTCGTAGAAATTCTTAAAATTACATAAATACAACCTCAGATGAACAACACACAACAAAATACACCATGCCATTATTTATTTCATATAAAACAGGGTAAAATACAAAATCAGTGTGAGAAATACTGCATACACCCTTAGACTCTATTCACACAAATGTCAAAAATGGCTGTTTTTAAAACAATTTGGAATAAATTTATTAAAACTTTCTAAAAGCAAAACTGTCTTAGTTGCCAATAGCAACCAATCACACTGCAGCTTTCATTTTACAGGAGCAGATTGAAAGTTCCTCTGTAAATGGTTGCTATATGCAATGAAGTCAGTATTTAAATAAATCTGCCCCATTGATTTCAACTGAACTATTCACATATCCATTTTTTTACGGTCTTTTTTAATACAAAAAAAATTAAGATATCATATGGACCATATAATATGTTTATCATGGCAGGTTGTGTGAATATAGACCTTAGACTACTATCACACAGTCTAGTGAACGTGGCTATAGCCTCTAGGGCCAGCTCCCTTGTGTGACACAATATGAGTGGGCCCCCTTGTGGCACAACTCATGTGGCAGTAGTGCATTCCTGTCGGCCAGTCTGAGGTGAGTAATGCTGAAATATGTAGTGCTGCTGGCTCCGAAAGATTTTAGCAGGTAATGAGCACCTCCATCTGTTCTGATGGAAGTGCTCATTGTTGACCCTTAGTGCGCCCTCCCAGCTGCTCTGGGCCCTTGCACATGCCCAGTTTGATCAGGTGTTGATACCAGCCCTGATAGCCATCTTCTGTACTGGAACTGCTGGTGCTTTCTCTTCTCAGTAAATAAAACACTGGTTAATTTCAACTATTTCTCATTATTGGCTGCAGTGTAACAGCACAATCCATTGGCCAGTAAATTGGTACATCATAGGACAGAGCATTGCTGCTTCCACTAGAATTAAGAGGGTAAGCAGCAACCAGGTTCCTCTAAGCAAATACTCTTGATTAATTGATCATCAGAAATTTCATCAGAAATTTTGGCACTTTGCTGGTCTGTAGTATTCAGGCGTGTGTGTTAACACATAATGTTGAAAAGTGTTGTCGAGAATTCATAGTACCTGGGCAGGAGACCGGAGAAGGTGAAACATAATAAATACCTGTCCCCAGTGCTCCGGTGTCTGCCACCAGTGTCCTTCATTTCCTTAGTCCACGTGGCCGCTGAGGCCAATCAGTGGACTAAGCAAAGGAAGCGGTGACATAAGTGAGTGATGTCACTGGTTTATTTCCAGCAACCACTGAGGACACACTGCCTTCCCTCACCTCCTGCAGAAGTACTGAGATTCCTGGACAACCCCTTTAGGGATAAACGACATGAGCGATAAAGAGACGCAAATTCTTTGAAATTCAACATTCTATAGCGAGAAAGTTTGAGAAGTGGAAAAAATTCCAGCCAGTTGACAATCTTCCCATGAGTGGATGGCCCAACAAATTCACCCCAAGGTCAGGACTGTACAATGCAAAGAGAAAGTAACAAAAAATAAATAAATAAAAAACAGCTAAATCTTAGACTCTACAGGTCTCAGTTAGAATATGGATTTGTTGAAGTTGACAGATGGTAATGTAGATAGAAAAAGACTAAACAAGTATGGCTTGTTTGGTGGACTGCATCTCATACCTCACGTGAAGTGTTGTCCATTGGAGGAGGATCACTTGGTCATGTCAAGACATGTCGGTCACTTTGGCTGAGGCCTCAACTGGAGAGTAAGGAGAGTCAGAAGGCCCACCACTTGTTCTGTGTTAGTCCTAAAACGATCTTGAGAGAGATCCTTGCTAGGTACCCCGTACCCCTGATGAAGGAGGGCTCTGGAGTTGTTGTCGGGCCTAAGATCAAATTCTGCAGCTGCTACAAGTTCCTACAGTTATGTAAATTTTGAATTTGGGTTTTAAGCTTTACCTGTCATTAGCTGGATGCCCCAGTAACTACTCATAGAAGGTCCACTGATCTATGAAATTCCTGGCTAGGTATTCCACAGGTGAGCTGACTTATAAAATTCTCAAGTAGGACTAGATCTTAGGGTCCGTTCACATGGAGTAAAGTGGCGCTGATTCTGGTACGATAACTCGCGTAAGAATCAGTGCTGAAAAAAGACTCCCATTAACTTCAATGGGTTCTGTTTTCTGCGTGGAACACATTGAAATCAATGGGTAAAAAAGCCTCCCATTGATTTCAATGTGTAGCGCGCGTAAGATGGAACCCATTGAGGTCAATGGGATTCTGTTTTGAAACGCTCACTCTAACATGTGTTTACGTGTCAGAATGAGCGGCGCGTTACTCTGTGGGAACGGGCCCTTAGGTGAGAAACATTCCTTTGAGGGAGTAGTTTCCCCAGGTGGACTGGTGTAAGTTCTGAGTGAGTAGGTAGTGGGTGAGTAGCTGGAAGTGACATTCCATCATGTAGGGTATTAACCCTGGTAGCCTTCCTGGACTACGAAGCCCATGTATAGAGGGTGGCATTGTACAGCAAGTATACTGGGCAACAGAGCATCCAAGTGTGGAGTGAAACGCTAGACATGTCCGTATTTCTATTTAGTCAATTGTCAGGAACAACAAAGGAAGAACGACATGTAAAGTGCGGTAGATGCACACCTTGAACAGTTGAGCAAGGAAGGGTTAAATCCCTAGTGAGAGTACAGTGTTAGCCAGTCTAGTGAATCATGACTTGGCGTAATACAGGTTACTGGTTATGTTACACCCTATGTTATGACATACTTGCACTGTGTTGGATAATGTGCTTTATACATGTTCATGTATATGTTTTAATTTGTGCAGGTCATTGCCCAGTCAGTGTTCTGAGACCTTTGGGAACTGGACAGAGCGATAATTCCTTATAAGTGGAACTAAGTATTCTGCTATCCCATTTCCCATGCCTGTTTGACATCAGGAGTTACCCCGATGGGAGATCTGTCTAGTTAAGGGCCACTCAGGTGCTCTCTAAGGGAAGGAGACAGCTGAAGGTGCGACGAGCCGATGGCTTATAGGAATGGAGTCCAGCATGTTGTTGGAAGGCCACTTGGAGGAAAACACACATAGCAAGGCCAGGTAAGTTGGGAGGCCTATACAATCTGCTTTCATCGAGAAGAGGGACAAATATACTTAAATTGTCAGCTGATCAATGAACTGGTATACCACTATGAGCACCTGGTGAGCGGGAACCCAAGACATGTCGTGGTGAGTGGTGCATCCCCTCCAACAAATAAAATGCCTTCTCTCTCATGCAACCCCGAGGCCTTCAGAAGCTACTTTACTCCACCACTGTGAGAACTGCCTTACCATCTGCACTAAAGAGGAATCCGCAGTGCAGACCCAAGAGTCCGCTGTGTGTCCATTCCTCACCGGTGGTACTCCAAGTAACCTGCAGGGGGCAAAACAGCATATTGGCTGCAATGGAAAGGAAGAGTAGTGCTGGCCACAAAAGCATCATACTGCCGTCTGTTCCAGGCACTTGTGTCTGCACGCCAGTGACCCCCTGATTACATAAGGCCCTGATATGTAAAACCACAGAAGTGAAAGTGGGTGGACTTTGTTTTCCTCATCTTAGAGCAACTGATCCTATTGGGTTAAAGTATTTCGAGATGTACATTTAAAAACGTAGCGTTGTGTACAACTCTGCCGCTATCCCATAGAAAGACCAGCTCAAAGTGGAGTCAAAAGGGTTAAAAAGCATGTGTATTGAATCGATATTGCGCTCCTATTAAAAGCCAATATGCTGATCACATAGTATTACTTGTATGTACATATTTCATTGGCACCCAACATACCGTAAGCAGGGAAATTGGAATTAATAGTTAGCTCCATGTGGACATTTTATGTGCAGATTTTACCCAGAACCGGCAGCAGGTGTGAGCGCAGTTTGCAGCGACACTGATATTATGACGCCAATTCTATTCAGACTTACAAGGTCACTGGTCCAATATATTGGGTCACTAGTTTGTCTCACTTGTGCCAGCCTTGGGAGGGAAGTGGCATAAAGACAATGTGAATATGGCTCCCACGCAGGCACAGTATGTCATGGATTAACAAGAGCGGCTTGGCATGACTTGGACATAGACCACTGGGATCAGAACAAGTGCTACACTCCCCCGTCTCCTGGGCAGATGGTCACAGATCAGTTCCATTTCAAGGGAAAATTCTGTGTTCTGTCCCTGAAAGAGAGAGAGAATGATATGAGAGATGATGGAAGGAGAGGAAGGGAAGAGGCACGCAACATAGAATAGAGAGGAATTACTGACAGCAAGCTATGAGAATAGGAAATGTGAGAAGGAATTAGACAAGAGAGCAGAAGACATTGACAAATATACGGGAGAAACACTGCTGAGGGCCTGATAATATAGCAGAGGCGATGATAACAGGCAAAATCCTGAAACCCCATAGTATTACATGAAGAAGTCATAGAGATGGTAGACCTTGCACCTCTGTAGTGTCACTGGTCTATAGTGCAATATGTGCTTTGTAAGAAACAAAATGGCCGTCCTTAAATGTAACAGAAACTATTTAAAGGGGGTTTCAGGGATTTGAATAGTTAGGTCATTAATATCTGGTAGGTGGGGATCTGATACGCAGGCCAGGACCCCCACAGATCAGTTGAATGAAGAGGCATCACCACTCTAGTGAGCACCACTTCCATTTCACAGACTTGCGATGTTGTATCAATTTGTTGTAAGGCCTGTCTGCAGTTCAGTCCCATTCAAGTGAGCTGCATACAAAGCACAGCTGCTATACAATGTACGATGCTAGGGGACGCAGGGCTTACCTGCAGAAGAATGACCGATGGATGTGAAGAAAACTGCGCTACTCTGTTGGGATAAACAACACACGCACTTTATTCCGCTTTCTTGCAGGGCTTACCTGAACCATGTGGTCTCTTCAAACAGAAGATTGGTTGGGGTGCCAGGTGTTGGACCCTCACCAATCTGATACTGATGATTTATCCTAATGAATGCTTAAAGGAATCCTATCATACAAACCTTTTTTTTACTGAGTAACACGTCGGAATAGCCTTAAGAAAGGCGATTCCTCTCCTACCTATCGTAGGAATCCCGGTTCTTGTTGGTATGCAAATGAGCTCTCCCACAGCACTGGGGGCGGGCCACAGCACTCAAACAGCACTGGGGACGTCTATGGGGTCTGTGTACTTTGCCAGCACATCGCTTACAATTGCGATTCTATTCAGTCCAGGGGGTGTCCATGCGGACTCCTTCCGGACGGAATGCAAGCGCTAGTGTGAACAACCCTTAAACCTAGCACTATACTAGCAACTGCTTCACAACTTTATTAACCCCTCAAGGACATGGCCTATTTTGGCTTTCAGGACACAGCATTTTTATGTTTTTCATCCCCATCTTTCAAGAGTCATAACTTTTTTTTTGATCTGTCAATGTAGCTTCTTTTGTGGGATGAGCTGCATTTTTAATGCCAGCATTTTGGGATACATATAATTATTATTATTATTATTATTTATTTATTTATTTATTTATATAGCACCATTAATTCCATGGTGCTTTACATTTGGGGGTTACATACAATACACAGAATATAGAGGTAGATATAATACTAACAATAACCAACTGGCACAGTGGGGTAGAGGGCCCTGCCCGCGAGGGCTTACAATCTATGGGGGAAGGGGGGAGAGACAGAAGGAGAGGGGGAGTCTGTATAGATGGAGGTGTGGTGATAGTGTTATTGGAGGTTGTAGGCCTTCCTGAATTAAATAACATTCATTTTTTTAGGGGTTTGTGGAAAAACAGCAAAGCTGAAGAGGTTGTCCAGGATTTTTTATGGCCTATCCTTAGGATAGACTGTAAATATTTGATTGATAGGTGCCAACAGCCAGCACCCAAACAGATCAGCTGTTCAGGTGTGCATCCATTCCCCATACTATACAGTGCACAGAGCCTGAAGCAGATAGTTGTGTACACTATATAGTGACCTGACACATTTCTGCAGCTCAGCTCCCCTTGACATCAATGTGATCTGACCAGTAGATTAAGGATAAGCCACAAAAAAAAATTCCCTTAAGGGGGCATTCACACGGAGTAACGCCGGGCTAAGTTTTGTTTTAATGCATTTACTGTCCGTTATAAATGACATGTTCAATTTATTGTGTGTTAACATTTACATAGGTTTTTTCACATTTGACTCTTGCTAAATCAAAACGCCTTGTATAACAATTATTTGTTTAGTATCATCAAAACTTTTTTTTTTCCATCAACAGAGTTGTGTTTTTAAATATTATTCCTGGTGACATTTTGGGATTCCTACAACTGTTTAATAGCTTTATATTTTGTTATTTTGGAGGCAGGAAGAACAATAAATAGCAATTTCAGCAAATTTTTTAAATGCAAATTACCCTAAAAAACTTGATAAGTTTACACTTAGTATAAAAAATTTTTTTAATTTTTTTTAACATTATAAAGCATTTTTACTGGGAAAATTTTTTTGCTTGAAGAATCCATTATTCAATATTTTTTTTATTTAACTTTTTTTTATGTTCCATTATAATCCTACTTGTTAATTTGACCATGTATGAGCATGACTTCTTATGTCACACACTGCAATATTTCTGTATTGTAGTGTATTATGTCCACATCCTTTTAGGCCCTAGGATGTGGTGTATTACATGAGGCATCCTATTAGGCCCTGCCCTGGTCTTGGTCTAACAGGTATACAAAGATGGAAAACACGAAGGCCTGCAATTGATCTTTCACTGCCATTACAATCCATGTGCACTTCACAATTAATACCCTTAAAGGTGAAGTGGCTTAAAGGGAACCTGTCAAATGGGAAATGGTGCCCAATCTGCAGACATTTTATACCGCAGAAGAAAGTGAGCACATTGCCATCTTATTTACTGTGAAAAGATTCAGTACAACCTGTAATTTAGTTATTGAAATCTTCCATGCGCTATGTATGTTATGAAGTCAAGAAGGCGGTCCTACTAGTGATTGACAGCTATCTTTATATGCACAGTCATAGACCGTAGTTTGCCAGTCACTGATAGGACCGCCTCCTTGACCTCTCAGCATAGAAAGAGCAGAGATTTCAATAGATAAATGAGAAGATACTGAATCTTTCCACAAACCTATCCATCAATCTGCTCAGCTCCTTCTGCTCTATAAACTGCTGCCTGTAGATTTGACAGCATTTTTCATATAACAGGTTCACTTTAAAGGGATTTTCCAGGGGTGGTTGGGGGGGGGTGTAAAATAAATAATGTGATACTGACCTATCTGCTTTCCTCCATTCGAGTGACCACTGGACCTCACGCAACAAATCCATCCAGTGTAAAACAGTAATACAAGATGGTGAATGAGCTTGCCAGGTCCATAGAGCCACAGTAAGGGATCATACAGTTGAGCAGCACCAGCCTTTGGGGTGGGCATATTGTACAGTCACACAGGGCACATTAACTAACCCTGCTAGAGTGTCACAGAGGGCCTGACACTAGAGTCCAAATGTATAGTACTGTTATCTGTACATGGTATAGCCCTCTTATTAGATTAGTTTATGTGTAGAGCTGTTTGGTGACTGTATATAGCAGTAATAGTATTGTGTTGTACTTATACATTGGAAATGTGCAGTATATTCTTTTCTTTTCTATTTTATTCTATTCTGTATAGCATACTATTTGACTTATTTGACTAGTGTAGAGTGTTGTTATATACAGTAGGTGCCATAATAAAACAATGAAAATGAATACTACATAGTATTGTTATTTGTACACTGTATGTCAGTACAATGTGTGTGTGTATATATATATATATATATATATATATATATATATATGTACAGAGAGGGAAGGGGTGACAACAGAAGGTGCTGCACAAGATATCATCCAATACCAGGCTGGCCCTGCTCCGAGGCAGCCATCCCAATTTATGGATAACAACGATGAAATAAGATGGACAAATGGATCGGCACCTTTTCCATATATCAAAAGATTCTCATTCCAAGGCTAAGGTTTACTTGTATTTATTAAAATGACACTTGGTCAATTGAACGGCTAAAAATAAACATGCATGTATAGAATAAAAAAAACTAGCACATGCTGTACAACGCGTTTCATGCTTCCTCAAGTAAGTATCCCAATTTTTTTAGGTCTACGTAAATAATGCAGTATATTAGTGACATGTATATGTAGTGGGCAATAAATATAGCTGGCCATGTATGTCTGAAATAGCTACATTATTGCTTTGCAATTATTGGTTATTTTGATGCGATTATGTTATAATGATAGATGGATCATTTATTGGGTTTGGGAGAAGTTGGTACATCTATGGGCATATAGGAAAAGGAAGAAGTGATGTATGGAGCACCACTGGGGCAATATAATTCTATGTAGTGGCGTATTCATTCACCTCCTGCAGAGACATGGCAGACTGTTTAATCATAGGAATGTACAAGTGATGGCTTTACAAGTTCTGGTTTATTACAAATGTAGACAATTTCCCAGAAAGGACAGACTGATGTCCAAGCAGGTCTTGTCTGCTGCCATGCATCGTTTTTTTTCAGTGGTGCTCAGTGTAGGGCGGAAAGAGTTAAAGAGTCTTTGCCATTAATGCAAGTCCCTGATTGGGAAGCAGCTTGCTTCTTCTCATTACACATAGCTTAGTTTCAAAAGGGGAGCAAGATGCATAACAATAAGGGCCTCACTCTGCAAAACTTGGAGCCGTGCCACGGAGAGGCCATGATAAATGCAGAGAGACTTTGGCGCTGGCAAGAGATGGGGAGAGAGATGGAGAGAGAGGCAGGGAGGGAGACAGAGACGGATGGTGAGAAACAGAGTTAGGGCAAAAGAGAAGACGAATGGTGGATGGCGAGCAATGGACAGGAATGTTACAGGAAATACATTTACATGGAAATATTACAATAAAGGGCATATATGATGACATAAAAACCAGAGACAATGTATATCACAGGAGTCATAAACCAGGGTCATGGAATATGATGGGTCAACATTGATGGGGTTACATTTCGCCTAACTGCTCATGTCATTGAGTACCATTAAACAACAATACAATACAGTGCCACATATCCCGTCTATATTACCACTTAACCTGTTTTTACAGCATTGTAGGAATCTTGGGTGCCCATGTAGGAAATGGTGGCCCTTACAGTTAATAGCTAGCTTTTCTAGTTCCAGATGTAATAGATATATCTAGAATTTACCATCATTTTTATGCAAATATGTTACTAGACATGAGCAACTTTCCATATACACACATGGGCACAGTTGTAACCACTATTCACCAAGCCTTCACCTTGTGCAGGGACGTACAGCAGATGGCCGGCTCCACGTTCTCTGTTAATCTTCACAGTTCTCTGGGTAATCTCCCTTCTGACCATCAGATATGTGATGCTATGTTCTGTAAATGGGAACAGTAATCCCACTAAATTCATTATAACCTAGTACTCTAGTCAAAGCTCTTTGGGCACTGTGATATGACTATTTATTATATAGATCAGGTGCACTACGTGCCAGTGGTTGCAGGAATAGAGGTCCAGCCCATAATGTCAACAGATAAACAACCCAATAATTGCTCTGGTGGTCCCCTTTAGCGGCTTTTACAGCCTTTACCACTGAGCCACTCTCTACACGGTGGCTCAGTGGTTAGCACTGCTGCCTAGGTTGAAATCCAACCAAGGACATTTGCAAGGAGTTTGTATGTCCTCTCTGTGTTTGCATTGGTTTCCTCTGGGTACTTTGGTTTCCTTCCACACTCCAAAGACGTACTGATAAGGAATTTACTGGACAGTGACAGACAATGTCCGTAAAGCACTGCAGAATATGTTGGCAGTATCCAAGTAAGAGAAATAAATAAACTGAAGTTATATCATTGGCACCAGATAAAGATTGCAACTGACCAACGGGACAAGAATATTTGGTCAGATACCCCTGCCCAATTCAATAAATGTATACCTTAAGGGCAATGACTGGAGTGGCGAGTTCTTTTACTGGTGATGTACTGTCTACTTATACGTTTACTGACATGACTAAGCAATTGACAATCAGTACATTGGATTTAGATACAATTGTAATAGTCACTCCAGCTGAGTGGGGTGTACAACTGACTCCGCCCTTTTTAGGGTCACCCCTCCTTCCTCTTTACACCCTCGAGGGACAGAAGGGGAGGGTGGGTGGGAAGCTGTGCTCAGCTCCATTTGCACACACTTTTCCAGTCCGCTTCACAACATCTGACAGCCCCAAACTTCTCATTTTCGGAGTAATCACTTCGCTGCACTAATTGCACATGCAAATATGCAAATTCGTATTAATTAATTACTATACTAATTAGTTCTGTGGTATTTGCGAGTAATAAATCACTGCTTGCTGGCTGTGTAGCTGGAGCAGACCCGGCCCATTTACACTCCGCATAAAATTTTAATAGTTGCTCTGGATGTTATGGGACGTGAGAGGCCGTCCAGGTAACCCCTTCACCGCCACAGAGACAGCGACTAGGCTGACACAGGTCTTTGATATCGGGTCAGCAGTGAAGGTGTTAATAAAAGTTGGCAAAGGTCCCTAAAATTGAGGGGAGGCAAGAAAATTAATGTAATCCCCATTTGAAACAGAGAGAGGTGGAGGGGGAGAATAGGGACAGTGAGGAAAAGATGACAGAGGACAAAAAGAGGTGAGACGTTTGCTAATGGCATCATGTGCCTGTAATGTCTATACAGGATATGGCTAGTACTAGAGGTATTGCGCATTCTTAGATTCTGTCTGCTTTATTTTTGGGTAACAATGGATTCCAGATCTCGAAAGACTCTATGAATGGCGCCATTCAAGTACCACCTGTTCAATCTTACTTCTTAGCCATATATACAAGCCAATGTCTCACTCAAACCAACTCTTGGTGAGAATTATGGGAATCCACTGTGAACCAGTGTTCATCATGAAAAGTAGTTGTTAGCAGCCCCTTATGCGGCCTAGTTATTTATCCGATCATCATATCTGACGTATGTGGCCAGCATTATAGTATCTGTCATACTAGGGTCAGAAATGGTTTACAATGGGCGTTTGGCTGTTCGGAAAGTTTTTTCCATTCTTCAAGTTTCAATGTGTTCTATGCTGACCCAGTATAGTTACATATTCAAGCTCATGACATCTATACACACCATCTAAATATACACATATAAAGTCCACTAAGTGTTGGCTACCCACCATTTGTTACTTGTGTAGAAAGTCATGAAAAAAGGAGTAGAACATAATTTTAGAATTGCCTACTAAAAATGACCCATCTATATGTCTCTTCTATATTTTATGAATGGGCAGCTTCAAAATGTTCACCAATTGGTAGCTATATACTGTATGTTTACAAATGGTAGCTATATACTATATGTCTACAAATGGTAGATATACACTATATGTACACAAATGGTAGCTATATACTGTATGTACACAAATGGTAGCTATATACTGTATATACACAAATGGTAGCTATATACTGTATCCTACAAAAGGTAGCTATATACTATATGTATACAAATTGTAGCTATATATTATATGTACACAAATGGTAGCTATATACTATATGTATACAAATGGTAGCTATATACTATATGTATACAAATGGTAGCTATATACTGTATCCTACAAATGGTAGCTATATACTATATGTATACAAATGGTAGCTGTATACTGTATGTCTACAAATGGTAGCTATATACTGTAGCACTGCTATTTTGACTTTGTGCTTATTTTTAGGAATCAGTGCCAGATTGCCATAGACATATGCTGTATCCAACAATTGACAGGTAAATATCCAACCTGTTTGATACCATAACATGAGACATCCATCAATAAAAAGATGAAGTCTATGGATGACGATAAGATTAGTCTTAGTGATTGACCTTGTCTGAAACTTTGTGACATCCTAAAGTGATGTCATTTCTCTCCATCTAATTCCACACTTCCCGGTCTATGACCTTTTTGAGAGTTTTTTTGGTAGTTATTTTTTTAATATGCGCCCAGCGACCTTATTGCTATGACTGTGATGGTAGCTGATTTTTCAAGTGCGATATGATAATATATGCCCTGTGTTAACATCCCAATGACATATACAGCCACTTCCATTCACCTCCTAGCTAATTTGTTAAAATGAGACATAATGAATGCAAATGCTCTTTTTGTAGTGTAATACATAGAATTTACATAATGCACAAAGGATATTAGTGGTACGCTTACATCTTTATCATATATGTGACACAATGGTATTAGTATAAGCCTCTGATCGGTGCCTTGTTATACATCCCCTTTTCTTGATAACTTACCAAATCTATATTTAACCTATTCCCATATGTGATAATCCACTTGCGTGTCCAGTCCGTTATAGTACCCATTGGGCCATAGTAATACCCAAAACCCAATAATGTATTAGCTCATGTTAAAGCGAATCTGAAAGAGAAATTTTACAACAAATGCACGACAAAGGTCCTGTTAGGAGGAAGGCCAAGCATGAAATATGGAATTTTATTTCCTTTCCCCCTCCTGTGTGAGCGGCCATGCCAGGGGTACTTCCAGTGTGGTAGCTATAAGAGTCGCAGTACTTGTGACCAGACCCCTAGGCCACATCTGTAGTGTAGTCCTCAGAATACTGATGTATGTAACACCTTTTTCACAAAGGTCAAAAGCTGCTTTAGACCTGCAGAATACCAGGACCATGCACAGAATGTCACATCTCAGATGTCACGTCCCAGTGCAGGTGACATGATGACCCCCGCCGTAACCAGGTAGGCCTCAGTCACTCCTCTCATCATGGGAGAAGGGCTATTTTCTGGAGCACTGTTTACCTAATAGGAGGGTGTAGGTCTTAGTGTTTTTGGACTGAAATGGGCATTACTACTGCAGGGGCACCATGACTGTGTGTGGCACTGAGGTGCAATATTATGTAGGGTCTATAGGGTACATTGCTACTACTGGGCACTGAAAAGATCACTGTTATTCAGTGCGGGCACTATTACTGTATAGGGTAAAAAAGTGACACTATTACTTTGTGGACCAAAATAACGGTTGTCCTTTTACTGTGTGGCTCACTCAAGCACAATATGGGCACTATCTGTTGGGCGCTATTATTTGGGAGGCATTATCTATCTAGCACAATCAGAAGTGTTGTATGTGATTCTATACTTGTGGGGAACGGGGGGGGGGGGGGGGGTTACTATAGTTCTGAGGCCTCATGCACACAACCGCACTTTTTATCCGTGGTAGCAGATCCGCACATAGATGTTGTTTTTGCGGCTTTGTGCCCAGACTGTAGTGAAGAAGCTCAAAATATGGACCTGGTCCTATACCTGTCTATATGGACCAAGCTCGGTCCGTTCATTTCAATGTATGGGTTAGTGAAAATCATGGATGACACATGGATACCAAACTGTGTGTCATCCCTGTCAATCATGAGTCCTAAGACCAAGGCTTCACAAGTGCAGTATTTGGGTGCCATGTGCAACACATCATGTACAGAAAATGAGGCAGCAATAGGGGGTAACTGCAGGATAGGGAGTTTGTATAGGATGGGAAATGGTAGGGATGACGCCAGAAAATTGAAGATCCTAAGATGTCTGGGCTACATCTATTTGGTCACTTTATTTTGTTAATATTAGACTTTGTATAGCGATTTTTATTCAGTAACATTATGGTTTTATTATTCACTCACTCTGTTGTGGTATTAAGTAGCCACGTGTTGCTGTATTATTTTGACCCAGTATAGTGGTCACCTTGTAATACTCTGAATAGTTCTGTACATCAGTATTATCTGGTTTTAGAATAGTTGTATTGTTTGATAACTATATATTTGTGTGTACAGTATATAATGGGAATATGTGTATGCTTTACAACATATTATGGTTATACTATGTATCTCTTATAACTATATATTTGTGTGTACAATATATAGTGGGAATATGTGTATGCTATACAACATATTATGCCTATACTATGTATGTCTTATATACCCATGTGCATGAGAGTTTACTCGTGTGATGCAGGAAGGGATTTTACTTTTATCAAAGGTGGCGGTGGAGGAAAAGCTGAATTTTTGTACCATGAGCATTTAGGTAAGACTCTGGCTATTATTAGAGTTAAGGAAAACGTGAAGGATTTGATAATATTAGCAAGCACTACACATGCTATGAAATAAATACTGGAATAGGCAGAGTCCTTGGAAAGGACATTGTAGTGACCTGTGGTGCAGATAAGTCCAGTGCAAGGAGAATCAAGTCCATAATAAATAGCACTTTAGGGGTGATATTGCCCTGGTTTGCCACTAGTGATGCCACCAGTCAAGTTGGTGGGACCAATGGCTAAATACAGCAAAACATAAATAGGAGATGTAACCCCTTTTGATGTTCAATTTTTTTTAAACCACTTATACATAAAATCACCTTCAACGTATCTACTATTTAGCGGAAAAAAAATGCACTGTTACGTTCCCTATCTTCATTTCCCTTCCATATTCAGAACGCTCTTCATCCTGCCAGTCTCCTGTGCCAAGACTTTCAAACTGAATGGTTTCTACTTAATGGGCACCAGGGCCTCACAGGTGTCTGTTCACACCTGTAAAGCATGCAGCCTTCCAAGTCCTCATTTACATTGTGATATCATTGTGTATCAATAGCTGAGGAGTAGGCGCATCCTTATCCGATATGAACCATTGTAGATTATAGCAGCTTTTTGCAGCAGAGAGAGCTTAATGAATGTTTATCCCGAAAATAAGTGTCCTAATAAAGCCTTGCACGGCCAGAAGCCAGCGCGGCCTTCCCCAGATCAGTCTGTTCTTTTCCTGGTCCCAGAGTGGCGTCCCCAGCACAGATCCACACCAGTCTCAGCAGATGTTAGCCATTTATTAACCAGTCATGGTTAAATTGGTTTATAAATTAACAGATGTTTTAACTTTATTCTTTCTTCAGGGAGCCGAAACAGCAAACTGGTCCTGAATTGTAGTGCTTCTCCAGCAGGGCAGGCAGGGGTGAGAGGTACAGGGTCCTGTTACATTCCTTTTTAAGGGGTGCAAGCTCTGTGGCCTATCACAGATGTTACATGCTGTGCAGAGATGACAGACAAAAAGGACTATGTAGGAGTACTGTGGCATCATGGCATATGTATTTACAGAGGGGTGTAATGAGGATGCAGGAGGGGCAGAGGGGTGGCGATACATAGGGGGCTAGTAACTACATACAATTGGTAATGAAACAGCTGGGTAGTAGATTTTTTTGTAAATTTTCCATAAATATATCAGATTTATTGATATAGCAGCAGGTAAAAGCTCATAAGCTCCTGTCTACAAACTACTGTATATATGGGTCCCTTCCTAGACATCACTGGGCTTATATACCACTATACATATCTGCATGGAGGGACCTGCTGAACTGGATTAATATATAATAAAATAATATTTGAACCTTGACTTTATGTGTAACAAGCTCAAAAAATCTCTCCAAGAAACAATGTAGCCACACAGACACATTCCCCCAATAACAGCTTTCCCCTAAAGAAATAGCTTGGCTACATTCCTTATAGAAAGAGGGCTACCACATGCCCCAAAACATCTAAACCACATGCCCCACAAAAGATAGCTCAGCCCTTTCTGCATACAAAGCTCAGATACATTCCTCCCACAAAGAGTACATTAGACCCATGAAATAGTGTAGCTATGTGCATCTTAAAATGTTATAGCCCTAAATACCCTTATAAGAAGTTCACCCATACGCAACCCAAAAAACAATGCAGTTATAAGCCACGCCATAATACAGAGCAGTCCCCATGAAAGTGTAGGCACACGCACCCCTAAAAACGGTACAGTGATAAATAACCTCAAAAGCAGCTCAACTGCATCATATAAGAATAAGCTCAGCCACATGCAACCCAAAAAACAATGCCGCCACATGCCCCCCAGAAACTATTGTGCCATATGTCTCCCTCCCATCTTGACATGAGCAGGAAGAAGCTTCACTGTGTGATTCTGCCACCTGCTGGCTGAATGAATTATGTCTCTTTGTAAACATAATTTTTGAAAATCGAGTCAAGTACTTTTCAGAAAAGGGAATGGGAACCGTGATCCATATGGAGGGCATCCGCAGGCAGTATGCAGCCCACAGACCTGGCACAACAACTCAGCTAATATGATTATGTAATTAATATGCAATATCTGCATGGAGTTTGTATGTTCTTCCCATGTTTGCGTGGATTTACTCCTGTGTTTGTGATGTATTATCATGTGTCCATACAACCCAATTATATGCCACAATTCACTTATGAAGAATGAAGCCCAAGCCTGCTGCCATTATTCCCTCCATACTAGCAATGGTTACCTATCTGCCTATCCTTCCACACATACAATGTACACCAAATACTGTTCACCTAAAACTTTAATAAGATGGTGCACTTGTATCGGATCCTTGGCCTTGCTAATGTTATGCTGGACACTTGTATTTGGGGTAAAGATTCAGTTTGCTGCCCTGTCCAAAGCAGAGTGACTCTTCAATTCCATATAGATATAACAGTAACCAATGATTGCACATTTATGTAGCTAAAACCAGAACAATGACCTGCACAATCGCACAAACATTGGCTGCCACGTGCGGGGAGGTTTCGTCCTGTATTGTTAGAATATGGCCTAATAAAAGTGATAATAGTGAGGACTAATGCTCACAAGTCACAAGTGAATGCTCTAGCCATAAAGGATCTTGTATAGCCATCCATCCATTACCCCGGAGTGTCTGACTGTCTGTCATCTGTTGCTTTCCATTAATGGAATTTTACTGTAGTTCAGGCACATATATATGAGAAGAAGCGCACATGGCTCCCTAGCTCTTGGCAGCTGTACACACTGTTGTGTACCAATGGCACTGGGGATGTTATGGCATTAATGAAACTTGGCTTTGGAGTCAGGGCCATATGACAGGCAGTTGACACCAGGCTAAGAACCATATCACTATCACTTGGCTCCCGGGTCAGACTCATATAACAGGCACTTGGCACTACGACCAGCACTGGGAACTGGACTTTGCATTGGCACAGAATCACCACTACTGGTAGTATTCACACTGAATTTCATCTCATTTCACTTATTTATACATTTTTCCCTAATAAATGTAACATTTATTATATTTTGGTCGCAGGACTTCACTTGACGTATTCTCATGTCTTGATACGTGAAATTTCCGGAAAGCCAAAGAGCTAATAATCCTTCATTTTGTGGAATGTGTATCTTTTCTTTCTAAAATCTCAAGTACATATTATATCTGTAACAATAGGATTGGAAATGGTATGGTAAAGAGAAAAATCTTTATTTGTGTCTTTATATTGTAAAGTGAAGCTACTGAACATCATGTGTTGTATTTGCATGATAAAGGAGATGTCGGGCGGTGCAAATAATCACATTCAGTCAATGAATTCTACCTTTCATAGACGCACGATTCAGATTTTCTTCACAATCGTAACACTGATGTTAGCCCCACCCAGAGCCTGATGTCTTCCATGCAGGTTTTCTCCTCCTGCCATAGTCAGTAGTTGGATACTTGTCCAGCCCTAAATCCTCATACACAGAACCGTACTTTTATCCATAACTGCAGATCTGCAATGGCAGATAATAGTAAGGACCCATTCACTTTAGGGGCCCATACACAACAATCACAGTTTTTATACAAGTTATAAAGCATGTCATATTCTTGGCTGCATTTTCAACATAGGTAAGTGTAAGGGATAATACGAGTCTTTAGCAGATCTGTGATTGCGGATGACATACTGCTACAGTGCGGACATGTTTTTGCAGATCAGTAAAAACCGCTATGGTCGTGTTCATAAGGCCTTAGTATACGTATACTTTTGCAACCAATGTTTTGTTGACCTTAATGCATTTTAAAAATTAGGCAATCTGAAAACAATCTTAAGGCTAAGGTCCTGCATAGCAAAATACAGCAGAAAAAAACATATTCCATTTTTTTGGCAATGTGTGGGTGAGATTAATGACTCTCATTCACTTTGCTGGTACTGTACAACAGAGTGTTTGTTTTCAGAAGATTGGGCCTTAACTTCAAGGGGTTTTCCAGTCTAAATAATTTATGATCTGTCCTTAGGATAGCTCTTCAGTTTAAGATTGACAGGATTGAAGATTTGCAGCTTCCTCAGTACTTACCAAGTACAGCTCTATACATTTGTGCAGCGGTTGTGCTTGGTATTGCAGCTCAGCCCATTCCCCATAGGATAGCACACCAATTTTAGATCTGGGGGGTCCAACTTCTGGGAACCCTGCAGATCAGCTGTTTCTTGTGGTGACGCAAGCTGCAGAAGCCATGGTGAGTTTTCCCATGGATGTGAAAGGGGAAACAGTTGTAGTAGTGCTTAGTAGTCAGATCTCACCAATCTATCATTGATCTCCTATCTTAGGAGAAGGACATCGACTTTAAAGAAGCTGGATAATCTTTTGAAGCAGTTAGAGGGGGTGTCCCAATTCATATTTTTCACCACTGTAAAGACTTAAAATATCAATATATGTATACTCACCTCTCTGTTCATCTAGATCCAGCAGAGATTCTCTGTTCTAGTCCCCAGTCTTTGTGACCTTCTGCCAACATGTCAATGTGTCTGCCATTCATTCATACTCTATGTGAACAGATCATCATTTCACAATCACCAACTGACTGCATAGCTCATATGTGGGCAATGAAGAAATTAATTGGAACACCCTTTCTAACACAAGCTCTGACTACAAAGGTCTTATTTGTAGTCTGTAACCATGGAGACATATATAGCACTGCTGATGAACAGTATACACCAACCTGAAAGATTTTTGTAGGAGTGCTTAGTGTGGGGTACAGTCCATCAATGTCTTAAAGAGGACCTTTCATGTCCTCGGGCACATGTGGTTTGATATACCGCTAGAAAGCCGACAGTACGCTGAATTCAGCGCACTGTCGGCTTTCCCATTATGTGCCCCGGGGCAAGAGCTATTGGTGCCTTTACTGATATCAAATCAAATCAAACAAGCGTTATTGGCACGTCCGAATAGATATTTGGCATTGCCAAAGCTAGTAAAGTGTGTGTGTGGGGGGGAGTTGGATTCGGGTGGGTGAGTGGTGGGTATGGGGAGGTGGGGTGGGTGGTTTGGGGTATAACAGTCCGTGGAGTCTCATCTTCCTCTTGTTTGGTGACAGCTGGACACGTTTTGGGCAGCGATCTCTACAGTGGCCACTTCTTCTCCCAGTAGGATGTAGAGTTTCCTCTTCTTGTCTGCAGATATGAAGTCTCATATCCCTTCACTGTCAGAAGGGTGTTCAAGACAGTCTAGCTGGGCTGTGAGGAACCCCCCTCCTGATAATACTCATACATAGGGTGGCGTTCCTTACCGCCTAGCCATGACACTAAGCTGTGATGAACGGCACCGATATCTTTTGCTCCAGAGCACACAACGGGAAAGCTGACTGTGCACTGAATTCAGCTCACTCTTGGCTTTCTAGAGGTTTATAAAATTGTGTGTGTACTGGTAAGCAAAAAACATGAAAGCACAATAGTTTATCTTCTATAGACTATTACTCACATGGCTGAAATGACTCTACTCATTTTACACCGATATGTTCAATATTAATATGTCTGTACCTGAAATGGGTAATATAGCTGACAGGGGCAGACCTACCATATGTGTAGTTGGTGTAGTTGCATAAGGTATCCTGCAGGCTATTGCTCCCTACTGTCTATTACACTCATTCTCATCAATGTCTCAGAAATACCCGTGGATTGTCACATTGGAGAGCGATTTCCTGAGCTAGGGATTCAGCACCAAATGATGTCATAGATCATTTAGGGATATTGTTACAAATTGTAACACCTTTGTTTCTTCAGAATGGGGTTTATAGTGATATATATGTCTATATGTATCTATGCACATCTTGTTTTTTTCAGAAATCATGTCATTCCTGTCCACAGGTTGTGTGTGGTATTGCAACTCTGTCCTGTTCATTTCGATCAAACTGAGCTGCAATACCACACACAACCCATAGATGTGGCACTACTTATTGTAAAAAGCAGCCATGTTTTTCTGACCCTGGACAAATCCTTTAATAAAGTACGCATATAATATGTTGCATTCTGCAGGTGGATCCTATATGTAACACTATAATTGTATCATAGGAAATTCCACACACTAGACTATACATGTACTGTATATGAATACCTCCCCTCCCCCTTTATTATACCCTCACGTTATTTGTACAGATTGTACTGTGCTACAGAATATGTTGTTGCTACATAATGAAGTAGCTCCATATCACAGTCTTGTCCTGGTTTTCTCTTTTCAGAATATGGAAGCCCTAACATTGCAACATATGATGGTAGCCAGGCTTAGTATCCAGAGCTGGCACTGAATTATGAGTCTGGCATGGCTTGTGGTGTCTCTATCGAGCAACACATCTCATCCTCCTGGCTTGTGCCAGGTCATTGATACAATATCTTATGCCAAGTTAGCAAGCAGAGGATGAAATTTTAGTCAGTTGCTGCCACCTGCTGGTCTGGTTGAGGAATGCTAATCAGAGGCAAACTTCCAAAGACCAGACATACTGTACTTTGTGCGACTGCAGACAGAAACTTTTGTGTGTAAGCAATGCACAGGCAGGTACATACACATATAGGCACATGGTATTTGGTATTATATACTACAAGTATAGTAAGAACCACCGAACTCCGTACTGCGTGCCATATACAGTATGGCTAATAGATTTCTATGGGAACTGTATTTTATAGATCTATAATTTGTGCAAAAAATCATACTTAGAATCTAATCTAATCCCTGTTTCTGCTCATTGTCCTCCATTGTGGGTTTTTTACAGCTCACCATGGAGTTGATTTAGAATGAGTGTAATTCCTACGGTTATGGTTAAGTATTGTTTGCCCCCATGCTTGAGCAGAAAGGGCGTCAGGGGTGCAAACTTGGTTGGGGAAACAAGTGGAGTGGGCTCAGTACGTCATGAAAATGCATATGTAGGTGTAGGGGAACCAGGTTTTTCACATTGTGGGGAGTATGGGCTAACAAAGGATGTCGGTGTCTGTACAAGACTATTAGCAGGTAGATAAAACTTTCCTTATATGTCTATGGGGGCCTTAGTATGATTCTGTACAAACCTGTAATATAGCTATGAGCCCTCATATAGCTAAGACCCTACACCAGTTACTATACAAGTCCAACTGAGTTCAGAACACAAACACTATACTAACATACTGTATTTCATAACTTACACTTGGAACGATAGTAAAAATAAATCTGGCTTTCTATAGCGTATAAGACATGGCTATGTGCGGGGTTATTACGGTTGGTTGTTTGCCATTGAGTACCTTATTACTTCATTCGTTTACATACATCTTATTTCATCTACGTAACATCTGTTAGAACTTCTCTCTTCCATTAAGATAATAAAGAGGAAGCAGGTCCTTTGTATAACATGTTCTTGTTATAAACCTATCATGGACTTTTCACGTAATGTTTGGTTTTGTGTTAATAGAAAAAGGATGAGAGGAAGTTGTCACGTGGTCCAATATTCTTGTGTAAACCTTGGCATCATGTACACAGAAGAACTGAATATGTCCATCAATGGTGTCTATTTGAGCATGTCACATATTAAAGAGAACCTTTTACCTCCTCCACCAAGTCTAGGTCTGCTTCTCTAATTCTGGCACAGCTGGAAATTTTTCTCTAGTCCTCACCATTCCTGAGCAAGCAATGTCGTTAGTTTTGGTGCCTGATATGCTATTTAGTCTCTGTACTGTCAGGAGGGCGTTGTCAGGCAGGAGCAGACAAGGGGAGTGATTCTGAGCTCTGATTCTGGCTGCCTCTGATTAGTGCTCTGAATCACACCCCGTTTCTTGCACCTGCCAACTAGACAGTACAGAGCATAAATAGCAAATCGGGCACCAAAACTGACAGCACTGATTGCTCAGGAACAATTGGGGCTAGAGAAAAAAATTATGGAGTGGCACCTATTAACAGATGCTAAGAATTTGAGGAAGGTCCTCTTTAAATGCGATACAGTACAAATTAAAAGTTTGGACACACCTTCTGATTCAAAGAATTTTCTGTATTTTCATGACTATAAAAATTATAGATTCACACTGAAGGCATCAAAACTATGAATTAACACATGTGGAATTATATACTTAACAAAAAAGTGTGAAACAACTGAAAATATGTCTTATATTCTTGGTTCTTCAAAGCAGCCACCTTTTGCTTTGATTACTGCTTTGCACACTCTTGGCATTCTCTTGATGAGCTTCAAGAGGTAGTCACCAGAAATGGTTTTCTCTTCACAGGTGTGCCCTGTCAGGTTTAATAAGTTGGATTTCTTGCCTTATAAATGGGGTTGGGACCATCATTTATACAGCAGTGGGCAGGGCAATAATGAATTAAATCTGAATCATAAATAGTTGAACATTTTACCTTGATTACAATTAATGAATGGTTATTTTGGACACTCCCCTTTTTACATGCACACCCATTATTTGTATGCTACACCATGCCACTGAATTTTGTTTTCTGTTATTCATATATAACTGATCCAGATTGGATAGTGCACTGTTAGTGGCATCTCCAGTAGCCATTGGCAATGTGGGACAGGATGGTCTGAATGCAAAATCATTGATGTGAGCAAGTTCACAAAGATGGAGCTGCCTTTCGATTTTGAGTATTTTCCATGAATTGCTCAGCCCTATACAGAGGTACAGTAGTCTTTGTACAACTTAAGCCTTGTACAGAGCCATGATATAGCTGTGTGCATAAGCTAATGTCAGACGGGAGATATAGACAATACTATGAGTTGGCCACTGATGGGTTACTAGGGCATAGCTGGGCTATTTGTATGCCAGTGCAATACTGTTTTAAACTATTGTGCCAATCCCATGAACTTCATAGTAACCATCAGTCATGTTTTTTACCTACAGTAACTAGTGTACATGTTACTATGTCATACTGATTCCCTATTGATGCATGACTGTTAATAAAAGTAGCCACCCAAACCATGTAGCAGGTGTAGCATATCCCATAAGAGCCCAGACAGTGATAGTATGTTGTATGGTCACTTGCCGTGCAATTGTTAGCACAACCCATCCCTACGGACTTGTTCATTCATTTTTAATAAGTTCTTCCCGTGTTACTACATAAAAGGAAATGTTAACAGACAGGAGCGTAGGAACGCTGCATTTAACATTGTACAATACAGAAGTCTCTGTTTTCTTCACTTCAATAGATCAATACATTAGATTCATTACTGGAATAGATTCTGTTCCAATAAATCCAGCACAGAGCAAGGAACATTACATGACATAATTACTGAGTCTAAAAGACCCTAACATGGACATTTTGTGGAAATAGCATTCAGTCAAATGTAACTTGCGTAAAGGTACATTTACAATGCTGTTACCTGTCTATAGTTCTTGTGGATCAGAACAACGGACCATAATGTTTCCATTATTAATGGACATTTTATGTTGTGTATATCTGTTTGTATCTGATGCTCCCCTTATATCCGTTTTTGCAGTAACCCAGTATAATAGGACCCTGCAGTCATACTCTGTTTCACCTTACTCCTATTTGTACCTGTCAACCTATTTAGCTAGCAGATAGAAGTATCACTGTGGGATCAGACTACACAGGGTTTGTTTGTAGTCTGTAACCAAGGAGATACACAGGACTGCATAAAAATTGTAAACATAAAATGGTAGGATATTACTTCTTTCATATTAAGGCTAGGACCAGTGGCGTAACTAGGAATGGTGGGGCCCCGTGGTGAACTTTTGACATGGGGCCCCCCTCCCCCTGACACCGAAGATCTTGACTGAGCCTCTCCTACGCATTCCTGTGAACTCTATTATGCCCCATAGTGGCCCCTGCACACAGTATCATACCCATAGTGGCCCCTGCACACAGTATTATGTCCCTTAGTGGCCCCTGCACACAGTATTATGTCCCTTAGAGGCCCCTGCACACAGTATTATGTCTCTCAGTGGTCCCTCCACACAGTATTATCCCCCATAGTGGCCCCTGCACACAGTATTATCCCCCATAGTGGCCCCTGCACACAGTATTATCCCCCATAGTGGCCCCTGCACACAGTATTATCCCCCATAGTGGCCCCTGCACACAGTATTATCCCCCATAGTGGCCACTGCACACAGTATTATCCCCCATAGTGGTCCCTGCACACAGTATTATCCCCCATAGTGGCCCCTGCACACAGTATTATCCCCCATAGTGGCCCCTGCACACAGTATTATCCCCCATAGTGGCCCCTGCACACAGTATTATGTTCTATAGTGACCCCTGCACACAGTATTATGCCCCATAGTGGCCCATGCACACAGTATTATGTCCCTTAGAGGCACCTGCACACAGTATTATCCCCCATAGTGACCCCTGCACACAGTATTATGCCCCATAGTGGCCAATGCACACAGTATTATGCCCATAGTGGCCCCTGCACACAGTATTATGCCCATAGTGGCCCCTGCACACAGCATTATGTCCCTCAGTGGCCCCTACAGGACTAAACACTGTCACGTCTTCCGCTGACCGCTATACCAGGACAATTGTGGATAAAAAGTCTGATCATGTGCATTACAATTTAGTAACTCCATGTGCCTCATATTAATAGCAGTTAACCCCATCATGTCCCTCACATTAACCCTTGTGTTCCTCACAGAAGAGTTACTGATATGTGAGAGACAGGGAGGTAATAATAAAGTATCTTCATTATTATTACCCCCATATGTCTCACATATCAGTAACTCTTATGGTGAGGCACACAGGGGTTAATGTGAGGGACATGATGGGGTTAATTGCTATTAATATGAGGCACATGGAGTTACTAAAACAAAATAAACCACCCCAAATGCCTGATTATAATAAGTATAGTAACCCCAGTATGTCCTGTGTACCTGTGTTTTCTTTTTTTAGCTTCACTTTCCTGGAGCTTCTTCTGCTCCTTCTCTTGTGTGCAGGATGGCAGGAGCTCGGCAGGGGCCCATTTTCTGTATAGGGATAAGACCCGCCTCCTTGGCTCTCCTCAGCCCTCGTATTGGTGGGCAGAGGACAGCCAGAGAAAGGGAGGTGGGGGGGGGGGAGAAAGCGTCCTGAGAGCGCTGAGTGGAGCCAGACCTGCAGCTCCTGCATCGGCTCCTGTGTATCAGCAGTTGCTGCAGCTTCAGACATATACTTTCCCTATATTAATAGGGAAAGTATTCCACCAACAGGGGGCCCCTGCAAGTGCTGGGGTCCTGGGCGATAGCCAAGTTTGCCCCCCTCTATCGCTGGCCCTGCTTACCTTTCCCGGGCCGCCGATCATTATACTCGGTGGTCCGAAAAGACCCCCGTGTATAATGATAGCAGCGGTAGCGGCTGTCACCGGGCCCCTAATGTCCCGGGCCCTGTGGCAGCTGCTACCACGGTAGTTACGCCACTGGCTGGGACTACACAGTAAATATTACTGTAAGCGGATGGAGTCACATTTGTGACCCCAGGGGTGTTGTCACAAAAATTCCAGCAATACTTGATCTTTTTGCAGTTGCAATCACAGCATTCTTAGGATGGCAATGCAACGCCACGCACTTACATTGTTGAAGGAGTCGTGGGGCAATACGCATTGATTTTCCTTTGTGCGATAGGAGTCATCGCCCAGTAGCCCTAGCCTAAGGCTAAGTTCACACGTGAAAAAAGCTAGCTGATTTTGTCACTGATTTTTAAGCCTCGCTTTTTTTGGACGCTGTTTTTTGCATTGGACGCTGTTTTTGACGCTTTTTCGGTCGCTGTTTTTTTGAAGCTTTTTTTTTTCCCCAGCCCATTTTTTAACTAGCCAGCCCACTGGGCATGGCCAAAACCAACCCCTTTTTGTCTGTAGGCGCCATTTTAGCACACATCTCCAACTGAGCAGAGCTCACTGCTACTTCATAGCAAGCTGCTATCTTTGATATCAAAAAATAAAATTAAAAAGGCATGGAATCATCACTTAAAAAAGTTAATTTTAACAATATTGAAGCAGTACTTACATTTTTAAATGCAATTTCCTGGAGAGAAGGGAGCCCAATGAATGCTGCTGTATCCAGATGTGCTGTGCTGTGATGAGTACTGTCACAAAAAGCAGCCAACACCCATGGCCACTCCTCTGGGATGTCACTTCCAAAAGTGTGATAAAAAACAGCTAGCTGTTTCAGTCGCTGTTTTTGCCAAAACAGCTGGAAAAAAAAGCGACCAAAAACAGCTAGCTGTTTTTTCAGCGCCCAATAGACTCCAATTCATTTTTTCAGGCGGAAAACGCCTGAAGAAAGGTCATGTCGCTTCTTTTTCTGCTAGCAAAAAAAGCTAGCAATAAAAAAAGCTAGCAGAAAAAAAAAAGCTAGCAATTCACATAGGGCTCCATTTTATGGAGGCTGATTTGGCCGCGAAATCAGCTGTCAAAATCAGCGTCCATGTCCCCGTGTGAACTAGCCCTAAATGCATTAGGACCGTAAAAGTGTTTGCACATGTGTAACCTTGAATATGGCTATTGGCCAAGAGCCTGAGTGACCTAACAGGGAGGCTGAGGCCCACGTTGTGGAATCACAGATTTTTATGTTGCAAATTTTGCTGTGTTTTTTTGAACTAAAGCCAAGAATGGCTACAAAAGGAATGGGAAATATATAGGAAGTTCTTATACTTCTACCTTCTGCTCAGTCCACTACTGACTAGGGCTCAAAATCTGCAACAAAACAAGCTGCGTGATACTGCAGCTCCATTGACCTGTATAAGGGTACATTCACACGGAGGAAAATGGTGCTGAATTTGGTGTGGAATCCATGTCAGATTCAGCGCTGAAAAAAAGTCTCTCCTTGACTTCAATGGGTTCCATTTTCTGGTTCCTTTTTCTGCTAGCAAAAAATTTGGATTCCACCCCAAAGTCAGCACCATTTTCCTCCGTGTGAATGCACCCTAACATTGTATTTTTTTGCATTGTTTTATTCATTTCATTTTATGTGCACATTATTCAGAACATGCCCCCCATAAATAAAGTACTAGTACAATATCATATTTTATAAATTATGGTACAAGTTCTTGGCTAAATGTCTCAGCCTACTCTTTACTATCTCTGCACACGTTTCTAAATATATTTGGCTTTTCTGTACTATTACACAGGAAACATCATCTGAGGATACCAGAGCCAGGAAAATCTGCTAATCCAGAAATGACAGTGTGTGCCAGATACAAGAGACCACAGACATAAGGTGAAAACAAAGCAGATATTCTGAGCTGAGAATAGCAGGAGTAGATGCAGCACCTTGTCTGTGAGAGCAGAGTCAGTACAGAATAACACAGCCTACATTGTCTGTTTAAGTGTGTTTAAAGAAGGATAAACAGTCATTTCCCTAACACTTATTACCGTATGTCTTCAGCTGACAAGGAAACAACAGCTTGTAGCTATTCAGATCGTGAGCATTTCTACGGTAGAAGAGGAGTGTGCTGATTTTGAGGGCAGCAGTGACTTACGAAATCATAATGGAAAGGGATACATGTGACAGTTTTGGGGGGCAACAGGGGATGAAAAATTATGAATTCGATTGCCCATAAAAATTTATAGACTTTGGAGGGAATGTATTAAAACTTTCATACCAGCTTTCTGGTGCAAAAGTGGCATATTTTTTGGCATACAATCATTTGTAGAAAATTTTTTTTTAAAAAAAGTACACCACTTTGTCCATTTTCTGACTCATGGATAAAAGGGGGCGTTCACACATGCGCCTGTGTGCGCCTGCCGGGTCTCTGTCCTATTCACCAGAGAAACTGCATAAGGGACGGCTTTCCGGTGGTCAGTTTTATAACCCTTTTATTTGTATGGGTTTTAAAAAGCAAACCTCCGGGGTCTGTGTGCAGCCCCTCTGAGGGGAAACAGTTTTTTTTGCATGACACAAAATCAGACATGCAGGACTTTGTGTCCAGTCAAAAAAAAAAACAGTTTCCTCGCGGAGAGGCTGCAGGCGGACACTGGCGGTTTGGTTTTATAACCCATTCAAATTCATGGGTTTTTATAACTGTCTACCAGGAAGCCGTCCCCTATGCAGTTGCTCTGGGGAATAGGACGGAGACCCGGCGGGCGGACACGGGTGCAAGTGTGAACGTCCCTTTATTCTGACCGGCTTAGATTTTAGTTCTGGTGCATGGTTTTGACTTATACCTGAAATCTACGCCTTCCGCTGCCTTGAATTATACCTGAAATCTATGCCAGTACCTGTCTGGCATAGATTTCAATTCTGGTTCCTGAATTATTGAGAGGTCAGAGCCTCTTTTTGGCATTTACTAAGAAGCTATGACCTATATGTAGGTTTTCTGGCTGCATGATGAGAATCAATGTATACTTGCTCATTGATGGTATCATTGGCCTAGGATTTCACATCTCTAGTTCTATGTAGACATATAACTTGAAGCTCCTGAGCCTCAGTGTAAATCTGTAACAAAGCCTCCTGTGTATCATACACCATTTATAATAGTGGTCTGATGTGGCAGGGGGCCCCTCAGGCACCAGGGTCTGGGTCTGACGGCTACCTCTTCACCCCCTATTGCTACGCTATGGTTCTGTGAACCTCTAGCAGATGCATTTACATATGTGGGCATGCTATTCGCTAAGCTTTTCATAGGCATTAGCTTTAGTGCTTATTCTAATAATTAGGAGCTATGTAAATAGTAGCCCATAACAAATAAATACATGGGTACTTAACCTTTGCGATGAGCACGGCTTTGCGTATATTCAGCAAAACTCATACATGTTGCAGTGATTGAATTTTTGGGTTGTTGTCTGGGAGTGCTGTCTTTTTATCAGAACTCTCCCCCCTTCATCCTGAACTCATTAACACTGCGCACCCCCTGCCTAGAGGCATTTAATAATGCATGATCAATTTCCAGAGAGACAGCAGGAGAGAGCAGGAGGCTTCTCCTTCACCATTCATATAATAAGCAGATTTTCCCTCACGCGCCCTGTTCTCTCTGTTTGCTGCCCTCTTCCAGTCATCAAATGAACTTTTTATTTCCAAGATTGCATGTATTGTTCAGTATAATATTTGCCTTTTTATGTATTTAGAAGACAATTGTAACCTCTAGGGGGCACAGTCATATTTGACCTACATTTTGGGAACTAACATTTGGTAACTATGTTTTGATTTTCCCTTTCACCATGTTTGGTTCATATATGAGTATATTACAATGATAAACAATATACCTTTATTATGTATGCCACTTTTGTAGGTTTGGGGAAAAACGACTTTGAAATCTTATGCAAATGAGACAGTTGGTGTCCTGGGGGCGGGCCTTCAACTCCAGGAATTCTGCTCTTGTTTGCTCAAGTAGGATGGGTGATGTCATAACAGTGGGAGGATCAACGCTAACTGCAGGGGGTGGTGCAGGCGGGAGCGAGGTCTGAGTGGCGAGTACAGTGCTCCAGGGGTCGGCTCCCACTGCACCAACAGGTTCATTTGCATAAGACTTCAAAGTTGTTTTCACCAAATCTACAAAAGAAGCATACATAACAGAGGTAACACAATGGTGTTACATAATGGTGTATATGTTTTTGAGAGGTGGAAGACTTTTTATGCAATATATTTTTATGTAGTTTGATAAGATGGTTGCTGTACTGTGAATATTTTGTAGGTGGTTTATTTTTTGGTGCACCGTACTCTTAATGTTACTGAGCCATTATTTAGAAACTATGCTCCTAGTATCAGTCATTTTTATGGCAACAGGTTAATAGTTATTCCTCTGTTGCATTCACAATGGCCAGTTATCTGGATTACTCAGAAAGGAATAAATCATGACCATAGCTGGCCAGCGCAAACCATCTTCAGTGATGATAGGACATACAGCAGTCATGCTTGACACAACATATAACAATGGTGGGTTGTTCCAGCACTGCAGTAATATGGGTGTAGCACTGCTAGGGTGATCATGCTGCTCCCTACCAATGTGTAGTCCAAACATCTCCAAATAATGAGACATTCATAGATATTTCATCTTAACAATAACCTAATATACAGATACATACATGCCAACCGTCCCGATTTCCGCGGGACATTCACGATTCCGGTGACGTGTCCCGCGGTCCCAGTTGGAGGGAGGTATGTCCCGATTTCAACTAAGATCTGCGTCCTCCAGACGCAGATCTGAGTTGAATACATACGCGGCTAAAGCAAGGAGCTGTCACAGCTGACAGGGACGCATCCTACATGCCTTGTATTCACACTATAGATCAGTTCAGATGAAGGTCTACACGACCGAAACGTCAACTATTGTGATCTATTAGTCTTTTTCATATTACTGCGACCCCTATGTCCAAAGGCACAACAAATGATGTACACGGTGTTGTAAATAAATTTATTTTCCTTTTTGGCAACAAAACCTGTGTGTGCGACAACATTTTTTGATTAATCATACAGGAAAGACAGGACATATATGAAGGGGAAATAATAGGATATATACACAATATAAAGATTACCCACAGGTTGTCAGTATAGCCCTTATACAACAGATCATAGCACAAAAAATTGAATACAAAGATTTTGGTTGATGGTCGGTTGTAATGGACGAAATCGAATGCATATGACCAGCTTAAATGTCATGATGCCAGCCGTCTCTTTTGATGAGTGTTACCCACCCATATCTATAATTCACGAGTAAGGAATGATAGGCCTTGTAGTTCCCCAACAGCTGGGGATCTGCCCAAGCCTTTCTGAAGTATCCCGCTGGGCCTTGATATTTGCTTAAGGCACAGGTTTATAGCTCATATTATGAAAGGGTGCAGGAGAAGAGGGATATAGCATGGGACAGACAGGGAGACGGACAGACAAAGGTGCAGTGTACAGAGCAGACATGCCAGACGAGAGGTAGATTCCATGCTGGCAGCTGTACAAGGATATCCTCCAGCAGTCAGCTAACAGTGCGGAGATCAGGAGATACACTTTCTGCACAGACTGGTTACAAGTGAGGGTGAGAGGAGACAAACTGGTATAGGGCAGAGGGAGGTACCAAGGTCACCAAGTGAGAGGAAAGGGGGGTCAGAAGAGTTAGAGGAGTGCAAGGCAATAATATACAGTGTATCATAGAGTGGAGGCTGAGAGAGGAATAGCAAGGAGGAGGGAGAGGTAAGAAGCACAACTACAGGAGGTAAACAGCTCAGGGACTTGAAAGCAAGAAGACTTGTGAGAAGTGACAAGCGTCAGGATGAGCTCTGGAGCTCCACAAGGAATGCACTCCAGCCTGTCACAGACTAACCCGCAGATGGAGTCCAAGGGGAGAAAGAAGATCCAGTTTTCTGTGGCTGTGCCCCCCAGCCAACTTGACCCAAGAGCGGTGGAGATGGTGAGTACTCAGAACTGTGCTCCAAACTGCATCACTATATACATAGTTATTGTATTAACCTTCTAACTGCCAGAGATAGTTTGCTTCTGGACTTTCATATATGTCAGAGAGTTATGCAAAGAGTTAGACACTTGTGTGGCACTTTCTTCTATATATCTGTCTATATTAGATATTTGAGACGGCCATTTTCTAATCAACTGTGAAGTCTGTCATTCAGGCGACAACATCCTAAGTTATAACGTCAAATTGCAGATTGTTTTTTGCCTTGATCCATGACCTGAGCTGACCTAGGTGTGGCTCACATCGATAGGGTACCCGTCTGTAATTGGCACAAACAATACTTCAAGTTCTGCTAACTACTGCTCCCAGCAATGACCAAAAAAATCCAACACGTCAGATCAACTTTCCGTAGATATTTGGCTAAAGTACTAAAGGTACTAAAGCAAAAGGTGTCAGCAGAAAATGGAACAAACTGGACTTTTCATCTATTGACTTTCCGTGGTGCGTGGTCCATTAGACACGTGTTCACAACGGTTAAGGGTAAAGACCTTCATTTTTGTTATTTTCAAATTTTTCCTAAATGTTATTCTGGGTTTGCATGTAGAGTGTATGTTGAGAAGATAGACAATATTATAATGGTGCCTTAAAGGGGTTGTACTGGAATTTGACAAATCTAAGAGAAGGTGAAATAAAATAAAAAAAAATCATACATACTTGTCCCTGATGTTCTGGTGTTCCCCACCGCTGTGAAGCCCTGTACTGCACATGACCACTGAGGCCGGCCACAACCTGGTGATGTATGTAGGTGTTGTCGCCAGGTCCTTTCTAGCCACTGTTGAAGCCGTCATCATGTACAATGCAGGACTTCCGGTGGCGACCTCACAGTGCGTGCCTGAACGGACATTGGCAAAGTATACTGGAGTGCCAGGGACAGATATGGGTTTTTTTTGTTTCACCTTCCCTGGTTTCCTGTAGAACTTATCAAATTCCTTGACAAACCCATTTCAGATTTGTAGCTTGCAAATTTAATCTTTGGGTGACTATACAAGTTAGATGAAAGTTAAGTCAAATCTACCAATTTTGGCTGGTCTGAAAGACCGTCTAATTTGTGTGGTTGGGTCCTGGATCTCCCTATGGCAGATATAAATTAACATGCCCAATCCATTTGTTATCAGGAGAGATAAGACATTGCCAGAGGTGTCTACAAGTAGATTGACAGCTATTAGAAACGTATGACAAGCTTAAAAGCATCTGGACATAAGTCAAGCAGATTCCAGTATTATATTATAGTTATTATTATAGTTCTATACTTGGGTTGCTAGGCCATGTTTGGTTTAGGTCTTGCCATGAGGAAGGGGCTACGGCCTTGAAACGCGTAGGCACCCAGTTTGTCGTTGTCTATACGTCAGTCTCATCATGGTTACATACACTTGAGAAAGGGCGCTGATGCCCGAAACGCGTTGTGTTTCTTCTACCGAAATAAAAGTCTGTTTATTATCCATCAACTGAGCGCGGTGATCCTCTCTGTAATCTGGTCCTCTTCCAATATTCGACTGACACCAAAGGTGGTACAGGATCCTGCAGTCTCACCATCCAGGGCGGAACCCCCCTCCTTAAGTGGTTCAAAAACTCAAACAAACGGTTGTGTACACAACCATCTGAGGTGAGAGGCTCTCTTACCTTACTACTATCTTTTCAAATTTTCACACAGTGCTTCACCATATGCAGCTCGGTGCTGTTTTTTGTTTCTTGTCTTATTTATTTGTTATCAGGAGAGATAAGACATTGCCAGAGGTGTCTACAAGTAGATGGACAGCTATAAGAAGCATATGACAAGCTTTAGTCAATAAAAGCATCTGGACACAAGTCAAGCAGATTCCACTATGATATTATAGTTATTATTATAGTTCTATACTTGGGTTGCTAGGCCATGTTTTGCTTCAAAACTCATGGTAGATTAGGTAGTGTTATCAAAGCAGGATCCTTATTATAAGATGACCGTATATTACATATGGAAATGTCAGAAGGTTTTAGATCACTCAAGGTCTCAGTACTTGGCCCGGGTTTTGAGGGTCCATATTACAGCTGCCAGAACTTTGATGACTCTGACCACCATAGACCCTTATGGTGATTTAAGATTGAGTCAATGTTGTGTTGTGACAGACTCCCTTTATGCTGATATTTCCTACATGTTCCAGATTTCTGTCCTTTGCCATGATAAGATATGGTGTTTTCTAAGCTGTGGCGATGACCCTCTCAGTTTATAAGACTGAGCACAAGCTGGAGGAGACAAGGTTTATGTTTCACTTGAGCAATAAGTAATCTTGCATCACATATTTCGGGAACAATCCTTGGGCCGTAAGCAGCTCGCGGGATGAATCATGAGGCTGTGCAGCGGCGACAGTATATTAGTGTGTGCTCTGTAGTGGTTCTGAATGGGGGACATGTGTTCAGCGCAAACATCTCACTCCTGCTCAACGTTCCGGTGTGTAACATAGGAATACTGAGAATCAGACATTATTATGAGAGAAGGGGAATAATGGAGGATCAAGGGGAGCCTAATAGCAGGGAACAGACCAGCAGACTCAAATGACTCATTGTATCTTATATAACACTCTAGTTTCTGCTTATACTGGGGGACCAGAGGTAGATCTATGAATTCCCGGGCCCCAATAGGGAATATGGACAGTTCTCTTCATGGGTTTATTTGAGGCCTTTATATTGATTACCTATCCTTGGCACGCCTGCCAATCCGCAATGTGAAGGGCAATGTAGGTCTCCTTCATTTTTACTGAGATATAGTTCGTTGGTAGGTGTTACAACTGTCAGAGTCACTTGTCTCGTGCCTAAGTGTTACCTAGATTTCTTTGAAGGCATAAAGCAGGAACCATCCATTTTTGATTTTTTTCCTATTCCCAGCTGAATGATCATGTTATTGGGTCACTCAGACACTGAGCAAGTTTGTAAACCATATCAATCTAATACAATTGAAAGTGTAGCTTATGGCTGTATTGCAATAGTTTAGTTAAAAGTGTCCTTTACAGGACAATGATTTGGCCAAAATCTACAATCTACCATGTTGGGTACAAATATCCTCACAACAATGGCAGATCTAGCAGACTGAAGACTGAAGTATAGCTAAGGGGTTCATAGATCAATCCAAACCTTGCTATAATCCTTTACCAAGAGCCATTCATTCAGCAAGAACAAGCACAAAGATGGAACGCATATTCAATATGAATTCTATAGAAAAAACTCCATCTTGAACCAGATATACCTATAGACACTTTATAGCCTTGTACGTGAGCCCTTATTCCTTCTCATTAATTGTTTCTTCCACTTGGCATCTGGATACCTGACAGTACATTCTCTAGTTAGATAAATAGGTCATTGCTGTTTGTCTACACATCAGCCAGATAATGCGTAGCTGCTTTGTGTGTACCAGGAAGGTATTCTGTTTGCTGCTCCATATTTCCTGTTTCTCCATTGTATGCTTTATATATTGTACAATGGATATGATGGTACAGGGTGCAAAGTCTTGTCAGAGCTTTGTCAACCTGTATGCTTTCTCTACACCTCTAAATTCATGCTACAATTTATGAAATTGAGATATTATAGGGTGCAGCTTCAGCCTATATATCATAGTAGCCACTGCCTGCGACTTCGTCTGCGTGTTGTTGGCGTCGATGATCCGGCTATATTTAGCAAATTGCTGCTGTCTATGGTCCACCTACTCTGGCATTTCGGCAACTCTCAAGCTGTCCTGTCGCTGAACTTGTTCCTCGCACCGTGCCTGTGATTGTACCGGCATCTCAGCAGCTTGCAGAGGCTTGGACTCAGTGTTATCTGTGTGTTTACATAGAGAGATAATAGACCTGGCTTTATCAGCAACCTCCAATTAGCTGAGATAAGCCACAGGCAAGAGCAGTTTAATATAGTATGTGAACAAAAATTCATAACAGTCGTGAAGCCATGTCATTGACCGGGATAAAAAGTAGCCTGTGTGTTAATCCAGGTTACCAACTATCTATGTGCCAAATTTCATCCAAATCAGTTCAGCCGTTTTTGCGTGATCGAGTAACAAACACACAAACAATCAAACATTCACATTTATAATATTAGTAGGATAGGATCTGATTATGGGGATATTGTCACTCCTTATGGAGAGACCACCTTGTAGGTGTGTGGAGTCTTACAAAGCCCTTTTCGCTCCACTGTGGGGGATTATGGGAAAAATTTGAAAATATGTTTCCAAAGATGTAAATAGGGAAACTCTGCCTCTGTATTATGGGAATCTCCCTTGAACATCATGCCTGACTTTCCAACAAGTTTTTATTGCAATGATACGGGATTTTGTCAAGTCAGTATCATCTCAGCTGTGAACAGCGCTGTTTCGATCTGATTGGATCTCATCAGCGCAGCCTAGGGAGAACTGACTTGGCAGAGGTGAGAGACTTCTAGACCAGATTATGGGGATATTGTCACTCCTTAGAGAGAGACCACCATGTACAGGTGTGTGGAGTCTTACAATGCCCTTTTCGCTTATGATGGGATCTGACACTTTGTGCTTGGACTGTACAGGGCACTAAACTAGCAATAGGCATTGGTCAATGTTTGGCCATCTACAACCCAGTTCTGCCCACAAGTTCCCTGTACAAGTTCAATTACCCCACATAAGGGATTTACAGAGCAATGAATACTCATCTTAATCCACACCCTTGGTGAAATAAGTAAACGGAGAGAATTAACACAAGCACATGAGACAATACAGGGATTACAGAGGATTCTACATGTCAGTGGGAAACTTTATTTCTTATATTGATAGAAGATATGATGAAACACAGCTTTATCGGCTGCTCACAGTTTTTTCATAGGTTTAGGTGCATTTAGGACTCATGTAACAGAAAATCTGGCATTATTTCCAACAGTGACCAACCATAGTGCAACTTCACATAGAAGAAATTGCAGATGCACTACAATTGCTGGCTATGGGCAACAAAACAATATTTGTGGAAGGGTTCAATGGGCTGTATTATGGCATCTTGCATGAACCATATATATTCAAAGCCCAGGACTGGATCAAATCCTGTCTATTCAATCTGAAAATCCTTTTCCCTATTAAAGGTCTTTGCAATTAATGTCTTATCCTTAGGTCTTCAATATTGGGTTGGTGGTGGTCCAACACCCATAATACCCACCTCACATTAATTCATCATGTAGCTTGTTTGGACCTCAATCCCAGGCCACTATATCATGTATAATGTAACTGTAACAAAGACACCAAAGCACTCATCCAAGCACCATGAATTCTTCAAACAGCTGATCCATGGAGGTACTGGCTTTCAAACACATGCTGTTTTGATATTATCCTAAGATGGTCATCAATGTTAAATACCCAGAATCCCCCTTAGCCACTCTTGGACCACCTGTTCATCCATGCTTAGCCCTGCAAGGACGTTTATATAAAGTTATATAATCGTGCAGAAACTGAGTGCCGACTGTTATGCAATAAGTGCTGTGTACACAGTGATGGGCACCGCCATGATGCAGCTCCACTAGAGGATCCAGATCAGCTCTGCAGTATAGTTTAGGAGGCTGTATTACTCCCGTAAATAGGGCTAATGTATCAGCCACAGTTAAGGGGGAAATCAGCAGGAAAAATGTAATCTTTAAATGCCCCCCAAGGTCTATTACAGCCTTATGTTATATTTAAAACATTTATAAAAGAACCAAAAAAAAATGTAATGCCACTACTACACCCACGTCACAGGTTCTTGCACTGCCCCCAGTATCATCTATATAAAAATTGCCGTAATGTAGAGGGGAAACTATTTTATTTGTTGCAGCACTTTGTGCTATTTAAAATAAATAATTATATATATATATATATATATATATATATATATATATATATATATATACTAGCCTCTGCCTGCGACTTTGTCTGAGTGTAGTTAGCATCGATGACCCACCTATATTCAGCAAATTGCTGCCGTCAATGGTTGGACTGCTTCGGCATTTCGGCAGTTCTCAAGCTGTCCTGCTGCAGAACTTGTTCCTCACGCTGTGCCTGTGATTGTTTTGGCATCTCAGCAGCTCGCTGGGATGCCATATAATGAGCGTGTTGTTAGCGTCGATGATCCGCCTGCTCCGGTGTTTTGGCTGCTTGAAGAGCCACTTGATGCCTAGCTTGCTCAATGCCCCTGAGCTGCGCTTGAGGAGAAGTCTGTGACTTTTGGCTTCCTTCATAGCTCTCATGGTTTTAGAATTTTGCAAAAAATTAGATTTTCTTTTCTCCCGGCATGTATAAAATTGGCAAACTGCCAATTTGGATTAAAGGGGCTTCCTGGCGCTGATCAAATAATATGCAAATACTTGTTCACAATGGACTCAGGGTTGCCTGTGTGTTTACATACAGAGATAACAAAGTAGCTTTATCAGCAACCTCCAATTAGCTGAGATAGTCCTGCTGCCAAGAGCAGTGTAATATAGTATATGAACATAAATTCATAACAGTCGTGAAGTCATGTCATTTACTGGGATAAAAGGTAGCCTATGTTTTAATTGAGGTCTCTATGTGCCAAATTTCTTCCAAATCGGTTCAACTGTTTTTGCGTGATTGAGTAACAAACACACAAACATCCAAACACTCAAACTTTCACATTTATTATATATATATATATATATATATATATCCTATATATCCTATATATCCTATATATATATAATGTATGAGTATGGTACAAGCTGACATATTTCCCCTCCTCTTTGTTTACATTTCTTGTATATTAAAATAATGGAAAACAACATAAAAAATAAAGCCCTATGTGTCACCGAAAAAATTATGAAAAAATGTTTTAGCCTCAAAATCACATGTACAAAAAACCTGAAAAAGTGTCTGGTCTGAACCAAGGAAAACAGCCTGGTCCTGAAGTACGGTATTTAAAGAGAGTCTGTCAGCAGAACCTAACATATCAACCCGGCTCCACAGAGACATAGGTTAGGGTCACCTGAATCAAACCGTGTTTTCACCTTGCAAATTGGTTCTTCCATTAATATGGTGTTTTCCAATATGCAGATGAGCTCTTTGGAGCAACCGCAATGCTCTCTTTGCGCCAAAGAGCTCATTTGCATATTTACAGCGATATTTCGGCAACAGAGTCACCGTTTCACAAGGGGAAAACACCTTTTCATTCTGGTGACCCTGACCTATCAATATGTTAGGATGATATGCTGGGTTCTGGTGACGGACCTCTTTTAAGCTTTGCAATCAGCCAATATATGGTCAAATGCAAAGAATTTATCACTCTCCTCCTGGAGGTTTCTGGTATAAAAAGGCTTACGTTTTTGAGCACCGTAGTCAGTGAATCATGTATATTTGTCAAGGGGAACAGTAACTAGAGACCAGACACCTTAAGGCTATAAGGCCCCTTGTAGTGAGCCGCTTCCAGAAAGCTCTGCAGAAAAGACACGACTGAAACACATTGTGTTTTGTTCTGCGGCGCTTTTCACAGATGATCTGCAGAGTTTTCCTCTGCGGACTCTATGTCCCTAATATACCTGCAAACTAAATATGGTTCTGGCTTATCCCATCCACACATTGCAGAAAAAAAATCTGCAGCACAAAAGCAATGAAAACTCTGCAGAAAAAATTGTAATCTGTAACTGTATTGTTCAATCCAACTACACAGATACTTACTTGACACATAATAACCGAAGCGTCAAAACATTTTTTATTCTACATTATGGACATGACCTGCAGAAATACTCAGGCAGCAGACCTGTTCATGTATTACATAAGCTGCCATCTTTTTGAATGGATGACATATAATACTGCGCTGACAATACTCATTTGCCATAAGGCCGTGGGACATCAGCAGTAGGAAGACAGCGTGGTTTTATTTTGGATGGAAACTATTTTTCCTTGTGTAAGTGAATGGAAAGCTCATTTCCCAATATAATCATCGGATGCCTGGGGATTGGCTTGTGTAATTGTAACAAATTTTTGGTAATTATGCCAGAAAGCTACAGGACTGACGTACTGCACTCCAGTCTTAAAGGGAGTGTGTCACCAGAACCAGCATATCAGCTCAGCCCCGCAGATAGATAGGTTAGGGACACTGAAATCAGACATGTGTCTCAGTTATCTAGATATTGCTGTTTCTGAGGGTGTTGGTAACTCCCTCATTGCTCCAAACAGGTCATTTGCATATTGAATAAAACAGTGAATGCTGTGACTGGATGCCAGTGCACTGTATGCACTGCAGCAGCATCCAATCGCGGCTAGCCGTTTTTGGACCAGATTCTGAGGCGGCCACTGCGTCAAAATCCTGACCAAAAACTCTTACCCTTAGGGTCCATTCACATGGAGGAATTTGCATCAGAATCCGAGCGCAAAAATAAGCCTCCCATTGACTTCAATGGGTGACGTTTTCGGCACGAAACCCATTGAACTCAATGAGAAAAAAAAGCCTCCCACTGATTTTAACGGGTTCCGCGTGGAAAACGGAACCCATTGAAATAAGTGGGAGGCTTTTTTTTGCGTGCGGACTCTGCGCCAAAATCTGTGCCAAATTGCTCTGTGTGAATGGACACTTAAGGGACACTTAAGGCAGAAAAAAATCTCCTTCAGGAATTAGGAAACGGCATTTTGATGCAGTTTTGGAAAACCACGTTGAGTTTTTTTCCACTTCCCATTGACTTCAATGGGTTTCTCCCGGTGGAATCCACCTGAAGATAGATCATGTCGCTTTTTTTCCCACTAGCAGAAAAAAAAATGTTAGTGGAAAAAAAACTGCTAGTGACTCCCTTTGAAATGAATGGAGGTGTTTTTTCATGGAAATGTTGAGGCGGATTCTGCGTCAAAATCTGCCTGCAAAAAACTCTGTGTAAACTGGCCCTTAATAGGTGCTGCTGATTCTAGCACAGTTGAAATTTTCTCTCTAGCCTCCACCGTTCTTGAGCAAAAAGTGTAGTTAGTTTTGGTGTGTGATGTGCTGTTTACAGAGGACCTTTCATGTCCTCAGAGATGTGCGGTATTATATACTGCTAGAAAGCTGACAGAGTGTTGAATTTAGCTCACTGTCAGGTTTCTCCGTATGTGCCCCAGCGCAGGAGATATCAGTGCCATTAATTTTGGCACCGGTATATCTTTCCACTGTCAGAAAGACGGGCTTTACAGCTTAGTATCATTTCTGGGCTGTGAGGAACACCCCCTGACAGTACAAGGCTATGAAAGATTACTGTCAGGGGGTGTTCTTCACAGCCCAACAATGACGCTAGGCTGTAAGACCCGCCTTTCTGACAGTTAAGAAATATCGCCAGCACCAAATTGTCTGTTTTCTAGCAGTGCGTAATGACACACATTTCTGAGAACATGAAAGGTCTTCTGTAAGCTTTGTAATGTCAGAAGGGCAGTGTCAGGCAGGGAGGTGTGATTCAGATCTCCAATGAGAGGCAGCCATTGTCAGAGCTCAGAATCACACCCTTGTCTGCTCCTGTCTGACACCGCCCTCCTGACAGTACAGAGACTAAATAGCATATCAGGAACCAAAACTAACAGCACAGATTGCTTGGGAACAGTGGGGGCTACAGATAAAAATCCCAACTGTGTCAGGATCAATGATCAAATGATGTAAAGAGCTGGACTTGTTAAAGGTGGTGAAAGGTCCTCTTTAAGGCCAGGGTCCCACGGGCCGGAAATGCTGCAATTTGCCCACGGTGGAAACGCCGTGGGAAAAATCACAGCGTATTACAGTAACTGCAAAGTGGATGAGGATTCAAGCGAATCCCATGCCCACTTTGCATTTAAAATCGCAGCACGGACACACTGCGATTTCCAAAACCGTCGCAGCATGTCAATTATATCTACAGAAAGTCTGCGGAAGAAAACTCCGTAAACTTTCTGTTCAAAGCACTGTGGGAAGAGCTGCGATGCGTGCCAGCACTTTAGCGCTGTGGGTCATCCCGTGGGGCCTTAGCCTAAGGTTTTTTGTTTTTTTTTTGTAAATAATGTGTATATTAAACTTTTTAATTTAAATACAAAAACGAAAAACAAACAGTTCAGTATTTTGTACTTGCAACATTATTTGCAGTCTGTTGAGGCCATCTCTGTTACCAAGTACATTATCAAAATCTGTAAGATAACAAATTCCAGCACATGCAATGAGACAAATCAGCTGTCACAGTCCCAAAGTGGTTTTAAAAGCAAGTCCTTTAAGGTAAATTTGCATGTGCTAGTCTAAGGGTTTAAAAGCTTATAAGATGAATTTTCAGCCACAGAAAGCTTAGCGAGGGGGTCACCATAGGAAAGGTCATTACTTAATGCTGCACATGCTGGTACTGGTTTACAGAAGAAAAGACAACCAACAGAATGACCCAACAACTTGTATATCAGAACCAAACTTTACTGGACTCGAATGACAAATGCAGAATGGATTTTAGCATACCAAGCATCGCACCACTCCAAAACAACAACTTCAACACAAGTTTACACAAGTCGATGGGAAACACTTTTGTCCACCAATCACATTTACACCCACAGACTGAGTTCTCCGGGGGTTTGTGATGCAGTAGGCTGCTTCTTAGGACGATACTCACCAGACAAGAACAACATGTATCCGGACTGACGAAATCTCAAAAAAGTCTGAGGCCTTGTCCTGGTGTAACCTATATGTCATGCTGCAGCCAGAGTAGAGTCATTTCACAGCACACACCAAATAAGTCTCCCCGAGGTACAACCACATATCTGCCTATACTGTC
This sequence comes from Leptodactylus fuscus, assembly GCF_031893055.1. Classification (NCBI taxonomy): domain Eukaryota; kingdom Metazoa; phylum Chordata; class Amphibia; order Anura; family Leptodactylidae; genus Leptodactylus; species Leptodactylus fuscus. The sequence continues at coordinate 126,187,226 of NC_134270.1, read as the reverse complement.
AAGGGAAGATGGCAACCAATACACCAGATTTCAGAGCAATAACACAGTACACAAGAACACTGGTACAATGAGCAACCTGGTCAGTACAATGACCATACCATACCATACACCCAAGTATACAAACAAGGGTTACTAATCTAGTGGCACAGTGTAACAGTCATCCACCTAAGGCTGCTAACAATAAGATAATCATTTAATAGTCCCACCATGGGGAAATTCAATGTGCTACAGCAGCATGGATAATACAGTAATATATTCAAGAAAGAACACACACAAGCTCATAGCAGATAGAAAAGATACTAGGAGTCATAGCAACTAAGAAGAAAAGAAAGACTCAGGATCATTTAGTTCTCTGTGCGGAGTGATCTCCACTTAGCCTGATGTGGATTATACAGCCTGACTGCGGTTTGGAGGAAGACTCTCCGATAGCGCTCCTTGTCACACTTGGGGTGAAGCAGTCGGTCACTGACAGTACTGCCCAGTGCTATCACAGTCTCATACATGGCATAAGAGTTGTTCTCCAACATGGAGCTCACCACAGACAGTATCAATGTGGGTGGTCATATACCTATATAGATTCTATGTATATATTTTTGAGGATGTAGCATAGATTCTATATAGGTATATGTTTTGTTGTTCAGGGCAATCTTTTGTGGGTTTTTTTATACTAGTAGATGAGATTATTTGTAGGTCTAACAATATGGGTGGACCTACATCTATCTACAGTGGTAACATAAAAGAGCCTAGCCACACAGGACTTGTGAGGTCTAGCAGAGGACAACCTTTGTAAGGCTGCAGCACATCACTTGCTGTATGGGATTATTTTACACATAAACCATTATTTTATCCTAGTAATAATATGGTCACAATACCACAGTGGGACACTTATTACACTGACAACAGACACGCCACAACATTGAAGGCAAAGTTCATATGTGTTGAGCTCAGTCATTGACTGACTATGTGAGACAAGCCCAGATATATGTTTACTTTTCAAGGAAAAAGTACAAGGTGAAATACAGTTGCCTCCTAAGTGACCATTTCACTTAAATGGATAGAAAATAGACATATGACTTTGACACTTGATATCTGTTAGATAAAAAATGGACAATAATAAGATTAAGAAGAATGCCTTCCTAAAGACAGAATATGGAGGTCCACAAACCAGAAAAGTTCCTATCTGATTTTAAGAGCTCTTGTAGTTTGCAAGACTAACAGAGTAAGTGGCAAGAAGTTACTTGAACCTAAAGGGACCTATATACACTATATTGCTGTCTTCAGAACATGCTCATTTTGTCAGGATACAGCAAACATCTAATATGTATCGGGGTCTTCCCAATGTTCCTTGCCAGATGACATGAGTAGATAGCTGCAGGTATGGAAATCTGAAGCTCCAGACATTATCAATTTGCTGGAGGATCTACTCATGAATAAAGCCATTCCAGAGGAAATTTATTAGATTTCAAGACATCTATGCAACCTGATGCATAGAAAAGATATGGGGTTGGATGGGCCAAACACAATGTGAACAGAATCTAAGTGATTGCATGAGTTCTGATTTCTCAAACAGATAGACCGCCAAATGCAGCCATCCTCAGAAGCTAAGCAGGCGATGCCATGTGCTAGCCATTAGTGATGTTTATCCCATAATAACCACTCTGTTGAGTTTTGTCATATGAGGTTTGCAGCTCAATTGATACAAATAATACATAAGTGTATAAGTACAAACTACTGACTGTGCGTGACTGCTGCCAATACCGAAATACTGCACCATGGGTTCAGATTTACACTCGTGATTCTTGGGGGTATTTCCTTCCCATCTTGGACTATAAATGGGAGGATTTAAAGGGATTTCCCCGTGCCAGGAACTCAGCAAACAGCCTGATGGATGGGCACAAGTATACAGCAACTTCTAAGCTAAATTTCCATGATAGAGGATCATTTTTTGGCATGAGTCCCTGAGGTGTATGGAGGGCCAGTATTCAATAAGCAATGACGAGACTCAAACTGGAATGACTGCAAAACAATATGGAGTTTATTAAGGAGAATAAGCCCTTGCAAGGTCATGACAAGTAACAATGGGACCCCAGTAGACCATCTGCAGCTGAAAATAGAGATCATGAAAAGCTTGTTGTTATTTTCATTACACAAGTGACTATAGACATTTTTCATGATATCTGGTGAAGGGAGTACTTTGGGGTGCGATAAAATAAAGCAGCTTATCCAAGATTGTGGAGTTTACCTTTACAGCATGTGAGTAATACCTATGGAAATGCTGTGTAGGTATAATAGGGGCAGACGATCTGCAGAGGAAAACTCTGCAGACTTTCTGTCAAAAGTGCAGATGAAAAAACTGAGATTCTTTTCAGCAGCGGTTTTTTTTTTTTTTTGGCAGAAACCTGGTCTATGTTTTGGCTGGATTTATTGGCCTGAACTAGGCTCAGCTGCACTGAACATGCAGAGTTCAGTTCAGCTCAGTTTAATCCAGTTAATACATAGGCCGCAGGGGCGTAACTACCGTGGTAGCAGCAGTAGCAGCTGCCACAGGGCCCGGGCCATTAGGGGGCCCGGTGACAGCCGCTACCGCTGCGGTTTTTTTCAATAGGCAGTTACGGGCCCTATTCACTTGCCGATCCTGGCTGGGCCGGGATCGGCAAGTGACACCGCGGGCCCCACAGAGGCTATCATTATACTCGGGGGTCTTTGCAGACCCCCGAGTATAATGACCGGCGGATCGGGAGAGGTAATAAACATAAAACACTGTTACTTACCTCTCCGCGATCCTGCCAGGCCTCCGTCCTACTGCTGTCTGACGTCTCTGACGTCACATGAACCCGGCATGCTTCCCGGGTCATGTGACGTCCGACGTCATTAACGAAGGACGCGAGAGGAGGACAGCACAGCACAGGAGCCGGGGAACAGGTAAGAAGCAACAGTGGGGGTTTTTTTTAATGTTTTTATTCCCGATTTAGTCTCCGATTATTATACTCTGGGGTCTGAAAAGACCCCAGAGTATAATAATTGTTTATGGGTGTCCACAGAGGGACACTATTGGGGTTAACACTGTGTGCAGGGGACACTATAGGGGTTAACACTGTGTGTGCAGGGGACACTATAGGGGTTAACACTGTGTGTGCAGGGGACACTATAGGGGTTAACACTGTGTGTGTAGGGGACACTATAGGGGTTAACACTGTGTGTGCAGGGGACACTATAGGGGTTAACACTGTGTGTGTAGGGGACACTATAGGGGTTAACACTGTGTGTGCAGGGGACACTATAGGGGTTAACACTGTGTGTGCAGGGGACACTATAGGGGTTAACACTGTGTGTGCAGGGGACACTATAGGGGTTAACACTGTGTGTGCAGGGGACACTATTGGGGTTAATACTGTGTGTGCAGGGGACACTATTGGGGTTAATACTGTGTGCAGGGGCAAGTAAGTAAGGGACATAATAGAGTGCGGAGGAGGGGGTCAGTCGAGGTCTTCGGCGTCAGTTGGGATGGGGGGGGCCCCATGTCAAAAGTTCGCCACGGGGCCCCGCCATTCCTAGTTACACCACTGATAGGCCGAGTCTCTCGACCTGAATTCAGACATAGGCCCGGTTCACATCTGCGTTTGAGATTCCAAAAGCAGTACTTTTCTCTAAGCATGTTTCATGCGGAAACCACACAGACCTCATTATAGTCTATGGGGTCCATGTGGTTTCTTTGGTAAACGCTTTTTAATGTTTATAGGTTTCCATTCGGGGGGTTCCTAAGTGGACTTCCCCGTAACAGAAACCCAAACGCTGATGTGAACTAGACCATATGAATTGGGTCCATATAAGGGGGCATGTGCTGTGCAGCTCATTCCCAGATAAGTTAGTCTCAATGACTGATTGGTAGACTGGGGGGACAGTGAGTGCAGGTGGGATTCGTCTGGTTTTGTAGACAGCCAGAGCGAATACATGTATAAGGAAGTTCGGGCAAGAAGGTCTTAGGCTTCATTCACATCTGCTTCGGTAATCCGTTTGGGGGAGTCCGCATCGGGACCCCCGAACGGACTACCGAATGCATTGGCAAGTGGTGTGCAGTGAAAGCACACGGACCCCATAGACTATAATGGGGTCCCTGTGCTTTCCGCACGAAACATGTGGACAGAAAAGTAGTTCATGATCAATTTTCCTGTCTGCATGACTCGTGCGAAGACCATGCGGAAATGACGTCCATGTGCTTTCACTGCACACCGCTTGCCAATGCGTTCAGTAGTCCGTTGGGGCATGCGGACTCCCCCGAACAGATTAAAGATGTAGATGTGAATGAGGCCTTAGCACATAACAGTGATATACTGTCTTAAAGTGATAGGACATATTTACAATAACATGGCTGCTTTCTTCCAAAAGCAGTGCGACAACTGTCCATAGAATGCGTCTGGTATGACATCTAGGATCTATAAACTGAACATGGCTAAGCTGCAATATCATACATGATCTGTGAATAGATATGGCACCATTTCTAGAAGAAAGCGTTCATGTTTTGCTAATCCATACAACCAGTACAGTGTTCTGTAGACTTTCAGTACTATGGTGTCATGATGCTTAGTCACATAAGAGTTTTATAAGAAGAGACGTGTCAGGGGAGAGGAGACTATATGTGCAGTATATGAGTGGTAGAAGCAGTAGGGAAAGACAAGTAAATCTCTGTTTGGTTTTCCTTTCAGATCCCTAATCTCATTAGCAGATTCCTGAGACTGCAGACGCCCTGCAGGCGGCACATGTTTTAACCATACGCTAGCCAGCACTATGCTGCCACAAGGACAAATAGACCGTTTACATTTTTTCATCAAAACTGTGTCGCCGCAGAGAGGCAGAAGACGCACATGGCGGTCACTTTGTAACCCATTCAAGTGAATGGGTTTGAAAACTGACTGCCGGGTTTCCATCTCCTGTCCAGTTTCTCGGGGCAAAAGACGGAAACCCGCCGGAATGGCTAAAGCAGAGAGTGGGCGCAGATGTGAACCAGCCCTTAGTTATATATATGTTGTTGACTGAGCTCATTTAGGCCGGAGCCCCACGTTGCGAAAATGTTGTGATTTGTCTGCAGCGGAAAGGTTGTGGCAACAACCATTGCGTTTTACAGTACCTGCAAACTAGATGGGATTCTGGCTAATCCCATCCACACACTGCAGAAAAATATCCGCAGCTGAAATGCTGCGATTTATAACACCGCCACATATTTTGTAAATCACAACATATCAATGATACCTATGGAAATGTGTCATTCTGTGTAGATATAAAAGAGACAGAAAATCTGCAGAGGAAAACTCTCTGGACTTTCTGTGAAAAATGCTGCGGAAAAAAACGTAATTCATTACTGCCACGATTTGTGCCTGTGGCCTGCTACGTGGGGCCTTAGCTTTAATGTTATTATACTGGCACCAGTGGCTAGGAAACATTATATTCCAGAGGCATAATATTAATTGAATATATCTTTACCCACTCAAAAGCCACCAGGATACAACCCACTAGTACGGCTTAAGTTTTTCCATTCACAAAGACTGACTATACCTATGTCATATCCTGGACAAAGGTCACTTCTGCTAGGTAATGCAAACACAAAGGTAAAGTCTGTCAATGACATGAAATAATTGTCAAACATAAATCTTTATAGAGTCAGGCAGGACAGGAAAAGAACTACTAGCACAGCTGGTCTTAGGGAGTAACAATAGAATTTAACTTGCCCCAAATGTAAGCTGACCGATGAAGGTTTACTGCCTGCAGACATAAAACTGCTGAATAATTTTCTACTTCTATCATAGAAACACCCGTGCTAGGTACTTATGCATTTTTTTTATGCTTGATCACATTATATGATCAAAACTCAATGACCTAAGACTAACATCATCTATTATCAGAAACTCCCATATCCAAGACTTCTCCTGAGTTGCACCACTTCTCTGGAATGCTCTATCCTGGACAATCAGATTAACTCCCAATTTCTACAACCTCAAGTGCAAACTAAAAACTTATCTTTTCAGACAGGCCTATCACAATTCCTAATGTAAACCCTTCCACAGTAAACGAAACCCTTCTGCAATCCCTTTTGTAACTCTACAGCGGCAGCATGCTTTACACCACTCCATCCTATACTTTATCATTGTGCTTGGCAATGTAAGGCTCTGTTTTCACAGAGTAACGTGCCACTCATTTATACACGTATACATGTGTCAGAGCACGGCGCTTCAAAACAGATCCCATTGATTTCAATGGCTGCTGGCTTACGCGCGCTACACATTGCAATCAATGGGAGGCTTTGTAACCCATTGATTTCAATGTGTTACGCGCGTTAAGCCAGCACCCATTGAAATCAATGGGATCTGTTTTGAAGCGCAGCGCACTGACACGTGTATACGTGTCTAAATGAGCGGCGCGTTACTCCATGAGAACAGAGCCTAAGGCTTGCATGCAGCTGCTCGGTCATGGAAACCATGTCATGAAGCTCCTGCTACAATTTTTAGGCTAATGTTGATGCCAGAGGTTTGCATTCAACATTGGATTTGCACTGGTGAATTTTATGCAATATGTGCCTGTGCAATCAGTGATCCACTCTGTAAGGCTATGTTCACATTACCGTTATAGGGGTCGGTTGTTCTCATCCGTCATAGGATATTGATAGTAGTAAACTAAAGCACACTAAATAGTTGTTTGAAATCCCAAATATGAGCCCATACAGAATAAAAGTGATGTCTTTAGTTAATTTCTCCCAACACAAAAAGTTTTCTGACAGTGATTGGGTGCTAGAAAGGGTTACTGGCGATGCTATAGCTGGGTGTTGGGTGGTGAAGGTGATCCTATGAAGGCCATGGAAGTTCTTATCAGCATGGAGGCTGCACTATAAGCCTCTATCTGAAATGTCTCCCATGTCTGATTTTCTGCGAGGTCAGCTTGTGACGGGAGCAATGAGAAATAAATTATAGGCATGCTGTGCTGATCATGGTCGGCTATGGCAGTCTGGATTGCAAGCTCTGCTGCGCATGGACAAGGATACTCTGTGTTTGTTGATCTTATTATTGAGCTATGACTCCTGCATTGTTAGAACCACCCTGTCAAGTGTTTGTACAGCTCAACTTTGTATGTATTGGCCTGTGACTAAAAAGCAGTGTTTGTACTGAGATCCTGTGTCCTGGAGCACTTGTACGGTGGTCTGGAGGAGGGATCCATGGGCATACAAACAGCTATGTTGGCCATAGTTGTTATAGAGGTATCCACTACTCAGCTATAAAGATATATACTTAAGGTGACTGTTGTGATCAGTAAGGGGTTCCCCGCTATAACGTTCCAATACTGCCTAAGCAACCCACTGGTCTCTATTTCCCGATCTCTTCTGACCCCTAAGAAATGCCACTCAGCCATTGCCGGATAGTGGAGGGTCAGCGTTGTAGGAAAGTGACCGGCTCAGTGATCATTCCCTGTGTGCTATAAGGGATCAGGAAATAGAGACTGGTGGGAGACCCCTTTAACAAAACTTTCTAACAAAAACAAACCTTAGACATGATATGACAGCTGACCAAATGATATTTCGGATATTTGTCTTTTTAGGCTTTCCTACTGATGTATACATTCAGCCCAGGTACAACCACACACCTTGGGCGCCGACTAGTTCAAACCGTATTTTTCTGATCAGGAGAAAGTTATGTTATCCCCCAAGCTATAAACATGTTAGAAAACATAATGGCTGCTATAGGGCCCAACAACTAAAGGGTCCCATTGTCACTGAGCGCTAGGGTGCAGTTAGTAACTATGGATGATGGAAGGGGATGTAGAAAACTGAATGTACCGCCAATACTTTACTAGGACACTATAAAGCCTGTATGTGACATCATTCTAAATACTTTCTTCATATTCTGTGATGTCACAGTGTACACGGCGATTTTTTTTGTGTGGACATTATTCCTATATTGTTATATTACTGTGTGCATTATACCCAGGGACGGATTATAATATAGATGAAATGTGTGGTTACCTCGGGCCCGAGGCTGCAAAGCGGCCCAGCTTCAAGGCGGCCCCCTATTATAATCCAATCTTGTAATCAACTGTATTGGCATCTGAGCCACTAAGGTACCATATATTGAGTAGAGGGTACACTAAGGTACACTACAATGCATGGAGTGGCCCCATCCACGAAGTATAATGTCCCTATACAATGGAGACACCGGAGTAGGCTGGAGAAGTCAAGGTGATGTCATTGTTGCTGGGAGAGGGAATGAGGCAAGGACAAGGAATAGCATTGATGCTCTCTGGCCGAAAAACAGGTTCCAATGCTTTGTTACTCAATTTGCGTAAGAATTAAAAGCAGTTTTACAGTTAAATGAAGTGGTGAAAAACTAACTCTAGCACTGTGGTCAGGCCATGAGCACTACCAGGGACTGTGGTTTGTCTAGTAACATTTCTGCTACTGATGGACCCCCTTGAAGTGTCTCTGCCCCATTGGGGGACGACTGTATCGTACTGTGTTCAGATGACTATGATGCTCGGAATCTGGGTCTCCAGACAAGGTCCAGGCCAGAAAGTGGTCAAGGCCGATATCTGTAATTTCTAATTTGTTGTACAGCCACAAAATGCGATTAGGATATAAAGTGATATAGATGTGAATACATTTTCCAGTCGATAAAGTGTCACATTTCCCTGACATTACTATCAAACTGTAGTCAAAGGTCAACACGTCGATTAACCTAGAAATATCTGGATTATATTTACATTGTAGGCATCACCTCTTTACTGCCGATCACCTACAGTATACATATACGGGATGAGTAGTGGGCATATTTGTGTTGTTGCGCGCTTGTTGCGAGCTGCAGGTTGTTTTGTTACTCTTCAGGACGTACCATCCTATGTTATTATGTAGCTGGCTCTGATTAGGGACGTACAAGGATATAATAAGAAGGACAACACCGTCCTTGTGCCATATAAAAGGCCCATTGTTCCCTTCCATAGGAAGGTTTATGTATGATGAGTATACTTATATAATAGAGAAAGACCCCTTCTGTCCATGGCTTGTTTCTGGTACTGCTGCATTCAGTTTGAGCCCCCCACCCTGTATATTTCATGACATATTGATATATAATCTCTTATATTAACTTATAGTAACATTTATTTACTTTCATACTTCGAAGCGGTAGAGCCATGTGTTTTATCTTACATGTGTTTTATCTAGAATCTGCTGTATGCAGTAATGGCCCCCACATATCACAAGTGCAGGGATTGACTATAAGCCAAAAAAAGATTCTGAAAATATCATATGTGACATTATACATAACTAAGATAATACTGAGCATGAAAATATATTGTCTACTGGATTCTGTATGTCAATGAACATCTTTTCTCTTTCTAGATCAGACGGCGCAGACCTACACCGGCCACCCTCTTCCGGGTCTCTGATCCGCAGTCACCAGGTAACGATGTATCATATCAAGTGCTGTAAATATAGATAGATGACTGGTTTTACAGCATCCATGACTTATATGATGAAACCATTATGGATCCTGCAGAATCAATTTTATTATTGCATTGTAATGGATCCCATTATAATGAAAACATCAGCTCAGGGATCGGGGATGGCCTTATGGATGGTTCCTTGTTCAGCTGCTTCTGTTGGCTGTTTTGGTACAGTTGTGAGGTGTAAGCTGACCTTTACCTTATCCATAAGACAGGTCACCATTATCAGTCCAACAACTGGCCCCTCATAGATTAGCTGTTTGAAGCTCTTACAGGTCGAGGATGTCTTGTTCAGTAGTCACATAGCCCGTTGTAGCTCAGTACTATTCAAGTGAATGAGGCTGAGCTGGAACACTAGCAAAGCTGCTCTACAGTGTATGGTGGTGTGCTTGGTAAGCAGTGAAGAGGCTGCAGTGCTTGTTTGGACACTATGGCCAAGAGCTGAATAGTGGGGGTCCTGAAAGTCAGTCCCTAACTGATCTGATAAGAATAGACCATGACTATCATAGTCCTGAAATCCCCTATCAGGGTCCATTCACACGGAGGAAAATGGTGAGGAATTGGTGTGGAATTTCAGCTCTGAAAAAAAAAGCCTCCCATTGACCTCTGCTAGAAGAAAAAGGAACCCAATGAAGTCAATGGGAGGCTTTTTTTTCCACCGCTGAAATTCCACACCAAATTCCTCACCATTTTCCTCCATGCAAATGGACCCTAACGTAGACAATCAGGTAAGCAGATTGACACAGGTTTGGTATTTCAAGTACTAAGCTTTTGGCTATCATGGCAAATTCACGTCTCACTTCCAGATGAATGACAAGCATATAATACAGTTGTGCCAAGTACCCCATGGCAGTAGCTGCTTCATGCAACTACTCTTCACCCTGGTTAATATATATGGGGATCTCAAATAGAAAACCTCCCTCTAGGACAGAGGTCGTGACACCCGACACACATGCCAAGAGTGGCACACGAGCCCTAACCCCCTGGCACAGCAGCCTCTGTGCTTTATCCCCGATGATCTCTCTGCCCCATTCTGTCAGCCTCCGCCACCTGTATGCACCAGTCTCATCCAAAACTTGGCAGAGGACCATCCCTTATGATTTTGGGGTATTTTTTACTTGAATGATCCTATATACAAATGAATTGCCTCTATTGATATAATGTATATGACCAGCTGTAGTAGAAATAACCAATTATGAGAAACCAAAGAGTAAACTTTAAAGTGACAATGGTAGATTATTCTCACGGTTTACTTATGGCTGTCATCATGCAGTCTCTAATCTATGAAAGCTGGTGTTCTGTATGCCAATCTTAATTCCCTGACTGGCATAGATGGGTTGGTAAATTCCCTCCATTATATATCCTTTTCTGACCATACAATATGATAATACAGAACAAATAATAATCTGCCATACTGTTCATATAAGATTAAAGGATTTTTTTTTCTATATTTATTTTTTTACAATTTTTTTTTTTTTTTTTTTGTGAAATTGCTTTTTATGGGGGCCAGGAAAAAAAAATACTTGAGCCAAAAATGTCCTGTATATAAAAATATGTATTTTTTTCCTATATAATATATAGCAACATAATGAGTTTTTTTTTACCCTCTCTCTTTTGTCTACTCTTTAACCTTACAGATGATGATCCCACATTATATCAGGTAAATATTTATTCATTTCTATCGCAATGTGCTTTTTACAGATAAAAGAGAGACTATAAAACTCTTAAGAAACAACTCAGCCCCACTCACTATACCGCAATATCAGACACATGAACAAGGGCAGTATATGTGGTATGATTATATAGAAATGATCTTAATATGTAGTACTTGATGTGGAAGCCATCTTGTTCTGTTCCTTCCACACAACTGTCGGGGGAAAATCATAATACCCCAGAGATATGCTGTCTGTAAAGGAAAATTAATTAACAGGCCAAGATCGGCCTCCGCCATCTTAGCCTGGAGAACCACAAGACACATGGTGGTCGTGTATCAAAATGGATTCTGGTTTAATGGTGGCTAGAACAAAGTATATATCACATGGCATAGACAGAACAGGATTGGCTAGTATAATTAGCATACATCCATTGGTGGAGAAGTTTGTAACAATAGCCCTGATGCATATCTATTGGATAAGAAACTGGAGAGAGGACACACCCCCCTGAGGACTCTAAAATGGAGTCTTGTGAGCACATGGTCTGGTGACCGCATGATCACACAAAATGGCGGCCATCAGCACATGTCTCAAATACACATCCTAGATGTCTATCTCATGGTATTCTAAAGACAATAGACATCCTTGTTGGAGACAATTAACTTAATTACCCTTCTCTTGTCCCTTTATCTTAAAAAGGGTCTTTGGTCTTTGATCCTTTCCTAACAATGCCCGTGGTTCCTGCCGAACTGTCTCCATTTTAATTAGTTTCTTTGTAAGATAGCATCACCCAATACACAGAGCATAGTATTTACATAACCAGTCTGGCAAGATCCAAACTGCATCTCTCTGGGAGAGAGAGATGGACAGATAGAACCATCTCAGCCCCCACCTCTATACACAATTTTTCATAAGATATTATTGTTCCCCCACAATTCCCCCATTAAGACATTTATTATTTTTCATATCAGATGAGTACGTTCACTTAGTTCCCTAAATGCCAGCCCTGCTGGATTCCCCATCTGATATTTTTTTTTTATAAATGTCTACCACTTATATCTATCTTTATCATAACATCTATTAAAACATATCAAAATTAACTTGAAAGAAAATACTATATACACAATATGCCCATGGCAATTTGTACAATGTTTTGCCATATCCCCATTATCCTTTTAGGAAAGCAAAACAAAAAAAAACAAACAAATAATGTCCATTTCTTCATTCCTGCCGTGATTCAGGAATCTTTGTATAATGGGAAGCAGGTATCCTCCAATTTGACGGAGGTGGCAGTTGTCATCAGCACTTGGGAGGGGCCGTCTTTCTGATATGTCTTTTCACTATCACTCAATTACCACCTGCAAGCTATGTGCTTCTGGAAAAAATCAAAAGATCAAACAGGGTCTAGAATAGAAGAAAACGCCTGTTCATGTGTTACTTTCAGTCTTTGACACAAGTTCTGGACATAGCTGGCAGTACTTCTCATACTTAAGTTGTGAAGTCTGGGGAAAATACAACCCTTAGTGTAAGCACCCTTCCATAAAGCACCTTGAGTGTGCACTTGAACCTTTTCTACTTTGCCTGAACTCTGCTCAATCCCCAATACATACATTATTTTATTCATTATTTCACCTGTGAAATGTGTCCCTCTATCAGACTCTGTTATCTCAGGTATCCCCAATCTACACACAAGCTCAGATATCAATTTCTTGGCAGTTACCTGCGTTGTTGCTCGGCTGATCCAACCTGAGAACAAAATACACACAGACCAACACATATTTGTACGTTCAGATTCAGGCAATTGTATGTAATGGATACAGGAGTTTTGGTGTGCATGCGGTGTGTCTTAACTACCTGTCCTGGATTGTGTAGAGCACATATGTGACATGCTTTTATGTGATTCCCTGCAGCCCTTCCAAAACCTGGGGCAAACCATAGTTTACCCACTAGTGACTCCATGGCATTTCGAGAGGCATGCACCTTACCGTGGGCCAAACCAGCCATTTGGGGGTATCTATCCCCCATTTTCACATTCTGTTCACATTCTCTGGCACCAGCCTTTGTCCATTTCTCAATTTCCTCACCATTCACCTAAGAGTACAGCCCCTTGGGGTCTGCTATTTTTCTCACCTGGTTGAGACCCTTCCATGGTAGTAGTACCGCTGCTCAATCAGCCTTCTCATTTCCAATACTCTCAGGGTCTCTTCCCTTTGTGTGAGCTCTGACTTTCACAATTGCCAACTGCTTAGGGAGCAATATGGCCATATCTCAACTGACTTACTAAGTTTCCTTTCTTAATTGGCTTGCCCTGTGCCATCAGGAAGTTCCTGGACCTCCATATTGGACCATAACCATGTGCAATGCCAAAAGCATACCAGGAGTCAGTGTAAATGTTTGCTGTGCTATCAGGCTTCTATAAGGTCAGCCTCTTATACTGACATGTGTGGTGGAAGGGCTTCTTATACTATGGTGTCATGTATAATGACTACAGCATACCCTGTATTCAAATTTGCCTTTTTCTGTTAGGTACCTGGAACCGTCCACAAACATATCATAGTCAGGATTCTCCAATGGGGCGTCAGTGACATGACTGAAGCCGCCTCTTCTGAGAGGGAGTTTAAAAATATCTCATCTACTAATATCTCATTATCTACTCCCCCTTTGAATCATGAACTCCTACTGGTATAAGAGTTGCAGGATTCAAAAGTCAAATAACGCTGAAATGAGATGTTTTGAGGAGGATTGTTGAGCAAATTTCATGTTGCTCTATCTTGCCAAAGAAATATGACATCTGTCTATCTGTGTGAGGATTGCCTTACCACCGTTCTGATAGAGGAAAACACATCAGGTTCATGTCTGTCTATCTGTGGCACAAAGAATAAAAAAAAAATTAAATTATCAACATATCACAATAATATTCACTTAATCTCCCATAAAACATTTGTCTAATCTTTTTCATACACTGGTGGTTTTTGCTATCACTTCTTTTAGTTAAGGTGATAATAAGAGACACTTCTAATTAGATTTCCAGTGTCTCACTTTAAGCTACACAGGGCAATACAATACTCTATTTACCCTTTAGCCATTATACAATAGGACTTTTGACACTAATTAAGACACTAATTAAGACATTCTGTTGTTTAAGGGTCCAGCCATTGTAAGTGGCTGGCTGGCTAAAACTTGCCAAACCTGTATTCAGACTTATTTATACAATCCTAAGTAAATTCAATTCTCTACAACTTCTAATTATTTCAGAATTACAACTAATTCATTAAATACTCAAAATATATCAGCAGGAAAGGCAAAAACTTTAAGGGATCAATCTATCTCCCCCTCCCCCGTCATAACAAGAATTTATACACAAAAACACATTACAGAGCAGATATCCGAGTGCCTTCTGATCTACTTAGTCAGATGTCTATCACCTTGTAGCAAACAATGCCGCAGAAATACCACTTTTGTTTTGCAAAACTAGGATTTATCTTTACCTGCGTGTACATATTAAGATAGCTCACATGCATTGCCTACCCCTTTATGGTGCCTAATCCCATATCAGAAGGATCATCTAAATAACAATGACTAAGTACATCTCATATTTACCAAAACACACATATATGTATTCAGCAATGGAAAGAAACTCATATCTACTTGTCACCACCCTCTGTGGGACTATCAGCATTCAATTTCTTCATCTGCTCCCTGTGGAGACTAAAAATGTAACAATACAAACATGGACAAACAGAGCATGTGCATATAGCAAACACATGTAACCTGTACATATACTTGACACACATATGGGCCCATTCATTTCCATATATACATGCATACTTCACACTGGAGCTCCAGACACACACACATCCATTAAATCATAAAGATTATGATAAATTATTTTCCTACAAATAATCACAGGGTTAGTTATAATTCCTGCACAGCTGAATATTGAGGAAAAATAAACAAACATGTCATTAGATGGCTTCGACTTCTTATCAATGTGTATATCACTGAAAAATAAACATAATAATGATTATCTAAAATTTATGCCATTTATCGAATTCTAAAGACATTAAATATGATTTAAACAGCCAATACTGATACCAACATTACATATTAATATCTTTGTGCAGTTTTTGAATATGTCTATGGCAAACCCCTCTCTTCTAATTACCACAGATGTTCAGAACCTTTTAAACTATATTTGAGGTTTCGCCTTAAGGGCCAACTGCCAGAATTTTAACATTTTTCTTTCTGAGATTCCAATCAAAGTTTTTACCACTGTTACACAAGGTTTAAAAATCAAATACTGGCATTTCTAAAAACAGCTTAAATTATACAGTTACAAATTGTTAAACCATATATTCATAATTCTCCATACATTATACCAATGATGTTACATCGTATCACTCATAGCTGAAATCTTAGCTAACTGCCGTGTCTCCCCTCCCCCCTTCTTGCTACCAAACCTGTATACCATGATACCTCTGCTGTGGATATATACGAGTCACACTGGGGGGAGGGGCCTGACCTTCATCATCACTCACATGGCACTAACAACACAATGCCATGTGCAGAATGCATTGATCTTTTAACTGGACTGAGTGTGTGTCCACTATGCATTTCCTTACACTAAGGAAAATATACACACACTTAATACCTTATTTCTGTAACCATTCCTTACTTAATTTGTTTTTCCAACTATCCAATATCTTATCAGCAGTTTCTCACCTCCATTTCTAACTGCTCTTTCCTTAAACTATCTTTTGGGTTGATTTCCATACTGGCTGACTCTGCACTCCCCCCATTCTGTTCTTCAATCAGAGCTTATTCCTCTTTGTAACTTATGCTCCTGTATCTGTCCTGCATGATCTAATCTCCATTGGTTCCCAACATTTACTATCAAACAATCCTATCTTAGGAACCCCTGCTCTCTTAAGGATTTTTATTTATTTATTTATTTTTTTCCTTTTTCTTTTACTTGGGCGGCAACTTCTCTCTCTCTCTCTTTCTATTAGTTCATATGGGGTGTACCCTATCTCAGAGGGTCCCTTCCCCATACTAGCTGATGGCCAGTCAGCTGTGAGCTTCCCACCCCTCTAGGGCAATTAAGACAATAGAGGGTCACTCTTGACTACTCGAGGGTCATACATACTGACCTCTCTTAGTGGGATCTCCCAAACAGTCACTCTGTTTTCACTGAACTAATCTCTAATGTACAAGTTTCCGGTATCTGTGCTCAAGGCAAAACCTATTCTGAACACCCCTGAATCTTTACACGTACTTGCGCGGATTCTACTCAGTCCTTAGTGTTTAAACAAGGACTTTTCAATCACTCAGTATTAAGGATGGAGACTGACTCTCCCTTCTATGCCTCCCTATACACTTTATAACAGATGTATCAATCAAATGACAGCATGGACAGTATACAAAGAATGAGGTATAACATTCCCACCCCCTTTACAGACAATATATTCTACTGGTTCTTCCGAGCTATATAAAAATGGCGTTGATTTTATACTATATGCAGCACTAACCTCACTTATCAACACACAGGATCCGGGACACGTAGGAACTCAGATTAATTATTTGGTAAAGCAAACGCTTACCTTTCTTTCAGCGCTGATTTATTCATCTGAGGTCCTCCGTGCCCGTCTCCAAATCGGTTGGTGAGTGGATCAGTACACTATCGGCTGCACATCAAACGATCATCAACGCCCCACGTTGGGCGCCAGTTTCTGTCGGGGGAAAATCATAATACCCCAGAGATATGCTGTCTGTAAAGGAAAATTAATTAACAGGCCAAGATCGGCCTCCGCCATCTTAGCCTGGAGAACCACAAGACACATGGTGGTCGTGTATCAAAATGGATTCTGGTTTAATGGTGGCTAGAACAAAGTATATATCACATGGCATAGACAGAACAGGATTGGCTAGTATAATTAGCATACATCCATTGGTGGAGAAGTTTGTAACAATAGCCCTGATGCATATCTATTGGATAAGAAACTGGAGAGAGGACACACCCCCCTGAGGACTCTAAAATGGAGTCTTGTGAGCACATGGTCTGGTGACCGCATGATCACACAAAATGGCGGCCATCAGCACATGTCTCAAATACACATCCTAGATGTCTATCTCATGGTATTCTAAAGACAATAGACATCCTTGTTGGAGACAATTAACTTAATTACCCTTCTCTTGTCCCTTTATCTTAAAAAGGGTCTTTGGTCTTTGATCCTTTCCTAACAATGCCCGTGGTTCCTGCCGAACTGTCTCCATTTTAATTAGTTTCTTTGTAAGATAGCATCACCCAATACACAGGCAAGATCCAAACTGCATCTCTCTGGGAGAGAGAGATGGACAGATAGAACCATCTCAGCCCCCACCTCTATACACAATTTTTCATAAGATATTATTGTTCCCCCACACAACCATTGCTGTACAGCCGTAATAACAAAATATTTTGTGTCGCCTTCTATTTATCAGAGAATCTGGCAGTGAGAGGGTTAAATTTAATTTGGCTTATTAAGCAACTAAACAGGTATAGTTCACCCCCCCCCCTTTCACATAGACTGTGCTCCTGCCCTCCCTCATGGGGTGAAAATACGTAATGGAATTTGTGATGAAGGGGGGAGGGGGGATGTTGAAATTCAGAGGAGTGAACAAAAGGGTTTATTTAAAGCGTAGAACGTTCTGCTCCAAAATCACAGTGAGTATGACCTCAAAGGCAAAGCAAGGCCACCTGAGGAACGGTGTGGGGGTGGCAGTGGCTAAAGATGAAAAACTTCAATTGTGCTCTGTATTTTCTGGCTGAGAGTCACCTAAAGATCAGCAGATATGGATATCAGTCACTTTTGCACATTTGGAAGTTCATTTCTGTGTTTGCTTTGCACAATCATTTACAATATAAGGCTGGTTTCAGGGGCAGTAGTGCAGAGGCATATAGGTGTCCGTATTATAGCTATACCCCTACTGGAGAATACGCACACTAATCTGAAGGGTATCTTACATCTCTTATAACATAACATTTTTTTTTTCTTATGTAGATTGTGAGCCCCACATAGAGCTCACAAAGTACATTTTTTTTTCCCTATCAGTATGTCTTTTTTTGGAATATGGGATGGAAATCCATGCAAACACGGGGAGAACATACAAACTCCTATTTTGCCCTTGGCGGGATTTGAACACCAAGACACCAGTGCTGCAAGACTGCAGTGCTAACCACTGAGCCACCGTGTGACCCAGTGGCATAACTAGGAATGGCGGGGCCCCGTGGCGAACTTTTGACATGCCCCCCCCGACCGACGCTGAAGACCTCGACCAACTGACCCCTACCACCGCCGCCACCCCCCGCGCATTTCTGCACACACTATATTGGCCCCCATATTGGCCCCTGCACACAGTATTGTGTCCCCATAGTGGCCCCTGCACACAGTATTATGTCCCCATAGTGGCCCCTGCACACAGTATTATGTCCCCATAGTGGCCCCTGCACACAGTATTATGTCCCCATAGTGGCCCCTGCACACAGTATTATGTCCCCATAGTGGCCCCTGCACACAGTATTATGTCCCATAGTGGCCCCTGCACACAGTATTATGCCCCATAGTGGCCTCAGTACACAGTATTATGTCCCTATAGTGGCCCCTGCACACAGCATTATGTCCCTATAGTGGCCCCTGCACACAGCATTATGTCCCTATAGTGGACACTCATGAACAATTATTATACTCTGGGGTCTTTTCAGACCCCAGAGTATAATAATCGGAGACCCAAGGGGGGGATACAAACATAAAAAACTCTCTTACTTACCTTTCTCCCGACTCCCCTCCTCTACGTCGGCCATTTTCCGGGACGTCATGTGTCAGGGCCCTGCGTCGCAGGTCATATGACGTCACGCAAGTAGGCCGAAGCCTGCGCGGAGCCTGGAGAGGTAAGTAACAGTGTTTTTTATGTTTCTTACCTCTCCGGGCCTCCGATCGTTATAATCGGGGGTCCGAAAAGACCCCCGAGTATAACAGTGCTTGTGGGGCCCGCGGTGTCACTTACCGATCCCGGCCCCTGCCAGGATCGGTAAGTATATGGGGCCCGTTACCGGCTGGAATAATTCCAGCCGGTAACGGCCTATTAAAAAAAACAAAAAACGCAGCGGTAGCGGCTGTCACCGGGCCCCCTAATGTCCCGGGCCCTGTGGCAGCTGCTACTGCTGCTATCACGGTAGTTACGCCACTGGTGTGACCCCTCTCTTAAACCATAACTTTGACACTGGTGGAAAACATTATATGTTGGGGTAGAATAAAGGGTTTAAGAGGAACCTATCACATAGCTCTCAACCAGCCCCGATCCAACGGGGGAAGATGAAGGGGGGCATTAAGCTGGTGGCAGTTGCCCCATAGTTTAGTGTTCCCCTCCAGCTGCCCCAGTTTAATGTCCCCCTCTAGTTTCCGCCAGTTTAAAATGGGGCATAAATAGAGGGAATTAATACTGTAGGGCAATTGGAGAACACTATAATATAGGGGCATATAGTGTTAAGGTGACTGTAGGAGGCACATGGATAAATGAATGAGAATAGACTCTTTCTGTCCTTTGATAATTGGGAGGTATGCTATCACCATACAAATGTTGTCTAGTCTACCAAGCCATTTATAGAGAAGGAGGAGCAGAGTAGATTGATATATAGTTTGGTGTAAAAACATATTGCATAACATGTAACCTAGTGATGAAATTTGTGACTATTCTATGATCAGGAGACCAGTCGGTGGTCTCAGTCAATGATGATAAGCTTCCATATATGAAATGGTACACTTATGTCATTCACCAATTAGCCACCCGCTTGACTATTACACCCAGAATGAGCAGAGATTTAATGGGGTTTTCCAGGGAGTTAACCTTAACCTATATCCTCCAGTGGTTTATTTAACCTGCACCATGGGACCATGCACTTGTTCCAGAACCAGCACCCACTCCCTGGGTTGCATTGCCCCTTCTCCTGTTTCACCTGTACTATGGGGGATTGGCAGACTACAGTAAAGTGAGCCCCATAGCCTGGTAACTGCCTGTGAAAATGGGAGAGATGGGAGAGACATAGTGACCTGGGGGCTGGCTGCTAGTTCTGATCACATGACCCAGGTTTGGAACCAACCTGGAACCCCCAGGTCCAGGTTGAGTAAATCCCAGAGGAAGTACGGTAAGTTGAATTAAACTCTCTTTAAATAAATAAAATACTAATTCTAATTATTCTCTACCCACAAAACAATATATCAATCTGCTCAGCACTTCCTGCTCTATACCATGACATTTTATTAACCTATCTTACTTTCTTTTTGGAGAAAACAGGCTCTAAACTTCTCCCTAGCAACTATATGTTGTACAGGAGATCTGTAGGGATTGTGAGCTTTATATGCAGCAGTACATACAGAATATAAAAATCACATTCCTGACTCTGTTTTTAACTAGTGATTGAATTCTTTAAAAAAGTGAAATGATAGAATTTAAGGTAATAAGTGTAAAGGTAAGGACCAGTCTATATGCCAACCCTTTATATTATACCTTGTAGCATATAGAGCTGCTCTATTTACTGCCTTTCGGGTCAGCACTTGTCAGATCGAGAAGGACTTGGAGAAGTGGTAGTCTCTTTAAGACCCATCTACAGGAATGCTTTACTTGGTGGTTGGAGGTCCTCATGTGAAGGATGACAGATTTCAGAGGTGGAAAAAAACATATACACACCTTATTACATACCTTGCATTTTCTATGTGCCTCCATAAGCTTCAAAGTATCTAGTATTGCCACAAGCAACATAAAAACCTTATATAACTGCAATCCAATAACACTGGCCGCATAGTTGCAACTAATGACATTAGCAAGTGACGTATTTTACCAACAATGTATGCTATACAGAATGTCCTACAGATGACTGATAACATAAGTGGATAATATTCACCCTACTATATATTGTATTGTATTTCTATGTACATTATTTATGGGACAAATCTGGTATGAGTGATACTTTTCCCTTTAAACTTGCAAGCATAGTAGTGACCTTTGTCCGCCCCCTGCCTGTGAACCTTCCTTGTTCCCATCAGTCCGAGCTCCATACTGTAAGAGACCGCAGCGGGCTGTCTCTGAACTTCTGTAATAACAATTCACCCTTTCACACCGGAATGACCCACAGCAGCGCAGCACATATGTACTTGTGAGGTCAAGTTCCCAACGCAACATGACGGAACTGCTGAGCAATCTCATTCATGTCAGCAGGCATGCATTACTGGAAAGGTGCTCAAGAAAGTTCTGAGAAAGTCCAGAAATTGTTCACAGGTGCAAAAACACTCCATGCTGCTTTAAAAAGATATCGTAAGAAAACATTTGGATATGAAGTCCAAACTTCTTAAAAAAGTTTGCTTTAGAAATATTCGCATTTTAACCTGTTTCACCGAAAATGATCATCTGGCAGCCTCTTGCCGCCATGTCCATTTACCTAAGCCAAACAGCAGTGACTGACAGGGGATCTCAGTTTACCCCTTTCCTTAAGGTCGTATTCACACAGTAATGAAAAAGAGTTTTTGCAACATCCACCACACAGCAGTTTTGAGAACACACTGATTTTAAAGTGTCTATTTACATGACCAGTCTTTTGACTGACTGTCAAGAAAACTGTCATGGCCACACAGACCCAATAGAAATCAATGGATCCATTTTTAACTGATGTAAAACAGATCAGTGGGTTTGATCAAAAAACAAAGACCAAATAAATTCATTTATTTCACTGGAATTTAAAAACTGATTCAAAACATATGACACCCAAAAATAGAAAAATGGAACAAAACATATGCAATACAGCAGTTAAAAACTGACATAAAAGTTTGTTTTTAATGGCTGTTCCATATGTCAAAAATGTCTCTGTAATGTGAATTAAGCTACATTCACACAACTGTGACTAATGGCTACGTGACGTCCGTTTTCTTTTTTAACAGACGTCACACAGCAACATTAAATTCAATGTCAGTAAATGAAGGTTGCTCATATTTTATGCGTTGAAAAAAACAGATGCCCCTTAGGTGCAGGATGGTTGTAAAAAATTGATGTTTTTCATGGCAATTTGGCACCTTGGTCGTGTGCAGTTCAAGGCCAGGGTCCCCGCACATTCCTGCACACAGTATTATGCCCCATAGTGGTCCCTGCATACAGTATTATGCCCCTAGTACCCCCGAGTATAATAATCGGAGACCCAGGGGAGGATACAAACATAACTGATGTCGGCCATCTACAGTGATGGACGGAACGTCACGTGAGCCGAGCTTGCATCGCAACACATAAGGACACAAGTCACAGCCCATGGGACGTCATCAATTAGTTATGCCCCTGATGCAGTCAGTAACTTTTCAAACCTTGTATGAATCAATAGAACAAGCAAATAGAATAAATTGTGTAATATATCCTATTGACCCTCCCTACTAAAGTTTACACATTCTACATCTTCAGCTTCACTGTCAGCTCACTGTAAGATTAAATTACAAGTGCCCTTAGAAGTCTATGGAGAGGGGAGGGGGAAGGAGAGGCAGAGTGAGACAAAAGCAAAGACACAGGCAGAAAGAGGTTGCAGAAACTAATAGTAACTTCTATCACACCCCAAGTGCTTTACTCACTTCAAGGCTGGTGAGTATGTCTACATAATATCCCATATGGTATTGTTACTTCTGAATGAGGGAGAGTTAGATAGCAAAATCTCCTGTCTTCCACATGTATGTCATCTACAAAAAACATTGTAACAGCTAGTCTCCACCTATCTTAGTATTAGAGGCAGAGCCGGCAGAGGGCCAAATACCTAGAAAGTGGAAAATATCAGAAATGGTGTTATTCCTCATGTACACACTTCTCCTAAAAATGATCTGAAAGGATAGGTTCACTATGCATTCTACCCCTTAGTTATGGAGTTGTGTTTCTTGTTAATTCTCTTGTATTTTATCATAGAAGCTGACAGGCGATGCCCAACCACTAAAGACCAAGAGACCAAATCCATGTCCCTATATCCCTCCATCAATGAAAGGTGAGCTATGGCTGAAATCATAACTATGTGACTACCGCCTGCCAGTGTCTGCCCTAGTACACCATCTGGTTTTAATCTGATCTGAGCCCTAGCTACTGTATACTGATGATATATGATGAACTCAATAGCAGATCAGTATACGGTCAGTACCAAGGCTCCCCCTATTGGTGGACACAAAAACATTTATGTAGAACTTTTGAAATTCTTTACCAGGAAAAGGAAAATATTCTTTCAATTATTATTATTATTATTATTAATTTATTTATTTATTTTGTCTGTTCTACCCTGTACTATAATAACACAGCACTATTGGCCAAGCCTTTGCATGATTTAAAAAAAAATAACTCTGGTGATGTTTTTGTTCATTCATTCATATTAATTTGTAAGGGTCATATATTTCTAAGTGGTGTAGTGATGGGGGTGGGGGGGGGGGGGGTCAGCAGGTAGACATAGTACAGTCTCTAGCTTTCCATGTGATGCTGTGCTGATGCATCATGGAACTGATGCATCAATTCCATGGCAAGGCAAGATGGACTCCGATCAGTAGCTGAGGAGAAGCTGGATTACAGGGATATGAGTGCGGTATACATGAAGGAAGCCTGGAGTGTGAGAGACAAACTGTGAGGGGTGCAGAGATTGAAAAAAAACTTTTTTTTTCTGGCGTTCTTCCTTAATTTTAATAAATAATTTCAACATGACATTTCATATATCAGTGTGTTCATACTGAAACGTTTTAGGGCTCAGAATTTTGCCAAGTTTCTTAATACAATGGTGAAAACATGAAGTCCTCTTCTTTCTTAGGCTGTATTCACACTGAGTAACGCTGGCTTTTTTTGTGCTTATTTTTGCACATAGCGCCGCATTAACGCCGCGTAGCGCCGAGTTAATGCCGCGTTAACACCGTGCTATTTTGCGGTGGCATTGCCCGGCGTTAACGCGGCGCTATGTGCAAAAATAAGCACAAAAAACGCCAGCGTTACTCAGTGTGAATACAGCCTTAGATAGAAATGAAACAATCTTTCCACGTTTGATGTTTCCAACTGGTAAACACATGGAGTTCTTAAAAAAACAACCTCTAAATCAATTCCACATAACATAACAGGCCAGCAGATTACGCAAAACCAGCCATGTCCTTGCCAACAGATTTGGTGTCTATTTACTTCAGAAACCAGGGATTAGTCAATGTGCTA
This sequence comes from Leptodactylus fuscus, assembly GCF_031893055.1. Classification (NCBI taxonomy): domain Eukaryota; kingdom Metazoa; phylum Chordata; class Amphibia; order Anura; family Leptodactylidae; genus Leptodactylus; species Leptodactylus fuscus. Next base: position 126,162,867 of record NC_134270.1, on the reverse strand, counting down.
CTGGCTGTGAGTATATGAAGGTATACAGATACAACTTGACAATACTAAATCAAACAGGAAAACAGTAGTAAATGGTCTTATTAATAAAGTTGTGTGATATTGATAGGCCATAAATATCAGACTGTTGGTAGCCCGACTCTTGGCACACCTGTCAGCCAGAGCAAGTGCTATGGCCTTTATGGTTTACAGTAGTCTGTACACCAGAACACCATACACTTCATTGGGGCTTTCATCTTGTTTCATCTTGGTTTGTTAAGTGAACCCCTTTAAGATGCATGTGTTTTTGTGACTGACTGATGATATCCTATGTAGATAATACACATGCTTTAGTGTATGTTTATTGATCAAATGGTTTGGCACTAAGTCTAACTATATGACTAGCTTAAAGAAAACCTCCACCAATTCCAGTTTTTAGCATTTGTTAATAGGCGCTGCTCCACTGATTCTGGTGCATATGGTATTTCTTCACTTATCTCCCACCATTCCTGAGCAATCACTGCAGTCAGTTTTGGTGCCTGATATTCCATTTAGTCTCTGCACTGTCAAGTAGGTGGTGTCAGGCAGGAGCAGGCAAGGGGGCATGACTCAGAGGTCCATTCAGAGGTGGACTGTCTCATAGCTCAGAATCACACACCTTGCCTGCTCCTGCCTGATACTGCCCTCCTGATAGTACAGTGTCTAAATAGCATATCAGGCACCAAAACTAACTGCACCGATTGCTCAGGAACGTTGGGGGCTAGAGAATAAAATTTCAATCGTGTCCGAATCAATAGAGCAGCACCTATTAAATTATGTCAGGACCAGGACTTGGTAGAAGTGGTGAAAGGTCCTCTTGAAAACCTATTCTAACTCATCTATCATTTCAATCTGCAGCCGTCCAGCGCTTAGTCCAATCTCATATGCAGTCCCTAGGGTCTCTTAGTGACAGTGACGATGAAGATGATGACAATGAAGAAGACACAAATGACACTGAAACTGGTAGAGAAGAACCCACATCTACTGAACCAGAAGAATGTGTGGATTGTGGCAAAAGTAAGATCACAAGCCCGTATATTACTGAGGTATTAGATATTTTGTCAATTTCTCAAAAACAACTATTTTTGCTGTTGCTTTCCAGATGATGAGGGTTCTCCCAATAATACTCTAGAAACCCTTCTGAACCACACTGTGCTGGAGGACAGAGCAGACACGGATTTGCCAGACACACAAACAGGTAACAAAAGTTATCCTTATAGGTTTGCTGTGCTGACTCTTATATATTGGGATGGAACATGCAGGATAATATATAACTTTAATATAAATATAATATTATATATAATTTAACTTTAAAGGGATTATCCAGTTTCAGACCAATATTGAGAGACAAATATTATTGTTTGTATAATGAAAATAGTGCAGTTTCCCAATATGCTTTTGTATCAGTTCCTTGGGGTTTTCTAGATCTCTGCTTGCTGTCATTCTGATTACATTCAGTGGATAAAAGTCTGACCATGGTCATGTGATGTATAGTCCATGGTCATGTGAAATTCTTCTTCATTTTCTGCCACCATAATTTTTGCGTGGGCTAGCTGCGACTGGATGCCGGTGCAGTGCATCAGCATTCCATCATGGCATCCTGCTCGAGCCGCGGACCACGTGGGTGGACTCCGCAGCATCATCGAACAGGACGCTTCTTTTTTCTGCGTCTTGCTGCGATCTCTGCCTCCCAATGAAAATAATAGGAGGTGGATTCAGCCCCCAAATCCATTGCAAATTCCTCCATGTGAACTGACCCTGTGATGGTTGTGCAGGGAAGCTGAACACTTAGTGACAGATTTCCTCCGCAATAACAAGTGAGGGCAGCACGGTGGCTCAATGGTTAGCACTACAGCCTTGCAGCGCTGGAGTCCTGAGTTCAAATCCTGCCAAGGGCAACATCTGCAATGAGTTTGTATGTTCTCCCCGTGTTTGCATGGGTTTCCTCTGGGTACTCTGGTTTCCTCCCACACACCAAAGACATACTGATAGGGAATGTAGATTGTGAGCCCTATATGGGACAGTGACTGACAGTGTCTGTGAAGCTCTGCGGAATATGATGGCGCTATATAAGTAAGCATAATAAATAAGTAAATAATAAATAGTGGAAAACCCCTTTATCTGTTTCACTTAAAGGGGTTTTCCAGCCACCAAAGCTTCTTTTATACTGATGACCTATTCACAGTATACTATAGGCCATCATTGTCTGATTGGTGGGGGTCCAACACCCAAATCCTGCACTGAACAGTTGTATGGGCTGCCTCTGGGCAGCTGTAGCTATTGCTGTGGAAGGGACCAGAAGCAGCTCTGTTCCTATTCAATAGGCGCAGAGAAGTTGTACCCTGGCGCCACCACTATAGAGTGGACAGGACTTCTATTACTTGAACAGGAGCAGATCTGCTTCCAACCCCCTCCATAGCAGTTGCTTCCCAGGGGCAGCTTAAACGGTTGATTGGTGAAGGATCCGAGTGTCGCCCCTCCACTGGGCATAGGTCATCAGGGTAAACGCTGTTATCTCCAGTCGACAGTTTCCAATAGCTCATGTTACTGCTGTATGGGAAATTTCTGAATGTTGTTAGCAGGGCAAAGTAGCAGCTCAGGAAAGATGGGTGCCCCGATTAGCATGCACAGAAACGGAAAGGACTGATTAAAAATGAACATGTTAGGAAGGAGGCCAACAGTTAGAGATGTACATCTGCTCTCTCTGGTCCGCAGATTGGAGTATCGACATGGTGAATAAAATATATTACCTTTATTGGACAAAAACGTACTGCACAACGTGTTTCGAGCTCCACAGGTTCTTCTTCAGGTAATTGTCCATCTGTAGTTGTTGGCCTCCTTCCTTCCATTACCGTCTGGTCCTCGGTGACCAGTCTGTGGATTCTGCAGCCACCTCAACCTCTTTGCTTCCATTGGTGTTGTGACTCATTCACAGCACCTGAAGGTGAGAGACCAACTGGTCCATTTCTCTGTACATTTTTATTTCCAACATCCATTGCAAACTTATCTACACTATAAGCACACTAGGCGTTCTCCCCCTTTTTTGTTCTCGTAAAAATGAACATGTGTCAGTATCTGCTCTAATTATGATGAAGAATCTGGGTGAGACATTCCCTTTAAGTGACAGAACTCTGTAGATTTGGCAAATATACACCCCCACTTTTCCCCTTTAGACCTAATCCATCGAGCTGGCATCTTTTATCTTATTCCAATATGTACATCAAACAAACAAAACAGATACCCATAAGAGGGGTAAGGGGTAGAGGCACAGCCGAAGGAGTAGTATGAGCTATAATAACCTTTTTGTAGTCAGTTTTTTTTCTCATATAACTCAGAAGCTAAAATGCTTTCTTAGTAAAAGTTTCAGAAGAAATTGTTCCCAAACTCCCACATTTGGCAATGAAATATAGGTGGAATAGTTGGCTTGTGTTCGGTTAGAGGACTACTTAACCTCTTATTTGCTGTTACATTCTAATTTAAGGAACCCAGTTCTTAAAGGGATTCTATCATTTAAAAAAAAAGTTTTTAAACTAAAAGCATATAGGAATAACCTTTAGAGCACATTGTCGTCATCCATTCCACCGCTGCCTCTGTCTCCTGTGCCTGACTCTGGTGGGGGTGGGCACTGTTAGCACGTAATACTGTGGGGTGGGCCACTGTGAACATATAATATTGTTTGGGGGCCAATGTGAGCATATAATTCTGTGTGTGGGGCAACTGTAGTGCATATAATACTGTGTGGGGCCACTGTGAGCATATAATACTGTGTGGGGGCCACAGTGGAGCACGTAATACTGTTTGGGGGCCACTGTGGTACACGTAATACTGTTTGGGAGTCACTGGGGTGCTCATAATACTGTTTGGGGGCCACCATGGAGCACGTAATACTGTTTGAGGGCTACTATGGAGTACGTAATACTGTTTTAGGGCCACTGTGGAGCATGTAATACTGTGTGAGGTCCACTGTGGCACACGTAATACTGTTTGGGGGTCACTGTGGTGCTCATAATACTGTTTGGGGGCCACCATGGAGCACGTAATACTGTTTGAGGGCTACTATGGAGCACGTAATACTGTTTTGGGGCCACTGTGGAGCATGTAATACTGTGTGAGGTCCACTGTGGAGCACATAGTACATTGTGTGGGGTCCACTGCGGAGAATGTAGTCTGTCCCAGTATTGTCTACATGCTCAGCACTGCGCTGCTCACTCAATGTATTCTTGATAATTGCAGTTGTGGGTACTAAAGCTGTAGCCCTTTCAAGTATCAGAGATATCGCTTCAGCTCCTGTAAGCGCCACTATCAAGAATTCAATCTAGGAAAGGGGTAGGGGACCCCGGACAAAAGTTTGAACCCAGGCCCACGAGACTTTAGTTACACCATGGCGTGTGGGCATGCTTTCATGATACTACTGCTCCCAACACTTTCTAACAGACACTTCAGAACTACCAAGATGGCAGATAATGCAGCTAAATGACCTTCCTGCTTATCTCAGCCAATGAAGAACCCCCTATCAAAGTCTGCCAACTTAGGAAAATGTCTTTGAGTGCATCACAGATGTACAGTATGTCTAGCAGTCAATCATCTCTCAGCAGAAGTAGCCTCTGAGATTGGGTGTAGCACTATTGTTGTTATGACTAGATGCTGGTGTAAATATCTTTGGCGCAGTGTGGCACATTTATTTTGGGCTATAATTTTTAGACACATGAGTGTAGATTTTCAGCAGAAAGGGGCATGGTTTAATTGTTACAAAAATGTGTAGACTCAAGTAACCCAACTGAAAGGTGGTATAGACATAGACTACATAATCTAAAGATACGTCAGATTCATCATCCAGCATCAGGTACTGTGATAAATCTGGCGTATCTTCAGACTTCCTGTCTAAGTTTGCACTTGTCCAACAACTAGTAAATCTGGGCTAGTGTGTACATGTCAGTACTTAAGAGTCATCCTGAAATGGAAAATCTAAGGGTCTTTGCATAGCAACTTACATTTCCAAAAGTGAATCATAATTTAAGAATACTAAGAAAACGTATTTTCCAGTCTCCAGATGCCAGGGACAGGGAGTGACATTATGCTAAGGTCACTTCTCATTTAACCCTAACACTGACTTTGTGCAGAACATTTCCAGCAATAGGAAAAACAGTCAATGTTATCACTTTCTTTTCTCGCCACAGTCTGTTCCAGGTTGCGTCATGCTGGGTCTTTATTTCCAACTGGGATGGTGTTGTGCAATCTTCCCTAGATTTGCAGAACTGGCATTTATAGACATTAAAGGAAATGTGAAGGCAACAGGAAATGGTACCCTGGGTCATATACAATGTTCTATAGTTGTATTTCCACCTTTTAGAAGACCAATTACTTTATTGTACAGTATATGCACTATGCTATCTATAATATGCTATAACATATGGGCCACCTCAGATGCCTTCTTAACCTTACAGAGTCTTTGGACTAAAGATTTACGTAAATACAGTGGCGTAACTACCGCCGTAGTAGCAGAGGCAGCTGCCACAGGGCCCGGGACATTAGGGGCCTGGTGACAGCCGCTACCGCTGCTGTTTTTTATTTTTTCTTAATAGGCCATTACCAACTGGGCCCTATTTACTTACCGATCCTGGCAGGGATCCCGCGGGTCCCACAAACACTATTATTATACTCGAGGGTCTTTTCAGACCCCCAAGTATAATGATCGGAGGCCTGGGAGAGGTAAGAAACATAAAAAACACTGTTACTTATCTCTCCACGATCTGGGCAGGCTTCAGGCCTAGACGTCTGACGTCTCATGACCCCGGCCTGTGTCTTGGGTCATGTGACGTCTGACCTCATTGAAGATGGACTACAGCGGAGGCCGACAGTGTAAGAGCCAGGAGATAGGTGAGTAACAGTGTTTTTTCTGTTTGATTCACTCTCGGTCTCCGATTATTATACTCTGGGGTCTGAAAAGACCCCAGAGTATAATAATTGTTTATGGGTGTCCACAGTGGGGTATAATACTGTGTGCAGGGGCCACTATGGGGTACAATACTGTGTGTAAGGGCCACTATGGGGGTTAATACTGTGAGCAGGGGCCACTATGGGGGATGATACTGTGTGGAGGGGCCACTGAGGGACATAATAGTGTGTGCAGGGGCCACTAAGGGACATAATACTGTGTGCAGGGGCCACTATGGGACATAATACTATGTGCAGGGACCACTATGGGACATAATAATGTGTGAAGGGGCCACTATGGGACATAATACTGTGTGCAGGGACCACTATGGGGCATAATAGAGCACGCAGGAATGCGTAGGAGGGGGTCGGTCGAGGTCTTCAGCATCCATGTCGGTTGGGGGGGACCCCATGTCAAAATTTCGCCACGGGGCCCCGCCATTCCTAGTTACGCCACTGAGTAAATACACTCTCAAATACCAGAAAATAGGAAAGCTTATACATGTCATTACACCAGGGCTTGCTGTTGGTCCTACTCAAAACACTGCTGCAAAAACAGTTGATGAAGTTGGGGAAGAGTCATAAGAAGGTGCTGCTTGAGGAATTAGGGTGGTTTCACACAGAGTTACGCTCCGCTCATTCAGACACGTAAACATGTGTCAAAGTGACCACTGTAAAATAGAATCCCATAGACTTCAATGTGTGCCGGTGTTATGCGCTCTACACATTTAAATCAATGGGAGGCTTTTAAATCCATTGATTTCAATGTGTAGCGCACATAAGACCGGCACACAATGAAGTCTATGGGATTCTGTTTTACAGCAGTCACTTTGACTCCTGTTTACGTGTCTGAATGAGCAGAGCGTAACTCCATGTGAAACCACCCGTAGTGTACAAGAAGGTGTATAGGTTACCCAAGGAATATTCATGGGGTTTGCAGTGGTTGGATACTAGCTACATGAACGGTGTAGCATGCAAAAAGTAGAGAGTGTTGGGATGGTTGCTGCAGGAGAGTCTTAGGAGACGTTAACACTACCGCCGCTGTCCAACCTGGGGTTTCCGTCCTAAACCCCCAGGAAACTGGACAAGGGACGACTTGCGGGCGGTCAGCTTTAAAACCCATTCATTTGAATGGGTATTTAAAGGTAACTGTCGATGTTCATATGCAGCCATTCCACCTGGAAACAGGTTTTTATTTGCACAGACACAAAGTCCTGCATGTATGACTTTGTGTCCGCACAAAACTATAAACTAGAACTCCTAGTAAGCAGATGGTCAGGGCATGCTGGAGATTGTAGTGACAACAACTGGAATGCCATTGCAGAACTGTACTGTAGATAAATCTGAGTTATGAATATTACCTGTTAAATGTGATATATACAGTATTATGTAATTTGACATTTTTAATATTACACTTAAATGAAATGGGTTTTCTTTCCCACTAGATTAAAGTGGTCTTCTGACCCCAAATAAAGTTTTCATACTGATCACCTATGCACAGGTGCCGGAAGCTGAGCGGACAGAGTCCGTGTGCAATATGCTCCTATTAAGTAATAAGAGCGACACAGCAGCCCTGTCCACTCTACAGCAGTGTTTCCGAGGTATTGGAGGACGGCTCCTATCACTTGAATAGATGCAGCTTGCACACACTCCACTGGCCAAGCCGCCGGTGCCTGAAGGTTGTTGAAACAGCTGATCTGTGCGGGGTCCGGGTGTTAGACCACCACAGATCACATACTGATGACCTATCTGTGGACAGATTATCAGTATGAAAATTTCATTTGGAGCTAGAAAACCCGTTTAAATATATATGCAGCTGTACACATTAGAGATATCAACAGTTGTACAATCCTAGATTATCTAATGGCTGTCTACAGTGTAATGTCCCTTTATGTAAATGTGACACTGTGCACTTCTCTATTGCAGATAAGCTGTGTGACAAGCAAGTGTCATCTGTGGAATAATCTCTCCATGTTACCGCTGCCTTACCTCTCTACAGACTGGAACCAAACTGCTGTCTCTTGAGTTAGTGTGGCCTCTTCTTCCCTCTGTCTACTTGCAGCATCCTGTCCATCCATGTCAGAGTCTTTAGCCCAGCTGCAAAAATCAGACAACCCTGTATATTTATGTGATATAGCCGGCTTTTGCACAGCAATAAACTCTATAACTTACACTTGTCCTATTACTGTGTATTGCTTACATGCAGTCAACGAACCTGGATGGAGCAGACATTTTATTCAGAAAGCATCTTAAGGATTCTTCAGAGATTATTAGAAATAACCCCCCCAGGCAGATGATGTCTTCAGACACAGAGTTGGAGAAGCAGGGAATTTATGCTTGGTTTGATATGTCATGCCATCTCATGATTGGTGGGGTCCCAGCAGTCGGAACCAATCTACATTGTTGACACTGGCTCTTGGGTTTATCTGCTCATTTGTCAAGTGATGTAGCTGCCTGCTCTCAGGAGGGGAGGGAGGGGCTGACAAGCAACGGAGCTCCTCATATAGGGGAGGGGGAGGTGAGAGGTAATTGGGGATTACTGTGTTGTCTACTTCCACTTATCAGCCAGTTTAATTGAATTTGGCTGATAAGGGCTGAGATAAGGAGTCCTCTTTATGTAATGCAAGCTGACTCAAATCCAACTCTGCTACATCAGTTTCCACATCAGCGTCATACTGTGGATGATAGCAGAGCAAGTGAAACCCCGCCCACCAATGTGCGAGAAATCCAGGAAGTGAAGAGAGCACAGAGCCTGCAGGCTGCAGAACAAGAGTTATGGGAATACCCCTTTAACCACTTTAAGTCTGAATAGTGGTGAACATCTCACCTTGGGGAAAAGGGGTCAGTGGGTCACATTTCTCCTGACAATCATTTATGGCATATATTTTAAGTTTAAAAAGATTTTCCCATTATTGCAACTTATCACCAACCACAGAATGGGCGATAAATTCCTGATCCGTGGGTGTGCGACTACTGGGACCTCCATGATCACGAGCGGTGGTCCTGCATTTCCCATGTGAATGGAGTGGCAGTCAGTCATGTACACAGTTGCTCCATTCAAAGCCTATAGACTGCTGAAGATATTGGCATTCAGCATCTGGCTATTTTTTACAATCCTATAGGTTTTACTGCTCCATTCAAATGGGGTACAGCCAGTGGCGTAACTACCGCCATAGCAGCGGAGGCAGCTGCCACAGGGCCCGGGACATTAGGGGCCCGGTGACAGCTGCTACCGCTGCTATCATTATACTTGGGGGTCTTTTCGGACCCCTGAGTATAATGATTGGCGGACTGGGAGAGGTAAGAAACATAAAAAACACTGTTGCTTACCTCTCCACGATCCATACAGGCTTCGGCCTAGTCGTTCGACGTCACATGAGCCGGGCCTGCAGGTAATACAGTCATAGGCTTCGATTTGTACTATTATAAGTACTTGCAGCACAGAAAATATACCCTGTAAAGATCTTATATACTGACTACCACTATGTATATGCATATTTAATGGCAGAGGCAGCTGTGACAGCATTAGAGCTCTTAATCTAATTGCTGGCACTGTATGTGGACCGGGTAGTTGAACTGGATGAGTCTCATTCTTGGTGTTTACTCTGGCATCTATATCATCCTTTGAATGTAGAGTAAACAAAGCTGGTTATATTAGGTCTTCCATTAAAAACTGCCAGAGGGTTGGAGGGGGGAAGCAGGTGGAGGCTAGCGGACGTGTATAAGTGTCCCTCTGTGACTCTTTATTTCCTTGTGTACACCGCATGTGTTGGTGACACTATTTGGGCTGTAGGCTGTGTTGGTAAAGACGTTCACACCTCACTCACACATTAAAGTGGCTGAGAATTGCACGTGCAGCACTCGCTCTACACTTTGTGACTAATTGATTACAACACATTAGATACATGGTGGAGCGAAATGTGGCTAGATCTGCCGTGTAATTATGGACACGACATGGATCATGCATACCAGCTGTATAATAATGTATAGGGCCAAATAGTAAAATAAATGCATGTGACACCTACAGGTACTGGGCCTCGTGCATCCAGCCCATTGTATAGTATAAGAAGAGCCTCAGATCACTTCTTTAAAGGGATTCTACCATTACAAAACCTTTTTTCTGTGGATAAGATGTCGGAATAGCCTTTAGAAAGGCTATTCGTCTCTTACCTTTAGATGGGATCTCCGCCCGCCGTTCCTTAGTAATACCGTTTTTTACCGGTATGTAAATTAGTTCTCTGGCAGCGATGGGGGCGGGCCCCAGCGCTGAAAATGCGATGAGGGCGTCCCCACTGCTGCTCGAGAACAGGATCTTGCGACGCCTCTATCTTGTGCTGGATCCTCCCCTTCTTTCCTCATCTTTCTTCGGCGGCGTCACCTTTGACACCTGCGCAGTTGGCTCTGCCAGTGAGACACTAGTAGAGCCGACTGCACATGCGCGCAGTTGTGGCCTTGGAACTATGGCTGCCGGTCGGCATGCGCAGTCGGCTCTACTAGTGTCTCACTGGCAGAGCCAACTGCGCAGGCGTCGGAGGTGACGCCGCCGAAGAAAGACGAGGAAAGAAATCCAGCAGAAGATAGAGGCACTGCTTGCAGCACTTTTTTTCTCCGCATTTTTCATGCGGAGAGGGGAACAGAATCCTCATATGGAGTTCCAAGCGCGGATGTGAACTGAGCGCAAAAGAAGCTCCAGCTCACTGGTATTTTCAGCAATAGCTCCTGTTGTGTCTAGAGAAGTTCAACAGTTGTATACACCAAGAAGGAAGATGGATCTGCAGCACAATAAAATCATCCACTTTTAGTGAGGCCTTAAAAAAAAAACATAACATCAAAACAAGAAGTATCAGAAGGGGTGGTGGAACCATCTACATGTTTTGGACAAAACCTATGTCCTTATTTATGGCAACATATAAGGAATAAATAACACATAAATATACAGGATTTCAAGTGGCAAACAAACTATATACAATAAAAATGTAATGCAATGAGTTGTGGTAGGTGCCAGATTATTAGACGTTCTGGATTACTGGAGAGATTTAGAAAAATGTAATATTATGATTCTGGGCTATTCATGAGACTAGTACTTTCCTGCTCCTGCCACCCCCTCAGCAAAATGATCAGTGAAGGACAGGCATCCATACTGCAGCTCTATTCAATTCTATGTGACTGTTGGCGATAGCTGAAAGATGTACACAGCTGTTTTTTTTGGTTGGGCGGTAAGGAACACCCCCTCTGACAGTACAAGTCTATTGGCAGTACTGTCATGAGGGGGGTTCCTCACAGCCCAGCTAGGGGTCAGGAACGCCCTTATGACAGTAAAGAGATACCGGTAACTGCACCAATATCTCTTATAGGTAGTGATGCACATAATGGGGAAGCCGACAGTGCACTGTATATAAAACCGCATGTGGCCAAGGACATGAAAGGTCCCCTTTAAATAGGACAGCGCTGCAGCTGTACCATGTGACCAGTGAATGTGATGTCATCAACATGAGGTAAAGACTGCAGCACTCGCAAGTGCCATTGGCTCTTCAAACAGCTGATCAGTGGGGGACCTGGGTGTGGATCCCCCACAATGTGATTGATTCTAAGGTAGGCAATCAATGCTAAAGCTAAGGCCCCATGTAGTGGCCCACTGTGGGAAAAACTGTGGCGCAAACGCATATATCTATAGGTAACCTGCTGGCGTACGTAGGCATAACTGGTGTCCTGCAATGTCCAAAACTGCGATGGTTCTGGAAATCACAGGACTTTTGCTCATGTTCACTTTTGCAGAACACAGTGGAGGGTGAAAAGTCTGTGCATGCTACCTCTTCTGTATGTGACATCACCTTCAGGAGTAGGGAAGAATTATTCATGTGACCAAGAGTCAAGCGTCATCAGGGGAGGCAGAGGGACAAGCTATGCTCCACAAAGGTAATAAACAGGGCTCTGGGGTCCCTGCTCATATATCAGTAATAAAGCTGAATGCACTGGTAAGCTTTATGGTTCTCCACATAACGCTGGGTTAACACCAGCGCCCGATCACTGCTTTCAGGTTTCCATCTTCTGCCGGCAGAAGATGGAAACCTGGCAGACGGTGTCCGGCCGTGAGCGCCGGTGAATGTTTTGCGCTCTTCGTGGCAAAATCTTTTTTTTTTTTTTAACCGGACACAAAGTATTGCATGTCCGACTTTGTGTCCGGTTAAAAAAAAAACTGTTTTGCCACGGAGAGCGCAAAACACTCATGGACGGTCACTTTTCAAACCCAATCAAATGAATGGGTTTGAAAAATGACTGCAGGTTTCCGTCTCTTGCCCAGTTTCAGGCAGGAAACAGAAACCTGCATAACGGAGAACCCGGGCGCAGATGTGACAGAGCCCTAACCCCTTAAGAATAAACTAACAACTGCTCCCAAAGAGCTGTGTCCCTACATATTCTGACACTCACACATCAGAGGGACACATTCTTTAACATGAAGAACGGTATTGAATTTTTGTGACTTTCCTGCAATAATGCAGCAATCTTCATATCGCATGACAAAAGTCGCCGTGCAGCCCTAGCCTTAAATTCTTAATTTTTGTGACATGCAGTGGTTGTGTTGTGTCAGGTGTCACAATGCGAACAAACGACAATCATTAGATGCAAAGTTACAATGACCTGACCAAATACTGTAAATCCCCCTGATTTTAGGCACCTAAACCCTGCCAAACTCCTGAACATTGCCTTAAACAGGACCTTTCACCACCTCAACCAATGCAAGCTCCATATATAGGTTGTCCAGGTGCCTCCTCCAATCCTGATCCAGCCCAGGGTATAGCAGTATGTTGGTGGATGGAGTCACCAGACAACTAATCCTGGGGCTGTCCATAAAACCACCCACTGCTGTATGAAGGCAAAGAAATCATTGTAACCATAGTATAATCTCCAGTAATAATCTGTATATTCCAACACAATCCCTGACTATACACAATGCCGTATACACAAACACTAGCCCTCAACCACCAGAAGGAGGAGCTGTAGACACGGTACACCGCTAAGCCACACCCACTGGATCGCTATCCACCGCGAGCAAAACAACTAAGGCCCACCTACTAAAGGAGGAGCCACCGCCGCCAGAGTAAGTTTACCAACTAAACCACGCCCCTATAGGCGGGCTTACGCACAACTCATGTGACATTCCTGTAGCTTCCGCCTCCTGGTACTTCCGGGTTGTTGTGTCTGACCGGTTGCTGATAGAAAGTATCGGAGCGATAGAACGTATGTATGGGAGAGACCACTGAGCGCACATCTAAGGGGGGTTCTTTGGTAACGAAATGTTGGCAGAGGTAAAAGGATGGAGAGCGCTGATGTGTTTATGTCGGGCTGTTTGTTACTGTCATGTGTACGATAGGGTGGGGGGACTTTCCTCTGTATCGTGATATGAAGGGTTTATGGCCGGCTATAGGACTATTACCAAGACCAGTCATAGCAGTACCTGTTGAGTCTGTGATAAAGGAGCATTGTTACCCCCCAATTGTCCTGAAAATGAATTGACCTGTGTACTGTACACTTTGTCTGTATCTGATGACAGTGGTCAGTGCTGTGTCCAGGTCAGTCCTGAGCTGTGTGGCTGCCACATGACCAGGGCACATTGTTATAGACTGACACCCTACACATAATGGTACTATGTACTGTATACTATACACTGTATATTGTGCAGCCACCACATGACCAGGGCACATTGTTATAGACTGACACCCTACACATAATGGTACTATGTACTGTATACTATACACTGTATATTGTGCAGCCACCACATGACCAGGGCACATTGTTATAGACTGACACCCTACACATAATGGTACTATGTACTGTATACTATACACTGTATATTGTGCAGCCACCACATGACCAGGGCACATTGTTATAGACTGTCACCCTATACATTATGGCACTATATACTGTATACTATACACTGTATATTGTGCAGCCACCACATGACCAGGGCACATTGTTATAGACTGACACCCTACACATAATGGTACTATGTACTGTATACTATACACTGTATATTGTGCAGCCACCACATGACCAGGGCACATTGTTATAGACTGTCACCCTATACATTATGGCACTGTATATTGTGCAGCCACCACATGACCAGGGCACATTGTTATAGACTGACACCCTATACATAATGGTACTATGTACTGTATACTATACACTGTATATTGTGCAGCCACCACATGACCAGGGCACATTGTTATAGACTGACACCCTATACATAATGGTACTATGTACTGTATACTATACACTGTATATTGTGCAGCCACCACATGACCAGGGCACATTGTTATAGACTGACACCCTATACATAATGGTACTATGTACTGTATACTATACACTGTATATTGTGCAGCCACCACATGACCAGGGCACATTGTTATAGACTGACACCCTACACATAATGGTACTATGTACTGTATACTATACACTGTATATTGTGCAGCCACCACATGACCAGGGCACATTGTTATAGACTGTCACCCTATACATTATGGCACTGTATATTGTGCAGCCACCACATGACCAGGGCACATTGTTATAGACTGACACCCTATACATAATGGTACTATGTACTGTATACTATACACTGTATATTGTGCAGCCACCACATGACCAGGGCACATTGTTATAGACTGACACCCTATACATTATGGCACTATATACTGTATATTGTGCAGCCACCACATGACCAGGGTATATTGTTATAGACTGACACCCTATACATAATGGTACTATGTATTGTATACTATACACTGTATATTGTGCAGCCACCACATGACCAGGGCACATTGTTATAGACTGTCACCCTATACATTATGGCACTATATACTGTATATTGTGCAGCCACCACATGACCAGGGCACATTGTTATAGACTGACACCCTATACATAATGGTACTATGTACTGTATACTATACACTGTATATTGTGCAGCCACCACATGACCAGGGCACATTGTTAGACTGTCACCCTATACATTATGGCACTATATACTGTATATTGTGCAGCCACCACATGACCAGGGCACATTGTTATAGACTGACACCCTATACATAGTGGTACTATGTACTGTATACTATACACTGTATATTGTGCAGCCACCACATGACCAGGACACATTGTTATAGACTGACACCCTACACATAATGGTACTATACACTGTATACTATATACTGTGTGGCCACCACATGACCAGGACATTGTTATATACATAATGCCTCCTCTTGTGATCCTCAGGGACAGTAAATGTGAAGCTGTAGTAATGTTCAGAGGGGATTTACCTGTATAAGTGGCACTGCAGGTATATACAGGGATGTAGCTATAGGAGTTGCAGAGGTCAAAGTTGATCCCAGGCCCTGGAAGCGGAGGGGCCCCAAATACCTGTTTATTATAAATATCATTAGCCTTGTTATAGATTTTGCATCGGGGCCCAGAAGGTTCTAGTGATGTTCCTGGTTATGAGGGTTGCTATGGTGTGTGATCTGGCCTGGGTCACTCCCAAAAGATCTTATTTATTATTGTGTAAGGATCCTGTGTCTTCTCACTCCCTGAGTCGGGTGTGCATGTTCATGGGGACTTCAGTATGAGTTATTTTACATGTATGGGCAGGGATGTAGCAGAGGTATCAGTTGCTACCAGGCCTTGGACCCTAAGGGGAACCTAAGAGTCCTTATGGCATATAAAATTTACCCTTATTCTAAATGGCACAAGGTAGATAGGCGCCCCATTACAGATTTTGCAATATGCCATGGCAGGAGGTTCAAGTTATGCCTCTGCATATGGGAGCCTTAAACTATTTTATTGACCGATCCAACACGAAAGATTGAAATCAGCGAGATTGAGCATCTATGTAATGTGTATGGCGGGTGTTGCTATTGCAGTTGGGAAAGGATTAGGCATTTTACATATGAATATACCTCATCCTTTGTCCGGAGGAATCTAGCAGCAGCCTATTCCCCTTTCTCTATTGAGAACACAAGGGGATGTTTTGTGTGTGTGGAGGAGGGGGTCTCAGCTAACATCTGTTGTAAGTGTATACTCCGCTTGTGTGTGCACTTTTTTCAAACTGTTTTTTTTTTATTTGCAATACCAGAATGAATTATTAAAGCGAGTTCCCTATTTTTCAAGGTCGGTAGGCCAAACCACCGACTCCCACTACATCTATTTCTCCACATCTTGACTCCAACTCATGCTCATACTGTAGCTATAGGGGGTGCAAAGGCAGCAGTCTCAACTCTGGGTCCACAGCGCATATATTTTGTAGGGAGGCTATGGTGCATTTGCATGGGTGGTGCTTTTTTAAAATTATTATTTATTTATTTTTTGCCCTTTTAATTTTATTTGAAACTTTTTTTTTTTATATTGTTGTATGTATAGATATTATATATGGTCCCTCAAAAGGTTATAAAGACCCATGGAGTGCGTATAGTGTATATGTGTGTGTGTATATATATATATATATATATATATATATATATATATATATATATATAATCTGCAGTGCAGTGCTGCGAAACTGGGTTTTTTTAATCCGGACACAGTCGGACATGCAGTACTCTGTGTCCGGTTTACAAAAAAAAAACGGTTTCGCGGCGGAGAGCATAAAACGCTCACGGCCGGACCCGGTCTGTGGTTTCCGTCTTCTTGCATGCAGAAGACGGAAACCACAGAACGGAGACCCGAACGCAGGTGTTAACCTAGCGTTATTCTGTCTAAAGCTGCCCATTCACAGTATCTGATAGGCTGGTTTCCCCAAAATTGGTGGGTTCAGCCAATCTGTCTAATGTGTTTAGGCACCAAAACTCTTGTATGCACATCTGGGCCGAGTGTACATGTGTTTTTAATGTAGAAAGGGGAATAAGCAGTTGCTTATATCTCACAGTAACAAGGGATCGGCATGGTAAATTCAGCATTCTCTTAGAACACCCACACATGCATGAGATGCTTGGCTAGTGTCACCTTCAGGTATGCCATCTTTTATCTAATATGTATGAGCTCAGTTTCTTTGGGTCCATATTATAAAATTGTAGTCACCCTCTTGTGCCCCTGTGGGAAGTAGCTATGGCATGAGGTTTTTTTTTTTTTTTTCCCTTTTCTCTGCACCCTACTGTGAGAAATTTGGGTGCCTTTCCAATGGACTACTTAGGTGTGATAGCAAAATAAATTCTCTAGATGCCTCCATAGTTTGACCTAAAGATGATAACACTTAACTTTACTTAACACCAGATAGTCAGTCAAGATCTAACATAACATTGAAGATTATATAGATAAGGCAGGCATTTGGCTTATACCACACCAGATGCCATGTAGAACGAAACATTTGACTATCATATCTATAGAATGTTAAATATTATGTTGGATTGCTATTATATGTCAATAAAGTTGTATCATCTTAATGTGCAACTACAGTGGAATGCCGTGAATTTGTTTTGATGATGGATTGACTGTAAGACGTCCTCCACAGGCACCTGATATATTGGGAAGGCGTGCTGGAATATTATTGTTGTATTTAGCTGTGATATCACTGTGTGAAAGGTCTCAGAAGGGCTGTAGAGAAGGCTCTTCTATTGCACTGTTTTCTGAAATGGAGAGATAACAGGTTCTTCAGCTGCTCCAGTTAGATGCAGTTAAGGAAAACAGGTTTAATATAGGATTTTGCAAAACAAACACTGCTTTCTTATGTAACCTGTGACACATATACTGCTGTTGACTTATGATACTGACTGGATGCCTGCTTTAAAGGGGTATGCCGCAAATAATAATTATCTTCTATCCATAGGATAGAGGGTAAATAGCTGTTTGGAAGGGGTCTGATTGCTGAAATCGGGAGTTTTACCCCTGTGGTGAATGCAATCTGACTTTAGCCACCGGCTAAACCAGTCTTCCATTCAATGAAAGTGCTAGAGAAAGCTGAAGTACAGCGCTTGGCTGTTTCCGGCAGTCCATTGAAGGATGCGTCCCATCCAGTATAGGCCCTACCTTCGGCCAGTGTGGTTGAATTCATGACGGGGGTAAAATACTACCCTTCCCAGGATATCTCAGTGGTCAGACTCTCACTGATCAACTATTTTATCCGCTGTCCTGTGGATAGAGGATGAATATTTTTGGTTGCAAAATCCCTTTAAAATGTATGTTCACCTTAAATCTCATTTACCAATTTCCATATAGATAGATCTATTATCTGAGGGCCCAAAGACATCATTATTATAGTTAGCACATAAGTGGGGACTAAATATTTTGCGTTGAGGTCCAGAATCTTCTAAGCTTTATTATGCCTGATGTTTCTTTCCTCTGTTAGCAGCCATGTTTTTTTAATCTCATACAACTCGTATAACCTGTGCCTTTGGTGTTATTCGACCTTTGAAGCACACATAAATAGATCTTTTCTGTTTTCGACAGATGGGTCGGTAAGCACAAATTCTAATACTGAAGGTTCCCTGTACTTGCCAAGATGAGTAAACACCCAGAAGACTTGCAGTCGGACCTAGAGAGGAGTCTACCAGCGATCGCCTCCATCAACTCTTCGTTGAGCCTGTCACCACAATTCTACCTTCCCCCAGAGCAGCGGCGGGTGATCTCAGATGTGCGCCGGACATTCTGCCTCTTTGTCACATTTGATCTGCTCTTCATATCTCTTCTGTGGATCATTGAGCTTAATGTGAGTACAGTGTAGATCAGATGGCATGTTCAGTTTTCCATGTGACTGTATATAATCTCCAAATAATGTGTCAGAGATGAGTTGTCATTTCATAGAGTATTAAAATTTTGTCTGTGAGCTTTATATGGGACTGCAGATTTACCTCCTGCTGTATCTCAATGCAGAACTTCTGTGATCGAAATACAAAATTGACCAAAGAGTTAAGAGTCATATTTATGTCTTCTAGATCTACATCTCCTGTTTTGTTTTACTTTTCACTTACCTGTTGAATACACGTTTCCAGGGGAAATATATCGGCTTTGAGTTTCTAGGTTTAGTAGTTCATGAATTGTTTGCTTTAAGCTGTCCATACACATTCTTTATGATGACTTTCGCTCTGCCATAAGCTGTGACTCCCTCATAAACACCAGTATTCATTGTACATGTTACTTTTATAGGGAGATACTAAGTTTCCAACCTACTAGCACAGCTTATCTCTTAAAGGGATTCTACCATTAAAACCTCTTTTTTTGTGGATAAGACGTCGGAATAGCCTTTAGAAAGGCTTTTCGTCTCTTACCTTTAGACGTGGTCTCCGCTGCGCTGTTCCTTAGAAATACCGGTTTTTACCGGTATGCAAATGAGTTCTCTTGCAGCGATGGGGACGTCCCCACCGCTGCCAGAGAAGTGTCTCCAGCACCGCTTCCTTCTTCGTCCGCAGCGTCATCTTCAATGTCTTCTTCCCCATCGCTGCGAGAGAACTCATTTGCATACAGGTATTTCTAAGGAACCGCGCAGTGGAGACCACGTCTAAAGGTAAGAGACGAATAGCCTTTCTAAAGGCTATTCCGACGTCTTATCCACACCAAAAAGGTTTTAATGGCAGAATCCCTTTAAAGAGCATAAAGCGGTTATTACCCTGTCCATCCCTTGTTTACTGTGGCTGGAGATGTTCTGTCCCCTACAAGACATACAGTATGTGGATATCATTGCTGCCAAAACACAATTTAAGTACAGTCCTATGAAAAAGTTTGGGCACCCCTATTAATCTTAATCATTTTTTTGTTCTAAATATTTTGGTGTTTGCAACAGCCATTTCAGTTTGATATATCTAATAACTGATGGACACAGTAATATTTCAGGATTGAAATGAGGTTTATTGTACTAACAGAAAATGTGCAATATGCATTAAACCAAAATTTGACCGGTGCGAAAGTATGGGCACCCTTATCATTTTATTGATTTGAATTCCCCTAACTACTTTTTACTGACTTACTGAAGCACAAAATTGGTTTTGTAACCTCAGTGAGCTTTGACCTTCATAACCAGATGTATCCAATCATAAGAAAAGGTATTTAAGGTGGCCAATTGCAAGTTGATCTCCTATTTGAATCTCCTCTGAAGAGTGGCATCATGGGCTACTCAAAACAACTCTCAAATGATCTGAAAACAAAGATTGTTCAACATAGTTGTTCAGGGGAAGCATACAAAAAGTTGTCTCAGAGATTTAACCTGTCAGTTTCCACTGTGAGGAACATAGTAAGGAAATGGAAGACCACAGGGACAGTTCTTGTTAAGCCCAGAAGTGGCAGGCCAAGAAAAATATCAGAAAGGCAGAGAAGAAGAATGGTGAGAACAGTCAAGGACAATCCACAGACCACCTCCAAAGAGCTGCAGCATCATCTTGCTGCAGATGGTGTCACTGTGCATCGGTCAACTATACAGCGCACTTTGCACAAATAGAAGCTGTATGGGAGAGTGATGAGAAAGAAGCCGTTTCTGCACGTACGCCACAAATAAAGTTGCCTGAGGTATGAAAAAGCACATTTGGACAAGGCAGCTTCATTTTGGAAACAAAAATTGAGTTGTTTGGTTATAAAAAAAAAAGGCGTTATGCATGGCGTCCAAAAAGAAACAGCATTCCAAGAAAAACACATGCTACCCACTGTAAAATTTGGTGGAGGTTCCATCATGCTTTGGGGCTGTGTGGCCAATGCCGGCATCGGGAATCTTGTTAAAGTTGAGGGTCGCATGGATTCCACTCAGTATCAGCAGATTCTTGAGAATAATGTTCAAGAATCAGTGACGAAGTTGAAGTTACGCCGGGGATGGATATTTCAGCAAGACAATGATCCAAAACACCGCTCCAAATCCTCAGGCATTCATGCAGAGGAACAATTACAATGTTCTGGAATGGCCATCCCAGTCCCCAGACCTGAATATCATTGAACATCTGTGGGATGATTTGAAGCGGGCTGTCCATGCTCGGCGACCATCTAACTTAACTGAACTTGAATTGTTTGTCCAAAATACCTTTATCCAGGATCCAGGAACTGATTAAAATCTACAGGAAGCGACTAGAGGCTGTTATCTTTGCAAAAGGAGGATCTACTAAATATTAATGTCACTTTTCTGTTGAGGTGCCCATACTTTTGCACCGGTCAAATTTTGGTTTAATGCATATTGCACATTTTCTGTTAGTACAATAAACCTCATTTCAATCCTGAAATATTACTGTGTCCATCAGTTATTAGATATATCAAACTGAAATGGCTGTTGCAAACACCAAAATATTTAGAACTAAAAATGATTAAGATTAATAGGGGTGCCCAAACTTTTTCATAGGACTGTATATTCCCAGATTAAGGGGGAAGTCCATGTATTGCTTCTAAATGGCTCAAATGTAATTTTACTTGACACCTATTCCAAGTAGTTGACCACATCAGAATTGGACAATTTATTTATTTTTTAATTATTTGTTTTTGGGGTTTTTTGTACATGCATTTTTGGGGGCTATAACATTTTTTTGGTTAGGATTATTTCTGTGACAAATATAGCCTTATTATGTTTGCATGTTTTTTGTAAACAAAAAGGAATGTCTGGTTTTCCCTTTTTTTTTTTAATTTTTTAATTTTTTTGGAGAGGGGGCTCATTTTCACTGTTACTGTGACTGATACATAGGAATACAGCCTCCTGTCACTTACTGCAGAGCTCATCCGGGATCCTATAGGACCCATCAGTTCATGCATTTACTGGATCCTGGCAGATCACTTGACTGCCAGGGGGGATAGGCAGCCACATCATGGCGACTCCCCTAGCTTTATACACAGTGATCGGGAAAGCAGCAGCCCCTATGTTCTCTATTGGAGGTCCTGCTTTTGTAACAGACAGCTCTCTGGTTCTGGAGCTGCACAGCCTCATGCAGCTGCTTATCTCAGATATCCTAGATAGATGTCGATGCTGAGACTTATAAAGTCAATGGGCAGTCGGCATCTGGTTGGAAAAAAAAAAATGGAAAAAAAATACTGCCGAATGGAGGTTAAATGGCATTCAAAAGGGTGTCCGTATAATGGGGTCCTATGGGTTTGTTTAAATCAATGTTTACATTGTTGTTTTTTGTTTGTTTTTTTTAACTTACAGATTCCTTAGAACCCCTCCCCTTCCCAATCTTCCCCACCAATCAGTAGATGAAGGAAGATTTGGCAGTTGGCTAGGGGTTAACTTAAGCACTGCAGGTACATTATAAAAAGACCCTTAGAGAAAAAAAAAAAGTTAAAATTCAGCATATAAGTGGTTTAGAAGAAATTTAATGGTGTTAGTCACCCAGCCAATGCCTCTGAATGAATTGAGCACATCTCTGGATTTTTGTGCGCTAGAAAGTCAAATCTGTTGAATTACTTGGGCCACTGAAGCTACAACCCTCCTCCAAAGAGATAAAGTCAGTATATGTTTTCCGGTTTGGTTTAGGAACTGGACTCCAGTATCAATAAATTAAAGTTGTCAAGTGATTCTGCCCTTAGGAGCTTGCAATCTTTAAAGCCCTTCCAGGTTATTGTTTTACATGTGACTGTGACAGATGATCTTTCCTTTCGTGCTCCTGGCCTTTCTCTTATATAAAGTCATTTATCAGTATGAATTATAGATATTGGGCTTTAGAGTGCAGCAGTGTCCATCCATCTATCGCTCATTTATAGGGCAAGTAACACTGTTACTATTGACTCTGCCTCCAGCCCGGATTCATTGTACAAATGGTTGTGGCAGATACAAAACATTTCTCCGCAAATGTCACCAAAAATGTCCTTATTCTGTTCACATCTGAAAACTTACACATCTTATCTCTTCCTTAGAAAGCTGGTTGGCAATCCATTTCACCATCAATACAGACTCCATGGATTTACCATACATTGTATAGTTTGTCTTCAATGACATGCCTGTCTAGTTGTGTAATCCTGAAAATGGTGGATGGACTGCGGCATAAGTAGGCAAATGTGCCATGCAGGAGATTGGGGAAGTGTTGGTTGTCACCCAGCTTTCCCAAAAATGTATTTGACTAAATAGTTTTTAATGATTTTAGCACTATAAGACAATGCAAGGACCTATTTCTCTTAATAATATTGTTACACATCAGTTAGGGGTTTGCCATTCAGCACTACTGTCTATCAGCCAGACCAGGCGCTGCCACCAAGAACGAGGGCCCAGCACATCCATGCATTCATCTCAGAATTGGGATGATATTGGTTAATATTGGGGAATCATTAGAACAAAGGTTGTCTCGTGATGACGGTTGATTACAAGATTTTTCACTACCGAGGTCCAAAATGACTGAGAAAAATTATTTCCATTTTCACACTAGTCTTGCACCCTCCGGCTGGTCATTTTTTTACAGACTCCCCATACATTTGAATATATGGAGGGGTCAGTGAAAACTAACAAAAATAGGACATGACCTATATTTTTATGGTCAGTTACAGTGGACAATCAAAATAACAGCCCCCATTTGCTTGAATTGAATTTAATGCTGCCATGTGATGGGGTCACTAAACTAGATAGATCAATAAAAATCAGCAATTATTCTGATGGAAACTGTGCTGATGAGCTTGCACTTTAGGTGAATTCAGGTTTTTATTAAGTTTTCAAGAAGATAAGCAAAACAAAAAACGAACTTTAAACACAGAATGAAAGGGCCGCAGGCCTTAGGTTCCATTGGAAAACGGCTTCGCAGGAGCACACAGTAGGACCCAAGTCGAGGGGGGGACCCCCAACTTGAGGAAGAGCATGCTAGGAACCGAAACAGGAACATACACTTACCGGCCACTTTATTAGGTACACCATGCTAGTAACGGGTTGGACCCCCTTTTGCCTTCAGAAGTGCCTTAACTCTTCATGGCATAGATTCAACAAGGTGCTGGAAGCATTCCTCAGAGATTTTGGTCCATATTGACATGATGGCATCACACAGTTGCCGCAGATTTGTCGGCTGCACATCCATGATGCGAATCTCCCGTTCCACCACATCCCAAAGATGCTCTATTGGATTGAGATCTGGTG
This sequence comes from Leptodactylus fuscus, assembly GCF_031893055.1. Classification (NCBI taxonomy): domain Eukaryota; kingdom Metazoa; phylum Chordata; class Amphibia; order Anura; family Leptodactylidae; genus Leptodactylus; species Leptodactylus fuscus. The sequence goes on along the minus strand of NC_134270.1, from coordinate 126,138,926 downwards.
ACTGTGGAGGCCATTGGAGTACAGTGAACTCATTGTCATGTTCAAGAAACCAGTCTGAGATGATTCCAGCTTTATGACATGGCGCATTATCCTGCTGAAAGTAGCCATCAGATGTTGTGTACATTGTGGTCATAAAGGGATGGACATGGTCAGCAACAATACTCAGGTAGGCTTTGGTGTTGCAACGATGCTCAATTGGTACCAAGGGGCCCAAAGAGTGCCAAGAAAATATTCCCCACACCATGACACCACCACCACCAGCCTGAACCGTTGATACAAGGCAGGATGGATCCATGCTTTCATGTTGTTGACGCCAAATTCTGAGCCTACCATCCGAATGTCGCAGCAGAAATCGAGACTCATCAGACCAGGCAACGTTTTTCCAATCTTCAATTGTCCAATTTCGATGAGCTTGTGCAAATTGTAGCCTCAGTTTCCTGTTCTTCGCTGAAAGGAGTGGCACCCGGTGTGGTCTTCTGCTGCTGTAGCCCATCTGCCTCAAAGTTCGACGTACTTTGCGTTCAGAGATGCTCTTCTGGCTACCTTGGTTGTAACGGGTGGCTATTTGAGTCACTGTTGCCTTTCTATCAGCTCGAACCAGTCTGGCCATTCTCCTCTGACCTCTGGCATCAACAACGCATTTCCGCCCACAGAACTGCCGCTCACTGGATGTTTTTTCTTTTTCGGACCATTCTCTGTAAACCCTAGAGATGGTTGTGCGTGAAAATCCCAGTAGATCAGCAGTTTCTGAAATACTCAGACCAGCCCTTCTGGAACCAACAACCATGCCACGTTCAAAGGCACTCAAATCACCTTTCTTCCCCATACTGATGCTCGGTTTGAACTGCAGGAGATTGTCTTGACCATGTCTACATGCCTAAATGCACTGAGTTGCCGCCATGTGATTGGCTGATTAGAAATTAAGTGTTAACGAACAGTTGGACAGGTGTACCTAATAAAGTGGCCGGTGAGTGTATAAAACTACAGGAGCACAGCCCCAAACTGATTAAAATGGGGGGAAGAACAGACAACACACAAGCAACTTACGAGAGTGGGGGTGGGGGACAAGACAAACTCTGGACACTAAAGGGACAGAGAAGAGATCACTGGGGGGGGGGGGGGGCAAGGCAGTTCAACCAAAATGAGCTTGCACTTTAGATAGTTGTCGGCTGACTTTTATTTCCCCTAGTATCTACTGACAGGTAAGTGCAGGTACTCAATCCCATTAACATTGGATGGTAAGTAGTTTTGGCTGATGTTGCTTTATTGTGTATGGTCACCAATAGAAGCTTTTGCAGTCTGAAATAAGGTTTACACTAGCTCAGTCTCTCTGGTTTTTTTGGGTCCATCAGGGCACCCGAACAACTGTGAGGTGGACCGCTAAAACAGCACTTACACATGGAGCCCAGTGGATTCCATTGACTGTAATGGGGTCTGTCGGGTATCCGTCGTTTTAAAGTGAAACTGGTGGAGGGAAAAGTCCTCTGTGCTGATTTTTGTCGAACTCTGAGACTCCAGTGCACCTATAAACGTAACCTTACAGACATTTTATGTAGCCAGTAACCTGATGGAAGAAATTCCACGCTCATCTTACATTGTATATGAAGTACACATTTCTTTAGGTATAACATACAGACAAATGGCTGACTGTTTCCTTTTTCTTTCTCTTAGACTAATAATGGCATACAGAAGAACCTGGAAAAGGAAATTGTGGAATATCAGTTTAGTACCTCGTTTTTTGACATATTTGTAAGTAATGGCGATGTCCTCCAGTTTATGCCGTCCCTATGTTCTTAGAATGGAAGGTCTCACGTCACTGTGTGTATAATACTCAATTCCTGTAAGATTGGTCCCTATACATCTCCATACTTGTAATTTATGCGTCAGATTCCCACAAGGCCATTGTTTTCTCCTTTACCTATCACCACAATGTGTGTAATTTACATTCTGTAGTTCACAACTCCTGTCATCCGTCAACACAATGTAATAGTTTTGCTTGAAGTGTTGCTTTAAATTCAGTGTGGCAAATTCAATGGCTAGTAAAGTAATATTATGTCAGCTAACATATTATTGTTACTTATACCTGTGGTCTTATGTAGTTGTCTGAATTTCCAATATCTTCCGGCCCTGTCTGTTCTTAAAAGGACACAATGGGGCTTTGGTATCCTTCCATAAGTCTTACTTGGGCTAGGTCTTCAGACAAGGGGTGATGACTCTGTTATTTCCTTTTCACTGTTCATTGGCATACCAGCCCAGCATACTTAGGTGTCCCCATACTGTTATAGGATGATAATGTTCCTCTGTTGGGTTTCTGCCCATTACAAATAGAGGTCCATGGCTTTCCTTTCTTTATTTCCTCAAATTCCACTGCAATATTCACACTGAAGAAATCTATTGTTCATTGCCACTCAGTGAGAGAGGAACTTTGGTATCTTGTTATATAACAAATATGCAATGTCTATTATTGTGTCCTATTTGCCAGGTTATTTTACATGTGTTTCCTTTCCTCAGCTCCTGGCAGTATTCCGCTTCTCTGTTCTGCTGCTTGGCTATGCTGCCCTTCGACTTCGACACTGGTGGGCTATAGCTGTAAGTCTTTAAGAAATAAATATCACCTTGCATTGTAATTCTCCATCTGAAATTACATAACTGGCAGGGCCACCTCCTTCTTTGGCTGCTTTTTTGTAAGTGATGTTGGTCATAAAGCCAAAGGTGGCTTCAAAAGAAATAGAAAGTCAGAAAAGAAACTTCTCTCTGCTGCTAAATCCATTGCTGGCAGCCTTTGGGCTTGGAAAAATGCGGCAAATTCTGCAACAAAAACGCAGCTTATCCACAGTGCGTGGCCTCAGTCTTACTGTACCCCATGACACTGATTCTTTGCCGTCTTGAAGGAAACTGGATACAGTTTGAAAAATGATCAATTCACTTTGTTTCTTTTACCAGATCACAACCTTGGTGACCAGCGCGTTTCTTATTGTTAAAGTCATTATGTCACAGGTGAGTGGGTCGATGAGGTCTTGTGCACATGAACATTGAAGACGTTTAATGGTATTTTATAAAACATGGTGAATGCTGAATTGTTCAGTCATGTACATCTTTATGGAACTAGTAAAGTATTACCAAGAAAGAGGACATCATCTTTAAGAGTTCTTTTATAGAAGATCATTTTCTGCCACTTAACACAAGGATATAGAACATATGAGATGCTAATCGCCAGAGGCGTAACTTGGAGCTCATGATTTTGCTGATAGAGTCCCTTTAAAATAAAGCCCTATTTATTACCCAAAACAATATGCAAAAATGTAATGGCTTAAAGAACAAAAAATGTTATAGCCCTCAAAACCGCATGTGCAAAAACCCAGAAAATGTGTGGTCCTGAACCAGGGAAAATGACCCGGTGCTGAAGTGGTTAATGTGATGTTCCCACAAGACAGGGGGTAAGTGTACGATCGTTGGGGACCAGAATGGATTGGGGACCAAAAGTCCCTCTAAAGCCTCCTTGTGAATGGAGTGCGCTGTCTCAGCATCCCCATAGCAGTGTAGTGTCAGTGTGCTATCATGACTGGCGCTCCATTCAATTGGGCCCCAAGTGATCACGTACTTATTACCTGTCCTGTGGTTAGGGGATAAGTGTTCATAAAGGTACAATGCGGTAGTTGGGGCACTGGGGGCGGGCTTTCAGCTCCCATAGTACTGCTCTACCCCTGCCACTTTCTGCCTGTGTTTCCCCATGCAGTAGGAGTCAATCCTCCCATTGGTATGACATCACCCATCCTGCTTAAGCAGCAAGAGCAGTGCTCCAGGAGCTGAAGGCCCGCCCCCAGTGCACCTACTGCCTCATTTGCGGAAGACTTTAAAATTGTTGCATGGATTTCAGCTTTGAATTGGCAATGTAGCTGTGACCTCTGGCATTGTCATTTTTTTTTTTTTTCTTCTTTCTCAGCTCTTATCTAAAGGGGCATTTGGATACCTTCTGCCTATTATATCTTTTGTACTGGCCTGGCTGGAAACATGGTTCCTGGATTTCAAGGTTTTGACACAAGAAGCGGAGGAAGAGCGATGTAAGTAACTGCTGCAATATTGGGCTTAAAGGGTGTCAGAAGCCAGTATATCACATACTGATGAACTATCCTGTTTTTATAGGTCATCAGTATGAAAAATCTGTTCTGGCCACAAACACTGCTTTTCTTAATGGCATGGTGACAGATTACCATAGTTCTGCTCCTAATTTCTATCTATCTCCCTCCTCTGAGTATGATCTGTGTTGTTTTATGGCAGGGTATCTGGCTGCACGGGCTGCTGCTCTTCGTCCTCCACTTTTGTACCCAGGAGCTCCCTCGGAAGGACAGTTCTATTCCCCACCAGAGTCTTTTGCAGGTATGTACGTATTTTCTGTTCTCCCTTGTATGATCTGATGTGATATCTTCCCCCATCCTGTCAATGGCTACATCTAATGATATCTTCCTTCCTTTACTTAATCTATATTAACTGGACACCTTCCCTGAGGCTAGGTCAGTGACTAGTAGTTAACATTTATCTCCTCTGTCTGTGCAGGATCAGATAATGAGTTTGATGACGATGACGAAGCTGTCGGCCGAAAGGCTGTTACTCCCCAAGAACGAGAGTATGTTAGAAAAGGAAAAGAAGCTATGGAGATCGTAGAGCAGATACTGGGGCAGGAAGTCAACTGGAAGTTTGAAAAGAGCAATGTGAGTATCTAACTTCTCCCAGTACTTCTGCAGCCTCTGCCCACCTCCTCTTCTCCATCCATTATGACTATAGGTATGATTGCAATCTTGCAATTTCACAATACAATGTAAAGGCCGTGTATATGGGCTTAGTCTGATGCATGACTATGGCATTCAATTAAACAAGTTACCATTTACCTTAAAGGGGTTGTCCCTTTTTGTTTTAAGGGATAACCTATTTTCAAGCTAGTAACCTGTGGAGTCACCTAACAGCAACTGTTTTTTATGATCAGCAGCGCCACCTCAGGGGAAATGAAGCATTACATAATTCTCATTTAAGTTAATGTGCTCTCCATGTAATGCATGCATATGCTGATTCATCCAAGTTGGAAGAGCTCTTCATGAACGCTCTGGCTAAGAAATGAGGTTCTAGAACAGCGGACCCCCACTCCTAATATTTGAAATTTTGGATTTCTGAATCAGACAGCCCAGTTAACTCATTCTCTTGTCTATTTTAGGATGTTGGAGACATTGTGTACACATTAGACATACCTTTCCATGGAAGGTCTTACATCTTGAAGGTAGGATTGGAGGTTCTTTTCTGACTGTACAGATGTCGTGATTTGCTTATATCTTCTCTGTATGATGTGTAAAGTGAGTGTGACCGTGCTGCTGTTTTGTTCCTAGGCTCTCATTCAGTGTCCTGCAGAGGTTGTGTACCAGGAGGTCATTCTCCAACCTGAAAAGATGGTCTTGTGGAACCGGACAGTGGCTGTTTGTCAGGTTAGCATTTGTTGTGTGTAGTGTTAGAGACTTGTAATGGAGTCTCTGGAGAAAACCATGGTTAGACTCTGAGGTCCCCACCCCATTCCAGCGCTCTATCCTATAGATTCTTACAATTCATTGCATCTCTGCTTTGTCAGATCTTACAGCGTGTGGATGATAACACCCTTGTTTCGTACGACGTCTCTGCAGGAGCAGCCGGTGGAGTAGTGTCTCCAAGGTTAGTGTCTGCTTGTTAGTTACTTGTTGTCTCATAATTTTGTGATATGTCATATTTTTCTTACACAATTGCATTACAGAGATTTTGTTAATATACGAAGAATTGAGAGAAGGAAAGATCGCTACATGTCCGCTGGTGTTGCAGGGTTGCACCATGCCAGACCGCCACTAACAAAATATGTCAGGTGAGCAGTTTTTTTTATTTTTATTTTTTTATTTTTTTTTTTATTTTATTTTATGTGTGTGTATATGTGTGTATATATATATATATATATATATATATATATATATATATATATATATATTAATCTGTATTATAATATATCAGTCTACCATATGGACAGTTATTTTCCATGCAGAATAGATTCTCTCAATCGGTGAGGCATAGAGTATGGATCTCAAGCTGTTGCAAAACTACAGCTCCCACCATACTGCCGGGTATTGAGGCGTACTGATAGCTAGGTATTCGTTCAACCAGGGCAAATATGGAATTTGTTCTCCCCTTCCCCTCAACCCACAGGAGTGGAATTATTGCTATGGGTTTTATCTGTGGATTTCAAGGTTTACAATGCATACAAACCTCTGCAATAAATCTGCATAGCCAATTTTATTTAATTTCCGTTGCAATTTGGAACTGATTTTGAGTCTAAAACTGCCTCAAAATCAGCTGTTGTGTGAACCTAGCCTTATTGTGCTGCTCTGTATAACACAAAATCTGAGTTTATTCCGCTGCTTAAGATATGTCTGCCAGTAAGCTGACTGCTTGGAAGCTTTGTTACACGTCAGCAACTGAGCAGCCGTGGCTCTTATGTAGTGCTGAGATCAGCACAGCAACAGCAGTCAGTTCTGAGTGTTCGCATTGGCGCCCCTTCCTTACTGCACCAAGGATACATGCTCCGTTTTTTGCACCCACCCAGCAACAATCCTGTTTAATCCACTGAATTACCTCCTATCCAATCTTTCTAGTTTGCAAATAATTTCATTCATGTCCACTAGGGGTTGCTGCACAACCTACAGAAAGACTTGGTGATAATTCTTAGCAGTACCTATTTCTTTGAGTTGGTGAAGGATTACTTGTCTGTGGAAGAGTAGTATATGGGGCTTGTTTCAATGTACATCATCTCTTGTCCACCATTAACTGTTATTGTATGCCAGAGCTTACTGACCAATAAGAATTGAGCTATTGGAACGTCCACTGATCCCTAGAACATTTAGATATATATAAAATCATCCTCTCCATATTTAGCACCATCTGTGTATAAGAAGTTTTATTCTGTATCTCTTCCTTTCAGAGGAGAGAATGGACCAGGAGGTTTTGTAGTGCTAAAAAGTTCCCGAAATCCTTCTGTCTGCACTTTTGTATGGATTCTTAACACTGATTTGAAGGTAGGTTTCATTTTAATTTTCCATGTTTTTCTATAAGTATTTCTAAAGCAACAGAACATGTGCAATCTTAAGCTGGGTTCACACCAGCGTCTGGTCTCCGTTCTGAGGTTTCAATCTTCTGTAGACAGAAGACGGAAACCTGTGATGCCAAGTCCGGCCGTGAGCGCCGTTAAGCGTTTTACGCTCTCTGCGGTGAAACCGTTTTTTTTAAACCGGACACAGAGTTCTGCATGTCCGACTCTGTGTCCGGTTAAAAAAAAACCTGTTTGGCCACGGAGAACATAAAACGCTCACCGGTGCTCATGGACGGACACTTTTCAAACCATTCAAATGAATGGGTTTGAAAGATTCCCTGCAGGTTTCCATCTCCTGCTCTGTTTTGTGTAGGAAACAGAAACCTGCAGAACGGAGACCCGGGCGCAGATGTGAATGAGCCCTTACATGCTTGGTGTGTAATAGATGTATTTGTGATAGGTCTAGCTCAGATCTGGTCTGTTGCTCTCTGTAAGTCCTAGAAGCTTATTTTATTATTGACAAGTAGGTGTTACTATTCTCCTTCTCAAAGGGATGTGTATCTATGCAGTCTGACGGTGTTATTTCTAATTGGTGATTTAGACTACATAGGTAGACTACATACATTGTGGAATATGGTTATTTTTTTTTAAAATAGACATGTTGGGATAGGTGATAGGTCCTCTTCAAAGAATAATCCCAAGCTTAGTTATGATCGGTCAGCCATGTCGCTGTCAAAATTTTAGGATTTCCAGTATTTAATTTCTGAGGATTTTCCATTATGGGAGCTGCTGCTTTTCTTGTTTTTTATTTCTGCCTGTGTCTAAAACTGTTTTTTGGAAAATGCATTTAAGTACGGTAGTACATTTTTTGACGGGTCAGTGCTTAGTCGTAAAGATGTATTAAAATGTCCTGACAAACTCCGGCTGCATGGAGATCGTGCAGGTACAGGAGAGGGGAGCCAGCTGTCACCGACCTACAGAGAAGGCAGGGATGGTGGGTTACTGTCCCTGCTTTCCTAATCATTGTATACAGTGCAGGAAGTGGCCGGCAGTGCAGTGGAAGTGTAGCTGCTGGATCTTAGTAGATTTAGGTCCGCCTTGTAGTGCAGGAGGTTGTGAATTGCCCAAAATGGCCTGGTCTGAACTGGTTAATAGACTATTATAACCTTCATACAGTTCTAGGTTCAGCCAGTATCTTATGGAAAGGCAGAGGGTACTTGTAGCCCTTGCCTACAATCAACTGGGGTAACCCTTCCAGGGTATTGTCTGATATTGTATACATAGTGTATATGTGCTTGTGTATATAAAACACCTTGATTTTGTCTTTCTTCCACAGGGTCGGCTACCCCGCTACCTCATTCACCAGAGCCTGGCCGCCACCATGTTTGAATTCTGCAGCTTCCTTCGCAAGAGAGTCAGTGAAGTTTACAGTGGATCCTAAATTTTGTTGTCTTGAATTCCCAGGCTAGGATCCTAACATGTGCTGCTTCTTCCCTGCCGCTAAAGCACTGGCTTGAAGCTATTGTCTGCACACCTCCCCTCTCCTTTTTGTTTTCCTCCCTTTTTGTAGGCCCTTGGGGGAAGAATCATCCCACGCAACAAACTCTAAATCCTCTGTCTACTGACAAGTCTTGCCAATGCATTTCAAAATGAATGTGCAGACAGACGACGAGCTAAGATGAATGAACGTGCCAATGGCTGGCACCTGTTGAGCTGGTTATGGCATCGTCCCTGTCTCTGAAGGTTGTAACAGAGCTGAAGAGTCTGAGCCTCTAATCAAGTTTCCATTTTTTGTTTTAATGAAACTGAATGACTGATAGGGCTTCCTGTTTGGGAGGAGTGACGTTGACCCCATGCTGGGCATGTCGGGTTAATATCTCCCAAATCCTAGTGACTTTAATGGATTTCAGAGGTCCCGTTTACATATGGCTGCGCTTGTATCTCGTTTCTGTTTTTGTGTAGCTGCAATGAGTAGAGAGCGGAATGGGTGCCTGCCTCAGACAAGTAAGTAGAGGGATGCACTGAATCGTACAGAGGTCGGTGTGTACACTAAGTTATTTTTATTATTCGGATGCCTTCTGTTCCAGTGGTTGACCAGGTGTTCACTTTAACACATCTTAATATTTTTTCTCACATCCTATTACTTACTCACTTGGTTTTATTTGGTCATGTTCTTTTATACAAACACCAACCAGTGCCTATCAGCCCTCACTTATTTTACTTAGTTCTCTCATGGTTGCAGCTTCTCTCTGGACTGAGAGTTGTCATTGACTACTGGTCAACCACCAGTAACCTTGATAGTCATGTACATGACAGAATCGGGGTAGGTATCTGTCAGATGGACAGTTTTCTCATACCTATGGCCAGCTTACAGGGGGTTATTTAGTTAATGCTTAATAATGACCCCCCCCCCCCCCCCAGGTAATATTCGGGTTGACTGTTCGGTTTCTGGGCTGGTCAATTCGATTTTCCTCTCTTTGGGTGCTGGTTCCAATCATGTGACCCAGAGTTGGAACCAGCCTTGAAACAGAAGGTTTGGCCAAAATATAACCCTGGGGGAAGGAAGTTTTTTTTTTTTTTTTAAACCATCCCTGGATAACTTCTTTAAAGGAACACTCTTTAAGCAAAACTAAACCATTGTGTTTTGTTACATGCAGGTCCTTATTAGGTAGAACATGGCCCAGATTCTCACTTTTATGTCTAATACCCCCTAGCTCACCTTTAACATAGTGCATAGTTTTTGCCTGGAGTGTTCCTCTAAAAAAAAGAACCCGACGGCGCTCCTGACATTCTGTACCTCTGTTATTCCTCCAACAATTGTATGCATGGATTGAGTTCTGGACTTTACTGTACCACTTGTCAGTAGGGCTGTGCCAATACTCTGACATTATCCGCTCAGTGCTGATGGTGCGACATATACTGTATTTACTAAGGTTCCAGGAGGAATGACAGAGGAATGGTGCTTGTGCTGTTAGTACCCGTATGCACTAAATTAGACATGTCGGGAGAGATGATTGGTTCCCGCTAAGTGTTAGATTAACAATGTGTGTACCAGCAAGTATGTTAAGAAATAGTTTTACACAGATGGTTAGCCTTGCTGAGGTATATGACAGATTCCTGTACTGATCAGTTATGTTTTCATTGGGACTGATTTGAACCAGATGCATATCTGCAATATTTGTTTTTTTTTCTATTGACAACTGATTCCTTTTTTTTTTTTCTCAACAAAATCTACAAAAATTGATAAAAACATTTAAATAAATGAATTTGCTATTGTATTCTGTTGGGGAAGGAGAGATATGGCATGAAGATTGGGGCCCCTTGTGTGTGAATGACATGTTTAGGCTGTACTTACACCGCATCCCATAGGGAAGGGCTTATGATTGGTGACTGCCACTGAATGTATGGAACTATGAATGGTAATATACTCACTGACAAAGCAACATAACACACTGAGAAGTAGTTGTGGATGGATCAAGCAACCTCTTCTGGTGGTCGATCTAGGCCGTCTGGTGCCTGTTGGCTGTGGGTGTGAGCCCTCGTATAAACCAATGCCCCTAACAGCTAGATGGCATTCTGTTCTTCGAAATGACCATCCTTTTTCAATGATGCATCCCCTCTCAAAGTCTGTCAAATGGACAAGATGTCTTCAATTGTTTGTAAATACATTTCTATCAGTCAACGATTTGTAACAGAGGTTCAGTACACTACCCAAAAGTGGCCTCTAAGAGCCAGGTCAGTGGGGGGAAGAACTTTTATGCCTTGTTGTGGCAAGACCCAGTGTCTACTCAGACCATACCTGTAATCATTTACATATCTGAACAACAACTGCAACATTTCTATGTGGGTGCGTTATATACACACAATATAACCCCCCCCCCAAAAAAAAAAAAAATTAAAAAAAAATCCGTCTCTAACTGGATATCATAAATAAATATCATTTGTTCAATATTCATGCAAATTTACCAAACGTTGTAACGTAGGCAGTTTCACACTTTTTTTTTTTTTTTTTTTTTTTGTCAGCATCAATTTCAAAGCCTGTGTATATTAGGAATTTTATTTATAAGCTTTGTCTGACATACAAGGTAGGGTTCACAACTGTGCCAATTGTTTTTAGGGTTGGGGGTGTCAAGTGTTCTGCCTGGGTTGCAATTTTAGGCTTAAGGCCCCATCTTCTAGAGACACAGCTTTTTTTTTTTTGGTTGCAGTTTTTTAAGCCAAACCCAGAAGAGGATCGAGTAGAAGGTGGAACTATAAGAACTTCCTATATATTTCCCATTCCTTTTGTAGTCATACTGGGCTTTGGCTCAAAAAACCGCAGCAAAACCTACAACAAAAAAAGCAGTTCTTCTGCAATGTGGGGCCTCAGCCTTGGGGGTCCATTCACACGGAGTTTTGTGGCGCTGATTCAGCCTCAAAACTCATGTAAAAAAGCAGCACTGTAAAACTGAATCCCATTGAGTTCAATGGGTTTCGTCTTACGCGCACTGCCCGTTACCTATTGCTTTCAATGTGTTAACGCGTGTACGCTTAACGCACGTAACACATTGAAAGCGATAGGTAAAAAAGCCTCCCATTGAGTTCAATGGGCAGCGCGCGTAAGACGGAACCCATTGAACTCAATGGGATTCAGTTTTACAGCGCTTCTTTTTTAGTTTTGAGGCTGAATCAGCGCCACAAAACTCTTTGTGAATGTACCCTTAGACAGTATTTTTTTTTGTGGTTTTTTTTATTTATTTATTTATTTATTTATTTTTAAATTTACTATATAAATAAGGCTTTGATGGAAATTTGCAAGAAGGCGACCACAGGTATAATGGTGGCATTTTCACAGTGTAGCAGTATCTGCTGTCAGATATCTACTGTGTGTGTGTGTATATATATACAGTCCTATGAAAAAGTTTGGGCACCCCTATTAATCTTAATCATTTTTAGTTCTAAATATTTTGGTGTTTGCAGCAGCCATTTCAGTTTGATATATCTAATAACTGATGGACACAGTAATATTTCAGGATTGAAATGAGGTTTATTGTACTAACAGAAAATGCGCAATATGCATTAAACCAAAATTTGACCGGTGCAAAAATATGGGCACCTCAACAGAAAAGTGACATTAATATTTAGTAGATCCTCCTTTTGCAAAGATAACAGCCTCTAGTCGCTTCCTGTAGCTTTTAATCAGTTCCTGGATCCTGGATAAAGGTATTTTGGACCATTTCTTTCTACAAAACAATTCAAGTTCAGTTAAGTTAGATGGTCGCCGAACATGGACAGCCCGCTCTCAAATGATCTGAAAACAAAGATTGTTCAACATAGTTGTTCAGGGGAAGGATACAAAACGTTGTCTCAGAGATTTAACCTGTCAGTTTCCACTGTGAGGAACATAGTAAGGAAATGGAAGACCACAGGGACAGTTCTTGTTAAGCCCAGAAGTGGCAGGCCAAGAAAAATATCAGAAAGGCAGAGAAGAAGAATGGTGAGAAGAGTCAAGGACAATCCAAAGACCACCTCCAAAGAGCTGCAGCATCATCTTGCTGCAGATGGTGTCACTGTGCATCGGTCAACTATACAGCGCACTTTGCACAAGGAGAAGCTGTATGGGAGAGTGATGAGAAAGAAGCCGTTTCTGCACGTACGCCACAAATAGAGTTGCCTGAGGTATGCAAAAGCACATTTGGACAAGCCAGCTTCATTTTGGAAACAAAGATTGAGTTGTTTGGTTATAAAAAAAAGGCGTTATGCATGGCGTCCAAAAAGAAACAGCATTCCAAGAAAAACACTTGCTACCCACTGTAAAATTTGGTGGAGGTTCCATCATGCTTTGGTGCTGTGTGGCCAATGCCGGCACCGGGAATCTTGTTAAAGTTGAGGGTCGCATGGATTCCACTCAGTATCAGCAGATTCTTGAGAATAATGTTCAAGAATCAGTGACGAAGTTGAAGTTACGCCGGGGATGGATATTTCAGCAAGACAATGATCCAAAACACCGCTCCAAATCCTCAGGCATTCATGCAGAGGAACAAGTACAATGTTCTGGAATGGCCATCCCAGTCCCCAGACCTGAATATCATTGAACATCTGTGGGATGATTGGAAGCGGGCTGTCCATGCTCGGCGACCATCTAACTTAACTGAACTTGAATTGTTTGTCCAAAATACCTTTATCCAGGATCCAGGAACTGATTAAAAGCTACAGGAAGCGACTAGAGGCTGTTATCTTTGCAAAAGGAGGATGTACTAAATATTAATGTCACTTTTCTGTTGAGGTGCCCATACTTTTGCACTGGTCAAATTTTGGTTTAATGCATATTGCACATTTTCTGTTAGTACAATAAACCTCATTTCAATCCTGAAATATTACTGTGTCCATCAGTTATTAGATATATAAAACTGAAATGGCTGCTGCAAACACCAAAATATTTAGAACTAAAAATGATTAAGATTAATAGGGGTGCCCAAACTTTTTCATAGGACTGTATATATATATATATAATATATATATATATATATATATAATTTATTTATATTTAGTTGTGTGTATTTATATTGTATGGTTTAGTTTGTGCATGTCATGTGTGAAATGGTTTTAAAACCCTTACAGTTTAAGGGTATATCCATAAATAATTCTAGGTATAGAGACAGAATCATATAGGTTGTGAGCAGAACAGAACGTCTAGTATGGTGTATATATACACTGCCCATTTCTTGAAAGCTACAGCAGAGGTATGTGGGCATTTCCATTCCCCAGTGAAAGGTGGCAGAGATATTTCTATAGTAGGTCACATATCCAGTCTGCGGGGATCATGACCAAAATCCACCCATTTACCATAAGGGACTGCTGCTTTCCAGGTCCTGTCAGATATCATGATGTGAGACACGTATGTTTGCTGGGAAGTAGTGATGTCACTAGGAAACCTGATAGAAAGGCTGCATTCTTCTGAAGGTCCTATCCTGCTGCCATCACTGTGTCTAGGCATCTGCTGCTCTTTAAATAAACCTTGACCCGGGCTCTTGTTATACGATCTCTTCGATGATCACCCTGGCTGCGATGTGTTTACATGACGTATCAACCAATAGTCATGCCACAGTAAGAATATACTTACACTTGCCAGTATTGGTGAGGCCTGAAGATGAGTAATAAATAATATATACTCAGAGGATTTTGGGTTTAAAAAAAAAAAAGTAGCTGCAGACAAAAAGCCTCTCAGGTGTCCTTTGGCCAGTACAAGGTGGGTGCTTTCTCTGGGCCTATTTTAGAGCAATAAACATGATGGAGAGGAGCATTCATGGATATCTTTCCACGGTCTCTTCTCTTTTCCAACCACAGAATATGCTATGAATGTCTCGGTCTGAGGTTCATTACTGGTTAGGATGACCAGCTAGGATGTGGCATGCTACTGCATATACCCCGATAAAATCTTTTCATTAGGGCACTTTATATGCCCCTTTAACAAGCACAAAGAGTGGCATTGTAGGGAACTGTGGAATTGCAAGCCAACCTTCCTATAGATCCTAAGCTTCCAGACCTTGACCCTGTCAGTCCACAGATTAACCCCTCTCACACCACATTTCACAGCTTCCCATCCCCATACAGGATGATGATGATAGGAGGTGTCTTACTTATCATGCTCCTTAGCTGGAGGCTTATAGTTGTGCTGATACCCATGTGACTCTCTTGTTCTTTCATCCCAATTACAGTGAATATTTTGTATTTTAACACCACCCATGCTAAGACCCCCATCCTACCACTCCCATGCCTTACAGTACTGACCCCTAGCATGGCAGAGCATAGGACCTTCTATCGCTTCTTGTGCTGCTGCTGTCATGAGGAGGCCCCAGAGAAGAGCCCTTTAATCAGGTAACCCATAATCGATTGGAGGTCCTTCTGACCTTGTATACTGGATACATATGGCATGCTATGCCTCTTCTGTACTGCCTTTGTATACCATATAAGATCTATTGCTTATTCAAACTATTACACATATGATAGTCTATATAGCTGTTGACTCACTACATGTCACAGCATTTCCTGGCAGTCCTGATATGTACCTGCCGTATACAATGAAATATACAGAGCTGTCTTTTTATACTATAGCAACTGAGTATCTACTTTTACTTTCTCAAAATCTAAATATTTAAAGGAATTGTCCCTTTTTTTCCTTCCTAAAATAGCACCACTTGTCCATGAACCGTATCTGGTATTGTAGCTCTTCTCTATTATAGAAGTGATTGAGGCTGAGCTGCAATTTCAGACACCATCCATGGATATTGGTGGCGCTCTTTCTTTTCTTCTAGTATCACATCTTTTCTACAATGGGGTAACAACCATGGATCTTGGAACAAAAATTGTTTTAGTGGGACAATGGAAGTTTATATAACCTCATACTGCAGGAAAGGAGCATTAGACACTCACCCAACATTTAGGACACTACGTTGAAACCCCTGTAACGTCTGCTAAAATTACATTTCCGAATTCTTCCACGTAAGGCACAGAATGCCCACAAAGGATGTATGTAGTATAGAAGCAGACCATTGGGCTACTGTGGGGACGCTAATAGGGGGACATTCCAGGTTTGTCTTGAACATGTTTGAAATCATGAGGGAACATTCAGAGGAATCTCCCTGAATGCTAAAATATTATCAAGACATTGGGTTTGTTAGTGGTGATGGCAGACACTGTATCTACTGAATAGAGACTACACGACCACTGCGATATACAGACAGAGGTTCTGGATATCTGTGGATAGGTGATAACATGGGCACAACCCCTCTAATGGTCCATGCTGCACCCAAGGGTTTCTTATTACTACTTTTCTTTCTCCAAATGTTTTTTTGTTTTTGCTGTAGTGATGTCTATGGTGACACTGTGAACGCTACAAGCCCCTACTATGCTACACATTCCTATGGGGCAGCTGGAAGGGGTTACACAGAATGTATACTACCAGCAGTTGTTGACTTAACAGCAATAACAGAAGAGGTGATAAAGTCATACAGCTGCTACAAGACATACTGATCTGAGACTATATATAACCCATATTCTGACATATGTATGTATAGTGTGCTGCATGTAGTTTTCAAGATTTGGTATAAGCAATTTTAGCAGAGAAGCAGATGCTTGTAGAAGTAGGTCACACCGAAGGAAATCTCCCCAGAAAAGATAAGATAAGATAATCCTTTAATAGTCCCACCTTGGGGAAATTTCAGCGTGTTACAGCAGCATAGTAATACAGATACAGGATAATACAGAGTAATATGTTACAGACGTAGACACAGATAAGCTGAGAAGAGAAGATATACTAGGAGTCCATAGCAGCTAAGGAAAAACAGAAGAGAAAGAGGAAGACCTCATGGTCATCCTCATAATCATTAGTTCTCTGTGCGGAGAGCTCTTCGTTTGGTCTGATGTAGATTATACAGCCTGGTCGCGGTTGGAAGGAAGGACCTGCGATAGCGCTCCTTCTCACACTTGGGGTGAAGCAGACGGTCGCTTACAGTGCTGCCAAGTCCCATCAGGGTCCCATACATGGGGTGGGATTTGTTCTCCCGCATGGAGGTCACCACAGACAGTATCCTTCTGTCACCCACCACCTGTACTGAGTCCAAGGGGCTCCCCAGGACAGAGCTGGCCCTCCTGATCAGCCTGTCAAGTCTATTTCTGTCCCTGGTTGATATACTGCTTCCCCAGCAGGCCACACCGAAAAAGATGGCTGAGGCAACCACAGAGTTGAAGAAGGCCTTAAGAAGTGTCCCCCGGACTCCGAAGGCCCTCAGCCTCCTGAGCAGGTAGAGTCTGCTGTGGCCCTTTCTGTGCAGCGCCTCCAGGTGATCAGCCCAGTCTAGTTTATTATTGAGGAGCACGCCCAGATACTTATAGGTCCTGACTATCTCAATACATGTTCCTTGGATCTCCACCGGGGTCGGAGCACCTCTCCGTTTACTAAAGTCCACCACCATCTCCTTGGTCTTCCCAGCATTAATCCTGAGCTGGTTCTGCTGGCACCATTCAACAAAATCCCGGTTTAAGTCTCTGTATTCCCTATCATCGCCATCAGTGATAAGACCGACTATAGCAGAGTCATCGGAGTACTTCTGTAAGTAACAGCTGGATGAGTTGTGCCTGAAGTCAGCAGTGTACAGTGTGAAGAGGAATAGGGCAAGAACTGTACCTTGAGGTGCCCCCGTACTACAGATCACAGTGTCAGACACACAGTCCTGGGCTCTCACATACTGAGGGCGGTTTGTCAGGTAGTCTAGGATCCAGTTGGACAGGTGATGGTCCACACCACCAAGGTTCAGCTTCTCCCTCAGTAGCCCTGGCTGAATGGTGTTGAACGCACTGGAGAAATCAAAGAACATTATTCTCACAGTGTTCCCGGGTTTCTCCAGGTGAGAGAGAGCTCTATGAAGAAGGTGGATGATGGCATCATCTACCCCAATGCCTGGCCGGTAGGCAAACTGGAGGGGGTCCAGAGCGAAGCTCACTAGGGGGCGTAGGTGTGTCAGGACCAGTCTCTCTAGGACCTTCATCAGGTGGGATGTCAGTGCTACAGGTCGGTAGTCATTGTAGCCCATCGGGTTGGGTTTCTTTGGGACTGGTACCACGCAAGATGTTTTCCACAGTTGAGGTACCACCCCCAGCTTCAGGCTCATATTGTACATGTGCGTTATAATACCACACAGCTGGTCACTGCACATTTTAAGAACTCTTGCGCTTATACCATCTGGTCCCCCCGCTTTGTTTGCTCTAATGTTCTTCATTTCCTTACACACCTGAGACTCCTGCAGGATCAGATAGTCAGATTGCAGTTGACCGCAGGTCGGTGGGGGTTGGGTCTTGGTGTGTGAGGGGAGGGCGGTTGGCTGACATGCTGGTGGAGGGAGCATTTGCTTGGAGTCGAATCTATTGAAGAATAGATTAAGCTCGTTAAGCCACTTCCTGTCCCCTACTGTTCGGTGCCCTGTCTTTTCCTTGTGTCCTGAGGTGTGGGACAACCCAAATGAGAACACCCACCACTTTACAGCCCAATTTTCTCAGTGGTGATTGTCCTCTCATTATACAGTCATGGCCAAAAGTTTTGAGATTGATATAAATATTAATTTTTACAAAGTCTACTGCTTCAGTTTTTCTAATAGCAATTTGCATATACTCCAGAATGTTATAAAGAGTGATCAGCTTAACAGCAATTACTTGCAAAGTCAATATTTGCCTAGAAAATGAACTTTATCCCCCAAAACACATTTCAACATCATTGCAGCCCTGCCTTAAATGGACCAGCTAACATTGTTTCAGTGATTGCTCCATTAACACAGGTGTGGGTGTTGATGAGGACAGGGCTGGAGATCAATCTGTCACGATTAAGTAAGAATGACACCACTGGACACTTTAAAAGGAGGCTGGTGCTTGGCATCATTGTTTCTCCTCTGTTAACCATGGTTATCTCTAAAGAAACACGTGCAGTCATCATTGCACTGCACAAAAATGGCCTAACAGGGAAGAGTATCGCAGCTAGAAAGATTGCACCTCAGCCAACAATCTATCGCATCATCAAGAACTTCAAGGAGAGAGGTTCCATTGTTGGCAAAAAGGCTCCAGGGTGCCAAGAAAGACCAGCAAGTGCCAGGACCGTCTCTTAAAAGTGTTTCAGCTGCGGAGTCGGGCTACCAGCAGTGCAGAGCTTGCTCAGGAATGGCAGCAGGCAGGTGTGAGTGCATCTGCACGCACTGTGAGGCAGAGACTCTTGGAGCAAGGCCTGGTCTCAAGGAAGGCAGCGAAGAAGCCACTTCTCTCCAGAAAAAACATCAGGCACAGACTGATATTCTGCAAAAGGTACAGGGAGTGGACTGCTGAGGACTGAGGTAAAGTCATTTTCTCTGATGAATCCCCTTTTCAATTGTTTGGGACATCTGGAAAACAGCTTATTCGGAGAAGACGAGGTGAGCGCTACCACCAGTCTTGTCTCATGCCAACTGTAAAGCATCCTGAAACCATTCATGTGTGGGGTTGCTTCTCAGCCAAGGGAATCGGCTCTCTCACAGTCTTGCCTAAAAACACAGCCATGAATAAAGAATGGTACCAGAATGTCCTCCAAGATCAACTTCTCCCAACCGTCCAAGAGCAGTTTGGCGATCAACAATGCCTTTTCCAGCATGATGGAGCACCTTGCCATAAAGCAAAGGTGATAACTAAATGGCTCAGGGAACAAAACATAGAGATTTTGGGTCCATGGTCTGGAAACTCCCCAGATCTTAATCCCATTGAGAACTTGTGGTCAATCATCAAGAGACGGGTGGACAAACAAAAACCTCCAAATTCTGACAAAATGCAAGCATTGATTGTGCAAGAATGGACTGCTATCAGTCAGGATTTGGTCCAGAAGTTGATTGAGAGCATGCCAGGGAGAATTGCAGAGGTCCTGAAGAAGAAGGGTCAACACTGCAAATATTGACTTGCTGCAATAACTCATTCTAACTGTCAATATAAGCTTTTGTTACTCATAATATGATTGCAATTATATTTCTGTATGTGATAAAAACATCTGACAAACACACATAAAAACCAGAGGGCAGCAGATCATGTGAAAATATAAGATTTGTGTCATTCTCAAAACTTTTGGCCATGACTGTAGGCCAACTACTTATTGAGAAAGTCTTTCAGTGGGACCCTGTTGAAATTCCTTGTGAGTCTTATGTGGACACAGGTCACTAGAATGGAGCAAACAAGAGCTGCTAGTACCATGATGTGTTATTGGGGAAGGAGCGATTGTACCGCCACTGGATGTCATAGGGAGGGGACAGCCCATGTCATGCTGCTCTAGTCTGTGCAATTGCTGAACTGCCACTGAGATATAAAGCATACATGCTAACAGTCCTGATTTTGCTGTGATGATACTTGAAAGCAGGCCACAAACTGTGCCCAGGATTTAGTGGGGTATCATGATGGGAACCTAGAATCAGAGGTGGAGCCATGCTGAGGACCAGGAATTAGTTGGGGACCAAGATTTACAGCATTGCTTTGCTGGGGATATAGAAAGATGGGGCCATCATGAATTATAAAGTAGGCCACCACAGGAGTCCACATTAGCTCATGTGTCTGGGCTGGAGGTGACATGTACAATACTACAGCTGGCTTATTCCTAGGCCAGGCCTGTCCTGTATCACATGCAAATGTGATACCAAACATAAACCAGATTTTCATCCATTAGATTTGTCTTTTGGGGGCTTTACAGGTTCATGCATTCTGTATATTTATTTCTTTGAGTAGGTCATCCCTGAAAAGGACATTTTTTTTCTGTGAAAATTTAGGTGTTTGGCTGAAAGAGGTTTCATTGTATTTGTATTGTAGCGATACACTTTTGTATTTTGACCGGGAAGTGAAGCGTAGAAGAGCAGAAGAAGCGAATTTGTGGAATGAGCCGCATGATGTGTCTCATACTGAAAGAGATGATGATCGTGAACTATACAACTTACTCCAAAAGAGAGCGCGGACAAGAAGGGGATCAGAGGTCAGTAAATGAGGACAATGACTACCAATAATGGAATAAATATCAGAACAATGAAATCTTAAGTTTCAGGTAAAATGGACAACACTTGTGTTAAAGATTTTAGTAAAGGGATGAAATATTTCCAGCCTCTAAACATCAAAAACACATAGTTAGCTGTGAGCAACATGTGGCAAGTCTAGGACCAGGCCTATACCAGTCTGTCATAACATTAAAACTAATGAGATGAAAAACACTGATCATGAAGTGACATTGGTGCCTGTCAAGGGGTGGTGTATAATAGGCAGCAAATGAACAGTCAGCTCTAGGAAGCAGGTAACATGGGCAAGGATCTAAGTGACTTTGACAAACTAGACTTTGGTACCTAAGAACCAGATATTTACCCAGGCCTGCAGTCACCCCTTCCTATACACTTTGCCTTATTCCACAACTCAGCCAGGTGAGTGAATCAACACTTAGATGGCTTTATTGATGTCTTCTACTCCCTAAGATCCTACCTTATAAAGTGCTAATTTTTGCATTCACTACATGAGTTGACTTGACCTCCAAATTCCCCAATTCTCAATCTGATTGAGAGTCTGAGAAATGTGCAGGAAATTGTCTGATCTGTGGCTTCATTGCCCCGGTCAGTTTTCAAACCCATTCACTTGGGTTTGCAAACTGACCGCCGGGTTCCCGTCTCCTGTCCAGTTTCTCTCGGCAGAAGACGGAAACCCAAAAGCGGAGACTGGGCGCAGGTGTGAATCCGCCCTTATTGGGAATATTCTTGCTAATTTAACCCCTCTTATTGAAAGAAATTAAATCTACACCATATGTCAATTTCTGCCCAGAAAGAATTTCCATTGTATACATGAGATTAAGAAATTCTAATGTATTAGGCTAAGGATTTTCTGCATGAAACTTCACATGTTAAAACCGCTTAGCCTAAAAGTGACATGATGTTAAAAGGTGGCAATATACTTTAAGAAATAATTCTCGGTAAGGCAAAGTCTTAAGAATAAAGAAAGACTTTGCTGAATGTGGTTGGTGAAGTCAAAAATTGAATTGTCAGATTTCATCTAATATCTTAATGTAAAGCGTTTAGGACATAAAGCTTTTGACAGTGAAAGTTGATGTCAATGTAGAATCACTGGAGATATGGAGAAGGATTAAAGACTAAGATTAGACATCAGAGTAAGATGACATTAGATACGTGAGCTTTCAAGTCAGCAATGGTTAGAATGCCGGAGAAGACAGGTCAACAAGATGAATGGTGGTGGTGTCTCCATATGTGAGATGCATGTGATTTTCCATCTCTTGCTCAGGGTTACCGCAGACTGAGTTTTGATATCAGCGCCCACAGACAGATACGTAAAGATGTGAAGGATCGGTGGCGGATGCTTCTGGAAAATCTAGGTGAGCTAGTCTATATATTTATGAATGCACAGGGTTTAACATATGAACCTGTCAGCAAATATTCAGTTTCCCTGCAGCCAGGGCTGTTTTAACACTTTGGTTTTTCCCAGTGCAAAGATTCTATAAGTGGACCCCCTTTCACCTCCACCACTACTTAAGATTTACTTCCCAAACGTCAGAAGACCCAAAGATGGAAAGTGCACAGCTGCAAATTATTTAGTGTTTAGCTGTGGTCCTAACCTTGCCCTTTGTCCCTCTGGATCCCAACCATTCCTACCAAGTCCCTCTGTATCCCAACATAGTAATAGTGCCCTTCACTATTGATGACAATGCCTTCTTAGTTCCTACCACACATTATAATAACCCCAAGTGGTCCCACATACATTTATGGCCCCTGTACAGTCAAATACCATGAAGGATGTAATCACCCATACAGTTTTGTGATGAGTTTATACGCTAGGACTCCCTTCACAATATGTTGGCAAGTATGAAATCTAGTTGCATTGCGCTTGTATTCTCTATGACTATCTTAGGTTAATTCTGGTTGGTTGTTATGAGTCCTTGTTCTTCTAATCCTGGTTGCTTACTTTTTCTTCCAAGTTTCACCTCAGATTTTCTTCTTAACACTTAGGATTTCATAATGAAGCAGATTCTTTGCTCAGTGTGACCTCCACCACCTCCTACAATAGCTTGAGGGACCCCATAGAGGCTCGGCGTCTCCTCAACCTCTTATCCGAAGAGACGAGTATTTTTGAACAAAACAGCCTTCCGCCTCCTGAGAGGTATCTGTTTGTTCTGGTAAGTCAAGAAGAAGACAATAAAAAAAATAAAATTTCCTTCCCATCCTTCATGTTTTTCAATATAGTGTCCTAGTAAAGATTTTGGCACACTTCTATAACCAAAGCAAACAAGATGATTGATATTAGTACATACTGTACTGTGTAAAGTGGTTGTGAGGGCTATGAAAACATGGCTGCTTTCTTCCAAAGACCCATTCAATTCGCCAGAGCTAAGCTGAAATGCCAGACACAAATAGATGAGTGCGGTGCTATTTTTGGAACCAGCTATGTTTATCTAATCCTGTACAGACTCTCTAATATCTTGTATTTACAGCGTAGATACCATTATCTTCTATACCTTGACTGACTGAGGGGGATCAAATATTCCATAAAAATGGCTAAATATTACACTTGGTTGAACATAGGGGGCAGATTGTTGCTGAAGACGAGAGAAGATTAGTGTATGGCATATATATTTTATGCCAGTTTAAGCGCTCATGTAAGATTTATAACCCCCTTTAAACATCTCCATCGTCTCGCATCACAGGCCTTCCATATTGTCTCCAGCTTTAGTCACATGACTGGATTGAGTTTCCCCTGCCACCAGTCGACTCCTTAGATATCGCTAATTATTGCCTACTATACTGTAGCACTACATCCTCCCCTTTTTCTCCGCTGACTTAGGCTAGGTTCACACCTGCACCTGGTTTCCATTCGGGGATTGCGTTCCCCACTACGGTTGAAAAATTCTGAGAGAAGTTTTGCAAGCAGGTGCAGTTATACAGGTGGAAACTAGAGATGAGCGAACACTAAAGTGTCCGAGGTTCGAAATCCGATTCGAACAGCCGCACACTGTTCGACAGTTCGAACGGATTTCGAACCCCATTGTAGTCTATGGGGGAAATGCTCGTTTCAGGGGTAGGCAACATTCGATAAAATCATACTTACCAAGTCCACTGGTGACGGTCGGGCTGGATTCTGCTTGAAGTATTCTCCCGGCGCAGGGTCCCCGCGTCCTCTTCCGGGTGGAATTCACTCTGCCTAGGCATCCGGCCTAGGCAGAGCCGACTGCGCATACGGCTCTGCCCAGGTCCGACGCCTGAGCAGAGCCAACTGCGCATGCGCGTTTATGCGCGTACATGCCTGCGCATGCGCAGTCGGCTCTGCCTAGGCCAGATACCTAGGCAGAGTGAATTCCACCCGGAAGAAGACGCGGGAACGCAGCGTGGAGAAGACTTCGGAAAGGTAAGAGAAGAACCAGCGTTGATTGGCAGAATGTATAGCATTCTGCCAATCAACGCTGGTTCTGCATCGAACCTTAAACTTCGAACAGCTAGTAGTGTTCGATCGAGTACGAGTATTTCGAATACCATAGTATTCGATCGAACACCTACTCGATCGAACACTACTCGCTCATCTCTAGTGGAAACCCAACGGCCTCCATTATAGTGTATGGGGTCCGCAGGTAACAGCTTTTTAAGACGATTGCATTTTCATTTTTTGGGTCCCCAAGCGAACCCGAGGAACAGAAACCTAATGGAAATCCTAGCATTAAGTTGTCCTTTTATGTTTTTATTCTCTCCTTGTTCTCCCCCTATACTATACGTCTGCCAATTTTGGATATCTGATGCTATTTTTTTACATTCATTGACCCCCTTTTATCACTTTGTGCCTATATTTTGTTGGTTACTCTGTTTACAATGTTTCCTGTTGTTGCTGTAATGTCAGACCCTGGTTCTTCTGGAAATAACATTCACTTTTTGTCCCAGGCTTCTAAACAGTATGTACAGTAACAGAAATCCATATCTGACATGCTGAATCTATGCAGCACAGGATAAGCTGAATTTATGGTCTACATAGAGAGGTCCCTCCATGGCCCCCTCCACCTCCCTTCAGGCTTGTCACACAATGTTCTGGATTGTGTGATCTGCTGCAAGTGGTGACAGAAGTGACACTAATTACAAGTGCTAAATGTCACCTCCGGGGGGGTCCTGCTGCAGCTAATGGACATAAGGAATCCCCTATGGTTTTTATTCTAGAGAGCACAACATTATAGAGCACCCCCACCCGTGATATGTCCATAAAGGTGACACCATTTATTTATAACACTGGGACATGATGTCTTTCAGGATCGGCTCATCGTTCTTGACATGGGAACAGAGTTTGTGTCCATTGCCAGAAGGTTTTACCCTCCTGAGACTATGGAAAGCAGTGAAAAGGAGACTACAGGTCCTGGCACCGCTGTCCTGGTGAGCCCAGGCTGGCAGGAGGTCGGGAACAGTGGAGAAAAAGAGGAAGAAGAGAGTATCGAGGTGGACGAAGAAAATTTCCTAGTCAATCTAATTGAGTGATCAATGGAGCCCTGACCAGCTTTCCTATAATATCTGTTGTGTGCACGCTTTGTTCTCATCTTTTCTATAGCACCTATGTTACTACTGACCACATTATCTGCTATACATGGCTCCGTCCTCACATTGGGTCATATTATTTATAAAGGTGTTCTTCTTTTCTTCTACATTAAAGAGGTTCTCTGGGATCATTGTCCTGTTACCAAATCAGTTCTGGCCCTTAACAGGGTCTAGAGCAGTGGCCTACCTTCTATGATATCCATATGCCCTAATAGGACATGTAATCGGAGTGAAAAAATCCTTATAAGAAAAAAAAAAAAAAACTTGCATGAAGATTTTTCCTGCTGTCAATTTCTCGCACAGATCAGCTATCATCACTACAATCTCCATTCACTGATGCAGTGGACGAGGAGCACATATAGGCTTCTTATTCAAGTAACAGGAACCACCACTATACAGATGATGGGGCTGCAGCAATGCTCCATTACTTGAATAGGAGCTGCCTTCATGTACTTCCCATCCACTGCACCAGCTTCCAGTCGGCCAGTGATGGCGAACCTTTTTGAGGCCAAGTGCCCAAACTGCAACCCAAAACCCAATAAATTATCGGAGAGTGCTAACACGGCAATTTAACCTTAATACTCTGTGGATCCACCATTGCGAACCCACAAATTACAGTCGTGTGAATGGGGCTTTACAGAGCTTGTACTGAAAGGTAAAGGTCTCTGCATTTGGTATAATTTTGAACAATTAATGTTACTATTTACATCACACAGGATCTGTTTTATAGTGACCATGAAATGTTATTACAGCCTGTACTAATATCACGTCTGCTATAAAACAGATACTGTGTGATATAAATAGTGAGGGGACCCCACACAGTACAATCTGGCCCGCAGTGGCCCCCACACACAGTACAATCTGACCTACTGTGGCCCCCACACACGATACAATCTGCCCCACAGTGGCCCTCACACACAGTACAATCTGCCCCACAGTGGCCCTCACACACAGTACAATCTGCCCCACAGTGGCCCCACACAGGATTATACCTGTATACTCCACAATAGTCCCCCTCCCCACACAGCATGAAATGGTCCACAATAGTCCCCCTCCCCACACAGCATGAAATGGTCCACAGTAGCCCCCTCCCCACACAGCATGAAATGGTCCACAGTAGTCCCCTCCCCACACAGCATGAAATGGTCCACAGTAGCCCCCTCCCCACACAGCATGAAATGGTCCACAATAGCCCCCTCCCCACACAGCATGAAATGGTCCACAGTAGCCCCCTCCCCACACAGCATGAAATGTTCCACAGTAGCCTCCTCCCCACACAACATGAAATGGTCCTCAGTAGCCCCCTCCCCACACAACATGAAATGGTCCTCAGTAGCCCCCTCCCCACACAGCATGAAATGGCCCACAGTAGCCCCCTCCCCACACAGCATGAAAGGTCCACGGTAGCCCCCTCCCACACAGCATGAAATGGTCCATGGTAGCCCCCTCCCACACAGCGTGAAATGATCCATAGTAGCCCACTCCCCAGACAGTACACACACAAATATACAGTACTTACCGGGCATCCTCTCTTATGTTCCCTGTGGGCACTGATGAGTTACGTCATCACGCCCGCGCCGGTGCAAAGGTCATACTCATAGTCAGTGTGGGCCTTGCGTAAAGCGCGGTCTACACTAACGGTTTTCAGCTGGATGTGCATTTGCACAACCAGCTGAAGGCAGCAATCGCTCACTAACGTGGAATCCTTTACCAGATTCTCCGTTAGTGAGTGATCCGGGCAACCACATGCGTGTCGCAGAGGGGGCTCTGCGTGCCCTCTCTGGCACGCGTGCTATAGGTTCGCCATCACTGTTGTAGGCTATCAGGATAGCTGGTCTGTGTGGGGTTCAGATGTTGGATAGGTCATCAGTATGAAAAATGGATTAGAGGCTGGAAAAACCCTTTAAACTCTGGTATTACAGCTCAGCCTTATTTGATTGAAGATGATTTGCAGTACCAGACACAGCCTATGGAGAAGGGTGGCAATATTCCTATATTAAAAAATAAAAAACAAAACAAAAACTTTTTCTATTCCTGGAGAACTGATTTAAGAAAATCAGAATTCACAATGTAATGTAGTATATGATGAGAATCTTAGCTCATGTCTAGTCACTTACTGTTAATGATACGTTGCTTGTTTCATGCTTTATGCAGAAGAGAAATTCCATGGAGAAGAACACTGCGGAGCTATCCCCAGAAAACCATACATACAAGTATTTATTCTGATTCATAAATAGAATTTCGGCTAACAGTGAAGACTGACACTGTCAGAGCAATAGAGGGAATGGAGCTGTATAACAATTCAGATTTTTATGAGGTTCAGGGTCTATAGGGAACAATAACCTATGGACATTGAAATGTCAGCCATTAGCGATTACTATCCATCATCTATTACCTGTGTATAAGACCAGAATAAAACACTTGACACACTCCATCATTATTTCCATGTTTATCTATCTCGATCTTATTCTTAGCTGTTCATTAAAGTGGAATTATCACTTCTAGAAGCAATAAACAGATGTTAATCCTTGTCATAGAGTTGAGATGACAGCGCACCTGCCACCAGCGCACACCAGTGTCAGCCATATTGTCTGCCAAGATAAGCTCGATACCTAGAGAGTCAATTGGAACTTTAGACTGTGGCCTACATTGGCAGAGGTAGGCCAAGGACCCCTCACTGAACTGCTTCTCCTGCCTCCCAACATTCACTTTGCTTCAACCTGCCACTAGACAGAGCTTACTGCATTAAGATTCTCTTCCATTGATTTCAGTAGTAGCTCTATAAATCCATATGTAGGTGAATTCCTCTTAGGCTTACACACAGTGGCGTAACTAGGAATGGCGGGGCCCCCCCGACCGACACCGACACCGAAGACCTAGACCGACCGCCTCCTACGCATTTCTGCGCGTTCTATTATGCCCCATAGTGGCGCCTTAACACAGTATTATCCCCCATAGTGGCCCCTGCACACAGTATTATCCCCAATAGTGGCCCCTGCACACAGTATTATGTCCCATAGTGGCCCCTGCACACAGTATTATGTCCCATAGTGGCCCCTGCACACAGTATTATCCCCCATAGTGGCCCCTGCACACAGTATTATCCCCCATAGTGGCCCCTGCACACAGTATTATCCCCCATAGTGGCTCCTGCACACAGTATTATGTCCCACTGTGGACACCCATAAACAATTATTATACTCTGGGGTCTTTTCAGACCCCAGAGTATAATAATCGGAGACCCGGGGGAATAAAAACATAAAAAACTACTGTTACTTACCTGTCCCCGGCTCCTACATTGTCTTCTCCGCTGCCTTCTCTTCTGCCGTCCTTGTTCAAAGACGACAGACGTCACATGACCCGGGACGCTGGCTGGGTTCATGTGACGTCAGAGACGTCAGAAAGGACATCAGGAGGGAGGCCTGGCAGGATCGTGGAGAGGTAAGTAACATGTTTTTTATGTTTCTTACCTCTCCCGGTCCGCCAATCATTATACACGGGGGTCCGAAAAGACCCCCAAGTATAATGGTAGCAGCTGTCACCGGACCCCCAATGTCCCGGGCCCTGTGGCAGCTGCCTCCGCTGCTATGGCGGTAGTTACTCCACTGCTTACAAAGTAGCGTTTGGCTTTCCCCAAGAAGACCGGAAGAATGGAAACCTAATCCTTTATTAATAGACCCTTTTTCTATCACCAGACCATGCCTTAAGTGGCCTTAGATATGTTACATGACTTTACTAGCACCATTTTGCTAAAGATTAAATGTATTTCCCCAGATGTGCAGATTTGGGGCTTCCATTTGCTTGAGTGCTCCACAGATGCAATATCAGATTCCTGTAATGCGTTATACAGTGGAACCATCTGTTCCCACTGATCACCTGCCAAAATATCTTTCTAACATATTGAGGAATCATTTCCACGACATCTGCTGATCTGTTTGGTTATCAGCCATGAAATCCTTGTGTCTGTTGCATTTTGAATGGTACAATGCATGCCGGCCTTGGCAAGACTGGGCACATGGTTATATGGTAAATTCTCTCCAGAATATACCATCCATGGTCAGAGCATGCCAAGAAAACAAGTCTGACATTTAGTGATCCTCTTCAATAAACAAGCAGGGGACAGGTTCCTACCAAATTAGATAGCACTGGATTAAGTAGCTTTTTATTCCTTCAACAGAAGCAAGATGCAGGATTGTGCCAATGAAGCGGGTACATGCTTTGAAATACCTTTCTCGGATTGCAAATTGGCATGGAATCAGACATGGAGATTAATGGTGCTGAGCTTGTTTATTTTATGGAAAAGAATTGGGAAGGTCACATTGACCCTGAGCAGCGGCCAGCTGATACTACACGAATAAGGCGGACAGCTGCACTAATAATGGAAAGAATGTATTATAATCTGTAGATTAAAGGAAGACAAAGTGTAGAGATTAAGGATGTACCTCAATGACGTGACGATGACAACGCAAAAGACGCTGAGCCCACCTTACAGAGCAGAGGCTACAGAACCTCCATAGTACCATAAGATGTGAATCCACCACTTCCACATTTATCCTGATACACATTATTATGTATGAGAGTAATGGGTGGAGATGGTGATCAATAGCTAGATCTGAGACTAGTGATGCTTAAGATACCCCTGTACAGCATACAGCCTCTGCCCATAGCGGGCAAGTGGACCAAGTCATTATTCATTCTACTCTTAGCACACAGCACCCATCAGTCTATCATCATTTCAATCTGCATTATCTCTGTTCTCTATCAGCAATACATTGTAGATCAGTCTACCTCTCCTCTCCACAGGCAACAGCCATCCTCCATTCCCATGTTCAACAGGTTACTAGCTTCCCTCTTTTCACCTTCCCATCAACAACCGATTATGATCTGCAAAGTAGCTATCGGGGTTGCAATGGTCGCTGTGGTGACTTGGCTCCAAAACCTTGGTTTCCCACTGGCCCCCTGTCACATACATCATCCTCCTCAGGCTAGGTTCCTGGATATCAACCTCAAAATCTGGGCCAAGTCTGCCTCCCATTGTTTTCAATGGCTGGCAGCAAAGGACATTTCTTTTTTTGGGTAGGGTGCTGAAAATAGAAGCACCCTACTAACCAACCTTTCCCAGATTCTGCAGCTCAAAAGACCCATTCATTGGCTTTGCTTTGGCTTTCACCATTGGATGCACATGTGGGAATTTGGAAAGAAATTTGAGGCAGAAAATTGACAATTAGAGATGGGCGAACCTCCATGTCCCTGTCCTACAGTCAGAAGATCAGTGTACATTATATAGATACCCAGCACTGTGTGATCCTGTCCTGATACTGTACAGTCAGAAGATCAGTGTACATTATATAGATACCCAGCACTGTGTGATCCTGTCCTGATAATGTACAGTCAGGAGATCACTGTACATTATATAGAGCCCCAGCACTGTGTGATCTTGTCCTGATAATCCACAGTCAGGAGATCCCTGTACATTATATAGCTACCCAGCACTGTGTGATCCTGTCCTGATAATGTACAGTCAGAAGATCAGTGTACATTATATAGATACCCAGCACTGTGTGATCCTGTCCTGATAATCCACAGTCAGGAGATCACTGTACATTATATAGAGCCCCAGCACTGTGTGATCTTGTCCTGATAATCCACAGTCAGGAGATCCCTGTACATTATATAGATACCCAGCACTGTGTGATCCTGTCCTGATAATCCACAGTCAGGAGATCACTGTACATTATATAGATATCCAGCACTGTGTGATCCTGTCCTGATAATCTACAGTCAGGAGATCACTGTACATTATATAGATACCCAGCACTGTGTGATCCTGTCCTGATAATCCACAGTCAGGAGATCACTGTACATTATATAGATATCCAGCACTGTGTGATCCTGTCCTGATAATCCACAGTCAGGAGATCACTGTACATTATATAGATATCCAGCACTGTGTGATCCTGTCCTGATAATCTACAGTCAGTAGATCACTGTACATTATATAGATACCCAGCACTGTGTGATCCTGCCCTGATAATCTACAGTCAGGCGATCACTGTACATTATATAGATACCCAGCACTGTGTGATCCTGTCCTGATAATCCACAGTCAGGAGATCACTGTACATTATATAGATACCCAACACTGTGTGATCCTGTCCTGATAATCCACAGTCAGGAGATCACTGTACATTATATAGATACCCAGCACTGTGTGATCCTGTCCTGATAATCCACAGTCAGGAGATCACTGTACATTATATAGATATCCAGCACTGTGTGATCATGTCCTGATAATGTACAGTCAGGAGATCACTGTACAGTATATAGATCCCCAGCACTGTGTGATCCTGTCCTGATAACTACAGTCAGGAGATCACTGTACCTTATATAGATACCCAGCACTGTGTGATCCTGTCCTGATAATGTACAGTTAGAAGATCACTGTACATTATATAGATGCCCAGCACTGTGTGATCCTGTCCTGATAACTACAGTCAGGAGATCACTGTACATTATATAGATACCCAACACTGTGTGATCCTGTCCTGATGATATACAGTCAGGAGATCACTGTACATTATATAGATACCCAGCACTGTGTGATCCTGTCTTGATAATCTACAGTCAGGAGATCACTGTACATTATATAGATCCCCAGCACTGTTTGATCCTGTCCTGATAATCTACAGCAAGGAGATCCCTGTACATAAAATATATAGATCCCCAGCACTGTGTGATCCTGTCCTGATCACCTACAGCAAGGAGATCCCTGTACATAAAATATATAGATCCCCAGCACTGTGTGATCCTGTCCTGATAATCTACAGTCAGGAGATCACTGTACAGTATATAGATCCCCAGCACTGTGTGATCCTGTCCTGATAACTACAGTCAGGAGATCACTGTACCTTATATAGATACCCAGCACTGTGTGATCCTGTCCTGATAATCTACAGTCAGGAGATCACTGTACATTATATAGATACCCAGCACTGTGTGATCCTGTCCTGA
Organism: Leptodactylus fuscus; assembly: GCF_031893055.1. Classification (NCBI taxonomy): domain Eukaryota; kingdom Metazoa; phylum Chordata; class Amphibia; order Anura; family Leptodactylidae; genus Leptodactylus; species Leptodactylus fuscus. The sequence continues at coordinate 126,106,745 of NC_134270.1, read as the reverse complement.
TAATCTACAGTCAGGAGATCACAGTACAGTATATAGATCCCCAGCACTGAGTGATCCTGTCCTGATAATCTACAGTCAGGAGATCACTGTACATTATATAGATCCCCAGCACTGTGTGATCCTGTCATGATAATCTACAGTCAGGAGATCACTGTACACTATATAGATCCCCGGCACTGTGTGATCCTGTCGTGATAATCTACAGTCAGGAGATCACTGTACAGTATATAGATACCCAGCACTGTATGATCCTGTCCTGATCACCTACAGCAAGGAGATCCCTGTACATAAAATATATAGAAATCCAGCACTGTGATCCTGTCCTGATAATCTGCAGTCAGATCAGCCAGCCAAATGTATGGGCAAAGCATGAATCCATACTATTTGATGACATAATAAGAGTAACGTATGCTGGGAACTCTGTAACATAACTCTGTTCTGATGACAAAATGAATAGCAATGTCCACATCTTGCTGCAGTGAGCATGTTCCTATGAGCAGTGACATCTGGGCACAGTTCCATATCTGTCCTATGTGTCAGTCAATGATCAGTGTGTGGGTGTGAGGGGTAGAGGAGGGGGGGGGGGGGGCAGAATGACTCTCCAGATAGATATAGATTGTTACAAAGCAGAATGAAAATAGACCCAGCCAAGTATATATAAGCCCGGGGCATAGCACTGCATGGGAGAACAAGCCTCAGAGGAAACACAGAGCAAGTCAAACTTCTGAAACTTGTTAACACATACTTAATACAAGATGTTGGGGAAGCAAGAACCACGTCAAGAGGGCAACACTACAGCCGAGCTAAGCTGTCAAGTGAAGGAAGACAATGTTGCCCGACATGAACACTACTCCGCAGAATGGCTGGATACATCTGTCTTCAGTAGACCAGAGGAGAGGTAAGACAAATGGCACCCAATGACTATACTGCAGATGGGTGGAGGCAAATATTAAGAGGTCAATAATATACATGTAGACCACTATAAGGAGTCCACCAATAGGAAACTCAATATAATACCAGCCACCTTGTATTGTAGAGGACATTATGCTGAGCACCCTCATACTTTTCGATAGTCTGGTTAGATGTACCATTTCCATAGAAATCCATTTATTATGAATATGTTTATGAGACTCAAGTGCAATGTAGTGTGCCAAAGTCTTCAAGGGCTCTCTATTCAGGGTTGACAATATTAACCCATTGCACTTGAACTTAATTTGCAAATGTATAAAAGCTGTTTCTAAAGGAGATGGTCTTCAACATAATGGCACCTGCAATGTACTGTTTGCTTTTGAGTTTCCCTTTAATGTTTCAATGCTCCGCTTTAACAATGAGTTTTACAATATGTTGTTAGGTTAACAGTATATGGCATCAAAGTCAAGGGATACAAACAGGAATGGGAAAATAGCAAAACATGGAATTTTTAGTATTACATAGACAATGTGGTTCATTTCCATTCTTTTGTCATTCAGTTGCACTGCTCGTGATGCCAATGTTTGGAGGAGGGAGAGCTTCAGGCAGCAAGGCCAGACACATTTCCTGGTTCAGCGGTCTCCTGCTCAGATCATGAGAATGGGTCGTCTTGGTCATCGCCTTACTCAGTACCAGCTGCCCTACCAGAGAACACTGCCACTGCCCATCTTCAAGCCAGCAGACCTTACCGTGAAGATGGATCGCATGGCAACACCTCCACAGCTTCGTGGAATGATTGAGTTTGAAAGAGCCCTCAGCAATCCAGGCAATGATGGATTGTGCCAAGACAAGACACCCATCTCTCAGATCACCAAAGAGTTGCCACCCGTCATGCAGCCAGCACGTATGGAATGCTCTAAACCTGGCCTGGCAGCCTCCTTTACCAGATCTATGTCTCAGGAGGCTAAGAGGGGCTAAAGGACAATGATGGACTGTGGCATGGGGGTAGGGATTTACCATCTGAAAGTGTATTACTCCTAGAAAGGCCAGGTTTGAATGCAGTTGGCATCTGCATTGTGTTTGCACTAGAATCTCAGTTATTGAGTTTTTGCCCAGCAGCAAAATGTCCATTAGCAAATTAATTTATAGACAAATTGCTCAGAATGTTCCAGCTTCTCATAGGAGTATTGCAGGAGAAAACATTTTTTTTTGTATTTGAAAGCATTGTATTACATTTATGCATCGGATCACCCGACCTGGTGCAGATCTTCAGCTACTTAAGTATTAGAAGTCAATAAATCAAAGTCTTGTTTAACGAAAACATAGGCTTTGAGCGAGAGGTGGAACATTCACCCATCTCTTCATTGTTCTTGAGAAGGTTTTTGATGTTATGTGCAAAAAATTGGCGAACATCTAGGTCTAGCCGATAAGAGATAGGAAATGTCATGTTTCCTCTTCTTACATTCCGACTATTTCTCGAGGTGTTCATAGTGAGAGATGTTTTGGGGACTTGAATTTTATCATGTCCACCAACAATAACCTTTTGGACATTGGATAAAGATAGTGGAAGTGAAAAATGAATGGGCGTTGGAAGTATTAGGCATGGAAAAACCATGGAAGGTTGATACCTCAAGTTATAACAGCTTCTTAAAGGATAGGATGTTATAACTGGTATCTGATGGGTAGGATGTTATAACTTATTCCTGAATGATAAGATTTTACAACTTATTCTTGAAGGATAGGATATTATAACTTGTTCTTAAAGGATAGAACATTATAGTGAAAGGTTCCCCATGGTTGGATTTTGGTAGTCTGCCCTCTAAGCCATGGGCTACGGTTTATTTTAGTCCTTAGTGCTTTACATTTCATAAGCTACACAGGGACAGATTTAGGAAGAAGAAAGGCACGAAGAAGGGGTCTGAAGACTTTGGGGTTCCTGGGCTAGCGTTAAGTAATTTCCATTGTAAGCTAAGACTGATCTGTCTAAAAATATAAGCTATCAACTGCAAATCCCCCTGGCCTTTAGAGGGGTTAATCCTGTGTAGCAATGAACAAAGATTATCTGTTGCTTTGGATTATAAATACTTTGCACAGTTTTATATGATATACAATAGAGTCTATTTTTCTGTATGATTTGTTTGTGTGTAATGTACTAATGATTGTCATATTTATGATGTAATAAAATGGTTATCTATTTACTTTGCGTCAGTCTTAGCTCTTATCAGAAGACAATGAGAACGATCCCACAATGAAATATAATAATCATGTGTCCAATCCTCTATAAAGGACCAATAAACCCATTACATACATGTATAGAAATATGTTTGGAGGTTCTCATGACTGGACATATGTGCAATGAAGGATTTTTCTCTCCCATTGTAAAGCAATGACATTACCTTCTCCGCAGTCTGAAATGCATGATAACATTGAACAATAGATGGATAGATTAAGAAAGCATAGAAGAATTAAGAAGGCATGGAAATTGCCCTATAAATGAGGTTCTTTCCCTTGCTTAATACTGGGTAGCTCCATGGGAGAGTCATTATCATATATATTTGTAGGTTGAGGCCCCACGTTGTGGAAACACAGCTTTTTTTGTTGCAGATTTTGTGGCAGTTTTTTGAGCCAAAGCCAGGAGTGGATTGAACAGAAGGGAGAAGTCTAAGAGTTTCCTATATATTTCCCATTCCTTTTGTAGCCATTCTTGGCTTTGGCTCAGAAAACCGTAACTAAATCTGCAACAAGAAAAGCTGGGTTGCTACAACGTGGGGCCTCAGCCTTAAAGCGCTATATACTTAAATATGAAATATATATATAGCAAATATATTACCACAAATTCACTATATATATATATATATATATATATATATATATATATATATATATATACGTGTGTGTGTGTGTGTGTGTGTAATCAAAAACTTTGAATACCTGGAGGTGTCGATTACTTAACCCTTAAGTGCTATCGTGGTGTCTATCATTATGATATGTGTATGGTAGTGGTTTATGATAGACACCATGATAGGACTTAAGGGTTAAACACATGTCGCATAAGTTATTATCAGGTTATTTATTAGTTATATCAGTTGGGCACATCACAACCAACCCTTCACAATATGGCTCTGAGCAGAGTACATAACAGAGAGCACATGACTGAAGACTTGCAGAGACTGCAGTTACCAGACCCCTTTATCTGAAGGGTCCGCAGGTCATCTAAGTACATAAGAGGGCTGCAGCGATATACAGTAAGTACATGCCATATCATGCTAATTGCATTGTGGAAACAAATGATGTATTCATGTACTGTATGAAAAGATAAAGCAGTGGGGGAGGGGATTGTTATTTTTAATACCACTGTTTACATGTGTTGTCCCAGTGGCTAACTGGAAAGTTGGCTGGTGTTAGGAATTCACACCTACTGGAATGTCCTCGGCAAAGGGGGGATTTAAAAGCTCTTTATTAGAAACCACATGTTGGAGAAAAATAGATACTGAGAGGTATATTATTAACTCCTTGTACTACAGGGACACTGTATGTGTTCATAAAAAAAGTGCTATACCTGAGGAATAAGAGGGAAAATTAGTGATGTGTAACCGGTAGCTTTCTAGCTACTGGGAAACTACAACACCATTACACTTGTACTAATGATGGCTAAAGATTTGCAAAAAAACTTCACGGCTAAGGCCCTATATAGCGTCCCGCAGCAGAAAAGCACTGCGGGAAAAACCGCCGTGGCAATGCGCCACGGTTGTTCTTATAGCGCTTTTCACAGAAAGTCCACAGAGGTTTTCTCTGACGACTTTCTGCTTCCTTTATACCTATAGGGAAACCACCAGCATTTACATAAGTATAATTGACATGCTGCAATTTCCAAAACTGTGTCAATTTTAGAAATTGCAGCATATCCGCAGAGCAAATTTTCGCGCACTATATACAGTGCCTATACAGTTTTCAATGGCTTTTGTGACATGTTGCAGCAAGTTATCAGATTCAAGTTGTATAGTCAGGGGATTGAGGGATCCACAGTTTGCAGAGGTTAGCTAGAAATGTAAATCACAAGGTGGCAATAAACCTCATATTGCTATTCTAAGCCAACCATCAACCCGCACAACAACCCACTCCACCACCATAAACCTGCAAGATCATATCAGAGAGGAATAAACTACTGCCAGAAGGAAGTCGGAAGGTTCAGCTGACATTCATCTAATGTGTATTACAGTAAAGCTAAAAAAGCACTGCTATAAATGTATAACATAAATGGTCTATTTTATATGGCTGACTTGCATCCATGGGGAACCCAGTTTCAGGGATCATTGAATACACTCAAGTCTATGAGGGATCAATATAAATGGGAAAAATCGGACTCGTGTTTAGGTTCAAACCTATAAACTTTATTCAAAGAAAAAAAGAGATGCCAAAGAGGCAGAATAGTTGCAGTACATGTAATATCAGGAGTATCTTTATGCAGTACAGACGTGGCAATGACAATGCAATCCAGCATCAGACTGGGGTGACTGGGTCCCCAACACTTGGTCACAAATTCCCCAAATGTCTCCAACATAAATGTACCGTATTTTTCGGACTATAAGACGCACCGGACCATAAGACGCACTAAGGTTTTAGAGGAGGAAAATAGGGAAAAAAAAATTTTAAGGAAAAAAAAATTGGTGAAATATTTAATAACCTAATAATATAATATTTCACCAATGTAAATAGAACCGGGGGCTTTCGGACACAGGGATACCAAATGTGTATGTGTTTCACAGTAATGTTTTTGTTTTACATGTATTCTAGGGATATGGGGGTGATTTGAACATATCTATCTAATCTATCTCTGTCTGTCTGTCTGTCTATCTATCTATTCAATCTATCTATCTATCTATTCAATCTATCTATCTATCTATCTATCTATCTATCTATCTATCTATCTATCTATCTATCTATCTAATCTCATCCATGGATGGAAAGAGACACCCTGCAGTGGTGTGAAGGAGGTGTGGTTTTCTAAGCAAACTTGAAACCACGCCTCTTTCACCCGTCTGGCTCGTCCCTCCTTCACTGCCTCTCAGATCTTGCTCCTGCAATGATGCCACACAGGCAGGGAAGGAGGGGCGGGCCAGACGGGTGAAGGAGGCGTGGTTTCAAGCTTGCCGAGAAAACCACGCCTCCTCCTCCCGTTTGGCCCGCCCCTCCTTCCCTGTCTGTGTGGCATCATTGCAGGAGCCAGATCTGAGAGGCAGTGAAGGAGGGGCGGGTCAGACGGGAGAAGGAGGCGTGGTTTTCTCGGCAAGCTTGAAACCACGCTTCCTTCACCTGTCTGGCCCGCCCTTACTTCCCTGCCTCTCATATCTCGCTCCTGCAAACACGCGACACAGACAGGGAAGGAGGGGCAGAGCAGGCAGGCACCGTGCTGCTCTCCGTGCTGCTCCTCATAGACAGGACACAGACGCTGCACACGCTGCATTCGGACTATAAGACGCACACACATTTTCCTCCCATATTGGGAGGAAAAAAAGTGCGTCTTATAGTCCGAAAAATACGGTATTTTTCAGTAGTATATTGTTGCCTAGCTAATGTCTTTATCTTGGGGTTGTCTGTAGCTTCTTCCTGCCTCTTGCCTTGAACTAGGTCCCTCTTAGCTATGTGATCCCGAGATACATACCCACAAAGCAGCACGCCTCAGGCAGCAGAAATATGTTGGACTATGATAGAGGATTGGGGCCCCTGCAGTGGGATTGAGAAGATGGGGCCCTGGGAAGAATAATGGTTACCCTGACTCTCCACCTAGATGTCATTCTCAGTCGATCAGTGTGTCTGCACTACATTGTGACAAGTGGGAATAACCCTAAATTTTAAAGTCTTGTCAAATTGAGCAGTATAAGATAGTATAGAATATCAATAAAAGTCGGAATGTGTATCCCAAGATAAGAAAGATATCTCAGGAAAGTTTAGTAACCAAAATGAAGATCAATACATTATGTGAGAAGGTGAAAGGCAGAGTGCTGGAGTCCTGCTATAGCAGCTCCAGATTCCTAACTTATGTGTGGTCCAGGGCAGGTCTGGTGTAGGCCTCATCCCCAGGTGTGGGTCCTGAGACTGATTAATGGTCCATAAATGGTTGCAGGGCCTGCACTTCAGGGCAGATCCAGGAGTGAGGAGGCGGCTGGGTCTGTCTTGTAACTCTGAGTCTGGTGAAACAAAGTTGTGTTTGTTTTTTGTGTGGGTAGTAGTAAGCCACACGTATAGTTAGGTTTTTAGTTCTGTTTTATTAGCCGTACCAAAGAGCAGGAATTTTTTTTTTTTACCTGAAGTTAAGGCTGTATTTTGTTTTTCTCATTTGTGCCTGAAGTCAAAGTTTATTTATTTTCCTGTTTTTTGTAAATAAACCTATTTGCTTTATAGCTGGTGTCCCGGTCTTGACTGTTTGGGTCCGCACCACTGCTTCCCTAAATTATTATGAACGTTTGGTATCTCAGGCCCCATTGTAAACTCCCTGATGGCTCATATCCCTGACAGGTATGCCTAAGACAGGCTACCAAAGACTTTTTCAATATCCAAGACAAGAGGGTTACAGGGCTAGAGATATTGTGGCCCAGTGGACTATGTTTAGGATTCTTTGAATGTAGGTACAAAATTATTCCTACCTGGTCATGGTGTACTATCCAAGGGAGGAAGCCATTTAACCAGAGTGCTAGGATGCCTAAATTCATGAGATATTGGGCAGTCATTTCTAGGTATAAGTTCCTACTTATTGGGTTTAGACATAGCTTCAAGAACATCAGGGGGCATTGTTCTTCCCTGCAGTAGATGGCTACAGAAGGCCAAGATATGGTAGCAAACTTTTTATAATATAATACCGCTGCTTTGGCAGGATCTGGGACTTTCCCCGATCTGAGTCACTAGTAGTATCCTTGACCCCCATCTCCAGATACTGGTTTTGTTACATTTTAGGAGATAATAAGACACATGGATAAAGAAATAGAAATGCAAGCTAAACCTAAGTATTATTAGACACTTACTATTAATACCAGGTATCAATGGAAAGGCAGGGGAGGTGTTGCTAAGTATACAACTCAAGTTACAATGTTAATTAGTTGTGAGATATCTATTGTAAATTGAAACCATCAGAACATGACACCTTTACTGCATTGAAACTATTTCCATAGATCCCAAAATGTCACCAAGAATATGATAAAAGAACATAAGAAAAATTAACAGAAAATGGATATAGATATAGTAAATGCTTACACATAAATGTCAGAATAATCACTTTGCTTGGTGTAAATAACTTTTCATGATGGTAACAGAAGTTTTTTCAGGGTCTTGAAAATTATGTATAGGGCACCCAGAAATAACATGGAACCAGGGGCTTAACTAGCAAAGATTGGGCCCCATGGCAAACTTTTGACTTGGGGCTCCTTGCAGCATAGTGCCCTCTTTCCTGGCCCCTACATATTATAACGCCCGTTTACCCACACTATAATGTACCAAAGTGGCCTCCAGACAGTATAATGTCCCATAGTGGCCCCTCCACACAGTATAATGTCCCATGGTGGCCCCTGTACACACTATAATTGTCTCTTTAAGACTGTCTCTTTGATGTTGGATCATAGGGACCAGTTTTAATGAGTCTTCAATCATTAAAGGGATCCTATCCTATATGTTTGCCAGATATGGAGGCTTAGGCAGATGAACTCACTAATGCCCTGGAGCATGACTGCCAAGACAATGCTACCTACATCAAAGCCCTGAAATTAAATGGATCCTATCACTCAGACACAATTTTTTCTAAGTTCCACGTCAGAATAGCCTTAAGAAAGGCTATTCGGCTCCTACCTTTTGTCATCTTCTCTACGCCGACATTCGCCTACAATCCCGTTTTTTCTCGGTATGCAAATTAGCTCTCTCGCAGCACTGGGGGCGTCACCAATGCTGCAAGAGAACGCTCTCCAGCGCCACTTCCATCTTCGTCAGCAGCGTCCTCTTCAGCTTCTTCTTCCGGCGGTGGCTTGTAACTTCTAGGCCTCGGGCCTTGCATGCGCAGTCTGCTCTGCCCAAGGCCCAAGGCCTAGAAGTTACAAGCCACTACCGGAAGAAGAGGCTGAAGAGAACGCTGCTGACGAAGATGGAGGTGGCGCTGGAGAGAGTTCTCTCATAGCATTGGGGACGCCCCCAGTGCTGTTTGAGCGCTGGGGCCCGACCTCAGTGCTGCGATAGAGCTAATTTGCATACAGAGAAAAACCTGGATTGTAGGCAAACGGCGGCGCGGAGAAGAAGATGAAAGGTAGGAGACGAATAGCCTTTCTTAAGGCTATTCCGACGTGGAACTTAGAAAAAATCGTGTCTGAGTGATAAGAACCCTTTAATTTCAGGGCTTTGATGTAGGTAGCATTGTGTTGGCAGTCATGCTCCAGGGCATTAGTGAGTTCATCTGCCTAAGCCTCCATATCTGGCAAACATTGCCCTATCTCTTTCACCTGTCTCATGAAATCAGTCATCATTCTGGCTGGGTCTTCTCTAAACATAGACGGGATAGTCTAGAACATTTCCTCTGGGCTACGGACTTTCCTTAAGTGTGGTGGATACAGTAAGTTTAGGACCTCTGTATCAACATTAAATATGTGTGGAGCATTAGGACTGCTATGTTGGGTGAAGGTGCTTCTCAGAACTTTTCAGGGATTGTCTGAGATAGCAACTGTGAAAGGTGTTGGGTGTCTTGTTTTCCAATGGGTGTAGAAACAAGAACAATGCTAATGCGCTGTAGGGCCCGTTCACACAGAGTAAACGCGCTTATATTTTGGCAAAATACACGTGTAAAAAATACACGTATATACATAAGACTCCCATTGACTTCAATTACATTTTTTTTACACGTGTAAAAAAAACACATCAAAATACACGTTAAAATACATGGGTAAAAGGTCATTGAAGTCAATGGGAGTCTTATTTTTACACGTGTATTTTTTACACGTGTTTTTTGCCAAAATATATGTGCGTTTACTCCGTGTGAAAGGGCCCTAAAACAGCACAAGTGAAGGCCCCAATGTCTTTCTCAGTCAGTCCTCCTCAGTCCACCTCTCGCATGTGCCTCCAATATGTATTATTTTTTGACTGAATGTTTACATGGTCTGTCACAAAAGCAGAAATGCAAATAGCCCCATAGGCTGTCTTTGGGGCCATTTTTTAATGTCATATGCATATAGCCTAAGAATGACTTTTTCAGTTTGCAAAGGAACCAAGATGTTTTCTGTGCCATCCAGGAACTCGGAAATCCTAATAAGGTAGGAGACAGTTTAGTATACCTTATGATCTATCAATGTTTGTAAAGTCAGAACCTGAGCCATCTACTGTATATACATGAAATAAGTCTCAGAAAAACCTGCTAACTAATAACCCAAATCCAGGGATTCTAAAACTTGACTTGTTCTCAGTGTCTTAAATTGAGACACAACATCGAGCATAGCTTTGTACCGAGATCACTCAGATCGCCAGCTGTCACATCATATACAGTCCTATGTAAAAGTTTGGGCACCCCTATTAATCTTAATCATTTTTAGTTCTAAATATTTTGGTGTTTATAACAGCCATTTCAGTTTGATATATCTAATAACTGATGGACACAGTAATATTTCAGGATTGAAATGAGGTTTATTGTACTAACAGAAAATGTGCAATATGCATTAAACCAAAATTTGACCGGTGCAAAAGTATGGGCACCTCAACAGAAAAGTGACATTAATATTTAGTAGATCCTCCTTTTGCAAAGATAACAGCCTCTAGTCGCTTCCTGTAGCTTTTAATCAGTTCCTGGATCCTGGATAAAGGTATTTTGGACAAACAATTCAAGTTCAGTTAAGTTAGATGGTCGCCGAGTATGGACAGCCCGCTTCAAATCATCCCACAGATGTTCAATGATATTCAGGTCTGGGGACTGGGATGGCCATTCCAGAACATTGTAATTGTTCCTCTGCATGAATTCCTGAGTCGATTTGGAGCGGTGTTTTGGATCATTGTCTTGCTGAAATATCCATCCCCGGCGTAACTTCAACTTCGTCACTGATTCTTGAACATTATTCTCAAGAATCTGCTGATACTGAGTGGAATCCATGCGACTCTCAACTTTAACAAGATTCCCGATGCCGGCATTGGCCACACAGCCCCAAAGCATGATGGAACCTCCACCAAATTTTACAGTGGGTAGCATGTGTTTTTCTTGGAATGCTGTTTCTTTTTGGACGCCATGCATAACGCCTTTTTTTATAACCAAACAACTCAATTTTTGTTTCCAAAATGAAGCTGCCTTGTCCAAATGTGCTTTTTCATACCTCAGGCAACTCTATTTGTGGCGTACGTGCAGAAACGGCTTCTTTCTCATCACTCTCCCATACAGCTTCTATTTGTGCAAAGTGCGCTGTATAGTTGACCGATGCACAGTGACACCATCTGCAGCAAGATGATGCTGCAGCTCTTTGGAGGTGGTCTGTGGATTGTCCTTGACTGTTCTCTCCATTCTTCTTCTCTGCCTTTCTGATATTTTTCTTGGCCTGCCACTTCTGGGCTTAACAAGAACTGTCCCTGTGGTCTTCCATTTCCTTACTATGTTCCTCACAGTGGAAACTGACAGGTTAAATCTCTGAGACAACTTTTTGTATCCTTCCCCTGAACAACTATGTTGAACAATCTTTGTTTTCAGATCATTTGAGAGTTGTTTTGAGTAGCCCATGATGCCACTCTTCAGAGGAGATTCAAATAGGAGATCAACTTGCAATTGGCCACCTTAAATACCTTTTCTTATGATTGGATACATCTGGCTATGAAGTTCAAAGCTCACTGAGGTTACAAAACCAATTTTGTGCTTCAGTAAGTCAGTAAAAAGTAGTTAGGGGAATTCAAATCAATAAAATGATAAGGGTGCCCATACTTTTGCACCGGTCAAATTTTGGTTTAATGCATATTGCACATTTTCTGTTAGTACAATAAACCTCATTTCAATCCTGAAATATTACTGTGTCCATCAGTTATTAGATAAATCAAACTGAAATGGCTGTTGCAAACACCAAAATATTTAGAACAAAAAATGATTAAGATTAATAGGGGTGCCCAAACTTTTTCATAGGACTGTAGTGTGTATTACAATATAAAAGCAACATGTAACCCTATAATCATCCATGCGGAAGAATCCTAAAACAGTCGGACACATCACACGTTAGGTATCTCTCAGTTTCGACAACCACCATTGGAGACATATAAAAAGCGCTAATGGCGGTAATCAGAGACCCCGCAGCTTCTCATGTGTCCAGGACCATCACAAATAAAGTAACTTTTAGCAAATGATCCAACAACTGAGAATGTCAAACGTTATAAAGTCCAGAAGTCTTACATCTACCGTATGAGAGAAGACTTGATGGCATATTAATCTTCTGTCTACATACACACATCACGATTCAGACATCACATGCTTAGCATACATCAAATAATTTACATATAAGCTTCCCGCTCTTGAATAAGCTACGGTACACATTACACCACCCAGGAGTCAGTCCAAGACACCTCAGACAGACTAAATGGAATTTGCATATTGAGTTGGAGCGGTGGCACCTGAAATCCAACCTTGAGTTGCAGGAGAAATCCCGAATTCCCTAGTTGAATCCAGCCCCAGTATATGCCATAGTTCAGTGTTACAGAAGCCAAAAGATAGGGCATGTTCCAAATAAATTCTCCACAAAGTCATGTGCTGTACCCAAGAATATGTCAGAAGCAGACAGTACAGCTTGTCCCATCACACATGCAGGGAACAGCTGTCAGAATTGGATGCAGGGACTAGCAAAACACGTAATATTATATCACACAATTCATAGAGGGAGAGGAAACGGGGAGTTGAGGGAAGGAAAAGGAAATGAATACAGTATGTCCTCAAAAAGAGTGAAAAAACAGCAAGTGTTAGCTCTGTATTGGGTTACACCATGGACTGGGACAGACTGAGGGTCAGGTATGGCTGCTTAATGTGCATTAATTGTAAAAGATGGCGCTAGGAACATCTCATCTTCTTATAGAGTAAGTAACAACCTGCTAAATATGTCTTAGGGGTTTCTTATGATAATAATGGGTGAAGGTGAGGAGTGGGTTTGTGATGATGGTGATATGTATTCGTAATGGCAAGAAACTACCAGACGATCAACTATGGAAAGTGGAAATTTACTGAGCTTGATTCTAGAGTAACATACGCAGTAGCTATACACAAATATCTAAGCACTTCAAATACAGCAGCTTCAAGTTACCAGAATTTGTACAAGGCTACGGCAGCGCTCCTGTCTTTGCAGGCATGGGTCGCACTCTCAGACTCAGATGTGGTGTTTTGTGACACAGCAAACTGCTTCCAGGGATGACTTGGATTGGCCAGAAACTCGCCTGTATATAACAAACCCTCCCACAACGTAACATAAATGTCACATATGCAGGGTCATATCACAGGAAGTCCCAAATAACTCCCATGTGGTACAACACTGAGGCGCAACCAAAGTTCCATCTCCTCCACTTGTACCTGTAAGGGCAAAACAGCAACCGACGTAAACAATGCAAAGCAATAGCACAGCCATATGTCACATCGGTACAACACTTACGTATCGGTAACACTATATACATCTCATTACATAGGAGTTGCTAAGCTGTCTTGAGTAGGGATACAGTATAAAGGCCATCACCGGTTACTTACCTAAGGAGGTTTGGCTCCCACCTTCTACATCATCTACATGGTTTTAGGCCACCAGGGAAAATCCAGATTTTAGGAGAGACAATGGCACTGATCCATGATGCATATGGAAGTGCAGCTGAAAATGGACCATAAGACCAAGCTATAATAAGCCAATCTGGATCTTATGTCACAATATGTGTTGCGATGGAGCAACGATAGGGGTAATGCAGTTGTGGTCACATTGGGACTCGAAGAGAGCACTATAAAGAGCTTCTGTCTTATATAAGGAAATCTTGACCATATAAAGACCCTTGCTAGTGTAGGATCATATTATAGATTTTTGCATTGGGCTAAGATGTTTAAAGTTAACTCTACATGGCTTATGCCAAGGCCACTGTTTATGTATCTACACTTGTTTACCTGCAAAATATGTTAGAAGGCAAATTCATCAAGCCAGTGTTACCAGTCAGACAGAACGCCTTGAAGATGGCAAGACCCCAGGAACCTATCAACTTCCCAGTATTACTGTCTAGGATTTATGTGCAACCACTATCACCTCCGTGTTAAAGCGCAGGATATCAACACAACCATGTAAGCACATAGTAAGTCAAGCAGACACAATTAGTCTTACAGTATATTCAGACTTACTACTACTTCATTTGTTTCTTAAAGACTGCTGTCTTATGTATTACAAGCTTGAGGGGTTCTAGGGTTGCTGTTGCACCCAACCCTGGTGTCAGAGGGGAGCCTGAGGCATGAAGACCCCTGGCGGTGATCTGTGGCATCCAACACCAACACATATACAGCAGGTTTTGTAATTCCTGGAAGCTGTGAGGTATGCTATCCATGAAACCGATTTTTCAGGACATCCCACAGATACGCGGTTAGATGGAGATCTGGGGAACCTGGAGGTCATATCAACACCATTAGGGAATGGTCACTAAGATCCTTATAGTTTCCATTTTTCCTACTTTCAACACATGCACATGTTTACTTGCTCTCTAGTATATCCACCCCTTGTCCGATGCTGTTATCGCATTGTTATTGTTCATCTATCAGTGGTTTTGTTATGGCTAATTGATACATGAGGTTATCCATGCTCATATCACTTGCACCTCAATTCTATAGTTAGACCTTTTCTTACCAAAGAAAGAAACATCAACCATCTTCTTGTTACCCCGATTCATATTTGCCTTGACTAGTGTATCTCTTTGCTATTCTATCTTCCATTCACTAAACTCTCCCTTCTACAAACTCATCTAAATGCAGCCCCCAGACTCAAGTTTGTGTGTCAGTCTGTGCATTGGCTGCCTAGCCACCATGAAATCCAATTACTTAAAATTATCACCCAAAAAGCTCTCCATAATGCTGCATATCCCTACATTTGCTCCCTCATCACGGTCTATGGCCCTACCCATACCATTCATCATTCCAATGATCTAAGACCAACATCCCTATTAATGTGAATCTGCCACTTCCAGACATCTTTGAAGTTGCACCAGTTCTCTGGAATGCACTACCTGGACAATCAGATTAATACCCAATGTCCACAGTTTCAAACATGGCTCAAAATACAGTATATTGGCCCACATTTACTAAGAGGCCTAGAAAGTGGTCAAAAATATGTCTCATTTTGGTGCATTTTTGGCCCATTGTGGCACATCTCAGCCCCTACACTCTATTTGCCTTTTTTATTTTTAAGTCAGAGGGCAGAGAGGGGCAGGAATCTAGGTGGGCTGGAGCATGGGTGCATGACACATCAACATCAGTTTGTTAGGAGTATTTAGGTTCATTGCTTTCTATTTTTCTTACCTGGGGAGTTTTTGGCCGCGCGGTGTCTGGGGTGGCATCCTGGCACTGTGGGGTTGTCCTGTCGTGGGTATTGGTGCACACCTTCTGACTTTCACGCGCGCACTGCTGGTAGGCAGCTTTATTTCCTGGTTTATTAGTCTGTCCTCCCATTTGCACCTGGGAGGAGTGGTCTCTACTCTGTATTTAAACCCATGCCTCCCATGGTTCTGTGCTGAGTGTCTCTTTTACACTGCTAGGCCTTAGCAGGAGGAGTAGGTGGTTATCTTGGATAGAGGAAGTTCCGTGGTTGGTTTTTGGGAGGTTTGGGTGAACTAGTTGGTGTGTGAGTTTTCCCTTCTGTGTTCACCAATCCTCCCTCTGTGTATAATTGACTGTGTGAGTGAATTGCCTTATCCTTTGATTTCTACTCAGTTTCCCTGTGTTTGTTTCCTAGTGTATGGTTCCTTCCCATATTGGTTTGGGGGAATCCTTTCCCACATGTTTCCTGTGTGCTGCTTGTGTTGTTAGTCAGCGCACACCCTTGTCAGTCCCTGTCAGTAGCAGCTTCACTTGTTCGTTAGGGGTGACCCTCTTTTAGTCTCCAGTCCCTAGAGATCTTATAGGGCATTCCTTCTCCCACTTCCCTCTAGGCCTACGGTATCAGTGAGAGAGGAGCCGTCGGGGTCAGGCTTAGCCTGAGTACAGCCGACCTACACCCGTGAGGCAGGGACCGGGATAGCTAGTGGGAGTAGTGCAGGGCGAGATTTCCTACTGCTATTCCTTAGCCCCGTTGCAGCTACCTGGACTGACATAACAGTACACTCAGCCGTAAAAAAAAAAAAAAAAAAGTTTGTTTGCATTATGACGGACCTGAAACAGTTGTACCAGGCGGTGCAGCAGATTTCCACTGAGATGGAGGGGATCAAGCTACGAGTGGATGCCATCCAAGCTTCTGGCGTATCTCAGTTACAGCAGTTGGCTCAACACACAGCCTCTCAGGTGGAGGGCATACAGAGGCAGGTGAGTAGCGCCCCTGTGGGTCGGCCTCTGGAGCCAAAAGTCAGCTTACCTGAACCCTTCCGAGGTAAGAGGTCAGATTTTTTCCGATTTCAAAAGGACTGTCTTTTGTATTTCCGGCTACGGCCGTTTTCCTCCGGTTCTGAGGTACAGAGAGTTGGGATTATTATTACTTTATTGAGAGATGATCCCCTCATCTGGGCACATTCGTTACCAGCCGACTCAGCTTGCTTACTAACTGTAGAGGCGTTTTTCTCCACAATGGGGTTACTGTATGACGACCCAGACAGGGTACGCACGGCTGAGTATAACCTACGACGTGTGGTGCAAGGGGATCACGCTATAGAGAAATATTACACAGAGTTTCGTAGGTGGGCAGCAGAAGTACACTGGAATGACCCCGCTCTACTTAGTCAGTTTGAGACAGGGCTCTCGGACCAGGTTAAAGACCATCTAGTTTCTCACCCTGTTCCGAGAGATCTAGATGAGGCCATGCAGCTGGCAATTAGAGTTGGACGGCGCCTCCGGGAGCGTGGAGACAAGAGTCCTGGGGGGGCTAACCCTCCTCAATTCTCTGTTTTTAGAGAGGACCCGGGGGACCAACCCATGCAGATTGGGGCCACTGTGCGAAGTGCTAGACCCAAGAGTGAAGGGTCCCGCACAGTACGCTGTTTTGTGTGTGGAGGGATGGGACATGTAGCAAGGGTATGCCCCTCCCGAGAATGGTTCGCCAAGGAGAGTAATAACCCCAGGTCTATTGAGGGTAAAGGGAGAAAGCCTACCAAGGAGGGAGGTGTGCATATTTCCTGTACTCAGACTGCCGGGTTGACCCTTGATGGATGGGTAAATGGGCAGAAGTGCCGGATTTTGGTTGATTGTGGTTCGGCAGTCAACCTTATTGACTCAGAGTTTTGCGAGCAATTAAGGGTGAGTCCTTTGGTCTTGAAGTCTCAGATATCAGTGTGGGCTATTGATAAGACCCCTCTACAGCAAGCTGTCATCTCCAAACAGGTGGAGGGTTTGGAGTTTATTGTGGGTGGCCACAGGGAAGAGATTGACTTGTTCTTGTTGTCTAAGTTACCAGCACAAGTAGTGTTGGGGTGGCCCTGGCTGAAGCAGCATAACCCTATTATCAACTGGGAGACCGAGTCAGTAGTTTCTTGGGGGCAGGGGTGTAATGGTCGATGTCTGCCCATATCCGTTATGTCTTTGTCTATAGACAATTTGCCTCAAGAAATATGTGAGTTCAGGGAGGTCTTTGAGGAAAGGGCAGCCAAGACATTACCACCACATCGCACCTATGATTGCTCAATTAAATTTATACCAAATGCAGTGTTACCCAAGACAAGGTTGTACAATCTCACTATTCCGGAGAGGGAGGCGCTCAAGGAGTATATTGAGGGGAGTCTAGAGGTGGGGCATATTCGCCCATCTAAGTCCCCAGTAGCAGTGGGGTTTTTCTTTGTAAAGAAGAAAGATGGAGGGTTGCGCCCTTGTTTGGATTTTAGGGAGATTAATAAAATCCCTATCCCATCCCGTTGATCTCGGATCTATTCAGCCAGATTACGGGAGCTCGCTGGTTTAGTAAAATAGATCTACGTGGGGCGTATAACTTGCTGAGAATCAAGAAGGGGGATGAGTGGAAAACAGCGTTTAACACACCCCTAGAACACTTTGAGAGTCTTGTGATGCCTTTCGGTCTAACCAATGCACCCGCGTTTTTTCAGAATTTTATTAATGATGTACTAAGTGCCGTCATAGGGAGAGGGGTTGTGGTCTATCTGGACGATATACTCATTTACACCCCGGATTTGGAGACTCATTGGGAGAGAGTGAGAGAGGTTTTAGATCTCCTGAGGGTTAACCAATTAAGTGCTAAGCTGGAGAAATGTGTGTTCGCGGTCAATAAATTATGTTTCCTTGGCTATATCCTATTGGAAAAGGGATTCGAGATGGATCCTGAGAAGGTCAGGGCAGTCTTGGAGTGGCCGCGACCCGAGAACCTAAAGGCGGTCCAACGGTTCTTGGGATTCTCCAACTATTATCACCAGTTTATTAAGGGATTTTCTGAGGTTGTGAAACCTATCTCGGACTTGACGAAGAAGGGGGCTGACTGTGCTAAGTGGTCGCCAGAGGCTCTAGCCGCGTTTGAAGAATTGAAGAAGCGATTCTCGTCCGCTCCCATTTTGAGACAGCCGGATGAGAGGTTGGCCTTCCGAGTGGAGGTGGATGCCTCCTCGGTGGGGGTGGGAGCAGTACTTTCTCAGGAGTTCGAGGAGGGTACGCATCCCTGTGCCTTCTTTTCTAAAAAATTCTCTGCCTCTGAACGGAATTATGGCATCGGAGATAGGGAACTACTGGCAATAAAGCTAGCGTTTGAACATTGGCGTCATTTCCTGGAGGGGGCCAGAAGGCCAGTCCAGGTATTTACTGATCACAAGAATTTGGTTTATCTTGGGTCGGCGAAGAGATTAAATGCACGGCAGGCCAGATGGGCTCTATTTTTTGCACGGTTCCACTTTACCGTGACTTATGTGCCGGGTTCGAAGAATGTTAAGGCTGATGCTTTATCCCGGTATATGTCGACCGAGGAGGAACGAGAGGCGCCTGCCACTATTCTTGGGGATGGAGTGGTGGTAGCAGTATTGGGCGCGAAATTGGAGAAGGCCTTGATCGAAGCGCAATATGCTGCACCTTCCAAGATACCTAGAAACAAGCTGTTTGTCCCAACTACTCTCCGACAAAGTCTCCTGAGGGAGTGTCACGAGTCGGTTCTTGCTGGTCACCCGGGGGTTTCAGAGACCATGAGATTGGTGTCTAGGAATTTTTGGTGGCCAGGGTGGAGTAAGGATGTCTTGCAGTTTGTTCAAAATTGTTCGGTCTGTGCAAGAGCCAAGGCGTCGCATACCCGTCCCCACGGTCTTCTACATCCATTGGAACCTCCTAAGGCACCTTGGACTCATCTGTCTATGGATTTCATCACGGGCCTTCCGGTGTCTAAGGGTTTCACGGTCATTTGGGTAGTCGTTGACCGCTTCACGAAAATGTGCCATTTGATCCCGTTTTCCAGGCTGCCATGTGCCAAGACACTATCAGAGGCGTTTATTAAAGAAATTGTAAGGTTGCATGGTCTTCCTGAGGAGATCGTTTCGGACAGGGGTCCGCAATTTGTGGCTAAATTCTGGCGGGCTTTTTGCAGCAGGTTGGGAGTTACACTGTCGTTTTCCTCCGGGTTTCACCCGGAGTCTAACGGACAAACAGAGAGGAAGAATCAGGATGTGGAACAGTTTTTGAGGTGTTTTGTTCGAGAGAACCAGAATAATTGGGCTGACTTTCTCCCCCTGGCAGAATTTTCCCTAAACAACCATGATTCCAACGCCACAGGTACCACACCTTTTTTTTGCTCCGGTGGTAGACATCCTGTTTTCGGAGTATTTTCTTCCATTTCTTCCCCAGTTCCGGAGGAGGAGCTATTTTCTAAAAAGCTGCAAGGGGTATGGTCCCGTATCCGAGAGAATCTGGTGCGGGCGTCGCACCAGGCTAAGGTCCAGGCGGATAGGAAGAGAGGAGAGTTGCAGTTCTTCCCTGGTGAGATGGTTTGGTTGTCCACCAAGAATATCAGGTTGAAGGTTCCTAGCAAGAAGCTGGGTCCCAGGTTTGTGGGTCCTTTTAAGATCATCAAGATGGTAAATGAGGTGGCGGCGCAGCTGCAACTACCTAAAAGGTGGAAGATAAACAGGGTGTTCCATGTCTCCTTGTTAAAGAAGGCCAAGAAGGGAACGTCTCCAGTTAAGGTTCCACCAGTTTCTGAGTCCGGGGAGTATGAGATATCCCGAGTTCTGGATAGCAAATATGTTCGGGGGAAGCTACGGTATCTGGTGGCATGGAAGGGATACGGTCCTGAGGATAATTCTTGGGTTCTGGAGTCGGATATGTCAGCCCCCAGACTCGTGGAGAAATTCCACATGGAATTCCCGAAGAAGGATGCTCCTAGAGAATCCGGAGTCTTCTCCTTGAGGGGAGGATCCTGTTAGGAGTATTTAGGTTCATTGCTTTCTACTTTTCTTACCTGGGGAGTTTTTGGCCGCGCGGTGTCTGGGGTGGCATCCTGGCACTGCGGGGTTGTCCTGTCGTGGGTATTGGTGCACACCTTCTGACTTGCACGCGCGCACTGCTGGTAGGCAGCTTTATTTCCTGGTTTATTAGTCTGTCCTCCCATTTGCACCTGGGAGGAGTGGTCTCTACTCTGTATTTAAACCCATGCCTCCCATGGTTCTGTGCTGAGTGTCTCTTTACAGTGCTAGGCCTTAGCAGGAGGAGTAGGTGATGTTCTGGGATAGAGGAAGTTCCGTGGTTGGTTTTTGGGAGGTTTGGGTGAACTAGTTGGTGTGTGAGTTTTCCCTTCTGTGTTCACCAATCCTACCTCTGTGTGTAATTGACTGTGTGAGTGAATTGCCTTATCCTTTGATTTCTACTCAGTTTCCCTGTGTTTGTTTCCTAGTGTAAGGTACCTTCCCATATTGGTTTGGGGAAGTCCTTTCCCACATTTTTCCTGTGTGCTGCTTGTGTTGTTAGTCAGCGCACACCCTTGTCAGTCCCTGTCAGTAGCAGCTTCACTTGTTTGTTAGGGGTGACCCCCTTTAGTCTCCAGTCCCTAGAGTTCTTATAGGGCATTCCTTCTCCCACTTCCATCTAGGCCTACGGTTTCAGTGAGAGAGGAGCCGTCGGGGTCAGGCTTAGCCTGAGAACAGCCGACCCACACCCGTGAGGCAGGGACCGGGATAGCTAGTGGGAGTAGTGCAGGGCGAGATTTCCTACTGCTATTCCTTAGCCCCGTTGCAGCTACCTGGACTGACATAACACAGTTCCTGAGTGGCATAGATTTTCGATCAGGCAAACTTACAGGCACACGAATTACTAAGAGGCCGGAGTCTAGTACATCTTGTTTCAGGGAATGAATTAAAACTAGTGTAAGAATTGCCAGTCTCAACAAATTCTCCCCATTGTTTTAGTCAGGTTTGTCACATTCCCTAAACCAACTCTTCTAGATTTACTCTTTGTAAACCAAGTGTCTTCTGTTTATTCCTTCCTACTACATAACTCCTCCGAATCGGATGCCTTCACAGTAACCCTGCACTCCAAGCAGTTATATGCATTTCATATCTGCATTTCATAACCTAGCCTCTTTGCCTGAAGCAGACTATAGAAAGCCCCCCCCCCCCCGAAAAAAAATGCTTCACACATTGTTGTCATCGCACAATAGACATACACTAAGTTATAAAACAATTTTTAAGAATTCTTCTTACTGTATTACTTCAGTATCAGAGATCAACAACACGGCTTTAACAATGAAAATAACTTCATACATCTTCTGCTTGGTGGATGGACAAGCCCACGTGCCCCCATCCTCTATAGGGGCGCCGCAGGTAACTGAGTACTGGACTTTGGCTATCTTTGGCACTTCCATCGAGGTGAATGAGAGCCACGCGGATTCGTCCATCCACCAAGTGGCATAACTATATTCTGCTTGGCTGTGGTCAGGCTGGATTCCCAGTGGAGGGGGAAAAAAAAAAAACAATTCTCAGGCCCAGTGAGGGTCTCAGCAGACAGACCCCCACCAATCATCAGGTATGTATCTATCATTTAGGTGTATACAGTGCAGTAGCATTTTGTGATTTACAGGTGACGTCTCTGACTAATCCTTCACATTTCCTGTTTCTTTTTTTGTTAAAGCAGGCCTGTCATAAACTGGTTTAGGTTAGATAAATAGTGAAATTTGCCGCCCCTCCAAGCTAGAGATCACGCCCTTCTGCCTCTTATCCCCACCTCTTCTTCCTTATGGGAATATTTTGCATACTGAACTACCATATGGACCAGCTGATGGTTTTAGTGTTGAGAATTTCCCTGACAGGTTTCCGTTAAGGCTGAGGCATTGCAGAGATAAGGGAAAAGAAGAGCGGAGAAGAAGATAAATGACAGGACTATATTTTTTGTGTAATGAAGATCAGTGATGTAATGTTTTTTGCAGTGAGCCGCTGCGGGCTACAGCCTGCACTCTGTCTGCCTTTGACAGATTACTTATCACAGCTCACATACTGTTACCTATAGACCTCATGTTATAGGACTTTGGGGACACAGGGTTTTAGGGATGAAATTCTGTTACCCATAATGGATGAATAGACCAATAAAACGTATCACTAAGACTGTTGCACTTGCTCTGTTGTATTACATCATCAGTTGCTCCAAGTTCTTGCTTCTTCACAATGTCTCCTTGGGCCAGTGTTCTAGGGTTCTGGCTATTGAGTTAATTCTTATTTGTATCTGTTTCTATGAATGTTGGATGGTAAACTCTGTGGGATGTCTAATGGCATCCAAGGCGTGTCCAGCCCTGATGATGTGAATGACCAGTGTACAGCAAATATGGAGCTCAGGAGTGACTGTAGGACAGCACCAGTCAGAGCCGCCCCTGCAAACTTTGACTGTGACCACGTACCCCATCCCTACCATGGTATCCCTCAAACTTGAAAGGGATACAGCCATAGTACTACAACTGCTATTACCAAGAATATAGTGAGTGAACAGCGCCGGCATGGAAACAATACTGGGAGCTGTGTGTTCTGCACGCCACACCATTTATTCTGCACCTCATCACTATTACTAAAATGGACACAACAGGGTGAGAGAGCCTTGGCTGGACAAATTCATTATAGCACAAGCCAGAAAATTGGCATGAGAAGTTATACATTAAACATATGCAAGTTCCTGATTGGCCTATATTTCAATTCTGGCGGATGGCTCATGATTTATTAAGAGGGTAGAACTTAATAATTCAGGCACGTGCCATGCCAGTTGGGGACCGTATTAAAGACTGGAATTGAAAACGCCAGTCTTACTAAATCTGGCCCAGTGTTTTTGGCACTGCACTACCATGTTTTACTTAGTTTTTTTAGATAAATCCACAAATGGATCCAACGGAAAGGAGAAACATAAGTCGTTCCTTTATATTTCCAATTGCTTTTGAATCTACTTCTGGTTTTGGCTCAAAAAACAGCATGAAAAACTGCCACAGGAACAGGGTGAAACCACATAGGACAGGTTTGCAGTTTACACTGACTTTATATAGACAATTGTAGTAAATCTGACCCATTATATTCTGCAATTTTGCCTCTAGTGGTAACAGATGGTCACACAGAGTATACCCCGACCTCAGCGACATGAATTGCAACCTTCTCCTTCTAAATGGTCGTCACCATACAAACCAACATGGCAAATAAACACAGAGACCAGTTGTAGGAGAAGAGCCGCCACAACTTTAGTAACCGCATTCAACACAACTTTCTGGCACTGAAGTAAACATAACTTTAAACAAACCAGTTTTAGGCTAGGGCCACACATTGTTCTTATACTTTTCCCTTCTGCTAAGTACACTCTTGGCTTTGGCGCGAAAACTGCAGAAAAATCTGCAACAAAACAAAAGATACTTTTCCACAGAGTTGGGCCTCAGCCTTAAACTTGCATTCCCTCTGCTGCCAACCACTGGGAGACAGCCCAATTAGGGTTAACTCTGCTACATCTGTAGCTGAAGTAACCTGACCTCAAAAAATTGGAAAAACTTAAAAACACGATAGGGAGAGGGTAGTTGTTTCCCACTCTAAACGCAGGTAAGAAAACTACCCCCTTCCTTATGTTTAAAGAGATCCTATCATATCCATAGCCGACTGTGCACGCCCACAGGCCTCAAGAATATGGCCGCTTACTTACTGTGTAAGCAGCCATGTTTCTTGTGGCCGCAGGCATGCGCAGTTGGCTCTGCCCAAAGCCTAGAAGTTTTATCCCCAGTGCCGGAAGAAGACACATGAAGAGGCCGTTCCCCCAGTGCTGTTTGAGTGCTGGGGCCCACCCCCAGTGCTGCGAGAGAACTCATTTGCGTATTGACGAAAACCGGGATTTCTACTGAACAGCGGTGCGGAGAAGACATCTAAAGATAGGAGAAGAATAGCCTTTCTTAAGGCTATTCCAACGTGTCAGGCACAAAAAATTGTGTTTTAATGATAGGATCCCTTTAACCATCAACCAAAAGAGCAGGCTTTTTATCCCCATCCCTGGCTTCTGTTTTCTCACTCAGCATTTTGAGGCTAAGGTCGGGTTCACACGATGTCTTTTGGCACATAATGTGGCACGTAGACTCCGCGGGAGTTTTTGCGGGCCGTATACGCTCCCATTGATTTCAATGGGAGGCGGGACCGTATACGCAGCGCTATTTTGCGGCCGCCGCAAAATCGTGCCCACAAAATAGCGCCGCGTATATGGTCCCGGCTCCCATTGAAATCAATGGGAGCGTATGTGGCCCGCAAAAGCTCCCGCGGCGTCTACGTGCCACATTATGTGCCAAAAGACATTATGTGAACTCGGCCTAAGACCCCAGATTACAAAAAAGTCACGTTTTCTATTGCAGATTTTGCTGAAGTTTTTTGAGCTTTAGTCATAAATAGCTACAAAAGGAATGGAAAATGGGAAGAAAGCTCTTATACTTCTACTTCCTGCACACTCCACTCTTGAAAGTCCGTAGGAAACCTCTATAGACTTTCTGTGAAAAGCGCTGTGATTTTTCCCACAGCTCTTTTTGCTGCGGTGCACCACATGGGGTTTTAGCTCTAATAACATTTATGAGCAGCACATGTTACTGTCCCAGTTAACCTGAGGTTTTCAATTTAATTCCCATTATATATACCGCATAGCAATATGTGCAAGACATTAATGCAATTAAAAATACAAGCTGAGGCCACACATTGTGGAAATGCAGCTTTTTTTGTTGTGAAAGCCCCGAACTGGTTAAGGAAGGGGCTGTGGACTCATTGGCTATATTTCTGTTTATTTTCTAAACATGGTGACGTGCTCTGTTTTAAAGTCCATATAAAAGGGGGCACGTAGGCGGGCTGCTCACCTTCTGCCGTTATGCTGGCGAGAGGTGCAGAACCTGCTATGGCGGACCCTCTGGAGACCCTGGTGCGAGAACGCGTGGCCAGCCAGGGCCCTGGCTGGTTGCTGGGCTTGCTGCAGCAGCATGGCGTCCCTACGTCGGGGGAAGCGGTGGACAAAGGGAGCGGGCGTCCGCAGCGGGTGTCCCGCCCGCCGTCGCGCCTGAGCCCCAGCCCGCCGGCTCGCGGCGGTGCTGGAGGACGGAAGCAGCCGGGAGTGGCACGAGTTCGTGGCGGGCCAGCGGCGGTGGACTGCGTCGGGACAGGTGAGAGCTCGGGCAGGGGATCGCGGCGGTCGCGGGTAGGTGTTACTGGGCGGTCGGCTGTTGCGCTCCCTTACCTGGGTGGGTTCCCGACTCCGGCTCCCACGCGGTCGGGCATCATGGCGGCGGTTCCCGGGCTTGCTGCGGGAGGCTCCTCCCCCCTTCTCTTCGATGAGGCGTCGGGGGGCGGGGCGGCCCGAACGGATGATGTCACAGCCTATGACGCTGGCTGTGCGTCGGGTGGGGGGGCGGAGCATCCTGTATTCCCGGCCGGAGCTGAGAACAGTGCTGGCTCTTCTGCTGCTGGCCGCGCTCCTGCTTCGGCTGATCTGGATGCTGGTCACCGGGTAGGTTCCGACGGGCCAGCGGGGGGGGCAGGTTCCGACGGGCCGGCGGGGGGGGCGGGTCCCGTGGGTATAGCGCGTGACGCCGCACACTCTCCGGTGGTCGGGTTGGGTGGATTATCGGGTGGTGGAGGGGATGGGGGGGGGGGTCGTTTTTTGGGCGCGGAGTCCGTTTTTTCTGCTCCTTCTGGGCCTTCAACCGGGGCTGGTGGTGGCCTTTCGGTGGAGGGCCGTCGCAGTGGCCTGACCGTTTCTGGGCGGGTGCGCGGGTTGGCGTTTGCGTCGGGGCGCGAGCGGGGGGGGGTTTTCCAGGGACAGACGTATTGATGCTTCTTCTTTCTCTGAGTCTTCGTCAGAAGACGACAGGTACCGCCGCGGCAGTGGGCGTCACCGGGAATCTTCCAGAAGGCGCGAGGACCGGAGGAGGCATCGCAGTCGGAGAAGTTATAGCAGACGTCGCACCCCGCGCAGCCGGTCGCCTTCCAGGGAAAGGCGGAGCCACAGCCGTCGCGACAGCAGGTTGCATGGTGGGTCGCATCATCCCTCTTCTTCTTCTTCTTCACGTCGCAGCAGTCGCCGGGGGACTCCGGCGGTTGATCATCCTGTGAGGGCTTCCTCTTCCTCAGCCGGCGTGAGACTTCAGGAGCAACAGCCTCTACTTCCCGCACCGACTCCGGCCGAACCCCTTCAGGTCCCAGCTGACTTGCACCGTGGTGAGTACGCCTGCTGTCCGGCTTGGGCACCTCACACCGCACCCACTCACACACCTGGACAGGATTTATCACATTTCCTTAGGAATACGTTAGTAGAGTCTGGGGATTCTACTGCTGGTAAAGTCCCGGAGTTGGCCGCAACACCCGGAGGGGGCAACCCCTCTCCGGTCGTTGCTATGGCTTCGGGCGGTATGTTTAGGGACACGATGTTTTGCGGGGTGGCTCCGCTGGGGACTCATGTCCCGGCGGAGCTTCGGGATAAAATTGTTCGGGGGGAGTACGTGGACATTTGGTCCTTGCTGTCGGCAGACCATATTGCCGTCGACAAGGAGAGGAATTTTGAGAGGGGATCGGACCGTAAGCAGAAGGTGGCGAAGACCTTCGGCAACTGGCTGCAGGCTTTCTCCACCTTGGCGTACATTACGTGCCTTGCTTGCCCGTCCAAAGGACCTGAGCTGTTTATTTATATGGACACCATATATAGTGCCCATAAATTGCACGGGGGTTCGGCCTGGTGGAGGTACGATGAAGATTTTCGTCGTCGCCTGGCTCTTACCCCCTCCGTCGGCTGGGCCTCTAAGGCCACCGACGTTTGGATACAGTTGATCCTCTCTCAACGCCCTCAGCGGCCATTTCTGTCCGGTGCCACCAGCGCGGGGCAGCAGCCCGCGGCCTCGGCACAGCGACAGAGTGGATCGTGCTGGCTCTACAATGAGGGCCACTGCCGCTTCCATGCATCGTGTCGTTTTCGACATGAATGCTCCATTTGTGGCGGAGCACACTCCGCCTTGCGCTGCTTCCGCCGTAACCGGCAGAGTGGCAAGTTGGGTACTGCCGGCGCCTCAGAGAACGCCGGTGAACGTGGTGCTGTTGGGGCAGTGGCTCGCGCTGTACCCCAGGAAGCGGGAGGCAAGCCTTCTGCTTGAGGGTTTTTCCCAAGGTTTTTACATCCCGCATTCTCCCTCGCCCGTTTTGTTTCTCTCTCCCAATTTGAAGTCTGTTAGAAATGACGAGGATATGGCCTGGGAGAAGGTGATGAAGGAGGTGACGTTGGGTCGGATGGCTGGCCCCTTCTCTGATCCTCCTTTGCCCAACCTGAGGGTTTCTCCTTTGGGTTTGGTTCCTAAGAAGGAGGCGGGCAAGTTCCGGCTTATACATCACCTCTCTTACCCTCCTGGGTCATCGGTTAATGACGGCATCTCAAAGGGGGATGCGGCTGTGTCGTATACCTCCTTTGACAGAGCCGTCTTTTTGGTTAGGAAGGCTGGTCCGGGTGCTCTGTTAGCAAAATCGGATATTGAGTCGGCTTTCCGGCTGTTACCGGTGCACCCGGACTGTTTTCACCTGTTAGGTTGCATGGTAAAAGATTGTTTTTTCGTCGACATGTGCTTGCCCATGGGATGCTCCATCTCGTGCTATTATTTTGAGCTTTTCAGTTCTTTTTTGGAGTGGTCTCTGCGTTACGAGACGGGCATCCCTTCGGTCTTGCACTATCTCGACGATTTTTTGTTTGTTGGCCCGGTTGGTTCCCCGGTTTGTGCATACTTGCTAGCTTCCTTTCGGGCTTTAATGTCTCGGTTCGGCGTCCCCCTTTCCGCTGAGAAGACGGAAGGCCCTGTGACCCGTCTATCTTTCCTGGGTATTGAAATTGACTCGGTCGAGATGGTCTTTAGGCTACCGCCTGATAAGCTTGACCGCCTCGTTTCCCTAGTGGAGGATTTTCTTTCAGCGAGGAAGGTTACTCTGCATCAGATGCAGTGTCTCTTGGGCCTGCTGAATTTCGCCTGTAGGGTCTTGCCCATGGGGCGCGCCTTTTGTCGCCGGCTTTCGCTGGCGACGAAGGGCGTGCTCCACCCTGACCATTTCATTCGTGTGACGCGGTCTTTGAAGGAAGACCTTCGGGTTTGGCGTCAATTTCTTTCTGATTTTAATGGGCGGGCGATCTGTCAGCAGGCCGAAGTTTCCAGTGCGGAGCTTTCCTTGTTCACTGATGCGGCCGGGGACGACGGTTTTGCGGCCATTTTTGGTGAGGAATGGTGTAGAGGGTCTTGGCCTCTACTATGGTCTGAGACGGGCTTAGTTAAAAATTTGGCTCTCTTGGAATTTTTCCCAATTGTGGTTGCTGTAGCGCTTTGGGGTGACCGGATGGCTAACCGCAGGATTGTTTTTTGGTGTGACAATCTCTCGGTGGTACAGATAGTTAATAGCCAGTCTTCTTCCTCCCCCCCGGTATTGGCGCTGCTCCGGCACTTAGTTCTTATTTGTTTGCAGCGTAACATTTGGTTCAGGGCGCGCCATGTCCCGGGGGTGCGAAATGAGATGGCTGACGCTTTGTCTCGCTCACGTTTACAGGTCTTCCGTGCCCTGCATCCGTCGGCGAGACCGGAGGGTTGGAGCTGCCCCGATTTCTTATGGAGCCTGGTAGGGAACAACTGCTAGACCTTATTCGTAGATCGGTGTCTGCTGCCACCTGGAGGAGTCACTGCAATGCCTGGGTCTCTTGGCTGTCACTGTCTGGCGGAGTGGTACCTGCGGACGGGTCTGCCTTGTTGAATGTCTGCTTGGAGTATTTAGCGAGTCTGCGTAGACAGGGGTTGTCGTTTAGTGTAGTTACTAAGAGGCTGGCTGGGGTTGCCTTCATGTTGAAGCTATTCGGTAGGGTTGATGTTACTAAACATTTTGCAGTTAGGCAGGTTTTAAGAGGGTGGAAGAAGGAGAGAGCTAGTAGTGATCGGCGCCGACCTGTCTCTTTCAGTTTGTTGGGTCGTTTGATGAGGATGTTAGAGGTTGTTTGTGGGGATGCGTATGAGTTGGTTTTGCTTCGGGCGGCTTTTGCTTTAGCCTTTTTCGCGGCCCTTCGCATTGGAGAGTTGGTGAGCCCTAGTAAGTCGCGCCCTGGGGGTTTGGGAGCGGGTGATGTCGTGGTCTCAGATTCTGAGGTCCGACTTTGTATCCGTCGCTCGAAAACGGATGTTTTCGGGCGGGGGACTTGGCTAACAGTAGGGCGCACTGGTTTAGAGTTTTGCCCAGTATTTTTGGTGAGGGAGTATCTTGCTCGACGTTCTTCCGGGGAGGTGTTTTTGCTACATGAGTCGGGGTCTCCCCTTACCCGTTTTCAATTTCTATCCGTTTTTAGAGCCTGTTTGGTTAATTTGGGCTTGGAGCCTCGGGACTTCGGCACCCATTCTTTTCGCATCGGGGCCGCTACGACGGCTGATGCGTGCGGTTTGGGGGACGAGGCGGTGAAACGTCTCGGGCGCTGGAGGTCCGACTGCTTCAGGTCATATGTTCGGCCCGACCTGATGACTCCCTGATCCCTGGCGTCCGCTGGGTGTGATGGGGTGCTGATTTGGGCCTGTTTTTCTCACATTGCTGTGTGTTTTTTGTCTTGTTTGGATTGTTTTTTATCTCCTAGATGGCGGCTTGGTCTCTGTCTGGCTGATCGGTCATTCCTTTTTATATTGGGCGGAGAAGAGAGCAGCGGTTCGGCCTGGAGGACTTCATTTGGGTCTGGAAGGGGTCAACATGCATTGGCGTGGCTGTCGTGGTTTGAAGTGGAGGCAAGTTTTACCGGACATTGTGGCGGCCAGCCGGCTGACGTCTGGCCCGGCTGTAGTGGTTGTCCACGCCGGTGGCAATGATTTAGGACATGTCAAATTGGGTGAGCTCATTACAATGGTAAAGCAGGACCTGCGCAGGGTTTATGATTTTTTTGGCCCAGTAGTGCTGGTCTGGTCTGAGATCGTGCCTCGCCGCTGCTGGCGCGGGGCGCGAGATGTTGCCGCCATTGAAAGGGCTAGGAGGGTCTTGAATATTAGGGTGTCCAAGTACGTTAAATCGTTGGGGGGTGTGGCTGTGCGCCATATTGATTTGGAGGGTGATAATGGTAGCCTGCTGATGAGGGACGGGGTGCATCTGAATCCTATCGGTTCTGATATATTTTTGTCTGGATTGAAGGATGGCCTTGAGAGGGCCTTAGTTCTTTTGGGTGGGGGGGCCAACAGGCAGATGTAGGGGGGGCGGTACACTGCCTGTGTGGGTGGCGGGGGTCCATGCCCTAATACAAGTGAAAGATTGGACCTACATGCTCGCTGGGTCGCAGCGGAGCGTCCAGGAGGAAGAAGAAGAAGTAGTCGTTGGAGGGGCATGGACGTACATGTTTTGCAAATCGGTTTGTCTTGTTTACAATATTCAAATTTGTTATATTTTTGAATAAAGCTGTGGCCTACCCCACTCATACCACAAAGAAGGAGCCATGGTCTTCATTAAGGTTCGGTCCTGGGATGCACGTCACAAGGGGGTAATGGTGGTTAGTATTATACGGGTCCAAGGAGTCTGAAAGCCCCGAACTGGTTAAGGAAGGGGCTGTGGACTCATTGGCTATATTTCTGTTTATTTTCTAAACATGGTGACGTGCTCTGTTTTAAAGTCCATATAAAAGGGGGCACGTAGGCGGGCTGCTCACCTTCTGCCGTTATGCTGGCGAGAGGTGCACCCACCCACCCTGCCCTTCTGGTTTTGTTCTTGTGGACTGGTTCTTCCCTTCTTTTCCAGGTTTGTTGTCACAGCTGGCGGGGGTCCATGCCCTAATACAAGTGAAAGATTGGACCTACATGCTCGCTGGGTCGCAGCGGAGCGTCCAGGAGGAAGAAGAAGAAGTAGTCGTTGGAGGGGCATGGACGTACATGTTTTGCAAATCGGTTTGTCTTGTTTACAATATTCAAATTTGTTATATTTTTGAATAAAGCTGTGGCCTACCCCACTCATACCACAAAGAAGGAGCCATGGTCTTCATTAAGGTTCGGTCCTGGGATGCACGTCACAAGGGGGTAATGGTGGTTAGTATTATACGGGTCCAAGGAGTCCAGATTTTGCTGTGGTTTTTTTTTTAGCTAAAGCCAGGAGTGGACTGAGTAGAAAGTAGAAGTATAAGAGCTTCCTATATATTTCCCATTCCTTTTGTAGCCACTCTTGACTTTGGTTCAAAAATTCCATCCACACATTGAAATTCTGCAATTTTAAAAAAAAAAAGGTTTTAGCAAATAACAGCATGTCAAATATACCTATGGAGACTGGTATTTGCCATATAGCTATTACAGAAGCAGAGACTGTGGACTTCCTGTGAAAAACACTCCAAAAAAATGTGCTGCTTTTTCAAGCCTGAATGCAGCTTTTTTTGTTGCGGATGTTGTTGTGTGTTTTTTTATTTTGAGCCAAAGCCGAGAATGGCTTCAAATGGAATGGGAAATATATAGGAAGTTGTTATACTTGTAACTTCTGCTTAATCTAGTCCTGGCTATGGCTCAAAAACCGCAACAAAAAAAGCAGCACTTCTGCAACATGGGGACTCAGGGTCAGTGAGCACAGAATTTTTTGGCGCTGATTTTGACATTGAATCCGCCTCAAAAAAGGGTCCCAATAGAGTTCTATTAGGAGGCTTTTTTGGAGGCGGATTCAGCATCAAAATCCTCGCCGAAAAAACTCTGTGTGAACTGACCCTTAGCCTTTACTATACCGCACCTTCTCATGCACTCCTAGGTCCTCTTATTAACTACTTCAGTGCCACAAAACTACCAACACTTGGACTTTGGGCTGTCCATATATACTCAGCAATCCAGGGATGAGAACAGCACATATGATGCCATTATTTAGTGCGATTCTGTAGACTTATGAAAAAGAGATGGCAGCATGCATAGGATATAGCATTATATAAATGTATATGTATTATATACAAGTAATCCAGTCCATATATAACTGTCTCAGAGGCCTGATGTGTACAGAATGCCAAGAACAATCTAGACGTATGTACATCAGCTCCAGGGTGCCTGGCATCTGGCAGATAAAGTAATGACATTTCTAGATGCCCTTATGTTGCTTTGTAACCCTGGGGGCAGACTGAAAAGTGGATCAATGTAAGAGATGCTATCACAGGCTAAGGAAGGAGGATGTTGTAATGGAGAGTGATGGGAGCTGTAATGGAGACTAATGATAGGTTGGGAGTGATACCTCCCGCTTATAAAGGTGTGCGGGCCACACACAGTGCAGTCTTATCTATCTCTTCCAATATGAGCAGCATCCAGGCAGTCGCTGAGTCCTACCAGTTATTCAACCCCAGAGCCTACCTACAGAATAACTATGTACCCCCTCGGGCAGACTTCTCCAGTGAGGACAGCGTCATGTGTTGGAAACTGCGTCAACTTCATGAGGCTTGTGCCAAAGGTGAGCTATGGTTGTGATGTAAATCACATATATCGATGATTGAATATTAGCAGGCAATGAGATATAAGACAAAGTCTATGCTCTATAGTTTTATCATGTCATAATCCTTTAATGGTGGAGTGAATGTTACAAATGGCATTGTATCAATTGAATACTCTATATATTTTGCACCTAGGAGTGATATGTTTAGCTCCTGCGCCCCAACTATGTGTCATTCATAGCACTAGTCTCCTCATATTGGGAAGAGATCCTTATGGGGCCTATAACGGTCCTTGGTCAGATGTGACTGCAACCCCTGCTTGCAAATGAAAATCATTCCTTGCTCTGTTTAGAGTATATGGACGTAGCAGATTTGACTTTGTCACTCGGCACAGCTGTTTGCAATATATTATCTGTAGATTGAAAGTAAATCTACAGCGCCACTTATGTTCATAGACTGTGTTTGGTATTGCAGTTATATGCTCAAGCATGGTCGTGCACAGAAATAAAAGCAATAAAATTAAATACTGAACAACCTTTTACATTGAAGTTATACTTTCCTACAAAAAAAAAACAAAACTAGAGAGCTTAATGGAAAACTCAGCTCTGCTAATCTTGTATGCATTCATTCCTTTAGTAAACACTTGTATTGTCTATGACTTATAGCACGGGAAACTGGCACCATATTTTTTTTTTAAAAAAAATTCTCACTTACACTTATGGGTTGGTCAGGTCATTCTTATAGTTCTGTATGGCTGCACCATGAGCTATGTATTAAACTATTACTCTGGATTAGGACACAGAGCCATATGACACTGACTTTATACATGGTAATGGTGGTAGTTAGTATACTCTATTAGCATTATATATGCTGGGTCTTCGTGTGCAGCTACTGTTTTGCACAGATATGGCAGCTAAAGTAAGGATTTTTTTTTTTTTTTTTTTTAATACACTATGTGCAATATGTGGATTAGATTAATGATATCTCATCCACTTTGCTGGTCCTATAAATAGTGACTGTGTAGGAGTCAGACGTAGGTGTTTCCATAATGTGGGGCTTTAGCCTTTATGATCACGTCCTGTTTTTTGGCTTCAAAAGCTGCTTACAAAAAAATACATGTCCCTAGACTGCAGAAATGACTGTTGACACAAGTGCAGCTGACTGCATACCTGTGCAGCTTTGTCTTCATGGCTGACAGAGAAGGTGCGTTTTTTTTGTTGTTGTTGTTTTCCCCCCCCATCCTTCCCTAGTTTTGTTGGTGTTATCTGTGCCTGACACTAGTGAACTGTCAAGAGCATGGTCTCTACTGCTCAAGTGTCTACAACATTGTGAATGACATTGGGTGGTGGAGACTTCCTACTTAACAGCTGACTAATATCTAGTGCCAAAATTAAAGAGGCTGAATGGGGAAGGCTAGAGGAAAAAGAGAATTGCACCAGAAGGTTTGCAGTGTGACAGGTCCTCTTTAACCCCTTCTCAGTCAGTGCCATAATAGTACAACACACCGATGTAGCAGGCACAGGAGCTCGGCCAGGTTTGCTTGCATTTAACTACAGGCATCAGAAAATCTGGGACTTAAAAATAAATATATAAACCAATGTAAAGTTTATACATTAAAAATGGCTACAATTAGAAAAATTGCAATGAATACATAAAGTACATGCTCTTTTCAGTACCAACGTGCATAAGGCTAGGATCACACCTATGGCTGCTCTACGTTCGGGGTTTCCATCCCCGAATCCATTTAAAAAAAAAAAAAAAAAAAAGTTAGTGTGGATTTTTCTTTTTATAATTTTTATCAGAATCAAAACTGTGAAAAAAACAGCAGTTTGGCACTTCTGACTATTTTTCCCGCTACGGCTTTTACCGTACAGGAAAAATGTTTAGAGAGCTTTTTTTTTTTTTTTTTTTAATAGAGCGGGCGATTTCGGAGACAGGGATACCTAACATGTATGTGTTTCACAGTATTTAACTACTTTTATATGTGTTCTAGGGAAAGGGGGATGATTTGAATTTTTAATCCTTTTTTTTTTTTTTTTTTTTGCATTTATTAGACCCTACCTGACCCATCTATCAAAGTTAATGGGACCACACTTACCCCAGTCCCACAGGCCCGCTGCATTGGGATAACCTTGGACTTTTACCTATGCTTTTAAGCCACACATCCAGACCCTCAACACCTTCTGCTGCCTCCAACTCCAGAACATCCAGCAAATGTGCTGTTTTCTCACCCCTGGAACTGCAAAGATGTTAGTCCATGCCCTCATAATCTCTCCCCCCCACAATCCCTCCCTCCCTATCCCAATGTGCCAGTTGGTCACTGTTTAACATTTAATTAGGGGGTGCCCTACTACCATCTGTGATAGTATAGTACTGTACTTTGCTTTGTATATCTTTGTACTGTATGTAAAACCTCACCATGGCATTAATAGTGTTCTGTAAATAAAAAAAAAAAAAAAATACTGACTGAATAAGCTACCTTAAAACAAATGAGTGGGGGGAAAAAGGGTTTTCTATTCTGACCATGTTTTCATAAATGAGGGCCTAAAGTTTAATGATATCCCCTATAATGTTAGATAATAAATTCTCAGTATTTAAAATAAAAACAGTCTCCTTTTAGATAACCAGTATTCTAATAGGTAAAATGCTGCTTTTGGCATCAAGGCCCAAAAAACTGGTCCTCAAGGAGATCATGGCTATTATAGGGCATAATCTACTTGGCACAATGGTGCCCCTTACATTGCTTTCCTTGGGTAACTCATTCTATTTGCAGGTTCTGAATTTTCACAGTACTGTAATCTTATTGTAAGGTTTCCTTTTTATATCTTCATATAAAGACAAAACGCTCTTTTGTATACTTAGGTGAGATAAAAGGGTGCACCCTGGTAGACATCGGCTCAGGTCCTACCATATACCAGTTGTTGAGTGTCTCTGAACACTTCCAGGAGGTGATCATGACAGACTACTTGGAGGTGAACCGTCAAGAACTGAAGATGTGGCTAAGTAATGAGCCAGGGGCATTTGACTGGAGCCCCTACTTTAAACATGTCTGTATGCTGGAGGGAAATGAGTGAGTAGCCAATAGCATGTCCAAGTTTTTAATCCTTCCTGCTGGTGGCATTTTTAGGTTTTTATTTTTCGTCTCTCTGCCTTCCAAATCCCACTTTTTTTTTTTTTTAACATTCACAGCACCAATGTTTGTGGGACAAATTGTTTATCATAATAGTACCATGTATTCTATACAATGTGCTGGGGGAAAAAAATCAGAATGGGGTGCATTTGTGTGACTCTGGTACAGGCTTCATTTTTACAGCATTCAATGTGCACCCAAAATGACGTCACCTGTATTCTATATTTTGGGACGATGCCGAAGATACCAAATTTATAGATTTATTTACATTTTATCCCTTATCAAAAATCCAAAGATTTGCAAAAAAAAAAAAAAATCAGTGACAACTGCTGAGAGCTGGGTTGAGGAGTGAGAAAGGACCAAGTAACTTGATGGTGACTGCACTAGCTCCTCAGCCTTTCTACTAGTAGCCTTATAGATCCCCTGTAGGGATATTTTATGGATTGTGCGCTCATATCAGGCAAGGTTTACAATAATAGGAAGCACTCAATACAAATCTGGACCTGGAGTGTGGGGTCATATATCCCTTCAGCTATTACATATACAGTAGGAACGAGTGATCCAGTTACTGTTTGGGAATCTTGTTTGGACCTTGCACTTTGAATGACACTATGCCTTTACCTATTTAGAGGTGAATGTCTTCAGTATTGTGCGAACATATATAGGGGTCTTGTCAGGGGTGAACCTGCCCCTTTCGCCGCTCGAGGCGAAGAGGGGGTGGAGCGGAGGAGGCGGAGCGGGCAGGGCTAAGCTAAGGGGCGTGGCTTAGCGGTGTTCGCAGGCAGAGAGCAGGCACGGAGAGGAGCTGCTCTCTGCCTGAGCGTGAGGGGAGGCTGCTGGAGCAGCGCTGCTCCAGTGGCCCCCCCAATCCACCGCTTGGTGCTAAGCCAGTCCAGGACAGCTTGTCCTGGACTGGCTTAGGTAATCAAAAATGCCGCTCTCCCTGGGGCCCTGGCATAGCGGTCGCTTCAGGTCGCCTCATGGGAGGTGCGGCGCTGGACCGTCTTGTCAGGACCAGCTCTCACTGATTCTAAGTCCAATAGTTATTTGCTTGAGTGACTCTTGATTTTAGGCAAAAATTGTTGGTACTGGACCTATCCAGTCAGTTTATTCCCAATAAGTGGTGTTTTTTTTTTTTTTTTTTTTTAGTCGGCATCACGGACACTCGGTTACAAAATTTGAAGGGATTGTACCACCCTGCTTTTTGGCCAGCCTTAGTCAATCTTGGCATTTGTCTAAACCCTTTACGTTGTACGTACAATGCCACCATCAACATAAAAAACTATATAAAAAAAAAAAAATCCACAGTGAGTCTGTACAAGTTGGCTGATTGGCCAAAAGTATCCAATGACGTCACACACTCGTTTATTCAGCCATACAGTCTGACGAGAATCTAATGTATATAGCCAAATCTTAAGATGTCATTATTTCAATAATGAAAAGTTACATAATTGTCCAATATTTTAATACACTGGAATTAGGCAGAATAGTTCTCTCTCTAGCAATCACTTTGTGGGAGTGCTAGTAGTGCAAAAACTAAAATGGTGGCTTGCTCCATGAAAAAGTTACAGTCCAGTGTCTTCTAATGTCACTGTAGGTTCTATCAGCTTCAATGGACATCTCCAACACTTATCATAATTTGCTTCAAAAGTTAAGAGGCTGTGTTCCCCAAACAGTGACTTTCCTTGAAGCTCCTGGGTGCCAATGCAATATCAGTAATGGGGAAGGGGGGGGGGCTCTACCTACCTACCTTGATTAGGGCAAAGGAATCTCTCTGCCCCCCCCCCATAGGCTCCAAAGCTCAGTAGCAACTGCTTCCTCTGCACCCCTATAGATACCC
Source organism: Leptodactylus fuscus (assembly GCF_031893055.1). Classification (NCBI taxonomy): domain Eukaryota; kingdom Metazoa; phylum Chordata; class Amphibia; order Anura; family Leptodactylidae; genus Leptodactylus; species Leptodactylus fuscus. Next base: position 126,068,870 of record NC_134270.1, on the reverse strand, counting down.
CCTGTCCCCAAATCTTTTATTTCAGTACATTAATCTGGAGCACACTTATTTTTACTGATCAGCATTTTCCTTTTGCTTCTACAGAGAGCCCTGGGAAGATAAGCAGAATCGATTTCGGGAACGTGTATCTAAGGTGGTCCCAGTTGATGTCCATAAGCCGATTCCACTAGAGGGAAAATTGGGCAGGGGTACAGTGGACTGCTTGGTATCCTCTTTCTGCCTGGAAGCTTGCAGCCCCAACCTTGAGGCCTTTCAGAAAGCACTTGAAAATGTTGTTGGGCTCCTGAAACCAAAGGGGCACTTTTTATGGATTGGGGCTCTAGAGGAGTCCTATTACTTGGCTGGAGAGGCACGGTTGAGTGTGGTGCCAGTCACAGAAGACATTGTAAAGGAGGCACTGCACACCGCAAAATGTGTGGTTAGGGAATTTTCCAGCTATTGCATGACTCCTAGCATGAAAGTTGGTGTAGATGATGTAGCTGGGATATTTTTTGTTTGGGCTCAGAAAGAGTGAAGTGACTTATTTATATCACTGGTTACATGGAGCAAGGACTACTACATCAGGCGCTGAATTCTAATGTATCATATCTACATGCCATATAAAAGATGCAAATAAAAGCAAAAATTCTAGTATTTGAAATGTATTACTGTATGTCACCTTATTTTTACCCATTATCCCATACAATAGATTCATGATTTTCATCGGAAGGTACTAAATGGGTTCTCTACAGATGACATTCCATTTACTGTGGCTAAACATGTGAGCCCTGGACCCTGGTCCATTCATAATGACTAGAGATGAGCGAGTACTGTTGGGATCAGCCGATCCGAACAGCACACTCCATAGAAATGAATGGATGCATCTGGTACTTCCGCTTTGATGCCGGCCGCTTAACCCCCTGCGTGCCGTCTACGTCCATTCATTTCAATGCGTGCGTGCTGTTCGGATCGGCTGATCCGAACAGTACTCGCTCATCTCTAATAATGACTAATCTGTCCATGCAGCAATGTGCTTTTGGTTATGCATTACACTCCCCCCTCAATAACAATGGCTTCTCTAGTCTTTCCATGGCTCTAAACAAGAGTCCCGTCCTGTTCTCTTTGGACAATCCTCTATAGGGTCTCCTAATAGGCAGATGGTATCTACCTGCTGTGACAATGATCAGATGTAATGGAAGTTGGTGTTCAATTTCCCTACAGCATGACCACAGGGGAGTGTTACCTTGTATCCATTCAAATCAATGGGGTGTCCATTTAATGCATAAGAAGACTGGTCCTTCAGGGCGCGATGGCTTTTGTAACAACTCCCCTCTCTGAGTTAAAGGAGCAGATCCTCCTCTTGACCAAAGTTCCCATGTGAAATTTCCTGTGGTTAGCTATTGTAGCTACATACTTATGGCATCCCCTGGAGTTCATTAATTTTCTCAGAACTTCCACCTGATGTATCTCATGCTGGTGGTCACACATGCTCAGTACCTGTCCCACTACTTCCATCCTCTTGCATACTGGCAATGGAGTGATTCCTGATATTGTACAGGCGGCAGCCAATAAGATGCAGCTTATTCTATAGCACTGAATGTTCTGAGCAAAAAAGAGCATTTTTAACTCTATGCAGATTCATTGGGCCATGACAACACAGAACTTTTTTTTTTGCCTCAAAAAACCTTAAATTAGTGATTATTATGATACAAAAACATTAAACAGTTGTCTAGGCATTTTTATATAAAAACAAAAAAAAACCCTGCCTGGACAACCTCTAAGTTCAGCAACCCACACAACTTTCCTCAAGTGTAATTACAGTTCTGTAATTTTTTTTATTTAGCCCCACTAAAGTACTTCACCATGTTTGATCTCTTAGAAAATACACGCCAATGCTTCTGCATATGGCATGACAGGGATAGCCCCTTCCGCTGTTTAACATCTTAGGGGCGAGGACAACATTTGCATGTGCTCCCTGTTTTTTGTGTTTCCTCTGGGTGCTCCTGTTTTTCTCCCACACTCCAAAGTTATACTGACAAGGAATTTGGACTGTGATTCCCCACTTGACTTGGACATAGCACTTAGTGTATATTACATGTAGCAGATGTCACAATGTTGTAAAATTTGCTTGTACTTAAATCCCCCCCCCCCCCCCCCTACGTAGAAATCTCTTATGCACAGGATAACATGCTTGAAGTAAACCTGCCTGGCAATCCCCTTTAAGGGTGAAGCTTCACATTTCAGAGAGACTGCATTTACAGTACCGCCAAAGTGCACGGGATTGTACCTAGTCCCATCCACACATTGTAGAAAAAAATCTGCAGCAGAAAAGCACGTTTTCGAAAATCGTAGCATGTTACTTATACTGGCAGAAATGCTGTCTCTCTGTATAGCTATAATAAAGCGGAAAAGTCTGCAAAAACGCAATTAAAAAATGCCCCCCCCCTTTTGTTTTTATTTTTTTTGCTATATGGGGCTTGGTCTAAAGGGAAAAGATAAGCCACTGCTAGACACACAGGCTCCAGCATGCAGAAACCCAACATGCTCTATTTTCCTACTCCACAACTGCTGATTTCCATGTAGGTCAGACTTCTCACACACAAGATGGTCAGCAGCTTTAGCAGACTAATATTATGAATAAAGTCAACCTTTTATACTGTGACAAAGTATGCAGAGCTATTCTAGCAAGAGGGATCCAATTTCCTTTCTATGGAGTGCGGCAAAGAATGTCAGTCAGGTATAGAAATGAGTGAAGGGACTACATGGTAAGTGAAGCAGGTAGGTCACTTTATAGTCTTTCCCTACACACCAATATACCTGTCCCTTGATTTGACCTGCATAGCAGTTGGACAGTAACAGCACTGTATATAAGATTTTTTTTTAAATTGGACCCTACCGATCATAATGTTACAATGTACCAAAATATTGCAATACGTTGTTGGGATGACAGGAACAAACAATGGTCACATAGAACATGGTGATATGTCTTCACAATTTATTACATTTTTTTCATATACCATTAAATAAAAAGTAATTAAAGATGTAGATTGCTTTACTCACAATAAGCAGTCATATATTACACAGCAGCATGAGCAATGATTGGTTGACAGACAATAAGGCACACATGCATTCCCACCCCTCTAAATATAGACAACCTAAAATGAACCAGAATATTTACATAGACACAATTTATGGCAAAATACAGATTCCAATATACTTCCAGAACTCCGAGCGGCTGCCAGCAGTGCAGGTGCAGACTACTGACAACTGGAAATCCCAGTCTGACAGGCTGCTAAAATAATACATTTAGTGCAAATAGATTGTTTCCTAACACATGGAGGATTGAGGAGTTGTGCAAATAGCAAAGTGTATAGACACACATCCAAAGGAATGTAATGTGTGCAGAACATATGTTGCTAAGCAGATTGTATCCCGAAGTGTGGCTCTCAGACCTGTGCAAGCGGCATTGGTACAAGGGTACAGCTTTATATAGGGTGTGACTGGTAAATGGCTATTTTATGTAACAAAGGTCATCAATAGTCAGATCGCTGGTGACCTGGGCCACAAAAACAAGACTAGGAGGGCTCAAGAGCATAAGGACACCACAAGGAAGGGAGGAAATTATTACAAGCCACATCCTTGCCTGCACACGGATATATGTCGGGACCATGCAGGGATTGCTTACATACTGAATGTATGCTTGCATCTGCACAGACATGGCTTAGAAACAAAGCAGTTATTGGATAGTTAACTTAGATTTTTCATGATACAATAAAAGTAAATTCTTAATTGTATAATACTAGGGTTTTCATATTAGAATGGATGAAATTTGTAGTTACTTTGGCAAGAACTGTGAATGTGTTGCATCTTTGGGCAAGAAAGAGTCATGCTCCAAAGATCCTTCACATCACACTTCTATACCAGAAAACTAGCATGGATGTGTTGATGAATCCCCCCCTCGCCCCCCAAGGTTCTTATGTCAAAAATATTTTCCTACAAACGGTACCCACATATACCACACAGCAGGGGTGGCCATTGAGTAACACAGGGACAAGACTTGACAAATCAAAGGCAGAAGATAAACAGAAATTTTTGGCATATTTTAGTTTGATTTCTGAACTTAGGTGCTTATTAGAGATGAGCGAGTAGTATTCGAAATGACCGTTTATGCACCAATAGCAATGAATGGAGCCGGCGTCCTGCTACTTAACCCCCCTGCGTGCCAGCTGCATCCATTCATTCCTATGAATGCCGTTTTGAATACTACTCGCTCATCTCTAGTTACTGCTTATACAAAGAAAACGTATTTAAAGTTCATATTCACATGCTACAGATGTTTACATGGCAATATTCACACAGCAAACCATCCCCCTCATTCATTTAAATGGAAGGCAGACACTTTTTTTGTTAGCTAGAAGATAAATCATCTAGTGGAAAAAAGAAGCGTTCTGCCAATGGGAGTAAGAAATCTTTCTGAAAATAGCAAGAAGATTTCTTTGGCAGAATTTCCCACCACCTTGTGAACTTACTCTTTATAGCGGTCACATGTTTGTTTTCTAATACAGGTCCAAATCCTCTAGTCATAAAATTGAATATTAAAGAGAACCTTTCACCATATCCGGGCACAGGCAGTGTTATATACTGCCAGAAAGCTGACAGTGCACTGAATTCAGCGCACTGTCGGCTTTCCCGATCTGTGCCCGGTGTACAGAGCTTACGGTGCCGGTACCGTAGCTCTTCTATGGTCAGAAGGGCGTTTCTGACCATTAGCCAGAGACGTCCTTCTGCCTCGCGGCGCCAATCGCGCTGTGCTGTGGAGCCGGGAGGAACGCCCCCTCCCTCTGCTCACACAGCTTGTCCGTAGACGAGTATTATCAGGAGCGGGAGGGGGGAGTTCCTCCCGGCTCCACAGCACAGCGCGATTGGCGCCACGAGGCAGAAGGACGTCTCTGGCTAATGGTCAGAAACGCCCTTCTGACTGTAAAGCGCTACGGTACCGGGACCGATAGCGCTTTACACCGGGCACAGATCGGGAAAGCCGACAGTGCGCTGAATTCAGCGCACTGTCAGCTTTCTGGCAGTATATAACACTGCATGTGCCCAGATATGGTGAAAGGTCCTCTTTAAACCCCTATCTACCTGCAGCTGCCACTAGAGGGAACATAAGTGCTTACTGTATACTGCTTTTACATTGAACTCAATATATATTGTAGTTATAATAAAAATAAAAACCCATTCAGCTCCTCGGCTCCCTCTAGCAGTGGTTGCAGGTAGAACTTCTAATGTAATTCCATGTCTATCCAGACGATTTGGAGCTGGAACTGTCAGTTCTGTACACTATACAGACATATTAAATCAGCACAGAAAATGGTGTTCGAGCACGGATTCACTTTGGACTTCTCCTAGTGCGGCAAGAGTCTTGATCTTTCTATAATCTTTTTGGTAAGATCTAAACAGCAACTGGGACCAACTAAAGTTTTTCTGTACTTCAACATTATGCAAGCATTAAGTGGAACAGATCAAGCAACTGATCCTGGGCCAAGAACCAACAAGCGTGGCTTGGAGCCTTAACTTTGGCAGCTGGGTCCAGGGTTTTCACAGAACACGTCTAAGATGTTCCCTTTTGTAACAAAACCATATTGTTCCCAAATATACCAAGATAAGCAGAATACTTAAAGGCTTTAACACACTGAATAAGGAGAAAAGTTATGTGAATGTGAGGTACTACAACTTCTAGATCTTAAAGGGATTGTCCAGTTTAAGCAAATAAATGTTATTGTTTATTTCCAGTGGCTACAAATCAGTCCATGGTCATGTGATATATGGTCCATGGTCATGTGATGGAGACACAGGTGCACAGCTCATTACAAAACAAATATCTGATTAGTGTATGGTGATTGTAACGAGCCGTGCACCTGTGTATCCATCACGTGACCATGGACCGTATATCACATGACCATGGACTGATTTGTGTCCACTGGAAGTAAACAATGAATGACAACAAGGAGAGATCTAGAAAATGGTGAGGAATTGATACAGAAAGTATATAGGAAAGTTGTACAACTTTTCATAACACAATCAATAACATTTATTACCTGAAGCTGGACAACCCCTTTAAGGCTATATGGACTCTAAGGTGACTCCGCCCTAGTGTTGCCTTGAAAATGACCAGAAATGTGCTATATTACTGATGGAAAGTAGAAATACAACAGGCAAAAGCAGCTGAATTTTACAAGCAAAAAAGTTATTAAAAAAAACCTAAAGAATCTAATTTTCTTCTTATACTTTTTTTGGTCTGAGATTTGGTCCACAATATTTAGTTTCATTACTTCACTATGATCTTACACATAGGGATTTGAAAAGGGGGTTCGACTTTTTTCTCAGAAAACAGCGCCACACTCACCTATAGGTTACAGCTTGTATTACAGCTTTAATCCACTCAGTTGAATGGGGATTAACTGCAATAGCAGACACTACCCATGCACAAAATCGGGGTCTGTATCTGGGGATAGAAGACAGATCACTGGACAACCCATTTACTTTGTGATCAACAACTAAATGCAATGGATTTAGGAGAAAACTAAAAGTTTGCTTTTTTTGGTGATCTCCATTGGCATAAGTGATCAGCAAAGCTGAAAAGGGTAAACCCAAAGAAAACGGAGATCTTGATAAAATGATTCACAACTCTTTAGAAATGAAGCCTTATTACACATATATATTCTATATAGGCCTTAACAAATACTTATATACAAATGTTTTAACTATGACTTATTAAGCTTATTTCAATAGCTAAGCCATCCCCCTTGTCCATCCATGTAGTGGCCATGATGGAGAAGGTCTGGCTTAGCTATTGATAGCCAGTCCCACTGTTGTGTCCAGGCCAAGCTGGAAGTGGAGGTGCCATGACTGGGCCAGAGAGCAGGGGACCGGTGGCCCTTTGTGCAGTAACGCATATTAATAAGTACAATCACTTTATATTTCAGACACAATGGAAACCATTTTGTTCTATTACTACGTATATATTGGGCCATCTACCAAGTACTGGTTGCAGTTTACAATATGTATGTGTACCTTAAGGCAATCTATATCCAATGGCACAAGGACAGAGCTTTTTACATAAGAATAAATTGCATTATGCAGCCTGAATCAATATAAAATACACAGGATCAAGATCAAGACTATAAATAAAAAGATGACCCCCAGGACCCCTTTGCACCTCCTGTTTATATATCCCAAGCTTTAAAGTATACCATTGCAGTGTTAAAGGAATTTTCTCACAAAAAAAAAAAAAAAATCAGTCCCTGCACATATAACAGATTCTCCAAGGCGTCCCCTGATCTGGATCACCTTCTATCAAGCCAGAGCAGAGATAAACCCTTTAGGTTATATGCAGATTTGTAGCAAAAATTTACATAACCTTCCCATTCATCTGAATGGAGCTTGCAGGTATTCATGCACATGCTGCAGAAAGAACCCCATTCATTCTTAATGTGAATACACCCTAATAGAAAGCAGCAGCACAATATATGAATATCGGTATTTCTTCATAGGCTAAAGAAAAATTCTAAATACTGCAATCCACATGCAGCTTCATATGGTGACTACTGACCTCAAAATGGGGCAGAGAGATTATTACATGTAACTGAGTGGTGGACTGTAGGATTGGTGCTCCATAATAAAGGAACAGGTCACTGTAAGCTGACTAAATATATCGACCAATCATATAGTCTGCTGCTTTATTTACAAGGGTTTTCCCAAATGGAAATTAATTGTATATCCATAACATAGGGAACTAACGTTACATCAGTGGGGGGAACAAAGCCCTGGGTCCTCTATCAGTCATAAGAATGGGAATCCAGTTCTTTATAATCAGGTCAGGAGATGTAGAGAGTAAAGGCTGTGCAAGTGACTATGTCATTATAGTCTATTGGCAATATGAGAAGAGCTGAGCGGGCACTGCTACATTCATTTACTCATGGCCTGAATACAGAGAAGAAGGGGCCGGGGTCTCCCATACTTGTGACTAGTTAGGATCTCAGTGCTTAGATTTCCACTTACCTGTATCAGATAGAGAAAAAGATTTATAGATAGATGAAAAAAGGAAATTTTACATGTAGTGTAAATACATACTGTACATGCAAAGTAATTCAAACCGTGCCCTTCATTAAATTTACCAGTTTGGGTAACTTACTGACAAATTATTAACCTATTAAAAAAAAACAAAAAACAAGGTGCAGGTTTATATATGCTTGTCCAAAAATTTGACAAGCTTGACATCTGCCATTTACATCAGGATATAGGGCCTAACTACTTTCCTGTAAGACTGGTTTGAGACCTTCTGGTCACAGTAATGGGCAAAATATATATATTCCAGTGATGCAGGATAAACGTTACACAGAAAATGGATATACGGACTGCACTGGGTACCAGACTCATGTCACAGTCACTTTCACAATAGCAATAAGGCACTTCAGAGATTCCCAATGTCAAAGAGGGAAATACAATGGTACATCATGGCCACTTCAATTCAGCAGACACAGAAACCAGTACAGAACCCAAATTCACAAGTCTCTTCCATTCTAGTCCAGTTTCTGTACAGAGTTCACCTTCAGAAGATATAAGCTGTCATCCTTCAAGAAACTAAAAAAAAGAAGAAATAAACAAGTAAATGTATAAGCCACAGCCTATATGAAATCCAAAACACAACTTCACCATCTCCTGGCAGAACAGTAGTATAGCAGCACATGGTATGGGATAGAAAGACTGAAGACAATGTGCACTTCAATTTTTTTTTTTTTTTACTTGAATGCATAAATAAAATATATGAAATCTGCAACTAGACTCAAATAAAACATATACGGTATTCTATTATAGTGTGTCTACATAACTCCAATACAGAGCTATGTGCCTCTATACTTCCAGATTATAAAGAAAACCCTGGAATAGCCATAGGCACACTGGTATGAGGGAATATTTAGAAAGACTGGTGTATTAACCCTATAGAGACACAGCTCAAAAGTGACTTGAGGACCAGGCCTCTTTTTTCAAAACTGACATGTGTCACTTTAAATGGCAATAACTTTGAGACGCTTTAACTTACACAAGTGATTCTGAGATTGTTTTTTCGTAACACATTGTACTTCATGTCAGTAGTAAATTTTTGTCAATATGTTTTGTCTTTCATTATGAAAAAATAGGAAATTTGGTGAAAATTTTGAAAAAAATGCAGTTTTCAAACTTTGAAATTGCAAGCCTTTCAAATAGAAATCCATACTACCCAAATTTTTTCATAAATATAATTAACCATGTCTCTGATTTATGTAGCAATCAAATTTTAATCACCCTTTCATTTTTTTCAGATATTATAAGGCTTACAAGTCAAGCAGTAATTTTCCAAATTTTCAAGAAAATTTCCAAAACACATTTTTCAAGGGACCAGTTCAGTTCTGAAGGGTACTTGAAAGGCCTCTCTAATAAAACCCCCCGAAAATCACTCCATTCTAAAAACTGCACTCTTGAAAGAATCCAAAACAGCAGTTAGAAAGTTTCTTAACCCTTTCAGCATTTCACAACAATTACAACAAAATGGAGGTCAAATTTACATTTTTCAATTTCTGTCACTAATATATTCATTTAGCCCTAGAATTTACACATTTACTAAGGGTTAAAGGAGAAACTGCACCCCACATTTTGTTACACAATTTCTCCCGAACACGATAATACCCCATATGTGCTGGTACCCTAATGTACGGGCACACGATCGCTCTCAGAACGGATGGAGCGCTAATTGGATTTTGTAGGCCAGATTTTGCTACAATACTTTTCAGGCGCCATGTCCCGTTTGCAAAGCCCCCAAGGTGCCAAAACAGTGGAAACCCCCAAAATGTCACCCCATTTTGGAAACTAGACCCCTCAAGGAATTTATCAAGGGGTATAGTGAGCCCTTGGACCCTACAGGTGTTTCACAGATTTTTTTACCATTGAGATGTGAAAATGAAAAATTACTTTTTTTTATAATAAAATGTCACTGTAGCCCCAAATTTTTCATCTTCACAAGGGGTTAAAGGAAAAATTGCACCCCACATTTTGTTACAAAATTTCTCCCGAACACGACAATACCCAATATGTGCTGGTACCCTAATGTACAGGCACACGGTCGCTCTCAGAGCAGATGGAGCGCTAATTGGATTTCGTAGGCCAGATTTTGCTACAATACTTTTCAGGCACCATGTCCCGTTTGCAGAGCTCCCAAGGTGCCAAAACAGTGGAAACCCCCAAATGTGACCCCATTTTGGAAACTATACCCCTCAAAGAATTTACTAAGGGGTATAGTGAGCACTTTGACCCTACAGGAGTGTAACAGAATTGGCCCAACAAAAGGAAAAGTGACATTTTTTGCTATAAAATGTTGATTTAACCCCAAATTTTGCATTTCCACAAGGGGTTAAAAGAGAAAATGCACCCCAAAAATTGTCAAGCATTTTCTCCCAACTACAGAAATGCCCCTTATGTGGATGTAAAGTGATGTATGGGCACACTGTAAGGTCCAGAGCTGAAGGATCGCTATTGGGATTTTAGAGGGCAAATTTAGCTGAAATCTGTTTCAGGCACCATGTTGCATTTGGAGAGCTCCTGAAGTGCTAGAACAGTGGAAACCCCCCTCCCCAAATGACCCCATTTTGAAAACTAGACCCCTCAAGGAATTTATCAAGGGGTTTAGTGAGCACTTGGACCCTACAGGTGTTTCACAGATTTTTTTTTACCATTGAGATGTGAAAATGAAAAATTACTTTTTTCCAATAAATCGTCCATTTAGCGCCATATTTTTAATTTTTACAAGTAGTTAGAGAATTAAAAGCCCCCCAGTTTGTCACACAATATCTCCTGAACACGGCAATACCCCATATGTGGCCATAATCTGCTGTATGGGAACATGGCGGGGCTCAGAATGGAAAGAGGGCTATTTGGCTTTTGAGGGCAGTTTTCTGGTGCCATGTCGCATTTGCAGAGCCCCTAAAGTACCAATACAATGGAAACCCCTCAAAAGTGACCCCATTTTAGAAACTACACCTGTCAAGGAATGAATAAAGGGGTATTATCATTTTGAGCCTAAAAATGCTTCCCAAAAATTAATGTACAAAATGAAAATTTTAATTTTTAAAGAAATCTGCCATTTCGGTGCCCAATACGTTGCACCCACTTCGTGTTGTCAGAGACCTGCACTCCTAAAACTATTAAGTGGGCCATCCTGAGGGGCAAAAAATTATATATGTAGGTATAAACTGCTGCTTGGGCACACAGCAGGGCTCAGAAGGGAAGGAGCACTGCGCTTTTTAGCTTTTGGGGTACAGATTTAGAGGGACTTTCTGGGTGCCATGATGTTTTTGCAGAGCCCTGGAGGTGCCAGTGAACTGGAATTCCCCAAGAAGTGACCCCATTCTGTAAGGGCAATTTTAGGGTCTCTGCAAAAGTGTCATGGCATCCAAAAAAAACCCCCCAAACCGTCTAAGTCTGTGCTACAAAAACCCAATAACCCTTCTTCCCTTCTGTGTCTGGCTGTGCCCTAATATCAATTTATACCCACATATGACATTACGTGCATTATCCGGGGTACACCAGTATCATACATGTGTCATATATGTGGCATAAAATGCAGTTTGGGCACACAGCAGGGCGCAGAAGGGAAGGAGCGCGATGCGGCTTTTGGAGTACAGATTCAGATGTTTGGTATCTGGACGCCATGTCATGTTTGTAGAGCCTGTAAGGTACCAGAAAAGTGGATTCCCCAAAGGTGTGACCCCAGTTTGAAAACTGCACCCCTCAAAGAATTTATCAGGGGGTGTAGTGAGTATTAGTATCCCAGACGTGACTGCACAGCGGATGGCGAAGAGTGAATATATAAGCGGTGCGGAGGACATTGCAAACACCGAATTTCCTACTATGTCCTAGTAGCTCCTATAATTGGGGGAGTCACTCTGGGGGTCACTTTGGGGTCACTTCTGGTATATTTTCCCTCTTAAGCTCTAAATCTGGGGTGTCCCCTGATATTCGCTCGCACAGCTTATATATTCCCTTCCTGACGCCGCCAGTTGTATTCTAATGATTTGGCGATTTTTGCGGGTTTTTGTTCTTGCATTACTAGATGCTATATTTTCTTTACTTTTCTGGTGACGCAGCCATATAAGGGCTTGTTGTTTGCGGGATGAGATGTATTTTGTAATGACACCATTTTTGGGTGCCTACAACTTACTGAATACATTTTATTAACTCTTTTTTTGCTGGATTTAAATAAAAAAAATCAATTCCGGTATTGCGTTTTACCTTGTAAATTTTTCGCCATGCAGCGTACAGTATAAGTAACATATTATCTTTATTCTGTGGGTCGGTACGGTTACGGCGATACCTCATTTATATTATTTTTTTATGCGTAACTAATTCTGCAGAACAAAAACACATTTGGAGACATAAATCAATGTTTTTTGCATCGCCATCTTCTGAGAGGCGTAACATTTTTATTTTTTGGTTGACAGTGTTGGTTGGGGGCTTATTTTTTGCGGGACAATGTGTGCTTTTTATTGGTACTGTTGTGAGGTGCATTTGACTTTTTGATCACTTTTTATAGCACATTCTGTAAGGTGAGATGGCGAAAAATCACTACTTCCGGCGGGTTTTTTCCGTTTTTTTTTTTCCGTCATTCACCGTGTACATTAAATATTGTTTCAGTTTTATTGTACAGATTGTTACGGACACGGCGATACCAAATATGTATTGTTTTTATTAATTTTTAGGTTTTTTTTTTATATAATTCATTTTCTATAGAAAAAAAGGGTTTTTGGGGCTTGATAACTTTATTAATTGTTTCAAAACACTTTTTTTTTTTTTCCACTTTTTTTTTTTTTTTTTAACTTTTTCATGTGTCCCTATGGGACACTTGCATGAGTGAAGATTGCATCACCTACTCCTCTGTTACAGAGTGAGTCACAGGCTGCAGTAAGAGCCTGCACTTCTCACTCTGTAACCAGGAAGTGAAGCTCTCGGCTCGTGCGGACGGGACAGCACAGCTTCAGGAGATCCCGCACAGGATAAGAAAGGTAAGTGGGACTCAGGACTGCCAGGGGTGACTAATCAGACCCCTGGTTACATGGTAGGGATACCAGCACCCCCCGATCTCGCAGCGGGGGGTGCCGGGGATCCCTACAAGATCGGGCAACCCGTTGTTTGCCGTGATCATGTTTGATCACGGCAATCAACGGGTTAAAACCCAAAATCAGCACTCAAGTCTGATGGAGGGGGATGGAGCAGGATGTTAGGTGTCAGATACAACTAACATCCGCTCCAAGAACGCCCGCACTGCGCTGCGGGGATTGTTTACATCCATGACGTACTATTACTTCATGGGTCGTTAAGTACCAGACATCCATGAAGTAATAGTACGTCATGGGTCGCTAAGGGGTTAAACGTAAAAAAAAATAGTGGCAATTCCTAAATGTTTCACAGGATATTTATATTGAAACCCTTGCATTAAATGTGAAGGTAAACGTTTCAATTGCATTGTTTCATGTCAAATCCAACGTGATCCAACGTGGTGGCATGCAGAGCCCAAATCATGAAGACTGTGTCACTATCCATATATTTCTGGACCCAAATATATAAAAAACATTGTCTACAGGTGGAGGCTGTGATTGAGCCCTTAAGTTGTCATGTTAAAAGGTAATGATAGGAAAAGAAGGGTCTTTTGTGTTCAGGGAAGATAAGTCACCAAGAATATCTGGCAGTGGCTTTACATTCACAATATGGATGAATCAAGTAAGTATGTATCATGGGAGAAAGGTATGGCCACCTTAAAATAGTTGCAAACTAAGGAATACTAAAGCCTACACAGTAAATAAGTTGATAAATGGAAAAAAGTACACTGAATTCGGTTTATCACCATGTGGAACAGGACAAGAGTTGGACTCATGCCTATGCCTAAGGGCAATTCCACTAAGAAGGTGCTGCTGGTATCTCAGACACCTGGTATTCTCTTTCACTCTGGCAATCACCCACTTGTAAGACGTCTAGACATAAAGTCATGAAGTTCAGAAGAATTATAATAATTCAGTTTGGACCAGCTTGGGCCCCTGTATAATGACATTTGCTGGACCACTGATCATAGAACCAGTGCAGAATGTGCCATTTTTCATTCTTATGGTATTTTATACAGACAACCCCAGTACATATGCTCTATACGGGTGCTCCCCCTTGCCAAAAAGGGCTCCACTCTATAAGCCAGAACATAGTGTCAACCGAATGCACAATAAGTTTAATGATAACATTTCCAGGAGGAATATAAAAATACTGAGTTCTAAAAATAAATAAAAAATAACCCTATATATAGGTTACACCTAGGCTATAGGAAGTCCAAATTTAGTGTAGTCATGACATATCAGCTTGGACTACAACAATGCTATAGTCACTCACCTGTAGAAAAGAATGTTTAGAGGGATGGTACTGAAGTGCCAGAGGGCATGAGCATCCAGCACCCAAAGGACTGGTGGAAAATCCAGTAATTCTAGAAGCGCCAGGCTTTGTAATAGGACAACTACCAGGACACATTTCCAGAGGTAAGGCTGATGAGAGTGTCTCCTCAAGCACCACACAAGCCACCATACAAGGTTAACCATGCCTATTCAAAAAGGATTATATAAGTGATCAAGTGGTGGGTACAACACATACCAAGTAGAAGTCACATCACAAATACAACAATTCTCAACTCACCAAAGCTAGCATTTGCCAGCATGTTGTAGCTGTAGTCAAAGCGGCCGAGGGTCAGGTAAGACACATGGCATGCAAACAAAAGGACCAGGACAGCACCAAAAACACTGGCAAAAGAAGGATATCGAAGACCCAGAGTCCTGGGAGAAGATATATAATTACAAATGATTCAAGGCAGAACCTCCCAAATATCCAAAGTGATCCTGGGGGATTTCATTTTACAGACAGTGGACAGCAAATGTGGCAAGTACTGTGGACTAGAGTGAGTGTGGGCAGGTGAGAAAGGCAATGTGGGTTATAGGACAGTTGTGGCAAGTACTGTGGACTGGAGTGAGTGTGGGCAGGTGAGAAAGGCAATGTGGGTTATAGGACAGTTGTGGCAAGTACTGTGGACTGGAGTGAGTGTGGGCAGGTGAGAAAGGCAATGTGGGATATAGGACAGTTGTGGCAAGTACTGTGGACTGGAGTGAGTGTGGGCAGGTGAGAAAGGCAATGTGGGTTATAGGACAGTTGTGGCAAGTACTGTGGACTGGAGTGAGTGTGGGCAGGTGAGAAAGGCAATGTGGGTTATAGGACAGTTGTGGCAAGTACTGTGGACTGGAGTGAGTGTGGGCAGGTGAGAAAGGCAATGTGGGATATAGGACAGTTGTGGCAAGTACTGTGGACTAGAGTGAGTGTGGGCAGGTGAGAAAGGCAATGTGGGTTATAGGACAGTTGTGGCAAGTACTGTGGACTGGAGTGAGTGTGGGCAGGTGAGAAAGGCAATGTGGGATATAGGACAGTTGTGGCAAGTACTGTGGACTGGAGTGAGTGTGGGCAGGTGAGAAAGGCAATGTGGGTTATAGGACAGTTGTGGCAAGTACTGTGGACTGGAGTGAGTGTGGGCAGGTGAGAAAGGCAATGTGGGATATAGGACAGTTGTGGCAAGTACTGTGGATTGGAGTGAGTGTGGGCAGGTGAGAAAGGCAATGTGGGATATAGGACAGTTGTGGCAAGTACTGTGGATTGGAGTGAGTGTGGGCAGGTGAGAAAGGCAATGTGGGTTATAGGACAGTTGTGGCAAGTACTGTGGACTGGAGTGAGTGTGGGCAGGTGAGAAAGGCAATGTGGGATATAGGACAGTTGTGGCAAGTACTGTGGACTAGAGTGAGTGTGGGCAGGTGAGAAAGGCAATGTGGGTTATAGGACAGTTGTGGCAAGTACTGTGGACTGGAGTGTGGGCAGGTGAGAAAGGCAATGTGGGATATAGGACAGTTGTGGCAAGTACTGTGGACTGGAGTGAGTGTGGGCAGGTGAGAAAGGCAATGTGGGTTATAGGACAGTTGTGGCAAGTACTGTGGACTGGAGTGAGTGTGGGCAGGTGAGAAAGGCAATGTGGGATATAGGACAGTTGTGGCAAGTACTGTGGATTGGAGTGAGTGTGGGCAGGTGAGAAAGGCAATGTGGGATATAGGACAGTTGTGGCAAGTAATGGAGGTTGGCAAAGAGTGTCAAATAATGACAGGGAAAGAGAAATAATATAGATAAGCAAGGGAGAGTGCAAACAAGTGCAAAGTAGCAGAGGGAAGCAGACAAGCAAAGTGTTAGTACCAGAAGATGGCATCTAATAAGTCAGCACACTCCAAGAACAGAACAAATATGTCGTGCGCATGTGTGTGGGACTAGAAGAGTACTTAATGGAAATAGTCTGGTTATTACTGATCTGTAGGTGGCCCAAATGCTGGAACCCCCACTCATCATGAAAACAAGAGGGTTCCCCTCTCACAAATGTGCAATAGGTTATACACTGTCTACCAATAAGTATTTGGACACCCATGCAAATGAAGATATCTGTGGTTGTGATGTACGTCAGTCCTTCCACTGTTAAATAGGAAACAGCATTGATATTAGTCGCATACAAGATGCCATGAAGTGCAGAGTTGTCCGATTTCGAGAAAGGGGTAATTGTGGGGTACCACAGAAATGGTTGATCCTTAAGGGACATAGCAAGCGAACTGAATTACCCAAAATCGACAATAGCCTATGTGATTACGAAGTGGAAGGTGAACATGATTGTTGGAATGTGCCCTGAGTCAGCAGATCCCCGAAACTTGGAGATAGAGACCGACGAGTACTGGCCAGAGAAACCGCACCCAACCGATGGCTCACATACACCAGGAGTTTCACCAGGCATCCGGGAGTATTGTGTCGCTCAGTACCATCAGTAAGGAAGCATCTGCTGGGGTCTACCAACTATTCAATATGAGGAAATGTTGTTTTCCTATTCTACCACAGGTGTCCAAATACTTATTGGTAGACAGTGTATATGTGTGTTGATGCTCCATTCATTCTCTATAAGACTGTTGGAGATAGCTGAGTGCGGCCCCAGTGGTCAGACCCCACCCATCAACAAGTTAACTTGAAATAACTAGAATACTTTTTAGGTGTAACAAGAGAAGAAAGGGTACAACAGAAAGCATTGAAACAAGAAATAAAGACAGAGCCTTTCCATCTTTTCTCCTCTTCCTGGACTCACCTCATACAGCAAAGGTAGATGGAGTGCAGAATGACTGCCGAGGCACAGAAGTAGTCCATTTTCTGTAGGGACAGACAGTGAATGTGGCAGAGGGTACACTGACAGATGGACACTGTATGCATGCATGAGCATATCTGTGCAAGTAATCATTTCTTTACAGCATCAATCCCATTTCCTTCCACTTTTTACCTCAGTAATTGCAGTATCTCTAGTGTGGAATATTGTGGACCAGAACCAGGCATTTATGGAGACCTATGAACACAAAGCAAGATTACACAGAATCCATGAGGTCACCTGTAATGTATTTTGCACAGCTGCTACTTACCATTGCAAAATTGAGGCATGTTTGGTACATTGGGCACGAAGCAGGAACAGAGGATCGGTAACGCTTTAGCATTACAAGATTTGCAATGCCATTAAGGAAGGAGGCCAGAGCAGAGGCTGGCTCCTGGAAGAACAGGAATCGGGAGAATGGCCACTGCAAAACATTTAGAAGGAAAAAACTAACCATTTGTCTTCCACAGCTAAATAAATGAGGTTATCCCACCTGTAGCTCCACCATTCATATGCCCTGGTGTCAAAGGGACATGGACCATATAGGTAAAGTAAAAATAAAACTTCTGTTTTTCATTATAATGTAGAGCATACACGTAACAGAAAAGTCAGAGGAATCGGTTTCATGTGTGTACTGCGACTTCCAAGTTCTCCTGACATCCTCTTTTCATAATTGAGACCCCCAAACATTATATTAGTTTTGGCCAAACCCTCTAGACAAATATCTGATGTGCGTGTTCTAATTCTCATCTGAGAAATGAAGTGACAAAATAGACAGATCAGGCATGTTATATTTTACCATACCCAATCTTTTGTTCCCTGGGAAATAACCCCAACCTCTCCCTAATGAAAATACGCACACTCTGCAGAGCATGCATGTGTATGGGGTTTGGATGGGAGGTAGGAAGAATAACTATTGAAGGTGTGTGTGCACCTATACTGCCACCGACATCCAGTGATTTGAAATACTAAGGGCAGAAATACAAGCATGTCTATCAGTTAGCGAAATCTAGCCTTATAGATAAGGTAGCCTTCCAACTTTTAAGCCTTGTGTTTGGGAGTCTCCTGACTCTTCCTCAATAGCAGATCCTGGAAAAAATAGAATGGGAATGCCGCATTTCCACATGCCTAACACTTTGTTCCTATGAGAGATTAGCCACCTCTAGGGATGTCTTACAGGCTGTATGTCTGTGGCGAAAGTGGCTTGGCCGTCGGCGGTCTCATGATTATAGCTAATTTAAGACTATAATCCTGGACGGCGCTTCCAAAATATTTATGCAGTCCATTAATTCCATTTCTCTCTTGCCATCAGAACTTACCTTGCCATGAAATTGGGGCACAGCATAACCCTCTTTGAGATATAGGGACACGGTGTCCCACATACACTGGTACCTGCAATCGTCTGAGCAAACCCATCCTGTGCAAAAACATAAAACATGTGTGGTAATCTTTATATGTATGTTGCAGTGACAGATGAAAATGCTACTGGTCAGAACTGACATAGTATTAGCACACTAGCATAGATCGATGACAGTGTTTCCCTGTATATGTCCTCCGTATCATTTAGTTATTTTTTGCTGTCACTGATCAGTAAAGGAGGTTTTCTAAACTAAACATCTACTTTACTGTACAAACAGGACAACATCCTCAATTAGTCAGAACAAGTAGTGTGTCTCACTATTATATAGGACACTTGACTTCAGCTAGAACCATACTTATCACTGAGGATACCTATTATACAAGATACTATATCTATACCCCATCTCTCACAATTATATGGGGCATTATAGCTGGTATTTAATGATGGGGCACTGATTGTGTCAAGCACTTTACCTCTGTTATAAGGGGTGCTGACTGTGACTGGCCCTGGAATACATACTGTGACTGAGTTTTATTCTCCTACATGAGGCGCTGACTGTTGATGTCTATGGTACCGTGTACTATGGCTAGACTTAAAGTGTTTTCCTATTGTGCCAGGGGTGTTTTGTAATATACTTTACTAACCTAACTTACTTCCATACACATTTGTATTGCCAGTATGCAGAGCTGCAGCATTCATCAAAGAGGGGGATGGTCACTTCAAATAGCTGTGCCTCTGGTTTTATATAAACGAAAAAAGGGCTTTGGTATCTGTTTTCATATGCTGCCAAGACTGCAGTACTAGCTATAAAATAATCGGAGATATCACTAGTTAAAAGACAGTCAGGAATTTGAGCTTTATATGCAGCAGTTCATACAGCATATACATATCTTGTTATTTTATAGCTAGTACTGCAGTCTTACAGCTAGTAATGCAATCTCAGCTTTTATTTTTCTTTTTCTGCTCTATCAGGCACTGACTGTTGTGGACACTGTACCTCTGTTACATAGGGCACAGACAGTGGCAGGCACTATACCTCTGTTACATGGGGTACAGACAGGGGCGGGCACTGTACTTTTGTTACATGGGGCACAGGCAGTGGCAGGCACTGTATCTCGGTTACATGTGGCACAGACAGTAGCGAGCACTGTATCTTGGTTACATAAGGCACATGCATTTGCGGGCCCTGTACCTCGGTTACATGAGTCACAGGCAGTTGCGAGCACTGTACCACTGTTACATGGGGCACAGGCAGTGGCGGGCACTGTATCTTTGTTATATGAGTCACAGGCAGTGGCAGGCACTATACCTCTGTTACATGGGGCACAGACAGTGGCAGGCATTGTACCACTGTTACATGGGGCACAGACAGTGGCAGGCATTGTATCTTAGTTACATTGGGCACAGACAGTGGTGGGCACTGTATCATTGTTACATGGGGCAAAGGTAGTGGCTGGGCCAAATATGCAGCTGGGACCTAAGCTCTAAGTTTTATATGAGACACTCTGGCATTTTACCCTCTCACTGTTGTAATGGAGCACTTATTGTGACTGTCCCTCATATGGGGCTCTGTGGCTGGCACTTCACTCCCTCTCTGTTGTAATGGAGCACTTACTGAGACCCTCCCTCATATGGGGCTCTGTGGCTGGCACTTTACGTCTTTGCTGTAATGGGGCACTGACTGTGACTGTCCCTGGTATGGGGCTCTGAGGCTGGCACTTCACTCCCTCTCTGTTGTAATGGAGTACTGTCTGGCACTGTGGAATATACAAATCACCTATCTGAGTATTAGGAGGCTATCTATAGCAGCCATGCCCCGTAGATGTGATCCCAGCAGCCTGTGCAGATGCCAGTGCAGCCGCCCCCTCCCCACCTGGAGATGTCACTAGAGCTCCTCTCACCAGTCAGCCTCATGTACAGGGGCTGCTCCGCCCGGAAATCCTGCAGTCGGGCCCCGGTACAATTCCTCTGCTCGCACGCAGACACACATTCCCGGTACACGGGCTCCCGGTCACCCCGAGAAGCGACTGCCACCCCGGCCAAAAGCAAAACAAGCAACGGGGCCATGACCGGGGAACCGGTACTTCCGCCTCTAAAGCTACTTCCTAAGTGTGTACGGTTGTCAAAATCGTCCCCCTGGAAACCAGAGTCCAGCACGGAGGTGCCGCCTCTACTGAGGGCTGATACAACTACAGCAGGATAACGGTAGTAATGTGTGTCATCATTATAATGGCATTATAGTAATATACCAACCAAATGGCATTATAGTAATATACCAACCATTATAATATGTGCAACTGTAGTAAATAGTGTTTTCAGGGAGAAGTGGCCAATGGGGCACATAAGGGAAGATTTATTAAGACTGGCATCTTGCACACCAGTCTTAGCACAGGTTCCTGATTTATCAACAACCTGTGGCCCCCTAACCCCTAAAGGACACAGCTTAAAAGTTCCCTATGGACATGACCTCAAAACTGACACGTCACTTTATATGACAATAACTTTGAGGCGCTTTAACTTGCACCAATCATTTTGAGATTGTGTATTTCGTGACACATAGTACTTCATGTTAGTGGTAAACATTGAGCAATATTTTTGTATTTATTTATTTTTAAAAAAGGAAATTTCGGGGGAAAAAAAATCACAGTTTTTAAAATAACAGATAGTAATACCACCCAAATACATGAATAAATATTATCTACCATATCTCTGGGTTATATCGGCATCATCTTTTAATCGTCCTTTAATTTATTTTGGACATTAGAAGGCTTATAAATGTAAGGGCTAGTTCACACAGACTTTTTTTACAGACAAATTTTGACGCGGAAAAAATTTGCCTGCAATAAAGCATTGACTTCAATGGGAGCCGCTCACTTTTTTTTCCACTAGTGTTTTTTTTCCTCTAGCAAGAAAAAGAAGCGAGATGCCCCTTCTTCCCGCGTCCGCGGAGCGAGACTCCCCCTGATTAGACCCATTTGCATACCGGTAAAAAATGGTATTTCTAAGGAACGGCGCAGCGGAGACCATGTCTAAAGGTAAGACGCTGTTCCAACGTCTTATCCACAAAAAAAAAAAAAAAAGTTTTAATTGTGGAATCCCTTTAAGTATGAATCTGATTGGTTGATCAGATACCATAAATGTAAGAGGCGTGGCTTTAGCATTTTAATAAATGATTGTTTGAGTAAAAACACTGAGACAATGGCATTGACCACCTGTATACATCAGAGTATTTGTCTCCCTCTGGCTGGTGATATAGCCCTTCATAACAAGGAACCGCTCAAAGTTGAAGTCTATTTGGACTTATCAAATTCTGCAGCAGGGCTATCCAGGACACGGCTGTGGTCTCTTAGTGAGTCAGACCTCCCCCCTCCCCAATCTAATAGAAATGGACGATGCTAAAGATTGACAATGAATTTTGGTGTGCTGGAAATCTGTTTAAATTCATAGTTCAACAAGTCTGAATCTATTTCCTCTTCGGCCATTATAGAATGGCTCCTATAGTTTCACTTTTATCCTAATGGATCAAAAATCCAGGGAATTGGGAATGTGCCCCACTGTTATTTATTTTGAGAGGCAGCTAGTGTCAGCATACCTAGCCCAGCTCTCAGTAGAAGAAGATAATAAGGGTGTATTCACACTACTGAAATGGTATATTCAGCTTGCTGGAAAAATGAAGCGCCCTACCGAACTTGATATGGTTTTCACTGCTAAAAATGTGTGCTTTCACACTTGTAAGGCTAAAGCTACGTTCACATCTCCAGTGTAGATTCTGTTGCAATGTCCAAGGAAAAAGTCTTACACAGAAGACTTTTTCCTTCACCAGTTTCAGTTTTAAAACAACAGACACCCAATGGACCTCACTATAGTCAATGGGGACTGTCGGACTCCATATGTTACTGCTATTTTAGCAGTCCACCTCTACGTCGTACTGGTCCTGTGATGGACCAGAATAATAGAGTGGCAACACTAGTGTGACCCTAGCGTAATCAGTATACAAACCTATGGCAGAAAGCCAAAGCTTGACTTCAACTTTCTTCTGCGTGTTCCAAAAGTGCGATTTATGAAGAAACACATGTATTAACCATTGAAACCACTCTAGGCAATCTTTTTTGAGCTCATTACATAATCATCAGCAAACTCTTAGGTAGTTTGTTACAATGTATCAGACAGGAATCCAGACAGTTTAGCTCTTAGAGTGTGTTCACACGGAGGAATTTGCCATGGATTTGGGGGAAGTTTCCGCCCCCAAATCCGTAGGAGATTTCTTCCGGAATCTGCCTCTCATTGTTTTCAATGAGGCCGATATTGCAGCAGGAAACAGAAAAAAGAAGCATCCTGCTCGATCTTGCTATGGATTCCGCAGCCGATTCAGCCGCAGGGTCTGCAGCTCGAGACTCCCTCTTGATTACGCCCATTCACCCGGGCCTAATCAGGAGCGGGATGCCGCAATGGAATGCTGATGCACTGCACCGGCATCCAGTCGCGATTGTACCGTGGCAAAAATGATGAGAATTCCTCTACATTTTCCGCTGTGTGAACATTCCCCTGGAGCACGAGAGGCCCTTTTGACTATAATGGGGTCCGTCGATGTCCATTTTCTAAACTAAAATCAGCAGGCAAAAAAGTTGGGTTTGCAGCAATTTTTCATCTACTGATTTATGATGATCAGCTTCCCATGGACACCCGGCACACTTAGCCTTACCTGAAAGCAGGTCTAGGTACGTTCAGGTTGGCTGCCTATGAATGCAGTGTCCATTCACTGACAGTAAACAATTGTATTGAAAATGGATGAAAAACTAAAGCCTAGCATTGGTATATTAGAATGTTGTATACCTTTACATTTTATACAGTGACAGAAAAAGTCAGAAGAAGGAAAAGCCCTAAATGACCATAGTCAGGGAGGTAATTCAGCAGATTCAATCCAGAAGCCATGTTCTTCTGGCAACTGTGCTATCTCCTCAGGGCAGAGGTGAGCAGACAGTGACACACTATTCAGGAAACCATGACTGATGATGTGGCTTTGTCCGTCAGTCAAAGGGATTGACTCATCTTCATATGACATCGCCATCGCTCTTCATTGATCCTCATTGAAGTGCCCTGTCAGATGGACTAGCCTAGCAGGGGCACTAAGCAACTAGACTATTGTTACAGCAATGACCAGATATAACCAAGGATGAAGTCATTTTTAGCCCGAATATAAAATATGCAGTAAGATTATGACAGATCCTATAGGGTTCATGTGTGGTCATTTTCTACTATTACCACAACTGATTTGCTAGAATAGCTCTTGTTTGATTTAGTCACTATCATGTATGACTATGTAAAGATATAGGATCACATCAAGTCAAATTCACTCGTAAAAGTGTCTAGTAAATATTAGAGATGAGAGAACAGTAAAATGTTCGAGGTTCGATATTCGTTTCGAGTAGCCCCTCAATATTCAACTACTCGAATCGAATATCGAATTCTATTATAGTCTATGGGGGGAAAATGCTCATTTCAGGGGTAGGCAACATTCGATCAAATTATACTTACCAAGTCCACGAGTGAGGGTCGGGCTGGATCCTCCTAGAAGTCTTCTCCTTGCAGCTTCCCTGCGGCGTCTTCCGGCTCTTCATTCACTCTGCCAGGCATCGGGCCTGGGCAGAGCCAACTGCGCATGCCCGCACTACAAATGGACATGCGCAGTCGGCTCTGCCCAGGCCCGATGCCTGGCAGAGTGAATTCAGAGCCGGAAGACGCCGCGGGGAAGCTGCACAGAGAAGACTTCTAAAGGTAGGAGAAGAACCAGCGTTGGTTGGCCGACTGTATAGCATTCGGCCAATCAATGCTGGTTCTACATCAAACTTTTACATTCGAACAGCGAGTGGTACTCGATCGAGTACGAGTATTTCGAATACCGTAGTATTCCATCGAATACCTACTCGATCGAGTACTACTCATCTCTAGTAAATATCATTAGTTAAATGTAGATTATTTTTTAGCTGTTGCTAAAGAGCTCAATTTTTGTCTGATCTGACCACATCACCTTCTCCCAATCATCCACATTGGTCAGATGAGACAAAAATTGAGCTCTTTGGCATTAACTCAACTCACCGTGTTTGGAAGGAAGGAAATGCTGCCTATGACCCAAAGAAGAACATCCCCACTGTCAAGCATGGAGGTGGAAACATTATGTTTTGGGGGTGTTTTTCTGCTAAGGGCACAGGACTACTTCACTGCATCAATGGGAGAATGGATGGAGCCATGTACCGTAAAATCCTGAGTGATGCCAGGACATTAAATATGGGTCGTGGCTGGGTCTTCCAGCAGGGCAATAACCCAAAACATACAGCCAAGTCAACAAAGGAGTGGCTCAAAAAGAAGCACTTTAAAGGGATCCTATCATTCAAACGTATTTTTTTTTATGACTAACACGTCGGAATAGCCTTAAGAAAGGCTATTCTTTTCCCATCTTTCGTTGTCTTCTCCGCGCCGCCCTTCGCCCAAAATCCTGGTTTTTGTCTGACTGCTGTGCTTGCTAACAAGGGTTTTGCCACCAAGTATTAAGTCTTGTTTGCCAGAGGGATCAAATACTTATTTCTCTAAGCAAAATGCAAATACATTTATAAAATTTATGCAATGTGATTTTCTGGATTTTATTTTTGATATTCTATCTCTCACTGTTATAATTAACATACCCTTAAAATTATAGACTGTTCCTGTATTTGTCATTGGGCAAACTTACAAAATCAGCAAGGGATCAAATACTTATTTCCTTCACTGTACATATTAGATGATCTGAAAGTCATAGCCAACAGCAGAGGTCTAATAGCATATAAGGTAAACAAAAATCAGACTTATAAAAGCAGCCATACAATGAGCGTTGGTAACGTCAACCGACTGATGATTTTTTATAGATAGTTGTTCACAATGGCCATTTATAGGTTACTTCAAGGTAGCAACATGTCGGTTACAAAGTAACCTGCAGTCATTTCAGTAGTTACACATTAGCCATTTATGATGTCTGGCATTATGGCTGCAGGGCATAGCCAGGTTTTTTTATACTAAATTATACAATCAACTGTGTTTTTC
Source organism: Leptodactylus fuscus (assembly GCF_031893055.1). Taxonomy (NCBI): domain Eukaryota; kingdom Metazoa; phylum Chordata; class Amphibia; order Anura; family Leptodactylidae; genus Leptodactylus; species Leptodactylus fuscus. Next base: position 126,043,134 of record NC_134270.1, on the reverse strand, counting down.
CTAGGAATTGTAGACATTCATCATACATATGCTTGCCAACATATCTCCGTCAGATCTCTGGGAGATTGTCTTATGAAGCACATTATCCATTACCCTTTGTCATACTCCATTTTTTGTGAAGCAGACATGAATATGAGCTGTCCATGCTCTTTTCTAGAAGTCACCAACACATAACAAAATAGATATAATAAATAGATTAACAAAGAGTCCAGAAGATGGGAAACTTATCGCCAGGCCCAAGAGTTTTGCCAGCTTTTCTGGGACTTCTGGAGGTCACCCATTAGTTTGGCAGCCTCCTGTTCCAGGAGAACTGGCAAGTATGATCATATATGAAGGTTTATGGGACAGATCATAAAAGGTCAAATACAGAATTGGTGCATTTCTGCTTATTAATGCAATAAAATTACAGTGCAAGGCCCAGAAACTGGTCTGCGCTTAAAGGGGGTTGTCCAACTTTTTGCTAAAATGTAAAAGACAGCAAATTATACAAAGGACAAAAAAATGCCCAGTCCCTGCCATTTCTAGTCCTTGTAAGACCAAAAGTGATAATATGCCAGTCATCATCACTTGACTGCTGCAGCCAATCATCCAGTTTGGTGGGGAGATGCACAAACAGATATATCGAAATGGCCTCAGTGACTGGCTGCAGTGATCTGGCAGAACTGGCAGAGACTAAAATGCTGACGAGGGAACTGGGGACATTTAAAAAGTGAGTCACTTAAAAAAAGTTACTTTATACAATTTTGGCTTTTAAATTAAAAGCATGCAAAAGTTCTGACATGCCATGGAGAGTCAATAACCTATAAATGGCTTGGGTGAAGTTGAGCAAGGTCTAGTGATTGTTGAGTGTCTCTATGACTTGTCAGAAGACCCTTTGTTGTTATTATGGGCACATAATGATTTTCCACCTATAGTGACATCTCTGTGGTAGGTAGTAATTGACCTCTGTGGTTAGATGGTATTATATATGACATCATCATGTACCCTTCCAAAAATGGCAGCATGTGATGCAGCCCATGCAGGATCTCCTTCCTAGTATGGACAAACACTAATGCTAATAAACTGTCAAATTTTCTGCTTTCTCCCCTTATCAGACAGCAAGTGAGTTCTGGAAGTTGATGTGTTGGAAACCATAAAATTGGGTAAGTGTAATTATATAAACTACAAGGGCCAATTGTGGCTCGCTGATGGACATAAGGAGTGAAGTCTAGCCTGTCTGGTCTGAGCTAACAAAAACTAGTGTCATGCAAATTGCTGAAATAGCGAATATTAGTAATGGTAGAAAGGTGTCAGAATACATAGTGTATTGCAGATTGCTGTATATGGGACTATGTAGCCACTGACTGGTCAGATTGCCTATGCTGACCCCTGCCTATCATTGAAGGTGCATATAAGCTTTAGAATTGGATCTTGAAGCAATGTAAAAGAGTGTCTGGGTCTTATGAGTCACACCAAACCCCTTCATGACAATAATATTCCTTAATGTCAACGGTCCCTGTCAGTAGGGCATTTCGACATGCCACACTGCAAACATTGTTCAGCAATGGTACATTGGAACATTGACAAAGCTTTGATGGTGTTGACTTGGCTTTAAAATTACACTGATCGCCATCCGATCAGGTATCTGTAGGATACTGGAAAACAATCTATGAAAGCCTCACCTCGTAATTTGCAGAGGACAAGAATCCGCTTCTAATGTCTTAGTGTCAGATTCCACAAGACACCTTGAGAGGTCTTGTGCTATTCATGCCTCAATGATCAGAATTGTTTTGGTGGCACAGGGCCAAAATCTGTAGGTATCTACAGATTTTGTCGAGAGAGCTGGTAATATAGTAAAATAGTAGATGAGGTTGGAGAAAAACACAATTCCATCAAGTCCAGCCTATAACCATACAGTGTTTATCTAGAAGAAGGCAAAAAAAAAAAAAACATGAGTAGAGAGGTGAAGATGTCTGAGAAAGCCGCAAGGAGCCCCAGAAATAGGTAAGAGAAGGTGAGTATAATTTTTTTTTCTTTTTTTACACCTCCCCTGGGCCATTAAACTCTGGGGTCTGTCTGCAGAAACCTCTGACTGTAATAATTTCACCACCGATTCTAATCGAACCACCCAAACCTGAAACTAAACAAATCCTGGGAGATTTACCCATCTCTGGCTGATGCCAGTTACTCCATGTCAGGGGGGGAAATTCCATGCTCTCAAAGCTCTTTCTATGTTGCTAGTGAAATTTTCTTCCTTCTGGATGTAGAAGATATCCCCTTGTCACTAAGGCTACGATTACATTGCCATTAGTAATGACCATTGCTGTAGCAGTGACTCGAATGTAAATAACATGATGGATGCTTTTGTTTTATAACGGAAGAAAAATTTCTGCATGCAAGAACATGTAAAAAACATGACGAAGAAAGCTTCCATGACATTTGTTTATTTTGGAATAAATGTAGACGGACACCCAATGGAGGGAGCACCTTTTGCATCAGTCATGTAATGTCCATTGCTCTCATCCTGTGATGGGTGACGGCAACGGAAATTAATAACGGCACTGTGAACATAGCCTTACAGTTTATCAAAAAGTCTACACAAAAAACGTAAAACATCTTTTTATTGAAAAAGTACGATACGGAAATAATAGCGTCCTTATTGACTGATATGAGCAATAAAACAGCCCCAACATTGTTTAGTAATGAGTATTTATATAGAGTATTGGGATGGGGGGAATCAGTAAATGCGACTAGTAACGTTCATTTGAACAGCTGCCTATAGAGAATCTTTGTCCACTTTTTTCTACATGTTTGTTTTTGTTGTATATGCACTTTCTTTCTTTTCTCTTTTGTTTTATTACTAGAGATGAGTGAGTATTATTCGAAACGTCCGTTTCGAATAGCACTCGCTCATCTCTATATATTACTTTTTTTCTTCCTCTCGTGCTCTGGCTCCTTTTGTTTTTTTCAGCTAAAGCCCCAGAACGGGGCTTTTTTTTTTTTTTTAAGATTTTGCTGCGTTTTTTTGAGGCAAAGCCAAGAATGGCTACAAATGTAATGGGAAATACTGTATATAGGAAGTTCTTATACTTCTACCTTCTACTCAATCCACTCCTGGGTTTGGCTCAAAAAACTGCTGCAAAATCTGCAACAAAAAAACTGCTTTTCCGAAATGTGGGGCCTCAGTCTTCATGTTGCAAATTTATTTACTATTTATGAAACTAATAAATAAAATTCCTTCCCTCCATCCTTCCGTTCTTTCTATTCATTCTTATTTTCTTCCTCCTGCGCGCTTTATCTTTTTATGTCGATGACATATTTGCTATATCTGAATCTATTAAATAAAATTCTTTTTTTTATTTCTTTCTCTCTCTTTCTTTCTCTTTCTATCTCTCTTTCTTTTCCTTTCTTTCTTTTTCTTTCTTTCTCTCTCTCTTTCTCTCTCCATCTCTCTCTTTCTTTCTTTCTCCATCTCTCTCTCTTTCTTTCTCCATCTCTCTTTCTTTCTCCATCTCTCTTTCTTTCTTTCTTTCTTTCTTTCTTTCTTTCTTTCTTTCTTTCTTTCTTTCTTTCTTTCTCTTTCTATCTCTTTCTTTTCCTTTCTTTCTTTTTCTTTCTTTCTCTCTCTCTTTCTCTCTCCATCTCTCTCTCTCTCTTTCTTTCTTTCTCCATCTCTCTCTTTCTTTCTCCATCTTTCTTTCTTTCTTTCTCCATCTTTCTTTCTTTCTTTCTCCATCTTTCTTTCTTTCTTTCTCCATCTCTCTTTCTTTCTTTCTTTCTTTCTTTCTTTCTTTCTTTCTTTCTTTCTTTCTTTCTTTCTTTCTTTCTTTCTTTCTCTCTCTCTCTCTCTCTCTTTCTTTCTTTCTTTCTTTCTTTCTTTCTTTCTTTCTCTCTCCCTCCATCTCTCTCTTTCTTTCTCTCTCTTTCTTTTCCTTTCTTTCTTTCTTTCTTTCTTTCTTTCTTTTTCTTTCTTTCTTTTTCTTTCTTTCTTTCTTGCTTGTTTTTGTCTTTTTAGATCACTGACTTATTTACTATTGTACAATCTAATAAATAAAATGTTTGCCTTTGCATTTCACTATTAACTATTTTAATATTGGGCCACATTGTAGCCTGCAGTGTGCGCTATTGAGTTTTGCAAGATACCAGGTTACATATGTATACACAGTTCTCTAGGCTATGACATGTTTATTGTTTAGTCACTGGGAGGAGACAACTGATGATAATCTGACTGACCCAACCAGTCAGGGAGCATAATTCCCCTTCAAACTGTGTCTAATGTGCCTCAGCAAAGCCTATTCTTCTCCACACATCATACTACCACACCTGCTTTACCATTCACAACACAACTAGTACTTAAGTGTTATTCCACATAATATAAAGAGCTCTTCCTACAAAAAAATATTTAAAGGGATTGTCCAAGTGAAAAATTCCAAGGGCTCAGCTAAAATAACAAAATAATCCATACCTACACAACTGACTCACCTGCAACTTCCAGTCCTCCATGGTGGGATTTGTTCACAAGGATGCAGTGGTGCCCTATAGTAGTCTTGTGCTGTATCCCGATGATGTGCTTATATGGACAGTCCTGCATCTGTACACATTTTTCATGCCTTAGACCCTATTCACATCTGCATTCGGATTTCCGTTTGAGGACCCTCTGAACGAAAACCTATATGCATAAAAAAGCGGTTACCGAAAGGAAACCCACAGACCCCATAGACTATAATGGGGTCCATGTGGTTTCCACTCAAAATATGCAAATCAAAAAGCCCTGCAAACAGCATTTTTCTCTCCACATGTTTTGTGCGACAACCACATGGACCCCATTATAGTCTATGGGGTCTGTGGGTTTCCTTTAGGTAACCGCTTTTTTATGCAAATAGGTGTCCATTCAGACGGTCCCCAAGCGGACTCCCCTAACGGAAACCCGAATGCACCCGAATGCAATGAACATCCACCAAGTAAGCCGAGTACTGACAGTCACTCATACTCATTCACTGTCCCCTCAGCCTGTTCTCTATATCTTCAGTTCAGTAGCCAATAGCAATAGCTTTCTGCAGAAGCAGAGCTGTGGAGTTGGAGTCTACTTTTGGGTGGAATTCATGAATTCATGAATTATTATTATTACATTATAGTAAATAGATGTATAGCTTGTTGCATATTTACTTTCATAGGAATTATATCACTGGCTTTATAGTGAGTTACAAAAGCTTAACTGCTTCTGACTGACCATGGCTGTCATGTTTTATAAAGGAGTTGGAGTCAGTAGTTTGGCCTTTGCAGTAGCAAAGCTATGTCTAGATTTACAAATCCGAGTTTCAGCTGTGAAACTGGGTCTGTGTGTTGACCGGATTTCCCAGCCTGAGCAGTATGTCAGCTGTATAGCTATCTAGGCTGCTAGTCCTTGCTTCCCAGCGACATACTGCCCCATGGTGATTAAAGTATATAACCAGTTCTTCAGACCCTAGAGTATAACAATTGGAGACCCAGGGCTCGGGGAGGATACAAAAAACACTGTTACTTACCTCTCCCTGGCTGCAGCGCACTCCCCGCAGATGTTGGCCATTTCCAATGATGTACGGGACGCCAGATGTCACGTGAGCAGGGACTTGTGTCATGACGCATAAGGACGCAAGCCCCAGCCCATGTGATTTCACGAAGTAGGCCCGAAGCCTTCTGGAGCCAGAAGAGATAAAGAAATGTTTCGTACAGTCCGCTTCAGACACATTTATGCCGGAACACTTAAAGTCATTTGGCAATTATGGCAGAATTGACTTCCGTCATGTTCCGGCCCAATTTACCCACTGTATATACCTATAATGGTAGGACTTCTCCCAGCATGTTGTTCAGGCTAGAAAATCTAGCACTCACATGGACTGATTTATATAGGTGAAAGTCGGTCGTGTGAATCTAGGCTAAAAGGGGAACTAAAAAGGGACTATAATATTAGCTGTACAATGGGGAAGGGGACTAATTTTGTTCAGAGCCCATCTTGTGCAGCACAGATCAGCAGCAGCACCAAGAACCAAATATTAAAGCAAGAAATTGTAAAAATGTGTTAGTTTTCTTGCAAGAAACCTTGTAAATTACTGTAAAACAGCTAATAACAGTCTTAGGCGCCTTATAATGATGTATTCCACTCTCCGTATATACAATGACTTACGTCACAGCCTTCAGTCCGAAGTATATGTATGGAAATCCTCCCAATGTATACCTGTATCAGAATGATGACATTTTAGAGACAGGGCTGGACATTCAACTTCATTCCACAACAGTTAGATATATATATTTTTATTTTTGGATGTATCTGTCTCTACAAGTAGTCTTAGATAAACCCTATAGGATGATGCAGGGTCACATCCAGTAAAGTGGTCTTTATCATATACCAGTGCCCAGCCTGCATAGTGCCTTGGAGAGTAACTTGTTGCCATAACAAATTTTTGCAGTGTACCGTTATAAATAGAAGCACTGTCCTTATCTGACGACCTTAGATATGGAGAGCTGGCTCCTGACGCTCCCTGGAACATTTAACCCCATACCACCAAAGTAAAAACAAAACAAAACAACGTTCCCTGTTTTTAGCGCTTAAACACGCAAAACAATTACTATTAGCCTCAGAACATGCCAGCCTGTAACAGGGGAGCTCAGTTTATCCACTCACTAATCCAAGGTATACCATAACACAAAAAAGAGGTCTAGTACTGCTGTACATCTTGATACAAGAACCTAAAAAGAGCTGCAGAAGAATTCGCTTTGGCACATATTGGGTGTATTCTGGTGGCTGTGATATGTCCAAGGTGCCAAGTAGCACTACTGGCAGTCAGGAGATATGCCATATATTGTGAAGAAAAACTCAAATTTGTCACTTTTCATTTGTGCTATCAGGAGGGTCAGAAATATGGGAGAGCTTCTTTTGCTCTGGTGGTCTAGAGTTGTCCACATATTACATGGTCAACCATACAGATATTGTCATAAATCACTGTCCCATATAGGGCTCACAATCTACATTCCCTATCAGTATGTCTTTGGAGTGTGGGAGGAAGCCCATATAAACATGGGGATGACATACAAGCTCCATGCAGATGTTGAACCCAGGACTCCAGAGCTGCAAGCCACCACAGATAAATAGCAGCTATTGCTGTAGGAGTCATCAGATACCTACCAGTGGTTTCTAAGCCTGGATCCACAGCAACCAGACAATTGCTGGGAAGCTATTCATTTAAGAAAGGGTTGTCTTGGTCCAAGTAATACTAGATAAATTGTTATATCGCTAGCACTGGTAGCATCACATACCTCCCAACTTTTTGAGTAGTCCAGAGGAGACTTTGTGATTTGCTGTGTAAGAGGGCGTTCACACTTGCGCCAGTGTCCGCCCGCCGGGTCTCTGTCCTATTCACCGGGGAAACTGCAAAGGGGATGGCTTCCCAGCAGTCAGTTTTAAAACTCAATAATTTGAATGGGTTTTTAAGGCAAACCACCGGTGTCCATATGTGGGAAAACTGTTTTCTTTTTTTTTTTTGCACGGACATAAAATAGGACATGCAGGACTTTGCGTTTCACTGCGGAGAGGCTGCATACAGACACCAGCGGTTTGCTTTAAAAACCCATTCAAAGGAATGGCTTTAAAACTGACCGCTGGGAAGCCGTCCCCTAGCCAGTTTCCCCAGAGAATAGGACGGGGTCCCGGCAGGCAGACACGGGCACAAGTCTGAACGCCAGCTTACACAGCAAATCACAAACGTCTCTTCTGGACTATCCAAAAAGTTGGGAGGTAAGTGATGATACTAGTAGAGGTGAGCGAGTACTGTTCGGATCAGCCAATCCGAACAGCACGCTCGCATAGAAATGAATGGACGTAGCAGGCACGCGGGGGGGGGGGTAAGCGGCCGTCCGCCGTCAAAGGCTGATCCGAACAGTACTCGCTCATCTCTAGATACTAGTGCTAGCGATATAATAATTTATCTAGTATTACTTGATGCTTTTTGCAGATCACTTTGGATTGTTTGCAGCAGTTGGTGCCAGAACTCTGCAGCTCTACCTACCTGCCCCTTATACAGTGCCTACCTCATAAGGAATTACATGAATAACAATTCCCTGATGTAATGTTACTGTTAGCACTACTATCCATATGGTTGTCATGTAAGGTACCATCTTCCTTCTCTGATCTTAGTACTGTCACCTAGTTCTGCAATTCCCTGCTGTATTCTTTAGCCTATACTACTGGTGCAGGGAGCAGGGGCAGCAGCAGCAGTGATAGCACCAGGGGCAGCACAATGACTGCTGCCTGCACTCCAGCCGCCTGTGTGCTGCCACTCCTATGTAGGGCATGTGTAATGGCCCCCGCCTCTCCCCTCCCTGCAGGAAGTCTTGTGTAGGAATGAAGTAGAGCAGATCGACAACTTGCTGGAAGTTTTACTGCTACAGAAACAAGGAGGAAAAGCCGAGCAAAGTGCCTGGACTAGGGGGGCTGTGCAGTATGGTGCTGCGTGCAGGACACTGAGGGATGGACCTGCAGCCATGGATCCTGGGGCTCTGTGCCCTGTTGCTGCTGCAGGGGGGTCTCTGTAGAGAAGGTGAGCCTCATACACTGGGAGCTGCGCTGACTTAGGCCATATTGTCACATCTCAGAGGGGCAGCTTGGGCTTCTCTTTGGGGTTGCTGTGATTTTGTGTCTTTGCTGATCAGAACTAATAAGGAAAAGAGACTATATAGGATATACAGTATATGGTAACTAGATGGTAAATATTGACGACCATACTGATGGGATTTACTAAGACTGTGGTGATACCAATACATGTGTATATTTACTATATATATAATGAGAATATACTGCAGATGAGACTATATAAGGGCACAAGGAGACTGCTATACTCCTTCCAATGAATTACTGCACTGAAGTTTATATAGGTGTGTATTAGGAGGAAGTGACTGATCCTACATGTGGTGGTTGGGAGAAGGAAACTGTTGTATGTCTAGTTGTTTAGCCCTGTGGACTATCAGGGGTTAATGTATAAATCTGGAGGAGTCACTTTACATTGTAAATGTAGTCAGTTTTGGGAATTTCGTTGGAAAGGGAGTGAAGATGTTCTTACAACATGTGATGACCTTAAAACAGTCTTACATATGTGTATTACGGTAACAATATATAGAAATTTGCTATATTGATGTATGTAGTAATATAATGCAACAGTGTATAAGGGCAAAATGAAAAGGACGTAACATATTATATTTACGGTGATGGCTGCTTGTAATGTGCTGTAGCCACCTGCAATAGTCATAGGACAACTGTATAGCTTGTTCCAAACATAACAAAAGTGATAACTTCATGCATCTCTGCAATGTGGTGCTTTATGTATGTCCAAAAAAGTCCTCCATGTTGCCCAAAGTCAGGGGTGTAAGTGCTACATATAAAAAACGTCCAGAAATGTTTATTGTGTTTGTTTATCGTTATATCTGTTCTTGGTAAAGATGGGTGCCTACAGGGGCCGGCCATTCATCTTTGCTAGGTTATTTTTCCTTCTGGTTATGAAGCAATACAGGAAAGCGGGATGTTATTGCTACATAACTAGACAAACTACTATGCAATGTGAAACATCTAGCACCGGGGGACGTAAGTGTAACCTGGTCCTTGAGGTTCAGGTGAAGGCTACTCCATGTCCAGCTGGCTGTTGGATAGATCACCCGCAGCCCTAGTCTTTTAATTGGCAAAGTTAGAGTGCCACCCTGGGACATGACCTACTACCCCTTATGGTATGATCACACATACTGCAAATCTGTCCCATATTTAGTACAAGATGCACAGTAGAAATCCAAAGTTTATGTTCATCTTCGTCCCAGCCCAATACTCAACTTGTTGGAGTAATAATGTTAAATGTAAAAGTAATGTTAAAAGTAAAATAAAGTCCAGATATCTGTGTACAAAAAGGAGCTGAAAGTTGGAATTCTAGGTCTTTAGGTATGTATTGCTGTAATATAGTCTCTAGTGTGTTACTGTTCTATCCCTGTCTTGTGCGTCACCATACAGATACCCCTGCGCTACAAACTTGCTCTCCAACTTCCTGTGCACACTGACACTGAAAGTAAATTGTGGAGGATCCACCTCCACCCCAGCTCAGTTTACAGACTCTTTCGTGGACATACTTGTCAGACATAAACACGTTTCACTCCCTACTGCACACACATATTGTCATCCTATATTTCTAGGCTGCAGTGAATTGCTCCAATCTGTAATAATCTGATGTAGATTACATTATTAGTTATTAGGGAATCAGTCTAAGGCTGCTTTTTTTGTTGCAGATTTTGCTGTTTTGTTTTTAGTCAAACCCAGGAGTAGAGTGAGCAGAAGAGAGAAGTATAAAAGCTTCCTAGATATTTCCCATTCCTTCTGTAGCCAATCCTGGGTTTGGATTTAAAAAAACGCAGCAAAATCTGCGCCAAAAAAACAGCGTTTCTGCAGTGTTGGGCCTTAGCTTAAAGCTGCGTATACACATACAATAGGTTTTTTTGGTAGACAGCTATGTCTACGTGATTCCCTATAAACATATGGTATCACTTTATTGAATTATAGAAATATTGATCAACAGCTGGTGGACGCTTCTGACACTGTTCATCTTAGGAACAGAGAATTGGATAGGTTAAAATCCAGTTTACCTTATTCTTCTTTTACCCAACAAAAGAATATGGGGACTGACAGGTTGCATCCATAGACATTAGATGTTTGATGGATCTTGTCCAAATTTTTAGGACCCATGTATTATGGCCAGCCTTAAGATATCAAATTTATGTACCATAAATGTCCCAGTGGTGAGTTGGCCTGCTCTGCAGTGACAGCTGTTTCTGTGCCTCCCATAGACTTCGATAGAAATTCACCGCACACTTCTGACTAACTCTCCATTTAGGACAGGGGACTCAACACCACCGATATTGGGATCAGTGGGTTTAAACTCACATCTTTGTGATATTTCCTAATCAAAACAACATAAATGTTAATTGTAGGATCCCTCTTTTTAGGCGGCTGGGGGGGGGTGTGCATGTGGTGTAAACGTAGCATTTTACAGTCCCTGCAAAGTGGATGGTATTGTAGCTCACTGTGAGGCATTGCCATCCTCACATTGCCGAAAAATATGCGCAGTGGAAATGTTGCGATTTCCAAAACTGTGGTAGTTTTAGAAATCGCAGCATGTCAATTATACCTATGGAAACGCCGGCAGTTTCCCTATAGGTATAATGGAAGCAGAAAGTCCTCAGAGGAAAACTCTACAGACTTTCTGTGAAAAGCACTGTAGGAAAAACCATGATGCGCTTCCGCCACAGGTTTTCCCGCAGTGCTTTTTGGCTGCGGCTCACTATGTGGGGCCTTAGCGTTAAAGGTATTCTACTACTAAAACGCAGTTTTTTTCTGCTTTAGACGTCGGAATAGCCTTTAGAAAGGCTATTCGTCTTTTACCTTTAGACGTGGTCTATGCTGCACCGTTCCTTAGAAATACTGTTTTTTTACTGGTATGCTAATGAGTTCTCCACAGCAATGAGGGCGGGCTCTGGCTCTCAAATGGCGATGGGGGCGTCCCCACTGCTGCCCGAGACCCTCTCTCCAGCGACGCCTTCTTCTTCACCTGCATTCTCCCCTTTTCTGTCGTCTTCTTTTTTCGTCAGCTCTTACGCCTGCGCAGTCTTGCCTTGCGCCCTCGAAAATATGGCCGCCGGCCGGCATGCGCAGTCGGCTCTACCAGTGTCTCACTGGCAGAGACGACTGCGCAGGCATCAGAACTGACGAAAAAGGAAGACGGCAGAGAAGGGGAGGATGCAGGTGAATAAGAAGGCATCGCTGGAGAGAGGGTCTCGGGCAGCAGTGGGGACGCCCCCATAGCCGTTTGAGAGCTGTGGCCCGCCCTCATTGCTGCGGAGAACTCATTAGCATACCTGTAAAAAACGTTATTTCTAAGGAACGGCGTGGCGGAGACCACATCTAAAGGTAAGAGACGAATAGCCTTTCTAAAGGCTATTCCGACATCTAAAGCAGAAAAAACTGCATTTTAGTGGTAGAATCCCTTTAAGGTGAACTTGTTCATTATATTATTTTTGATGGGTCAGAAGCCGATATATTTTGCTCTGAGAGTTATAGAAAAGTTTATTTGTATGCTAGCATTATACATTTGAGCTATTTGATATAATGGCAGTATCACATGCTACTATCATTGGTAAATCAGATACAGAATCGGAAGAATTTTATACAAGTCAGAAAGTGATTGTCTACAATGTCCTCATTAGATTGAGGCAGTAACTGCTATGTGTAAATCCAGCCAAAGAATTTCTAGTGTGGGAGTATAGTGTAGTGTCCAGAAGAAACCCGTGCTAAATCTGTAAGAATGTACAACATATACATGTGCTGGGCAGAAGCTTTACTCCAGACAGTGCTTTCATGGTAACTTGGGTTACTATGGGGTCGAAATGGAGTGACAACTGCTATAACTATGCTGAGAACATTGGTGCAGCCATTCTATGCTTTCCTGAATGCAAAATTCAGACTGTGCTGTGTAGTCAGGAGACCAAGCCACCAAATCAGACTACTCTATTTTTCTACAGGATGACTCTGATTCCTTCACAAATAGCTAGCCATGGTCAGGCAAAAGCTAGTGATCAAATTGCTGTGAAAGTAAATATGCAAAGTAAACAGATTCATTATGCAATATTGATAATTATATAATATCATGAAAAAGAATGGTTTTATTTTGAAGACAGAGTAACTTTTTCTAACTCCTCAAAAAATTGGTCCTGACTCTGACTCCACAACCCTGGTTGAGTACTACATGTCCCAGCAGCTTTGCCTGCAGGCTTAAGACATGGAGAGGAAAATCATCAGCCAAATTTTGATCTTCTTTTCTTTCATTTTGAAACTCAGATACTTTTGCTAACAGGTGAACATGTCAGCAATGCTGCAGCTCTGGTTATAGCTTGGGTATAACCAGAATAGAAATGGTGGTGGTGTTGGTGGTAGGGGTCAGTAAGCCACTGTTCTTATGCCATTGATAAAGTAGCAAACTGAATCTTTACCTGGGTCTGATTTTATGCCCCACATTTTGAGTAAAGATGTCCAAAACTGCAACTTCTTCTTTTTAATTTTCTGGTCCTACTTTAGCCATCTTAGGATCTGGTTCCAGCAATGATGGTGTATTGCAGCTAGAAGAAATAATCATATGAACATTTCTTATATGCTTAGAATCTGCTAAGATTCTTACATGACCATTCCGCATCTCTGTGTGGATCCTTAACAACATAGGCATTAGTGAAGGGCAGACTCTGGTTAGTAAGGTATGCATGACATTAAGGGCTCATGTATTGGACAGGGTTTTTGGTAAACTGCTTGTTATACACCCACAAAATGTAGATGTCATAGACACTGCTAATCCTTGCTGCAGCTGCTCCTGTCTACATTGTCTGTGACTAAGACGTCAGATGCAGTTAGGAGACTGTGCGCTATTCTGATGTAGCTGATGCGGGCAGTATCTACAGTACAGTTGGTTAAAATTTATGGCTGTAAGTGCAATTCATGCCTCTCACCTAAAGAGTCCTTGTCTTGGGGTAGATAAATTGCCTGTAACAAGTACCGCATGCTAAGCAACGCTCATTTACTTACAATTATATATTGTTTGTGCCATTGACCTTTTTATTTCTTAAACAGTTTTTATTATCGGCGGCAGCACATCCCCCTGTTTCCATGAGGAGATGTGCTGCTGACAATGATTGTCCTTATAAAAGGATCAACTAATGATAAGCGAATTATTGAGAGTTATATTAATAAGCAGTTCCTCATATTACGCTATTTATCAGCTTCCTTCCTTTATGACGGCCAGGTTACGTTGCAGAAAATCTTTCTAGTCCTACAGCATTTGTAAACAGTGTCACCATCATTCCTCCATTAACTGTAGCAGTCATATTTCCCCTACTGCTAGCAACAATGCCCCTTTAACAATAACACAACTAATGGACCCAGTGTTAATCACAATTCCCCCATAACAATGATTGGCCACAGTATTGGCTATTATGGCCGAGAACAATGACCTCCACAATATCCTCAATATTAGCTGTAATGCCCCACAGGAATGACTGCCATAATACCAGCCATAGTGCCCCCAGTGTTGGTTATGATGCCCAAATAGTAAAGATAGTGTCACCAGTACTAGGACAATGCCCTCGGTGACAATTACGCCCAATTAACCATGGTGTCAGCCACAGTGCCCCTAGCTAAAGAAGACTTTCTTGCCTAAACTGTCTTCTTATGAGCAAAGAAATCACTTTGACCACCATGGATATGCCCTAAAGACAGTTCCATGAGGGACAGACTTCACATTGCTTAGACCTCTGGTTGTGTGAAAATGATCATAATTAATAGGACTGTTATTACTAGATCAAGGTTCTTCAGGTAACAAATGCTTTAATATGGTATGGATCAGATTTAATGAGGACCTTCCACCTTTTCCATCAACTCCAGTGCTGAATAGTTGTCGCTCCACTGATTTTGACGCAGCTGGAATTTTTCTCTAGCCCCCATTTTTACCAAGCAATCTCTATAATAGTCTCAGCACCATTATTTTAATGGGACTGTATATTTTCAGAGGGGAAGGGGGGGGGGGGTCCCGGTCTGGACAGACCCAGGACTACCTAACTGACAGTAGATAGCCCTGATTAACATAGTGGGTGCTGAAGCTAACGGAAATGATTGCTCAGGAATGATGGGGGAGACATTCCAAATGCATTGGAATCAGTGGAGCACCACCTATTGAAGAATGTGAAAAGTTGGAATTGGTGGAGATTCCAACTGAAAGATACTTTTGAAGAGAATCCAGAAAAACTATGTTCACCAGGCATCACTATAAATAAGCCCCTGTGAGTGAGATTAATGGTCTCCGATGGCTTCGACATCCCATGAATATGATTGCTATGGCGAATGTATATATAGTCAAGACAGCCGGCCCAGCCAGATGACTAGAGCAGGTGATTTCCAGATGGGGTAAAGTGCTTTTGTATCCATTTGCAGGATTTTTACACAGGTTTTGCTTTTAAAACACTTGCGCAGCTCTAGAGTCTGATGGTGAGGGTTTCAAATCAAAAAACCAAGTGACAAGTTGTCTTTAACCTTTGCATTGCAATGGTTGCTGCAGTTCCTTCATTGTCCTTGGTTACAAGGGGCATACGGTTTACCAGAGTTTTAAGTTATGCACAACTCCTTTCAATAGGTTTGCCTACAAAATCAACTCATACCCTATCAACAGGATAAGAAATGTGTTGCAGATTATTAGGGATCCAACCGCAGGGACCCCCACCAACAAGAGGACCGGTGATGCTGAATGAAGCGGAACACCTCTTTATACTATTCATTTCAGTGGGCCCACTAGAGATAGCTAAAGTAGAGCGCTTGGCTATCTCCAGTGGTCTACAAAGAGTGGAGTAGGCAAAGAGTATACTGTCTAAGGGCCAGTGCATAAGGTGCATAGAGAACCATTATTCCCATACTGAAGGTTAGTATTAGACCTCTTTCAGGTTCTTCTTAAATCCATCATGCTCCTTAACACCTGCAACAAGATATTCCTGTGCATCTTTCCCATCTAGTGCATTTGCAGACCATTATTTTCTAAGGATATGTTCACACTCAGTTTTTTTGCAGGCTTAAAAAACCTGCATCAGAAACTAAAATTCCGAAAGTGGAAATAAAAGCTAGTAGAACCCATAGAACAATGGGAGGCTTTTTTTTCAGCGTGGAAAATTCCACACCAAATTCCTCACCATTTTCCTCCTTGTGAATGGACCCTGAGGGTTAATGCACATGGAGATTTTTGGCGAGGAGTTTGATGCTGAATCCGCGTCAGAATCTGCCTCCTTAAAATGCCTCACCATAGAGTTCTATATATTCCGCTAGTGTAAAAAAAAGCGACATGACCTTTCTTCAGGCGGATTCCACCTGAAAAAAACAATGGGAGTCAATGGGAGGCGGAAAAGCTGCTAGCGTTTTTTGAAGTGGTTTTTGACGCGGTTTTTCCTCCCCAAAAAACTCAGTGTGAATGGACCCTAAGACAGAGATCAATGCCATTGATCAGTTGCAACATCCTGCAATACACTGGATCCAGACCAGATGGATAAATAGGAAAGTATATTACATAAAAGAGAGAGGATTGTGTTTCACCCCCAATCAGAAAGACAATAGGTAAGTCAAGTGGTGCATGAAAGGGGATAGAATTTTCACAATGCGTTCCTGAAACACTCAGGTTCGCCTTCTTTAGGTGCAAATCAGCCGGCGCAGGAATATATATATCCAATGGTCCCTGGGTAAATGATAGTTCAAAAAGATCATTTAAGGGATATGAATCATTCTAAGAATGTAGCCTCTCCACCCTTTTTTAGTGAATAGTCCTATTTCGTAAACTGAGATCTGTTTTTACACACCCCCAGTTAGGGTTTTGCGAACCTTCTCTGTGCTTTAAAAGAAACACCAGAACTCCAGTAACTTCGTCTCTTGGCCAATGTAAACCTCTGCTCCTCTGCAAATTCCTACATGTTTCTCCATAATGTAATAATAACACATTTTACAAATTGTAGGGTTCAAGTACAGAGAAAAAGATACAGAATAATAGTCAATACAGTAATGTAAGACATTTAGGCTAAGGCTCCATGTTGCGGAAACGCAGCTTTTTTTGTTGCAGATTTTGCAGCATTTTTTTTTTTTTTGAGCCACAGCCAAGAATTTCTACAAAAGGAATGGGTAATATATAGGAAGTTCTTATACTTCTCCCTCTTCTCAATCCACTCCTGGTTTTGGCTAAAAAAAACAAGCTGCGTTTCCACAACGTGGTGCCTTAGGCTAAGCTCCCACGTAACGTCACTAGAATCCCACCCACTTTGCTGTGGGGCCCTGGCCTTATGACGGAACGGAAACACTGCAATTTGCGGAAACGCCGCAGGAAAAATCGCAGTGTTTATGTGGATATGGAAATTGCCAGCATGTCAATTATACCTACTGAAACACCGGCGGTTTCCCCCTAGGTATAATTGCAACAGAAAATCTGTGGGGGAAAACTCTGCAAACTTTCTGTTTAAAGTGCTGCCGGAAGAACCGCGATGCATTGCTTTTTTAGTTGCAGGACGTTCTGTGGGCCTTAGCCTTAGGAAGTAATCTAGGAACACTGGTACATATAGATCTCTGTGTTCTTCTTTTAGGTTAGGTTGTTTAAAGTATCCAAGTTGCTGGCACACTTAGAGTCCTTCAGTTCACATTGAAGTTATTGCTTCCAAGAGTGAGCTGTATTGGCATGGTTATTACTTGAGGACATTGACTGCCTTCTCTGTATGAAGTTGATGGATTTAACGTGGTTGTAAATGAGAAAAACACAGTGGTTTTGTTAAACAACAACAGTTCCTCACCTACCAAAAGATTGTGTGTGGTATTGCAGCTAAGCCCCTTCACATCAATGAAGCTAAACTTCCGTACCAGATGCATGCCATGGAAAGGTGTGACACTGTTTTTGGAATGAAGCAGCCATGTTTGTCTAATTCAGCATACTGCACTCTATTCACTGCTATGGGGCATCTGGACAAGATGGGATCGGATCCCCTATAGCAGTGAATGTGCCAGTAATGGAAAGCGCTTGTGTTCCACTCACATGTACGAGGCATGCATGGGGAGATTTTGGGTCCTTGTTCTCCTGATCACTGGGAGTCCCAGCAGCCTGACTGCCAGCAATCTGACATATACCCCGATATCCTGTGGATAAGTGTCTGTAATGGCAAACCCCTTTAGGCTAAGGCTTCATAAGGCGGGCCACAGCAAAAAAAAGCCCTGCAGGAAAACCCCAGTTACAATATATTGGGGCTTTTCCCACACCACTTTTCACAGAAATTCTGCAGAGCTTTCCTCCGCAGACTTTCTGCTTCAATTACACCTATAGAGAGATGGTGTTTACACCTATACGGCCTCTGCCTTAAGGCTCATCCTGGCTTTTTTTTAAAGTAGCTATAGAAATACCCATACGTAAGCCAGTCTAACTAATAGTGAACAGTAAGGCCTTATTCACATGTGCGGATGTGTGAGATCCAAATCTGGTATTTTGTTTAGTCTTGGCATATGTTATCCTTATAATAAAATAAGTGCAATCTTATATCAGGATATTTTTGCACACAGAGCTTATAAAGCAGCCATTCAGTATGCTGGTGTATTGTATTGTTCTGGTATGCAGGGTAACTAGTATTCTATGCTAGAGATAACAGCCTGTTAGACTTTGAGCACAGATACAGACAGATGATATCTCAGTCCACAGTTCTTGGGAATGGCAAAATGATGCATTATATCAATAACGGCTGGGGTATATAGATAATCACTGTGTATTGAAACGTTCTGCAGCTTTCAGTTCTCCACCACTTACAAGATCTTTGCTGGTTGTCAATGAATGGAGACACTGGAACATTTGTGTTCTCATTCTTCATATTAATAACCTATCACTTGAATGGGAGCTCAGTTGGAAAAGCATGGTACGGTCACTGCACAGTGTATGGACGTGGTCTTCTTGGTACACAGTGCAGAAAACAACTGACTAGTCAGGGTGCTATAGATAGGATAATGAATATCGCCCAGTGCCCCTGAAACATCACAGCTCCACTGTAGCCATATCCCCAAATTCTTGAGGACTACCAAATATTAGGGGATGTGCAACAAGCTAACATAAATTTCAGTTGTGATTCAGAAACCTATAAAACATCTGTTTACAGGACAACATTATAATTATAACATATAGACAAGCCCTGTTTTTTTCTGGTGTTTGCTGGAAACAAAAATAACCTTATTTTATGTCCGCTATTGGAAGAGGATAATACCCTACACAATGCTTGACTGTTGAACCGTCACGTTTGTTAGACATTCATGCATAAAGAATACAAAGTTACAGCGTGTATTGACATTTTTATGAGGTAGGTGTAACACAGGTGAGCTAAAATAGATCAATATAAGGTATACTATTAACTCCTATAGGACTGTCATTACTGTGTTGAGTATCTGTGTGTCCATCACATGACCCTGGACTGTCCATCTCATGATCCTGGACTGTCCATCTCATGACCCTGAACTGTCCATCTCATGATCCTGGACTGTCCATCTCATGACCCTGGACTGTGTATCACATAACTCTGGACTGTCCATCATTTGACCCTGGACTGTCCATCACATAACCCCGGACTGTCCATCACATAAACCCGGACTGTCCATCTCATAAACCCGGACTGTCCATCTCATGACCCTGCACTGATTTCACCATAGATAGCTATACTTCTAAGAGTCCTGCTCCTAAACACATGGACCAAGTTCCATGGGTCAAATGGCCCGTGCACACGGAGTAAACGCGCTCTCATTTTTGCATTTTGTGTAAAAAAGTGTGGTTTTTTGCATGTTTTTTTTGCGTTTTAAACATGTGTAAAAAATGTCATTGAAGTCAATGGGAGTGTGATTTTTATGTATAATCGGGTTTTATTGAAATTTTTGCAAAAGAACAGAAACACAGAAAAAAGAACAAGGGTCGTCAGACCAGGCGTGCAGGCCCCAAACAGTATGAATTGGCAAAGGGGGACCCCCCCCCCGGCCCAATAACGTATAGGACCCCAGGGGCCGCATAAACACAAAAATAAAAGAAGGGGTACAACAGGAACAGGCCGAAACCAGGCCGTAACCAGGAAAACAGAAAGAAAGGGGGGAAGGGGAGGATACAACAACAGCCACTATACGAGAATGGAAACGACTAACGTACAACAAGTCAAGACCACAAACAGGAGTGTGATTTTTACACGTGTATTCTTTACACGTGTATTATGCAAAAATGAGCGTGCATTTACTCCGTGTGCACGGGCCCAAACACTGTCATGTGAATGGGGGATAACACTGATTCATTTCAGCTCTATAACATTACTCACTGCCCGATTTTGTACATGTAATGTCTATGGAAGCCAATTTTTGACCAATTACTGCCAGTTGTGCCGTACACCCTGGAAGAAAGAAATGCACCTACATTTGCTACAAACGTGTGAAAATGGCATAAGTTGCTAAATATAAGTTCAGGTGTGTTTAACAAGTCGGCTGATCTGAACAGTACTCGCTCATCTCTAATTATCATATGAATAACTGTAGGTTTTAATGAGATTTTAAGGCTGTGTCCCCATGTTGGGTCGCCGTTAGACTAAATTTTTTTTTGCAGTTTTTCTCTCCTATTTATTAAGTTAAATGTATCACTTATTTTGTTACAGAATGTGAAAATGCATTATGGAATGAGAAAAAGAGCACCAAATACGTGTAGCTTGGCATAGTAATAGAAAATATATTTGCGCTTAAACTGGCCTTTGGCTAAAACTTGAAAATGTGTGTAATGTAAATGCAGCCTCAAAAAGCACCGTGTGAAACCAGCCTCAGTGTTTTCCCGCGCTGAGCTATATGCTTAGTACAAGGTGAGACTGCAGTTAGCTATTAACCAGATAGCATCAGTAACAATAATACACTTGGTTAGGTGAGAGTGTGCAGTAAAAGGGCAGAGATCGATTACCTTGTTACACAACAGCGCCAGTATGAAGGCTCTATGTACTGCCCAACATGCTGCTGTATACAGTGCCTACAAGTAGTATTCAACCCCCTGCAGATTTAGCAGGTTTACACATTCTGAAGTAACTTGGCATTGTGACATTTGGACTGTAGATCAGCCTGGAAGTGTGAAATGCACTGCAGCAAAAAAGAATGTTATTTCTTTGTCAATTTTTTTTTTAAATTGTGAAAAGTTTATTCAGAGGGTCATTTATTATTCAACCCCTCAAACCACCAGAATTCTGTTTGGTTCCCCTAAAGTATTAAGAAGTAGTTCAGGCACAAAGAACAATGAGCTTCACATGTTTGGATTAATTATCTCTTTTTCCAGCCTTTTCTGACTATTTAAGACCCTCCCCAAACTTGTGAACAGCACTCATACATGGCCAACATGGGAAAGACAAAGGAGCATTCCAAGGCCATCAGAGACAAGATCGTGGAGGGTCACAAGGCTGGCAAGGGGTACAAAACCCTTTCCAAGGAGTTGGGCCTACCTGTCTCCACTGTTGGGAGCATCATCTGGAAGTGGAAGGCTTATGGAACTACTGTTAGCCTTCCACGGCCTGGACAGCCTTTGAAAGTTTCCTCCCGTGCCGAGGCCAGGCTTGTCCGAAGAGTCTTAGGCTAACCCAAGGACAACAAGGAAGGAGCTCTGGGAAGATCTCATGGCAGTGGGGACATTGGTTTCAGTCAATACCATAAGTAACGTACTCCACCGCAATGGTCTCCGTTCCAGACGAGCCCGTAAGGTACCTTTACTTTCAAAGCGTCATGTCAAGGCTCGTCTACAGTTTGCTCATGATCACTTGGAGGACTCTGAGACAGACTGGTTCAAGGTTCTCTGGTCTGATGAGACCAAGATCGAGATCTTTGGTGTCAACCACACACGTGGCGTTTGGAGACTGGATGGCACTGCATACGACCCCAAGAATACCAGCCCTACAGTCAAGCATGGTGGTGGCAGCATCATGCTGTGGGGCTGCTTCTCAGCCAAGGGGCCTGGCCATCTGGTCCGCATCCATGGGAAAATGGATAGCACGGCCTACCTGGAGATTTTGGCCAAGAACCTCCGCTCCTCCATCAAGGATCTTAAGATGGGTCGTCATTTCAGCTTCCAACAAGACAACGACCCAAAGCACACAGCCAAGAAAACCAAGGCCTGGTTCAAGAGGGAAAAAATCAATGTGTTGCAGTGGCCTAGTCAGTCTCCTGACCTTAACCCAATTGAAAACTTGTGGAAGGAGCTCAAGATTAAAGTCCACATGAGACACCCAAAGAACCTAGATAACTTGGAGAAGATCTGCATGGAGGAGTGGGCCAAGTAACTCCAGAGACCTGTGCCGGCCTGATCAGGCCTTATAAAAGACGATTATTAGCTGAAATTGCAAACAAGGGTTATTCCACAAAATATTAAACCTAGGGGTTGAATAATAATTGACCCACACTTTTATGTTTAAAATTTATTAAAATTTAACTGAGCAACATAACTTTTTGGTTTGTAAGATTTATGCATCTGTTAATAAATCCTGCTCTTGTTTGAAGTTTGAAGGCTCTAACTTATTTGCATCTTATCAAACCTGCTAAATCGGCAGGGGGTTGAATACTACTTGTAGGCACTGTATATCTCCTTGGTGCATGGACCTAACTTTGGCCCTGTGTAGCACATTTGTGTTCTGAATCTATAAGAAAACATAAACCTAGCATCCTCCGTAAAGGCCTGTTTGTAGTATGAGTATGTTTCCAAATGACCCCTGTTTCAAATGTGGGTTGTTTTAGACATATATTATCCATTGCCAGTGGTCGTGTGAAATGGTTTAAGAGCTATTGTCTCAGAATGTCCACCAAGTGCTCCTTACCATCTGTGCACCATTTCATATCCTTTGGATGTTGTTTGGCTGGGTGAATCCAAAAAGGTACAAATGTGAGAGCTAGAATAGAAAACTTCTCTATTTGATATCAGTCGTGGTGAAAAAAAACCCTCTCCTTCAGATGTGGCTGTTACCGCCATATAAGTTTTTCGTAGAGAAACTTCTGGTTTTTTTTTCTGTTTGGACTGAATGGAAGCTTCCATCCTCCAAGAAACTAGAATGGAGTAATTCCTTGCTATGTGATTCTAGCAAATCCCATGCCCACTTTGCTGTAAAAATCCGCCACGCAGACACGTCGTGATTTCCAAAATTGGCGCGGTTTTAGAAATCACAGCATGTCAATTATATCTACAGGTTTCCCCATAGATATAATTGGAACAGAAAGTCCGCAGAGGAAAACTCAGCGAATTTTCAGTTTAAAGCGCTACAGGAAGAACCGCGTGGTCCCTTGGGGCCTTAGCCTTACCCTGAAAAATTCAGGGCAATGTCAGAACACATTGACGAAATACCAGTTGGTACCTCAAAGGATAAATCTCGTATAGCTTCCATTTAATCTCTCTGTCTTTGATTGACACTACCCTAAAGTGAGCTACCAGGCACTTACTGACCACTCCCCCACCATCTCTTTTTTTTTTTTCCTTCTGCCATCCTGTTATGTTCTTGTAACTACTTTTTGTTAGGGTTCTCACTTCCCTTTTGATGAAGAGACCAACAATAAGTGCACCTAAGCGGGGGTATTGACTTGGTTGCTAGTGTGGTGTCCATGACACCAAGGGTTATTGGAAACCCCTCCAAAGGTAGCCTGGATGCCATGTCAATTAGCTGAGCTTTTGCAGACTTAAAGCCTCCATCACTTAATAGGTGCCACTCCACTGTTTCAATTTTTTTCTCTTTGGGAATTTTTTCCCCACCCTTCTTGAGCAATTCATATTATGAGTTTCAGCACCCAACATGCTAACTAGACCCTCTTCTGTCAGGTGTGTTGTGCAGAGCTGGAGCATACAGACAGGGTCCGTCCACCTGAGAATAGATAGGGAACGATAGGACTACAGAGAAAAACTGCACCAAAATCAGCGGAGTGGCATCTATTGAAGGATGTAGAGAGACAGATATTAAATTCTACAGACAAATGTCCATCTGTGTGTTATAAATATCTTGGCACCAAAAAGCACAGTACTATATACGTCAGTTACTGCCACAAAAAAATGCCTAATTTTAAGGCCAGCTGGAAGCCTGTGGGTGGCATTACCAGTATTAGACCGTGACCACTTTCCACATATACTGGTAGATGATAAGAGAATAGATACAAGATTAGTCAAATTTTCTAAGTGATATTTTAACAAAAAATGGGATTAAAATGTAATCCCCCATAATCTGTTTATATGTTTACCAGCATTACTGGTTTCCAGTGCCTCGTGGCATAACTAGGAGACTCTGCCTCATTCTCTTGACTTGAGAATATAGTCGGAAGACTACTAATAAGTCTTTGCTATCTGTATGTGGTAATGGATAGAGTTAAAGACTCGAATGTTAGCGGTGGTCTGTAATTGGCCGTATACTCTATCATGTCCTCAGGGCAGTCACTTGCTCAGACACTGTGTGGCATATTGCCATCCATTCAAGTGTGCCAACCAGATTCTGATGTCTGAAGCAAAAGGGAGGGGGATGTTGTGGTGTCAGCTTTGCAAGTAACAAGAACCAATTCTGTCAAATCAAAGTACCTCTCAATTCTTCTACACAGCTAGGAAAATACAAGTTGACCCCTATGACAATTTAGGGGATCATATGAATTTATTTTTGAAACTGTAGCATGTCTTGGCATTTAACAAAAAAAAAAAAAAATCAAGCAAAAAGATTATTCTACCTGAGGTCTCACTACTAAAATTTACCATTATGTCCACATGGAAGAATAAGTCATTTAATAATGTATTTATTTATGAGCTTGGGATATATCGGAGGCAGGGCTGTAGTTGCTGTACATGGGGGTTGGCAGGGCTTCTATCACAAGTGGAAACTGTCAAGAAAAAAGTCAACTTCCCACATTACTTTGGCCAGGGTATTTAGATATAACATCACCAAAAGAAGGCAGGGGCAGAGGAGACCCTATTACAGCAGGCCATCCTAATGCACTAGTAACAGGACACATTTCCTTAATGCGTGAGTAGGATTCCAACCTCTCACCCATTTCCTTCATACTTATAACTGGGAACCTGTTACTTGAAATTACAGCTCTTCTGAGTACTATGTATTATGGACTGAGTAGATGTGGAGTTGGCAGAGGACATACCCTTGGTGCCAACAAAATACTCTACCACAACAAGGGTACAAAGATTCAGTAAGTTACATCTTTTCTGCCTTTGTCCTGTATCTAAGTATCCTGACCAAGCCAGAGTAATTTATTAGTGGCCTATTGCCACCCAGGGATAGAGGGCAGTGTAATGAATCTTTGATACTGTTGTCAGAAAGTGTAGCCATGATTCAGGTTCCAGGATACCGTGTCCCTTGCAGTAGACTTTTCAGTGTTAGGGTCCATTTAGATGGGCAGATACATTGTTAGTAATTGATTAATCATACACCAAGCCAATCGGTGCATTGATATAGCAACCCAATTGGTACAATAATACAGCTAGTCAATCGGTGCAGTAATACAGCAAGTAAGTTGGTGCAGTAATAGAATAAATCAATCGGTGCAATAATACAAGTCATTCGGTGCAATAAACAGCAAGTCAGTCAGTGCAATAATACAGCAAGTCCATCGGTACTTGCATACTTGCATTTACCAGTATATATTTGTCATACGTGATAATTAATACAATCGTTCGTTTCCCTCTCATAAGATTACACGATTTTGTATGTCAGCATAAAAGATATTATCAGTGGCGGATCCAGGGTTTGCGGGGCCCTGGGCAATTGACTTTGGCGGGGCCCTACTTACTGGGGGGTCTTGCACTTCTAATCTGTACTTCCCAACTGTTGAAGACTAGAAAGAGGGAATAAAACGTGCGGCGCGCGCAGCTGCAAATTAGGCCCCACCCATATGTTGACTCCTCCCATTCTCATTCAATTTTCATGTGATTCCACACAGTATAATCCTCCTACAGTCACCCGTAAATTATATGTCCTCCCCTCCATCTCTCCCCCATTTTCATATACACCCTTCATCTACCCCTAGTTTCATGTCCCCCCCTCTATCTCTGTCCCCAGTGTCATGCCATTCTCCCCCTTTATCTGCCCACAGTTTCATTTCCCGCCGTCTCTGCCCCAGTGTCATGCCGTTCTCCCCCTTCATCTGCCCCAATGTCATGCCATTCTCCCCCCCCCTTCATCTGCCCCAGTGTCATGCCATCCCCCCTTTCATCTGCTTCAGTGTCATGCCGCCCCCCCTTCATTTGCCCCAGTGTCATGCCATTCTCCCCCTTTCATCTGCCCCAGTGTCATGCCATTCTCCCCCTTCATCTGCCCCAGTGTCATGCTGTTCTCTCCCCCTCTATCTGTCCCAGTGCCATGCCGTTCTCCCCCTCCATCTGCCCCAGTGTCATGCTGTTCTCCCCCCCTTCATCTGCCCCAGTGTCATGCCGTTCTCACCACTCCATCTGCCCCAGTGTCATGCTGTTCTCTCCCCCTCTATCTGTCCCAGTGCCATGCCGTTCTCCTCCATCTGCCCCAGTGTCATGCTGTTCTCCCCCCCTTCATCTGCCCCAGTGTCATGCCATTCCCCCCCTTCATCTGCCCCAGTGTTATGCTGTTCTCCCCCCCCCTCCATCTGCCCCAGTGTCATGCCATTTTCCCCCCTTCATCTGCCCCAGTGTCATGCTGTTCTCCCCCCATCCATCTGCCCCAGTGTCATGCTGTTCTCCCCCCCCTCCATCTGCCCCAGTGTCATGCTGTTCTCCCCCCCTCCATCTGCCCCAGTGTCATGCCGTTCTCCCCCCTTCATCTGCCCCAGTGTCATGCTGTTCTCCCCCCCTCCATCTGCCCCAGTGTCATGCTGTTCTCCCCCCCTCCATCTGCCCCAGTGTCATGCTGTTCTCCCCCCCTCCATCTGCCCCAGTGTCATACCGTTCTCCCCCTCCGTCTGCCCCAGTGTCATGCCGGTCTCCACCCTTCATCTGCCCCAGTGTCATGCTGTTCTCCCCCCCTCCATCTGTCCCAGTGTCATGCTGTTCTCCCCCCTTCATCTGCCCCAGTGTCATGCCGTTCTCCCCCTCCATCTGCCCCAGTGTCATGCCGTTCTCCCCCTCCATCTGCCCCAGTGTCATGCCGTTCTCCCCCCTTCATCAGTTGAAATCAGGACATGCCGACCGGGACCATTTTGTTAGGTCCCGGCAGCGCCGCAGGGCCCCGCTAAGTGTGGAGCCCCGGGCGGTTGCCCGGCTCGCCCAGCCCTGGATCTGCCCCTGGATATTATCACTAGAAAAACAACGAATTATCATTTCTCATTTGATTGCTGGACATTTTTACATGATGGAGAATGATCATTCATATAAGCAATTGTCCGAGCAGCTATCACCCCATGTATATAGGCTTATTAAGGAAACTACTCTCCATATTCAGCATTGCAGTAACATTATTACGTCAATTGTTGTTCCTCGGTTTACTGCAGCTTTACCATACATAACGTGCAGGCACATAGTAAAACAATGCAGCAAATCGCTTTAAAACAGACTCTTGAGAGGTTTGCACTGCAGTTTACAGTGAAGGGGTGAGAAGAGGCCTTACCCTCTCCTCTTTCAGTACAAGGCTACCATTGTGCGCTTCTGTCCCTCCCCTCCCTTTCTTCCAGTCCCAGATTCCCCCCACAACCTCCTCACCACAATTTGTAGTAGTAGAAAAATGCAGCAAGAAAGCTAGCAATGCCTTCTGGATTTGAAATTAATTCTGTGGAATGTACGCTGCTACAATTTCACTTTTTGGATTTTTTTTTAGTTTTATGGATTGTCTGTCACATTAATCCAACCATTGTTCTGGCGTCTGTTAGAAAATTTCCACTCAGAATACATTTATATATGAATGCGTTTTGCGTGACATTAGGGTTAAACTAGGTATGTTATTTTGTCATTGTCACCCCCCTAATCCCCGCACTATGTTTTTTGACTAGTGTCCTACTAAGAGACCATATTTATTTCATGATATTTACTTACAAGTTCCTATTAGCATCATAAAGGGACCACCGCACTCTCAAGTTCGCTCTACATGTTTACATTAGAGGTTGGACCCCTTATTGATCAAACTTCTATAGCTCATTCTCAAGATAAACATCATCATCATCATCATCATCTTCCACAGCACCTCACAAATGAGAGAGTAGGTATACAGCCAAAATCAGACATAACAGAGGAACAAATTGCATAGTACGAGTAACACTAGGTTCACACTAGCAGTGGGGTTTCCGTTCTTTGGGTCTGCTTGGGGACCTGTAAAACAGAAATCCAGTCTGCTTAAAAAGTGGTTACTCACGGACACCTGTGGACCCCAAAGACTATAATGGGGACCACCAGGTTTCTGCTCAACAGACTTCTCT
Source organism: Leptodactylus fuscus (assembly GCF_031893055.1). Taxonomy (NCBI): domain Eukaryota; kingdom Metazoa; phylum Chordata; class Amphibia; order Anura; family Leptodactylidae; genus Leptodactylus; species Leptodactylus fuscus. Next base: position 126,015,164 of record NC_134270.1, on the reverse strand, counting down.
TTGCATTTTTCATGCAAATTTATGAACAGAATTCCCAAATGGATTGCAAGCACTGGTGTGAATCCAGTCTAAGGCTAGGTTCACATCTGCATTGGAGTCTCCACAGGTTCCATCTAAAATCAGCAGACACTGGTGGACCCCATTATAATCTATGGGGTCCACGGGGGCCATGGGTAACCACATCTTTAGTGAATGGGCTCTCTGTCTTTCAGGTCCCCATGCGATGGAGAGCCGAATGTTAATGTGAACCTGGCATAAGGGCCCTACTTGTAAGAGCTTATGCTAGGTTCACACCTGCGTTCAGCACTCCGTTCTGAGCTTTCCGTCTTCTACATGCAAGAAGACGGAAAGCACAGACTGGGTCCGGCCGTGAGCGCCGGTGAGCGTTTTATGCTCTCTGGCGCGAAACCGTTTTTTTTAATCCGGACACAGAGTACTGCATGTCCGACTCTGTGTCCGGATTAAAAAACCCGGTTTTGCGGCGGAGAGTGTAAAACGCTCACCGCCGCACACGGCCGGACAGCTTTCTCACCCATTCAAATGAATGGGTGAGAAAGACTCCTGCAGGTTTCCGTCTCCTGCTCTGTTTTATGCAGGAAACAGAAACCTGCAGAACAGAGTGCCGGGCGCAGATGTGAACGAGCCCTTATAGTCTATGAGGAACATGATTGTTAGGCCGGGTTCACATCTGTATTTTTTAAATCCATTCTTTAGTTCCATCATTGGACAGGAGAATGGACTAAATATTAAGATGGGTCCAATGATGGATAACAATGAATCTGAGGAACCCCATTGAGTACAATGAGGTCCATTGGGTTACCGTAGTTTATTCCATAATTTTGACAGAAGAAAAAGTTGTATTTGCAGGTCTTTTATGTCAGCACTTTCAGATGAACTTTGTGCCGTAGGCTTCAAATGGAGCCTATGCATTAAGAGCTTAAAATAGCATATGCCCCATCTTCAAGTTAAAGAAGCAGATTTCGTATAGGTCTAATCTTCTTGTACCTGTGTCCCACAGGAGTCAAAACTTAACCTGAAATCTGAACCTGGAATCATCTCTGCTTATTTGTAGTGACAGTTTAGGTCATTGCTGGAAACTGACCATATGCAGAACAATCTCTTATGTTTTTCATTGCTCCTGCCCATTTCTCTCCCCTTTCCATTGTTGTTAACCTGGGCTGTAACAAGTGACTATAGGTATAGGAAAAAAATGGCATTGTCCCTCGCACCACCATGACTACTGACGATAAGTTTAACAGAAATGTATAGCTATTTTAGTCTCCACACTTTACACTGTTCCTCTTTCTCCATTAGGGTATTTTCACACGGCAGAAAATGAAAATGAATTTTTTTTTGTTGGCAAGCATTCCATTTTTTTTTAATGTAGATTGTGAGCCCCACATAGAGCTCACAATGTACATTTTTCCCTATCAGTATGTCTTTGGAATATGGGATGGAAATCCATGCAAACACGGGGAGAACATACAAACTCCTTGCAGATGTTTTTTTGCCCTTGGCGGGATTTGAACACCAGGACTCCAGTGCTGCAAGGCTGCAGTGCTAACCACTGAGCCACCGTGTGGCCCCCTAGCATTCCATTTTCTGTCTCCAACACCCTCTCTTACCCAGTAGCATGTATCTTTTCTTTAACCTTACCTTTCTCTGTCTTCTAGCCTCACTTAACAGAAGCTACAATACAGAGTTGGATGCGTCATATACCAGATACCACTGGAACCTGAGCTTATTATCGGATAATGATGTCCGCCTGGTTCTGATGTGGTGGTTGTATTGGGAAGAATAGCTTGTGAGAATGAGAACTCACAGAATATTGTGAACGCAGCTTCTAACACAAATGTAAAGAGATAGTTGAAAAATAACTAGACTTGAAATATCTTCTGTCTGAGTGTAGAGATAAAAGTTCTGGACTGGAATGGAAAAAGGATTTATGAAGTAATCCCCTCATCTCCTGTATAGTTCACTTTTCCATTAGACAGGAAAAGTTAGATTTGCAATGAAATTGGCAAAAATTAAAGTACAAAGCTGCGGGAAGAATACTTGTTGTGGCTTTAGTACTACCATCTAAGACTGAGGCCCCATATTGCATGTACGCAACTTTTTTTTTTTTTCTTACAGATTTGGCAGCTTTTTTTTTTTTTTTTGAGAGTAGACTGAGCAGAAGGTAGAAGTATAAGAACTTCCTATATATTTCCCACTCCTTCTGTAGCCATTCTCGGCTTTGGCTCAAAAAACTGCAACAAAATCTGCAACAAAAAAATCTGCATTTCCACAATGTGGGGCATCAACCTAAATGAGTTTTCAAGGGAAATAAAGTTGAAAAATTAATAAAGTTAAAATTAAAAGTGAAGGAGATGTAGACAAAGTTTTTCAGTGGGTAAAGAGTTTTCTTCTAATGCCAAATTTGATATTTGGTGGACTAGTCATGGGAATTGGATGGCGGAAGATCAGAAGAAAGTAAGATGTGAAGACTAATACTGATCGTAGTAGTTGATGTATGATATGGTGAGGATACGCTTTACTGTTCGATCCTCAAGAACTCTTCTGAGCATATGTGTGAATACTCATTCTGAAATGGTGCCACCATGGTAGAAAGTAAAAGTTTTAGGCTACCAATGTTCTTTGCCAGTCTGTTTCCAGTTTCCCGCATCAAGCAGTGCCTAGGTCATAGGTTATCAAGAGTCCAATTTAATTCCTACTCATTTTTCAGTCATTAAATACGTAGACTGTCTGATGTGTAATTTTCATAGTACTTCAAAGGGAGTGTTGTATGGTTATGATTCATTGGTGTCTTCCTGACCAATGCTTCATCTGAGGCTAGTTTGTAATGAGTGTAACACTAGACTTAAAACTGTTGTGGAATTAGTCATAGACTTACTATAGAGAATGCTGACCATACAGTAATGGACACTACATGATAATTTATGGTAAACATATCATCTAGACCAGGGGTAGGGAACCTTTGGCTCTCCAGCTGCTGTAAACTACAACTCCCATCATGCTCCATTCACTTCCATGGGAATTCCAAGAACAGCAGAGCAAGTATGCATGCTGGGAGTTGTAGTTTAGCAACAGCTGGAGAGCCGTACGTTCCCTACCCCTGATCTAGACCCTCGATGTGTATGGCTGGTATGGAGAATAGCTCTAGGAGGCACAGAAGTTGCAAGTGCATCCAGGTTCCTAGGCATAAGGCTACATATGAGAAGCCTTTTCCTGTATTAATGTCCCTCTGTAATAACATCTACCAAAAATCCAGCCATCTCTGGGGCTTGATGCCTTATGTCAAGATAAACAGATTGGCTAGGCATTCTAGGAACCTAGGTAGCAACTGTGTCATCTCTTATTGGCACCTTACTTACTTAGATTGTATTGATGTTTAGGAAAGTTATTTTTGTCTTCATAATTTCAATTTGTCTCTGCAGGGGGCAGTATTGTGGTTAGCATTGTTATATTGATAACAAAATTAATATCAGATCAACAGTTATAGCATGACCTTCTTAGCTTCTATTGGTCCAAACTGGATTATGTTGAGTCTAGTGGCAATAATCTGACAAAATAGTTCTGTCTGTGTGTCTGACCCCTAGTAATGGGAAAGTCTCTATTTATATCCTCTCTGAAACACAGTGGAGGACTGAGGATACACCCCATGCTGACCTATGACCCAGCTTTCCCTCTGTGGCTTAGAATACTCTCTGATTTTCAGGACATGTTGCAATAACCGTCACCAACGTATGGCTATACCGCAGACTCTCCACCCAGTACCTAGCTCCATGCTGCATAGGGCATTTCTACCCCCTGTTTATACTAGCTATGATATTGGCACTCCCAAAATTCAGTGAGGCCGAACGTCCATCCGTTGGACATCTGTTGCAAAAACAAAGACACCATTACACAATATTTCCTATCAAAACTACTTTGCTAGGAGCCACACGGTGGCTCAGTGGTTAGCACTGCAGCCTTGCAGCGCTGGAGTCCTGGTGTTCAAATCCTGCCAAGGGCATAAAACCATCTGCAAGGAGTTTGTATGTTCTCCCCGTGTCAGCCTGGATTTCCATCCCATATTCCAAAGACATACTGATAGGGAAAAATGTACATTGTGAGCTCTATATGGGGCTCACAATCTACATTAAAAAAAAAAACCAAAAAACTCCTTTGCTGGTAGTACACAGCACAATTTGGCATGGCAAATACTACATGGCATATATTTATCATAAAATATACACAGTTAAAACAGTATTAGTGTTATTTCCACCGCAGCAGGGTCAACAGTAATCTATAGTGACCTGTAAAAGGACATAACAATTCAGAGCACAACAGTGGGGTCCATATTTTTGAACAAAGGTGACAGACATCACACATCTTGCACAAGTTATTAGAAATGTCCATCACCGTCAGTCTTTATATAGTTCCACCAACCAATAGGATTTTACTATTGCAGCAACCGTTAGGAATATAATTTGATGGGAGCCATTACTTGTATGCATATACAGTAGGTCTTTGCTGTTAAAGGGATTGTCCAAGATTAGATAAATAAGAAACAGAAGAGAGCAGACATGTTTTCCTAATTCTGGACGACCGCTTTCAGAAGTAACCTATGTAACATTAAGCGACATTCCAGTTACATTGAACAGCTTAGGTTACATTCCGACCAGTTAACCAACCTTTCATAGATTTAGTGACACTTGTTTTTACTGCATAGCATTGCTTGAAAAACACGAGAAAGTGTCGTTTGTGGGATTTTATTGTCTTCTAGCTAGCAGAACAACTTACTATATCCACCAAGACAGCTGATAGGTGTTTCTAGTGCACTGTACAATAAAGGTCATGAGCAGCTATTTTCCCGCTTAAGGTAGGCAGGTGTACTCTTCTATTACGGCTTTAGAAATCCACATATTTTAGGTCAGACTGAAACTGACATTCTAATGTCAATACCAGACAGAGATGAGTGGCATTACATAGGAGCGGCTTATCTCTTCTGCAGAAGCATTCAATCGCAGATCACTTTTGCAATAACTTTGTTCTCCTTTGCCTACCATTTCCTGGCATATGGTGTGCCATCTCCGTATAGAAAGATCAGCAGCTTCAGTACATCCATACTCCATACATGAAACAACCCATGTCTGCATAGTACTGCTCGCTGAGGCTAGATCCATAAAGACAAACTGCTGTGCAAAATATATTGAAGAATATGAGCATCAGACTTGGACCATGCACTTATTATCAGGTGTTATAATGATAAGAACAGCGAAATATGTGGTTCTTTTTTTGCTGTAAAAATTACCAGAACCCTTTATAAGTCAATGGAGTCCACTAGGATTGGGATCTGTAGAATAACCCATTCGTCATAGCTGTCAGTGCACAGTTGTAAACAGAAGTCAAAATGCAAGTGTGAACGGAGGCAAATTCTATTTATAAAAACTTTTTAACCCCTTATTAATAAATGCATTAATGAAAAACATCTGCCGTACATTTACAACATATATCATCATTTACTTCAGTTATTTTATTTTGCTCACTTATATTGGCATCCTATTCCACAGTGCTTTTTAGAGATATCATAATTGGTAGAAGTGGGCGCCATAAGGCCGGGTTCACACAGGGTTTTTTTGGACTGGATTTTGAAACGGAGGCCACCTCAGAATCCGGTCCAAAAAATGGCTAGCCGCGACTGGATGCCGATGCAGTACATACAGTGCATCGGCATTCTGCTCCAGATTAGGTCTAAATGAAGCCGGGTTCACACGGGGGGTTTTTGGACCAGATTTTGACGTTGGAGGCCACCTCAGAATCTGGTCCAAAAAACGGCTAGCCGCGACTAGATGCTGCTGCAGTGCATACAGTGCATCGGCATCTAGTTGCTGCATTCCACTCCGGATTAGGTCCAAATGAATGGGCTTAGTCGGGAGGGAGGTGTCACACCGTGGACTCTGCGGCGGATTCCGCCTCAAGAAAAGGCATGGCACCCATTGAATTCCAGGGGAAGCGGTTTTTTGAGCCAGAATTTGTTGAGGATTTCAAATCCTGACCAAAAAACCCAGTGTGAACCCGGCTTAAAGGTTGCGTTGCTGTCAGTAGTCTCTAGCAAGTTTTCACTGCCAGGGAATAATGTATTGGAAAACATAGTTATTTCAATAAAAAATGTTTGTAGATTTCAGGCGTAACTTACATCAGAAAACTGGTGTAAATGATGATAAATCTGGCAGGACTGGTGGCTTCAGGAAAGGGGTGAGGGTAGCGTGATTTTTTTTACAATTTTTTTTACTCCGCTTTTCTGCGGTAGAGGAATTATAAATCTGCCCAATGTGTTCTATCTGCGTAAATTTAGTGATACATCACAATAAAAGCCACAATTCACACTCCACAAATATTCCTTTATTAATATAGGATTGAGTAAACAATTGCGATGAGAAGTCATATATGTCACATCTTTAATATAAAATTACTTTAGCAGCAGAAAATATGAGAATCCCCCTTGAAGACATTGTCTCTGGCTGTAAAGAGAAAGCAGGTATGTTCTGAAGTGTCTGCGCGAGGACTGTAGACTACAGCCAGGCCTGTCTTTTCATCCGTACTGCGTAGGCCTGATCTCAGAAGGCCGTTGCTAGGAGACCCCTCCACAGACATGCAGGAAATGTCTGCTCGGAGCAGCTGCATTAAGCCCCCCACTCCTACTAACATGCACTCAGTGCCTTGAGGGGCTTAATCTCCCCAAGAGGGTGTGGGAAGGTTAGGGATCCCAGTGGGAGACTGAAGTAGAGGTCAGACGTCCCCTTTTCATCTGTAATGTTTTGTAAAGGAACTATAGCGCTCTTTACAGCTTGTTATAATGGTGTCCCACCTAAATGATACTGCGGTCTAAGGCTGCGCATTATCTATCTATATAACAAGGCACCAGCATGCTATAAAATGCAAGATGGCTCCCTTTGCTATATTATATATTAATAGGATAGATAATGTAAAATAGGAGTATCCTGATGGTTGGTACCCACATCAGTCACTGAAATGAAACGCAGAGCTGCTTGCTCATGGGTAATGTGCTGAAGTATGGCTGACAGGACCCAAAAGGCCATGACACTGTCCTAGTGGAGGTCCTCAATATCAGAGCACTGGGGATCCTGATCCTGGCACCTCCGTTGACCAGCTGAATAAGGTGCCTGCAGCTGTCAGGGAAGCACTTAGGCCTCTTTTACATAACTGTATCGCCATGTCCATCCTTTCTGCATCTCAGTCTCATACAAGTGATAGGGACTGAACTGATAGTAGTATTCACAAAAGTTAGGCAATGTATGTTATACTATATACAGTCACGCACATAGAAGTGAGAGAGACCCATACCTATAATCAATAGGGGCTCCCCCATCTTGCTGCCATGTTTTTTCACCAAGTACAGAGAGCCGTTACAGCCATTACATGAACTCTGGGCCAGTTTCTTTGCTCAGAATGTTCATTTGTGGATAAGAGCCCTGCCCAGATCACTCAGTAGTAGAAGAGCAGATCAGCTTAAAGGGGGTCTGTCAGCAGGAAAATTGGTATCAAACTAATGACAATACCTTGTAGAGCTGCATCCACTCTTTCCAAAGATGTCTTTTTTATACTGCATTGCAGCTCCATTTTCATAAAAATCAGGGTTTTAGACTTATGGAAATTAGCTGAAAAGCACTTTAGGGTAATTTCTTCTCCTGCCAGGGCTTCGCTCTTCTCATGACCCCTACCAGTCGCACAGCTCCTCCCTGGTTATTTGAGTGGCATCTTCCACTTTGCAGTTAAGGGGTGACTATGTAGAATGGAGAGTGAGGCCCCTGGCAGGAAAAGAGACTCCCCTAAAGCCCTTTCCAGTTAATTTGCATAAGAATAAAATGCTAATTTGTATGAACATGGAATAAGAAAGGCATCTTTGGAACCAGTAGAAGCAGCTCTACAAGGTACTGTCGATTTGCCTGTTGACAGACTCCATTTAAGCTGAGTCTCTTCTCCACAAGGGCTCTGTAGCAGCCTTCACCGCATGTCCACTCTTGTATCCGGACATGTATGTGCAATATATATGTAAATGGAAATATTTCCACTAGTAACATAACACTAAGGAATTGCCATATTTGCAATTTTCATAATATAATCATTAGTGGCCAAAACAGCGGAGATTTTGGAATTACGTAAAACACAGTGTAATGCTATCTCTGTCCTTTATCTAGGATTTGCCCCTATCTTTCCTTCATAATGCACAATACTTCATATAGTACAATTTGTATGGCTGCAGATACAATGCTGGATGAATTGCCAATCTCATGCATTAGTTCTCTGGCATTGGCAATTGTAAATAGCAGATTTCTTGGCATTGATGTCATTTCTTCTTGAGTGCTGCCATTGTAAGCTTTGTAATGCCATATTATGCCATATAAGAGCAAGTTGATTTCAGGGTGGCCTTTGTTGTTGTGGACCCAGGGCGTGGGCCCTGGCTATTTACTACTGTTGGGCAGTGCTGTGTATGGCACTATTGCTGGCACTCTTTCACCATACGTGCAATCGTCTGCCTGTAGAAGGAAGTTAATAAACCTCCCATCGAGTCAGGGAGTGGCCCAACCTTTTAAACTTGTAAACTGGTTTTACCATTATAAAGTGACAGGTTTAAATGCTGCAGACTCTCAATTATAAACATGAGCTCACACATGTCCTAATTTCCTGACGCTGCCCCCAGCTCCCTGACAACATTACAATAGGAGAAAGTACATTTTTGTTTAGATGTTGCTATCATTTTTCTATTTCAACACTATTGTGTAGTGAATTTGCATGCTTATTGACAGTGATGTAACTTGAAGCTCCTGGACCCTAATGCAAAAAGCTGTAAAGGGTCTCCTACCTTGTGCTTTTTACAATAGTGGTAAATTTTATGCTACAGAAGAACCTCTGGATCCACAGCCTGCTAATGACTGCTTCTAGTATATCCCCTACAACTATGCCCCTGGTAATGTCTGCCCCTACTATACCCCCTTCCCTAAATCATTATTCTCTATTATGTATATGCTAGAACACGTTAAGCTTATACACTGTCTACCACTAAGTATTTGGACACCTGTGGTAGAAAAACCACATTTCTTCATATTGAATAGTTGGTAGACCCCAGCAGATGTTCTTCCTTACGGATAGTATTGATTGACACAATACTCCTGGATGTCTGGTGAAACTCCTGGTGTATGTGAGCCATCGGTTGGGTGCGGTTGCTCTGGCCAGCACTCGTCGGTCTCTAGTATCTCCCAGTTTCGGGGGTCTGCCTACTCAGGCACGTTCTGACAATCACCGTTTGCCTTCCACTTCGTAATCACATAGGCCACTATCGATTTTGGGTAATTCAGTTCGCTTGCTATGTCCCTTTCTCGAAATCAGACAACTCTGCACTTCGTGGCATCTTGCATGCAACTAATGCCAATGCTGTTTCCTATTTAATGGCGGAAGGCGTGACGTACATCACAATCGCAGATATCTTCATTTGCATGGGTGTCCAAATACTTATTGGTAGACAGTGTAGTAGGGAATTGTACATATAGTTTGGGGCATCTGTTATCCTGCTCATCATTGTTCAGAGGTATAGTGGGTGCAAGACAGCAGGGGCATGTGACCTGGGAACAAAAAGTATTTAAAGAGGACCTTTCACCTTCTCTACCAATTCAAGTTCTTAGCATCTGTTAATAGATAGATCGCAGTTGGAGTTTTCTTTCTAGCCCCCACCATTTACATGCAACAAACACAGTCAGTTTTGGTGCAGTGTCAGGCAGGGGGTGTGATTCAGAGCTCCAATCAGAGGCAGCCAGTGTCAGAGATCAGTCACACCCCATGTCTGCTCTTACCAGGCACCGCCCTCCTGACAGTACCGAGCCGGACCTCGTGTAATACCGCATGGGCAAGTTAGAGAGTCAAAGCAATAAATTGCTCACTCACTTTCTTTGGTTTTAATACGATCACAGCAACCAAACAGCATGTAGAAATGAACTGATGTTAGGACAGCAGCCAGATCTCTGTCTCCTGGACGTCAACACTCAAGATGAAAAGGGACCAACCAAATTCAATAGGAACTGGCGAAAGGATCAGCGCTTATCCAGAATGGTGAACTACAATTTTCCTTTATTAATAAGTCAAGCCAAACCATAAGTCATCAGTCTTGTCCTGAGCCTGTCCTGTCATAAAAAAAATCTTCCCCAATGTGTAGATGATATTTGCAAACATGTTATAGTTTACACTGTTACTCTATATAGAATGGGGTTAGCTTCCAATGAGTCTACTGTAACTAACCTACTGTAAACTCGCCCCGTGTGTGCAAAGACCCCATCTTTGGCTGCCATGGAAACTCAACAGATATAAACACTGTGCTTTACAGTACCAGCAAAGTGAATGAGATTTTGTTTAATCTCAATCACACATTGCAAAAAAAAAAGCTGTGGAAGGCGGCCTTTAGAGATGAGCGAGTACTATTCGAAACGGCCGTTTCGAATAGCACGCACCCATAGGAATGAATGGAAGCGGCCGGCATGCAGACTTTGGCTGCGTCCATTCATTCCTATGGGTGCGTGCTATTCGAAACAGGAGTTTCGAATAGTACTTGCTCATCTCTAGCAGTGTTTTGAAAAACACATCTGTTCTTGAAAAATGCAGCAGGTTACTTTGAGCTGCAGAATTGCAAACGTTTTCCCTATATATTTAATACGGGAAGAAATGAACACGTCACAAATAACTTTCTCTTTGGGTTAAACTTTTAGCAACTAATGTATAATGTTTGTGACATTTTTGACAATGTGCCAGACATCTATGTTCGGACAATATGGGCTGAGTGTGATTTTATTACATTATGATGTAGGTTTTATTTGTACATCTCAAACGTGTGAAAATTGTCCTGGCTATCGGGGGTTCGACATGTCCAAAACCAACTGACAGTGAAAGGGTTAAATGTCATATAGCTTATTCAGTGTATACAATATTATGCAGTGAACTTGGTCACTCGGCGCATGATGAAATCTGGATAGTGAGAGAGTTGTAGAATAGGGTGACGTAAGGTAAAGGAATCTTGTTTTGCACCCTACAAATGTTTGTTCACTCAGGAGTAGAAAAAGCAGTTTGGTTAAAAATTGAAAGAGCCTTAGGCAAATGAAGTAAGAGGTGTGACACATACACACTGTGGTGCCTAGTGCCACACAAGCCAGTGACCCGTGCACCACAAATAGTTTCTAGTGCTCCCTGTGTTCCTACTGGACAGTGTACAAAGTGTAGTATAAATGTTTCAGTAAAGCAGACAGCAATACCTTTATGGCATGTACCTCCGAATGTGAGGGGGCTGTCAAGATTTAGCAAATATTCTACTAGGGAGTCTTCATTCATAGAAGGGGAGGTCCCTGTCTAGGATCCTCATCTTCTAGCCTTAGTCGCAAGCTGCTGCAGATAGCGCCTATGTGTTTGGAGGACCCAATATTTTACATTGACAGGCCATTGACTTCACTGGGAACCATGTAATGCTCAATGTGTAATGCTCACTGTCCTCTATGGTGGCGCTGCAGAGAAGGTTTAAACTTCCCCTATTTCCCTTACACAATATAACTCATCACTGGAGGTTACAACATCAAGACAACCTGAGTAATAAAGGTGTGTGACTGGCCTGGGACCTCATAGGTCATATATAGTGAAAACAATTATGGATCTGTGTGTATGGGACCTTACTTCCCTTGTGGTTGTACTGCTGCCAGGAAAGTGAAGACTTGCTTCCTGGATTCCCTACAGATTACAGCTGACCGCTTGGGTCACAAGTCACCATATGATCTGCTTATTGTTTGTCTAAAGTATTGTACCCATTTAACGTTTTTAAGAACCTAAAAGACCTCAAATTCTGTATGCTAAAAAGATAGTGACTGTCTATTACAAGTTTGTTTTTGACTTTCTTGCTGCCTTTCGCCATGGATCACTTGTGTGTTTGTTATACCTGATTTCTTGCTTTCAGTCCATCTGGCTCATGTTTGTGGTTCATCCAGTTCAGGATAAATCTGTGAGATCATTTCTATAAACTTATTTCTGGCACAGACAGCATCCATGCAGGTTAGCAGCGAAGAGGGTCCGAAATCCCTAGAGAAACATTATGCTGGTGACTTGGCAGTAATACAGGAAGCCAGAGGGAAGTTGTTGGGGACACAGTCAAACAGATGTCATATAGGTCACTAAAGATATTTCCGGGAGAAAGCCACAGAGTTTCCTGACAGTGTGCTGGACACGAGCTGATACATGGAAGAAGAGGCCAGATTTGATTAACCCCTCCGGAAACCACAGTCTGAGAAGTGGTGTATAAATGTGCAATCCCAATATGTGTAAAATGGAAAGCAAATAAAAGAATGTAACTATTTGGAATAATCTGGAAATCTCATCTAACTATATTTTATTTACAATACAACATAGAAGGTAAATGTTGGACCTTTTTCCATTTCATTTGAGACAATGAAATCATTTAGAAATTAATAGCAGCCATACATCTCAAAAAAGTAGGGTCAGGGCCATGTCTACCATTGTGTAGCATCTCCTCTTCTCTTTACAACAGCCTATAAACATCTGGGAAGTGAGGAGACCAATTACTAGAGATTTGGGTGAGCAATGTGGTCCCATTCTTGTCTGGGGTAGGATTCTCGCTACTCGACCGTCTTAGGCCTTCTTTGTCAGATATTTCTTTTCATAATGTGCTGGATGTTTTCTATTGGTGAAATGTCTGGACTGCAGATGACCGGTTCAGCATCCAGACTCTTCTACTGCAAAGCCATGATGTTGTGATGGATGAAACGTTTGGTTTAATTTGCCGAAATATGCAAGGCGTTCCGCTGAAAGAGAAATTGAATGGATGGGAGCTGCCTAATACAACCCTATACCATCAGTAATGCAGGCTTTTAAACATTGCATTTGATAACAGGCTGGATGGTCTCTGTCGTCTTGAGTCCGCAAGATACGGTGTCCATGGTTTCCATAGGTATATGGGGGTGTTTCTGGATTGTATTGTTATATGGTTTCTTCTTTGTATGATACAGGTTTAACTTGCATTTGTGGATTGCATTGTGAACAGTGTTCATAGACAATGATTTGTAGAAGTATTTCTGAGCCCGTGCAGTGATATGTATGAAGGATTCATGCTTGATTTTAATGCAGTGCACCAGAGGACCCATAGATCTGAAGCATCCAGTACAGTAATTTTGAAAATAACTTACATGATAATACTTAAAGGGGTTGCCTGGTGACAACAAGTTTACAAGTAACTAATATTCTGTGGTAACTGGAAATTGGGGTTGGTCTGACTATTGGGACCCCAAACTATCATAAGCACTCTGCACTGGGGTGTTTTGCACTCCAGTTCGAATAGGGCAGGTGGTCAGAAATGCACACTGCTGGTTCCTTGATTTCAGTGGGACCACTAAAGATAGCTAAGTGTTGTACTTCTCCAATGTTCCCGTTGAAATAAATAGAGTGATGCACACTTTGCAAATGGAGTGATTTGCATCCAGCAACTCCATTGAAATTGGAATGCAAAATATAAAAGTTCTCATGATCAGCAGGGTCACAGGGGTTAGATATGGGGTACCTTGTTGTGACTCGACAACCCCTTTAACATAACTCGCAACCACCCCAGTCCCAGATTCCAGGTCCTATCCCGTTGTCTCGGTTGGTGAGAGGTATGTCCTGAGGACACAAGATGTAGATGAGTTCAATACAATGGTGCTTCACCATTTGGCCCCTGTTTCTGATCTCCAAGTCTTGGAGTCAGGTTACCACGCTGCACATAGCATGTCACACATTCTGTCCCTTTTCAGGCCTTTAAAAGTTGGGAGGTATACTTTAAATTTTACTGATCCAAAGTTACAGATTTGTTACCACTGTGCCAGTCGGTCATTGTTAGTATATCTACCTGTATACTTTGTGTATTGTATGTAACCCCCAAATGTAAAGCACCATGGAATTAATGGTGCTATATAAATAAACAATAATATTATTATTATGATAGCCAAGAACTACATTCACTATTTTACAGGCTTCAGAGCACAAATCCCACAGCATGCTTTGCTGGTTTAAGATGTACACAAAGCTTTCTTTGGTAATTTGCATTCTGGGAAGTGTATGTTTACACCAGGCACTGAACCGTAATCTGATGTAAGACATCCCATTTTTCCCACTGAACTTTAGAAGCTCAGCTAAACTGTTAGGGTTTTGTCATTTGACTGTCTCCAGTTGCAAACATGCAGAACTGTATAGAATAGTATACAACTCTGGACTATAATATGTGATGTAACTCAGGATCACTTCGAGGAATGTAATGCAATGTATTTACAAAGCGACTCATAGGAACTTATTATATGCATGTACAACACAACTTTAATTACTGATGTCCTGGACTGTGAACGACTTATAAACTTTGTGATATAACCACGGTAAACTTTTGGATCCACAAAGATTTTATAGTATCACCTTGCATATGAGGATTAAAGCATTTTTGCTTAACCGTCTCTGGGTTGTTGACTTCAGTGCTGGTCTCGGCTTAGAGAGCCCCAAAATATAATCATAAAAATAGTAAGATTTTGGAATTGACCTTCAGGACCTTAAAATTTTATCATATATGACCACTAATTTTGTAAGTACTGCTTATTGGTTTCAGTTATGTGTGATTTATATGGACTTCTATAGAACTACAAATGTGGGGTAGTGTGGTTACTGTCAACTTTTGTCGCATTATAGCCCTATTACATAGTAAAACATTTTACTAAAGTTTCTTTAGGGTGCATGCACACTGAGTAACGCCGGGCGTGTATGAGAGCCGTACACGCCGGCATTACAGCAGACTGCCGAACACTTCCCATTCACTTCAATGGGAGCGCTCGTAACAGCGGCGTTTACGAGCGCTCCCATTGAAGTGAATGGGAAGTGTTTGGCAGCCCTGCTGTAACGCCGGCGTGTACGGCTCTCATACACGCCCGGCGTTACGTAGTGTGCATGCACCCTTATGGTTCAGGTCTAAAGTGGCGGTCACACTACCGCCACTGTCCACATCGGGGTTTCTGTCGAAAATCCCGAGAAAACTGGACAGGGGTGATGGCTTGCCTGGCAGTCAGTAAAGGTGACCGCTGGTGACCCTATGCAACCTTCTGCCTGGAAAATGTTTTTTTGCGCACGGACACAAAGTCCTACATGCAGGGACTTTGTGTCCGTGCAAACCGGTTTCCAGGCGGAGAGGCTGTATATGGACACCAGTGGTCACCTTTAAAAACCCATTCAAATGAATGGATTTTAAAGCTGACTGCCAGCAAACCATCCCCTGTCCAGTTTCCCCCGGGGTTTATGATGAAAACCCCGGGGCAAACAGTGGCGGTAGTGTGAACCCAGCCTAAGAAGAAATGTTACATTTAGATTATCTGACAACTGACCGAAAGTAAAACAGTATGCATGAAAAAGAATATTTAAGAATGCAGAGTATTTTACATACAAAAAATTTACAGCCATCTTGACTACCAGTCATGTATTGAACAGTAGGAGAAGGGTTTACAACTTTGTATATGATCTTTATTACACGTCCTATAAACCTAGTATTTGTTGTGAAAGGATTGAGCAGACAAAATCAGCCTCATGAAAAGTGCAATAAGTAAAGAATTTATATTGAGCGCAGTAACATGTTCATCCACCAGGGGTAAACTGCGGTGCGATATTTCTTCCATTTTTGGGACTTTATCTTCCATCAGAAAAGTAAACAAACATTACGGATGAAAGTATCCAGAATGTTTTTTACACTGGAGTGAATGCAGACGGAGGATGTTCTGTTGGCATCTGCTGTAAAAGTCCATTGCTCTTATCCTATAAAAGACGAGAGTGACGAACTTTACAATCAGAAATGTGAACGTAACCTTACATATACATATAAAAACTGTGTAGTCCCCCAAGATGTTGGGGGTCATTTATCATTTGCGCAATTTTTTTTGTGTTCATCATTTATAAACCTCAGTATTCCATGCACCTAATTTACTAAAAAGGCACAATGGCATCTGATGGAAATTGTCATTTCAATACTATTTGATATATTTTTGTTTTTTATTCTTATTTACACTTCCCCTTTTTTGTGCCTTTTTTTTACCCTTAAAGAAAGGGTAGAAACTGCAGATTTCAGGTCGCTATGACTCAATGGAAATGAGTGGGATGGTGAGTTATGGAACATAACTCACAAAATTGCATTATCACGGATTGAAAATAGACAGTGCTTCTTATATACAAATTCTGAAATGACCATTTCCTAATGTAGTAATATTTTTTTATTCCATCTTATTTTACAGTCTGCACTGGGACGGACATGAAACTGCTTCAACCTTACAGCTATGAGAATCATTACCAGACCTTGCGGACTCTCTACCAGGATTGTCAGGTTATCCATGGCAATCTAGAGATCACCTACCTGAAGGACAATGAAGATGTCTCTTTTCTAAAGGTGAGTTTTGCTGGTCCTCCCCAGAGTACACCCAAATCACTGCAAATAGATTATTACCAGGGGCGTAGCTACCAGGGTAGCAGCGGTAGCATCTGACACAGGGCTCAGGACATTAGGGGCCCGGCAACAGCCACTACTACTGAGCTTTTTTTTTTCTTAATAGTCTGGAGTAACTCCAGCTGGTAACGGGCCCTATTTACTTACTGATCTTGGCAGGGGCTGTAATCGGTAAGTGACGCCGCAGGCCCCACAAACACTATTATTATACTTGTGGGTCTTTTCAGGCCCCCGAGTATAATGATCGAAGGCCCAAGAGAGGTAAGAGAACATAAAAAACAGTGTTACTTACCTCTCTGGGTTCCAGACAAGCTTCGGGTCTACTTCTGTAACATCCTTGACATCACATGACCGGGGCCTGCGTCCCAGGTTATGTGACATCCAGACATCATTGAAGATGGCCGACACCACCGAGGAGTGCAAAGGAGCCGGGGATAGGCAAGTAATAGTGTTTTTTATGTTGGTATCCCTCCTCAGTCTCCGATTATTGTACGCTGGGGTCTGAAATGTCCCCAGAGTATAATAATTGTTCATGGTTGTTCACAATGGAGCATAATACTGTGTGCAGGGGCCACAATAGTATGTGCAGGGGCCACTATGGGGCATAATAGAGCGCACAGGAATGCGGGGGGTGTAGGGGCATCAGTCGGGGTCTTCTGTCGTCAGTCAGTCAAAAGTTCGCCATGAGGCCCCGCCATTCCTAGTTACAGTAGAACAAAATACCAAAAAACACCGGCAACTCTTCCAAAGTCGAATATAAAATATAACTTTTAAAAAGGGAAAGGGCCTTGAAAAAGGGACTCATTGTTCCGAAACGCGTTGGAGTTTTTTTTAGTTTTTTTTTTGTTTAATTTAGTTTGTTTATTTGTTTAATGGATTTATATTAAAAGTTATATTTTATATTCGACTTCGGAAGAGTTGCCAGTGTTTTTTGGTATTTTGTTCTACTGTTTGGAAGACATTCGTTTGTCCTGAATGTGCCGTGCACCCTGAAGAGTCTACAACTGCGAAGAGTGTCTAAATAGGGGTGAGCTCTGAATTTTATCTTTTTTTTTAATTTTGTATACCATTCCTAGTTACGCCACTGATTATTACCACTATAAAGTAAAAAAAAAACAACTTAGGTCACGCTAAGTGACTGTTACATATAATATTTGTAGCCGGTTTGATTGTATGTTAAAGGGGTTATTTGCTTTAAAAAAAATTGTAGCCTATCCATAACATAAGACATAGATTTCCGTTCTAACTCGAGCCATAAAATTGGTATGAGTTATAACAAATCTGTTGGACCATGGAGCACGTTTGATGCACGAAAAGGCCTTATGCCAAACATGTGCCTCAATATCATCCCTCTATGCCAAAAAACTAGAACATAGTGGAAATGTCTAGGACTTAACTCATGTTTGCAATTACAGGACATTAAGGAAGTGCAGGGCTATGTTTTAATAGCGCACAATCTGCTGAGTTATATTCCCTTGGAGAAACTGCGCATTATCCGTGGAACTCAACTCTATCAGGATCGGTATGCCCTAGCAGTGTTGTCCAATTCAGAAACTGCAGGAACAGCAGGTCTGCGAGAACTGCGAATGAGGAGCCTTACAGGTGAGCTGTGTTTGCAGGGGAAAT
The DNA here is from genome assembly GCF_031893055.1 of Leptodactylus fuscus. NCBI lineage: Eukaryota > Metazoa > Chordata > Amphibia > Anura > Leptodactylidae > Leptodactylus > Leptodactylus fuscus. Next base: position 125,996,995 of record NC_134270.1, on the reverse strand, counting down.
GCTGGCTTATGTAAGTTAGGTAATTCTATATCCAGTAACTGTGGGTTATACTTATAGATTTGTAAGAGGGTTGTTTGTGCTTGGATCTTAAGGGAGGCTATGTGAGAAGGCCAAGAGAAGAGGGAATGCTTAGTAAATAGAATAATTGAGCCTTCCTCCTGGGGCTGTAACCATAATCCTAACCTCATTTTAGTATCGACAGGCTTGTTCAAACTCATATTACTGTTTCTACGAGGGCACCATTAACCTTGTGTTTGCCCCCTCTTTCTTTTTTGCTATCATTGTGGTGCCCAGGGTCGAAACAAGATATTTTGCTGTACGGAACACATTAGAAAAATTCCTTTAGGTACAGACCAGTCCCATCAATAAGTAGAGACTACAAAATGCATACATACCTTAAAACCAGATCTCATAATACAGGCCCCTGCACACAGACTACAGACTCCATATTCAACACAGATCCTAGAATAACTACATACCCCCAAAATAACTTAAACCCCAGATCAGACCTTCTAAATCAATCCAGAAATAAAAAAAGTATCCCAGAATAAATACAGACCCCAGATTAGACCCCCAAATAAACAAATTACTACAAACTCCAGCCCAGTCCCTAAAGTACAGACTACAGACTTCTTAATCAAATATGGACTCCAAATGAATACCTTACATTAGACCCCTGCATTCTCCTACTATCCCCTCTTCATGCTGGCGTTGTCAGACCTCGTTGTACAGTGTGTCATGTCTTCTGGGATTGCTCTATTGTCTGTCCCTTTAGGGCGGAGGTGCAACTCCTTCCTGAAGCTCTCTTTGTCCAGGGGTCCCGTTGGATCCTATGACTTACTTAACTTACCTCACAGACGTCTGGGCAAGAAGATGTCTCGTCTGTTTCTCTACTTATGTACTCTTATTGCCCGCCACTGGAGAGATGTGCTCTCCCCCACGAGGTTTGAAGTGATTGCCGACATGAAGGACATTCACAGCCTTGAATTTCTGACTGCCACATTAAACCAATATGGTGGAGGCCTTCAACTCTGTTTGGTTACACTGGGACACCTACTGCACTTTGCATGGTTTCTGATCCCGTCCAAACCATCTACCCCTATTCCCCCCCCCCCCACACTCTCTCTTCTTTTTCCTTCTTCGTCTTGTCTTACATCTGTTTTTGTTCTTTTCCCATAGATTATTGTATTTTGCAATTAAGATATGCTTCCTATACTTATTGTGCCACAGGTTGTGCCTTTCCTTTATGTTATGTGCCTTATTGTTGAAAACTTTAATAAAAATTACAGTTTTAGGCTGGACTGCAGACACTTTTTCACAGAACAACTCGCTCGCTCATTCTTTGCAGCATGAGGACCTGCATAGATATGGTCATATGACCGTCTTTGGACAGGTTCTTCTACAGATTTTCAAATATGAATTTTCAGGCTGTACTCTCCAAATGGTACTGGAGCCAGGTTACATGTTCAGTGTGGGACTGACCACCATTCCATAAATTTAGATCCACAAGTACAAATAATAAAAAGCAGAAGCAGTAGAAATCCCCTTCATCAAGCTTAGGTTGGTGCTGTAATATTCCATTTAGATTTGTCTGTGAACCCTTGCTGGGGTGTGCTCACAATAGGCAATGGTACAATGTCCTGGTCGGAGGAGGATCAGCGGGGTTATACATGTAACCTTGTATAGATCTTACCCTGTTGGTGCCAAGTTTGGGAAGGAGCTCTACACAAGCCATCTTTTTGCTACTACACGCACAGAGAAAGGGCAGAAATTTATTTACCCGTGTTGGTCTGCTTCACCAGAGATGATGAAGAAATAAAACAACTTTTTGATTTGAAGTTCTCAACGTGTGAACTAACTTTGTAAGAAACTCTTCTTTGTGTCAGACGTAAAGAAGAAAAGAAAAAACTGATAATTGGTTATTGGCATACTAATCTTAGAATACAATATTTTACCAGCCAAGCTCTACTTTGTAACTTCTCTCCACAAGTATAGATCTGAATAGGCTGCAGAATTTTCATCTCAGGTTGTCCTTTAAACCATGAGGCCCTTGGACACAGGAGCTATTTCCACTGCTGTTAGCCTTTTTTTAACCTCACTGGCTCATCCCAGTAGTTGAAGGCCCTTTTTCTTCTAAACTGGGGAAATCATTTAAAAATAGCAATAAAAAATTTAATTGAAAATGAATAAAAAATCTACAGATTGTGAATACAGCTGTACAGCCAGGAGTTGGCATCAGTTTGACCTTAACTCATTCCTCTCTGAATCGCGCTAGTGCCATACGGTAACACTGTTTTACTGAAATGTAAGATTATAGTCAAATAGCTTGTGAATGAATCAGTACACGAAGAATGTATGTACTGAATTCCTGGCTTGATATCACAAGACACAAGGACTACATAACAAATAAAACAAAAACTTTCTAGGAAAAACCTTTTGCATATGTTACGTAGCCCAGAGTGTAATGCTTCATTTCTTTATGGTGACGCTGCACATTACAGTTTATTTTTATTGGTTTCCGGCATCATAAAGCCCTGAGACCTGGTTCACATCTGCGTTCAGTATTCTGTTTGGGAAATCTGCATGGGAAGCCCGAATGGAATACCGAGTGCATTGGCAAGCGGTGAGTTTATGAAAGCACACGGACCTCATAGACTATAATGGGGTCCGTGTGTTTTCCGTGCAGTGTACACATGTTCCATGAATTTCATGAACTACTTTCCTGTCTGCATGACTTGTGCAGACACCACGTGGAAAGCACACGGACCCCATTATAATCTATGGGGTCCGTGTGCTTTCATAAGCTCACTTCTTGTCAATGCGTTCAGTATTCCATTCGGGGGATCCCCAGGCAGACTTCCCAAACGGAATACCGAACGCAGATGTGAACCAGGCCTGAGATCAGCTTATCGTTTGGAAGACCTTGTAATACAAAGGGATTGTCGAAAGCAGGCAGCCCCTTTAAAATACACTACACTACAGGCATTTTTTGTCTATGAGGTCCACTCATTTTTAAAGTTTTCTTTTCCTATACTTATTTTTACAGAGATCTTAAGTGGCGGGGTGATCATTAAGAATAATACCCAACTTTGCTTTCATGAAAGCATCAAATGGCTAGATATCCTAAGCAAAACTAATACTTTCCAAAAAGATGTGGTTCTACAGAGCGGAAGTCGGCTATGTAAGTAACAAGGTTGTCATGTAGGTTTAAAAGTGTCAGATTTCTACTTATTTTCAGCGGACAATCAACATTATAACATTATAGTTTTCAGGGGACATTAGATGGGGCTCATGGTTATGGCAACTAGTACGATTACTATGTCTGTTTACTGGGGTTGGTTTTGAGAGAATCACTTTGTATATCAGGATTACTTATATCACTTGAGACGCTCCCCAGAAATATGCTGTGTGTTAAGTTTATGAACTATTGGATTTGTAGTTAACTTAAAGGGATTGTCCAGGATAAACGAAAAATTAACCCCTAAACTAAACCCCCTTTCCCCTCTGACTTCTAATTTACTTCAAATAAAAAAAAATCTATAATTACCCATATCCCTGGGGTGGTCATGTGACCACCCCAGGGACACTTTCTGATAATCTGATGATGTACTGCTTCATCACTTTCGAAACGGACTGTCACCATTATATCTTAGCTTAGCTAGGGGGATGGGGGAGGAGCTTCTAGTGGGTGGGATAGCTTAGCTAGAGAGGCTGGAGGAGGGTGGGAGGGGCTAGTAATGTGCGGGATAGCATAGCTAGGGAGACACAGGAAGCTACACAGCAGGAAGTTATACCAAATAAAAAATGCAGAGGATGCCAGCAGCAACCATAGACACCCAGAAATTACTCTAAACACTGCTAAAGGTATATGGGTGTACTTATTAACCCATTACTAGTACTAACAGACCTTTCCAAAGAAAAGATTTTCTACCTGGAAAACCCCTTTAAAGTGCAGATTGTATATTGACTGTGCTGTATGCAGATCCATTGTTGATAGTACAGACAATAGCACAGCACATCCAGTCTGATTCCTGCGGGGGTAATTCATCCATACTTCCTGAAATGGTAAAATTGAAAACTCCTTTACTGTTCTGTTTCGTGTCATAAATAAATGTGGAGTGACTCTCTGTTTTTTTTCTTCTTTTGTAAGGTCCTCAATGTTCAAACACCTGTGGATCCTTACCTTCAGGAACCGCTGGGTCATGCTGGGGAGAGGGTACTGAGAACTGTCAGATTTGTGAGTACCTACTATGATTTGTATCACTATGATAACACATATGTTTAAATAGAACCTTTTACTACCTTCAACAACTCCAACTCTTTGCATCATTCATTAGGCACCGCTCTCTGATTCTGGCACAGTCGGAATAGTTTCTCTATTCCCCCCGTTGTGCTGTTAATTCCATCACAGGTATGCTCTCTAAGGAGACAGCATATTGACTGCAGAAACTAACAACACAAAATGCTTAGGAACGGTGAGGGCTAGAGAAAAAAAAATCAACTGTGCTGGAATTAGTGGAGCTGCACCTCCTGAGTGATGCAAATAGTTGACGTTGCTGGAGTAGAAACACAAAACACAATGCAAAAAAGGCAACTAAAAAAGTAAATCCACTTGCAATAACCATAAATAATGTCAAAAGACAGGATCACTTATGAATAAAAAATGTAATTTTTATTATACCATGTAAGATAAAATGACAAAGATAATAGTAATACAATAAATATTGGAAGGACCAAATAGACCAATGGTACCATAAAAAGGGAGGCTACAATGTTGTAGTATATCAATAGTGCACTAAGCAAGGTCAATATATATAACATGTGCAAACCACAATGAAAAACTATATGCAACAGAGTGTTACATAGTAACATAACAATCAACAATAAAGGAAGGTGCACAACATGTGAATTGAATCAATACAACACAAACATGAAAAGTGTAAGAGACCAAGCATAGAGACCTATAGTAAAAGGAATATTTATTGAGCCTACCCAGTTTATGGAGCGCCCATTGGTACCATTGGTCTATTTGGTCCTTCCAGTATTTGTTGCTGGAGTAGGTTAAAGGTTCCGTTTATAAAAAAAAAAAAAAAAAAAAAAAAAAGAGGACCACATTCAATAAAAAATGATTTCAAGTTATTAACAGGTTTTTCACATTTGTATTTGGGGATCCCCTGCCATTCTTCCTTGCAGATCCTCTCCAGTTCCGTCAGGTTGGATGGTGAATGTTGGTGGACAGCCATTTTCAGGTCTCTCCAGAGATAAGATAAGATAAAATAATCCTTTAATAGTCCCACAGTAGGGAAATTAAAGATGCTCAATTGGGTCAGGGCTCTGGCTGGGCCAGTCAACAATGGTCACAGAGTTGTTCCGAATCCACTCCTTTGTTATTTTAGCTGTGTGTTTAGGGTCATTCTCTTGTTGGAAGGTGAACCTTTGGCCCAGTCTGAGGTCCAGAGCACTCCGGAAGAGGTTTTCTTCCATGATATCTCTGTACTTGGCCGCATTCATCTTTCCTTCAATTGCAACCAGTCGTCCTGTCCATGCAGCTGAAAAACACCCCCATAGCATGATGCTGCCACCACTATGTTTCACTGTTGGGATTGTATTGGGCAGGTGATGAGCAGTGCCTGTTTTTTTCCACACATACCGTTTAGAATTAACACCAAAAAGTTCAATCTTCGTCTCATCAAACCAGAGAATCTTATTTCTCACACTCTGGGGGTCCTGCATGTGTTTTTTTTGGCAAACTCTATGCGAGCTTCCATATATCTTGCACTGAGGATTGGCTTCCTTTGGGCCGCTCTGCCATAAAGTCCCAACTGGTGGAGGGCTGCAGTGATAGTTGACTTTGTGGAACTTTCTCCCATCTCCCTACTACATCTCTGGAGCTCAGCCACAGTGATGTTTGGGTTCTTTTTTATCTCTCTCACCAAGGCTCTTCTCCCAGGATTGCTCAGTTTGGTTGGACAGCCAGGTATAGGAAGAGCTCTGGTTGCCCCAAACTTCTTCCATTTAAGGATTATGGAGGCCACTGTGCTCTTAGGAACCTTGGGTGCTGCAGAAATTCTTTTATAACCTTGGCTAGATCTGTGTCTAATTTGCATATTTAAAAATACATCTGGTGCATCCATTGGACTATCTAGAGGTATGGTGGTGCTTTGCACAATGTCTCCTGTGATGCACTGTGGTTTGATGGTGACAGATTCCCTTTAAGGGGTACCACCATGTTGATTTTCTGTTGATTTTGAAGAGAATGGTTGTGTGTCCTGAAATGTGGGCTTAAACTATTGTATCATTGTAATATAAAACACTGCACAAGCCTTGGTTTTTGACCTGTACTTTATTCTTTATCCAGTGACCAGAATTATCTGTCAGAGCGGCTGCCAGAGATGTAAAGGGAAAGAATCCTCCGACTGCTGCCATGAGCAGTGTGCGGCCGGATGTACTGGGCCTAAGAACACTGACTGTCTGGTGAGAGCACATTGCACTTATGGCCGGTCCATATTCAACTTCTTTATTTGTATAGATTTTCCTTTTTATGCTAACATTTTACATGGTTTACAAAAAGTTCATTGGGAAAAGATGATGAAAAATGTAATTGACTATGTGATCTCTGCATTTAGTCATTATGGCTGACTGCTCTTACTTTATTTCCTATTCCCATAACTTTTGAATAAAGGGCCTGTAATAAGGGTGGTCTGATCATATGAGCAATGGGGGTAAGTTTTCAACTAGCAAGTGACCTAATTGTTGTATCTTTTCCCACAGGCGTGTCTTCATTTCAATAACAGTGGCATATGTGAGCTGCACTGTCCTCCTCTTACCATATATAACCCACTGACCTTCCAAACAGTACCCAACGTGAATGCCAGATACACTTTTGGAGCAACCTGTGTCATCAAATGCCCTTGTAAGATGGCTTCCTTAATCCCTGCTATTGGGAAAACTATATTGTAGTACCCGACTATGCAGAAATGTCTGTCAAATCTATTTAGACATATTGTTCATTTATTTCTGAGTTATTTTGGTCTCTTGTGGTATTTGGTGACCATAGTTGGTGAACATTTTACATCCCACAAAGTCTATCACTTGCATGCATTGAAAAAGTTATACAGAGTAACGTAATAAAGAAGAAATTTGTGGATACAGCATAACATATGATTTCATTTCTGTCTCTTAGACAGCTACCTAGCCACTGACGTTGGTTCTTGCACTCTTCTTTGCCCAAATGAAGCTCAAGAGGTGGTCGTAGGAGATGTGCAGAAGTGTGAAAAATGTGATAAATGCCCCAAAGGTAAATGACTTTGTTTTCATGCTGATGTAGAATACAAGACCAGGGCTCATCCTGATACATAATATGATGCTAGAGCTGGGAGAGGGATACGTAGAGCGTGCTACCGCTTAGATGGCATCGAAGGAAGAGGTGCAGTTTATGAACTAACAAAGAACTCTTCTTTCTAAAGCCAACTGGACTCTTTATTTAACCAGCTTACAATGATGCATGATAGGACCATATAAACATACAGTATATGGACATTACACATGCAGGCATAATGCACATGTTCAGCCGAACCAAGTGTGCATGTTACTGTGTGAATAAGGGCTTGGAGTGAACAGTTCTCCAACTGATCAGAATCATTCAAGGACTAAGGGTTCTCTAGAGATAAATAACATAGTATTGCTTTTGAGATAAAAAACAATGTTTCACAATAGCACCATATTGCGGAAAGCAAAGAGAGGTCATGCACCATTTTTGAATTTTTTTTTCTTCATTATGGTAATTGTGCTCATAAAGGACAGGGAACGTTCCCCCTGTGCTCAGAGTACAGCGTTGTTATTCATTCCAGCACCGTCTCTGTCATCCGCATCTCCTCTTGTTCACTCCTCTTCTTATATGAGATCACCACAAAATGGCAACGTAACATGCACAGTCGGCTGTTTCATTGGCCATTTTGCGGTGCTCTTGTGTAAGAAGAGGAGTGAAGAGGAGGTGACTCAGAAGACTGAGGCGGCGCTGGAATGGATAACAACGCTGTGCTCTAAACACAATGGGATTCTTTCTGAGCACAATTACCTTAATGAAAAAAAGAAGAAAAATTCAAAAACAGCGAAGTAGCACTGCAAAATAAAGGTAAGAGATGAATAGCCTTTCTAAAGGCTATTCTTATGTGGTTTTAGTTTAAAAACTTTAATGCAGCATTCCCACCGTCTAACATGTCATTCTACATGCCAAAAGTCACATAAGATCTTCAATAAGACTTGTCAGAAAAGTCATAATAGGAAGTTCCATTTAAAGGTGCTCAGTTTTATCTGACTTTGTTCTCTTTCAGTTTGCTATGGACTTGGTATGGACTTTTTGAAGACGGCCCAAAGTATTAATTCTACCAACATCCATCATTTTCGAGGATGCACTAAAATTGTTGGGAATCTGGTATTTCTTTCTGAATCCTTCCAGAGGTTTGTATAAGTTTTGAGTGTAATGCAGAACCTTAGATGAAGGAATCCAAACTATTGAAACGGTCAGGAGATAAGAGATATATGTCCTGTATGGTCCTGGGCTATTTTTAGAGAGACTGTAATGGAACAGATTCTCCTCTACATACTGGAGCAGTTTTATTAAAACAGCTTACAAGCAAAGCTGGCTTATACAGTGTAAACTGCCCCAGTATGTAGAGGAGAATCTGTTTCATTACAGTACACTGTACACTGTAAAAGCTTCAGTGTTGTAGATAGTCTAAGGCAGGGGTAGGCAACCTTCATCACTCCAGCTGTTGTAAAACTACGACTCCCATTCTTGCTCTGCTGTTCTTGGAACTCCCATGAAAGTGAATGGAGCAACTTGGAAGTTGTATCTGGAGTGCCAAAGGTTGCTGACCCCTGGTCTAAGGCCTTGGCTACATTTCTACGTATCCAGTGACATCCACGGTGGCCGAACAACCAACTCTGGGTCTTGAATATTTAGTGGTTGTATTTGGAATTGCGCAATTGTGACCATTATACAATGTTTACAGTAAATCTTTTAGGGTAGGTTCACAGTACTATTAGAAGATGACATGGACATGGAGTTTGCCTGTATAGTCGCTGTCTTGCTTTGGCTAGAATGGAGAATCGTGTGAAAGATTGTTAAACCTATCAGTGAATTGCCACTTGAATTAATGGATTATATTGATTTTACAGGGGTTCAATTAACACTACACAGCTGACTGTGGAGGACTTGGAAATCTTCAAGACCCTTGAGGAAATTACAGGTACCTAATTACATGGAGAGGCAAGGGATTTTTATTATTTCAGAATATTACAGACTGGAAAAGAATTAGATATGAGTAAATTCAGCAATATCTGTGTCTTAGTCCCCCAGATATACTTATTCATCTAGGTTTTATACACATGGCTATTTTATAACTTTAAGTTGTAAGGAGCCCCAATATGGCACTTGAACATGCATATGGAGCCAGAATATGCTGCTACAAAATCATGACATGCTCCACTGGATGCCATTTAAATGAGCTGTTCTACAAATACCCTTTACATTTGCTATTCATATGTTTGTCTGTCAATACCAAACATGTCCTACAGCTAAAACAGTTCATGGAAAGTTCTCAAGCAAAGTTTTTTATTTAATGGGTTGTCCAGGTAAATATGGAGACCCAGATTATTATTTTAATAGGCCCGGGGGTTAAAAAACTTAAAAAACTCATGCTAACCGGTCCCCAATGCGCCAATGCCTTGCCATGCAATCTGGTCCTGCATCTCCGCTGTTGTCTTTCAGCGGAAGTACCCGCCGCACATGAGAGAATCAGGGATATCACTGCCTGTGACATCCCCGGTTGCCTTCCTAAGGTCGCTGATTGGCGCCAGTGGTCACATGACTGCTGAGGCCAATCAGTGGAACCAAGATATCTTAGCCAGAAAGCAGCCAAGCTGCAGGAACGGTCCACACTGGGAGGACACTTGAGCACCTGAGACAGGTGAGTGTATATACATATATATATACACTCACCGGCCACTTTATTAGGTACACCTGTCCAACTGCTCGTTAACACTTAATTTCTAATCAGCCAATCACATGACGGCAACTCAGTGCATTTAGGCATGTAGACATGGTCAAGACAATCTCCTGCAGTTCAAACCAAGCATCAGTATGGGGAAGAAAGGTGATTTGAGTGCCTTTGAACGTGGCATGGTTTTTGGTGCCAGAAGGGCTGGTCTGAGTATTTCAGAAACTGCTGATCTACTGGGATTTTCACGCACAACCATCTCTAGGGTTTACAGAGAATGGTCCGAAAAAGAAAAAACATCCAATGAGCGGCAGTTCTGTGGGCGGAAATGCGTTGTTGATGCCAGAGGTCAGAGGAGAATGGCCAGACTGGTTCGAGCTGATAGAAAGGCAACAGTGACTCAAATAGCCACCCGTTACAACCAAGGTAGCCAGAAGAGCAGCTCTGAACGCACAGTACGTCGAACTTTGAGGCAGATGGGCTACAGCAGCAGAAGACCACACCGGGTGCCACTCCTTTCAGCTAAGAACAGGAAACTGAGGCTACAATTTGCACAAGCTCATCGAAATTGGACAATTGAAGATTGGAAAAACGTTGCCTGGTCTGATGAGTCTCGATTTATGCTGCGACATTCGGATGGTAGGGTCAGAATTTGGCGTCAACAACATGAAAGCATGGATCCATCCTGCCTTGTATCAACGGTTCAGGCTGGTGGTGGTGGTGTCATGGTGTGGGGAATATTTTCTTGGCACTCTTTGGGCCCCTTGGTACCAATTGAGCATCGTTGCAACGCCAAAGCCTACCTGAGTATTGTTGCTGACCATGTCCATCCCTTTATGACCACAATGTACCCAACATCTGATGGCTACTTTCAGCAGGATAATGCGCCATGTCATAAAGCTGGAATCATCTGACTGGTTTCTTGAACATGACAATGAGTTCACTGTACTCCAATGGCCTCCACAGTCACCAGATCTCAATCCAATAGAGCATCTTTGGGATGTGGTGGAACGGGAGATTCACATCATGGATGTGCAGCCGACAAATCTGCGGCAACTGTGTGATGCCATCATGTCAATATGGACCAAAATCTCTGAGGAATGCTTCCAGCACCTTGTTGAATCTATGCCACGAAGAATTGAGGCAGTTCTGAAGGCAAAAGGGGGTCCAACCCGTTACTAGCATGGTGTACCTAATAAAGTGGCCGGTGAGTGTATATATATATATATATATATATATATATATATATATATATATATATATATATATAATTTTAAAAATCATTTATCTGTCCAGATAGCCTCTGTAATAGCATCCATTTTAAAGCGGATTGGGTAGTGGAACCAGATTTGGTTCAAAATGATCATGTGTTACTCTCTAGTTTCTACAGAGATATTCATTTATTTCATATATTTGTGTTCCAGGATATATATACATTGACACATGGCCTGAAGAACTGAACAATCTCCAGGTGTTTGCGAACCTGCGTGTAATTCGGGGAAGGCTCTTATATAAGTAAGTACATTTCATTGAATTCTCCACAAATGTGTGCTTAATTGAGAGGATTCCAGTCTATGTTAGCACTATCACCCTTTATTACGCTTGGTTCACACCAGCGCTTGATTTCTGTTTTCAGGTTTCCGTCTTCTGTCTGTCAGACCGTATACGGCCGTGAACGCTGGTGAGCGTTTTATGCTCTCCGCGTCGAAACCGTTTTTTTTTAACCGGACACAAAGTCCTGCATGTCCGACTTTGTGTCTGCTTAAAAACAAACGGTTTCGCCACGGAGATCACAAAACGCTCACCGGCCCTCACGGCCGGACATTTTTCAAATCCATTCAAATGAATGGGTTTGAAAAATGACTGCAGGTTTCCGTCTCCTGCCCAGTTTCGGGCAGGAAACGGAAACCTGCATAACGGAGACCCGGGGCGCAGATGTGATCGAGCCCTTAGCTTGTATGAGGTTATTGGCTGCTCCTACTGTTTGAAGTGCTGTGAGAATAGTTGAGGAGAACCAGGTGGACCTGCTGTCCAACAGGGTGTCATATTAGGGAATTATACCAAATATTGGCACACTTCTTTCCTGATTCGGATTGTAGAGTGCTTAGCTAGCAGTGGGAGAGAACCCACATGTATATACCTATGATACTAGTAGTAATAGGACTGAAGAACTTGCTACCAGTTACAAGAAATGGCTTATAGATACATGGACTGTCAATTAGATGGTTTGACCACTTTATGTAGACGCTTCTCAATCATATTATTTATGGTATGGTTTTATGCCCACCTCCCTTAATACAGTGCCCCATTAAGGACTTCTTATGATGCAGTGCACTGTACAAAATGCTTCATATCACATCTTACATCCTGCTTATATTTTGCAGTGGGGTATATTCACTGATCATCCGTGATCTTTCAATTTCCTCTCTTGGACTTCGGTCCTTGAAAGAAGTCAGCAGTGGACTTGTTCTGATAGAGGGAAACTTTAACCTCTGCTTCTTGGATACTGTCCCATGGTCAAAAATGTGGAGGAATTCAAGACAGACTGTTCTGATGACTGGAAATAAACCACAAACTACATGTGGTAAGTCTTGATACAGCCAAGATGACCGCTATGCTGAATGACCCACGCCACCCCATGTTCTCAAAAATTGACGTAATATTTTCGTGTACTTTTCAGAGGAAGATGGACACATATGTTTTCATCTTTGTGCCAATGCGGAGTGTTGGGGCAGTGAACCATCTCAGTGTGTCCAATGTAATGGCCTGCTACGTGGGCTTGACTGTGTGGATTCTTGCAACGTTTATGAGGGGTGAGTATTATTGTTCAAGATTACACTAAAATTACATAATAGTTACCTTTACTATATATACTGCATGTCTTTTCAGGGAGCCAAGGGAAATGATCAACGGAAGCCGATGTATAGCCTGTCATCCAGAGTGCATGCCACAAAATGGATCCAGTACATGCTTTGGCCCAGTGGGTGCATCTTATTCCATATCTTACATATATTTCACTGTTAAGTGGCTGCTTTTTTAGACATTATAACCAAAGACCTTCCTTTTCTTTGCAGCAAGCAGATCAATGTGAGGAATGTGCACATTACAAGGATGGAGCCACTTGTGTAAACCAATGCCCAAGTGGGAAAAAAGTTGACTCTTATGTGCCTATTTGGAAATACGCAGATAAAGATGGTATCTGCCAACTGTGCCCTGTCAACTGCTCCCATTCGTAAGTGAAGCATTTCATGATCAATTAAAGGGATTTTCTGGGACTATGACATTGATGACCTATCCTTAAGAAGACTTCTTCTTCTTAGGCTTGTGACATCACATCCATTGTTCACATGGCCAAATGGTCAAATGAAAAGAGCTGAGCTACAATACCAAACATAGCCACTATATAATGTAAAGTATTGTGCTTGGTAGGCAATAAAGAGTCCAAAGCACTTGTCCAAATGCTGTGGCCCCTTCAATCAGCGGTTCAGAGTCTCTGATCTGATATTGTTGACCTGTCCTAAGGACAGGTGATTGATATCATAGGCTTGGAAAATCCATTGATTTACAGTGTTATATATTGCTGTGAAATATGTTGATCTAGTATATGTGGCATGTCATATTCATAAGCATCGTGAGAAGTATTTATTTGGGGGAAGGATATTGTGCATGGTTTCGCCATAAACATTAGACATTGTACCTGCAGTGGCCAGTACATGAATGGGTATACAAATTATACATGAACATGCTGGGTCCAATAGTGTGAGAACAACTCTTTATGGGCAGCTTTATGCAGGAGACCTCCCCTTGACAATGTCAGTATATCCTACCTGAGCATAAGGACAGAGGTTGTCATAGTAAGAAAACCCCTTTAGGTAGGGTTAGGGTCCATGGGCCTCTTAGTAACATGGCCTTCCTTTTGACATTCTTGTGAGTATTTCTACAAAGAAAATGACTTTCATGGGAATATAATTTTCCATGGTGGGAAATTTTGTCCTTTGCATCTATTAGAGGCCTAAGCAAACCCAGTAAGTCAGTGAGTGAATAGAAAACCTTAGAAACATTTATCTTATCAGCAGTTAAACTGGTTGAGAAACTACAGATAAAAAATGGCAGCTTGTCTATAGATGTATTTACATAAAGGGAACGTACGAGGTTGGGAAAAAAATGGCTGTTTTGTTTTCCCGAAACAGCGCCAATCTGTGAGCTGTGTCTGGTATTGCAGCTAAACCCCCTTCAGATGAATGGTATATTGAATCGGATGTCGCTCAGATACAGCCAATGTGTGGATATAAAATGACAACACTTGACTTTTAGAGGGAAAATGTCCTTTATTCCTAGACACAATACATCCCCCTTCCCAATAGTTTTGTTATTGGCTCACTTTTGAGACTAAATATCTATATTCACTCACAGGTGTGATAAACAAGATGAGAAGGGATGTCCCATCATTGTGAATAACAGGTAAGTGTCTGTGTAATGTATCATTTAAAGGGGCTTTCCCTTTAACCATATTTAAATTTGTAAATAATTAAAATGAGTAATTTTTACAAAAATTTGGCAGCATTTTAGTGGTTAAAGTCTGATAAGTGTATTGATAGGTTGCCAATGAATACAAACATGAATGCTGGAACTTATTTTGTTTTGGATTGTGTGGATTCCTTATTGTAGATAGGTTATCAGACATGGACACTACATGGATGAGAAGATAACCCGGCCACAATAAGGAAATCATGACTGGATTTCTGAAACGTGTCGGCCATGGAAAGTTCCTGCATTCATGGTCATATCCATTGGCAAAGATTTTCACCACTCAGATGATTGGAGAAAATCTTCAAAACTTTAGAATTTTTAATATTTAAAAAAATTGTTAACTTTTAATTGTTCACAATTCTAAATATGGTTATGTTCATGGGAATACCCTTTAACAGATTTTCATTGGGCTAATGTGTCCTAAAGCGTTATCCTGTATTGCTTTGCTCCACAGTCAGACCTATATGATAGTGGCAGTGGTGGGCAGCGTCTTACTCCTGGTGACAGTCGCAGTCCTTATTGTATTGTTCATCAGGCGGAGGAAACAACTGAAGAAAAAACATACCTTAAAGCGAATACTACAGGAACATGAGGTGCGAGGGTTAACTTGTTATGTGGTCTGGAGTAATGCAGATGTATGTTATACAAGGCTTCATACTTACTTATTACTCTTCATCTAGTTGGTGGAGCCTTTGACTCCGAGTGGAGCAATGCCTAACCAGGCTCAGATGAGGATCCTCAAGGAAACAGAGCTGAAGAAGATGAAGGTTTTGGGGTCTGGTGCATTTGGCACTGTGTATAAGGTAGGGCCATTGATTTTCATAAAGAACATTTCTTGCCCATTCTACGGACATGGGTCTGAATCTCAAATTATACATGTTTCAGGGCATATGGATACCAGATGGAGAGAATGTAAAAATCCAGGTGGCAATAAAGGTATTGCGTGAGAACACATCTCCAAAAGCAAACAAGGAAATCCTGGATGTGAGTACTACTAAATGGTATACATTGATGGCTGGCATTTGGAATTCTTTATTTATTATACCTTATTTCTAGTGCAACACTGAAGCAGAAAACCTTAATAGACACTATTGTGTCCACAAACTTTATATAAATCACTAGTACAAGCGAATTTAAGAAAATTTGTTACATATCTTGTCAGCAAAAATATATCTTTCTCTATTTAACAGGCTCCTTTTCTCCTCTCATTGGTTCCCGAGCTGATCCTTCACCCTCAGTTTACTGCTTAAATCCGTCTTGAGAGACAAGACGGACTATCAGCTCTCTGACAGAATACACTAACATTACACAGCCAATGCAAGTGAATGGGATAGTTCACATACAGTGTGTTCACTATTGCCATAGATTCCATATGAAAAAGCTGTGGATTAGCGCCAATAAATGACAACAAAAGAATTAAAGTTTAGCCTTGGATTTCTGCTGTGGATTCTTTGAAAAATCCAAGTTGGATTTGTCCATGTGTGTACAGTCTTATGTACCCGATACATCTTAGTAAACCATCAGGGCAGTGGAGAGATTTCTGCTTTTGATTTTCATCCACTGAATGTATACAAGTTCCTTTTCACTTAAGAAGGGGTGCATTCACATGGAGGAAAATGCTAGCAGAAAAAGGAACCCATTGAAGTCAATGGGAGGCTTTTTTTTTCAGTGCTGAAATTCCACACCAATTTCCTCACCATTTTCCTCCGTATGAATGCACCCATATAAAAAAGGGCACATATCACATATTTTAGTAAGAAACTGAAAATCAGGAAGTTAATAATAATATAAAAAATACAAATTCAGCTGTGCTATAGCTATACGTATGTACATAACCTACCAATATATAAACCGAACAACACTGCTTGTTGTAGGAAGCGTATGTGATGGCAGGAGTGCAAAGCCCTTACGTGTGCCGCCTGCTGGGGATCTGCCTGACAACCACAGTACAACTGGTTACTCAGCTCATGCCATATGGCTGTCTTCTGGAATATGTACGAGAAAATAAGGATCGTATTCACTCCAGAGATCTGCTCAACTGGTGTGTCCAAATTGCCAAGGTAGGCTATCAAAGATATTTCATTGCCTGCAAACTGTAAGTTGAAAATGTTTTTCCCATGCCATAGTCTTCATCTCAGATATAAAAATTATACAAATATGTTTGCAAATCTCAGGGGATGACATATCTAGAGGACATCCGCTTAGTGCACAGGGACCTGGCTGCTAGGAATGTGCTGGTGAGAAACCCTACTCATGTGAAAATCACTGATTTTGGACTTGCAAGATTGCTAGATGTGGATGAAACAGAGTATCATGCAGATGGTGGAAAGGTAAGAAGCTGTGAGATTAATATCTTCATGAAACATGTACTGACGAGTGGGCTTACACTTCAGTCACATGAGTATATACTTGTAGCTTATTAACTTATTAAGGAAGTGAGGCATCACAAATAACTTTATGGATACATGATTGTTACTGGCCATGCAGTTGTGCAGGTAAAATTGTGGTAACACCAATATAATTATGTGGACAGTGAACATTAAAACCCTGCCCACAGCATCCAAAACATGGGGCATACCCTTAATCTCAATGATGTAACAGCTCTTCTTAATGGATTCAGGTGAATGGGACTGAGCTTGGACACCAGAACTGATGCTGTTTCTAGTAGAAAGCAGCCAGCTTTTTGGCTCATCCAATCCCTTTAACCTTCAGTACAGTGGTCCTTCAAGTTACAATGGCCTCAGGATACTTTCAGGAGAATATTTTCAACATGCAATGTTCTTTTCTGGACCATTGTAACTTGAAACTAGACTCAACATACAATGGCTCGAGGTTCCAAAAAATCAGCAGGGTCCTTTCACTGGTAAAACTCCTATATTTGTGAAGTGCCAGGTGGGCTGACTAGTAGCCCTCTCTATAGTATAGTACAGTACTATATGTTAAATACTTCTCTGCCTGTACCAGAACAAGTTGCTGTTTTGACACCAGGTGAGAGTTGCCCTATGTTGTTTGATTTTGGAAAATTTTACAAAACCAATCACTAGTTTTCCATAGAATTATGGTCAAGTTCTAATGATTTCAAAGTAGTATGGTCGTCCTGGGACCAATTAATATTGTAATTTGAGGGACTAATGTATTCCATACACTAACTCTTGGCCTACTTTTGACTATATCCTCTTCATTAATCCAGTAATAGGCTCAAATATTTTTTGTAATAGGTTCCCATTAAGTGGATGGCTTTGGAATCCATTCTGCATCGGAAATTCACCCATCAGAGTGATGTATGGAGCTATGGTGAGTAGAGTTATCTTAAGAAATATTTAGAAGCATTATGTACAAGTTTACTAGTCCATCATCTGTTTATTGTACATTACAGGGGTTACCGTGTGGGAGCTGATGACCTTTGGAGCCAAGCCTTATGATGGGATCCCGGCTCGAGAGATTCCAGATCTACTGGAGAAAGGGGAACGACTCCCTCAACCTCCTGTGTGTACTATAGATGTATATATGATCATGGTGAAGTGTAAGTAATGTTCATCTCCATTTTATAATCTCTTCACTTTCAAAAACGGTATCTATATTACAATCCCATGTTGACATTCTGTGTTCTTTGCCACCAGGCTGGATGATAGACTCAGAGTGCCGACCCAAGTTTCGGGAGCTAGTCACTGAGTTTTCTCGCATGGCTCGAGATCCAAGTCGCTTTGTAGTCATTGAGGTATAATTCTAGAGTTAGAATGGCATATAGCAAGGTTACTTTGTATCATCCAAACCGCTCTAACTTATAGTGACTTGCAGGATGAAGAGCTCATGGCCCAATCCAGCCCTTTGACTACTCAGTTCTACAGCGATTTGTTACAAGATGCGGCCATAGAGGATTTGGTGGATGCTGAGGAGTATTTAGTTCCTCACCAGGGATTTTTTGGAAGTGATGAGACAGCAGTGGAACATCGTAGTCGAATATCATCTACGCAGGTACGAGACAACTTACTATCTTATTAGGTAACTCTTTGAAAGTATTCCAGTCCTTTCTTTGTTTGAGTTACACGACTAATTGTCTAAATTGTATAGAAGTGGCCAACTAAAGCTGGCCACGCACAATACAGTACACAAGTTGTTCAGTTTTAGTGATATGTATGCCAATGTTTAAGGCAACCCAATAGAGAACTGGCATATTGGATTACTTGAACCTTTTCAACCCCAAAAATAAGTTGACAGTGGTGTTGGGCAGCAGCTTATTCATGATGGCCATTGAACTAAACATGAGATAGCTGTCGGCCAGATGCTTATGTATGTAATGCATATGGTGGGTCAAAGCTGTATCTAGAGATTGTGGGCTGATGTGGGAAAAGCAGTAAACATCTTTCATTGGTAACAATAGGCAAACACACAATTTTCCTTTCAATACATATGGTTGTAAAGCATAAGAAAACTGTAAGTTTTATGGAAGTAGTAGTAAAGCTGGTTAAACTGCGGTTCTTCACTGGATGTTCTAAACTTTTCTCTCTAGAGTCAAACAGAGACACAGATAGACCAGCTCTTAATGGACGAAACTGGCCACGTCGAACCACTTTTATCTCAAACATTATCACATAAATCCGATGTCAGTGAGTCTGACGATCTAAGTGAAGGAGACTATGTGTTTGATCCACCACACCCCAAAGAAAACAGTCTTAAGCGCAGGTATTGTGAGGACCCCACAATGCTCGGAGGAAAGGACACAGTGGATGGAAGGGGATTGGAGACAGATGGCTGCATCTCACCAGTATCTCCTGCATACCCTCCAGGTACTAGAAGTAAAGTAGTCCACAACAACTTTTACAACTATTATGTGCTCTACAATCTATATGCACTGCTGAAACAGATTGCCAGGATTAGATAAGGTGTCTACTTTTCTGTAAATTCCACAACTTATGTCTGGCGTTCAAGTGCAACGCCACCACAGGCGAAATTAAGCATTAAACCACCTATTAAAATCATTGGGTTGTCTATGAGTAGAGAAGGAAAGTAAGGTCCTCTAAAGCACGAGACACTCTATGTAAACATGCTGAACTAAGAGAGAAAGATCCTGAACTGAGGACTCCTCTCTCACCTTAGATTTACCTAATTTAGTACTGTCTACAAAATGGGATTTCTAAATTGGACAACTCCACCAAGCCCAATTCTTTGCGCCCTTCATTAGACTCACTACAGTCAGGTGGGTGGTTCCTGTCGGTCTGTTCCATTCCAGGACCATGTACCTGAGCCTAGAATTGGTGAAGGTGATGAAAGGTCCTCTTTAGTCTCTGTTCAAGGGGTTTTCAAGAAAGCTCCCCAATAAAAGCACATATAATAAAATAAGAAAATAACTGTAATTCAACATTGATCTAGTGTGACTACAGTGGTTTCTACCAGTTTTCGTGTGACCACTGCAGTCAGTCACTGGTTTTAGTGATGCGTTCATATACGGCACAAGAGCTCCTTATCATTGCAGGTCCAGTAAACAAAAACTGGACCTCTCAATTGGTGGTGAATGTAAAAGGTTAGTTATAGCTGTTTTTCTATTTTGTCTCACTTCCTGAGGTCAGGGAACTTTTTAAAAAATCTTCAGCTGCCCTGGTGTCAGTTTTTTTTTTTCTTTTCTCATGCAGAATACGTGAACCAAAGAGAACCAAGTAAGAGTCGCTCGTCAGTGAGGACACCAAGAACATCAGTGTCCACTTTGGAGAGGCAGAAGGGACAGCTGTGCCGGAATGGCATGGTCAGGGAACCAAGGAGTCCAATAGCAATGGCTGCTGTGGAAAATCCAGACTATCTTCCCCCTCCAGGAATGCACTTGCCAAACTCTTTTCCTCAAGCCTTTGACAATCCATATTACTGGAATCATGAACTTAAAGCAGAAAATGAACTTAACCCTACACAAAATGGATTTACCACACCCACTGCAGAAAACCCGGAATACCTGGGACTAGATGAGGCGATGATAAGGCCTCGGGATGTGACTGCATAGATTAGTTGATATTACATAACCCAGATAAAGGGCAGCTGATTTTTAAAAGAGACGTCATATAAAACGGCATTCGATGCAGTACTCACTGTGGCCTACACAATCATCGATGCCGAACATGCATTGGACCAATCAGTTGCCAGCGTAATTTTGGACTGATAAGAATGTTCTAGCCATTCTTGGGTTCATAGACCCCCACTGATGGGATGCCTCTATAGCCTAACATCCTGTACATTACACTGTATCTAGCACCTAACCTGACAATGGCGCACATATTGAGAGGCGTGTTTAACCCAAAGCAACTAACTTTAAGAAATGAACTGTGAATGCACAAAAGACACTTGCAAGATGAATGTACTGAAATGAACTAAATCTGGTAGATGTTTAAGAAGTTTGGGAAATAACTTTTTAAATATTTACAATAATTATTTTTACTAAATCTTAATTTTGTATTTTCATTCAGGAGCACTGACGGATATAGACATCTGTAGTGAACAAATAGTTGTTAACATGGATCATCCTTGTAAGTAGATACAAGTTGCTGAGTGACCTGGGTTAGCAGTATTTCTGACAGTCTAGAGCTGCACCTACACTATGTTCATGGGCTAAACATGGACCCAATAATCCATAGGGTCATGCAGGATTACTTCTAGGAAAGAAGGTCCCAGCGAGGTCCCAGAAGGCAGAACACAGATTGATCAGGGGTCTGTGGTGCAGATCTGTAGCAGCTCCAAGTGAAGCAGCAGGGCTTGAGTGTTTAGGATTATGTAACGTCTAAGACTGTATCTAAGGTGTACATAGATGACCAATAGGGCTTGTTCACTCAGAGCTACGGAAGGAAATAAAGAAGTCATATAAGCTTGTGTGATTGTCCTTGGGAAGGAGCTGGCCATATAATCACTGTTACTAGTGATCTGTATATAAGAAAATACAAGGGAGACATGCGTTGTATCCCTTTCCTGTCCCAAAGTTATCATTATTATGACGTATTTTCACGGCGCTCGCTCCAATGGAGCACTGGTGTATATTCCTAGTGCCATGAAACTGATCATTTGAGGTTCCTTTCACTCTACTGGAACTTCATGATGTGGTCGTTGACATCATCCTGAGATGACTTTAGTAACATGGGTATAATCCAATCTTCACTTAGGAGTGTTCTCTCTAGCTTTATTGCTGCAACTAGATTGCTAATCTGTCTACACTAGAGAAATGCAAGGTAAGAACAAAGACAGCTACCAGTATGTCAGTCATACCCAGCAGCAAATGTGATCTTTTTCTGTATGCAAGTCAATAGGAGGAGGCAACTGAGATTGTCCTTATATATCATGCATGATACAAATGATATAAAGTAGTGTTTCTAATGCATAATTAAAATAATGGATATTATAGGTTTTTCGCCCATTTTCTGTATTTTTAACATCTGATTTATAGGGCTGTGACAGAAAATTGAAATTGTAACTAAGCTATCAGATCAGGTAGGAGTTACAAAAGATTGTAGTTGCTAATATTGTATCTCTGACAACCAGTCTGTTTCTGGCGCTGTGCTGAAAACGGAGGAGAAAATCATGTCCGAACCCACCGCAGCCTTGCAGTATTAATCAGATTTTTCCAAAGGCTGAGGCCCTCTGCTCAGTTACTCATTTGCACAGATTACCCTAAATGTGTTACTAGCAATTTGCTGTGTAATAAGGGTCATGGATCTTGTCTATAGGTATGCCGTACTCTATAATAAAACTGTATACTTGATACAAGTCATGGTATAAAAGCTTTAAACAAAAAAACTGAAAAAAAAAGCTTAGTTAAGTGACAACTAACCTGGATTAAAAGGGTTGTACAGTAGAAAAAGCACCAGTCCTGTCTATGTGTTATACTTGTTAGTGCAACCCAACTTCATTAATTTAAATTAGTGTAGACTTTGTTGTATTACCATAAACCTGCAGACAAGTGGAAAACTGTAGAATAAAGCAACCATGTTGCTCAAACCCTGTACAACCCCTTTAACAATACACCACTGAATAAGATAAAGATGTAGGCCCTCAGATAGAGCCATCTACTCATCGGCAGTCACCACCATCTTCTCACAATCCATCTCAATGACTCTGTCCACTGCACTATAACCTTGGGGCATAACACCGCATTACCCACAATCACTGTATACACAACCCTATCGTACAATACCATGGGATGTTTTTGAAACTTTTTCTATGTGAAGTTTGTTATTGTTTTGTATGAAGTTTGTATATTTTAGATTTTGTATTTAGAGAATGTGTTTTTATAAGTCCATGTTTTTGCTTTCTAGAAAATTTCTATTTTCCTCACAATGGCACATTTGTGATTTTATGGTGGGGGGCTACAAAAAAAATCTAAACCTGTTTCAACTGTATCATAAAAGCTTTTAAAACACTAAAAAGACATACTTCTCATTGCTTTATGATGATCCTGATCCTGTTATATTGCTCGCATCAGGCTTCTCACAAGGAAATCTGGGGGGAGGGGGGGCTACATCCAAAGCCTGTCTTTGTGAATACCTTCATGTTATCACTGCTTCTATCACCTAAGTCAGAACGGCCTAGATGGCAGGGATTTCTTGGAAACCAACATCCTGATTCTCTCAGTCTCTCTCAAAATCTGCCAACTGGGCTGTGTCTTCATGTGTGTCATAGAGGCATATCTAGCAGTTAATTTATTGCCAGGAGGTACACTACTCAAAAGTATCCTCTGAGAGTTGTTGTTGTTTTTTTTTCAGTATGGGTATGTCAAAATGTTTTTAGGCTTTTATAAAATCTTCAAATCACAGTTGTGTCTGACATCAGTCTAGTCCCAACTACCTACTATAATGAATTATGTTATATTCTCTTTACCATTTACCGTACATATAGACTTCAGTACAGTCCACATTATGGCTGCAAATGCAGTCCTGACTAAAGGTCTAATGACCTAACTTCCAGCACCATAACTCCATTTGATGCTGCTAGTTAGGTCAATAGACCCATTGTCCAGACAGAATGTGCGGCCACAAAATACAGGCACTATAGAACCATCTTAATGTGGCCTTAAAGGTGCATTCCAAGATGTGTTGCAGCACCTGGTCAGGAGACACGCTAGCAACTTGTTCAGTGACCCCATCAGTACTGGTCGTGTTGTGTGTCACCATGCTGTTTATCTGTAAAACCATGCACCTATGGAAACTCATTTGAAAGTGCCGATTTGCAGTAAAAATGTTGAGGTAGTATTTAAAGGGGGTGCCTGAGATCCCAAGTGTTTTGGATGCTACGACCTATTTACAGGATAGTATCACATGGGAAGGAACGGGATAGCACTCCAAAAATTGTTTTATGAGTTTGCTAGCTACTTTATTTTTATGCTGCTGCTTTCCTATCTACACCTGCAAAACAGGCTTTACCCCTGGTTCTTCCTTATCAGCTCATTTCAGCCTTGTCTGGATCTTCATTCAGGACATGCTCAGTCTGAGGAAAGGCAATCTTGCCCAAAACATTGGGCTATATTGATTATTGCCATACATGCACCAAACTCTGAATTGGATGTTCTATATCTAAATCTATTACCGCATGTGACATACAAACTGTATGTATAATATCTTTTGGCTTATTATTTTATACGGATCTCAGTATTATTGCACATAAATAAAATAACTAACTTTCCTTCCCATATGATATTGTATTTGCAGGGAATACAGCCAGACCCATTGAGAAATTGAACAGGAGTGTGCTGCCTGACAACTGAATAACTATCCACAGGATAAGTCATCAGTCTCTGACTGATGTGTGTCTGACATTCGGATCCCACACTAATCAGATGATCCTGCTGCCAAAACCAAAATACAGAATATGTGGATGGAAGCAGCTTGTCTCCTAGCTTCAAGTAAATGGAGCAGAGCTGCGATTAGCTGTCACCACCTTTACCAGAGCCAGGGAAATGCAGATCTGCTCACATTTATTGCATACAGGGTCCAGCAGTCGGATCAGCTGACTCTCACCAATCAGATACTAAATATCTTGTAGTCTTTTGACCAGCTCCTTTATTCACATTAAGGCTGTATCTGTATCCTCGGGCTGTGTAGGGATGTACCTTACTAAAGCCCAGTGTCTATATACTCTTATGTTTCTAGGAAGAATAAGAAATTAATTGGACAATGCCGTGACAAATGCTAATAATTAGAACAGACATGCAAAGAGGGCTTAGCAAGTCCTGTTTATGAGCCTTAGGGCTAGTTCACCCGGGGCAAGTTGGCATCGGATTTTGAGGTGGAATCCACCTCAAAATCCGCTGCTTCCATTGACTTCAATGGGAGCCGCTCGCTTCTTCTTTCCACTAGCTTTTAGCGGGGAAAAAGAAGCAATCTGCCCTATCTTGCTGCAGATTCCGTGTGCTTTCACTGGCACACCGCTTGCAGTTGCGGACTCATGCGGACTCCCCTGGATGGAATATCAACGCAGATGTGAATTAGGCCTTAGCGCTCTGTGGCAAAACTCTAGAAAAAAAAAAGAATGACTGGGACAGCCTGCAGAGGAAGACCATTCCATATGGAACCTATTGAGGCTTATTAACGGCTCATATTTGTAGCAATACGGTTGTCTTGCATTGGGACATGTCTATCCATAAACAAGCAATATACTACCTCAAAAGAAAAAGTACAAAACACAACAAAAAATCAGATATTGTTTATTACCTCTTCTCTCCTTTGTCACATTTATGCCAATAAATAAAAAACTTAATTAAAGGGGTTATATGAGAGAAACAAATAGTGCCTACTTCACTCCTCAGAAAAGCAACTCCATCATGGGACTGTATTTAGGATTGCAGAAGGTGAATACTGCTGATCTGCAATACCAGACATGTACAGGAGTGCCGTTTCCTAATCTCATGCAACCTCTTTAAAAATGTCACCTTCTGTTGCAAATCACTTGTAGACTGCACAATGGATAACACGGTGGAGCCGCACTTGCCCAGGTATATAAATAGAGTCTGTCCAGGTAAGTACACTTTACAATGCTACATATTAAATCCATGTACAGTTCTACATAGGATGGGTGCAATAGAGGACGATGAGTAAGGGGGTGCAGACAGGAGGGGTACAGAGAACCTGTCTGAGAACATTGCTGCCAACAAGACAATAAAAAAAGGAGTATGGTGTTTAGCATAGTAGCAGCCACTACTATAGTAGTTGTAGTCGTACATTCTAGTAGTAAGTACTACTAGAAGAAGTTCTGATTATCTGCATAGTGAGGCTTCAGTGACACTAATATTGGGTTCAATGTTAATCAGAAATAAGCACCCACATGAGAAAGACTGATCACAGTGTTAGAAGGCCACATCCTTGAAGTTCTTACAAGATAACACAAGGCGCTCTGCTGTTGGTGATCTTTTCCACGGGTTCTCCATTCATGGCTTTACGGATGGCCATCATCAACTAAAGGGAATGGATTAAATGAATGTTACTGAATACAACTGATCATCTAAAGTTCAAGGGCAGCAACCCTAAATCCTGTGTTATGATTCTCTGTCATCAACCATTTCTGGCAAAGCTAGCTGTAGTTTTCTGCACTGGCATTCCATCTTAAATATCCCTGTCTTGCCACCAGTCTTGCTCAGTGGTAGAGCTACCATCATAGCAGCCTCTATGCGGCCCACAATCTTGTGTGTTTTTTTTTTTTTCTAAATAGTCCATTATCTGCTCGATTACCCCAGGTAACATAATATTTACTTACTGATCCCTGATCCTGCCTACACTTCACCTTCAGCTCTCCATGGGGCCCTGGCGTAACCAAATGGTGTCACCAATGCTATTCAACAGGACTCCCTGGAGACTAAAGAGGTAGTAGAGGCGGCCATGGGTAGGAGCAGGGATTGGTATGTAAATAGCGTTTGTTGCATGCTGGAGTAAATAAATGGGTAATTGCCCATTAAAAGAAAAAAAAAATGTAAGCAGTGGCCTAAATTTGGCCAATAAAGAAGTATACTGGGGGGGGGGGGGCAGTAAAGGGGATCTTTATATTGTGACCAATTAACAGGGTGTCATACCACCATTTTACTGGCCTCCACAGTCTATAATAACCCCTTTACTGGTTCCCTTATGGCATTATACTGTGTGGGAGCCAGTAAAGGGGGCACTATTCAGTGGCAAAAGTTTGCTATGGGTTCCAGTGTTTGCTATTTATGTCTCTGGACTTTCTCTAGAAATACTCACATCTTTCTCATGTGGGAATCCACCAAGCTCAAGCTTGGAGAAGACTAATTGTCCATTTATTTCAATTTCAAAAGCTCCTGAAAGCAAAAATGGATCTCATTAGAAGTGATACAACTGTCTATAGTGTAAATAGGGGTCTCCAACTGGTGTCAAACTACAGCTCTCAGCATGCTCTGATACGTGTATGTTGTCAGGCCATGCTGAGAGTTGCAGTAGTTGGAGGGACACTAGCGTGAGACTTGAGATATAGAGAAGAAATACGTTTTTACCAGTTCCGCCAGGACGGGAGTCAATGCAGACGTCAGGAAACTCCTCCAGCACAGCGCTGGCCAGCTCCTCATAGTGAGACTTAAAGCCGCAGGGTTCACTGAGAAACAGAATCATTGCATTACTGATAATAAACAGACTAGCAGTATAGGATTACATAGGATTTGTTCCAAAAACAGCTCCACACCTTTCACTGGTTGTCTGTTTTATCATTGGTCAGTCCTATTCACACGCATGCACAGGGGCGTAACTACCGGGGTAGCAGCGGTAGCGGCTGCCACAGGACCCGGGATATTAGGGGGCCTGGCGACAGCCGCTACCGCTGCGTTTTTGCAGGAGCCAGGTTCGGTGAGTGACGCTGTGGGCCCCACAAGCACTATATAAACTCGGGGTGCTCTTTGGACCCCGAGTATAATGATCGGACGCCCAGAAGAGGTAACGGAACATAAAAAACATTGTTACTTACCTCTCCGGGTAGGCTTCGAACCTACTTGCCCACATGACCAGGACCTGGTCACATGACATCCCGGACGACATTGCAGATGGCTGACAGTGGTGGAGTGTGCAGCGGAGTAACAGTGTTTTTTAAATGTTTTTATCCCCTCTGGGTCTCCGATTATTATACTCTGGGGTCTGAAAGGACCCCAAACTGTAATAATTGTTCATGGGTTTTCACAATGGAGCATAATACTGTGTGCAGGGACCACTATGGCGCATAAAACTGTGTTCAGGGACCACTATGGGGCATAACACTGTGTGCAGGGGCCACTAAGGGGCATAATACTGTGTGCAGGGGCCACTATGGAGCATAATATTGTGTGCAGGGG
Source organism: Leptodactylus fuscus (assembly GCF_031893055.1). Taxonomy (NCBI): domain Eukaryota; kingdom Metazoa; phylum Chordata; class Amphibia; order Anura; family Leptodactylidae; genus Leptodactylus; species Leptodactylus fuscus. The sequence continues at coordinate 125,969,176 of NC_134270.1, read as the reverse complement.
CCACTATGGGAGATAATACTGTGTGCAGGGGCCACTATGGGAGATAATACTGTGTGCAGGGGCCACTATGGGGCATAATAGTGTGCGCAGAAATGCTGGGGGGTTCGTTTGTCGTGGTCTTTGGTGTCGGTAGGGAAGGGGGGGGGCATGTCAAAAGTTTGCCACAGGGCCTCGCCGTTCCTAGTTACGCCACTGCGCATGCACAGTCCTTTCTGAAAGTGACTAGTCATTTCTAATTCTCCACTAGGGGATGCATCGTCTCTGCTGCCATATACCATTCCTCCCCACCCCAGGGCCATATACATTTTTTTTTTTTTTTTTTTTCAAGTGCCAATCAAAAACACCAAGTGCACGAAAAAAGTGTGGGTGCCACACTAAAAAAAACGTGCCCAGGATGCTTGCCAAAAAACGCACCCTTCCCCTAAAGGGGAGGGAGGTTCCTGACTCAAACTCTTCCCCACAAGGACCAAAAGGTGACCGAGTGGGGTCGAGTATCCGAAAGGGCCATCTGCAGGAGCAGGATGGTCCTACCAACATCCGTTTTCCCCTCGGGCTGCCACCACCAAGGGTACTCAGGATTACCAGTCGCCAAGTTTCTCTCCGGGCTGCCACCACCAGAGATACTCCTTGGCTCAGGCAAAGAGGTCAGCGCCTGCCCCGGTTCCCCAGGACAGGTCGACTGACAGAGGAGAGAGACCCATTACAGGCCTCATCTCCAGACAACCGTCAGGAAGCGTCCCAAAAGGGTACAGCATCCCTTCGTTGACACACAAAAAGGTGACAGAGTGAAAATAAAAAAGTGAGAAAAACATCTATATAAGTGGTAAAGTGCTCTGTACGAGCCCCCAGGGCCATATACGTCGGACACTGCACCTCATATATAGCCTTACAAATGGTTCTCTTTAATGGCAAGGGTCTGTCTTTCCCCCCAGAAATAGTCCACAGGCTGTGACAGTTATTGCAGAATGTGGTAAGCTGCAATACCTGACACAGCCAAGAGAAAACGTGGCGCTATTTCTAAATGCAATGTAGTCAGTCTAATCATTTTTAATCTAAGGCTATAATTTTATTGAAATTATGAATCTGACACCAGCTGTTACGGGACTGAAGGTCCCAGAATGCCTCGGGGCACCAGTGCCTGCTGCAGCTCACAATATCAAATGTAATAGCAATGAGGGCACCGCAGCCCGTCCTCACCAGTACTCCACCACAATGCTCACAGACATCGCTTCCCTTCACTATCCGGGCTGCTTTACTCCAAGAAATCGTCTCCAAGTATTCCCCTTAATTCACTTCCGCCCTCTCTGCAATGAACTTCCGGTACTATTGTAAGCCACTTCCGCCCTTACTTACAAATCTTTTTCTCTTGGTTGAAAGAGTGGACGTGACTCCCCCTGGTGACTGTCTTTATATTGCAGCCAGATCCAGGTAAGTTACACCTGGCACCCTTAGCTCTATAACTGGTAAGACTATGATGTAATATAGTAGTGTAGTAGTCATTATTGTCTGGAAACATAGAAGTAGAATATAGTCATTACAATTATCATGTGACAGAAACCATGTGCACCCCAATACCTGAACCTCCTCACACCCATGATGGTCACACCTCACAGCTATCTGGATTGTCAAAGAGGATCACTTAGGGGAGGGCTATATGCTGACATTTGTCGCACAACAAAAAAGCGCTATGTATTTCTATGGCATCGCATGCAACATGCTGTGATTGAGATGCACAAAATCCAAGCATGCTCGAATTTATGTCACAAGTCAAAGATACATGCAACACTGCTCCCTTAGACAGCAATGGTGACAGTGACTTATGTGCGACTAAAATTTCGCCTTATTTTTGCTCACTGTATAAATCATTGCCTGTATTGTTTAAAGGGGCTCTATCAGCAAAATCATGCTGCTAGAGCCCCACATATGTGTGAATAGCCTTTAAAAAGGCTATTCAGGCACCGTAAATGTTATATTAAACTACCCCCCTCCCTCCGTTTTAAAATAAAACCCTAAAAAAGAATGTGATCTACTTACGCATCGTGCACACTGGGCGGGCATTCAGGGTGTGACTTCTTCTTCCTCCAAGCCTCCTCTTCCTCTGATGTCCTCCGGTCCCGTCCTCCTCCGGCGCTCCCGAACTCACACTGATAAAAAAAAAATGGCCTGGGCGCATGCGCAGTAGCATGCGGCTTCTACTACGGCTACTGCACAGGCGCCCAGGCCATTTTTTTATATCAGCGTCAGTTCGCGAGCGCCAGAGGAGGACGGGACCCGAGGACATCGGAGGGTGAGGAGGCGTGGATGAAGAAGAAGACACACCCTGAATGTCCGCCCAGCGTGCACGATCCGTAAGTTTATCACATTCTTTTTTAGGGTTTTATTTTAAAACGGGGGGGGGGTAGTTTAATATAACATTTACGGTAACATTTACATATGCATATGTGGGGCTCTATCAGCATGATTTTGCTGATAGAGCCCCTTTAATCCATGTATATTTGTGCAGCTGCAGAAAGTTCACTTCAGGCAATTGCAGACAGGCATAACGCAGAAAAAATCGCATTGTGTCTCATCACATTTTGTTGCCTGATTTTATTGCGATTTTTAGTTGTCGTGTAGGCCTATCCTTAAGGTTCACTGGGTGAAGGGGTTAAGCAGTGAGGACTGGACCATATTCCCTGGTTCAGGACTGGACATATTTTTCAGATTTTTTTCATAAAGTTTTTTTCCTTTGGGTCATTCAAATAATTTTTGTGTTTCAGAATTGAACTCTATTGGGAGGCTTTTTTTTGGAGGCTGATTTTGAGGCGGATTCAAGGTCAAAATCCTTGCCAAAAACTCTGTGTGAACTTACCTTTAGAGGGAGGGTCACCTCAAATATTCATATCTCAGACATTATAAAATGTACAAATTTGCTTTTGGTGTCATATGTAAGAGGAGATTCAGTGTTGTAGTGCTATCTATATTACTTCTAGAGATATTACTGGTTGAAAACACAGTCAGGATTAGTATATGTATATGCAGCTGTGTAATATATGATATAAAAATCCCAAGTTTTATATCAAGTTTGTACATTTTATATTGTCAAAAGTTGTCCGAAAGGTCAGTTACGCTGTAATGCCTCATGTACATGATCGTGTATAGTCTGCAGATCAGTGAAAACGGTATGGATGACACCATTCTACTGAATGGGCCAAGCCACAAATGGTTACAAGTATAGGACCTACTTAAATATGGCCCAGACACATAGCCACAAAAACAACATATCTATGGGCCCCGTACTTTTATCCACAATCGCGGATTAAATTGTATCCATGTGCATGAGGCCTAACTTTCCTTTTTTTTTTATTTTGGCTAATTTCCCTTATAACTGGGGCCGATACATTATCCCCATTTACAGGAGGGATGCACTGTCCTATCACTTACTGAGGAGCTGATCTAGAGAAAAACTCTGCGTATTTGCATAAATAGTGGATTTTCACATCTTAATATTACTAAGATTTTACATCACCTTTGGCAAGCTGAGCTCCGGGATTACTGTGCTGTCTATCTTCAGCTTTTCCACTTATAAGCCAGTTTAATTGAATTTGGCTGATAAGGACTGAGATAAGGAGTCCGTTACCTCTGTATGTAATGCAAACTGACTCAAATCCAGCTCTGCTACATCAGTTTCCACATCAGCGTCATACTGTGGATCATAGCAGATAGCAGAGCAAGTGAAACCCCGCCCACCAATGTGCGAGAAATCTAGCAGGTAACGGGCCCTATTTACTGCAGCGCCGGGGGCTGCCTGAAGATGGAGAGGAGAGGAGCTTCCTCCTCCACAGTCCATCTTTTAACAGTAGTGAAGACAGCAATTGCTGAATTCACTACTGTACCCAAGCAGGGGCCGCCACCTGTCCGGGCTCCTGCCTCCCGGCACTTGCATAATGACAGTGGGCAGAAGAAACATTTATCTAGATATAGACCCAGTTCTTTGTCTTTGTATTGGTGTTGATGCCAGTTACGTTGTATCATTACACCAACTAGATCATATTAATACAGTTGCTGGATCTGCAGAATTCACAATCTTTATATTATATTATATACACATTACCTTGGCATGGAAAGGGAAGATATAGCATCAGAGTCATGGGTGAACTACTTGTGTCCAATAATGGGGTCTTATCTAAATATCCCTAACATGTAAAGCTATTGTCCAGGATTTATCCTAAGGATTTATCCGAAGGATAGACCATAAATATCTACATATCAGCTATAGATCAGCTGACGGGGGCACACCCTGACAACCCCTTTCAAGGGGTATCCCCACTTCAGATGTGTATGGCATTGATGCACAATAAAACCAATACAATATAACTAGTAATGTAACAATTCTGCAGCTGGACATACAAATAGGTGCCAGGTATAACATACCAGGATTTTGTCATAGTGGAAGATTTTCCATCCTTTTGCAGTATAGAAGTTGTAGCAGTATTTACAAACTTGTTGTAGATTATATGTAATTATATGCTACTAGCAATACCCGCAACTTCGTCCGCGGCCCCCTTCCTCCCTAGGCAAGACACCTGCAGTGCGGGCCAGGCCCCCCCCTCCCTCCTGCCCTGCGGCAGCCGTGTACCCAGTCCCTCCCATTTTGCCCCACGGGCGACCTGGAACCCGCTTCTTCCGCGGCCTCATACACCTCTCTCGCCACCCTGACTTGCCTTGACCTCCTGTAAGGCGCCCCCGGCCTCCCAACCTCCCTCTCTCCCAAATGGGACTCCACAACCCCGTGCTCCCCCCCAACTGTGAGGCTGGCTTTCCACGCCAACCCCTCGCGAGTCCAGTCCCCACTTCCGCCCTCTATGAGGCCGCCTCCCCCCCCCTTCCACCCCCCAGTGATCCCTGGACTCGTGCAGTGTATGATTGACCCCGCCCACTCTTCCCCGGCAACGTATGGGGCCCCCGTGCTGTCCCCGCGGCCCGCCCACACACCGGCGTGCACCAATAGGAGGCCCGCCGGCTTGCTGCGCTGACATCATATCAGGTCCTGCAGTTGAGCCGGACACAACTTTAGCCGGTCGCGGTGGCGAGTTTGGGGAATTGTGCAAGATGGCAAGTAGCCTATGTCTCTTTCCTGCACAATCTGTAGGCATGTGTTAAATTTCAGACCAATCCATTGAGCCGTTTGGCTGTGATAGAGGAACAAACATCCAAACACACAAAATTTCACATTTATAATATTAGTAAGGATGATATGGGGTGAGATAGGGAAGGGCATGGAGTGACTGTGACTAGCTGCTTTGTCCTACTCTGCTACATTGCCCAAGTTGACTTCACCTTCAAGCTGGTCAGCTAAATTATAACCTTTGAAAAGCAGAAGAAACACAAGGTGACATGGAAGTATGAAAACCACCATTTTCTCTATCTCTGAAAGAGGTTGTTTCTCCCATTTATCAGGTTGAATTACTTCTTACATAGAAGTCTGTGGAGAGAGGGGGAGGAGGTTGTTGGAAATAACATTTGTAGTGGAGCTGCTATGCTCCAACACTGCATAGAATGAGTTAATAAATCAAATTACTAGCAAGCAGCAGCCTCCTTCTCTCCACTGACCTTTCCATAGACTTCTTTGTGTGTGGCTGAAGATGAGATAACAGCCACACGCAAATGAGTGAAGGGAAGGAAAAAGAAAATTTAATAACAATAAGAATAATAATAATTAGCTTTAATAAGATAAATTACAAGTTTTTTTATATTGTATAATTGGAGGTACGCTTTAAGTGACTCTCTCTATGAATGGATTGCAAAAAATATGTGTGAATTATGATGCTTTTTTATTAAACAATGGCTTTCAAATCACTGAAAGGCAGTGGCAGAATTGTCCCTCCATTATTTTCCCCAACATTTACCTCTTCCCACAAACCTTTGAATGTAGTTAATAACAAAGAGATAGTGGGCCCAGGTCTTCTTCCTTTACAGGAACCCCTGGACAGAAGAAGGGAAAAAGCGTCCCAGTAAAGAAACATCCAGACATCTCAAAAATCAACTCAGTGGTATCTGCATTATAGAAAGCTATGTGGCCGCTAGAAACATCCACAAACACCCCAATTCTCATAGGCGAGTCCACAAGTTTAAGAAATGATTGGTCACCTCCATAGTACACGTTGTCTTTTTCTTTACGCACCACTATAAACCCATTGTTGATGGTCAGATTATGAAGTCCTTTTCGTGGCACGGTATCTTTCATTATACCAAGTATCCAGTTGCTTTTATGGCCAACATCCACCTCCCAGTAATGCTGACCATTCTGAAAGCCGGGCAGTGCTAGTACATACAGTCCTGGTTCAAAGAATTCGGTGGTGCTTTTAGCTTGGGGATATGAGGTATATCTCACCTGTTTACAATTTGCTGATATGAAAAGGTTAGGGTTAGCACTTTTAGGGCCAAAGTGAAGTGATCTTGTTATGGGTTTTACTAGGTGCCGTATTCCTCTCCATTCCTGAGTCAAGAAAGGTGATACATGACATTTTAGGTCTACCCTAAATTTGGACAACTCTTCCAGCTGATTTCTGAGTTTCATCAAAGATTCTGTCTCGGGGACCATTTCTCCTTTTTCCAGTTTCACCAAAAAATCTGTAATGCCGGTGGACAAACCTAACAGCGTTTGGACCCTGGCTTCCAAATCCTTAATAGATGTTTCTTTTAAATATTCCTGTTTGGCAATATGAGTCTCTTCGTTCCTTACAAGATACTGGTGGAGGTGCGCAAAGGATTCTTTACGATTTTCCCTGTGGAGATCTCCAAAAAAACGTGTAGTGTGCAATTTTTTTTCATACTCTTGAAACAACTTCCATGCAACCTCCTGCAAGTGTGTCCTTTTGTGGAGAACTTGAGTCTGTTCATCTTCTTTAAGGACAAAGCATGATGGACTCTATGGAGAGGACATAAGGCAAGTAATTTACTTATTCAACAAATGTTATGAGCACAGTCAGGATAATGTAAACCTTAATGTCATGCACCAATAACATGTGGTATTATACGATATATAGAGGATGGTAATTGAAAGGAGGTTCCACTTTTAGTTATGAATGACACCTAATGTCAGGGGATACCATTATACAGAACTTCCATCACAAGTTAGGTACAAAATCACCTTTTTAAAATAAAACTGGCCCGGTCAGTTTCTCCCTAAATCCCTATGGCTCTCCTCTGTGGCTCATAAATGGTGGTCCAAGCTTCTCCATGTGTCTTTGCACATGCCGTAATAGATCATATGAAAAGAGGTTTTCCTTATTCAATTTTTACTTAAAAAGGACTTTTCACCACCTCCACTAATTCAAGTTCTTAGCATCTATTAGTCTCCACTCCTATGATTCAAGGACAGTTGGATTTTTTATCTATTCTCCACCTTTTCTGAACAACAAGCGCAGTTAGTTTTGGTACCTGAGGTGCTATGTAAGCTCGGTAATGTCAGAAGGGCGGTGTCAGGCAGGGGGTGTAATTCAGAGCTCCAATCAGAGGCTCCAAACAGACTATATCTTGAGTCAAGATATAATGAAGGGGATGGAGCTATGCCTACTGGGAATGATTATTCACAGATAAGAAGAGGATTCTTGACCATTACTAGTTTTATAAGGACAATGCTGCTATAGCCAAGTTCTCATCTGAGTTGGAGGCTTTGTTTGATTGATTGTAGACGGTGGGATCTTTTGGGCTCTGTCAGTTTCCGTCATTTAAAAGATCCAGTGTGTCCATTGTTCTGGATCAACAATGGAAGATAGTGCAGATCAGAACATAGCCTTATATGTAATAACAAAGAAGGTGGATAATCTATCAAATTTGGTTCTACAAATTATGCTCTAAACATTTGCAACTTGTTTCTGGGCCCGTGATGCAAAATCATTTAAGGGTGAATTCACACTGAGTAAACGCTAGCTTATTCTGAACGTAAAACACGTTCAGAATAAGCGGCGTCTAAAGCAGCTCCATTCATTTCTATGGGAGCGGGGATACGAGCGCTCCCCATAGAAATGAATGGGCTGCTTCTTTCACTCCGTGCAGTCCCATTGAAGTGAATGGGGAGTGCCGGCGTATACGGCAAGCTCTGCTCATGCCGGAGCGTACACGCCGGCACTCCCCATTCACTTCAATGGGACTGCACGGAGTGAAAGAAGCAGCCCATTCATTTCTATGGGGAGCGCTCGTATCCCCGCTCCCATAGAAATGAATGGAGCTGCTTTAGACGCCGCTTATTCTGAACGTGTTTTACGTTCAGAATAAGCTAGCGTTTACTCAGTGTGAATGCACCCTAACAGGGCCCCCATAATATAATACTGTTGTCTTCCTATGTAGAAGGGAGGTCTTTGGGTCCCTTTGCATCACCAGGGCTTGGATGCAGCGGCTACCTCTAAATCACATTTAGCTTAAAGGGATTCTACCATTAAAAACTTTTTTTTTTTCTCGTTGACACTTCGGAATAGCCTTAAGAAAGGCTATTCTTCTCCTACCTTTAGATGTCTTCTTCACCCTGCTGTTCGGTTAAAAATCCGTTTTCTGTCGGTATGCAAATTAGTTCTCTCACAGCACTAGGGGCGGGCCTCAGCGATCAAACAGCACTGGTAGCGTCCCCAATGCTGAGAGAGAACTCTCCAGTGCCGCCTCCATCTTCTTCTGGAACGTCCTCTTCATGTATCTTCTTCTGGTGCTGGGGTCACAATTGTACACAAAAATTTGTTGTATCAGCTCACCCTATGTAGATCCAATAGTAGTCCTATAGGGGCTCGGCATGCAGGTGAACTTTGTCCTGCTGATGATATTCCCAATGTAGCGATAAAATATGCCAGCTGCTTCCAAGGACAATGATGAAGATTGAATTTTCCGCAGTTTAAAACTTAACTTTTATTTCCATTCATCGGTAAAATAGTTACATAGTAACTGAAGTCATGCCTTAGCGTGTACCAAGCGACGCATTTCGGGACGATATGTCCCTTCGTCTGGCAAGCGTCACAATTGTACGCCTGCGCAGTCGGCTCTGCCATCGGGCCGCAGGCAGAGCCAAGTGTACATGCCGATGGCCATTTTTTTGTGGCCGCTTACGCAAGCATGCGCAGTATGCTCCTGAAGTTCTATCGAGTACAGAGCCTGCAGCCCGATGGTAGAGCCGACTGCGCAGGCGTACAAGTGTGACCCCAGCACCGGAAGAAGACGCATGAAGAGGACGTTCCAGAAGAAGATGGAGGCAGCGCTGGAGAGTTCTCTCGCAGCATTGGGGACGCCCTCAGTGCTGTGAGAGAGCTCATTGGCATACCGACGAATAACGGATTTTTAACCCGAACGGCGGGGCGAAGAAGACATCTAAAGGTATGAAAAGAATAGCCTTTCTTAAGGCTATTTCAACGTGTCAACAAGAAAAAAAAAGTTTTTAATGGTAGAATCCCTTTAACCCCTGATATTCAGCAAACATGTAGTAGCAGGCTATACCCTGTTTTCTTCCTTCTGCGATGGATTATCTTGGTGATGCGCCTGTAGTGGTAAAATTTTTGTGCTGTCTTCATTTGTCAAAGTGCATGCTGTGTTGAACTTTGTTTTAGCCTAAAATATACAATAGTATTCAGTATTACTTTATAGACATATGCATTTGACACAATATGACAATATTTGACATGCTGCGATTTCCAAAACCACAACATTTTTGGAAATTGCAGCATGTCCGCGCTGCGATTTTTTTCCGCAAAGTGGGTATGGGATTTGCATGAAACCCATCAACTTTGCAAGTACTGTAAAACACCGCGATTTTTCCCACGGCGTTTCCGGCCCGTGGGGCCCTGGCCTTAAAGTGTTTATCCCATGAAACAAATTATCTTCTATCCATAGGACTTGTAGTTTAGTTAGGGTTCAAGACCCTCACCAATCAGGAGAATGGTGGGATAAAGTCCCTTGTTCTTATGATCAGTAGAGCTTTCAGCAGTCATACTCCCACTGATCTGAAAGTTATCCTATGGATAGGGGATAACTTGTTTTATGGTACAACCCCTTTAAAGCTTGGGTTGTCCGTGATCAATCTATTAAACCTGGTATAACGCTGCCTGGATTTAGCTTAGTATGGAACATTGCCAGGTGAGCTATTTAAATCCAGATATGGTGACCTGCCAAGTCACAAGATACTAGTGTGATATTCTGCGTGAGTCTAGTTCACACAGACTGCTTGAAACTGAACTGAATTCTACAGAAATGTTATACAGCTTTTTAATATATGTTGTATTCTGTCCTCTTACAATGTTCTATTTGCTGCCATTGAACTGAGACACTGATTGTTTTTAGCAATGGATTCTGCCTATGCAAACCTTTGTGAACACGTGTCAGAGATAAAACTAGACTTGTACACATGGAAAAGGTTCTGTTTTCTGCCTTAGTCTAGGTTCACATCTGCATTCGGGTTTCCTTTTGGGGGTCCGCTTGGTGACACCCCGAACGGAAATCTAATCTGCATAAAAAACAGTTACCTATGGACACTCACGGACCCCATTGTGCTTGCAGTGTTTTTCTCTTTGCATTTTTGAAGCAGAAAGGGGAATGGAATTCCCAAACGGAGTTCCAGCGCTGGTGTGCACCCAGACTCAGACGCTTATTATAGGTTTTTTTTTTTTTTATAACTGAGCATTTATTAGACATTTTTCACAAACGAAAAGAAAAATGCGAACAGTCAATTACAAGAATGCAAACATAACAATGCCTGTAGCCAGAGTGCACAAAGCATCCCCAGAGCAAAACATAAGGCATAGAGGGAGTATTTCAATGCAAAAACAGGGGTCATCTTGAACCCATATGAAACAAATTAAACCAAGGAATAGACAGAAGACTAAAAACAAGAGGATAAAGATGGGGAGACATCCAGGAAGAAGAAGAGAAGAACTCTATGTAGTTAGAGAGCTTGGGTGGCCCAGAACACGTCCCACCAGTTGCATATTATCTGAAACCTCTTCTTCTCATGGTTCAGGAGTGTAGTAATGTATTCCAAGAACCGGGCATCTCTTCTATATTATAACTCCTCAAAAGGAAGGGGGGGGGGGGGTGTCAGGCCACTGCCTCTAAGCCACGTATTTAAAGAGGACCTTTCATTAGCTCCAACAAGTTCAGCCCTTTATATCAAATAATATAATATGCTGCTTAACTGATTCTGGCACAGGTGGAATTTTTTCTCTAGCCCCCACCATTCCTGAGCAATGAATGCTATTAGCTTTGGCTCCTGATTGCTATTCTGCACTGTCAGTAGGGTTGTGTCAGGCAGGAGCAGACAAGGGGTGTGATTCAGAGCTCTGACACTGGCTGCCTCTGATTGGAGCTATGAGTCACACCCCCTACCTGACACCGCCCTTCTGACAGTGCTGAGCTTAAATAACTTCTTGCTCAGAAATGGTGGGGATGAGAGAAAAAATTCCAGTGCCTAAATACATAGAGTGAAATAATAATATTAACAGAGCCAGATAGAACTGTGAAATAGCTGCAAACCTTGACATTAGTTATTTCTCAGGCAGATATATAAATGATTACAGAAGTGGTCTGATTAGACACTGGGTCTTGCCACAAGAGGGCGTAAGAGGGCTTCCTCCACTGCCATATAAAGGCTCTGAGAGGCTACTTTTGAGCAGGGTATATCTTAGTAAGAGATCGCTGACTTCTAGACATGCCTCTCTGACACTCTCAAAGACATTTTGCCCAGTTGACAATCTTTGATCGCAGGTTTAAAAAAGGTAGGATGATTGTTTCCCCCATTGGCTGTTCTGACCTAGTTGTTAGGAGCAGGTCATTTCATAAGAACGTGTTCGTTACATGAGGGCATGCTTACACAGTGAACAGGTTTTTGACGGCCTAAACAGACCACCAGTAGAGAGGAACATTGGATCCACCAACATCCAGGCACAGGTGGTACCTTCATTACACATCCCTGTGCCTATCTGGACCATTTCCAGGTCCTTAGGAGAGGGAAATTTGGTGTCACAATGCTCAGAACATGTCCTGCTAACAGCCAGCATTCATCACCTTAGGTTGCAGTTGTGTCGTGAGCGAGAAACCTGAATTATTAAGGAATGGATTCGTATTGTCTTTAGCGATGAACCAAGATTCTACTTGGGATCTGTTAACAGTCAATTTCAAGTATGGAGTTCTGGTGGAAAACACCTCAAATCCTGCCTTTGCTGTGGAGTGACACACTACCCTGACGTGATCATTGTGTCCTCATGGTAGGACTTCCAACTGTTATTTTTCAGCAGGATATGCATGTCCACACAGAGAAAGGTTTCCTCAAGAACGTCACTGCCAGACTTCAACACTTCCTACAACTGCCTGGTAGCCAGATTTGTGGCCAATTGAGCATTTATGGGATCCGCTGGAAAACCAGCTTTGCCAACCTATGATTGTGCAGGATCTACAGGCCCGCCTTCAACATTTGTGGGCAAATATGCTGCAGGATACCACCTGGAACTTGTATGCCTTCATACCAGATATCATATCACCATATCAAAACATATTTAGGATTTCTGTGTGAGACTTGGATTAACAATAAACTTCATGGAATTTTAATCAAAAGGTTGCTTTGGTGCTGGGTTTCCTTCTGTTAGCTTTAGATATAGCCCCCCATACATAAAGACTTTCCTTTCTTAGACGTTTATTTGATGAATGTGGAATAGATATTGTTCCCAGCTCTAGTACCCCCTATTTCAATGACTAGAAGTGGGACCATTTGTTTCATAAATGTGTAAGATGGGAATTTGTGTAGGCTCTTGGGGCAAGTGACCCATCTGACTATGCTATAATTTGACCTGTGCGAGTAGTGGTGTTATGAAATGGATAAAACCTTTTGAGGCTAAGGCCCCACGTTGCGAAAACGCAGCTTCTTTTGTTGCATATTTTGGTGCCAAAGCCAAGAATGGCTACAAAAGGAATGGGGAATACAAAGAAAGTTCTTATACTTTTCCCTTCTATTCAATCCACTCCTGGCTTTGGCTCAAAAAAAAAAACCTCAACAAAATCTACAACAAAAAATGCTGCTTGTCTGCAATGTGGGGCCCTAGCCTTATTCGATTAAATAGAAAGAGGGATAACAGTGGAAGAGTATGGGGTGTGCTGATCTAGGATGCAGTGACTTATTCATTCATTTGTATATATTTGAGGTTAATGGCTTCAGTCTAAAAATAAAATGGTGAATGAGTGGTGTCAGACTAGAGATGCAATAAGTCTGCTAACCGAATAATACATATAGAACAAACTTCATGGATTAGCTTGGTGCATTTTTTGCTTTTTTATGATACAACCTGTGTATTTACCCTGTTATTAGGGCCTAGTGAACATGAATTTGTGGGGAACAAAGTAATTCATTCAGGGCGTATTTAATAAGATTGCCTAGGGAAGGGCAACCGTGAAGTAGGACACTGCCCATCCCTCATTGTTGTTATAACTCAGTTACCGTTCAAAGGTCTAAGGCAGGAGTGGCTCATACCATCTGTAGTCACTTTTCATGTGCAGAGAGGTAAAACATTGAGGCTAAGGCCCCATATAATGAGCTGCAGCCAAAAACATTGTGGAAAAGACTGCGGTGGAAAAACATTGTGGTTTTATACGCAGCATTTTTCACAGAAAGTCCGCAGCGTTTTCCAATGGGGTCTTTCTGCTTCTGTTATACCTATATGGAAAAATACAGCATTTCCGTAGATATAATTGACATGCTGCAATTTACAAACACGAACATTTTTTTTCTGCAATGTGTCGATGAGAATAATCAAAATCCAATCCACTTTGTAGGTACTGCAAAACGTGGCATTTTTTGCTGCAACGTTTCCACCGTGGTCAAAACGCTGCCTTTTCACAGAGTGGGGCCTTGGCCTAAAAGGGTTTTCCGGGCTAAAAATATTGATAAATATATTCACAAGGTCATTAATATCAGATATGTAGGTGTATGACCCTTACCACCAACATCAATAAACTGTTCTAAGCTAATGATAGACAGAGAATAGAGCAGGAACAGCACTATGCTCTATGTAGTGGCAACACTGAGTAGACTTGGCTAGCCTGGGCAATACACTTACAGCTCAGCCGTAGTTAGACAGCACACCACCCTGCAGCCTAACTAGAGCTCCAGCTACACAGACCCATAACATTGACTATACGCATTTCCTAAATGCATCTCATCAGGGGTTTAACCCTAAAATGATTAGACCCCTGATTAGATGTATTTAGGAAACACGTCGGCTCAATGTTCTGGGGGCTGTGTGGCTGGAGCTCTAGTTAAGCCAATAAATATATATAGAGGTGAAAACTAAGCCTACTCTTTAAGGCCAGATTAAGCGAATCACATCTCCACTTGGCGGAAAAATATGTGGGGCCTTAGCCTTAACTGGTCTTGTATAAGTTTGATCTGGCTGCTGGAACTCCACTGCACTAGTCAGCATAGATGAGAAAGGTGCATCACGCATTTTCCCATCTTACCCTCATTTATATTTATTCTAAAATCTTATTTCAATTGAGCATCATCAAATCCCCCAATTTTGAGATAGAAAACAAAAAGAAACATGAGCAAAAAAAAATATTTTATTCCTCACTTAAGAAAATTTTAGGGAAAAGTAAATGAGGTTAAACAATGAGTACATAATGACAGTAAACAATGGGGCTGCAGAATATGTTATATCATGTAGGAAACAATGAATGAATGATGATGGTAAACAATTGGGCTAGTGAAAGAGGCTGATCAGCTGTCTGTCTCACGTTGCAGGTTTTGCTGTGTCTCCTGGGAGGTAGATTAAGAGCGAAACTGGTCGCTGATTTTGAGGAGGAATCTGCCTCAAGATAAGTGCCAAATTCCACCGTGTGAACACACCTTAAGAAATGATCAGTGGACAGTCTATGATGTATAAATGTCAAGGAGAACAATGGGTGCAGGTAAGAACCCATACTTGAGGCTTATTTTCCTAGACACATATAGTTAGTGGGCACCAGTCGTCCTCTCTCATAGGGACACCAGGGCAAAAAAAGGGATGCAGTGTCTCCTTAACAAAACAGAGCGACATCTGATGTATGACATCTGTGGTGCTGGCATCATAAAAGACCAGCTGACTTTTAAATAAATCCATACAGACTCCAATCCTCATGGGAGAAAAGTTGCAAATGATCTCACAAGTGTTCCCAATCCCATAATATACATTGTCTGCATGCTTACGTAGAACCCAATAACCATTTGATGAATTTAGTTCCCATATTCCCTTGCGCTCCACTGACTCCTTCACAACACCTATGATCCAGTTACTTTTATTGCCCACATTTACTTCCCAGTAGTGCCGACCAGACTTAAATCCTGGTGTCCCCAAGATATATAACCCTGGCTCGAAGCATTGTGGAGTTCCTTTAGGTATTTTGAGAGTTGGCTCAAATCTCACTTGCTTGAAGTCTGGGGACAAAACAAGATTTGGATGAGCACTTTGAGGGTCAAACTGTATCTGTTCTGGTACTGGTTTTACCATATGCACCATCTGTTTGGAAGTTCGGAGCTGCACAGGAGGCACGTCTGTATCTATTTCCTCATCAGGTTTTTCCAGGGCCCTCAGTTTATCTTCTATGACACTTAGTTGGTCCATTGTTTTAGAGCTTTTGATTTGCTCCATAAGGTGAACTAGTTGTAAAGTTTTCTCCTCCAACCTTTGCATGGCCTGGTCTTCTTGTTTCCTATTCTTGGCCACCCTTATCTCTTCGTCTATTTCCAGTAATCGATGACAGTCACGGTAGGTGTTACTGAGACTTGACAGGTATTGTGCATGGTTCTTTTGTATCATGGTAATCGTGTTGTGAATGTTACTCACTATATGCCATGATAACATCTGCATATTGATAAGTTCCTGTCTGATATTACTTATTGGTAGCTTGGGTACATCTGGTACTGTCTGCTTGATCTTGATTCTTGTAGGGTTAGTAAGAGTATCACTCTTGGTCTACACAGAGAAGGACACAATATCCTGTTAGGAACCTTGAATTTACTATTGGTGATTTGAGGTATCATCTAAGCTTTGCTATGTATTGCATAAACAAGCCTATAACCACAGAGTCTCCTTTCAATGTATTATGTTAACCCTTTCATGACAATGTGTATAGGATCTATGTAATGCCATTCTGGTTAGTGTCAAAGATCTCTACAGAAACTTGCAGTAAATCCAGATTTTGAACCTTGATCTATATATCCATAAGCCATTCTCGTTGAGAAGATGTGTATTGGGCTGTAGATTATTGTGGACTCATTCTTATCTCCTACTCTATTCAAGACAGATATCCAGGAAGGTGCGTAGTTCTATGAAAGCTAATTTATGGCCGAAAAACCCTTACAGAAGACGTGATGAACCTATGGGCATCCAAATCCTCAAAAAAGTATGTCTTGCTACATATTTATACATAATATATCCAGTATAATAATGAAAGAAAACCCTTTTTATTTACACAGTTAAAACCATTGTCGTAAAATATGAGTAACTTCAGTACCAGTACCTCATGATCCTGGTGAGGGACTTTGGGTAGAGTGTTCCCTGTAGTGTCCATGGTACTATCCTTTAGATTATATGCTATAGTAAGACAGCCTTGCCTTTTTCATCATCTGAAAACAATATAGAATGTGTCAAAAATATACTGTTCTACATACATGATAAGCAATATTTTTACTTCCGAACCATTGCTGTAAACCATTTTTTCTGAGGCTACGACCCCACATTGCGGAAACGCAGCTTTTTTTGTTGCAGATTTTGTTGCCGTTTTTTGAGCCAAAGCCAAGAATGGCTAAAAGAGGAATGGGATATATATATATATATATATATATATATATATATATATATATTTCTTATACTTCTCCCTTCTGCTCAGTTCACTCTTGGCTTTGGTTAAAAAAACCGCAACAAAATCTGCAACAAAAAAAAAAAGCCAAGTTTCTGCAATGTGGGGCCTCAGCCTTAAAATGAAACCTTCATCTTCATCTAGTCCAGACCTGGGCAAAGTCCGGCCCCCGGGCCATATCCGGCCCTCTGACTGATTCAGTCCGGCCCGCACAGCTTGACTAGGGGGGGCGTGTCTAGGGGGCGTGTCTTAGTGCCGGCCGAAGATGGAGATGTGGAGCATGTCATAAAGTACTGAGAGATGTAAGGTGAGAGAGAGAGAGAGAGTGTGTGTCTGTCTAGCTATATGTGTGTGTGTCTATATGTGTGTGTGTCTATATGTATGTCTGTCTGTCTATATATGTGTGTGTGTGTGTCTCAGTAACCTAGGGGCAGAGATGGAAGGGGAATGTTATACTAGGGCAGAGATGGCAGATGGAGGGAGGACATGAAACTGGGGGAGAGATGGAGGGGGGGGGGGCATGAAATGGGTGTAGATGAAGAGGGCACTTAGACTGGGGGGACATTAAACCATGGAGGTAGCTGGAGGGGGACCTGTCTGCCTCTAGTTGCCCCCAGTTTAATGTCACCCTCCAGCTACCCTACGGTTTAATGTCTGCTTCCCGATTTTAATGTCCCCCTCTAGTTGCCCCCAGTTTCATGTCCCGCTCCAGCTGTCAATTTCTTGCTGTCCTCCAACTACCCCCACTGTTTAATGTCCCCCTCCAGCTGCTCCAGTTTCATGTCCCCTCTAGTTTCCCCCAGTTTACACTGGGGCACCAGGAGAGGGGCTTAATACTGTGGGGCAGTTGGAAGGGAACATTACAATGTGGGGGCATATAATGTACGGGTGACTGTAGGAGGATTATACTGTGTGGGGGCACACGGAAAGATGAATGGGAATGGGCGGAGTCAACGTAGAAGTGGGTGGAGCTAAATTTGTTGTGGCGTGGCCCTCTAGCATAGTTTCAATTTCTTATACGGCCCCATGGGAAAATTAATTGCCCACCCCTGATCTAGTCAGATATCTGATGGAGGAGGCAGGCCGCCTCCAAAACACATAGCATTCTCACAGAATGAAATACCGCCTCTGCAGTGACTCTGGCATGATTCGGTGTCACTGGTCAATTTCACATCACTAAGATATCAATGTTTTTTCTAGGTTTACACCTGCGTCTGGGTTTCCAATCCTGGGGTCCGCTTAGAGACCCTATGAACAGAAAGCTAATCTGCTTAAAAACCATTTACCCATGGCCTCGTAGATTATAATGGGGTCTGCAAGGTTTCCGCCCAAAAAATGCGGAGTAAGCAGGATTTTTCTCTCTGCATTTTTAAATTGAATTGGGGAACAGAATCCCCAAGTGGAGATCCATTGCAGATGTGTGAACTTAGCCTTATCTAGTCATCTGCAATCTGTGGCTCCCTAACTGCTGTATGTCTGGACAGCTCCATTAGGGCACAGATATGATCAGTGACTACAGTTTAGCTGCACTATCTTTTGGATGTCTTAAGTCTATCTTCTGTCTTATAAAAATCTTCAGGTTGAATGTTGTTGACCTTCAAAAGTGTATCAGGACGTCCTTAGGCCTGGTTCACATCTGCAATCAGTATTCCATTCAGGAAGTCCACTTGGGGAACGGAATACCGAACACATTAAAAAACAGTTAGCAAAGAAAGCACACGGACCCCAAAGACTATAATGGGGGTCTGTGTGTTTTCCATGCAGTGTCCGCACAAATCATGCAGAGAAAATATTGCTGCTTGAAGTACTTTTCTCTCTGCATGATTCATGCAGACACCGTGCGGAAAACACACAGACCCCATTATTGTCTATGGGGTCCATGTGCTTTCTTTGCTAACCACTTTTTAATGGGTTCGGTATTCCGTTCTGGGGGTCCCCAAATGGACCCCCAAACGGAATACCAAAAGCAGATGTGAATCCGGCCTTGGCTTTCAACATGCCCAGTTCCTGTTTCTTAGTTGGCTGCAGCTTTCTGCCCTCTCTCTTATTCAGCCACTTGTGCATTTGTCCCTTCCAGATCACAGGGACTCGGGGGGCATGGTACCCCGATGATTTGGAAAATGGTTGTAAAATGCAAATGGCCTAAAATAAAACAATCTCTCATCTGTCCACCATGAATCCAAAGCGGATTCCCCTCTGGTTCTTTGGTTGTCAATTTACTTGTATTTGGCACGTGATCGCTAGAGTCAATCAATGGCCGTAGCAGTCAGCTTTTGTCAGTATTACTGACATCATGGCTCCATTCACCTAGACACTATGGCAGTAATGTCATATGTGACCGCTGCAAGAACTGATCACAGCGATCATATGCTCTACACAGACACCGGGATGACCGGAGGAGAGGCAGCGCTGGATTCCTGGGGACACGCCAACATATTCTGCAGCTCTTTGCAAATCAGAAGGCACATGAACAGACAATATTTGACATTACAATGTGACAAAAAAATGAATATATCAAACAGTAGGAGTGAGGTAATTTGCATTTATATCAAAACCGTGATAAGAAAAGTCAAGATGCAGAAGGGAGCACTGTTCACACTGTACTGCTGTGTACACAAACCAACCACATGCTCAGCATGAAGTCAGCTCATGGCAAGAGACAAAATGTAAATATCAGGTTAGTGTCGTAGAGGGAAATGAACCTCTGTAGGATGAGATTCTGGCTATATATAGAGAGAGAGTAGTGTATACACACTACAACATATCAGGAAAGGTAATATATCCTCAGGTCCCCTCTTGCACCAAAGCTTACGTTCTCACATTGAGGTGGGGGGGGGGGGTCTTGTCTCTATGACCAAACCTCACTCTATTTTTGGTATTTGTACACTGAGTGGGATCGGTCATGTGACCATCAATAGCAGAATATAAGCATAAGAGAGCGAGTAGTACTCAATCAAGTAGGTATTCGATTGAATACTACGGTATTCGAAATACTCGTACTCGATCGAGTACCACTCACTGTTCGAATGTAAAAGTTCGATGCAGAACCAGCATTGATTGGCCGAATGCTATACAGTCGGCCAATCAATGCTGGTTCTTCTCCTACCTTTAGAAGTCTTCTCCGTGCAGCTTCCCCGCGGCGTCTTCCGGCTCTTCATTCACTCTGCCAGGCATCAGGCCTGGGTAGAGCCGACTGCGCATGTCTGCTTGTAGTGCGGGGACGCTGCAAGGAGAATACTGCACGGAGGATCCAGCCCGACCCTCACTCGTGGACTTTGTAAGTATAATTTGAGTGAACGTTGCCTACCCCTGAAATGAGCATTTTCCCCCCATAGACTATAATAGGGTTCGATATTCGAGTAGTCGAATATTGAGGGGCTACTCGAAACGAATATCGAACCTTGAACATTTTACTGTTCGCTCATCTCTAATAAGCATCAGTGTGGCAGGAACTCAGGATGTGTACTACTTTCCTGGTATGGTGCAGTCACTGCCCAAAATTGTTATTCTCCTCACAAGCCCTTTAAGTAAAGCATATCAGTCAGAGTGAGTTTACAGCTAAGTCAGAGTCCTCATTTTGAGATTCTGCCACATTGTTGAAAATCGCTGGACGAATAAGTGCTGCAAGTCTTACTTTTTTGGCTGGCAATTTGAGCTTAAAAGAACCGACACCCAATGGATCCCATTATATTCTGAATTTCTGATATCTTAGCAGTCTACAAACACATGGATCCTTTGATGGACCAGAAAAACTAACACAGTGACATCGAATGAAGAGTAGACTAAGTCCACCCAGAATGAAGAGTAGGCTAAGTCCACCCAGAATGAAGAGAAGACTATATCCACATAGAATGAAGAGAAGACTAAGTCCATCCAGAATGAAGAGAAGACTATGTCCACCCAGAATGAAGAGAAGACTATATCCACATAGAATGAAGAGAAGACTAAGTCCACCCAGAATGAAGAGAAGACTATGTCCACACAGAATGAAGAATAACATAACATAGCAAGTGTGGACTTACCATAACATAAGCATGTAGAATAAATAAGTTTTCCTAGCTGATATTGAACATACCACTTCTTCTCCAGCCACAAAGTGTCTCCTTTCTTCCAGCATATAAGGCCACTGTAAAGCTGCACCTAGAGAGCAGTTTCTGGTCTCAGCCAGAGGGACTGTATATGCAGATACACTGCCTTCCAATACAGTCTTTAGTTTCATTTTCAGGAACTTAGTGTTTGCTAAGTTTCGTTTCTGCCTTGCTGCTCAAAGGTCTGAGGAGTGGAGATCTGCCTGCGATAGCCCCTCCTCAACACAATCCTCTATCCCTGAACACTGGGGCTACACTATTATCAGTTCCTGCAGATAAAACATCACATGGAAACAATATGGTCACTGAAATTATCTAATTTTCCCAGGCTCACATTACATATATATGCAAGCATGGATGGGCAGGAATAAAGCAGTCATGTGATCATGTAACGTCACACGAATGAGCTGCATTTATTGAAGATTATATACATAAGTACACAAATATTCTATATGAATCTAGATGTGTCTGCAGTATTAATAGACAAGATATATCAGTATGTAGTAGCATCAAAGAGGTTTTCCAATCATAGGGCTAGTTCACACGTTCGGGGGTCCGCAGGGGTTTTGACACAGAGAGAGACACGGTCAAAACCAGCCTGCCGCGACCATCGCGGTCGTGGCTTTCCCCTCCTATGTCGGCTCAAATGAATAAGCCGATACAGGAGGGTGCTGCCGCTAGTCGGAAGCCGCGGCCCAGCGTGCCGTGGCTTCCGCCTGAAGATAGGACATGTCGCTTCTTTTCTCCGCTAGCAGCAGCCCACCGCTAGCGGAAAAAAGAAGCCCGGCGGTCTGCATAGACCACCATTGTAAACGGGCAGATTTTGAAGCGAAATCCGCTGTCAAAATCTGCCCCTTTGTTCATATGTGAACTGACCCATACCATATTTAAAGTTTTAGACATTTAAAAGTTAAATATTTTTGCAAATATAAATAAACATTTTTCAGAGTTTTAAAGATTTTCTATAAGCATCTTAGGCTCGGTTCACATCTGCCTTCGGTATTCCGTTCGAGGAGTCCACTTGGGGACCCCCCGAACTGAATACTGAACACATTAAAAAGCGTTGAGCTAAGAAACCACACGGACCCCATACACTATAATGGGGTCCGTCTGTTTTCTGCATGGTGTCCGCACGAATCATGCAGAGAGAAAACTGGTGCTTGCAGTACTTGAGCCCAAGAGTGCAGTTCAGGGTTCTGCAAAAGTGTAATGGTGTCCAAAAACCAAATCATCTAAATCTGTGCTCCAAAAACCAAAATATCGCTCCTTCCCTTCTGTGTTCGGCTGTACCCTAATATCAGTTTATACCCACATATGACATTATGTACTTTATCCTGGGTACACCAGTGACATACATGTAGCATAAACTGCTGTATGGGCACTCAGCAGGGCGTGGAAGGGAAGAAGCGCTATGTGGCTTTTGAAATGTATATTTAGATGTTTGGTATCTGGTTGCTCATGTCATGTTTGCAGAGCCTCTAAGGTACCAGTAATGTGGATTCCCCTAAGGATTTGCATTTTCATTTTGAAAACTGCACCCCTTAAAGAATTTATCAAGGGTGTAGTGGGCATTAGTATCCCAGACGAGACTGCACAGTGTAGTGAATATGTAAGCTGTGTGGAGTAAATTAGGAGCATCAAATTCCGAACTATATCCCCATTAGCTCTTATGAATGGGGGGAGGGATCACTCTGGGGTCATTTCTGGTGTCTTTTCCCTTGTAAGCTTTAAATCTGTAGTGTCCCCTGATATACGCTAACACAGCTTATACATTCCCTTCCGGCAAAAGACAGTTGTGTTCTAATGATTTGTTGATTTTCTGAGGTTTTGGTCTTCATATTGTATGAGCTATATTTTTGCTGATGATGATGATGATGACTCCCTGCTCTCACACACATAGCAGACAGTGCTCACTGAGATTTCCAAGGTGTATGCTGGAGGCTAATTAGCATATGTATAAAAGTGGGCTCATTCAAAAACGACTGAAGGGAGTAACATACCAAAGGTTTGTGTGGAATAGCCCTTCTAAAGGCTGTGCAAGTATATGTTTAGTTAAAAATTAGTTTTCCCAATGATAGAGCCCCTTTAATTCCCAGCGGGATGAACCAGATATGTGGGGCTGCAGGCAGCCTGGGGTTACTGGTCAGACCCCAGGCTACAGAAACTACATATAGGCATCCTCCAATTTTGCCATGGGTGGTACCCAGGGGATATTTTACTAGGCAGAACCCCTTGGATGTTGTGGTCATGTTTGACCGCAGCATCCAAGGGGTTAAAAAAAACCTGAGCTCCAATGGGGAGGGGGGGTTAAGGAGCAAGGTGTTAGCGGCCAGTTACAGCTAACACCCGCTCCTGATGCCTTCCATACTTTGACTTTCCTTTCGAAACCCTTAGATGGGCAGGAATTGGTGTTATCACCGTCCCCACTGTTGCAGCGGGAGCCTGGCTGTCAAATGCAGATGGGATCCCGGGATCGCATGGGCTCTGCTTCTGAGCAGGCGCGATCACCCTCACGTAACTGTACGTGGGGATGCAGTAACCGCATTCCCTGACATACAGGTACGTGAAATAGCGTTAAGAGGTTAATGGTCCACAAGAAAAAAATTAAGTTAATACTATGTTGATGACGTGCACGTAGAAAATGAAGAGGACATATAACTTGCACAAAAGCGGTGGCCCCTTGTAACAGCTGATCTGGAGGGGTGCTGAGAGTTGGATCCTCACCTTTCCGATACTGAGAATTGGTCATCGATATTGTGAACCCTGAAAACTTCTACTATTATAGTATAAATGTTGAAATGATGACTTTGTGCCTTCAGATTTGGACTGATTTCTGTGCACATTACAATAAAGTAAACTCCTAGTAACCCTGGATTCTGGAATGACTTGACCATTTATACAACTGAGTATCCGAGGCATCTCCTAAGGCAGGGGTAGGCAGGCTTTTACACTGACCTGACCAAAAAACTGAGACGTGCAGCGCAGGTTGCAGAACGCCTCTGGAAGAAAAGCCACTCCCAGGAGGACTTCCTCAGTTACAAAGAGGCAGTTCTCGCATTTAAGAACGCACTCACCTCCGCAAAGCAGGTCTACTTCACCACACTCATATCTGCACTCTCTCACAATCCCAAACAGCTATTCACCACCTTCAACTCCCTCCGATGTCCTCCTGTGCCCCCTCCAATGTCACTTATCTCAGCTGACGACTTTGCCTTTTACTTCAAAACTAAAATCGACACCATCAGAGACAGTCTCACCGTGCACCCCCGACAACCCCTCAACCCAACTACTCGCTGCTCCTCATCCTTGACCTGTTTCTCCACCATTACTGATGAAAAACTCTCCTCCCTAATCGCTAAATCCCACCTCACCTTCTGCGCACTTGACCCGATCCAGTCACATCTCATCCCCAAACTCGCTGAAGTCATAACTCTGGCCCTAACCCATCTCTTCAACCTATCCCTAGCCAATGGATCCTTCCCCTCTGCCTTCAAACACGCTACAGTCACACCTATACGTAAGAAACCATCTCTCGACCCGTCCTCCCCAACCAACTATCGTCCCATCTCACTGCTCCCGTACGCCTCAAAACTGCTTGAGCAACACGTCCACTCAGAACTCTCCTCCTATCTCTCGTCCAACCTGCTCTTTGACAGACTACAGTCAGGCTTCAGACTCCGTCACTCCACTGAAACTGCCCTAACAAAAGTCACTAATGACCTGCTAACCGCCAAGGCCAAGCGCCATTATTCTGTCCTCCTCCTCCTTGACCTCTCCTCTGCCTTTGGTACAGTTGACCACTCCCTCCTGTTAGAAATTCTCTCATCCCTTGGTATCTCAGACCTGGCGCTTTCCTGGATCTCCTCATACCTCACCGACCACACTTTCAGCGTTTCCCACTCGCACACCACCTCCTCACCACGCCCTCTCTCTGTAGGTGTCCCCCAAGGCTCCGTCCTAGGACCATCTACACCTTTGGCCTGGGCCAACTCATAGAATCTCACGATTTTCAATACCATTGCTATGCTGATGACACCCAAATATACATCTCTGGACCAGACATTACCTCCCTGCTGGCCAGAATTCCAGATTGTTTAACGGCTGTAGCCTACTTCCTCTCCTCCTGCTTTCTCAAACTCAACATGGAGAAAACGGAGTTCATCATCTTTGCCCCATCCCGTATGGCCCCTCCAAGCGACCCATCTATCAAAGTCAATGGAACCACACTTACTCCTGTCCCACAGGCCCGATGCCTTGAGGTAACACTGGACCCCGACCTATCCTTCAAGTCACACGTTCAAACCCTCAATACTTCCTGCCGCCTCCAACTCAAGAACATCCACCGAATCCGCTCCTTCCTCACCCCTGAAACTACTAAGATGCTCGTCCAGGCCCTCATAATCTCCCACTTAGACTACTGCAACACCCTTCTCCATGGACTCCCAGCTAACACCCTCGCCCCCTCCAGGCCACTTTAAACTGCGCTGCTCGCTTAATTCACCTCATCCCCCCGATCTTCATCGGCTGCTCCCCTCTGCCAGTCCCTCCACTGGCTACCCATAACCCAGCGAATTGAGTTCAAGCTACTAATGTTAACATACAAAGCCCCTTAGGGGACTAGTACCTGCAATCATTTGATTGCCAAGTTCAATCCCAATCCCACAACTTTATTGCAGTCTATGGGATATTTGCAATGTTACTATTGAGTCTGTAGTAATAGTTATATTGCTATGACAAGCCTGGAAGCCCTCAGAAGTCTCCCGGCTGTCAGAGGAACAGGATGGCTCCCAGGAGCCTGCAACGCTAAAGGTATGGGTCATCTTTTATATTGGGGGGGGGGGGAAGGATCCTGGCCCTCCAAGCCCACAAACATAACTGAATTCTCATAGCGGGAATTAGCGCTGGGCCTCTGCTGTAGAATACATTGGAGACCCGGTAGCTATGGTGGTCGCACAACAGAAATACAGCCACCATCTTTAAAGATCAGGCATCCGCCATACTATAATGGCGGTTGTCGCAAAAGGGTTAATGAGGACTTTTCACCATCTCCATTAATTCAAGTGCTTATCTTCTGTTAATAGGCGCCGCTCCGCTGATTTCACTTATTTTCTCTCTAGTTCCCCATTTCAGAGCACTGAGCACAGATAGTTTTGATGCCTGATGTGCTATTTAAGGTCTGTACTGTATTGCAGTCTATAGTACTGAACCAGTGATCAGAACATCACTGGTTCAGGTCCCCTAAAAAGTTTTAAAAAAGTTGAAAAAAAAGAAGTGAAATCTATGAAAAAATAAATTAATTAATCAAGCAAAGAAATAATGATTTTTCGCCACCTCGCCTTAAAAAAATGCTCTAAAAAGTGATTAAAAAAAGTCATATGTATCCTAAGACAGTACCAAAAAAAAAGCACAGATCATCACACAAAAAATAAGCCTTCATCCAACTCTGCCAACTGGAAAAACAAAAAGCTAAACATGTCAGAAGATGGTGATGCAAAAATTATTGATTTCTTTCCCCAAATGTTTTTTTGTTCTGCAAAACTAGTAAAGCATAAAAAAGCAATATAAATGAGGTATCGCCGTAATTGTACCGAAAAAGGTAACGTTACTTATACGGTAAAAAAAAATAATTTAAAAGGCAAAAAGCAGTAACAGAATTTCTGAAGGGGTTTTTAAACCACCAAGAAAGAGTTAATAAAATGTATTCTATAAGTTGTAGGCACCCAGAGATGTTGTCATTACAAAATACATCTCATGCTTCAATAAACAAGCCCTTATATGGTTACATCACCAGAAATTAAAAATATATAGTTTGTACAATGTGAAGACAAAACCCCCAAAAATCGCTAGATCATTAGAACACAACTGGCTGTAGCAGGAAGGGAGTATATAAGCTGTGCGAGTGGATATCTGGGTACAAGCCAAATTTAAAATTTACGATGGAAAAGACATCAGAAGTGACCCCCCCCAAGCATAGGAGCTACTGGGGATATAGTGGGGAATTTGGTCTTCCAATGCACTCCACACAGTTTACATATTCACTTTTCACCATCTGCTGTGTTTTCACGTAAGGGGTGCATTTTTCAAAATTTGATCACTCCTTTGTGGAATCCTCTTTACTGGTACTTTAGAGGCTCTGCAAACGTGACATGGCATCCGGATACCAAACATCCTATTAATATTATAAAGGTGAAAGTTTGTGAGTTTGGATGTTTGTGGGTTTGTGTGTATGGATGTTTGGATGTTTAGATGTTTGTTCCTCAATCACGCAAAACCCGCTCCACCGATATGGCTGAAATTTTCCACAAACATAGTCACTACACTCGATTGCGCAATAGGCTACTTTTCGTCACAATAGCACACATACGTTTTTCCCAGGACCCCCACAAA
Organism: Leptodactylus fuscus; assembly: GCF_031893055.1. NCBI lineage: Eukaryota > Metazoa > Chordata > Amphibia > Anura > Leptodactylidae > Leptodactylus > Leptodactylus fuscus. Next base: position 125,941,862 of record NC_134270.1, on the reverse strand, counting down.
ACCCAAACTCACATCACTATTTCTGCAATCTCACACACTTTGGACCATAGCAAGCCACAAAATTCATATTACCCTCTACAGCAGAGGTCAGCAACCCCTGGCACACATGCCAAGAGTGGCACTCCTGCCATATTTCACTGGCACACCAGCAGCACAGGACCTGCAAGAGTTAAATGAAGTCCTTTAAGTGCTCTTCTAGAGCTCAAGCATAAGGACACTCCCCTTTGAGAGGGGTGCAGGAAACCCAGGGGGTGGAGCTTAATCGCTCAGGTCTGTGCCTGCCTGCTATAGTGGTCTGCATCCTGCAAACATTCCCCGAGGAGGAGAGGAAGCTGCTAGCAAAGTGAAACTGAAAAACACACAGGTACATAGGATTACTGTTCTCATTAATGTGCGGCATTTGGGGTTATTACTTTAGTGTTAGTAACTCCATGTGCCTCACATTAATAGGAATAAACCCCATCATGTCCCTCATATTAACCCCTGTGTGCCTCATATTAATAGGAATAACCCCCATCATGTCCCTCATATTAACCCCTGTGTGCCTCATATTAATAGGAATAAACCACATCATGTCCCTCATATTAACCCCTGTGAGCCCCATATAAGGGTTACTAATATGTGAGACATATGGAGGTAATAATAAAAAACCTCAATAATGAAGATACTTAATTATTACCTCCAAGTCTCTCACATATCAGTAACTCTTACACAAGGGTTAATGTGAGGGACATGATGGGGATAATTGCTATTACTAAGAGGCGCATGGAGTTACTAAACTGTCATGCACAGGGCCAGACTTTATGTGGCTGCTCGAGAGTATCCTGTGCCCAAAACTTACATGTACTGGCGGAAAATAACAAATCATACAATGTCGTATATTGAAGTATATTCACCTGAAATACTTCTGTCCCAAAGACACTATGTACAGTTTATACCAACACCGTATAGCGGCTGAAATACAAATTACATTCAACACAAAAGTCTCACGTATTCTCAGAATTACAGCAAAAACAAGATACACAGTTACATTTCATATCCCATACCTTATACACAGTACGAAAACCTACCCGCGCCTGTATATACCCACTTCTACAATCACCGCAGACAAAGTCGCGGGTACCAGCTAGTCTAAATATACACTTCAAAAGCCACATAGCGCTCCTTCCCTTCTGCGCCCTGCTGTGTGCCCAAACTGCAGTTCATGCCACATGTATGACACTGGTGTACCCAACATAATGTACGTAATGTCATATGTGGGTATAAACTGCTGTTTGGGCACAGAAGGGAAGGAACACATTTTGGCTTTTGAAGCAAAGATCTAGATCAGACCTGGGCAATGTACGGCCCGTGGGCCACATCCGGCCCTCTGACTGCTTCTGTTCGGCCCGCGTAGCTTGTGGACGTTCGTTCAAGGACCTGTAATGATGTCATCACAGCCTATCACCAGGATAGGCTATGACTCATTAGTGAGCGGAGCCACACGGGACTGTGTGCTTGCTGCAAGCTGCCGGCAATGGAGGCTGCTGGACCCTACGTTCCTTCTCTTCACACTCCTCCGCAGCCTCACCACGATGGGACAGACCGTCAGCATTGCCATGGGCCCAGCCGGGCTTGTGGCGGATGTCATAGTTATACTGCTGGAGCACCAGACTCCACCGCAGCAGTCGTCCATTCTGACCTGCTACACGTTTGATTCAGGTCAGAGGGTTGTGGTCCTTCACCATGGTGAAGTGGCGCCCATACAAGTAGGGCTGCAGATGCTGCAGTGCCCAGACAATTGCTAGGCATTCCTTCTCCACCGTGGTGTAGGCCACTTCCCGCGGTAGAAGCATCCTACTGAGGTACGGCACTGGATGCTCATGCCCTGCAGAGTCAACCAAGGGTCCTCCTTCCTCCCAGCATGATCTAAAAGGGGGAGGTGTGATGAATGGCCCAGAGTTATGGGGGTTTTTTTCACTGCCTTCTCAGATATATTTCCCATTTGCCCTGTTAATTTAGTCGACCTGATTAGCAAGATGCCAGAGATAGTGTCTAATTGTACAAGCCTAATTCCTTCCTGGAGGTAGCTTGGCTCATCCCTTTGTTTCAACCTGGGCACAGCATTGTCATGATTGTGCTATCTTCATTATTCTTAGCAGGGCGTGTCTGGGATCAGTGGACTGAGAGCCTTGCTATCACCTTTTAGCAGACAACCTGACTCCACAGGACATCTGCAAAGAGTTATGACCGTATATAGTCATACTGGTACAAGGTGAGGGGGAGAGCGGCCCACCTTGCTGACCTCATCGTTGGAGGGGGCTGAGTGGAGATATATTGTCACAGATGACAAGACCCCAGGGTTTTGTTGTTGTTCCTGGACTGCTGGGATGTGTCACAAAGTGCTGTGATGCTATGGAAGCTAATGCCTTGGACTAGAGTCTCTACTGCCTATGGAGATACCATGCACCCTGGACTTTTCTGCTAATGGGGCCTCAATCCCTTACCACCTATGGATTACTTATGGACTCTAAAAGACCGTGCCCTGGATTTCATGAGGTGAACTCCGGAGACCCCACTGGGTATTATAATTCTGTTTCTAATCTTTTATTCTTTTATCTTACTGCACTGTAACCTCCCTTTCTGTAACCATATAAGCTTGTATCCGCTAGCATATATCTCTATGTATGTTGGTTGTCTAGTATTGACCCTCTTGGGTTAATAAATATAAAACTTTAGAAAGCTCATCTAATATTATCCTATAAGACCCGGTCCCTCTCTTAGGGTGAGAGTGGACGGTAAGGATAAGAAGTTGATCGCAGTTTTGCCCGTGGCAAGGCCAGGTAGGCCAGAGGCTGGGCCAAAGTGGCTTTGGCAAGGCGAGATCCTTCACACCTCCCAATGAATTCAATGGGTTCCGCTAGCTTTTTTTTTTCCACTAGCGGAAAGTTGTGCTAGTGGAAAAAAAGCTAGCGGCACCCATTGAAGTCAATGGGAGGCTTTTGTTTTCAGTGCTGAACATAGCGGTCAGCGGGTAAAGTGACAGTATTTAGTCTTAGTATAGCAGTCAGCGGGTGATGTGATAGTATTTAGTCCTGGTATAGAGGTCAGTGTGTGATGTGACAGTATTTAGTTCTGGTATAGCAGTCAGTGGCTGACGTAACAGTATTTAGTCCTGATATAGCGGTAAGTGGGTGACGTGATAGTATTTAGTCCTGGTATAGCGGTCAGTGGCTGACTTAACAGTATTTAGCCCTGGTATAGCGGTCAATGGGTGACGTGATAGTATTTAGTTCTGGTATAGCGGTCAGTGGGTGACGTGACAGTATTTAGTCCTGGTATAGAGATCAGTATGTGATGTGACAGTATTTAGTCCTGATATAGCGGTTAGTGGCTGACGTAACAGTATTTAGTCCTGGTATAGCAGTCAGTGGTTGACGTGACAGTATTTAGTCCTGGTATAGCGGTCAGTGGGTGTAGTGACAGTATTTAGTCCAGGTATAGCGGTCAGCAGGTGACGTGATAGTATTTAGTCCTGGTATAGCGGTCAGTGTCTGATGTGACAGTATTTAGTCCTGGTATAGCGGTCAGTGGGTGATGTGACAGTATTTAGTCCTGGTATAGCGGTCAGCGGGTGACGTGACAGTATTTAGTCCAGGTATAGCGGTCAGTGTCTGATGTGACAGTATTTAGTCCTGGTATAGCGGTCAGCAGGTGACGTGACAGTATTTAGTCCTGATATAGTGGTAAGTGGGTGATGTGATAGTATTTAGTCCTGATATAGCAGTCAGTGGTTGATGTGACAGTATTTAGTCCTGGTATAGCGGTCAGCGGGTGACGTAACAGTATTTAGTCCTGGTATAGCGGTCAGCAGGTGACGTGACAGTATTTAGTCCAGGTATAGCGGTCAGTGTCTGATGTGACAGTATTTAGTCCTGGTATAGCAGTCAGCGGGTGATGTGACAGTATTTAGTCCTGGTATAGCGGTCAGCGGGTAACGTGATAGTATTTAGTCCTGGTATAGCAGTCAGTGTGTGATGTGACAGTATTTAGACCTGGTATAGCAGTCAGCAGGTGACGTGACAGTATTTAGTCCTGGTATAGCGGTCAGCAGGTGATGTGACAGTATTTAGTCCTGGTATAGCGGTCAGTGGGTGATGTGACAGTATTTAGTCCTGGTATAGCGGTCAGTGGGTGATGTGACAGTATTTAGTCCTGGTATAGCGGTCAGCAGGTGATGTGACAGTATTTAGTCCAGGTATAGCAGGCAGTGGCTGTCATGACAGTATTTAGTCCTGGTATAGCGGTCAGCGGACAGGGGTGAACCAGCCCCTTTCGCCGCCCGAGGCGAACTGCAGAAAGCCCCCCCTGGCGGGGGAGGGGGCGGATCGGGGGCGTGGCTTAGCGGAGGGGGCGTGGCGCCTCGAAGGGGGCGGGGCTTAGCACCGTTCGCCGGCAGAGAGCAGGCCCGGAGACTGCCTGCGCTCTGCCTGAGCGTGCGGGGAGGCTGCTGGAGCAGCGCTGCTCCAGTGGCCTCCCTAAACCACCGATCGGTGCTAAGCCAGTCCAGGACAGCTTGTCCTGGACTGGCTTAGGTTAGCAAAAATGCCGCCCTCCCTGAGGCCCTGGCATAGCGCCGCCTGAAGCGTTCGCTTCAGGTCGCCTCATGGGAGGTGCGGCGCTGTCAGCGGGTAACGTGATAGTATTTAGTCCTGGTATAGCAGTCAGTGTGTGATGTGACAGTATTTAGACCTGGTATAGCAGTCAGCAGGTGACGTGACAGTATTTAGTCCTGGTATAGCAGTCAGCGGATGATGTGACAGTATTTAGTCCTGGTATAGCGGTCAGTGGCTGATGTAACAGTATTTAGTCCTGGTATAGCAGTTAGCGGGTAACGTGACAGTATTTAGTCCAGGTATAGCGGTCAGCAGGTGACGTAACAGTATTTAGTCCAGGTATAGCGGTCAGCAGGTGACGTGATAGTATTTAGTCCTGATATAGTGGTAAGCGGGTGATGTGATAGTATTTAGTCCTGATATAGCAGTCAGTGGTTGATGTGACAGTATTTAGTCCTGGTATAGCGGTCAGCGGGTGACGTGACAGTATTTAGTCCTGGTATAGCAGTCAGCAGGTGGCGTGACAGTATTTAGTCCAGGTATAGCGGTCAGTGTCTGATGTGACAGTATTTAGTCCTGGTATAGCGGTCAGCAGGTGACGTGACAGTATTTAGTCCTGATATAGTGGTAAGCGGGTGATGTGATAGTATTTAGTCCTGATATAGCAGTCAGTGGTTGATGTGACAGTATTTAGTCCTGGTATAGCGGTCAGCGGGTGACGTGACAGTATTTAGTCCTGGTATAGCGGTCAGCAGGTGACGTGACAGTATTTAGTCCAGGTATAGCGGTCAGTGTCTGATGTGACAGTATTTAGACCTGGTATAGCAGTCAGCAGGTGACGTGACAGTATTTAGTCCTGGTATAGCGGTCAGTGGCTGACGTAACAGTATTTAGTCCTTTTATAGCGGTCAGTGGGTGATGTGACAGTATTTAGTCCTGGTATAGCGGTCAGCAGGTGATGTGACAGTATTTAGTTCTGGTATAGCGGTCAGTGGGTGATGTGACAGTATTTAGTCCTGGTATAGCGGTCAGTGGGTGATGTGACAGTATTTAGTCCTGGTATAGCGGTCAGCAGGTGATGTGACAGTATTTAGTCCAGGTATAGCAGGCAGTGGCTGTCATGACAGTATTTAGTCCTGGTATAGCGGTCAGCGGGCAGGGGTGAACCAGCCCCTTTCGCCGCCCGAGGCGAACTGCAGAAAGCCCCCCCTGGCGGGGGAGGGGGCGGATCGGGGGCGTGGCTTAGCGGAGGGGGTGTGGTGCCTCGAAGGGGGCGGGGCTTAGCACCGTTCGCCGGCAGAGAGCAGGCCCGGAGACTGCCTGCGCTCTGCCTGAGCGTGAGGGGAGGCTGCTGGAGCAGCGCTGCTCCAGTGGCCTCCCTAAACCACCGATCGGTGCTAAGCCAGTCCAGGACAGCTTGTCCTGGACTGGCTTAGGTTAGCAAAAATGCCGCCCTCCCTGAGGCCCTGGCATAGCGCCGCCTGAAGCGTTCGCTTCAGGTCGCCTCATGGGAGGTGCGGCGCTGTCAGCGGGTAACGTGATAGTATTTAGTCCTGGTATAGCAGTCAGTGTGTGATGTGACAGTATTTAGACCTGGTATAGCAGTCAGCAGGTGACGTGACAGTATTTAGTCCTGGTATAGCAGTCAGCGGATGATGTGACAGTATTTAGTCCTGGTATAGCGGTCAGTGGCTGACGTAACAGTATTTAGTCCTGGTATAGCAGTTAGCGGGTAACGTGACAGTATTTAGTCCTGGTATAGCGGTCAGCGGGTGACGTGACAGTATTTAGTCCTGGTAAAGCGGTCAGCGGGTGACATGACAGTATTTAGTCCTGGTATAGCAGTTAGCGGGTAACGCGACAGTATTTAGTCCTGGTATAGTGGGCAGCGGGTGACATGACAGTATTTAGTCCTGGTACAGCAGTTAGCGGGTAACGTGACAGTATTTAGTCCTGGTATAGCGGGCAGCGGGTGACGTGACAGTATTTAGTCCTGGTATAGCGGTCCCATTTGATAACTCTGTACGTATATAAATATTTTTTAGTGTGGCGAAGGGCATATGACTTGTTGCTTTTGCACCTGTACTTTAAAGATAAGGCACAGAAGCAACTAGTTTGCAAAAAAAAAACTTACAAATTTACAAACAACCACTTAAAAGACATGATGAACACCCCTGTAAGTATCAGTGAGAGGCACTGCAGCACATCGAATTAACAGAATTTGTCTATGTTGTATGTACTAGTGGGGCCCCACTTTTAATTTTGCCCAGGGCCCCATTTTGCTTACATATCTACCTGAGACATAACTACATGCCACATGTTGCAGCAAGCTGACATTTCTCTCTCGGGGTGTTATTTCTTTGTCAATGACAAAGCAGCTTATTTTGTGGCGCCATTTGGGTCAGTGATTTTTTTATTATGTAGAATGCTACTGGAATGTACAAAATGTTACAAAATAAAGGTCGCCACCAAAAATGCTTGTAAAAACACTTGAAATTCATGATGTCTGTCAAGGAGCCCTTAGGGAAAACAATGAATTCTATACCGCCACCTCACCGTTACAATATAAATTGGTCCTGGGATGACCATTGCAAGTTCATACTATTGTAATATAGGGCGATAATTATATGGACAACTAGTAATTGGCTCTGAAGCCCCAAAAACACCATTGCATAGTAATACATAATGAAGCTTATAGAAAAATGAGATGAATGGTAAAGATAGACGAGTCCTTACGTATACAGTGAGAAATGAAATAACTAGTGGGAATTGTAAATCACTTACACAGTAAACCAGAAAAACGTAATACACCCCTCACCTACTGTCTAAAGGAGAAGCTTATCCTGGCAAGTGTACAGAGTATTACAGCACATTTAGTACTGCACTATACTGTAGGGATGCGCTACTACACAATGAAATGTGTTTGATAGAGGTTTTAACGCAGCACAATAGCGACATCATGTGGTTAATAAGTGTTATGCATGGATGACTTCATGTTTGATGTAATGATATGTAGTCTACATGTACTGTAAAGGGAAGTATGCAAAAGTATTGTTATATTATAATTTGTGCAATTTGCTGAAAGTTGTTATTAGGTTATCAGGTTATTAAAATATATGGTCTGTCCTCCATGTTAGATTGGTGGAGTGTCACTCCCAGCACCTCCACCAATCTGCTGTTTTGAAGGGCGCTCGTGTGAATGTTCCAGCCTCTTTACTGCTCACCTTGGGCACCGGGCACTGCTTTAGGGTCCATTCACACGGAATTTCCATGTGTGGATTCTGACGCGGAATTTGCGTCAGAATCCATGCATGGAAACTCCGTGTGAATGGACCCTTACTCAGAGCACCAAATTTTTCATAGTAGTTGTTCCAAATATTGCAGTGTTATTCCATTCCAGGGAATATGTATGCTATGTAAATTATAGGGATGTATAGAGCGTAGTATAGAGTAGAGACAGAGCCATCAACAGGAATAAGCGTTTGAGTGCTGCAGCCCTTTTAAAACAATTTAAGAATTGGTCATCATCAGTTTTAAGAACTCGTACAACCCCTTTAGGCTAAGGCCCCATGTTGCAGAAACGCATCTTTTTTTGTTGTAGATTTTGTTGCAGTTTTTTGAGCCAAAGCCAAGAATAGCTACAAATGGAATGGGAATGTATAAGAAGCACTTATACTTCTACCTTCTGCTCAATTCTCTCCTGGCTTTGGCTCATAAAACCACAACAAAATCTGCAACAAAAAAAGCTATGTTTCTGCAACGTGGGGCCTCAGCCTCAGGCCAGAGCACCTCAGGATGTAAACGCCACGATTTGCCTGCAGCGTTTTACAGTCAGGGAAAAGTGGATGGGATTCTAGTGAATCTCATGCCCACTTTGCAGTAAAAACCGTGGTGTGCACACGCCGCAATGCTGAATCCACGTCAGAATCCACGTGGAAAAAACGCCTCCCCATAGAGTTCTATGGGTTTCGTTCGCTTTATTTTTCCACTTGTGGAATTTTTCCGCTAGCAGAAAAAAAGCTTCCTTCAGGTAGATTCTGCCTGCAAAAGCAACGCAGTCAATGGGAGGCGGAAAATTCACATTGTGGATTTGGGCACGGAATTTGCAAAAACTGCACTGAAAAACTGCTACTGGTTTTTTCAAGGTCTATACACTGTGCTGGAGGAAAAAAAACAAATACTAAAAAAGCCTCAAAAAAAGGCTCCAAAAACTGCTTCAAGAAACCATTTTCTAAATCCTCGCCAAAAAACTCAGTGTGCATGGACCCTAAAGGCTTGTAGATCTCTGGATTCTAGCTTGGAATGCCAGTGTGAACTGTATACAGCTCAGCTGGTGGCCAAGGAGCCCTTCAGAATTGCACAGTGTAGATAAAGCCCAGACACTTCTGAACACAATTGATTCAGAGGGCTGTTTGCAATGACTAAAGGCCCGTTCACACGGAGTCAACGCACGTGTAAAAATAAGACTCCCATTGACTTCAATGACATTTTTTTACATGTGTAAAAAAATACTTCAAAATACACGTCAAAATACACGTATAAAATTAATTGAAGTCAATGGGGGTCTTATTTTTACATGAGTATTTTTACACATGTATTTTGCCAAAAAACACGTGCGTTTACTCCGTGTGAACGGGCCCACTGCAAAAACTACAACAATATTACTTTGTTAAAAGATTCCTTTATCCAAAGAGATAAAGCAGTTAAGGCATTGGAGCACTTTAGCTATGAATCAACATAAAAAAGTTGCAAACCACATGGTGACTCTTTAATACATCACTTGTGGCTAAAATTGTCGCAAATAGCATTTTATATCAGCCCCTTTTCTAAAAGATGGCAGGGTGTGGAAGAAGTCAACACCCACGCCAAATTCAGTAATATTTTTGCCACATGTGCGGTATAAATGTTGACAGAAATCTACACCAGCTTGTTGGCATTCATTTTTGCAAAGGCACCTATAGGAGAGAGCATCTGATTCATGATGAGAAGCAGGCCTCAGAGGGCTGTATAATACATAGGTCTTGATGAATCTACCCCATTGGGATTTTTTCATTTTCTCTCTTTATCATTTGGGTATTTTCTTAGTGTGCTAAATTTATTACTGGGTCTGTACTTAATCTGTGGCTTGGTCTTGGGACTGTTTTTAGGGTGTGGCCTGGGGTGTACATTTAGGGGTATCGGTAGGGTCTGAAGCTATTTGTGTTACTGTAGAGGTTGGAGATGGCTTTAGTAATGTGGGGGCCAAAGATGTCTTGACAGTTAATTGGCCGTCATCGGCTATTTTCCTATGACCGAACGGGAGAGGCCACAGGAAAATGGCTGACAGGGGCCACACGGTGGCTCAGTGGTTAGCACTGCAGCGCTGGAGTCCTGGTGTTCAAATCCCGCCAAGGGCAAAAAAAAAAACATCTGCAAAGAGTTTGTATGTTCTCCCCGTGTTTGCATAGATTTCTATGTGGGGCTCACAATCTACATTTAAAAAAACAAACAAACAAAAAAAAACAACATTATATTCAGTGCGTCCTCTTACAGCATCAGATATTTTATCTGTGGTGTGCCGGGCCGTGACTGAGGTCCGCACTGAGTACAGCAGGTCCGCAAAGACCGTGAATTCATGGCACTGCACGGACTCGTCCATAGAACTCTATGGGCGCATGCGGCAGGACACAGGCATCTGCGATGTCTGTGTTGCCAATCAGCAACTAGTGTTGCTGATCAGCAATTTGCGGACTGTAAAACCAATACGGTTGTGTAAGACCAGCCTAATAGTGATTACATTTAAAGGTATTCTATCATTAGAATCCCATTTTTAACTAAGCCCACATCCAAATAGCCTTAAGAAAGGCTTTTCTTCCCCTACTTTTAGAATTCTTCTCCGTGCCGCCGTATGGTAGATATCCCGGTTTTCATCGTTATGCTAATGAGTCTCCAGACAGCACAGTGGACATTCTCCAGTGCTCAAACAGCCCTGGCGGTGTCCCCTGTGCTGCTTGAAAACTCTCCATCTTATTCTCCTCCTCTGCCTCTTCTCCCGGGCACCGTCATGTCTTCATCCAAAAGCGCCGACTGCGCATGTCCGTCGGCCATTTTCCTGTGGCCGAACGGAAGAGGCCACAGCAAAATGGCCGATGGACATGCGCAGTCGGCACTTTTGGATGAATACATGACAGTGCCCGGAAGAAGAGGTAGAGAAGAAGATGGCGGCAGCACTGGAGAGTTTTCAAGCAGCACAGGGGACGCCCCCGATGCTGTCTGGAGACTCATTAGCATAACAACGAAAACCAGGATATCTACTGAACGGCGGCGTGGAAAACAATTCCTTTTAAGCCTCCCAGGACAGCCAGATTTAGTCACCCTTGATGAACACACTAATGGTAGGTCACATTTCACACACTCCAGGTATAGATAGTAAGAAAGTATGAAGTAATAAAAGGAATGGGATTGACAGCAAGAAAGACCTGAGGGAACAGAACCGGGTGACAGAAAAGCCAGCACCATGAGATCTGATCCACCTGGCACTGGTAGATGTCTCAGAAAGCTCATGGCCCTACGCCTACGGCAGATAATGTTATATCCGACCTGTACTGACTGACATCACGACTTTTGTTCCAGCATATAAATATAATGCACAGACGTGCGAGGTTTTATCACCATCCGAGGGATAATTTATTCCCTTTGACAGGTTTACAATTGTACTTATCTTTTTGACCTAGTCCTTTCACTTAAAGAAAGTATCAGATGCCTGTATTCCCCTGTGACACCAGGAGTAATGGCTGACACGTATGCATGTAAGTGTGCAATACGACAAATACAACGCCTTAATTCTATATCACTATTCACTGGCAGCTGTGCAAACAATGGGGATCACTTTCCCCACCGCTTGGACACTATTACTTTTACTTTTACTCTTTTGTTCAATTCACCGTCTATTGTTACACTAGTAGGAAATGAGAGAGGCCTAGACTGGAGGCAATGCCAGAAATCCCTGAATGTAAAGCATTGTAAGGATCAGATATTACATTGCTGACAACTGCCTAGACTGGGCCAATTTATTATGTGCTTGTATTAAGACTGAGCAGAAGATTGCAGGAAATTACAAGAACGTGTGAACTCCAGCAAGACTTCCAATAGGGACAGACAATGGAGACCCACATAAGGAGTCCTAGAAGATCACTGGTATTAGTTGTATAAGATGGTCAGAATACTCGCTATATACTGCACATAATGTGGTCTGGTATACTGTATATACACGATCTCATACAGAGATCACATTCCTAATACTCTGAATTGGCGTCTGAAAGCTTAATACTGTTAGCTGAAGTTCATTAATAAGTTGGAAGTCAAGATATGCATATACATGAATATACATTTAGTAAGCAGAGGAGTGCCCCGAATCCGGTGGACACCCAGGGGACAGGCATTGGGATAGTCAAGACGTATGAGTACCTGGGTGTTCTGCTCAATAATAAGCTGGACTGGGCCGATCACCTGGAGGCGCTACACAGAAAGAGTCACAGCAGGCTCTACCTGCTCAGGAGGCTGAGGGCCTTTGGAGTCCAGGGGCCATTTCTTAGGGCCTGTTTCAACTCTGTGGTAGCATCAGCCATCTTCTTCAGAGTGGCCTGCTGGAGGAGTAGTATGCCAGTCAGGGACAGAAACAGATTTGACAGGCTGGTTAGAAGGGTGAGCTCTGTCCTGGGGAGCCCCGTCAGCTGGTGAGCTCCATGCTGGAGAATAAATCCCACCCCATATATGAGACCGTGATAGCACTGGGCAGTACTGTCAGTGACCGACTGCTTCACCCCAAGTGTGAGAAGGAGCGCTATCGGAGGTCCTTCCTCCTAACTGCTGTCAGGCTGTATATCTACATCAGGCTAAGTGGAGATTACTCCGCACAGAGAACTAAATGATCCTGAGTCTTTCTTTTCCTTCTTAGGGGGCGTTCACACTACCGTCAGTGTCCGACAGGTAGTGTCCGCTCCTAGTGTCTGTTCAAAATCTCGCACATGTAGGTTTTTTTTGTCCGCTTGAAAAGTCGGACATCTTTACATGCGGACAATGAAGGAAGGGCACGGAGTGCAAAAGAACGCACCCGATTGCCATTTAAGTGAATGACAAGTGTCATGGACACAGCTAGTGTCCGCTCCTAATGTCCGTGCGAGATTTTGAACGGACACCAGGAGCGGACACTACCTGTCGGACACTGACGGTAGTGTGAACGCCCCCTTAGTTGCTATGGCTCCTAGTATATTTTCTATCTGCTATGAGCTTGTATGTGTTCTTTCTTGTAATATATTATTGTATTATTATCCATGATGCTGCAACACACTGAATTTCCCCCAGGGTAGGACTATTAAAGGATTATCTTATGTTTTCTTACATGGGCACGGGTGGCACAACATGTGGTCAGTGTCTTGGGTGCTAGTGTGATAACAGCAACAAACATCTGCCTTTGCCCAGGGCATTATATCTATTCTAGGGCAACATATAGTATCTTTACCATAGATGAAGAAAGGTCAAAGACTATGACTAGTATCTCGTCACCTCTGTAGTATATGGCCTTGACCTTTGCAAATCAAGATGTGGAGTAATGACTCTGGATGGTCTATGTGTCTAATTTTAGTATTTACTGTTTTTTGGGGGTTTCAGAGAAGGGGGTCCACAAAAAGACCGCTAGAAAAGCTAGCCGATCCAGCAATACTTTATAACAGCATTGTTCTATAAAGTTGGTATTGTTACTGGGGGTCTTGCCAAACTTGTTGGCACTTTCGCCAGTTTGCAGTTAACATACACAGGGTTTCATAATGCTGTAGATAAGAGACTTTGTATTACAACTGCACAGTCACAGCTAGGTTGACACAACATTTTGCAGGGGTTAATGTTCAGATCACTGCAAGTTGGAAACAGCATTCCCAAGAGCTTGCAATCTAGTCCTATATCTTCTCTAGTCATTAAGGCCAAAATTCTGTGAGGGGCGACTGAGTCTCCACGTGGAGAGCAGAATATTTTGGACTGTCTGGACTCTGTCTGCTATCACTATGTGTGTGATTTGTGTCAACAACTGAGACTCCTCGTCACTGCAGAGTCCCAGGCGTATACAGGCTGGAGGGAGCAGGATAGGAAGCTGTCAGATTTCTGGGTACAGCACCTGGACAACCTCGAAGTCTTGGTGATGCTTGGATACAGTGTCTGGAACCTCTAGGACTACTGACACAGCAACTTATTGCTTCCTGTAGTCACGAGTTGACAAAGACATGGAAAGCGAACATACACAAGCTTAATCTTTTTTTAATTTATTTGGCTGCCAGAGTCAGAGTGGTGCACAGTGCCCCATGTTTTTGGGCGAGGAGAGGAGAACTTCTCACCCAGTTGGGTGGCAGAGGAACAGAAAGCTTTGTTGGAGGAATGTCCTGGAACAATTATTGTGTTGTTGTCAGAAGAGGAATGGAAAAAATAGAGTCTCGAATGAGAAGCGAGTCTGCGAGCTGCTCATTGAGAATAAGGTAAGAAATGACATAAGCATGCAGCTTAGAGCACACATGGGGAAGGGGCACACTGCCTGCCACACTTCACAAAACTTTCCACTTCTTCCATGCATGTTAGAAAGCAGCCATATTGTAAGCGAGCAAACAAGACAGCTCTGAGTTTGCAGAGCTTTGTGATATCCAAGTGTAGCAGAACTGAGTTTGTCAAACATAGCAGTGTGGAATTGCTCATTTGGCACTGCTCATAATAATCTGTGTTTTATTCCATAAAACGACAGGTAAATGTGCTGCATTATCCTAAAGGGTTTGTGTTATGGGACAGTCATCTTTATACCAGGGAATCTGTTAGAATTTCTGCATTAAGGGTGCACATGGGTGTCACTGCACCCATTCAGAAGCCCTCCAAATTCCTATTAGAGGGGCTCATCATAGGTGTGCTCTGTATGTAAAACAGCACATACCCAGCTGTCTGATTGGTCATGAGGTATCACATGACTAGCATACGTGTCAGTGGGGCTGGTGATAGATTTAATAGATGTCCTACATTAAACAGGTCTGACAGATCATCCTTAACTCGGAGAGCTGTCACCCCGTACCAATGGTGGCTCCATTAAGAGCTGGCTAACACGTTCAGCAATACTACATAGGACAGACAGCAGTAAGGTTTTTAATAGGCGCATTATTGTACTTAAAGAGGACTTGTCATCTTCTTTGAAAATGTTTTAGTAAATCCTTTTATTCCACTTGAAATAAGGCTTGGTTCACATTTGTGCAGGAGTCTTCATTTGGAGACCCATCTCAGAAACTGCCGAAAATGGTGGATAGATTTTGTCCAGCGGTCTCAGTTTAAAATAAAGGATACCAACAGGTTCCATTATGGTCAATAGGGTCCATTGGGCAACATTCCTGCCCGCTGCTTTAGCAGTCCGTGTGTTCTGTGCATAATTCTGTTCCCCATTGTTCCTCCATTATTCCTCTTGGAAATGTAGGACCAAATTTACTACTGGATCTTAGCATTTCACTTGGTAAGGGGTACTGGCCTGTGCTGTGGCCGCCAATACTTTCACTTAAGTGATTCCCAGATTACTCTTACTATTGTCTGGTTGTTTCTGCAGGTTACTGTGCAGCCAGAAGTAAGGGTAAGCTGGTAACCAGTTATTGCTTTTGCTTACTAAGTGAAAGCCCTGGCGGCTGCAGCCGGTACCCCGTGTGGCACCACCCTTACACTGTCCAATCAGTCTTGACGTAGGGACACGCCTTGTTGTCAGGTTATCTACGTATTACCAGGAAGAAGATCAGAAGGGCAGCAAAAAGTTCTAAAAAGAAAAAAAAAGTTGCAGAATTGTCAAAAGTATTTACTAAAACAGACATGTCAGGAGAGAGAACCCGTCATCTTTGGTACACGGGCTAGGGCTAGGGCTTGGACAACGTGTACCTTTCAGTAAACAGAACAGGTATACCGTAGGTAGAGTGGAAGCGCATAGGTCAGATTGGCCATGTCTTATTAGCTTACTGGTGGTATAAATCTGCTCAGGTCACTGACCATTGTTTTCTAGGGAGAATCACTGGTATCACTGAGCCTATTATCATTCATGCTTATTGTCATGGAACCAGAGGGCACATTAAGGTTAAGGCCACACAGCATTTTTGGCCCTTGCTGAAACGCAATGGAAAAATACAGTGTTGTATATTCCCAGGAAAGGGAATGCGATTTTATTTAATGTCAGTTCCCATATTGTGAAAAAAAAGCTTGCAGGAGTTGTAGTGTTTAAAAAAAATGACTAGTGATTTTGAAAAATAAAGCATGTTCATATGAACTGTGACAATGCTTTATTTTTCCCATAGACTTATATATGGGGGAAAAATGTAAAATTTGATGGAAAAGAGATAAAAACGGCAAGCATTTATTATGCCTTTTATGGCAGTTTTCTGGGGTACCATGCATAAAAAGTTGCAATTGTTTGTACAAATCGGATTTGTGCACAAAAATGGCAACTTTTTCATTTCTGCACTCACCTTGCCACTTTCCCGAAAAAGGGGCATGGCGAGGTCGTGCAGGGGTTGGTGTTGTCATGCAGGATTGCTATCATTTAGGCTAAGGTCCCACGCTGTGTAAATGCAGCTTTTTTTTGTTGCAGAGTTTGTTGCAGTTTTTTTGAACCAAAGCCAACAATGCCTACAACAGGAATGGGAACTATATAGGAAGCTCTTATACTTCTACCTTCTGCTCAGTCCATTCCTGGCTTTGGCTCAAAAAACCGAAGCAAAATCTGCAACAAAAAAAACTGTTTTTCCGCAGTGGGAGGCCTTAGCCTTAAAGAGGTCCTTTCACGTCCTCAGGCACATGCGGTATTATATACCGCTAGAAAGCCAACAGTGCGCTGAATTCCGTGCACTCCTGAATTCGGCTTTCCGGTTCTGTGCCCCCGCTGAAGAGCTATTGGTGCCTTTACCATAGCTCTTCAGTGTCAGAAGGGCATTTCTGACCATCTGTCAGGAACGCCCCTCCTCACAGTAGCATATATTGCGCTGTACTGTGAGAGGAAGCATTCTTCACTGCCCAGCCATGACGCTAAGTGGTGAGGAACGCCCCCCCCAGTACTAGTCTATGGACGAGTACTGTCAGGAGTAGGGGGGCATTCCTCACCACTCGTCATGGTTGGGTGGTAAGGAATGCTCCCACTCTCATGGTACAGCGCAGTAAACGCTACTGTGAGGAGGGACGTTCTTGACTGACTGTCAGAAACGCCATTCTGACACTGAACAGCTACGGTAATGGCACCGATAGCTCTTCACCTGGGGCACATAACAGGAAAGCTAATAGTGCGTTGAATTCAGCGCACTGTGGCTTTCTAGCGGTGAATTATACCACATGTGCCTGAGGACATGAAAATATTTCAATTTTAATAGTCTACAAATTGAAATATGGTTATGTTCACACTGAAGAATTCTGAGGTGATTTTGAGATGGACTCAGCATCAAAATCAGATTACATTCACACTGAGTAAACGCGCGTGTATTTTTGAAAAATACACGTGTAAAAATAAGACTCCCATTGACTTCAATGACATTTTACAGGCGTATTTTTACAAGCGTATTTTTACAGGCGTATTTTTACACGTGTAAAAAATATCATTGAAGTCAATGGGATAGCAAAATTTACAAGTGTAATTTTACTCTACAAAATAAGCTAGCGTTTATTCAGTGTGAACTTACCCTTAGGTGCTCCCATTGAAATGAATATAAATGCAATTGCATGTGCAGTGCTGTAAAAGCACACGGACCCTATAGACTATAATGGGGTCCGTGTGCTTGCCGCGCACTGCCCACACAAATTATTTGATATGAATTGGAGCTATAAAAAAGTTTCCAAAGTAAACATGCCCATGATACGGACCACCCAGTATTTACTTGGGGACATTGATGTCTTAGAAGATAAGCACTTGACTTTACAAGCCCAGGATCATTCATCTTCCTGTTTCTGCTTGATAGCTCAGAAGGAAAGCATAGTAAGGCAGAAATGCTCAATGCATTTGCCCCCTAAAAATCAGTGGACATTGCTACTAAATTAGAGAATTCTACTGTTATGTGTGTTTTTCTATCTTCCTATACTATCCCTTACTATTATTTATTATATAATTATAGCTATTCTACCTCTGTTCTTTGATAAAGTTCACAACCCTTGGCATAGGGATAGAGTTAAAAGGAGTCTATCACCACCAGAATAGCTTTATAACCACTTATATATTGTTGTAGGGGCTGTAAGTGACATAGTGAACATACCTTTTTTGTTTCAAAGTGCTGTCTTGCTGCTGAGAAAATCAGGTTTCAATCATCACCCAGCACCGTCCTCTAATGTAAAGGTGAAAGGTTCCAATGTTCAGCAAATCCAGGTGAAAACAGGTGCTCTGGCACATGCAGCCACACTTCAAGTGCATTGAACTGCTTATTTACAGACAGATTAAAAGTTGATTTTCTCAGCAGCAAGATTGCACAATGAAACAAAAAGATATGTTCACTATAACTTCCCCTACAACAGTATATACTGTAAATGCTTTAGAAGAAATTTTGGTGGTGGTAAATTCACTTTAAATGGTAAAATTCTGGCAGTACTCAGCCACCACTAGGGGGAGCTTAAGAGCTTACTGTATACTGTTTTCAAAAGCTCCCTCTAGTGGTGGCTGTAGGTAGCCAGAATGTTATCATTCATCTTGATCACTGGAGGATTTGGAGCGCTGCATGTGGAAAATAGAACACTGAATATACATATATATTAAGAAATGAATCCGCACAGAATCTTAGACCTAAAAAAGGAAGTTGTTAATTTTAAGTTGTAAGCAGTCACTATGTTAGTTTGGACCCTAGGGCACTAACCTCTTGTACAGTATATGAGGTTAAAGGAGTTGTCTAGGAGTTTGGTTTTTATGGACTATCCTTGGGATAAATATCTGGTTGGTGAAAGATTAGCAGGTGGCCCTTGTACCGATCAGTTGTATGGGGCCTCTTCCAAAATCTGTACTTTACACAAACTGGAGTAATCCCAGTCCCTCTGTAGTGGCCAGGCGACGGTACAGCAGTACAAACCCCCAACCATTATACAAGTCACAGAGCCAATTTCTGGCTCTGCATTGCGCATAGTACAGGCACCACAAGCAGCCCCATACAGCTGATCGATGTCCCCACACATAGGATATTTATGGCCTGTCCTAAGGATACACTATAAAAACCTAAGTTGTGAACAACCCTTTTGGAAGGGGGTGTGGGCCAAAAACACATAAACCAATAATGAGTATGTAAAATTGTCATTTCCAGGAGAATGGTGGAGGACGGGTAAGCTGTGAGACCACAGGGTGTGATGTGAATGAAGACAGCTTGGAAGACGGTAAGGAACTCAAAGTTATTATGTTGACAAACCTTTCAGGATATAAAGCTATGGGATTTTATTCCTAAATGCTGGATTCTCCCCAATTTTACCGTTGACTTTGCATCCAGGTGCCAGTACTATTTGTTCATGCACCAGGAGGATTTTTTTCCACTTCAGGAAAGACTATATAATCTTATTGTTTGCTTGCTTGGCCATTTAGTATATCATTTGGACCAGATTTTACCTACGATGCTACCTAACTAACCCATCATTTTATATACTGCGGCAAAAAAGATACAATAAGAAAGAAACAATAAGCTAGTCTGTGGCCTATCTTAAAACATGTCTTAGTAAAAACTGATCTTGTACCTAAGGCCTAGTGCAGGGGGAGGCATGTCCCCGGAGTTCTCTGAATTGAATTCCTATGTGATGCAAAGGAAATATCAATCTCATTAGCCAGGCGTGACGTCAGCACCGGACACATCTGGGCAAATGCCAGGGCACATTACACTTGGGAATGTGAGAAGGCATGGCATCTTGACAAAGCTAGAAGTGGAGAAGATGATGGTCACTTACACTACCAACCAAAGACCCACATACTCTACAGTCAGCCTTGTCTTTGACAACCAATGTGTGTTCTTTTCATTGAGAACAATAGGAATTAGTTATCATTCATTTGTAATTGAATTTTATGTGTAATACTGTCTCTAAGTAGATCACCTGTCACCCTTCTGTGTCAGTGCCAAATATTAGATATGTACTTAATTCACACAGAAACTAAAATGCAAATATTTGACTTGAAGGAGAAGCAGCAGACAGATTGGGATCAAATCTAAATGCCCACAGGGTCAGGGGAGAGGATGACAACATATCTACCGGTATATACATTACATAACAATTGTATTAAATGAATCACAGACAAGGATTATAGACAGTATATAAAAGACTCACTATTAGATGCAGATATACAGTATATGACATACTGTTCTGTCAGGCTGGATGAGTGGGACATATTCAGATCCAGTTTTGCTTTGCTATGGACACCTTGACATCTCATTTTTGGGTGCATATAATACCTACAACACCGGACAGGAATCTACGGAGGACTAAATATGCTGCGTCATACAGCTTGTCATCCATTGGCTTGAATAGAACACTAATAGGGAGGGGATAACTGTTTTGCACGTTCACATGGATTTTTTTGTTTTTTACATGTGGCACAATGGTTTCTCATAGAAGCAGTTCTAGGAAAATGTCCTTGATGTAGTAGTAGTGTGGCTCCCAGTCAAACAGTTATTGTAGTGTATGAACCAAGCCTAAGGGAGTCATGTTAGCACTTATGCCTCATATGATTAGCTTGAGAGTGCTTACTAAGGTAGAGCCAGAGACATTAACACATCGGGTACGCTTTAAAGGGGCTCTATCAGCAAAATCATGCTGATAGAGCCCCATATATGCGTGAATAGTCTTTAAAAAGGCTATTCAGGCACCGTAAATGTTATATTAAACTACCCCCCCATTTTAAAATAATACCCTAAAAAAGAATGTTATCTACTTATGCATCGTGCACGCTGGGCAGGCATTCAGGGTCCGCCGTCTTCTTCATCCACGCCTCTTCTTCCTCCGATGTCCTCGGGTCCCGCCCTCCTCCGGCGCTCGCGAACTGACATTGATAAAAAAAAAATGGCCTGGGCGTATGCGCAGTAGCATGCTGCTTCTACCACGGCTACTGCGCATGCGCCCCGCCCATTTTTTTTAATCAATGTCAGTTAGCGAGCGCCGGAGGAGGACGGGACCCGAGGACATCGGAGGAAGAGGAGGCATGGATGAAGAAGAAGACACACCCTGAATGCCCGCCCAGCGTGCACGATGCGTAAGTAGATCATTCTTTTTTAGGTTTTGCTGATAGAGCCCCTTTAAGGCTAAGGCCCCAATGCAGCAGAAACGCATCATATTTTTTCTGTAGTTTTTCTCTGCAAGAGTGACTATAAAGGGAATGGGAAGGTTGTGTAGGGGTTGGTGGTGTCATGCAGGTTTACTATCATTTAGGCTAAGGCCCTATGTTGTGGAAATGCAGCTTTTTTTTTGCAGATTTTGTTGCGGTTTTTTGAACCAAGGCCAACAATGGCTACAAAAGGAATAAAATAAGATAATCCTTTAATAATCCCACTGTAGGGAAAATCAGAATGGGACATATATATTAAGCTCTTATATTTCTCCCTTCTGCTCAATCCACTCCTGGCTTTGGCTCAAAAAATAGCAGCAAAATCTACAACAACAAAAAAAACTGCGTTTCTGCAACGTGCAGCCTCAGCCTAAAAGAGATCAAATAACCCCCACTGCACAACATCTCCTTCTATGGTTTATATGGCCTTAGCATACATAGAACTGGAATCCACACAAAAGAAGAAACAGGAGCGTCATCTCCGAACGTCAGACTTTATTGCGAGTCAGTAAAAACAGGCATAGCCGGCCCCAGAATATACAGCGGCAGGCCGTTTCGTGCACACCGCACTTCTACTGGCTGGTACTGACCTGGCTATTGTACCTGTATATAATCCAAAAGAAAAACTGTCCCCACAAAAAGGGACTATGTCCTGCTACCCAACTTGTTCTTCTTCACTATTTAAATGGGACAATGAATAGTTACTATAAAAAGAAGAAAATGATTTTTTTTTTATTAATGTACCCTCCTCTCAAAACAATAAAAAAAAACCATTGAAATAGAAAAAAGAAGAAAAGGTGCAACAATGTATTTGTTGATTCTGCCTGTATTGCCCTGACATATACCAATATGGTATTTTACTGACAAAACACTATGGCGGAAAGTTATCAAAGCTGTTGCCAAGGAAGAAGAAGACATAACAACCAATCAGATTCCAGGTCTCATGTATGAGAGGACATTTTGTAAATGATAACTACAATCTGATTGGTCGATACGAACAGCTTCACTTCTTCCTTACACATATTTTCATATATGTCCGGGGTGTTCTTGGCCGCTTTTGTCCAAAAACAGAGCCATACTTGCCGGGTACAGGATTAGTATTCTATGGCACCTCAGCCCCTTTTCTAAAATGGAACTCTGTTGCAATACCAGACATAAGCCATGGACAGGTGTGGTGCTGTTTCCATATGTTTCTAATCCTGTACTACCCTTTAACATTCCTGTACTCTGTATTATTCATGACCCACACGTCCGTCCTGTTTTTTCACTGTCAGTAGGTCTGGGAGCGGCCGGTGAATTTGTCATTCTGTGATGGTTATTAAGATGTCTCAATGAGATGAGTCACTGGTGCCGTCCATCACTACTCTTCTTTAATATCTATATATTGTTACTTGTAGATATGTTATTGTATTTACATAGTTTGTCACAAGGGACAGAATACAACTGAAAAGTTGTATCTGCAGAGACCCAACTTCCCAACGTGAAGCTCCCGGGCCCCAGTACAAGATCTGTAACAGGACCCACCTACCACGTGCTATTTGTAGCTTTACAGATTCCTTATGTGACAGAGGGGAGTTTTGGTTACCTGAGCTCAGGTGTAGTTACTATTTCTCTACCTCTTATAACTATGCCTGTGCATAAGCCTCTGTTCATATTGGCATTTTTGCTTGTTGTCTCATATGGTGTTAGTGTTTTTGATGTCTGCCATGTTAGTGTTTTTTGTTTGTCCTATCAAAATGAGAGGAAGCCCAAAGACACCCAACAGAGATTTTGGATAGCCATAATGCGGCCATTCAATTTATGGTGGGATTATCAATAAGGACAATCCCACCGTGAACATTAATGCTGGGGGCTGGGAAGGTGTGGGTAGGTTGATTAAAAGGAAACAGGTCATGGCTTGGGCTGAGGCGTGGATGGGGTCGTAGGTCCTGCCAAATATAACAGTAACAGTCAGTCACAGTAATATTTATAACCAATTGTCAGGCAACTATAGTTTAAAGCTAGGTTCACACTACTATTACTTAATGTCAGTTACTCTCATTTGTTACTGGATAAGAGCAACGGACATTAAATGACAGATGCTGACAGAGTCCCTGTTTGGTGTCCATCTACATACAAACATGACAGAAGCTTTCTTCCTTCATGACGGAAGAATATGTTGTGCATGTCGGGCTTCTCCTTGCATTACAGAAATAGGTAAACATGAAGGAAGACAGCATTTGCCATGCTGTTTACATTGTAGTCAATGGGAACATTGTCTCCGTTACTCTGCTACAGTGAAGGTCCATTGCTGTCATCCTATGACTGATAACAGCAACAGACATTAATAACATTAGTGTGAACGTTGTCTAACCTGTGTGGCCACTATTCATTAAAGGTAGCCATTTTTGATTAAACTATATCAAATAGGTGAAGATACCATAAACTAGACTTCTTTGGCCTTGTTTGGAGGTTTACATCCTAGCCAGTACAAACTATGTAAAGATATGGATTTTCAGAGTGATGGTTGCCGGTCCATCTATTTAGTGGGAACTGAGATGGAGGAAGGGGAGTCTTAAGGCCCTGTAGACATCTATGAATGCTATATCGTGGATCCATACATTTAGAGTTTACATGGAGCTATAACTGCATGCATGAGGCTTAACTATGAACACGGGTTAGGAGACGTTTTGGAGCTTTGGATGTGGACTGAGTAGTTTCATTGCAGCCCCGGACCCAAATGTGTAACGTGCAGCAGAACTGAATTTAGGACAATACATTGTGATATCTGCTATATCTTCTACACATCTATGCATCTTTGATGGATATTCTGTTTGGTATACGGAGATGATGGACGAGATTTTAGTATATACTGTATTATGAGCTTGTGTTGGAGATGCTGGACCATCCCGTTTGGTACTTTTAAGTGTCTGTGCCCTCCCTCACTCAACCTGTACCCTCCCATCTCTAAACGAAACGTGCAGCTCAGCTACTAATTCCCTCCCAAGCAGCATACAGAGGAGGAGAGGCTTATACATGGGCATTGGAGCCAGTCCAAGAGCTCACAGAGCTGCTAAGCAGGGAATGCACAGTATGTACACATACGACTTCTACCTCCCTAAGACGTGCATTTGTGTGCTGCAGATTATTCCTACCCAGGAGTTTACATGATTATTACACGTACAAGACAAAAGATAGCATTTAAGTACATAGCAACATGTGCACGCCCAGACAGCAGGCTGAGACAGCATATCTGCTGTCTATACTAAAGCTGACAGCCATACAGTTTGCACATAGACACCTGGTCAGGCTACTCAATAAGATGCCTCTGATTCATATTTCAAGAGGGCGGGAAAAGTGTTTCCAGGTGATGTCACCTGGGAGGAGTGCCCATGTAAATCAAGACAGGTAGATAAAGAGAGGAGGATAAACAGGAATTGCCAGTTCTCCACTCGGTGAAGAGCCCCCCCCACCGCCCCCCGGATCTCTGTACTGGTCATTGGTACAGGTAGGAAATTGTCACTTATCATTATGTGAAAAGACCCCTCTGGTAATGGAGCAGAGTCAACGGTGTGACTTAATATGTGATCTGTGTGTGTACGTGTGTAACTGTGTGTATTAGTAAGAGTGCTACCTAAGCAGAACTGGATGTATACAGGCTGCGGTAGAGAACGCAAGTGTATATACACTAGATCTGAGTATAGCTTGTATTCATTGTGGGGCTGTTTATTCTAGTTGAGATGGGAACATGACACATGTTAACAACTTGTATCTATCTAGCTGCCAGGGAACTACAAGTCCCAGCAACTTCTTCCAGCTGAAGTTTTAAGCCAACCTGTGAGGCGCGGGTTATTAAGACTAGTTTCTAACACACGGGTTTACTTAACGATACGTTTCTATAGCTTGGAGTGTAGGCTAGAAGTACAGTATAGATGGGAACGGGTTAACAGCTGAATGTATAGTCTTTAAAGGTCAGAAACAGTGTGTGATATACAATAGGCACCGCTCGAGCATAGGATAATGGAGTATGGCGTATATCACATCTGTCATGTACATATAGAATAGTGTACTGGCAGCTTCTATAAGGTACAGTAGTATATATCGGGCTGGTGTATAGAGTACAGTAGTATATATCGGGCTGGTGTATAGAGTACAGTAGTATATATCGGGCCAGTATGATTTGGTTAATGGGTTAGTTGAATAATATAGGAGCTGGCATGGGCTGCGGGTAATACTGTACTGCTGCAGAGGGCCTGCTGGCATCTTTTATTGAGCCTCAGGGGCATTTTGTGTTACTGTTTTAATCCCAGGTGATTTCTTACTTTACCTCTTGCTCTGATTCTTTTAATCTCCTGAGGTTAATTCCTCATGCCTTCCTGCTATGTTCCCTTCCTTGCAGCCTTTGGAGCCGCAGCAGTTGCTTTAGCTGCAGATAAGGCTGATCCTATATTTCCTGGACTCGGTTACAATCTCGGCATTAGAGCCCTGATACATTGAGGAATGTGCTGGCACTTAAAAGAAAATTTTGCAACATTTACAAGCATATACTGCATTTAATGTGTACATTCCCGGAGTAGACTTGACATACTTGACATTGCTTGTGCTGCTTGAAGACAAGCAATCTTATTCTGAGCTTGTGAGCTGTTTACATTGTGCGTGGGGTTCAGTAGCCTGGCACTATAATGGTAATAGATGAGCAAGTTCATGGATTGATTCACTGCGTTCCCCTGGCTTTCTAGGTTGTTGCTTACAGTATATACACATTGCATGATCTATATCTAACTTGTCGCTTCATAGGTCAGAATAAACAGGTCTCATTGTTGCAGAGAAAACAGGACCGAGAGAGAGAAGTAAAATAAACCCCCACCTGCTTATTTTTAGACAATTGATCTTCTAATTTCAAAGTCCAACATGGTGGCGGAGTTTTAAAGATTTTCTCAAGATTTCCTTAGTGGTGACAGTCCTTTGTTTTGATTGGTTGCCATAGAATGCGGCCATGAAGGCAGGAACTTTCTATGGTCTGGGGACTTGTCAGAAGCCCAGCCATGATTTTCTTATCTGGGACACTGCATGTATGTGAAGGTAACCACAATAAGGAAACCATGGCTGGGTGTCTGATAAGTGCCAGACCACAGAAAGTCCCTGCCTTCATGGTCATGTCCATCAGCCACGTAGCAAGACATCAGACTGCCACCACTAAGATGGTTAGAGAAAGTCTTTAAAACACTGCTAAATTATTAATCATTTATAACAAAGGTTAACTTTTAATTGTTTACAAATTTAAATATTTAAAACCCCTTTAAGTGCAAATTACTTGGTGGTCTAGGTGGTAAACTGGTTGATATTTCCTGGTGGTCTGGGGAATGGAAGATATCAATTGTATATTCAGGTTACCTGTCGGGGGAGCCTGCCTTAGATATTTGGGCCCTTAGCAGTTGCCATGTTTCCTACCACCTAAAATTGGTTTTGCATTGTTGTACTCCTAGATTTGGTCATAGATATGGTGGAAAAATCTTGTGCCAAATGACTGGACTTTATAAAGTATACAAGGTTTCTTTATTCATCAATGGGGCCCGCACTTATAATGTGTTATCCATAATACTGGTGTCTTCTTCTGTTCTAGAGAAGTTTTGGGCCCCCAGGGGTGATTGCTACCTCTGCACCCCTTACAGCTATACCCCTGCCAAGTAGTGCTTCTGCTGCAGGCCTCATGAAGGGCTTCACATGATAATAATGTCATAGGTAACGTGCCTCAGTGATGGGTAAGCGCAGAGTTCAGAGACATTTGTGGCAGGCACTTTGGGAAGTAACTCTTGGCAGGCATTCTGTTGGGGTGGGGGGCATTTGAGGCTAGCACTTTAGAGACTTTTTTAGCTGACACCACAACCCCTTTTCCACTTAGCACCTCTGCTCGCCTTGACTCACTTTTGTAAATTTTCCACTGCAAAAATGTACCAGTAGGACCTGATAATGGCTACATTTTCAGACTAGATGCCAACCTAGCCAAAGCTGTATCAGAAAGTCATGTATCCAAATACTTATGTATTTGGTGATTGATCTTCACTATAGATGACAACCAGCTACATAAAGCAGCTGCATAAAACAGCATAAATAAACTGCATAGTACCCGAACAGCGTTGAGTTAAGTTAAACAAAACTGAGTTTCGCTGGTGGAAAAAGTACCCTCATGGTAATTTCTGTGGCACATAACATAGGAACTATTTAAGGCTAAGGCCCCACTGGACGGAAAGTAGCGCTAAAGTGCTGTGGGAAGAGTCGCAGCGTGAATGCATTGCGGTTCTTCCCACAGCGCTTTCAACAGAAAGTTCACGTTTTCCTCTGCGGACTTACTGTTATAATTATATGTATAGGAAAGCCGCCGGCGTTTCCGTAGATATAATTGACATGCTGCGATTTTCAAAACTGCAACGTTTTGGAAAATAGTAGCGTGTCCGCGCTGCGATTTTTTCCGCAAAGTGGGCATCCCATCCACTTTGCAAGTACTGTAAAATGTGGCGATTTCTACCGCGGCGTTTCCAGCCAGTGGGGCCCTGGCCTAAAGCTAAAGCAATTTAGAGCACTTGTGGCTAACCCATGCTCTTTTAATGTTGGGGTAAGAAAAAACAAAATTTGCTGAGTCTAATTGTGCGTGCCACATTATTTTTACTAAGAAGCAGGTGGAGGGAACCAACTATAACATCTTTGCCCTTGGTTCACCAATGGGCCTTGGTTCAGTAAGATATTTAATATAAATGGTCCACTACAAGGGTGTAATCACAACTGGCAGTACCCATGTTCTATGTCGCTGTAGGCATGGGCAGGAATTGCTTATATTGTAAACAAAACTCGTGTCAGGTATGTTTATATATTATTATAATATGTATATTCATAGGCGATAGCTCATTGGACTCTTTTCAGACATCACCTGAAATTCTATTGTTTCTATTTTCTTAACAAATCTTGTTTCTATGTGTCAGTACTGTGCAAAACTTTTAGACAGGTGTGGAAAAAATGCTGCAAATTAGGAACTCTTTGCAGATTTATTTTTGCATAATAAGCAAAAATATGCAGTATATGCAGTAAATAGCAGCATTGTGTGGCTGATATGGGGTTGTCATTAGGGTCTTATATAATGGTATAATTTTAATAATGTATGGAGGTATTACGGGGCATTACATGGTGGTATTATGTTATAAACAAAACTTTTGAAACTACAAGAAAAATTCTCTTAACCTAGGGAGTAGTAAACTACAGAAAAAGATGCAGTAAAATTTCTTGCAATTTTCAGAGCTTTTCTTCTGCATTTTGCACTTTTGCCTGTCCCTCATGTAAGTCTAAGGCTACTTTCACACGGAGTAACGCTCCGCTCATTCTCACACGAAAACACATGTCAGAGTGAGGCGCTTCAAAACAGATCCCATTGACTTTAATGGGTGTCATCTTATGCACGCTACACATTGAAATTAATGGGTTAAAAAGCCTCCCATTGATTTCAATGTGTAGCAAGCGTAAGATGGCACCCATTGAAGTCAATGGGATCTGCTTTGAAGCGCCTCACTCTGACACGTGTTTACGTGTCAGAATGAGTGGAGCGTTACTCCGTGTGAAACACAGTGTTTTTGCATGTATGATACAAGTTTGGTACTTTTTGGCGTATAGTGGCAAATTTAAACCACACTCCCTTTAGCTGACGATCCACACCTATATATCTAGCAAATCAAAAAATATTTAGGCCAAACTGGATGTGCCACATTATGCCAGAGCTGTGTCATGTTTACACCAGGGTGAGTGTGCAACATTTTTTTTCTGCCATGTGCCTTTAAAATCTCATTCACTTTGCTAGGGCTATAAGTTTAAAGGGATTCTATCATCATTCCAGTACTACCACGTCAGAATAGACTTTAGAAAGGCTATTCTTCCCCTACCTTTAGAATTCTTCTCCGCACCACCGTTTTGGTGATATTCATGGTTTTCTCTGTATGTAAATGAGTCTCCAGACAACACAAGGAGGCTCTCCAGGGACGCCCTCCATCTTCTTCTCAAGACGGCCTGTTCGCCGCATCTTCATCCGAAAGCGCTGACTGCGCATGTCCATTTTCCTGTGGCCGAATGAACAATTGTGTAAGAGGCCACAGGAAAATGGCTGACAGACATGTGCTTTTGATATGGCCCCCTTGGGATACCTACTGTATACTACAGGATCTCTGACTTCCCCTTCCTCTTTTTGCTCTGTATGTCATTTCCCATCCTGGTATCTTATTTGTCTCCAACACATTGACAAGCGGTGAGCAATAAAAGCACATGGACCCCATAGACTATAATGGGGTCCCTGTATTTTCCACGCGGTGTCCACATGAATCATGGAGAGTAAACAGTACTTCATGAACTACTTTCCTCTCCGCATGACTCGTGCGGACACCGCACAGAAATCGCACGGGCTCCATTATAGTTTATGGGGTTCGTGTGCTTTCATTGCTCACTGCTTGTTAATGCGTTTGGTATTACGTCCCTAAGCAGACTCCCCAAACGGAATACTGAACGCAGATGTGAACCAGGCCTTACACTAAAAACTTTAATAAATATTACAGTAAAAAAAAAAAAAAAGTGAAGTGAATTAACAAAAGAGAAATGTAAATTACATCAATATTTGGCTTTATAAGGGTATAATATAAGGGTTGCATTTTCTATAAAATCAGGCCCATTTAGGGCAGATGGGTAATCCCGTCCAAAAGGAAATTTTATACGATCAATGAATCCCTCACTTGCTAGTATGCAAAATATCAGACTCCTGCTCAGTCTCCAAGAGTGGAAAAATACCAAAAAAGTGTTCCCACGGGTCTATAATCTTAAAATAGGAACCTGCAAGTATGTAGAATGATATGCATTTCTCGTTTACATAGGCCTGCCAGACTCACGCTATGGAGTTTTTGCTGCATCGCAACCTTATATTGATGACTTAACTGTAGAACTGGTTTTGGTTTGGTGATGTTCTCTGTACACAGATAAATAATTCTATATACTGGATTACTAAGTAAGAAGGCATGATTCAGTAGGTCATTCCAGATAAGTCTCTCATTGAAACCAGTTGTTCCACAATTGCTTAAAGGGGTTGTACAGGGTTAAAGAAACATGTTTGTTTACTTTTGGAAATGGTGCCACACCTGCCTATGACGCTATTCAGATCACGTTTTTTTACATCCGTTTAGTGGATGGAAAAAAGGACGCAAAAAAAAAAAATGCAGATGGATGGACATCGCTAACGCTAGGTTCACACCTGTGTTCAGGGTCTCCGTTCTATGGTTTCCGTCTTCTGCATGCCAGAAGACGGAAACCATAGACTGGGTCCGGCCGTGAGTGGCGGTGAGCGTTTTATGCTCTCCGCCACAAAACCGTTTTTTTAAATCCGGACACAGAATACTGCATGTCCGACTCTGTGTCCGGATTATAAAACCCGGTTTCGCGGCGGAGAGCCTAAAACACTCACGGCCGGACAGCTTTCTCACCCATTCAAATGAATGGGTGAGAAAGACTCCTGCAGGTTTCCGTCTCCTGCTCTGTTTTATGCAAGAAACGGAAACCTGAAGTATGGAGTGCCAGCGCAGATGTGAACGAGCCCTAACATCGACAATAGTGCTAAAGAAAAACGTATCAGTTTCTGTCCGTTTTTTGGAAGAATACAAAAGCATGGTATACTGCATTTAAGGTGTTCTTCAAAAAAAAAAAAATGGACAGAAACTGATGGGTTACTTTAACATTGTTGTCTATGTAAGCGGATGACCGTCTGTTTGCATCCGTTAAACAGATGGTGGAGATCATAAAGTGGAAAAAATTTCTGCTTTAGGAATTCACACATTGCAAAAACACTGTGTTTTACATTACCTGCAAGGTGGATGGGATTGTGGCTAATCCCACCCACACATTGCAGAAAAGTACCTGCAGCAAAAATGCTGCAATTTCCAAAACTGTTGCGTTTTTGTAAATCTCAGCATGTCAATTATACAAGTGTAGAGCTTTTATTCTATATTCTGTACATGATCATGGGCAGGGCCAGAGTTGGCACCCGGCTTACCTGGAGGAGGGCCACTCGGCTGTGGCGTAGGCTACAGGGCCCATGGCCAGCTGGAAATGGCTGGGGCCCTGGGCTATCATGATAGCATTTGGGGAATGCTATCACCAGGCCCCTTTCCAATGCATGTCAACCCTGGGGAGGTAATTAAAAATAAAAAAAAAATACTTAAACTTATATTAACCTGTCCTGGGCTCAGCATCCTCTCAGCGCTCTTCTGGCAAGTGACTGAGGTCCTGCTCCCTAGGCCACACTGCTGGGACCTGTGATTCGGCCTCAGTGGCTATGTGGGGTGCGCCAGCGTAATGATGTAATTGCACCCCTTGTGACCCTGAAGCCCAATCACAGGCCCCAGCAGTGATATTTGAGGAGCAACAGTGACATCAGTCGCAAGACAGAATAGGAGAGAGGATATCCAGGAGAGGTCAGGTAAGTATAAGTATTTCTTATTTTTAATCATTTTCCCTGGGCCTCTTATTATTAGACCCAAGAGTATAATGCTAGCAACAGCTTGGGGGGGGGGGGCATGTGATGGAGTGTGGGAGCCACTAGTGAACATATAATACTGTGTGGGGACCACTGTGGAGCATATAATACTGTGTGGGAAGGAACCACTCTGGAGCATATAATACTGTGTGGAGGCCACTCTGGAGCATAAATTACTGTGTGGGGGCCACTGCTGAGCATGTAATACTGTGGGAGGGCCACTGTGGAGCACATTATATTGTGTGGGGGCCACTGTGGAGCATGTAATGCTATATGGAGGCCCCTGCAGAGTAAATAATGCAGTGTGGAGGCCACTGTGGATAATACAATGCTGTGTGTGGGCCACTGCGGAGCATATAATGCTCTGTGGGGGCCACTGCGGCACACATAATGCTGTGTGAGGTCACTGCAAAAAACATAATGCTGTGTGGGGTCACTGCAAAAAACATAATGCTGTGTGGGATCCGCTACCGAGCACATAATATCTACTTGTATGTAGTGGATTGCACTAGATTTCCCTCAGCAAAAACACCCAATTTTTATTGTTTTTCTTTTTTTTTTTTTGCTGCAATGAGCATGAGTTACGGTACTCCAAAAGGGGCCGACTGGAGCTCTGTCTCCCAAGTGCCCACACAAACCTAGAGCCAGCTCTGATCAGCATTTAGTGATTGAACTTTTAGTGATTTTAGCATGTTTTAAGGCATTATTAGAGAAGACTATTTAGGAGACAACAAGCGTGTTTTCCCAATACTCAGGCAGTCCGATAGTCCTGCCAATCCATCAATGAATAGGCATCTGATTGTTCATTGGGTGATTGGTTACTTTCAGCAGGATAAGAAATCATTGTCTATTGGCAACACAATGAAAGTATATACAAGGGGAATGATTGCTTTAGTGATCGCTCCTCCTGCTTGTGCTCTGAATTCATCTGTGTTATCAGGCCGGAGAAGAACAAGTACTGATCAAAATGTTTTTTTAGCCAGTCATCTTTAGTGAAAAGGTAATCTGTAGTGTAATACCACCTTTACAGCATAGCTATGGCCATAGGCAGAAACCAACCGGAACTGACTCATTGAGGTGTATGAGGAAGAGTTTTCTAAACATGCTCTGCGCAGGTGGGAGGAATAGATAAGCTGTGACATCATCTATTGTCAGTACTGGATGCAATACGTCAGTGGTGTCATCCATAAGGCTAGGTTCACACTGCAAAAAGGGAAGAGAAATTTTTGCCCTGGGCAGATCACGGAGGAAAACTGGAGCAGAACTTCGGCTTCTCATTATGGCTTTGGTCTCTGATTAGCTCCAGACATAATGACATAATCATACTGAACCTCTCGCCACATGTTCTGCAGCTGAATGAGCCGTGGAATCTATGACAAGATTGAGTAGGACTTGTCTTTTTTCAGCATCTGTTACTGTATCCCATTGAAAACAATAAGAAGCCGATTCCAGACGGAATTCCTCCTCAAAATCAGTTACAGGTTTCTCTGCGTGAATGCCCCCTAAGACCATGCTCACATCTGCGTCGTTAATCCGTTTGGGGAGTCCGTATGGGGCCCCCCCCTAAAGGACTACTGAACGCATTGGCAAGCAGTGTACAGTGAAAACACTCAGACCCCACAGACTATAATGGGGTCCGTGTGCTTTCTGCATGATCTCTGCACGAGTCATGTGAACAGGAAAATAAATCGTGAAATACTTTTCTGTCCACATGTTCCGTGCGGAGACCATGCGGAAAGCACACGGACCCCATAACTTTGTTTCTCCATTGATCAGGTCTCCAAAAACAGAAAAGTGATGCGAGTGTAAGGTCTGATTCACATCTGCGTTCGGGTTTCCGTTCAAAGAGTCCCCTTGGGGATCCCCCGAAGGGAAACCTATCTGCATTAAAAAGCGGTTACCTAAGAAAATTCCAACGGTTCCCATAGACAGTAATGCTTGGTTTCCACACGAATCATGTTGTGAGAAAAATGCTGCTTACAGGACTTTTCTCTCCACATGTTTTTTTTAGGGCTCACAGTGTACATTTTTCCGCTATGTGTGGCATCACCTCAATGTTTTTTTTTATTTCCCTATCAGTACGTCTTTGTATGTTTTCCCCCATGCTTGCATGGATTTTCTGCCATACTCCTTGCAGATGTTGTCCTTGGCAGGATTTGAACCCAGGACTCCAAGGCTGCAGTACTAACCAGTGAGCCACTGTGAATAGGGCCTTAACCTGATGTCAGGTGTATGACTGCCATGGCCCTGTATCCAAATACCTTGGAATTCTACCAGTGACCTGTTATCTGGAGCCTACTCCTGTCCAGTCCAACACTAGCTAGAAAGAAGAGTGGAGATTCATTTGTTGTTTTAGTATATTTACTACTTTTCTATTTTTCTAATACATTGATAACCTCTTAAAACGTTGACTAGTTTTTTAAAAAATATTTCAATATATCTGCCACAAATTCTCAAAATAAGCAACAATTTTGCGCAAAACAGGTCCTTGTGTTAGAGTTGAGAAATCCATCCAGTTGTGTTTTAAGGATCTAGGGGTGGATGGGTTCAGCTGCCATTTTTCATGTTTACAAAAATGTGTTATTGTAACTCAGAAAAATATTGTATTGTTCTTTATATGATGTTATGAAGCACTGGTGGAAAGTCTCACTAGGTGTTCTTCAATGAGTTAAGAGGAGTGCCATGCCCCTCAGCTCATTGCTCTTGAGATTTCCAAATCTCTAAGTTATGCTGTTGGGTGTGTGCATGGAAGATCTGTAGTCAATGAACACCCTGATAACTCTGGCCCCAGTGACGTAACAATCGTGGTTGCAGGGATTGCAACTGCAACTGGGCCAGGAGGGGTACATGGCCCAGGGCCAGCTGGAAATGGGCCCCGGACCACTTTGATAGTGGTTGGGGAAATCCTTGCTCCCCAACCACTATATATATTGTTAATGGAAATGGTCCTGACTGGGCCCGTTTCCATTAAATGCCAGCCCAAGGGAAGTGTATAAAAATAAACAAATACTTATACTCACCTGTCCTGGGCTGAGCATCCTCTCTGGGGCTCTTCCTACGGTAGATGCTAAATTCTAGTGAGCTAAAGGACCTCATATCATGACCATGTGATCAGCCTCTTGGGTGGGGGCAGAGCTATTCTGCATTGTACAGAACAGTGTGAAGAAAGTGTGAGCTGTAGGGAATGGAGACTGATGGAAGGTAAGGAGGATAGAAGAGAACATGTGTGAGCAAGTGGGAGACTTTGGAGTGCAGGCTGTGTGTGAGCAAGAGGGTGACATGGGGGTGCAGGCTGTGTGTGGGCAAGAAGTTCAGGTTTTAGGTGGTGGGCACTGTGAGCAAATAATACTGTGTGGGGGCCCCTGTGGAGCATATAATACTGTGCAGGGTCACTGTTAGCATATAATACTGTGCGGGGTCACTGTTAGCATATAATACAGTGTTTGGGTCACTGGTGACCACATAATACTGTGTGGAGGCCACGGGTGAGCACATAATACTGTATGGGAACCACTGTGAAGCATATAATACTGTTTGTTGGCCACTGTGGAATACATAATACTGTGTGGGGTCCACTGCGGAGCATGTAATACAGTATAGTCCTGTCCTAAATGTTTCCTGCACTCTAAAATGCATGGTGGCTCAGTGGTTAGCACTGTGGCCTCGCAGCACTGGAGTACAGAGTTTTGTATCTGACCAAGGACAACATCTGCAAGGAGTTTTTATGTTCTACCTCTGTTTGCTTGGGTTCTTCCAGGTAACTCTGGTTTCCTCCTACACTCTAAAAATAAACTGATAGGAAATTTAGATTGTGAGCCCTATAGGGGACAGTGACTGATAATGTCTGTTTAGTGCTGCAGAATATGATGGTGCTATACAAGTAATAGAAAATAAGGACTGTAGAGTCAGTAAGACTATATAGTAGTAATATTGTTATACCTGAGTAGTGGGCCACTTGGATATGTTTGCTGACTCCTAGCTACACCTTTGCTTATCAGTTTTTATGTTGGGTAGAGAAGCTTTTGATGAAAACAGCTCCTGCTTTTGTTGACTTAATGTGACCATGTGTAGAAGAACTATAAGTGTTACCCATGCTGATCAGCTGATATTGAGAGTGACTTCATTATGACAAGGTGCTGTCAAGTTAGAAAAACCACTTTATTGACTAAATTCTCTAAACTGATCCATTAGTTGATTAAAACTACCTTGATGGGACTTTTAGTTCTTTATCAGCTGGAGAATCACGGGTCTCTTACGGTCATGTTTACATTGTGTTGTGCAGCAAAAAGCTGCAATACAAAAAAAAAATAATAAAATAATATCAAAGCCTTTTTGTAATGATTTTGGCTGATAAGACATCCAAAAACTTGCGCTTACACAATGGTTGGAGGCCCAACTGTTGTCTGATCTATACTTACATTAGCTTTTAGTTGGCAAGGCATTCTACTACGTGTAGTTCCACAACTACATGATGCAAGGTAAGTTGCCTAAGCATAGCCTAATAATTAACTCAGAAGCCGTAGGTGTATCCGACCTATTGCATGAAAAGCTAATCATTGGCTTTGGGTTTTAGAATGGAGATATTTTATGCTAATCGAAAACCTAGACATGATGTAAGACTCCTATCTGCAGAATAAAACAATAGCATCCTCATGTCTGGGATATATGAACCCACCAAAGCAGAATTTGGGGTACTCTCCAGGGGACTCTCATTTTGTCCTTCTAAAACCATGGATAAAATTGAACTGTGCAGCGACATGGAGGATTTTTTTCAGGAGACTGCGCCTGAGGGAATATTTTCATGACACAGAGGAGACCCAACCTACCCCTTCAGAGGTTCCAATCTTAGCAAAAAAGGAGACATCTGATTGGACACCTCCAACTGGCCGAAATTTTGATTTGGATAATTACATAGACTGTTTCAGACACATGGTCAAATCCACTATACTGGATACAAATAAAGCACTGCCATCTAACATCACTGCCCAGGAAAGAAGGGCCATAAAATCTCTGAGAAATAATAACGACATCATCATTAAACCAGCGGACAAGGGTGGCGCTATAGTCATGATGAACACATCAGACTACATACAGGAGGCACACAGACAGCTGAATGACACGCACTACTACTCCAAGTTGGATTCAGACCCCACAGTGGAATACTCTAAAAAACTGAAAAAAGTGATCTCCGGCCTATCTGATGGAGCAATAAGCCTAAGCAGCCTCATACCAGCAAGCCCTAGGACAGGGACTTTTTATATGCTTCCAAAACTGCACAAACCTGGGAACCCAGGGAGACCGATCATCTCATGTGTTGGGACCCTTACTGAACAGATCTCTGGATGGGTGGAGGGTACTCTTAAACCCTTAGTGAAGGATACAGCCAGCTACCTTCAGGACACCACAGACCTAATAAATAAACTATCCACTATAGGTCCCCTTCCAGATGGAACTATCCTGGCCACCATGGATGTAGAATCCCTGTACTCCAACATCCCACACCAGGACGGTATAAATACCTGCCAGTTTTTCATGGAAAAGCGAGGTATGAACGCTGAATCAGTGATGAAACTTACAAAATTCATCCTCACCCACAATTACTTCTCCTTTGGTGACTGCATCTATTTACAACAGACCGGCACCGCAATGGGGAGCAAAATGGCACCACAGTACGCTAATCTCTTCATGGCCAAGCTTGAGAGTGACTTCCTCTCCACCTGCACCATCAGGCCTCGGGCCTACTATCGTTTCATTGATGATATCCTAATCATTTGGACCGGATCCGAGGAACAGCTGAAAATCTTCCATGAACAATTCAACCAGTTCCATCCCACCATCAACCTGACGCTCAATCACTCCTTCTCCGAAATAAACTTCCTGGACGCAGTCATCAAGATACAGGACAACAAAATTGAGACATCGCTGTATCGGAAACCAATTGACCGCCCTACCTACCTAAGATGGGATAGCTTTCATCCTAAACACATAAAAAACTCCATTGTCTACAGCCAGGCCATCAGATACCATCGCATATGCTCAGATCCGGTGGACAGAGACAAGCACCTTGGGGGCCTCAAAAACACATTCTTAAGGCAGGGTTACCATCCAAGATCAGTTGATAACCAAATCACCAGGGCCACCAGAATACCAAGATCGGAGTTATTAAAATACAATACCAAACAGGAAAACAAACGGGTGCCCCTGGTTGTCACATATAACCCCCACCTGGAGACGCTGAGAGGAATCACACGCAAATTACATCCACTACTGCAAAAAGACAACCGTCTAAAATCCATATTTCCGGACCCCCCTCTCCTGTGCTACAGACAACCACCAAACCTCAGGAATATGATCATTAGCAGCTCTCTGTCACCTCCAAATAACAAAGGAACATTCCCATGTGGACAGAAGAGGTGCAAGACCTGCCCTCACATACTGACCACTGACAAGATAGAGATACCAAACTCTAACAGGGAATATAAAATCCCAGGTGTGTTCACCTGTAACACACCTAATGTGGTGTATTTGATCATTTGCACCAAATGTTCCACTGAAAATCTATATGTTGGAGAGACCGGACAGAAACTCAGAATGAGAATTAATTCACATCGCCATACAATCAAACAACAGAGAACTGATCTTCCCGTGCCAAAACACTTCTGCCAGGAAGACCACAACATCATCAATGACATGAAAATCTTGATCTTAAAAGGGAACTTTAAATCAAGGAAACAGCGACTGATTTATGAGTACAAGGCCATGACCCTATTCCAGACGCTGGACAATGGAATTAACATCTCACGTGGGTTTATGTCTTCTTATACAAATCATTAAGACAGCCATTAAGATAACCTGGGATCTGGCAATTGATTGTTTGTTGTTATAAGTATATAGTAATAAGCCTCTTCCCCCCTCCCTCCTGTAACTCTACCCCTATGTCCAGTTGTACATAAATATGCAGCCTCTAGAAAGTGTTTTTAGTTATATCTGAAGAAGAAGCTCAGAGGAAGCTTCGAAACGTCATATTCTGTCATCATTATGAGTTAGCCATTAAAAAAGGTATCACCTACTGAAGACTTAAAAAGTTTTTTTGTTTTTTTTTCGTATTTCATAAAAAATATATTAAGACTGAAGAATTGGTTTGGGTGGTGGTAAGTCTCGCCCAACAGGATCATCACACGCAGACATCTCAAGGTAGAAGTCAGCACCAGGCAGACCTGGAAAGGTGCCATGGCCTATTGGGCCTGGGGACATGGTGATTTCCATAAATGTGATTTATATTTGTCAGGAGGAGGGTGAGGTACACAGAGGGTCCACTGTGATTCTGTTGCCCCAGGGCCTAGATACACCTGGAGTCAGCTTGGGGCTGATGTAATGCCAGGTACACATATGCATCTGTCACCTCGGTATTTGGTTACTTTGTTTTCTTAGACTTCTAGTTGGGTTCTGCTCCAGTTTAAGCACACATTCTCTTTATTTTGCTCCCAAAAATAGCTGGAACATTGTCAGTGTTGTCTGCCAACACTTCTATGGGGTTGAACTGGGAGCATACAGTAGTTATATATTAAAGGAAGCTAACAATGACGGGAATTGTAGAATAGGCTCCTGATAAAAGTGACATACAAAAACTTCATATTTCTAATAGTGGCGCATACTGGGTGTTTTTTTTAAACTGTCTTTTACGGTATATTTGAAGTTGTGACAGCGTCCTATATGCTTGCTCGAGCATATACACTTACGATAGATTTGAGAAGAATAGCCTTCTTACGTACATGGCTAGCTGAACACATGACTAGTGTTTTAGACTACACCAGATTTTTTTGTACGGTCTCTAACCATAGAGAGACATAGGTCTGAATAAGAATTGTATACTCAAAATGATGCATTATATTTAGTCGTGACTATTAGATGTAGCATTTTTATATTTAGATAAAAGGAAATAGACAATTTATACAGTTGCTGCGGTTTCCTAAACATGTCAATTATACCTACGGAAACGCCAGCAGTTTCCCTATAGATGTAATTGAAACAGAAAGTCCGCAACGGGAAAAACTGTTTTTGTCTTTTTTACATGTTGTGGAAATGTAGTTTTTTCTGTTGTAGATTTTGCTGTGTTTTTCTGAGGCAAAGCCAGGAGTGTATACAGCAGAAGGGAGGAGTAAAATGACGTCCTATATATTTCCCATTCCTTCTGTAGCCATTTTTGGTTTTCGCTCAAAAAAAATCCCGCTGTAAAATCTGCAACAAAAACAGCTGCATTTCCACAATGTGGGCCTCTACCTAAAAAGCACCTGTAACCAGGTCTGAAAGCCTAAAGTCATATAAAATCTGATAGTCACCCTGAGCATTTTGATATTTTGTTTTGCCAAATCCATTCAGCCATTCCAAAGATATAAACCCTTTTAGTATAGCAATAAATTAGGGTATACTAGCCAAGTGGGTGGTAACATTACATGCCATACAGCACACAAAAAAGCTACAGTGTTACCGCCCACTTGTCTAGTATCTCCTAAATTGCATCAACATTAATAGTAGAATGGCTGAACGGATTTAGATAAACAAAACCCCAATATGCTCAGGGTGACATTTGTAATTGGGCTTTTCAGATCTGGTGACAGGTTGTCTTTAAGCGTGGTGTCTGATTTCCATGCAAAAAGTAATAGGAAGATGTTTAAACTGGGATGCAAGAAAGCAGTGATAACTCCTGCCTAGTCTCCATGACAGGTCATTGTGTTCATTATATATTATCCAATGCGATCTTTTCACACTTGTAGCTTAAGCTCTTTTCTGAGAATACGAGGACGATCTGCCTCACATCAAAAAGAATTAATCAGTGGCGTGTGAACCTGACATCTGATGAATGCGCCAGAAGACAACTTCTTATTACCTAAGCCTGCAATCCTCTGTAGTTCTTAAGACATACCCTAAGTATGAAATCCCTATGCTGAAAATGACATTTACTGAGCAGTTTATGTTGAATGATTTATTATCCTGGAACATTACAGGATCAAGATAAATGTGTAGGAGAGCAGCGTATTCACCTGACTAAGTTTACAGTATAGACATTAGGTTAGACTGCAGGTTAGAATTTTTGTTTATATATATATATATATATATATATATATATATATATATATATATATATAATAGTATGTACATTTTTGGTTTAAAAGGTCTGCTTGGATCAGCACATTAATGGTTTAACCTTAGGAGAGATCATTAATATCAGATAGGTAGGGGTCCATACCATGACCCCTTCAGTGGGGGTGTGGTGAGATAGACCTGCACCAATCTGATACAGATACAAGATAATTCAGTTCAGGTATGTAAGAAGTAGAACATGGCATGGACTAATGATTCCTTGACTTTTTAAAGGGGTTATCCGATTTACTCAGGATAGGCTATCAATATTAGATCTGCAGGGGTACTTAGACTTAAATGGGTCTCCAGCATTGCTTTAGTGCCAGTGATCTATGGGGAGCCTGGGTGTTGGACCTTGCAGATCTGACTTATAGAAACTGGATAACCCCTTTAGGCCAAGGTCCCATGTGGCGAGATGCAGCAAAAAAAAAGTGGTGGTTGGGGCCTGAGGCTTGGCACAATATATAGCTTAGGACAATCATTCTATTGAGCATGGTGGTCTCCTATGAATAAGTGATAAATGTTAATTGTCGAGCAAATACCTATATAATATATAGGGATGCGGTGCCATTAATAAATAAATATTAAATGTCATACTGGTTGTATCTGTTGTACTGAGGGTTTCAAATATATTATGTTAAGCAAGAAGCTTATTTTTTACATTAAGATACATGGTATCACATACAGTATATTAAGAATTTCAATTCTGCATGTATAAAACATGCTTTTAGTTACTTTGTTGTTCTATCCAATTCATTTACTGTTTCCAGGAAGGGATACATTTCTTATGGAGCTCTAGATTATTAGGTATCTATTACAGTTTCTCCTATTATAAACATCATTTGTGAATGGAGAGAGTTGTTTTTTCATCTAGAATCTGGTATGTAGAAGTTTTGCAGTACTGATGAGATGTGGGGTGCACGGATGCTTGGCACATGCCATATATAGGCCAAGGAGGTTGAGTAAATTTAACATAGGAGCCATTTATAGGTATGGAAGATATGGTGCCAAGTATCCTTCTAACTTTTCCCTGAGAGGTTTTAATAGAATGCAGTGAACACGGATATGGGATGTATTCCCAGTTACTTTATTAGAGAATTTCCACCTAGATGTAACATTGCTCATATATTGCTACATCAGAGTGAGAACTGAAGTTTGTCTATTATATTTCTTATAATTACAGAAGATTTAGGCATTTTTCTGTAGTTATACCATACCCATTTTTGCAAAAAGGGTAACAGGAAGTGCAGCCATATTGTTGCTTTTTAAATTTTGAACCAATGGAAAAATAGTTTTTTTTATGGACAGAACTAATAAATTTGCGCTATCAGAACTTGGTGTTATATCACTTTTAAGGCCTTGCAAAAATAATATACCAAATAATACCAAATTAGAGGACTATACCAAATCCAGGGGTGCATAGGGTGCGCACTCTATATGGAGGGTAATTTATTTAAATTGCACCTCCTATTTCCACTTAAATTCATAAGGACCTGTCACCAGGTCTAAGACACCCAACATACAGTGACATGATCTAATAGCCTGATAGGCGCTGTCAACCGGAGCATTATGATGTTTTATTTAACTAAATCTGTTCAGCTGTTCTAAAGATATAAGTCCTTTTAGTGCTGATGCAAATTAGGGAATAATAGCCAAGTGGGCAGGGTCTCTGTGCCCTGTATGTCATGCAGTGTTACCACTCACTTGATTAATATGCACTAATTTCCATAATTGGGAGACACTTCCCAGAGTACCAGTCACCAGAGTAAGCTATGTACAGACATTGCCTTATGACATGCAGCTCTGAAGCCTGACGAATTGTTAACGCAGCACTTGTTATAATGCACCACATGCAGTACAATATAAGTCATGCAGTGTTCTTACTAAGTTACTCAACTGTTTATGTAGATTGCTTTAAAATTTGGTTCAAAGGTGAACATGCGGTTTTTATCACCATGTTTTCACTAGTTGGAAGGACATTTGTGTTGTTATTTCCCTTGCCACTTGTATGCTGAATATGTATGTTGTTTACTTGGGTTTCTAATGGGAATTAAAACCTAGATGCAC
The DNA here is from genome assembly GCF_031893055.1 of Leptodactylus fuscus. Lineage (NCBI taxonomy): Eukaryota > Metazoa > Chordata > Amphibia > Anura > Leptodactylidae > Leptodactylus > Leptodactylus fuscus. Next base: position 125,899,234 of record NC_134270.1, on the reverse strand, counting down.
AGCTGTTTGGAGAAGAAAGTTCTGCCAGTCTGATAACAACCACTTTACATGGTTTGTGTAACCTTTTCAGCTAATAGCTTACAGCGGTAATACTGTATACTTCCAGCACTGCTACTATGTACTGCACATATTCATCTTATAAGAAATGTAGAAGCACATTTGGAATCTCTTATTCTTAACATTAAGTCATCATCCAAGACCAGTGTTGTTTAAGTTTCTGAAACCAAGTACTCCAAATTACCAAGTTCCCAAATAAAATACATGAAAGTACCCTCCAAGCTTTAATCATGCAGTGCATATGTCTTAAAATCCCCTAGACATATGGTATGTACCCTCTGGGTACAACCTTGGCTTGGTAAACAGATAGGGGCATGGACATATGGCATTTAGCACTTTGTACTTGTGACAGGTGAGCGTCCAATGGCTACAATAATCGTCTTTGTCTGTGGAGGACCAGCAGAGTCCTTGCATTACACAGACAATGCAATGATTTGAATGGACTTGATGTAATACTTCCCTATACCTGTGGTGGTGCTGCAAGAAAACCCACTTGTTCATGAATTCTCCCTCAGGTTACAGTTTATTGCTAGTGGTCCAAACAGCTGGAAACCCTGTGATCAGATTTTTGGGGGGCCTTATAAGAGTCAATCTTTGTCCTTGACTTGTAAAATACTGTGCAAATGTGAGAAAAATGGAAAATAGAAGTGTTAATAGTTTATTTTTATTAATTAACAAAATAAAGTGAACATAGAATAGAGTAATCTAACTATCAAAATATCAATATTTGGTGTGACCTCCCTTTGCCTTCAGAAGAGCATCAATTCTTCTGGGTACACTTATGCATCGTTTTTGAAGGAATTCGGCAGGGAGGTTGTTACAAACATCTTGGAGAAGAAACACAGGCTTCTCTGGGTGAAAGCTTGCTCAGATTCATCTGACCTCAACCCCCCCCTCCCACAGGAACCTTAACCATCTTGACATTCGTACATTCTCGTACTCACTGGGCCCCTCACACACACCAGAACTCGAACAATCAAGAGGCAAGCCTGGCATATTGATCTAACAGAAATAATCTCAGACATGCTTCAAGGGTTGCAGAACACCCCTGGAAGAAAACACACTCCAAGGATTATTTCATTAGTTATATACAGGGAGTAACTTCAAGAATGTACTCATCGCTGCAGGTCTATTTCACTACACTTGTATCATCCCTATCCCACAAATCCACCTCCAAATCCCTTCTCTGCCCCCCAGTGCCCCAGTGACATCATTTATCTCAGTGGAAGACTTTGCCTTTTACTTCAAAAACAAAATTGACACCATCACAGAAAGCCTCAATCTACACCCCTCACAACTATTCTACCCAACTCAGTGCCCTTCCTCCGACACTTGCCTAATCCCCAACCTCACTGAAGATTTTGCTCCTGCTGTAACCCATCTCTTCAATGTATCTCTGACCTGAGGTACCTTCTTTTCTGCTTTTAAACATGGTGGCATAAGACTCAATCTGGAAAATTCAATTCACATATACTAAATTTATATAACTAAAATAAAAACATAACACTATTTTCTTGCGGCTATAATAAGCCACTATGTTTTATTATAGATTACCAATAAAATAAATTAAAGGGGCTCTATCAGCAAAATTATGCTTATAAAAACATATACGTAAATCATACCTGAACGTGCACCCTGGGCGGTGATGCACGATCCAGCGGTGTCTTCTGGCACGCTTACCTCTTCTTTCTTCTTCTTTCAGCGACGCCCTCCGGTCCTGGCTCTTTCCCGGCTTCATCTTCATCTTCTTCCGGCAGTTCAAATCCGATTGGTTGAAATCCGGCGCAGGCGCTGTAGCGCTCCCTCCAGAGCTACTGCGCACACTCCGGCGACATTTTTCTCAATGGCAGTGCTGCCGGATCGGAATTGAACCGCCAGAAGAAGATGAAGATAAAGCCGGGGAAGAGCCAGGACCGGAGGGTGTCGCCGAAAGAAGATGAAAGAAGAGGTAGGCGTGCCAGAAGATGACGTCGGATCGTGCATCACCGCCCAGGGTGTACGTTCAGGTATGATTTACCTATATGTTTTTATAGTTTTGTTTTAAAACGGGACGGGGGTTTAAAATAAGATTAGCGGTGCCTGAATAGCCTTTTTAAAGGCTATTCACACATATGTGGGGCTCATACAGCAAAATTTTGCTGATAGAGCCCCTTTAAGAAATTTTAAATCAATAAATAAATCAAATCAAATGAAATATAAAACACCAATGTTAATAATCACAAATAGATATAAACTTTTATAACTCCAGTCCTCCCAGCAATATCTGGGAGACTAACACCCCATTAACTAAACTCACGACAATAGTCCATATAATTGAAACTCCTTGTACAACGCTGAACTATCCTCCCATCTATCTCTCATCTAACTTCCTCTTTGATAGACTACAGTCTGGCTTCAGACCCCATCACTCCACAGAATCCACCTTAACCAAAGTCTCAAATGACCTACTAAGTGCCAAAACCAAACATCACTCCTCTGTCCTCCTCCTTGGCCTCTTGTCTTCACCACAGTTGACCACTCGCTCTTGTTACAAACTCTCTCATCCCTTGGCATCTCAGACCTGGCCCTCTCCTGGATCTCCTCATAACTCACCAACCACACATTCAGCATCTCGCACTCGCATACCACCTCCTCATCACACCTTCTTTCTGTAGATGTCCCTCAAGGATCTGTCCTGGGATCCTTTTTGTTCTCCATTTACACCCTTGGCCTTGGCCAACTCATAAAATCCCTTGGTTTTCAGTATCACTGTTATGCCGACAACACCCACCTATATCTCTCTGACCCAGACATTTCCATTTTGTTGTCCTGAGTGTCTAGCCTCGATGGTCTCCTTACTTTTGTGTATTGTATCTAAATTCTCAAATGTGCCCTTAAAAAAATAATAATAAATTGCCCACACGTCTAAAACTTTTGCTCTGCACTGTACATGTTAATAAAACAATTGAACTGGTATGTTCGGAGATATTTTGTGATTAAAAATGTTGCTGTGGAGTTGGTAGAAAGAGAAGGACATTAAAACAACATCTACTAAATGAAACCAGAGCTGCCCAGACAACACGTATACATTGTGTTTACTCCTTATATAATACATGTTGCAATATGGTAGAGTTAGTCACTAACCCCCTCCTTACTGTCTGCCTTGCAACATTGTCCTGAAAAGACTTCTGACCTACAAATCCTCAGCATTCAGCCATTATTAGACAACAGATACTGTTCAGAATAATGTTTTCTGATGCTTTATGCCTCACAATAGCTGACTGCCTGAAGATGATGTAGGGATTGCTGGCCCTGCAGGATGCTGACTGGTAAGGGCAGTGTACGTGCCCTCTAGAATTGGCTCTGTTACAATCCGTAACCCAACTCCGACATGGACGTCTACCTCTGTTTGGAATGTATGTTGTGAAATCAAAGCTGTTGCAGCGTCATGCCAACAGCTAAATATATAGCCTGCGAAAGGGGCATAGGGGCATTGAGTCGTCTGTCTCCTGCAAAGCAGATGTCTCATACTCAGACATACCAAGACCAGTAGTTCTTTATATCACATTGCTTTAGAAATATTTCACATATACTTAAAGTGAAGATCCAGCTATGGTTAATATTGGCTTTATATTCTGCATATTATAATTGGCAATTGGCGACTTTGTGCCTACTCCGGAGAATATTAGATTAGACTTGTGTTTTATTTCACCCTGGCTATGTTCTTGATGGATCTAACAAGTCTATGCATAACATTGTCTAGCTATGATTGAATTGTAGGTTAGTAAGAAATAGGAGAAAAATGGAAGGGAATATAACACAGAATCAGACTACATAGATTTTGTTTGTAGTCTGTAACCAGGGAGCTATAAAACAGGATATTTCACATCACCACCATGTGGAAAGGTGTGATAGACCACAGATTGATACTTAAATACCATAGAGGCATGCCATGAAGATGTTATAGATCCTTGGAAAGAAAGGGCCCTGCCTTCTTTAATGGATTCCACTTGATACTTTTGGGTATCAAGAACCTGAGCAGGACTCTCTGCACTAGAGGAACTGCATTGTTGGGAAACAGTGTGCCATGTCAAGTTCAAATGGGTTTCTCTTAGGTCACTGGGGCCAAGCCAGGGGCGTAACTACTTGGGTAGCAGCGTCACCAAGTAGGCCTGAAGCCTGCAGTAGTGGCTGCCACAGGGCCTGGGACATTAGGGGGCCCAGTGGCAGCTTTTTTTTAATAGGCTATTACCTAGTGGAGTAACTCCAGCAGGTAACGGGCCTTATTTATTTACCGATCCTGGCTCCTGCTCACAAACCCCACAAACACCTCTATGATTATATTCCGACCCCCGAATATAATGATCGTAGGGCTGGGAGAGGTGAGGGAACACAAAAAACTCTGTTACTTACCCATATACCCATACCCATTACTTGCATATGGAAGAGAGGGGGAAGTAAAAGGAGGAATATAGGAATAAGATGTTTAAATGAGAAAATCATGGACTATAAGGAGAGGGAATATGTGAAAGAAAAGCCTACATTCACATCTCTGTCTGAGCAGATAATACATATCTATACATATATCTGTACAGTAATGTAGCAGGCTGCACTATTCTGTCAGGTAAAATGATCTTCAGTCTATGAGTACTATTCCTATCTGTCATACAACCGATCCAACACTTCCAATATGTTCTTCATTCTGCTCCTATAATGGAGCGAAACAAAGGAAATAAACAACGCAGATGTGAACCTAGGCTAGGCAGAGGCATGTGAAAGATATGGTTAGAGGAAGCAAGCAAAGCGACAACGGGATTATGGAAAGAAGGATGAGAAATAAGAGGAAGTATAGGAGGGAATGGAGCAATGAGTATATAAAGCATGTCAGAAACCGTGCATGTGATGCAATAGTCTGAAGGCCGAACAGGAAATGGGCACAAATGATGGAGGTGGAGACGTTTATGAAGACAGCTCAAGAGGCAATAGCTTGCAGCAGTAACTTCTACAGCCAGGTGAATGTAAGCATCAATAAACCTGGAGGAATCTGCTTTTTCTTGAGATACAAGGTCCATAGAAGGCATTCTTCATAGAAGGTCAGTCATAAAACACAGTTTATAGACCGGGCCGCATAAAGTCCTTCAATTGCTTTTATAGTACATTTGTTTAGCTTATTTACCATAATTGTCCTCAACATTAATGGTAGAGATGAATGAGGGATTAATAGATGGCCGTGCTTGCCCTTTGTGATTGTGGATCTATGCACATAGCTGGTTGGTTCTGTAAAGTTCTACTGGAGACCTCTCATGATGGGGGCTATAGGAGTGCTCACAGGTACCGGTACTTGATGGGACCTTTCACTTGACTCTGTCTTAAAGTAAACAATCACAGTAAGGTCTAAAAAATTATGAGGAATTGATACGAAATGTAAAGTGAAAAATTCTATAACTTTTCATGATACCCTTTTAGGCTGGGGCCTGATGTAGCATAAACAGTACCCGCTCAGTGGATGGGATTCAGGCTAATACCATCCACACATTGCGAAAGAAAAACTGCAGCAGAAATAATGCGATTCTTGTATCGTGTAAACGCGGCGTTAACGCAGCGTAATCGCGCACCGTAAAAAAACGCGGCGTACACGCGCTGTAAACGCGCCACAATGCGCGGCGCGTTTACTCCGTGTGAACGAGCCCTAAAAGCCTAGTCCTCCCTAGCCCCATTATAATTACCATTTCCTCTGGATCCGGGCTTGTCATCCAAGGAATGCTGCTTCTTCTTCTTCTGTGTGCCAGCTTCCCACGAATGCGCAATAGTGCCTGGGAAGCTGGCACACAATACTTACCTATCTCCTCTTGCTTCTGGTCCAGGGCTGAGCCATAACGTCACTTCCAGAAGTGACATCGGACCTGGCTCCAGGCAACGTGGGAGGTCTGTAATTCTCCAGGACATGTCAAGAAGAGGAGGAGACAGGAAGACAGGTAAGTATGATGTGGTGGGGTGGAGGGAGAGGTGGGCTTAGTTAGTTGACAAGGGCTAGTAGTGGGTTAGCTGGCTAAGGAGAGGGAAGGTGGAATGGATTGAGAGAGGGAGGGGGAGGGAGCAAAGCATTATAGTAGTTGTAGGATAGAAGCACAGGAAGCTACACAATTTAAACAAATGCAGAAGATGCCAGGAGCTCCAAGAGAAACACAGAAATCACTCAAAACACTACTAACGGTATATGGGAGCACTTATTAACCCATTAATAGCACTAACAGCCCTTTTTTTTTTTTTTTTTTTTTTTTTTTTTTTTTTTTAAAAGAAGAAAAATATTTTTTTCCCCAGAAAACCACTTTAAGGAGTATTCCAATAAATGGAAAGGGGAAATAGGACTCCCAGGTTTTCTCTGAGTCTTCGTAGCATGTAAACATAGTGTTAACATAAAACTGTGGAATCTTAGAAAACTACATGTCCTTGTGCTCCTCATCTCCATATATCTATAAACACTCATACTTGAATACTGATATCAAACTTATATGTAAAGGTATTTAAGCACAACTGGAACGTATTTGCCATAAAAATAGTCTGATTCATTATTTGCTGCTTGCTTAATGTGAAATTATTGGCCTGTTGCACAGAGTACAGCAATAAATCAGCAATTTCCTCAAAAATCAGTAAACCTGTCTTACAGGGTGGTTGATGTAATAAAAGCTGGAAGAGAAGACAAAGCGCCCTTTCAGTAAATGAACATATTGTTGCACATGTCTATTGACACATGGCAACAGTGGCTGTAAAATATTTCTGAGCAAATAAGGTATAGTGGCAACTATTGTGTATCAAAGGTAGTGTTCTGCCGAAGCCAGTGCGTTTCAGTCCCAAGAATACCATCCAATGTCATTACCAACAGATCACAGCCTTTCATTATTACAACTAATAAAAAGAAAAATAATAATTCAAGTAATAATACAAGATAGAACAGGAGAACAGAGAATATGCTCCGCAATAAAAGGGTACATGGGCACGCATGAATGTATGTGGGTACAAGGCCGCATTGTGGTAGAGGAAGAACATGCTTACGCTTGCATACTATAAATTTAGGATCCCAGTGTGTATAGGTATTACATTATAATATTACAGTTATGGCTTAAACACCTGGCTTTATGCAGAAATTTGATGTCACACATGCAATTCCCCTTAGCGTAGCCTTCCCAAGGATAGACACACCCTTGTATCTACTATGGAGCTTGGGGAGCATGGCGGCTCAGACCAGGTTTGCTGCCTCCTATACTTTAATGGGTGATGAGAACCTGTGCAACAATCTCCTCTATACAGGTTCTACAAACACGGGTGTGGGAAACATACTAAAGGATCATGAAATGGAGATGGGGTAAACAGGTACCAAATAATTCTGTCTAAAATGATTAGGGTGTGGCATTGTTACCCCCACTCATACCAGAATGGGCAACATTTCAGTCTTTGCTGAGGATTTCTTTTACCTCAATGCACAGAACGCTTGGTCCTTCGATGTACTGTATCTTTCAGAAAAGTCTTTCCTTTGAGTCTTTTCAACATCTCAATCAGGCTTGGGGATCAAAATCTGAACAATACATTTACAAAGCTTTAATATTTGCCTGTATATTATCCTGGTCATCAGTTGTGGTGCCATCTTTAGGAAATTATTAAAATCATTTGGCACATAAAATGTATAACCTCTACCAAAGCTAGATGTGCTTTGGCCATACGTAACACGAAATAGGTGGTAGAACCGTTACATGGTGAGTTATTCTCCTCTTGCTGACATATTGTTGGTCAGTAGACATCTTCCTATTTCCAATAAAGTGGAATTCTGCACACAATCTGGATTCAATTCTGGTAGTGTTGTGAAGAACTAAGCTTTCTTGCAATCACTTATTCAATAGGACTTTAGATTGATCTTGTTAAGCTATGGACATGCCATTGGTCGTCTTCCCAAATTACCCCTTGGATTGTCTTGGATGGTCTTTATTGGATTATATAATCTTCCTACAGTTGATGTAGAATTTTATAAACACGTTACTTCAGTCCATACACCATACATTCCAGATATAATAGATAGTAATTATATGGGTATGTCTATTGTTCTTTATCCATCTCTATCTGTTTTACCATCTCAATCGGATTTTCCTATTATGTCTATATATAGAAAAAGATACATAGTGGCACATTCTCTGCATAGCTTACATTTCCATTCTTTCTTTCATTGGAAAAAAAACCTTCTAGGAAGTGATTGAATGGTAAAATATAAAAAAAGATATGCTATGGGCCGATAGGCCTTACTGTATAGGCCTATAGAATCCAATAGCATATTAGGTCTGGTAAAAGACCAAAATAGGTGTAGGGTACCAAAGAAGAACCTAACAGGCAGATGGTGAGGTCTACAACAATGTCTTCATTGGTAGACTCATTTCTGAAGCTTTCTGTAGACCACATGTATTTTTTATCACTGCCAATAAGGCGGTCAATTTCTTAAGTATCTCACTTAAATTGGTGCTACCATTCCAATGTTAGAAGGTAAAGGCAGTCTTCTTTCATATCTAGGGTTAAAGATACCCAAACACTGGTGTTGCTAAGTTGGTGGATTTTGCCAAATTTTCTCTTGGGTGTATGGGGGCCTTAACTAATAACGGTAGATGTATGATAAGGCATATCATTCCTAGGCTTCTAGGTCACCTAATGGAGTCATAAACTGTAAACAGCTGGAGGACGTTAAAGTATATATCTAAGAGGTCGGGAAAGAAAATAACATAGAATTTGCTGTAAGAAAGCAAAACCGATCCAACAGTATTGCAGTGTTAAGCTTATGATTAAATCCAGCTTTACTTCTTTGTGTTAAGCCTTAGCCCTCCTTAATGCCCCCGTAACAAGAACCTAATGGAGACTGTTATCCCATTTCACCATGGGAAAGTGTACACAGGATTATAGAACAGTAGAAAGACGCGGAACAGACATTGCTGAGTGCTGCACCTGTTAGGACGAATCTGCAGCAAGAATGAACCCAATGCTGCCGGAGAAACACAAGTAAAGAGAATTTACATAACTTCTAGATGAAGGGTGGGTGGCATTGAAATGGCACTGGCTGCGTCACGCCACCCTCCCTTTGCCTTCCCTATAGATAGACTTTGGATCAGTCGCTTCAGTGATTGCTGCCTTCCCTACCTCCCTCTGCTGTCGCTTACAATATAACAAGAGGTCATTTCATGCATGAGGAGTATCGAGTCAATTATTAACTCCTGCCACACAAGTTGATAGACAAGAAAAGCCAAACCTAACAGTTAACCCATTTTTTCCTAGAGTGCAGAGATGCCAGTACCTAGGGGTTAAATATCCCGTCGCCTTTGCCTCTACTTTCTATTAGAAGCCGGTTAATCATTGATAGCCTTAATTTTTCAGGATTCGTGTACGTGTGTGTGGAGTAGAAAGGCAAATACAAACAGACTGGTGACTGTACACACAACCCATTGAATCTGCGTATGGATCCGTCTTTCTGACTTCACAACATAGATGGGATTCCAACACAGTATGACTTACATTGGCAGGAATCTTACTAGCAGCAGACCAGTGGCCTACATAGAGGATATAAAGCCTCATACAATCCTAAAAGCTAGGCCCCTTTCAGCTGCTGCTTGACACCACCACACTACCGACCCTTATTACATTTTACACATCCTTGGCAGTTTGCTGACATTGCGGCAACTGTAAAGATTACACCACTGTGCAAGGTCTTACCACCCATTAATACAGGGTTGAGAGAAATCTAGTATGGGTCCCCTCTCTCCTGGTGTCCCAAAACACTTTCATAGGCCCTTAAGACAGGCTCCAAATTTCATAAATATAGACTATAACATCCTTTGCTAAATGTGGACATACTCAGTGATGTAGGTTTACCTGTGCTGTGTTACATCATAAATGAAGAATAAGTGTCTGGTTACTGGCTGTCTGACCCTTAAGATCCCCTGTAATTTTTGGGTCCTTGAGTCCTGTCTTAATGAAGCAATGATGTATATGGCCAACAATTGCTCCATTTCTTATATTTGACTGACAGAGACAGCCAATTGTCAGCCCCATAGTAGTATTTGTTGCTATTGCAGATGTTGCTGGGGGTCCCAGTTGTTGTTCCCACAGTGATCAGACAGCATAAGGGATAAGTGCTATATGTAGGAAAACCCCTTTAATATATAAGGCTGCTTGGAGGTAAAGGGAGTACTTATTCAATTACATAGTCCCAGGGATACTTTTGATGGCCCCAGGGGGTTGACTGACCATAGCAAAGCCAGCCTCCATAGCACAGGTAATGAATTACTTGTGAGATTGGGGGCGGAGTGGACAAAGCAACCCAGGGAGCCGAACCCTGCCTCCAATCACATGACCTGGAGGTTGTGACTTAGCTGAAACCCCAGCGGTCCATCAAAAGCATCCCCTGTACCAGGTAAGTGAATAAAAAATACTGCCTGGACAACCCCTTTAAACGAGTTGTCCAACCCAAAAATGATTTTCCATACTGTGGGATCCAAGCTGACCTGTATCTATATCAGTATTACCTACGAAGATCACATTGTTGACCTATCCTATGGATAGGTCATCAGTGGGAAAAATCATTTTGGGGCCTGAAAATTCCTAGTAGAAGAAAGGCTAAAGGGAGCAAAGAAGCTGTATACCGAACAAAACTTAAGTGATGATAGGTCCATCAACAACCTGCAAAAATATCACTCCAATGTTCCTCTGTCTTACCTTAGCAGCCAATGTTGTGCTGTGTAAGTATGCATGTTATACCGAGGAGGTTATTTACTTCTCTCACTGTACAGAACATACCTAGTAGACTGTAATTTCCTGTCTGGTTGTAAAGACCATACCAAGGAGACTATATTTTCTTGTCTGGTTCTATAGAACATATCCAGGATTCTCGGAAGATACTAGAGATTGTAAATCTAGGCCTCCCAGAGGTACTCATTCCATAACAGAGCCCCACATTAGTCTGTAGGTACTTCATGCACAGACATATCTATGATTTGCCATGTTAGTTATCTGCAATGACCTCCTTTGTTTTCTGATAAGCCAACATTGCATTTGCATTATAATACGACATTATACTTGAATTAGGAAGGTATTATATACTCATAGTGGAGACTTCCCTGTGCATGAAAGCCTCCAATATATATATATATATATATATATATATATATATATATATATATATATATATATTGACTTTGCAAAGAATGTATTTAGAGAAGGCCAATTGTTGCTAATCCTTGATAATAACCATTCAGGCCTCTTCTTCCGACCTAAGCTCTACCTGCTGCCTCATAGTTCAAGTGATTTATTGCTATTCTTAAGAGATCTAAGCCAAGATTATGTGCACATAGTAAGATATAGTCATGTCAGACAATGTGATGGGAGGAAACCAGGCCTTAGCCTTAGGTGTGTGGAGGCACCGGTCAGAAGGAAATGTAAAATTCACTGGAAAAATGAGTGTTCAACAGTACCGAGGAACCTTGTTGGGTGACATAGCAGCTACTATGGGGCCCGGCGGCTTAGGGGCCCACCTCCATTCATAGGTGAGATGAAATTAGTGTTGATAGTGAATTAAGGAAGCAAAGGGATTGTAGAAAATGAAAGGAGTAAAATAAATATGAGAGACACAGGACCCTATTACAAGTTAAGCTATGAGGCCCACAGGACCCTATAATGACTTGAAACTGAAGTGGCCCTTATAAACAATGGAAGAATTTTATCAAAAAAACTTTGCACATTTTGTTGCAAGTCTAATTTGCTAAAAAATTTGCAAGTTTTTTTTCGTATTTTGTTCTCTTTCATCCACTATACTGTACTGTACATGGCAACAGGTTCACAGCAGCCAACCTTCTGCAGTTACTGCCCATGTAGGCCTGGTCTTTTTGGGGCCAGGGGTTGTGGGTTAAGAAGCATCAGAAGGGCACTGCCCACTGCACAGCCAATGGGCGCAACTAGGTTTGGAAAATCAACACTTCACCCTGTTTTCAGAAAATACCAGAATGAGGTAGATGCCATGACACAGCAACAAACATAGTTACAGTATCCGTGTTATATCATACAGTGTAATAATTCATCAATATTCTTGGGTAAGGACCTAAGAAAGTCAACCAACCAGAAACTATATACTAGCTCATTTCATTTTCTGGTGCATGGCCATGCAAAGACGTTAAAAATGGATTAAGAGCCCTTTGTTTTTTTCAGAAATTTGTTGCATCGTGCTCCAACACAGTTTAAACTAAGACCAGCATAGAAATGGCCTAATTCCCCCAAATGACTGTGGTGGTACTTTCCAAATCTGTGGTCAGAGCCTTTTAAGCCAATACATCTTTAAGAAATATATGACAGATTGCCAGGGATGACCTAAAGGTATTATCCTATAGGTGCCCATACTAGTGGTGGAAATTAAATAGTAGCATGCCCCCTACAACACAATGATTTATATTGTACAGATATTTTACGTTTGTAAAGCTTGGTATTCTATATAAATAATGAAATACTAGTAGTTTCTAAGAAATAATCTTATTTCTTCATCAGTTCATATGACGGGCCAGTCACAGCTGCCAACAATGAATCATTCTTGTATAAATCTGGATATTTTGGCACCTTGTAGAGGAAGACACACCCGTCCCTGTGGCTGTGCGGGGTGTTTTGTATACCTGGGGCAATGACACACCTTCCAAAGGCTCCGGCGACAAGTCGGTATTGTTCCTTTCAGACAGTATTATGCGACAGATTTTCTTCCGTTTAACTGTTTGATTGCTGGGCTGTTGCTGCAGTTTATTGGGTTTCTTTGATTAAAATTATGGTTCTCTCTAAACTTCTATATACTAAAGAATTGCGGTGTCTGGCTGGATCATAATGTATTTAGAATTTTTGAGAGTATCCGATAAGTCCTCTTGTAGGGTAATAGATAATGAGATATGTTTATGAAGACTGGTGTATTCAATGCCAGTCTTCATATCCATGGTACGCGTGGAGGAGGGCCTGATTTATCTTCAGAAATGTGACAGCCCCTCTGCCGGGCTGAGCGCTGTCCTATAATATACGCCAGCCTCTAGCTTCTCACACTATACAATAAGCCTCCTACTTGTGAAATGATCAATAATATTTGGGAATATGTAATGACTGTGTTGAATAGACGTACTTCTTTGATGTTTAAGAAATATGGGAAATGCTGGACTTTAAGTAGCCTGGATTATGTAAAAATCTTTCCAAAATTTGGTGTTCAGCAGATTAGTGATCTTTTTGTAAAGGGGGAAAATTAAAGACATATTCCTATGTTTTTTTTTCCCCCATTCATTATGTACCTATACTCCTAATTTATATGATTTATCTAAAATTCAATTCATCTCTTCAGTACATTAATGTGACTCTCACTCTGACCAGACAAAAAATACAAGAGTTAATGTACAGGTCCCTGACTTTGTCTATGATAGATTGGTCCAAATAAACTTTCCACATGAATGGGTTTGCAAAGTGACCGCCCGTGTGCGTCTTCGGCCTCTCCGCGGCAAAACCGTTTTTTTTTAACCGGGCACAAAGTCGGACATGCAGGACTTTGTGTCCAGGTAAAAATAAAAAAAAAACGTTCCGCCGCGGAGACCAGAAGACACTCATGGACAGACACTGACTGCCGGGTTTACGTCTCCTGTCCAGTTTCTCGAGCAGAAGTCGGAAACTCACAAAGCGGAGACTGGGCGCAGGTGTGAACCCGCCATCACTTTAACAAAGGCGGTGTCTGAGGAAAGAAGAAAACAGCGAGGTATGTCCTTTTATTTCACTAATGCTGATGCATCACACAAATAAAAAAAACAAACAGATGATATCCATGCGTCATTCCTTTTTCATGGACCCAGAGACATAAAGATGTCTCAGCCCAGTGATATAACTATCCTAACTATAACTAGTATATGAAAGAAAGGGAAAAATTGGATTGTTTTGGGAAAGCTGGCAACCATGGTTTGAAACTCTCGTGGGAGATAGGAAGAAAGTCTTTTTATTATCACATCTGTTTTTTTGTCCATTTTCTTTTTCTTGATGAAGCAAGAACCTCCATTGCAGCAGCAGAGGTGTAACTCCTCAGCCCCAATGATGGTATATTTTATGTGACAGAAGCACCTTTGGGCCCTTTCAGGGTCCAGGGCATGGTACCAACTGCTACGACTGCACCTCCTATAGCTACACCCCTGAAGACAGGGATGGGCACTGTTAGGGTAAAGGTATAGGGGTGACATTATATGGCATTTTTTGTTTTTGTATTTAAATATGTGGTATCCATGTATTTCTAAGAAAAATAAGTTAAAATAATAATAATGGGAATAGACGATACGACACAGAATTTTTGATCTGACTGGGAATAGCCAAAAAAGTTTGTTGAAGTAATAATAATAATAATAATTTTATTTATATAGCATCAACATATTCTGCAGTACTTTACAAATCATAGCGTACATGAACAGACAGTATTTGACATTACAATGGGCCCTGCTCACAAGAGCTTACAATCTGTCAGTGAGAACATAGAATACATGTACCAGTGTATACTCAATGTAATACCAGAACCTAGTATTCATGTTTACCTAAGTTTGCTGACTTTTGCACCATAGAGTTACTGCTCCTGGCGTATCAGACAACCATTGGAGATGATGTTGTCCAGATCACTGACCTTCACATACATCCATTTTTTTTTTTTTTTTTTTTGGGGGGGGGTTGTGTCATCACAGTTTTTTGGGCAGTTTTCCAATAATTGTCCTGAGATAATGCCAGAAGACTCAAAAGGAATGGAAAACAGAGGAAAAACTTAGATATTTATATTCTCCTTCCTTCTGCATCCACTTCTAACTCTGAGATAAACTTTAAGCAAGCTGCAGGAAGCAGCAATACATGTGAAATCTCACGGCTTGTCCTTTTCTTCCCCTCCATATATTGAGTGGTAACCCAGATGTTGCATTAACTCTTTCCTTGTTATTTTGTTTTATTACATTATTTAGAGTGCATTTTTTTATATGTCACCCAGGGGTGCCTATAAGATTATTATTATCAAGTGCTTGATCCTTGGCCATATTGGGTCCTTGGCTTTATCATGTGGCTTTATCATGTATGATCGCTTTTAGTTAAGGTGTCCCTGGATTATATATTTTTTTTAGCGTATGTGTTTATGATATGGACATTATAATAAAGATGTGACCCATTTTGTATTATTGTGCGCACCTTAGTGTTGTCTTTTGTATTTTTGGTATACTAGTTATAACTAGAGATGTGCGAATAGTAAAATATTCGATATTCGACTATTCGAACGAATATTGAACCCCATTATAGTCTATGGGGAAAAAATGTTCATTTCAGGGGATCCCACTCTTCAACTCAGGAGATCACCAAGTCCACTATGACACCCCAGGAAATGATGCCAACACCCTAGAATGCAACTGGGACAGCAGAGGAAGCATGTCTGGGAGCATCTAACATGCTCAAGTCACTGTATTACGTTGGGATCCCTGTCAGCTTGTGATATGTGCGAGCTGACTTTTTCCCATAGGAATGCATTGACCAGTGTTGATTGGCCAAATGCCATACAGAGTACAGCATTCGGCCAATCAACGCTGGTTCTGCCAGAGGCTCGTCTGTTAGGAGGCGGAGTCTAAGATCAGACCAGAATGGAGACTGGTGTGGACTGTACTCTGCATGGCATTCGGCCAATCAACGCTGGTCAGTGCATTCCTATGCCGAGATGTAGCAGTGCTGGCCATGCGCTCAGCTCGTCTACTCCGGAGACGCAGCCAAGCTGAGCGTACGGCCGGCACTGCTACACCAGATATGAAGCAGAGCTGGCCGTGTGCTCAGCTTGGCTACTCCGGAGATGCAGCCGAGCTGAGCACATGGCCAGCACTACTACACCGGAGAACCGCTGCTATACCGGAGAACCACTGAACCCTGCTGCACACTCAGCTCTGCTGCATCTCCAATCTGCAAGCATTCGCCCAATCAACGCTGGTTCTGCCGGAGGAGGCGGAGTCTAAGATCGGTCTACAGCAGTCTCCATTCTGGTCCGATCTCTCCTCACAGATGAGCCTCAACCAGCGTTGATTGGCCGAATGCTGTACTCTGTATGGCATTCGGCCAATCAACGCTGGTCAATGCATTCCTATGGGAAAAAGTCAGCTCGCGCATATCACAAGCTGACAGGGATCCCGACCAGATAGAGCCCCAAAGAGCTGTGTGAGTAACATTCCCACCTAAATAAAGGTTATCCCTAGCTAACCCTACCTGTACATCTATCCCTGTCTCACAGTCACATAGTTCACAGTCTCAAATTAACCGAATGTTAAATCCACCATTCGTATAAATTGGAGGTCACCTGATTTAGCCAGCCAATTACGTTGTTGTACTTCCTGTCCCACCTCCCCTGCGCAGTTATTGGTGCAAAGGGAAGGTGGGAGGGGATACGAATTTTTAGTGCATTTGCCTCGTGGTATTCGTTTGGAATTAAATACCTCGAACGGCCTGATATTCAATCAAATATCTATTCGATCGAACAGTGTCTGCTCATCTCTAGTTATAATATAACTGCTTGCACCATATAGTATTGGCGGTGCCCATCTGCTCATATCTTCTATTTCCCAATACTACCTTTAGCATCAGAATCTGCAGTTGTGTTTTTTTTTAATGCTGTGTGATAACACCCTATAGATAAAGGATAATTAAAAGGGTGGATTGGGGAGTCTTCACTTCTTCTTAAGGTAATTACTTGCTTCCTCACCTGCCCTATATATAATATACAGTATATTAAAAATAAATCTGCAAGTAACCGGAAAGTAGAACATGATTCTGCAGTTGATCCCAGAAGGAGAAAGTGCAAGAACCTTTGCCGTACGCTAAGGCCATATCCTCCCAATTACATGGCTCTGCCACTATGTAGTAGTTATAAATGTTTTATCAGGATACGTGTATTATTCTTTAAAAGTAACTACATAGTTACATAGTCACCATCTACCCATCTTAATAACTGGAACCATTAGCCATTAAACTGGATTCTTTAATTTAGAGCAAGTCCTTCTTATACTTTGTGCACAGCAGTTTACCAAAGTGACTATTACTACCAACCTGGGACCCTCTGATACCTTATACAGAGGAAAAGAACATGAAATGCTGAATGTACTCTTAAGAGTGTCCAACCACTGTATACAACAGAGTCTAAACAGTCAGATTTGGGGTTTGTCAAAATTATACTATTCCTGTGACTAGTGTAGATAACCTTCAGTGTTGGCCTATTGTCCACCTAAAGTTACAACAGCATAATATTTCATTGATATCAATACAGTATTTAGCTGGGGTGTAATTTACCCATTAATATTATGTTGTAATGTCATTGTGGCAGAGTCTTTAAGACGGCAACGCCTACCTACATATTACGTTGTTGATGGCACATAGCATGGCATTTATATTAACTACCATGGCATAACATGTTATGGCATAAACAGCATAGATAAAATTGCCAATATGTAATTAATACAGCAACAGTAACTAGGTGGTACCAGGCATTATGGTTATCCATTGCTACAACAGGCAAATATAATAATCTGTAAGAAGAAGGAGGCTAGCACTTAAGTCAGTTGTAAGAGGGTGGCGGACTAAGTCTATGACATATGCATGGTACATGCAGTTAGATGTATTCTACGGAAACTACAGATGTAATCTATGGAAGTCTGTAAGTAGGCATTAGGCTCCAGAAGAGGCTGCCTTTGGATTCTGCAGTAGGATTCCGTCCAGGGAAAAAAATATCTGCTCCTAAGATGACTACTATCGCTGTGGGATTTGTGGGTGCTGTATATATAAAAATGATTATTGATACTCTTGGATATCCTCAGTTCTCCGGGTGGGGACAGAGGGGTCATTACGTGCTCCAAAGACAGTGTAACGTACTATACCAGCCACAATTCAGCCTCTGGCATCTGACTCATATGTAGAGTTACAGTTTATGGGATCTTATTATAGATATAGAGTGTTGTTTGTATTGCATAATAACGCTTGACAATGACTTATCTTACATTTTTATCTGCGTGTTTCCCCATGGACTACAATGAAGTGTTTCAGAGAAATACCTGAGGTATCACTTTCTAAAGCAATAGAAACCAGACATCAAATGAAAGGAGTAATGCCATCCCAGGTTGCCATCTGACGCAGTATAGTTTACCTTGAAGATGATCCTACTTGTTAACATTGACTAGTTGTACAGTACAATATTCCCATTTTCTAAACATATAGGCTACAGTTATCTTTATATCATTCAGAGAGAGGTCTGGAAGCAGATTATTCCTTTCTCCCTATTCAGAGTGCTCAGCTGAGTGTGCATGTGTAGAGGGAATTCGAGAGAAATAGATCAAAGAACTTGCACATAGACCTTCACTTCTTACAGGACTAGGACTCCATACAAGGACTCTATACAAGTTCTGTGCATAATGGTTCATTACATATTGGCCAGTGGCGTAACTACTGCAGAGGCAGCGGAGGCAGCTGCCACAGGGCCCGGGCCATTAGGGGGACCGGTGACAGCCACTACTGCTACATTTTATTTATTTATTTTTTAAATAGGCCGTTACGGGCCCTATTTACTTGCCGTCCTGGCTGGGCCGGGATCGGCAAGTGACACCGCGGGCCCCACAAATACTATCATTATACTCAGGGGTCTTTGCAGACCCCCGAGTATAATGATCGGCGGACCGGGAGAGGTAATGGAACGTAACAAACATTGTTACTTATACTTACCTCTCCACGATCCTGCCAGGCCTTCTTCCTAGTTGTCGGACGTCAAATGAACCCGTCATGTGACGTCCGACGTCATAGAAGAAGGACGGCAGCGTAGAAGACAGCGTAGGAGCCAGGGGACAGGTAAGAAACAGTAATTTTTTATGTTTTTATTCCCCCGGGTCTCCGATTATTATACTCTGGGGTCTGAAAAGACCCCAGAGTATAATAATTGTTTATGGGTGTCCACTGTGGGCTATAATATTGTGTGCAGGGGCCACTAAGGGATATAATACTGTGTGCAGGGGCCAGTAAGGGACATAATACTGTGTGCAGGGGCCACTAAGGGACATAATACTGTGTGCAGGGGCCAGTAAGGGACATAATACTGTGTGCAGGGGCCAGTAAGGGACATAATACTGTGTGCAGGGGCCAGTAAGGGACATAATACTGTGTGCAGGGGCCAGTAAGGGACATAATACTGTGTGCAGGGGCCACTATGGGGGATAATACTGTGTGCAGGGGCCACTATGGGGCATAATACTGTGGGCAGGGGCCACTAAGGGACATAATAGAGTGCGGAAGAGGGGATCGGTCGAGGTCTTCGGTGTTGGTTGGGGGGGGGGCATGTCAAGAGTTCACCACGGGGCCCCACCATTCCTAGTTATGCCACTGATATTGGCATTACTGTATCTTGGCCAAACAACAATGCTATACAGTGCTGCTATTTCCCTACACAGTGTTGAACTGAGGTTTCTTAGGTGCACCCTTGAAATAGACCATGGTACCCTTCAAATTTGGGTAACTTCAGCTGGACCATTATTGCACCAGAGCCTGGGCCTACCATAACATACTCTGGTAGTCCGATGGGCCAGTCTGACACTAACCATACGTAAATGCGACCCTATACTTCACAAACCATAGCAACATACAGTCATTGCTGCTTTATATAACGTATGGTTCATCCCCATACACTTGGCATGTGCTAACATCTGTTTACAAAGGGCAATGTGCTGCCGAGAAACAATAATTGTAGGAGCCGCCTAAAAGATACGATCATGTTTGTTGGTATCTGGCGCCTTATGGCCTTACGTAGTTCCCAATAATTGTCCTGTGACCATGAGCCTTAACCCTGACCCCATCCATTAGACTTTTATGACATATCCGATTACTATGCTATAGATATGTGTCCTGGGAATACATATGTGACATTTTTGGTAACTAAACTAATGAAACAAACGCTTAATTGATCGCCTAAGGTCACAAAACACTGGTGCTATCTATAGTCCAATATTCGGCGCTGCTATGGTGCTGTGCTCAGTTGCAGATTAAGGCAAATGATATTTGCATAGTAGCTCAAGTAATTTTATTAGGAAAAAACAAGCCGTGGACATGGAGAGATGGCAGTCAAATGATTTTCCATGCAATCCGATTAGAGGTCTTAATCAGTGATGCTAGGGAGTTTAATAAGGCTTTCAGCGGGCACTTACACACTCTTTATTGCTCCACATATCACAGATCCTTGCAGGGAATAAAGCGGCAGATGAGATTCTTGCGTGCTGTAAATTAAATATTTGCTTTAAATTATTTCAATAGCTTTTAAAAAAAAGGTCATGTTTAACCCCAGTCATGCATGGCAAGCTTTGCTTGTGTAAATGGCCCACTGAGAGCGCGGAGCATGCCTTGCCCGGAATAGCACACTATGTTAAATTAACCAGACAAATGACACAATGGGCAGAATGACAGAGAATGGCACCAAAGTGTGAGGACTGTCACACACTTGCAGCATTCGGTACACTACAGAAAACAACAACAACTTCGATACAAAATGAGACTTTTATTGTCATTGAGAAGATATGCAAGTGTCTTAAGACCTCTTGTAGGTTTCTTCTTTCCCAGGTTTGGCATGGATGGGGTTAAGCAGGATTGACAACTGCAGACACTTCAAGTTCCGTAAAAAGACCAAGACAGAAAAAAATGTAAACTGTCTTGTTTCTTTTGTGTGGGAACCACCCGAGCATTTGGGTCACATACCTGTATTAACCTCTCTTGTTCTAAAGCCTGGCTTTAAAAAGAAAAATTCCATAGTCTTATCTATATAGTAAGCGGTTTCCGTGATATCGGAGAAGATAATCTACTATATGTATAATGTCTGTCATAGCGTCTGGAAAGTACTCTTGTAAGGAAGGAAATATGTTACTGCCGGCCAAAGAAGAAAAGGGCTATGTGCAGTGAAATTGTTACTGGGGAACTATAAATCCCAGCCGCTGTGACATTATTAGGCCCCTGGGGTACATACCTGAGATCCACTAATGACTCTGTTAGTACATATTACATTGTATAGGGCTAATGGTGGCACTAAAGAACATTCCCTTAAGAATCGACTTTTCCTTTCATCCTGTCCCCAAACCTTGGCAGATATTAGAAGTTGAACAACCCTCGTACTCAGAGCGTCTTACCTAACAGATGGTCTCCATGGAGCAGATCCTCTAGATCAGGGGTAGGGAACCTTTGGCTCTCCAGCTGCTGTGAAACTACAACTCCCAGCATGCTCCATTCACTTCCATGGGAGTTCCCAGAACAGCAGAGCCAGTATGCATGCTGGGAGTTGTAGTTTTGCAACAGCTGGAGAGCCGTACGTTCCCTACCCCTGCTCTAGATGATTCCCCAATAAGTGAGACCATACCACCAGCCTTCAAGTGACATTTTAGCACTGCTAACTTCTTATTTGGCAATGGGGCTGGAGGATGGGTATGAGTAACCTTGCCACCATAGCTGTGCCAATGAGACCGATCCACGTACACTTTAAAGGAGCTAAGCAGATTAATATATAGGTTTGTGGGAAAATATTTAGCATAATCTATAGCTATAATTCATTGAAATACCTGCACTTTCTATGCTTAGGAGTCCAGTGGGCGGTCCTAATCAGTGAAAGCTTGTAATTTCCCTTAGTTGCTCATCCCCCTTCTGTATATACATGGGCAAGTAGACTGGTTAGTATTTTTTTTTGACCAGTTCCCTTTATATTATGGTCAAAGACAATCTTAAAGACGACCTTTCACCACCTCAAACAACGCCACTTTATTGTAAGTGCTGCAATAATTTTGGCCCAGTTGGATATTTTTCTCTAGCCCAAACATTCCCGAGCAATGATTTCCATTATTTTCATCACAATTATGTTTTTTACTGTCAGGTGGGCGGTCATTGGCTGAGGCAGAAGGACACAGACCGCCAATTTGACAGCAGAGAGCATAACTGTGCTGAAACTAACAGCAATGATTGCTCAGGAGTGGTGGGGGTCAGAGAAAATATCCCAACTGTGCCAGGATTAGTGGAGCAGTAGCTATTGGATGCACAGAGCTGGTGGTGGTGAAAGGTCCTCTTTAAGGAGTTAAAGGAGTTGGTTTTGATTATTTAACTGCAGTTTTGGGGTCTATGCATTGCTTCAATCGGTTGGTGTAGTATGGGAGTGTTCTGGTCACGCACTTTCCAATATTGTTGGATCTCTAGGAGCTACAATTTTCTCACAGTCCTTCCAAAAAACTGGTGCAGCACCAACTTACATATCCCCTGTGGTGGACTAGAATTGGCTCTAGCTGGAGGTACAATGCCCACTGACGTGAATGGATCCCTTTTTCTATAACATGTCAGTGCTATATAAATAAAAGGGAATGATAACAATAGTTGAGCATTCCTTAAGGTTTTGAGGATTACTTGTACTGGTTGTTCTACCTGTTCCTTTTATGTGTGAATAAAGCTATTATTTCTAGATGACAGTCCGGGATTTCTCCAAATCAAACCAAATTCCACTGCTTAAAGTGAAGCCTTGTTGAAGGCAGAGTAATGTACAGATAGATTCAGTCCCTATTGGATGTACAGCATACTGCCTGCCCTGTTATTGTGATACCCACTCGTAGCTGCAGTACATTCACAAAACAGGCTGTCTGCTATATGATGGATTTGTGATGTCAACACGAGATCCCCCATTCAGCAGGGGGTGGGGGAACATAATAGTAATGGTTACAGAATCTACCAAAGTGCCCCTGCTCATGCTGAAGGGGAACGTTGAGTCCTGACTTCATTCCTTAATAATCTCATAATGCGTTGATCAGAGATTTCCGTGTGGTCTCATATTTACGACCATAAATAAATGTAACAACGTCATTATCCTCGATGGATGGGCAAAATTGCTGCACTGAGACAAAATTGCAACATTTGACATAAGGAAACAATGTGTGTGTGTGTGTGTGTGTGTGTGTGTGTGTGTGTGTTTTAATAAAAGAAAGTGATTTAATGGAAATTCTCATGAAAAACGTATAAGCAACAAATTACATTATTTTCCACTATAAACTGTATCTTTGGGGAAAAGTCACATGAATCTGCATCTATTAACCCCTTACACCCCCCTATTAACATATACCATAAACCAAAAGTAGAAAACAAATAGAAAAAAATATCTTTTGTCTACCAGTGATGGTCGCCTAGTTGGACTTTCAGTAGATCCTATACATGTAAATGTAATTCATATACGTTTCCAATATTCCTATAAACAGCTGTAGATGAACTAGACAGATTTCCTTGGTTTGTTTTGGAACCACAAGTTCCAGCAGGACATGATGGGGCTTGTACTTTACAATCAACATCCTGCCATCCCAATCGTCTTAAGCACCTTAGCATGTTATACTGAAGTATAATGATACAGTTACTCCCTGCCACACCTTAACCCGAGCTCCGCCATGTATACTGAAGCCACCGGCTGTGCCGAATGTGTTAATAATACAGGTATCAGAAGAGCCAGCCTCCCCCAGAGTTACAGTTTAAACTCAGAAGGAGGAGCGATCCAGGTCGGGTGCAGGTCAGAGCGGGGAAAGAAAATTAGCTGAAGAAGCAGAATCCATGCCAACAGCAAAAGCCAAACAGCAACCTTACAGCTTAAAGACACAGCCCACATGGAAAGTGTCCATCTGTCGCCTCGCCTCAGACTCGGCGCTGCATTCAGTTTGCTCTTTAAGGTCCATGTAAACCAGTTATCTGTCCCATTGTGAATGGTAGATCTAGATCTATGGGTCTGCTCTGTCGCCCCTTGTCCATATATCCCACTGCAAGCTGATAACATCTACAGTATATGATCTACAGACTCAGTGATATACATGGGACATGGCAGTATTATGAGCAGTGGTAGTGCTACGCACCATGTAACTCAAACAATTACATGGGACCTCTGAGTTCCCACTGACCACATACTGTACTTGCCACCTACAAATCTTAAGGGCAGATATTACTCACCTATCATCACTGTCGGCTCCTTGTCTTCAGCCCAATTTCCTCCCATACATTTGTGGGTGCTCTAAGAGGAATTTGGCTATGATTCTCTCATTGTATTCAAAGACAGACAGAGACTGAAACAGACTCCTAAAAACATAAGCTCCATCTTGCTGTGGATTCCGTGGTTCATCAGCCACAGAACCTGCAGCTTGGGACACTCTACTTATTAGTCCTATTTGTTCACAGCAAGTGAATGCCGCTGCAGAAGCACTAGTTGCCCATTGCAAAGGTTTCATAAGTGCCCCCCATCACCACCACTTAGAAATGCCTGACCCGTGCAAATTATAATACCCCTCAATGGCCCCCACATAGTATAATGCCCCAATACAATATAATGCCTATAAAGTCCATCTTAAGTTCCTCTTCACTTTCCATCATATCAATTTACCAAAAGGAGGCATTATACTGTGTGTGGGGTCACTAAGGGGGCAGTATACTGTCTGGCTGCATAAAGGAGGCAGTATTTGGGAGGACCCCAACAAAAGTTTGCTTGAAGCTCCTGAAATACCAAATCTGCACCTGATTATGAGCCTTGGGTGGGCAGACCTAGTGATATAAGTAAAAATTATAAAGCAAGGTGCCTGGATCACCATCAGCCTCAGGAGATAATTGAACTTCTCATTCTTCTTCTTCCAGGGGGCAGTATGGACTTGGAGGCTTTGGAGAGCAGTCACAGTCCAGCACCAGATAACCCATATGAAAGGGAAGGAAGTACAAGCCGTGTCCTGACATCACACAAGGGGCTCCCAGAAAAAGCTGAGCTACTGGCTTCAGATGTCAAAAGGTCACAGCCACTGTTAATACAGAGCGGAAGATGGGGGTAAGTTATGGAGTTTGTTGATTTCAGAATAGCAGCAAAGGTTTCTTGGCTGTTATTACAGTGGGCATACAGCCACGTTCCTTCATTATTATACTATGGAAATCTGCCAATATCAACCATGAAGTATGTTACATGGAGGCAAAGTATATAAGCCAGGCACCCAGTGCTTGAAAATTACATTCAGAAGACGCCTCCTGAATGCTCTGTCTATTTTAGGCGATTACGAGATGAGGAATCACGATCATCATCACTCCCTGACATCCCAAATCCATTCCCAGAACTCTGCAATTCTTCCCCAATCCTTAGCAACACACCCAACAGCAGTTCCCCTTTGGAAGGGGGTCCTCATGTGAGTACATACTGATTCATCCCATACAAGGCTTCAATTGCATTGTCATACATAATGGTTTAGTCCAGGAAAATGGTGGTATAACCCAAATATTCTAACACAGTTCAGTAAAAATCCATTCTAATTACTGGGTAGTATTAAATTGGGAAAGTTATGCACAAATTAGTATTGATTGCCATGGTGTGTAGTACATATTATGGCCTACAGAGGGCACTGCTACTTAGGCTGAAGCACAATAATGACATCTAATAAGGGGCATTATGGCACTAGATAGAAAATTGGGTCAACAAGTAAAATTGGAGGGAGAGGCTTTGATTATATTCTTATATAAATGATATTTTTTCTGTATAAGCAGATGGTGAAGGTATATAGTGAGGATGGCACATGTCGATCACTGGAAGTGACAGCCGGAGCCACAGCACGACATCTGTGTGATATGCTGGTAGAGAGGGCGCACTGCCTAAGTGACGAGAGTTGGTCCCTAGTGGAGCTTCATCCACATCTGGGGCTTGGTGAGTATAGCAAATATATTATACCAAATAATCTTTTATAGGGTTTTCATTTCTCAGCCTTACTAACCATGTACACCAGCAAGCACAGAGGCGGTAAAGTGTCCATGGTTCTGTATTTCGGATTCATAAAGGCTCTACATGCTGCTGTATGGCACCACTATGG
Source organism: Leptodactylus fuscus (assembly GCF_031893055.1). Taxonomy (NCBI): domain Eukaryota; kingdom Metazoa; phylum Chordata; class Amphibia; order Anura; family Leptodactylidae; genus Leptodactylus; species Leptodactylus fuscus. The sequence goes on along the minus strand of NC_134270.1, from coordinate 125,873,261 downwards.
ACCATGTAATTTCCCCTAGGGGAGAATTCCTCTATTATACTTCATGCATTGCAACATAGTACAGCTTTATTCTCAAGGTTTCATGTGAACCAGTGGCATAAGGTATACAGTCGTAGAATATGGGTCCAGACCAGTCTATTGTCTGTCTTATGACACGTGACTTGGCCTTTAATACAGGAGCATATAGCACTTGCTAGCTGTGAAAAACACTAAATTGTCTCAAAAATATCTATATTAAAATGTGTTCTCTCCTGCTGTGCAGAACGTTGCCTTGAAGATCACGAGTCTGTGGTGGAGGTGCAGGCCATGTGGCCTGCTGGAGGAGACAGCAAGTTCATTTTTCGCAAGAATTTTACCAAGTATGAACTGTTTCGGGGATCTCCGGTGAGTACAAAGGATCTTATGTCTACAGAAACACAGATAAATGGTTGTGGCAGGGCCTGCTCACATAATTACATGTTCCTCAATGGCCTGCCATTCAGGTATGTTCTGGTCAGACTCCTCCACATTACTGAATATTTTAGTCATTGTGCTTTTGCATCGCTGATCACGAGGATGGGAGACAGGACATACCGAACCTCCTGTAAATACCCCTAGTGGCAAAATACCATTAGTAATGTGTCCCCGCATAGCTGCAGTGACTTAAGCAACTAAGGTACCAAACATAGTAACATGATCATAAATCACTGAAGTTATAACTACCCTGCTTTTAATAGTATGTTCATGTGTTTACATGGGTTCCTTCCATTCACTTCATTCTACAGCCTTACTCCAAGACATGGTATCAGCTAAAGGATAACATTCATTCTTGAAATGCTTTCCCTGCTGGAAACATTACGCGGGCTGTTCTTCACATATAGAATTCATTGTATGTCAACAGACTGGCCAATCAATTAGCAAATACTGTCTTTCCTACAGAACCTTAGAAGACGTCTTCTCGGGTTAAAGCATTAGATGTGTTTCTTCTTATGACCTCAACTATATGAGTCTTTTATGTGTGCTCTTTAGAGTGTATGGTCAACATTGGTTAACCAAATAGTTGTGAGGACTGCCTTCCTAGTAACAGCCTTTTATAAGTTGTCAAACTCAACCATAAACATTAGATATGTGATGGTACATCCTGTTGAGCTTCTGGTTAGCAGTATGGATTGGAGCTGGTCTTGGACTGGCCCCAGGTGGACACATGCAGACCTCTCAGGTGCTTTTTCAAGCTTAGTATGAATGGTTCATACTAAGCTTGAAAAAGCACCTGAGAGGTGCAAAACAATCGTCACTGCTGTTTTTCATCTCTGCATGCCTCTCTCCTACTGTTGCTTTTAATGAAGTGGAATAAAGCCTGAAAAGTTTTATTGACGCCTTGGGTGAGTGACCCCATTATTTCTATTTTTGCTGTGGACTTATGTGCTATTTATCTGGGAGTGAGCATCACCCGAATTAGGCTTGGTTACACCTGACCACATGGTATATATATTTTTCCTCCTGACATGCCTGACGCTATAAAGCGTTTTTTGCAGTGCCACCTCTACTGTTTCTGAGTGTTTTATATTTCAACTTTTACATACATTCAAAAGTGAACATGTTCTTGAAATACGTCTAAAGCAGACCTGTATTGTTTCCTTCAGTATGCCTTATTCCCAGAAGACATGATTGCTGGAAATTTAGAAGCTCACAAAGGACTGTCTCACTCAGAACTTATACAGGTGGGTAATGGAGAAGTACAGAAATGTTTGACCCTACTGTGTCCAGGACATTTCAGATGTATAAAATCTGGTTTTCTGAGTGCTTGCTGATAGCGTGACAGTGTCCTGGACATTCTGTACAGTGACTGGACAATTTAGAGACGGCTGAAGCAAGCATCAACCAGTGTAGAATTACAGAGACTTGACAACTAAAGCAAGTCTGGATGGCTTATGGAAAGATATCCAAGATCACTTTATACACATGTAACCTGGCTGAAACCTGATGATTATTCTCTCTGACAGAACTTCCTCAACTCAGGCAGCTGGCCCGAGATCCAAGGCTACTTACATATGAAGGAGAGTGGCCGCAAAGTATGGAAACGCTTCTTTTTTTTCCTGCGCCGCTCTGGCCTCTATTATTCTGCAAAGGGGACATCCAAGGTAATAATGCATTACAAAGAAAAGGGTTTTACATGTATATACATATTAGGCAATTCAGGCTTTAATATCTAGGGTGTTTGGTACATAATCGGTTACTAGAAATCATTATTTGGGGATACTGAGTGCCAATTCCACGTTAAAGAAAGTGCCATGATTTTAGTGTGCATCCAAAATGGGGACAAGATAGAAAGCAAGGAGCCTACAAAGCCATACTAAGGGCTTTCCTGTACCCAGAATACTTTCCGAAGACCATTCTTCAACGTCTGGCTTAAAAAGACAATATTTCTACGAATAAAATTCACCCTGGGAATTATCAGTCAGCTCCTGAAGTCCCTTGTGATCTGCCAACATTACCAGAGAAATCTGCCACACTGCCTCTGCAGGTGAAATGTAGTACTGCATATTGGAGAACTGAAATTATGTTGCCCATCAACAATGTTCATATGTCCTAATAAATGATATTAATGACAAGGGTCTTTTCTAGTGACATTTTTATTGATTTTTGTCTCTTATTGTGTATAGTCACGTCTTGAGTTATATGTATAGTTAGAGGCCCTTTCAGATGTTTCTTTGGGAAGGATCTGTGTCACAGCAGACTACACACCAGCTTCAGCTCCCAAAATGTATGAATAGTCTACCATTTCTAAGCAAAATTGGTTCCACTCTGAAATAGCTATACCCCTATGAATGCGGTGTATATTACAAGATGAGTATGGTATACTCACAAGACAATATGCAACAAGTAGCCAGATAGTGTTGATAGCACTGAAGCAAAGCAACTCATATTACCCAAGGGTAAAATACATACAATTAAACCATAAATACCTAGGCCTACTTATGGACTATGTATTAGGTTCATTGGCATAAGAGTGATTGAAGGAAACAATAGGAGAAGTAGTCCTGTTATTCAACACTGCCACCTCCATTACTGTCAAGTTACAAAAACAGGCTTACTTAAGACCAAGAGGTATAAAAATAAAAATGTACAATGATCTTATTATATTTTATTCAGGTTTTTGTCTTAGTTAACTGAATATTATGTATTATGTATTAGAGGTTTGGAGTCCAGATCCAGTAGGTATCTAATAATGCTGTAGACTTTACAACTGAATTTATATTTTGTTTTCATATAAAAATCCAACCATTCTTTAACTCCTCAGGACCCTCGACACTTACAGTATTTCGCTGATGTGAATGAATCTAATGCCTATTGTCTGACACAAGGAAAAAAGCTCTATAGCGCCCCCACAGAATTTGGTTTCTGTTTAAAGGTAAGAGCACTGGAAAGTTTTCATTTTTCCAAGCTTTTTGTCTACCTCAATAATATCTTTTTTAACATTATTGTTCTGGTATCTTTTAGCCTCACAAGATGAGGAGCGGCACTAAAGGATTGAAGATTTTGTGCAGTGAGGATGAACAGTCTCGTACTTGTTGGCTTACTGCTATCCGTCTGTTTAAGGTGAGTCTAAAAGCCATGTCTTGAGGGTATCCTGGAAGTCATGTCCTGTGGCTGCCCAGTTAGCTATGTCCTGTGGCTGCCCAGTTAGCCGTGTCCTGTGGCTGCCCAAATAGCCGTGTCCTGTGGCTGCCCAGTTAGCCATGTCCTGTGGCTGCCCAGTTAGCCATGTCCTGTGGCTGCCTAGTTAGCTGTGTCCTCTGGCTGCCCAGTTAACAATGTCCTCTGCCTGCCAGTTAACCATGTCCTGTGGCTGCCCAGTTAGCCGTGTCCTGTGGCTGCCCAGATAGCCATGTCCTGTGGCTGCCAAGTTAGCCATGTCCTGTGGCTGCCTAGTTAGCTGTGTCCTCTGGCTGTCCAGTTAACAATGTCCTGTGCCTGCCAGTTAGCCATGTCCTGTGGCTGCCCAGATAGCCATGTCCTGTGACTGCCCAATTAGCCATGTCCTGTGGCTGCCTAGTTAGCCATGTCCTGTGCCTGCCAGTTAACCATGTCCTGTGGCTGCCCAGTTAGCCGTGTCCTGTGGCTGTCCAGATAGCCATGTCCTGTGGTTGCCCAGTTAGCCATGTCCTGTGGCTGCCTAGTTAGCTGTGTCCTCTGGCTGCCCAGTTAACCATGTCCTGTGGCTGCCCAGTTAGCCGTGTCCTGTGGCTGCCCAGTTAGCCGTGTCCTGTGGCTGCCCAGTTAACCATGTCCTGTGGCTGCCCAGTTAGCCATGTCCTGTGGCTGCTCAGGAAGCCATGTCCTGTGGCTGCGCAGTTAGCCTGTCCTGTGGCTATCCAGGAAGCCATGTCCTGTGGCTATCAGGAAGCCATGTCCTGTGACTGCCCAGGTAGCCATGTCCTGTGGCTGTCCATGAACCATGTCCAGTGGTTGTCTATGAAGCCATGTCCTGTGGTTATCCAGGAAATCATGTCATGTTGATGTTCAGGAAGCCATCGTCTGTGGTTTTCCAGAAGATGTCCTGTAGTTGTCCAGGAAGCCATGTCCGATGGTTGTCCACGAATTCATGTCCTGTAGTTGTCTAAAAAACCATATCCTACGGATTTTCACCAAAATTTCCATGGACTCTATATTGTATATGACCAATATATTCTGATTTTGATAAAAAGAATTTGCAGAAGATTTTCAACTTTCTTATCTTTATTCCTTGCAGTATGGAGCACAGCTCTATAAAAACTACCAAGTCTCTAGACGCAGCCCACAGTCCTGGACAGACCTCAAAAAGCAGGTACCCTTAGAAATTACTCAGTTTACTCAGTGATGACAATGCCATTTTCACCTAGAGTTTACCTCCTGTTTTCTCCTCAATATTCCTTTAATCATTGTACTGCCCATACAACATACAGCACTGTCTATGTGCAGAGCCATGTAGGAGAAGAGACTCATAGCAACAGTCAGAATGGGGCTTACACCACTAATCCTGTCTCATGTTATTATACTCTATAGTTAATTCTGATATTCCCACTCCCATAGACACCACGGGCCTACCAGAGTAGCGGCCCTCTTCTCTCCAGCCTCCATGGTCTGTACATAACTGATTACCTATGGACAGGTCACTGCCTACAACAGAATCAGCACACTCCTCTTCTGCTGTTATCATGATGGTTGGTTACACATGGCCCACATTACATTCTTATATATAATGAGCCTAAGCTAATAACAACTTCTGGTTACACATCTGTTCAATAATAGAGACAAACAGTATTCCAGCTCAGCACTTACACTAGCAGTCAAATAAAGAGTACAACTAAGTACACAGGTCAAAGTCTGCTGTATTGATCCAACCTTCAGAAATACATGCACGCAGGCAGACAGGATAATGATCACACACAGAAGTACACAGTGCACATTCATGTCCATTTTCCAGCCATGGCAACAATTGGATTGATATAGTTATCTGTCCTATAAAGAAGATAAATTACCTTTAATTACACAAAGTGGAGCTTGTTCCTGTATATCAATGGTCATATCAGCTTTTTTCCAATTATTCCCAGTATGAGGAACAAATTTATCTTTCTGTAACTAAGTTTGATTGTAAAGGCGTTTTCCAGGACTAAAATACTGACGACCCACCTTTATGATACAGTAATAGATAGGGGATCTGATCTGGTCTGGGCTTCCATTGGTTGTACATAAACTTGTACAGTACCAAGAATGGTCAAAAAATGTAGATGGCAGATCAACTTTCCAACAGATATCTGTCATCTGTTGCCACATATCACACTTGTTCTTGTCAAAATAAATGCAGCAATAGGCAGGGGTCTAAGCAGGTTAAGGCTGAATACAATTTAGAGGGCAGCAAGCTAGACTTTTCTGCACACTGCTTGTGACCACAAGTAGATCGGTCATGAAAGTGCTGCTGCCGTCCAAATGGGTAAGAGGTCAGTCACCGGCCTAGCAGTACATGACAAGCCAGCCATTAACCGAATGGGTCTGTATACACATTGCAATAAGTATATAGTTGCTTGCTATGACAGGTCCACAATAGCTGCACAATTTCCTAGACTGAAGTTTCCAGGGGTTCTAAGAGATGGCTTCTTTCTTCTAGAATCTAGATACAGCACCACTATTGATCTGAATGAGACTTGCAATATCAGATGCCACTAATGAACAGGAGTGGCTCTGTTTCTTATAACAGCCATATTTTTCTAGCCTCATATAACCTAGTTTGTTGCTAACTATTTTGTTCTTCATAGCGCAGTGTATCTGATAGCACTTTGGTTCCTATGGATTTTTCGGGGTGTACTGGTCGCGTAATAGAGAATCCTGTTGAGGCACTTTCAGTGGCCATCGAGGAGGCCCAGTCATGGAGGGTAGGTATTATCTGTGCAGTGTTAATGTCTATATCTGTGATCTATACAAATATATACACGACATAAGGACAGTGTGAGCCAAAAGTGCTTAATGTAAAGCAATGCTAGTGAAAATGGTGCACCCTATAGCAATGGCTGTTCAAGTCTATAAAAGTAATATGTAGCCTTTATCATACACTATATAATTCTGTACAGTATTTGTATTTTAGATTGACTTTTCTATTGACTATGGACAGCGTTACATATATATATATATATATATATATATATATATATATATATGTATATCCTTTCTTTGTCTCCATGCACAAGATCATGTTTACGGTCCATGTGCTACCTGTTATTACAGATCTATAATAGTGGATAGCTCAGGAATAATTAATTTCCATGGCCGCACGCACATAACCATATTTTTTATGGATCCTTTTGGGAGCTGTGGGACTGAGCCTGAAAATAGGGTGCAAGTCCTATAAGTGCCGTTTGTTCCGTTTTACACTGACTAACATACAACTATGGTCGTGTGCATAAGGCCTTTCAGTATGGTGCTAATTCTGTTCTATTCCTGCCTAATAATAGCACAATCACATGAAATTATACTGTAATGTAAATGGTGTTTATCTTCCTACAGAAAAAAACAACTCACCGGTATAGTCTACCCACACCATGCCAGACAACTCCAAGTAGTGCAGGTATGTTGAGTAGGATGTGTATATACAGTACCATTACTAACTACACTGTAAAAAATACATGCATGTCTGCCATGACAAAGTCATTTTCCTGCAAATGCTCAACTCAGAATAGTCTTTATCTGCATAATACAACTGTTTTCTACATTTCATGGGAGATGACATCCTGCTAGATGTGGAATAAAACTGTTGCCACCAACTTACTGAACCCTGACTGCTGTACCAATGCATTCCTACAGAAGAACTGACTTTGTGCAATGTATGCCATGGTGTACCCACTAACAGCACAGGTTTCTGACTCTAGGGTCTCATGTACACTGCAATTCGATTGTCAGGAGTCATATACCAGTGCATATGAGTCCACAGAACAGACACATATCTCTATGCCTCCTATGCAGTATGTTGCCTTTGTGGGTCTGTAATCTCCACTAGAAGAAACTAGAGGCCTTGCCAAGCATTAGGACCAGTGAGAGACCCCTCTAGATTTCCTATGACTTTCCTACTATCATATGATACAGACATCAGAGGAGCTAAAGTTTTGGCGAAATGGCCAGGGAGCTTGACCACGTAACCACCCCTTTCACACATCGCTGATGATACATATATACCTAGTTCATTATCTATGTTTGTAAAAGCTGTATAAGACTGTTCATCCATAGTTACACCCATTGTATTTCCATCCTGCCAGTGATACACAAGGCTCAGCCATGGTACCATGGGCGTCTGTCCCGGGATGAGACTCAGCGCCTCATGATGCAACAAGGAATGGTGGACGGGTAAGATCCGTGGAATGATATTGTTATCAGTCTCGCCAGTTCACATAGTGCACATCTTCAGTAAGGGAATGGCAGCCATTAAATATCCTTAATCAGATCACATTGTTATCCTGTGTACTGTAAACATTGTATTCTCTGGAAGCTTCTCATATGATGTGACGTTGTTCTGGACCTGTCATCAGGATCATGCCCTGCCCTGCCTAGTCAGTCACTACATGTCACCATTTCATAAGTCTATGAGTCATTCATCTCTGCACACTTTACTGTTAATCCTCAGGTTACTTTATGTCATTTACAGTACAGTACAGTAACATTACACACTTTACATAGCTGCTTAGCTAATAGCTATCTCTCCTGACTCCTCCACATACATGCATACATGACTTGGCCAAGTGTGCATGTATTTTGAATGGGTAGAGGGAAGAAAGCTGCTGGTAGGAATCATGAAAATCATACGTTAGACAGCAACTGGAACCATGCTGGTGTATATACATACTTACCAACTGTGCTGAATTGCCAGGATAGTCCCAATTTTCCGGAATAGTCCTGGCCAGTTCAGCACTTCCAGAACAGAATAAAGATCATGACTTACAAAAACATACAAAAAGTTGGACGGGCTGAGGGTGTGGACAGGGACAGGACTTACTCTCTTAATCCCTAGTTTACCAATTTCAAAGTTGGTAAGTACTGTGATATACAACATACAGTGATATGCAAATATACAATATACTGGTACTTACACATGTGGACAAAATTGTTGGTACCCCTTCATTTAAAGGGATTCCATCATTTAGAAAAGTGATTTTGAGGTAAACATAGGCCTGAATAGCCTTTGAAAAGGCTATTCAGGTGCTGCCTCCAGTTCTGCCAAAGACCTCCCAGTTTTTAGTAAAAACGGGTAATTAATTTATGTAAAAGATGCTCACCGAGCACCCTGGGTGTTCCTCAGGGCCAGCGAGCACCCCCCCCCCTCCTCCACGTCATGCCTCTGAAACACCCCTCCGTGGCTTGTACTCCAAAAAACCTCCTCCTCTGCATGTCCTGTACCGCCTATATCTTCTGTAGTCTCACTCTGGGCGGTTGAAATCCCGTGCATGCGCAGTAACGCTCCGTTCTGAGCAGTACTGTGCATGGCCGAGCGCCATTTTGTTGCAGACCGTACAGTTCTCTACAACAAAATGGCACTCAGGCATACCCCTAAACAACCTTTAGGGGTATGAGATTATAATATATTTAAATGTCATATTTAAAGGTATGGGATATAATTTATACACTCATTCACATAAAAATAATGTACCAAGAAGGCGTTGAAATTGAATAAAATAATATAGTGATTACAATATCAGCAAAGGATAAGTTTATTCACACATGAAAGGAGGCTCCTGTACCCTTCTGGGTAAGTTCACATGGAGGCCGCCTCAGATTCCGGTCCATAAAACGGCCTCGCCGCACCAGCATCCAGTTACGGCATTCCACTCCGGTTTAGGCCCAAATTAATCGGCCTAGTCGGGAGGGATGTGTTGCGTGGCAGACATCTGTGGCTGAACCAGCCGTGGAATCCGCCTGAAGAAAGGGCAGGTGGTTTCTTTTTTCCGCATCAAAATCTGGCCCAAAAACCCTGTGTGAACCCGGCCTCTGAGCCACCTCTAGCTTACATACAAGATAAGATATTGTTGGTTATGGCAGCATACACGTTCCATATGGTATTTTGCAGCATATTTGCTTAGATATGCTGTAGCTGGGCCTGTAGATCCTGCACACTCTTAGGTTGCTGAAGCTGGTGTTCCAGCTGGTCCCATAAATGCTCGATTGGTGATAAACGTGGCAACCAGGCACGCCAAGGAAGTGTTGCAATCTGATGGAGACACTTTTAGAAAACCCTTGCTGTGTGTACGAGCATTTCATCTCACACATATTGCTGAGCTTTTAGAGTCCTTAATGTCACTTCTAGGAGTAACCAACTGTTGCTCTCAAAGCAGCTGTAGGTGCAATGCGTCGCTCCACAGCAAAGGATTGACATGCGCTCACCAAAAGGCTTCCATACTCCTACCCAACCTTTGTCTGATCCTAAACAGAACCTGGATTCATCAATAGAGATTATCTGGTTCCAGTCCATTGCAGTCCAGGTTCCTTGTTCATGACACCAGTGCAAACAATGGTGACGGTTATTGGCTGTTGGCAGTAGGACACATATTGGGCACCATGACTCTAAATCTCTTTCTACTAAGTGCCTTGAAATGATTCGAGCAGAGACACGAATATCTAATAAAGGTGCCTGTGTCTGGATGATGGACAAGATGGATCAACTGATCCTCTCTACTGGTGGTCTTTCTGGGCAGTTTGGAGCCTGGTCACCGTGTGTGAGTGCCATTACGTAACCACTGCTACCAAGGTCAGGTGGGCCTAGATGGTGAGCGCTTCATCAAAACCCCTCTTCTCTCAGACCCAGTCTCTAATCAGACCATATCCAGAATTATTTACTTATCTGTCTGACATAACTGCATGCCTAATTTTGCAGAAATCTGATATTTCTATCTTGATGCATTATTTTTAATTTCTTTTTTTGGTCAATCTAATTATTTTATTATTTAAGTATGTCCAATGTTTAAAAAATGTCCTGACAGCAAAAGGGTTAAATGGATATTTCCAATTTCCATTGCCCTGGCACATCCCTGCCATGGCACCTCCTTCCCCCATCCTGAGAACCAAGGGATTGATGTCCTGTTAGCTCTTTCCTGCACAGTGAAGACCCCCGCCACCCACTGTGCAGGATTATATGACACAATGAGTGAAGCTGCCGTGTAGTTCACACAACGGGTGGCAAAGAGCATCACTCTTCCGGAAAAATCTATGAAGGGGCAGCAGCAGCCCTTAACCAGCCTAGCTTCTCCTTCATTCTGCGGATTATGGGAGTTCCAGCAGTTGGACCCCCACCAATCAGTAAGTGATGGCATATCCTTTTATATGGTATGAATGCCCCTTTAAGACTGTGTATTTCACTTGCTCCAGAGAAGAGATTCTTTCACCCTCATAAACACTCTTTCTTTGTCTCTTTGCAGAGTTTTCTTAGTGCGAGAAAGCACAAGAAACCCCAAAGGATTCGTCCTGTCATTGTGTCACTTACAGAAGATCAAGCACTACCTCATCTTACCGGTATGTGACTGACCTCAGCACCACAGGAGAGAATAGACTGCAGCTCTGCAATGTGCCCGGCAATTAGCACTGGGACTTTAATGAGCTTGTTTAGCTCCAGCCGGAGACTGATAAGAATTATGTAACGTGACAGCCATTTATTCTGTCCCCACTGTCACATAAGTCCCCGGGAATGATTGCAGCATATTTTATTACAGCCTTTTGACCTGTTTATCTCCTCCAGAATCTCATTATCCTGGTCTTACTCTCCTTGCACCTGCTTGTTCTGGCTATCCATCCATTTCACACCCATAAATATCTCTACAGCAGCATTTTTAATTAATGGCTGTGTTTGTTTCTGGTGTGAACATACACTTAGAGCAATGATCTCCAACCTGTCGCTTTCCAGCTGTTGCGCAATCGGCTATAGTGTGTCAGAGGATGCTGGGAGTTATAGGTTCACAACAGGCGGAGAGCTACAGATTGAAGGTCACTGGTTTATAGTATATTTATCACCTACACACAGAGCGGTGATAGATATACTGTAAAAGGTTTGTCAATATGTCTGTATTCATGGTGATGAAGTCACAATAGCCTGTAGCTTCATTTACAATCTATACTATATTGCCCTGATGTCACAATATCTTTATTTATGGGGGCCACACGGTGGCTCAGTGGTCAGCACTGCAGTCTTGCAGCGTTGGAGTCCTGGTGTTCAAATCCTGCCAAGGGCAAAAAACCATCTGCAAGGAGTTTGTATGTTCTCCCCGTGTTTGCATGGATTTCCATCCCATATTCCAAAGACATACTGATAGGGAAAAATGTACATTGTGAGCGCTATATGGGGCTCACAATCTACATTAAAAAAAAATCTTTATTTATAAGCTGTATATTTATTTGCTTTAAAAAAAAAAGAAAAAAAAAAAAGAAAATATTTGTTCCTTCAGCATCTCACTATTCCGCTACTATACCGTATTTTACGGACTATAAGGCGCACTGGACTATAAGGCGCATTGCCCATGAGCGCCTTATAGTCCGTCTCGGTTCATATATAAGGCGCACCGGACTATAAGGCGCAGTCCGGTGCGCATTATATGTTATTGAAAGCAGCGGCACGCAGACTTTGCCAGCGGCCGCTTAACCCCCCCCGTGCCAGCTGCTTCTATTGGAAGCGCTCAGCAGGCGAGGAGTTAAAGGGGCTCTATCAGCAAAATCATGCTGATAGAGCCCAACCGTAAAAGTTACATTAAACTACCCCCCCGCTTTAAAATAAAACCCTGAAACAGAATGTGAAACTTACCGAGCGGTGCAGGGTGGGCGGGCATTCAGGCCTCCTCTTCCTCCGATGTTCCGTCCTCCTCCTCCGGCGCTTGCGAACTGATAATGGCCTGGGCGCATGCGCAGTAGCCGTAGTAGAAGCATTATGATATTGCGCATGCGCTCAGGCCATTATCAGTTCGCGAGTGCCGGAGGAAGTGGTCAGGACATCGGAGGAAGAGGAGGGCTGAATGCCCGCCCACCCTGCACCGCTCGGTAAGTTTCACATTCTGTTTCAGGGTTTTGCAGGGCTGCCGGACACTTCCCATTCATTTCTATGGGAGCCGGCATATAACTATAAGGCGCAGTCCGGTGCGCATTATATGTTATTGAAAGCGGCGGCACGCAGACTTTGCCAGCGGCCGCTTAACCCCCCCCGTGCCAGCTGCTTCTATTGGAAGCGCTCAGCAGGCGAGGAGTTAAAGGGGCTCTATCAGCAAAATCATGCTGATAGAGCCCAACCGTAAAAGTTACATTAAACTACCCCCCCGCTTTAAAATAAAACCCTGAAACAGAATGTGAAACTTACCGAGCGGTGCAGGGTGGGCGGGCATTCAGGCCTCCTCTTCCTCCGATGTTCCGTCCTCCTCCTCCGGCGCTTGCGAACTGATAATGGCCTGGGCGCATGCGCAGTAGCCGTAGTAGAAGCATTATGATATTGCGCATGCGCCCAGGCCATTATCAGTTCGCGAGTGCCGGAGGAAGTGGTCAGGACATCGGAGGAAGAGGAGGGCTGAATGCCCGCCCACCCTGCACCGCTCGGTAAGTTTCACATTCTGTTTCAGGGTTTTGCAGGGCTGCCGGACACTTCCCATTCATTTCTATAGGGAGCCGGCATGCGAGCGCTCCCCATAGAAATGAATGGACTGCTTTTTTCCATTAATTTCTATGGGGAGCGCTCGCATACCGGCTCCCATAGAAATGAATGGGAAGTGTCCGGCAGCCCTGCTGTAACGCCGGCGTGTACGGCTGTGATACACGCTGGCGTTCCGTAGTGTGAATGCACCCTTACGGTGCCTTTTATGTATGTATGGAAGCGGCACGCAGACTTTGCCGCCGCTTCCATCCATATATAAGGCGCACCGGACTATAAGGCGCACTTACGATTTCTGAGGAAATCGTAGGTTTTTATGTGCGCCTTATAGTCCGGAAAATACGATATATAATTTATCTAGTGTTACCTTATTTAGTTACTGCTTTCTACCTGAGAATTTATGACAGCTTTCCTCAGGCTGGATTCACACCAGAACTTTAACTCTGTTTGGGGTTTTCATCCTCGAACCTGCTTAAAAAAATATGGTGAGAAAAGTGCTGCAAGCTATTGGGACAACGGGATTCCGTGGGTAAATGCATTTTTAGGCTACGGCCCCACATTGTGGAAACGCAGCTTTTTTGTTGCAGATTTTGTTGCGTTTTTTTAAGCTATGGCCAAGAATGGCTACAAATGGAATGGGAATAGAGATGAGCGAGTAGTATTTGATCGAATACCTACTCAATCGATTACGGTATTCAAAATACTCGTACTTGGTCGAATACCACGTGGTAAACGCAGTAAAAATTCGATTCCCCTCCCACCTTCCCTGGTGCTTTTTTTACACCAATAACTATGCATGGGAGGTGGGACAGGAACTAGGACAATGTAGGCATTGGGAAAAAAAACGTATACAGTCATTGGCTGGTGAAATCAGCAGCAGCAATAATAATAATAATAATCCTGTGACTTGGGCGTGTTAGATGTACCCAGGCATGCTTCCCCTGCTGTCCCAGTTGCATCATTTCTTGGGGTGTCATTGTGGACTTGGTGACTTTAATTGGTTGAATTTTGGTTTCCTTGAAACGAGCATGTTTTTCCCATAGACTATAATGTGATTTGATATTTGAACGAATAGTAAAATATTGAGGGTCTACTCGAATCGAATTTTGAATTTTCGAATACTTTACTACTCTCTCATCTCTAAATGGGAAATATATAGGAGGTTCTTATACCTCTACCTTCTGCTCAATATACTCCTGCCTTTGGCTCAAAAAACTGCAGCAAAATCTGCAACAAAAAAAACTGCGTTCCACACAGATCCACACAGGATCTCCATGGGGGACAGAAACTTCTATCACAGATACTGCAGATGGTTACACAGGCTTATCTCACACAGTTATATTGAAAAAGATGACAGTTCAACTTCTTTACTTGTATGTGAATAGATTAGGAAAATACACAGAGAAGGATAATTCCATTGTGCCCCAGCAGGCAGAGATGGTTCTGGCACTAGCTGCCCAAGTGATTCTGAGGCATCACAGGTTGATAGCCAAGCACAGTGTAAGAAAATAAAGCTGGTTAGATGGGATGATGAACTGCAGATAAATCAGTGTAATATACATAGAAGAAATGCAGAGTGTGAACAATAATCAAGAGGTGGAGCGATGAAAAGAAGTGTTTTTGCTGGACTGTGTCTTTCAGCTGTCTTCTATTATAATGAAGTTGCATTACTTTATGTGTTTAACCCTAGGCTGTGTAATGACATCACAGACAGCTGTGTCTTTATTTTTAGACTGTGCTGTCTCATGATGAATTCACAGTAATGTTGTTTAGTTATCTACTGTATAGGTTATATTCTTCACAGTCATACTTGTCTTTCTTCCTAGGCTGCAGTCTATTATGATGGTGTCGCAGTCATGTTTCTCTCTCTTTCTATGATGATGTCACCATTGCCTGTGTGTTCAATTTCAATGATGTCACCATAGACACTGTTTTCATTTATAACCTGGGTTGCATTGTGATGATGTCAACTATGTTTTTCTTTGATTCTACGCTCTGTTTCTACCTTTATTTAGAAGCTATACTCTATTGTTTTAATGATGTCACAATTTTCTGTTTTTCTTTGTTTTGTTTTTCTAATTTGTAATCTGGGTTGTGTAATGGTGTCTTAATATTGTGTTTCTTTATTGCAAGTCTGTCTTGGTGATGATGCCACAATGGTGATTGTCTGTATTCCTAGGCTGCGGTTTACAAGGGCATTAAGATGTGGCCTGGTCTTATATGGTTAACATAAGAATGGAAAAAGATCTATCTATCTATCTATCTATCTATCTATCTATCTATCTATCTATCTATCTATCTATCTATCTATCTATCTATCTATCTCCTTTATCTATCTATCTATCTATCTATCTATCTATCTATCTATCTATCTATCTATCTATCTATCTATCTATCTATCTATCTATCTCCTTATCTATCTATCTATCTATCTATCTATCTATCTATCTATCTATCTATCTATCTATCTATCTATCTATCTCCTTATCTATCTATCTATCTATCTATCTATCTATCTATCTATCTATCTATTTATATCATGTAATGAAAGTGAACAGAGATGACCATAAATACAAGATACTTTTCTGATAGCAGGGTGGATTCTTCGTATAATCCACTTGCTCTCTAGGAATGTGGAATGACCTTCACTAGAAGTGACAATGTGCCTCAAGCGACTGATCAATTTCTATATTATTTGGGAGGAACTTTTATGACATGTGCTTGTGTCTCATACAGGCTCATCTTTTTTGACTTACCAAACTACATTTTCTTTATATGGTTTTAGTTTGACCACAGGTCTGAATACTTATTTTACCTGCTTTTGTCTAACTGTTTGGGGGATCATTTCTAGCGATTGCATCAGCTCTACCGCTTCCAATGCTTTCTGGACACTAAAGGCCCCATAGACATTGAATGAAAGTGCTCAGACTGCTGGACACATAAATGACCATTCAGATGCATGAATCTCCATAGATCGATCTGTATATTCAGATGTCCATGATAGAAGGCTACTAGGAGAACATTGAGCAGAATTACCGTATTTTTCGGACTATAAGACGCACCCAGGTTTTAGAGGAGGAAAATAGGGAAAAAAAATTTTGAAGTAAAAAATGGTAAAATATTTAATATATGGGAGTTGTAGTTTTGCAACAGCTGCAAGGCCACATTGATAGGTGACCCTGCAGCTGTACGGGGACGCATAGAGTGTTCTTTTGTTTGCGGGGCCAGATGTACTTTTTAGTTATACCATTTTGGGGAATGTCCATTGCTTAGATCACCTTTTATTTAAATCAGAGGCAAAATGGTGAAAAAAAACTGGGCGGTTTGGCACTTTTGATTTTGACGTTCACCATGCAGGAAAACTATTAGTAGACCGGGCATTTTCGCGGACACAGGGATTCCTAATGTATATGTGTTTGACATATGATTTTCTACTTTAATATGTATTCTAGGGAAAGGAGGGATTTAGAACTATTATTTATTTCATTTTTTTATTATATATTTTTAAAGCTTTTTTTTTTTTAACTATTTTATACAACTGTATTGCCGTCTATGGGACAGTCTGTATATTACTATTACGGCTGGTCATAGACTAGCCGCAATGGTAATATAGCAATGACAGGCCTGGGAGCCTTCATTAGGCTCCCGGCTGTCACCAGAACAGGTCGTCTCCTGCGATATCACCACTCAGGAGCCGGCCTGCAACTTTACAGGTATGGGGCCGGTGGGGACTGCTTTCTCCCAAAAATGTTTCCATACCTGAGTAGGTTGTGCATGGTATTACATGTCAGTTCCATTAATGTGATGGTGCTAAGTTGTAATACCCTACATAATAATACCCTACATAACCTATGGACAGGTGCGAGGTGCTATTTTTGGAAGAAAGAAGACAGGATTTTCCAATCCTGTGCTTCCCCTTTAATTTCTGTTCTTAGAAAATGACTTTGGATATTTTAACACTTGTATCACATATACATTAAGATCACACCCTCATGAGACGTTAATGTTTTTCAGAAGGTGATGACATCATAAGTGCTTCCTCAGCCCATTACATTACAGATTTAGTTACAAATATTCTAGGAATGCCTGGACAGAAATCTATTGTAGATACCAGGAGCTACTCCGCTGTGTTGTACTATACCGCAGAGTAAACTTAAAGGGATTGTCTCACTATGGCAGCCCCTTCTGAAACTGCGATCATCTGATTGCTGCAGGTTCAGCTTCTAAAACCCTTGAGATCAACCGGCGCTGCCAGGAGAATATACATAACAGCGCTGCCTTTATGATGTCCATAAGTCCTATTATAGACATTTATTTATTTATTATGCTTACTTGTATAGCGCCATCATATTCCGTAGCGCTTTACAGACATTGACAGTCACTGTCCCATATAGGGCTCACAATCTACATTCCCTATCAGTATGTCTTTGGTGTGTGGGAGGAAACCGGAGTACCCGGAGGAAACCCATGCAAACACGGGGAGAACATACAAACTCCTTGCAGATGTTGTCCTTGACAGGATTAATGGGCTTGACATGGGCTGTCTTGGTGGGACAATGTCTGGTGTAGCCAACGAGTAATACTAAATGGCTACACATCGAACTGGAAGAAAGTCAAAAGCGGGGTGCCGCAGGGCTCTGTTCTGGGCCCAGTACTTTTTAATATCTTTATAAATGATCTGGACGATGGAATTATTGGGGAACTCATAAAATTTGCAGATGATATGAAGATAGGAGGAATAGCCAACACTAGAGAGGAGAGAGAGTGCATTCAAAAGGACTTAGACACACTGGAACAATGGGCTGAGGCGAACAAAATGGTATTTAACAGGAACAAATGCAAAGTTCTACATCTGGGTAACAGAAATGTAAAAAACATATATAGTATGGGAGGAATAGAACTAAGTGATAGCATAGGGGAAAAGGACTTGGGCATAATAGTAGATCACAAATTCAACATGAGCCAACAGTGCGGGGCTGCTGCAAAAAAGGCTAATAAAATTCTGGGATGTATTAAGACAAGCATTGAATCTAGATCAAGAGAGGTCATTATTCCGCTGTACTCTTCCCTGGTCAGACCACACCTGGAATACTGTGTACAGTTCTGGGCGCCTCAATTCAAGAAAGACATCGATATATTGGAGCAAGTCCAGAGAAGAGCAACCAAAATGGTGGAAGGTCTGCAAACCATGTCCTATGAGGAGCGGCTAAAAGAACTGGGATTGTTTAGTTTGCAGAAGAGAAGGCTGAGGAGAGATTTAATAGCAGTCTACAAATATCTGAAAGGTAGTCACAGTGCAGAGGGATCTACCCTATTCTCATTAGCACAAGGAAGTACAAGAAGCAATGGGATGAAACTAAAGGGAAAGAGATACAGATTAGACATTAGGAAAAACTTTCTGACAGTGAGGGTAGTGAGAGAGTGGAATAGGCTGCCACGGGAGGTGGTGGGCGCTCCATCAATGGAAATCTTCAAGCGGAATCTGGATAAACATATAGCTGGGATGATTTAGGAAGACCTGCACTCGCAGGGGGTTGGACCCGATGGCCCTTGAGGTCCCTTCCAACTCTACCATAAGAAAAAAAAAGAAAAAAAAAAAAAACATGTCCATAAATGTCATTATTTGCCATCCTAAAACTCACTGTTGTTTTCTTGAAATGAAAATAAAGCTGATACCAAAGCTCACATTTACAATAGGGATTTCTGTCTGGTTTGCAGCTTGGGCAAGAGCTGACTTTACTGTAGGCACCTACAGGGCTCCTTCCATGGCTTGGTGGAAAGTAAAAGGAAATGTCCGGCAACATATGAATATTTATGATGCTAATACCGTTTAATCTCCCAGTTAATTTGGCCAATCCTAATCTACATGTACATGCATGTGTCTAAACTTCACAGTTGTGAGCGTAATCTGCTCTAAGTATCACCATATTGAAGTCCCAATTAATAAGTTATTTTATAAGCCAGCTTAGGGAGACACATAAACACACTCCGCTATGGTGTATATGGTGGGTTCTGCTTTAATAGAGGAAAATAGGTAGTTTAAATACATTGTATAGACAAAGAACAGGTTGGACTAGTATAATTAGCATAACATGATTGGTGGCACAGTTGTAAAATAGTTCTTGTACATGGCTATTGGATAAGAAACTGGAGAGAAGTTGTATCCCATTAAGGCTGAGGGGGGATGTCAGCTTTCTAAACAAAGAGAATGTAAAATGGCTACACACATGGCCCTGGAATCCAAAATGGAGGTTACACAAGCTGACATCCTCCACACAGTATATAGTAGATTTATATTGAACACATATTTGACTACTTTTTTTTATTATTTATTTTAGTGTGAGGAAGATGGCAAACCTTTCTACTCGATGGATGACGGACAAACCAAGTTTCTAGACCTTATCCAGCTGGTTGAGTTCCACCAGATCAACAGGGGTATCCTACCATGTACTCTCAAGCACTACTGCACTTCTGTAGCACTGTAAAAGGGTCTCCATTACCACAAAGCAAGGACGGAACAGACCTCTTGAAGGAAACAAATTAGGATTTAAGACGGACGTTTCCACAAGGTGATTGATGCGCCCCTGTGTAAAAGATGGCACAAGTTCAATGCTGGGATTTGTACATTATTGCTAGATTGTTACTGTGTGGATCCTCGCCGGAGTGGATGAAGTTCTATCAGGAAGCACATAGTCAATAAGCTAAACTTTTTCTTTTCTTTGTGATGCTACAATCATCTTCGCAAGACTGTCAGGTGACAGCAGAATGACATTTGGTGGCTAAATTCCAGTGGAAGACAAGCTTTCTATAATCTCCTGTGCCCTCTGAGAGATGGCAGGAGAAGGGCACCTTAACCGTGTCTGGGAAGGAATGTTAAACAGTGCATCTGTTGCTGAGGGCACTGTACTGTAAATATCTACAAGGCCAGTTCATTGTCAAATATTTTATATAAGAAATCATTATATTATATTTTTCTTCTATTTTCTCTTATTTTGTACAGAATTCTCTAAACACAATCTACAATGAAGAGGAGCAGTTTATTTATATGTATCCAAAAGTGTCACAATAATAAAAAAAAATTCACTATTCTAGTTTACCCTGAATGTATTTAAGGCTCAGTGTTAGCCTCTGTTCACACTGACCCCATGCTTTTGTGTATAACCTCAGCCATGGCATGGTGGAGGATATTTTAAAAAGCAAGTTGAGAAAAGGTCTGTTCATACTTCTTTTATGCTGTTTCCTTGGAGGTTCTGGTATTAAATCAGTCTGCAGTGCTATTCTTACCTTAAAGGGGTCCAAACTGATGACCTATCTATAGGATAAGTCATCATTATCAGATTGTTGGGGATCTGACACCTGGATCCTACACCGAGCAGCTGATCCGGCTTGGTCCAGGCACTGGAAGCTATGGAGATGATAGATCCAAACACAACTCTGTAATAGGATGAGAGTTGCAGTACGCTAGTGTCCTGCTATACAGTGGACGCGGCTGCAGTTATGTGCCTATTACATGAATAGGATCAGAATTGCTTTTGGATCCGTCCTTTTCCATAGCTTCTAGTGCCCTGAGGGAGCCGGATCAGTGCGGATTCCAGGTGTGGGAGGAGGTAATTGTGTGGACTTAGTGCAATCATACTTTTACATAGCATGCTTGCAGCTATACATCCCAGCCCACCCATACACACACAATTGGCTGAGCATGCATGTCTTCCCAGGTTATTGGTCAATAGAAGAATGCAGAAGTGATTAAATAGCTGTAAGTACATCAGTCATTACCACGGATGTTCTATTGGATATCAGAAAAACAAGAGCCTGAAGAACATACCTGGGAAACATTAGTCCGCCAGACAGGTACATCCCTCTATGCATATCATATATCTTATCTGCAGGCAGCATGTTATAGAGCAGGAGGAGCTGAGAATATTGATATATAGTTTTGCGGTAAACAGTTCAGTATAACTTATTGATAGAGCACCAGATTCGTTCTGTGGTTAGGAGTCCAGTGGGCGGTCCAACTCAGTCAACCTCATCTGCACGCTCATACAGAAATGGCTGACAATCATTGAGTGAGACTTCCCACTGGACTACTAATCCCAGAAAGTGCAAGGACGTCACTCAATACAACCTAAACAGTCAGCCTGGTCACCCCCTCCTTCTCTGTACCATGTCACTGCCAGATGGATTGCATCATCAGGCTTCATGCACATGGGATAGACATGTTCACATACTGTACAAGGCATCTGCACCTGCATCTGTATTGTGTTGCTGAAGGCACTCACTGTGCTACCCTTAGGGGGCTTCATTGCGTCATCCTTAATATGGTCAAGTGTTTCATGATGCATAGCCACAAGTCTTCTCCTTATGGATACTTTGAAGACCTTTGTGGAACCAGAGGCTTGTGGAGGTATGGCATGGGTGGGTATATATATCTATGGACACATGCACACAAAAAAATGCTCTTTTTGGCATTTGGTTCAACAAAAAACAACAACACATTAGATAGGACATTTATGTACCTCATAAATCCTATCTAAATACATAAAAACTGCATAAAATGTTACTCAGCAGTGGCATATTAAATAGGAGCTGAATGGTGCAACGTGTCAGCAGACTGAAACGTTTGTGCTAAGCAAAATCTTACTGACAAATATCTTGTACTAGCCCTCAAATCAATAGAAAAAAAATAAAGAGAAAGTCTAAGGCCCTATTCACATCTGCGTTCAGGTTTCCGTTTTGGGAGTGCGCTTGGGGACCCCATGAACTTAAACCTATACGCATTAAAAAGCGGTTACATGGGAAAGCCGGCTCCCCGAACAGGAACCCGAACGCAGATGTGAACCAGGCCTAACCTCCACATAAAGATAAAAACTACTAATATGAAACTGTGTAATGGCATATACTCAGGTTTGTATGGTCTGGTGACAAATGCCTGGCATCTTACAGCTGCTCATCCCCTGACACAACAAACAATAAGGTATATTGATATTCTCCTGACAGTTGAAAGCGATGCACCCATGCACATGTGGTTGTCAGTGAATTTTATCCAATGTTGTCTGCTATACATACTGAGCCCCTTCTGGACCAAGGACATTGCAGCACCAATTGAGGTTGGTCCCATCCCTCCAGAGGCAATCAGGCCCTAGACCTTGAGGGGACCCCAAAGTTTCCTCTGCCACATAAAATATAACACTATTATAAATGACAAAATGTAGGTAGGGGCTGCATTACAGATTTTGCATCAGGGCCTGAAAACTTCAAGGGACACCTTTGGACTCTACCATGAGCAGTAACAATCTTCTTCTATACGAGTAACACAAGATTGGCACACATAGGAAAGAACCAACCCAAGGATGACACCATCATTCTTATACAAGCAATGTAAAGTGGTGGGAAGGAGAGCATTATGCCTCCTCTCCATACATGAAGTGTACAGTGGTGTGCACCAACACCAGGACAGGGAGTCTATTTCTAAGTTGTCTTTTAAGGAAAGGTTGTTAATTTTGACACCCTTACTGTGAACTTTACTCCATTAAGTAGAGAAAGAAAGACATTCGTTGTGAAGAACAAAGCCCCAAACACAGAGTCACCCTGGGGTGTCCTAGTGTTACTCTAATGATTAGTTGTACAGAAGAAAAGAATTATACCTTGTTGCTGTGAGTGACAGTTCTTAAGAAGATGATCCTCTGTGCCGCTCTCCCTGGCTTGTCATTGTCCTACTTGGCTCTACTTCGCCGACAAGATAATCTTCTAAGCACTCTCATCAGATGCATGCGTTAAAGACTATTAAATGGTCCAATTGGGATCCAGCCTCATTCCTAAATATAACCCTCTTTGAGATGGTAGTGGCATTGTGAGATTGCACCAGCAGCACCCCGCTGTATGTACCCCATCATTGTGTACTGTGTATGTGGAATTATCTCAGGGAGTAAGCGTCTATAAGATGGAAGATCCTCGTACGGTGCTTATAACAGGATGTTCCTCCGGGATCGGACTGACGTTGGCGGTAAAACTGGCTCAAGATGAGCAGAAAAGGTTTAAAGGTGTGTATGCCTTCTGCAGGTTATGGGATATGCTCAGAGGTAGAATTTCTTCCTTTACCAAAATGCAGAGTTTGTATCCGGTCACCCTGCTTAGCACATGGCATTTATAAAAGTAGCCTTTTCTTATGTGGTAGATGGATATTTGGGCCCCCTCAGATAGTAGGGCCCGGGTGCAACTGCTACCTCTGCATCCCCTAAAGCTATATATGTGTATAGTACTTCTCATTGTGCACAAAAGAATTCTCTGACTATGCAAATAGGCAAAACGACAGAAATAAAAGCTACACAGAGACAGATACCGCATCAGACATTATGAACAAGTATTGTCTTGTCTCCCCAATATACCATTCTATGCAATTCAGGGGCATCTTCTTTTAGCATTGTAATGACTATCATTAGTGGTTGCCACCCATGTAGATGGGTGCAACAATGAAGGGGTCGTAATCTGGGCTGTATTTGTCTTGTGTGTACAATAACCTGGGTCATGTTTGTCCTGCGTGTAGAGTGCAAGGAAGACTCCTGCCGTTTAGGATCATAATTTGAAGCTCGTGGGCCCCAATACACAATCTGCAATGGCGTCCCTACCTACCTTGTGCCATACCTGTTGAATACTGATATATTTTATGGGCCAAAGGGACCTTTGAGTAGCAACTGGTACCGCTGCACCCCTTATAGTTATGCCCATGCAGTCACTGCCTTCCTCAACAACTCTCAAACCTACAATACCAAATAATAATGGTAATATTCCAAGCTTGAGAGCTAAAGTAAAAAAAAACTGCCACGATGAGGCCAGTATTAACATACTACAATAATAATAGCAATAGCATACCATCTTACTGACTGATATTGGCCACGTTACCCTAACATACATAAGTATCATGTATATATAAGACAATGGGGCTCTATGCAGCGGGTTATCTCTTATCATAAATCCCTCTTGTACTGTACGTGACCGGCCCATTAACTGGATTACATTATAAGAGATATTGTTTGTCTTCTCCAGATCATATTTACTGCCGTAGAACAAGTATTGGTGGGATTCTGCTGACACCTGCTGGTGATCTTACAAGTCTTTCAAAGACTGCATTGACAGCACACATATTGGGGCACGTTTACTGGGGCGTTTTAATAAGTCAGTCTTAAAAGACGTCCCAACAGGTGCAAGGTGTTACTGAATTATCAACAGGCTCTGGCCTCTTAATAAATCAGGAGCACACCTATGCGACAGAATGGAGATCTGCGTCAGTAAGGAACTGGCGTCGATTTCCTGCATAACCCATGCCAGAAAATTGGCACGTGTCATAATAATGTGTCATAATAAATACTCCAGTCTGAGGTGTCCTGACCTCTTCCACTCCAATATTCTCAGAAAATGGCGAGCAAGGCGCATCTACATCAGAAAAGTGCTGGGATAATAAATTCCTCCCATTGTGTGGAGCAACTATGCAGGGCCTGTAGTTCTGTAGCTGTAAGTTCTCTTCGTGCCCCGGTATATATCAATTCTCCAGTCCCTGTCCTATGGCACATCTAATAGTAAATATCTAGTCTATAGTCTTAATCTTTATTTTCTCTTCCAACAACATTTCGCTACATTTCTCTACATATACTGTAAACTGCATCACATCTATTTTGCTTTACTGCTTTTGTGTCAATTTTTTGTAGTTGTGGTTTATTTCCATTCATATATATAGCTGCATACAAAGTTCTTCTGGTCACCATTGGAAACAGACAATGTTTTAGATCCAGTCTGCTGTCATTCGTGTGACCTAATAATACACTGCCCTATGGTAAAAAGAGACCAGCAGGGATCTGAATTTAGCTTTTAGATGCGAATGGAGACCTCATATATTAGAAACGTCTAAAGCAATGTTCACACTGGTTTCATCAGAGATGACTACATGAAAAAGTATATATACTGTTGCATAGTACAAACCTGGTTTCTGTAGAATTATGCAAAATAGACAGGTTCTCTCACTCACCATACGTGTTAGGTGGTGTGTCACAAAATTTGCTTGGCAACTTAGAGTGTGTTCACACGCAGAATTTGCATTCTGCGTGTGAACACTTCCGCGCAGCTAGTGCATCAGTCGTGTCATTCCGCTCTGGATTAGGCCCAAAGAATGGGCCTAATTGGGAGGGAGCCTTGCACCACAGACACTGCTGCGGCTGAGTCAGCCACGGAATCCATGGCAAGATAGGGAAGCTCGTTTCTTTTTCCTTTGTTCAGTGACAGCACACAGACTTCATAGACTATAATGGGGTCCGTGTCCTTTCCACACGGTCTCCATACGAGTCATGCTGACAGGAAAGTAGATCGTGAACTACTTTTCTTTTTTTCTTTTTCTTTTTTTTTTTTATGTATATTGTGAGCCCCACATAGAGCTCACAATGTACATTTTTTCCCTATCAGTATGTTTTTTTTGGAATATGGGATGGAAATCCATGCAAACACAGGGAGAACATACAAACTCCTTGCAGATGTTTTTTTGCCCTTGGCGGGATTTGAACACCAGGACTCCAGCGCTGCAAGGCTGCAGTACTAACCACTGAGCCACCGTGTGGCCCCCGTGAACTACTTTTCTGTCCGCATGTTCCGTGTGGAGACCATGCGGAAAGCACACGGACCACAATATAGTCTATGGGGTCCGTGTGCTTTCACTGCACACCGCTTGCCAATGTATTCAGTAGTCCTTTCGGTGGGGTCCTCATGCACACTCCCCAAATGGATTACCAACACAGATGTCAATGAGGCCTGAGTCTCTTGAAACTAATCTTGTAGACAATTCATAGTTAGTGATAAATTTAGAGGAGAGGGGAGGGGAATGAATAATGCCTGATCAGTGGAGAAGGAAGTATTTCTCCCTGATAAGGGAGCGTTCACACTACCGTCGGTGTCTGACATGTAGTGTCCGCTCCTAGTGTCCGCTCAAAATCTGTCACGGACACTAGGAGCGGACACTAGATGTGTCCGTGACACCTGTCATTCACTTGAACGGGCATCGGGTGCGTTCTTTTGCACTCCGTGCCCGTCCTTCCCTGTCCGCAAGAGAAGATGTCCGACTTCTCAAGCGGACAGAGGAACCCTGCATGCAGGGTTTTTCTGTCCGCTTGAGAAGTCGGACATCTTCTCTTGCGGACAGGGAAGGACGGGCACGGAGTGCAAAAGAACGCACCCGATGCCCGTTCAAGTGAATGACAGGTGTCACGGACACATCTAGTGTCCGCTCCTAGTGTCCGTGACAGATTTTGAGCGGACACTAGGAGCGGACACTACATGTCAGACACCGACGGTAGTGTGAACGCCCCCCTAACAGAAAATATTTACTATTAGACTTGCCATAGGACAAGGATTGAAGAATTGATTTATACTGGAGCACGAGGAGAACTGGTAACATACGTTCCCAAGCTTCTTAGATTTGCCAGCACTACTGATTTATACAAAATTGGTTGAAATGACAGTGACCTTTTAGCTAAAACTAATGCCCCCCCCCCCCCCCAGCTTTCCTGGATTACTTACTAAAAGACAACCACATACAAATCTTCTGTTTTATCCATTACTCGGTTTGTTACAGTAAGAAAGTATAGGGCAATTATCTTCCATCATGTGACAAATATTCTCATTTCCTTTTTCTCAATCACATCACTTGACAGTTTTCTTTGTATTGGCTAAAAAGAAAAAAAAAAAAAACGAAAAAAAAAACCCTCAAAATTAGTAACAGGGTAACAATATATTGCACATTTACATTTCTCCACTGAGGATATTAAAACTCTTTTGCTCTCTATCCCAAAATATTTAACTATTATGATGATAATAACACAATAATTAATAATAATAAAAAAAACCCTTTGGTTTAGGAAGAGATAAGTGTAGTATTAATTAATTGGCACATGCACGTAGATGTCGATGGTGAGTTGTATGCCATCTAAGTTCATGCGCATGCACCATATCGGCGCATACGTCACAACAGGGAGTGAGAGATATTAAAATGATACGTCTAAGGGGAGTTTCCGTCCTAAACCCTGGGGAAACTAGACAGGGGACGGCTTGCCGGTGGTGTCCATATGCAGACTTTCCACCTGGAATACATTTTTTTTTGCACAGACAAAAAGTCCTGCATATACAACTATGTGTCTGTGCAAAGAAAAGAGTTTCCAGGTAGAGAGGCCACATACGGACACCAGCAGTTACCTTTAAAAACCCATTGAAATGAATGGGTTTTAATGCTGGCCACCGGGAAGCCATCCCTTGTATAGTTTCCTGGGGGTTTAGAGATGAAAACACTGGGGCGGACAGCGGCAGTAGTGTGAACCCCTAAGAGCATGTACTATGGGAGGTGTGACTAAAGTGATTGGTAAAAACCTGGAAGGGGACCCTGTGATGCAACAGGGCAGGTTCTATAAGCTCCAGACACAGTGTTCACAGCACCGTTACCCTCTCTGACCTGTAGACACCCAATTGATAACAATATAATAATAATACATTTTATTTATATAGCGCCAACATATTCCGCAGCGCTGTACAATTAGTAGGGTTCAAATACAGACAGAAAGATACATTACAAAGAAAGTCATTTCACACAATGGGACTGAGGGCCCTGCTCGCAAGAGCTTACAGTCTATGAGGTAGAGGGGTGACACAAGAGGTAGCAGGGGCGGTATTGCTTATACAGTAGTCAGATAATTTTGTAATAAAGGTGACTGTCATTACACAAATATAAAACTTTATGAGCCGTCACCAGTCATGACCTTTAACATGTGGATAGAGCTTGGACATATAAAGTTAGCCTGAAATGGCATCATATCATGTGGGGTAATGTGGGAGCTGGAACAGAGGAGGGTTAAATTTTGGGGATTCTAATTATAATACGAAAGGGTTTACATTAGAAATTGTGATAGGCCTGTCTGAAAAGATGCGTCTTTAGTTTGCGCTTGAAGCTGTAGAAATTGGGAGTTAATCTGATTGTCTGGGATAGAGCATTCCAGAGAAGTGGTGCAACTCAGGAGACGTCTTATATACAATATGTTAAAGAGAATCTTGTTTAGATTTTTAGCAATGATCAGCAGACAGTACAATATGATGAATGTACTGAAGGCCATACAGTGAATAAACACTATGTCAATATATGGGTGGGCTAAAAATATATATATATATATATATATATATATATATATATATATATATATATATATATTTTTTTTTTTATTGGGGATCAATTAAAACGTAGTTTGGCTTTGTTTGGCTTCTGCATTGTGTATATATAATCTCAATGTTAGATGTTCCAAAGCCTGACTGTCAGCTTCTTGTCCAGCCCCTCACTGACCACCCTGACCAGTCATTAATCTGATTAATGACCATATAAGAGTAACTCAGAGAGGAGAGAGAAGAGCTGTCAGACATGGCGGGTTAGCTAATAGCTTTCAGTATTATAGAACCGATACATGCAAGATATAGAAACCAAACAAAGCTCATTTTTTAATTGAATCCAATTAGAAACATATTACTTGCCCAAAATATACACAATTCAAAGAACAATTCAATGTTGTATTGTTTAACCCTATATAAAAGTGAAATCATTTTGCAAATATTTTGAAAAGGTTATTCTGTTCCCCTGACTCCCATAGAGGCAGATAGGCGTTACAGAAACAGCATAGCACTACACTGTTTCTGGAACCTCCATTTACCTCTATGGGATTTATGACAATAGTATTCTCATTTTGACCATGTTTGGCCAAGATGGAAATAACCCTTTAATCAAAAATGTCCTACAATTTTTTTAATACAACTCCTATGCAGACCTGTGTACCCTCTGTACCCTTCTTATTAAGTTTTTCAAAGTATTGTTATGTTTCCTTACTTCAAAAATAAAATGGGCTTCTGACCAGTCATTATCTTTATAGTCATTGCCACAATGCGTAACCTCGCAAAGAGGGAAGCTCTTGAAGAAGCAGCAGGAGATGCCCTCAACACAACCCTGGAGATAAAAGAGTTGGATGTCCGGAGTGAACAATCCATTCGAGACTGTGTGGACAGCCTCCCTGAAAGACGTATAGACATTCTCAGTGAGTGGTGCGTTACTTGCTAACTAGAGACATATATATAGGAATTTGCTATATGTGGTCTCATAGATGAAACCATACAGTCATGGCCGCAAGTGTTGGCACCCTGAAATTTTTTCAGAAAATGGAAGTATTTTTGACAAAAAAATTAATGCAATTACATTAGTTTTGTTATATACATGTTTATTTCCTTTGTGTTTATTGGAACAACACAAAAAAAACTGAAAAAAAGCCAAAAATGATATAATTTCATGCAAAACTCCAGAAATGGATCAGACAAAATGACTTAATATTTGGTTCTAGACCATTTGGAAAAAATAACTGAAATCAATCGCTTCCTATAACCATCAACGAGCTTCTTACACCTCTCTACTGGAATTTTGGACCACTCTTCTTTTGCAAACTGCTCCAGGTCTCTCATATTTGAAGGGTGTTTTTTCACAAAAGCAAGTTTAAGATCTCTTCACTGGTGTTCAATGGGACTTTGATCCAGACTCATTGCTGGCCATATCACATCAGCACTTTGCTACCATCCATTTCTGGGTGCTTTTTGCTGCCAAAGGCAGCAAAACAAACACAAGTATACATCTTTGCATCTCCACCATATTTGATTGTTGGTACTGTGTTATTTTCTTTGTAGGCCTCATTCCTTTCTCAGTATACAGTAGAATGATTTGCTCTATCTTGGTCTCATCTGTCCATAAGACATTTTCCCAGATATTGGCTTACTCACTTACATTTTGGCAAACTGCAGTCTAGATAGTTCCCACTGACACCGATCCAGAGTCTGCAGGACAGCTTGAATATCTTTGGCACTTGATTGGGGATGCTTATTCACCAGCTGGACTACCCTGTGTTAGGTACAGTGCCATGGGTTGTAAACTTCTTGATTATGTTGCACACCTTGGACAAAGGAACATCAAGATCTCTGGAGATAGATAAAACCATACAGTCATGGCCTTGAGATTGTAATATTTTTCCACAATCTTGGTTCACAAGTCCTCAGACAGATCTCTTCACTTCTTTCTGTTCTCCAAGCTTAGTTTGGTACATACAGACACACAATATAAAGATTGAGTCAACTTCTCTCCTTTTTATCTGGTTTCAGGTGTGATTTATATATTGCCCACACCTGTTACTTGCCACAGGTGAGTTTGAATGAGCATCACATGCTTGAAACAAAGTTATTTACCCAGAATTTTGAAAAGGTGCCAACAATTTCGTCCTGCTCATTTTTGTAGTTTTGTGTGAAATGTAACAATTCTCTGCAAGAAATACTGTATTTTCTGAAAAAATTTCAGGGGTGCCAACACTTATGGCCATGAATGTATGCCCTAACCATTCCGTTTTTGAGTTATTGTCCTGCACAATGAACCTAAAAAGGATGTAGGCTTACACAACTGGTGTTACTGAAAGGTTTCAGGGTGTTCCCAAGTTAATTGGGGTGGTGATAAGAAATATCAATTTTGCTTGTTAGATAGGTCTCTATAGATAAAGGTAAAATATAACTTTTATTCATCAAAATATATTTTAATGAATAAAAGTTATATTTTACCTTTATCTATTGAGACCTATCTAACAAGCAAAATTGATATATGAAATTTAGAAGATAGTGTTTGGAGCCTCAATCCTCCTGGATGAATAATTGATCTCTTTTGATGGGTTTAAGAAATCCCAAAATGGTGGGATGTAAAAAAAAATAGTCTCCTTTATTTCTAATTTAAGCCTTTGTTGTAAGATATTTTACATCTGCCATTTTTGCTGCAGTTAATAATGCAGGAGTGGGACTTATAGGACCAATCGAATGCCAATCCATAGAAGACATGCAAGGAGTCTTTGAGACTAATTTCTATGGAGTTGTAAGGATGATTAAAGAGGTTCTGCCTGATATGAAGAGGAGAAGGAGTGGACACATTTTGGTGATGAGCAGTGTGATGGGTCTACAAGGTATACCTACAAAAAGTTATATAAATATATATATATATATATATATATATATATATATATATATATATATTAGATATGTCATACTTTCTCTTTCAGCTACTGGAAGTGTATAATGAGGGCATGTTAGAATGCAATCACAATATATGTATCAACATTTTCATGATGACTCTTAGGATACTGGTGCCGTACTGCAAAATCCATGAGGTCCATTAGAAAACACATTTACTTTAAATGGGTTTACTGCTTTGAACAATCCTATTGTGTTGGAACAGTCCTCTACAGTAAACTGAGCACAGTATCACTTGGTCAGCTAGAGAAAGTACCAACTGTGCCTACTGAAGGAAGGTGTGCTTATCAAATCAGGGGACCCACAGGTCACTCTCAAATACTTTGATCTTCTTTCTAATTTTCTTTGATGGAGGACAATCTTTCGGTCATAAATGTATGACCCTTGCCTTCTGGTGAGCTGGAGTGAGAAGATTTGTGATATACAGTCTTCCACTCTTACAATAAAGAGAATTAACACTTTAAGGGCTCGTTCACACGGTGTAACGTGCCGCGTGATGTGGCACGTGTACGCCGCGTGACCCTTTGCGTGCCGTACACGCTCCCATTCATTTCAATGGGAGCGGGGATCGTATGCGCCGCGCTAGTTTGCGGCCGTGCATTTATTCACGGCCGCAAACTAGCGCGGCGCATACGATCCCCGCTCCCATTGAAATGAATGGGAGCGTGTACGGCACGCAAAGGGTCACGCGGCGTACACGTGCCACATCACGCGGCACGTTACACCGTGTGAACGAGCCCTAATGGCAAAAAAGGCAGTTGGTCAGCAGCATATAGTAAAGGAGGGACTCTGTGGGGGCGGCTGTGGAACAAAAGGGGCATGATTACTACTTGGGGGTAATAAGTAGGGGATGGGAAGCTTGTGTGCACAAACATGTTGTGAATAAGTCTTCATGGCTGTCTGGGCTCAGATAGAGAAGGAAAGGAAAATGTTAATGCTGCAAAAATGTATGGATGGAACATGACTGCTGGATATGAGGAGGTGTTGCATAGGAAGCAGTGAAGAACTGTAGGAGGAGGGATCATGATAGACTCCCTTTAAGTAACACCCCTGGTGAATCCTTTCCTCTATATAATCAGGAGGCTGAGCGATCATCACATTAATTATAACTGTGTGACAGGTGTCTGTTGGATCATGTACAGTAACTGAGAGAGCAATGTGTGTCTTCCTGCGGAGAGCTGGGGTTGTAGAGTCCATCATACAGAAAATAAGATTGGGATGTTTTGCATTGCACATTACATGCTAGTGTATTCTCATCAGACTAGAATGAGATTAAATCACCCAACTGAAGAGAAGGATTCCATGAATTTTGAGACAAAAAGCAATAACTAAATAAGGTAATACTAGCTGAATTATACAGTATAAATAAAGTAATACTAGCTGAATTATATAGTATATATTGGGGAAATAGGTATATAATGAAAGATAAAAAAAAAAAAGTATTATAAGATTTAAAAAAAAACTATAAAAAATGTAAAGAGGTCCTTTCACCACCTCTACTAACTTCAGCTCTTTGTATTCTTTATTAGGGACAGCTCCTTTGATTCTGATGCAGTTAGAATTTTTTCTCTAGTCCCTAACCATTATTTCTGTTATTTTCAGCACATTTGTCTCTAGCAGGTGGTCCCTGTCTGTCTGCTACTGTGTGACATCGCCCACCTGACAGTTTCAACACAATTATGATATCTACTTACAACATTGATTGTACCAGCATGGTAGGGGTTATATGAAAAAAAATACAGCTGCTGCAGAATCGGTGGAGTAGAACCTATTGAATGACGTAAACCATTGGAGATGATGGAGGTGGTAAAAGGTTCTCTTAAAGGAGCTGCCCTGCAGTATACCTTAGGATGGGCTATCAACAGCAGATTTGCAGGGAACAGACTCCCATCACCCTCACTGATCAGCTCTTTTAGCAGGGTATCAAGTACAAGCTCCGCTTTCCAGACTCTGTTTTAAAAGAATTAAAGTCTTTTTAAAATAGGGATGTCCTCCAAGACAAATGCTTCAAATCTTTCCTACACTCTCAGGTTCTCGTTTCTTCTAAGGTTTCCATCACATTCATACATTTCATTGTATGCTTTGCATGGAAAGGATTAAATGGTTAATTTTCTGGCAAGTAACAGTAATTTGTTAAAGGTATTCTATCACTGGGAAAATTCATTTTTAACTAAGCATATATTTGCATAGCCTTTACAAAAGCCAATTCCAGACATACCTTTTGTATGTTAATCCTCCCAGTCATTTTTTTTTAATTTATGTAGATTGTGAGCCCCATATAGAGCTCACAATGTACATTTTCCCTATCAGTATGTCTTTGGAGTATGGGAGTAAATCCAGGACTTCAGTGCTGCAAGGCTGCAGTGCTAACCACTGAGCCACTGTGTTGTCCCTCCTCCCAGCATTTTTGAATTATCCCGCTTTTATTGATATGCTAATTAGCCAGCAGAAGCTCATTGAAGACTGTGTGTTGTATGTACATCGGGGGGTGGGGTGATGAGTCATCATCATCATCAGCCTTCCCTGCTCTCACCTCCCCCTGTTTACACACAGCACACAGTGCTCACTGAACTTCTGGTGCTCCAAGGAGGCTAATTAGCATATCAATAAAAGTAGGCTAATTAAAAAACTGCTGAGAGGATTAACAAACAAAACGTATGTTTGGAATAGCTTTTCTAAAGGCTATGCAAATATATGTTTAGTTAGAAATGAGTATTCCCAATAATAGAATCCCTTTAATTATGTAATTTGTGTTTTTGTCTTCAGGAATTGTATTCAATGATATCTATGCAGCCTCCAAGTTTGCCATTGAAGGATTCTGCGAGAGTTTGGTCTTCCAAGCCCTGATGTTTAATATTCAGTAAGTGCTCATTAATTCTCCTATGATCCCAACCATACAAAGCTCTGTATTCAGATTCTGTCAAAGCCTTACAATAAGCAGAACAGGCAATGAGGGCTTAAATTATTCTCGTTGGATGAGTTTTTGGCTATGATTGTGTGACAGCCGTGTTAAGATCATAAACCTACATATTACATTTCCGGATGACGGGGTATTATTCTTTACAAGGGAATTCCATTACCTCGCTGTATGACACAAATCTGTGTTCTGTCCAGGATTTTTGATAATCTTCGGCCATATTTTTGACAAAGCATAGGAGTCATTCTTGCAGAAGGATTTATAATAAGATATTGTCAATGAATCCAGCACAATAATAAAAACGGATATTGTGAGGTTTTGTTTGCAACTATTACAAGACGTGTAATATGTGCCAGTAAATCTTTGACTAAGTCACTGTCTTAAAGGACCAATATTCCTAAAATACAAGTTAGCTTAAAGGAGTATTCCCATCTGCTAAGGTTATGGCATGTCACTATAGTATACCATTATGTAAGGATTCGGTGGAGAAGTTACATATGAATGTAGTCGTTGTATTTCCTTGCACTGCGGGTGACCAGGAGCATTGCTATGCAGACTATATGCTGTATAGATTTAACTACTAATGCTTCTTCATTCTGAAGATGGTGGGGGTTGCTGAAAACTGGCAGTAAAGGTGTCAGCTTGTTAACATTGCACAAACTTTTTACAATTAGTTACATGAAGATTTAGTATTTTACTATTCAACTCTAACTAGACCCCTAAGTTTAGAACAAGAATGAGACTGGACCCCCAAATCAGACCAATAAATTGATTTAGACCTGGAATCAAGTAATATCTAGTCCAGCAATGACCCTCTGGAGCCTGCACAGAATTAGTTGTGTAGTGTAATCATGAAAGGAAAATCACCAAATGCTTATACATAACCAACAGTTCACCGGGCTTCATGGTAGAAATACAAAGTAAGGAACATCTTAAACAACTGGCAACCATCTTCACATTGAACATCAAGCCACCTAGAGCTTCCATGAAGTGATGGCTACCACTCCTGTTCTCACAGGCAATGCCCCCTTCCTTACTCATGGACTAAGCTGCCAGTTTCTCATGATGTAGTATGAACTGAAGAAATGATCGGATGGACTCTGTGTACACCCTCACTGGGTCTACTGCTCTTATACAGTACAACAAGCCTTTACCATGTTGAAACCCAAGTGTCCTGCTGCAGCTAGTATGACTAACTTGCACCCCCTCACCCCAGATACTCCATTGCTATCCCTAACAATGGCAAGATCTGCTTTGATGATGGAGGAACAGATAAACCCCAATCTTACTTCTACTGATGAGTTACCTCACACTGGAGGTAAATACAAGGGTCACTATTGCAGACATAGCGAATACACTGCCACTATAGGGGTTAATTCACCCTCTACTGAACCATCCCATACTTCTGGTATCACTGGCGGACTCCGCATAACACAGTAACTGCATTTTGGGATGGTGTAGATGGAATAACTTAATGCATACTGTTGCTAGGTCTTCACCTACTGCCCGGAAAGGTATGAAAGCCACTGTCGGGACTTGAACCCAGGGACTTCAGTGTTCCAGGCTGTAGCTCTTACAACTTGGACAGCTCCAGTGCTGATGTGAAGCCTAGTTCCCGCTGCCTCTAGTTTCAGTTCCCGCCTCTCTGGTTTGCTCCACCCTGCTCTCTGATTGAACTTCCTATATAAACCCAGCCTTGCACTTCCTGCCTTGTGAGATTATTGAGCTCTGCCTGTAATCTAGCTAGACTCTTCTGCTCTGCTGGCAATAGCGACTCTGCCCCCCTGGCACCATACTTTAGAGTTAGCCCCCAGAGTAGGCTTTCTACGACAGTTTGGAGTGTGTTTGTGGGAATGTGTGTTGGATGAGAGGGCATGGCTTACATTCTCTGTTGTAGGTCATCCCAAAGGAGTTCGATGGGATTGAGGTCAAGGCTCAATGATTTATGGACTTTATGGACCTTGCTTTGTGCACTGAGGACCAGTCATGCTAGAACACAAAAGGGGCTTCCCCAAACTGTGGGAGTGCTGGTAGAACACAACTATCTTGGTACAATGAAGAATTAAGATTTCCCTTTATGGGAACTAGGGGGCCTAGGCCAGCTAATGAAAAATAACCCCATAACATTATCTCTCCATTATCGAATTGTCTTCAGTCAGGCAGACAATATTCTTCTGTTATTTGCCAAACTCAGACATGTCCATTAGATTGCCAGATAGAGAAGAATGATTTGCCAATCCACAGAACATTTCCACTGCCCCAAGCCAAGTGGCAGCATGATTTATACTACTCCATCCGATGCTTGGTATTGTTCTTGGTGATGTAAAGCTTGTGTGCAGCTGCTCCTCCATAGAAACCAATGCCATGAAGCTCCCAGCGTAGTTTTGGTGCCAATGTAAAGCCAGAGGAGGTTTGGAACTTTGCAGGTTCATCCAGGAAAGTGTTGCTAACTATTACACTATGCACATCAGCACTTACCAAACCGGCTCTTTAACTTTACTTCTTGGCTTAGTTGCTGTGGTTCAGTGAGCTCTTTAGAATGAGCCATTCTTTTATACATGTTTGTAAAGGTAGACTACATGGCAAGGAGTAGGACTATATTTAACCAAGGTAATGGTACTGAATGAAACACCTGAATTCATTGACAAAGTGGCAGGTGCCAATACTTTTGTCCGACCAGGGTGAAAGAAAGAGAAGTCCCTGTTTTTTTTATACTTTTGCACCCTTTATGATCCACATGTTCTTTTGGCTCTTGTTTGTAGCAGTACAAAAGATAGATGGAGACCATCCAACTGATATATTCTGTATTGGAGCTTTAAGTAACAGGAAGGTTCAATTTGTGTTCATCCCTAAGGTTAAAATGTAGAAAATGACTTAATTGCATTATTTTATGACACTTGCATGAGATGATAAGGAGCTTGGTTGCTTCCTATCCACTTTTATATAAATTTCAGCCTGACCTTGATAGAACCTGGGCCTGTGGTGACAGACTTTGAGTTGAAAGTTTATGAAGATGCTATACGGGGGGATTACTCCAAGGCAGACCCTGAAACCAAAGCAATGTTCACCAACTATTACCTAAAGAACTGTAAAGCCATCTTTTCTAGTCTTGGACAGACCCCAGATGAAATTGCTGAGGTAAGTCCAGTGAAGAACAATGGGAAAATGTAATGATTATATAGCATGTAACAGATGCTACGATGCAGGGTTAGGATGAAGGGTCAATGGAGTAGAGGGCTACCTAAGGTGCCAATAATGTGGACAAGCATTTATACTTGTACTGTACAACCAACAGGACATCCAATAATGCTGTATGTTGGCGGGTCTGGTATGGTGCTCTCATTTAGTGCAGGTGGCCTTGTAATAAGAACTGTGGGTATGTAGGGTATAAAGATGGCGGGACAAGCTCAGGAGTTGAAGGGAGGCAGAGGAATGCATTGCTACATTGCTGATACCATCTTAATGGTTTTCTTTCAGCACACTTTACATGTTCTCACCATGGAGACGCCTCCTTTTCGACATCAGACTAACCACGTTTATACTCCTCTGACTGCACTGAAGTATGCTGATCCCAGTGGAGAGCTGGTGAAGGATGTATTTTACAAGATAGTCTTCCAGCATGAGACACTGATGCAGGCCAGCCTCCGTGCTATCAAGCTCCTCCGCTGGAAAGCACAGAAAGTACAACAAGGAGCAAGGGTTTTGGGATTTCTCTGAAATATCAATTTTAGACGGAAACATGGGAAACTATGAGTGTGATATACACGTAATCCAGTTCATACAAGAAGACGATTCTGCCAAGCTTTGGATTGTCATTGCTCACAAAAATTCAAAAATGTGAAAACAAATGAACAGCAAAGTCTACAAGAACCTCTCAATTCCCCATCAAAGAACAGAAACTATTTAGTAGTGGAGAGGTTTTTTCTCTATGGTGTGTTAGGAAATTGAGTAAACCCACCTGTGAGACAAGATGTGAGCCTTGTCCATTGGAGAATGGAGAAAACTTATTGACGCATAGTCTGTGACAGCAAGTGAGCCGTGAGTTTCACTTCCCACTTCCATGCACTAAAATATCTCCCCTTGAGTCCCTAGAGAGATCTCTTTACCCACTCATCCACCTCTGCGACAATGGAGAGAGGTGGTGCCACACCATTTATCTAGAAGCAATCATTCCAGTACTTCTCAAGTGCTAAATATCAGCACTGTTTTCAATGACTGGTTTAACTATCCTGAAATTAGTCAGTGCATTGATGGGAAGCGCTGGCCTACAGGGTCCAAGTAATAGTGTGAAATAAAGTAAATGAACTGTCCTTCTCCCTAGGTACAACGGACCAATCCAGTGTTACTTAAGAATGGTCTGCCAGAAGATTAGTATCTGCGTCTACCCAGTCTGAAAGCCGCAAACACTCTTCTAGAGAGCAGACCTCCTGGACTATACACTTGCCTTACAGTATAAGACAGTCTGAATAATACATCCAAGTTTAGGGACATTAAGCTTGCCACATCAACACTGGGAAGAAACAGTTCTGACTGGATCTTCCACCCCCAGTGTTTCTAGGTTGTCCTACAAGGTACAGCCAGTGGCCAGTTCCTCTACAGGTGAAATGTATGTGTAATACTGATTTGGCTACCCATGTAATACACGTATTCACTGGTTGATCAACAGACCCTCTTTGAAGTCACTCTGAACTTTCTCTTCGCTGAAGGACTCACCTCCATGAACACAAAATTTCCCAACAGGGTATCTAAAAATAGGCTTTGTGATACTGGACAATCTCTTTAAAGTAGGGCGGCAAAAGTTTTTTTGTTTCACCTGACCATGCATGTGAACCAACTATACATGCATTAGATTATGATGAAATACTTATGGGAATTTACAAAGGGAATTTTATATTGTGCGCAGTAAGACAAGAGTAATGTTAGGTCAATTCTCCAGCCCCAAATGAGATCTCAAATTTTGGCAGGAGAAGGACTTTAATAATTGACAATACTGCACCTGAGTTACTCGGCAAAGAAGAGTCCAACAATTCATTGGTGTAAAACAACTTTTCATGGTAAAGTCTAGAATAGAGATGAGCGAACACTAAAATGTTCGAGGTTCGAAATTCGATTCGAACAGCCGCTCACTGTTCGAGTGTTCGAATGGGTTTCGAACCCCATTATAGTCTATGGGGAACATAAACTCGTTAAGGGGGAAACCCAAATTCGTGTCTGGAGGGTCACCAAGTCCACTATGACACCCCAGGAAATGATACCAACACCCTGGAATGACACTGGGACAGCAGGGGAAGCATGTCTGGGGGCATAAAAGTCACTTTATTTCATGGAAATCCCTGTCAGTTTGCGATTTTCGCAAGCTAACTTTTCCCCATAGAAATGCATTGGCCAGTGCTGATTGGCCAGAGTACGGAACTCGACCAATCAGCGCTGGCTCTGCTGGAGGAGGCGGAGTCTAAGATAGCTCCACACCAGTCTCCATTCAGGTCCGACCTTAGACTCCGCCTCCTCCGGCAGAGCCAGCGCTGATTGGCCGAAGGCTGGCCAATGCATTCCTATGCGAATGCAGACTTAGCAGTGCTGAGTCAGTTTTGCTCAACTACACATCTGATGCACACTCGGCACTGCTACATCAGATGTAGCAATCTGATGTAGCAGAGCCGAGGGTGCACTAGAACCCCTGTGCAAACTCAGTTCACGCTAATAGAATGCATTGGCCAGCGCTGATTGGCCAATGCATTCTATTAGCCCGATGAAGTAGAGCTGAATGTGTGTGCTAAGCACACACATTCAGCACTGCTTCATCAAGCCAATACAATGCATTAGCCAGTGCTGATTGGCCAGAGTACGGAATTCGGCCAATCAGCGCTGGCTCTGCTGGAGGAGGCGGAGTCTAAGATCGCTCCACACCAGTCTCCATTCAGGTCCGACCTTAGACTCCGCCTCCTCCGGCAGAGCCAGCGCTGATTGGCCGAAGGCTGGCCAATGCATTCCTATGCGAATGCAGACTTAGCAGTGCTGAGTCAGTTTTGCTCAACTACACATCTGATGCACACTCGGCACTGCTACATCAGATGTAGCAATCTGATGTAGCAGAGCCGAGGGTGCACTAGAACCCCTGTGCAAACTCAGTTCACGCTAATAGAATGCATTGGCCAGCGCTGATTGGCCAATGCATTCTATTAGCCCGATGAAGTAGAGCTGAATGTGTGTGCTAAGCACACACATTCAGCACTGCTTCATCAAGCCAATACAATGCATTAGCCAGTGCTGATTGGCCAGAGTACGGAATTCGGCCAATCAGCGCTGGCTCTGCTGGAGGAGGCGGAGTCTAAGATCGCTCCACACCAGTCTCCATTCAGGTCCGACCTTAGACTCCGCCTCCTCCGGCAGAGCCAGCGCTGATTGGCCGAAGGCTGGCCAATGCATTCCTATGCGAATGCAGACTTAGCAGTGCTGAGTCAGTTTTGCTCAACTACACATCTGATGCACACTCGGCACTGCTACATCAGATGTAGCAATCTGATGTAGCAGAGCCGAGGGTGCACTAGAACCCCTGTGCAAACTCAGTTCACACTAATAGAATGCATTGGCCAGCGCTGATTGGCCAATGCATTCTATTAGCCCGATGAAGTAGAGCTGAATGTGTGTGCTAAGCACACACATTCAGCACTGCTTCATCAAGCCAATACAATGCATTAGCCAGTGCTGATTGGCCAGAGTACGGAATTCGGCCAATCAGCGCTGGCTCTGCTGGAGGAGGCGGAGTCTAAGGTCGGACCTGAATGGAGACTGGTGTGGAGCGATCTTAGACTCCGCCTCCTCCAGCAGAGCCAGCGCTGATTGGCCGAATTCCGTACTCTGGCCAATCAGCACTGGCTAATGCATTGTATTGGCGTGATGAAGCAGTGCTGAATGTGTGTGCTTAGCACACACATTCAGCTCTACTTCATCGGGCTAATAGAATGCATTGGCCAGCGCTGATTGGCCGAATTCCGTACTCTGGCCAATCAGTGCTGGCCAATGCATTCTATTAGCTTGATGAAGCAGAGTGTGCACAAGGGTTCAAGCGCACCCTCGGCTCTGATGTAGCAGAGCCGAGGCTGCACAAGGGTTCAAGCGCACCCTCGGCTCTGATGTAGGAGAGCCGAGGGTGCACTTGAACCCTTGTGCAGCCTCGGCTCTGCTACATCAGAGCCGAGGGTGCGCTTGAACCCTTGTGCACACTCTGCTTCATCAAGCTAATAGAATGCATTGGCCAGCGCTGATTGGCCAATGTATTCTAT
This sequence comes from Leptodactylus fuscus, assembly GCF_031893055.1. Classification (NCBI taxonomy): domain Eukaryota; kingdom Metazoa; phylum Chordata; class Amphibia; order Anura; family Leptodactylidae; genus Leptodactylus; species Leptodactylus fuscus. Next base: position 125,831,833 of record NC_134270.1, on the reverse strand, counting down.
TAGCCTGATGAAGTAGAGCTGAATGTGTGTGCTAAGCACACACATTCAGCTCTACTTCATCGGGCTAATAGAATGCATTGGCCAGCGCTGATTGGCCAGAGTACGGAACTCGACCAATCAGCGCTGGCTCTGCTGGAGGAGGCGGAGTCTAAGATCGCTCCACACCAGTCTCCATTCAGGTCCGACCTTAGACTCCGCCTCCTCCAGCAGAGCCAGCGCTGATTGGCCGAATTCCGTACTCTGGCCAATCAGCACTGGCTAATGCATTGTATTGGCTTGATGAAGCAGTGCTGAATGTGTGTGCTTAGCACACACATTCAGCTCTACTTCATCGGGCTAATAGAATGCATTGGCCAATCAGCGCTGGCCAATGCATTCTATTAGTGTGAACTGAGTTTGCACAGGGGTTCTAGTGCACCCTCGGCTCTGCTACATCAGATTGCTACATCTGATGTAGCAGTGCCGAGTGTGCATCAGATGTGTAGTTGAGCAAAACTGACTCAGCACTGCTAAGTCTGCATTCGCATAGGAATGCATTGGCCAGCCTTCGGCCAATCAGCGCTGGCTCTGCCGGAGGAGGCGGAGTCTAAGGTCGGACCTGAATGGAGACTGGTGTGGAGCGATCTTAGACTCCGCCTCCTCCAGCAGAGCCAGCGCTGATTGGTCGAGTTCCGTACTCTGGCCAATCAGCGCTGGCCAATGCATTCTATTAGCCCGATGAAGTAGAGCTGAATGTGTGTGCTTAGCACACACATTCAGCTCTACTTCATCAGGCTAATAGAATACATTGGCCAATCAGCGCTGGCCAATGCATTCTATTAGCTTGATGAAGCAGAGTGTGCACAAGGGTTCAAGCGCACCCTCGGCTCTGATGTAGCAGAGCTGAGGGTGCACAAGGGTTCAAGTGCACCCTCGGCTCTCCTACATCAGAGCCGAGGGTGCGCTTGAACCCTTGTGCAGCCTCGGCTCTGCTACATCAGAGCCGAGGGTGCGCTTGAACCCTTGTGCACACTCTGCTTCATCAAGCTAATAGAATGCATTGGCCAGCGCTGATTGGCCAGAGTACGGAATTCGGCCAATCAGCGCTGGCCAATGCATCCCTATGGGAAAAAGTTTATCTCACAAAAATCACAATTACACACCCGATAGAGCCCCAAAAAGTTATTTTTAATAACATTCCCCCCTAAATAAAGGTTATCCCTAGCTATCCCTGCCTGTACAGCTATCCCTGTCTCATAGTCACAAAGTTCACATTCTCATATGACCCGGATTTGAAATCCACTATTCGTCTAAAATGGAGGTCACCTGATTTCGGCAGCCAATGACTTTTTCCAATTTTTTTCAATGCCCCCAGTGTCGTAGTTCCTGTCCCACCTCCCCTGCGCTGTTATTGGTGCAAAAAAGGCGCCAGGGAAGGTGGGAGGGGAATCGAATTTTGGCGCACTTTACCACGTGGTGTTCGATTCGATTCGAACATGGCGAACACCCTGATATCCGATCGAACATGTGTTCGATAGAACACTGTTCGCTCATCTCTAGTCTAGAACAAAAGTCAATATGTGAACAATTACAAATAACTTTATGGTTTACAAAATGGATAATATATCAAAACGCATTCAAAATATTTAAAGTCCAACATTACAAAAAGGTTTCAAAAAAGAGAATTTGCTTTTCCTGGCTCTAACTTCAAAAACTTTGTACAGGGATATTCTACAGCAAAGTAAAACTATCACTAAGGATTTAAGACAGCAAAGGGTTGTAATAGCAATATAACAAAATATGGTCAATTTCAACAGTTCATTCAAAGGCGGTGTTCACCACGAGCAATATGGGATGAGAACTCATAGCGGTCCTGGCTTCGATGTCCACACATATTGCATTCAAAGGGGTCTCGAAATCCATGACATCCCATGTGGATAGTAAACATGACATAATCCAGAAAGAAAACATAACAGTGGTCACAGCGGTACACCCCCATTGGGAAACCATCTTTACTTAACAGCTGCAGAAGATCACGTGGAGATAGCCCTGGATGTTTTAGGAGCTCATAGAACCTAGGGTGCTCCTTGTGCGGTGGAAGTGCACTATTTGTCCGCACTGAAGCAGCATTTAGGTTGGGTGGATAGGATGCTCTTTCTTCATGGCTGCTCTCAGTGTCAGTTGAGTCTTGAGCATTGGCACCTGGGGACAGACCCTGATCTGGAACAGACTTCTTTTCTCTAAGCGACTGAGGTGGCAGGTGGCCATTGGCGATATCAACATGAGTGAGTGGCACAGGATAAAGACTGCTGATAACAGGCACCATCTCTGCAGAGGGAGTGGGGGGAGTGTGAATTATAGGACGTAAAACCCCAGGGCCAAGAAAGGCCACTGAATTTCCAATATTCTGCTCCAACATCCTTTGAGGAATCCCGTCATGATCTTTATCATACAAGAAACTGTTATAGGGAACTTCAAAACAATGTTGCTTCTCTCCTGAGGAGGGGAAAACAAAGAGCAAGAAATTACTAGTATATTGTAAAAAGGACGGCACAAGCAAAAACTAAGAAATTAAATCCCTAGCACAGGTTTCATTGATGACAATACAGTTGAACTACTAATCCCAGATTAGTTTTGGCAAAAGAAGCTCATTTTTTTCTATTGCAAGATCCCTTTTCCTTTAACCCCTATTCCAGGACTGGTAAGCATTAAGGAATTTGAGCAGTTCTTCAATTTTTCATTATAGCGTTCCAAAAGCCACAACTTTATTATTTCTTCTGTATAAGATACATTGCATTTTTCACTAGCGATAGACATTTGTTGTGAAATGCATTACATTTTTGCAAGATGCATTCTGAGTAGCATCCTATTAGGCCTTACCTCCGCAGAGCCTAATAGGAGTACTAACATGGAAGATGTGGGAGCCTAATGTAAATTGTTGAGTGCTTTGGATAATCCCTGTTTACTAGAGGGTTTGTACGTTGTGTGGGAACAGTATAAGTCCAATTAACTGGCAGCGACACCGCCACAGTTGAAATGAAGCATTACTCTATTCTCATTGGAATCAATGAACTGTCCATGTCGCTCAGACAAATATTTGGTTTCACTGACGGAAAGATTTTCTTCATAGCTGCTTTTTGTCCAAGTAATGAGGGTCCTTAACAGGAACATCCACTAATACCCAAGTACATTATCGCAAAAGGGGTTTTCTCGCTTGGAAAACCCCATTAAGGCAGGGGCCTGATGGGACGGAAATGCTGCAATTTCCACGTGGCGGAAACGCCGTGGGAAAAATCTCGTTTCACAGTACAGGTAAAGTAGATGGGATTCTAGTGAATTCCATGCCCCACTTTGCAGTAAAAGTTTTGGAAATCACAGCATGTCAATTACACCTACAGAAATGCCTACGCTTTCTCTTTAAAGCGTTGCGAGACGTCCCGTGGGGCTTTACCCTAAACCTTACAACAAATCCAATATTAGATGGGATATTATGAGATACACTGCCCGGGATTTACAGCACATTGGGATCACTAGGTAAAGATGTGATGTAAGTAAAAGTAAATGACAAGGAACTATTTCAGGAGGTTTATATAAGCCGGGATGGTGAACACCCCAGACATGACCTGTTTGCCTCAGGTTTTAGTAGGTTTTACTGTAAGATGAGTAGTGAACATAAGGACACAATAACAGATGACATCAGACTAATGCAATATTATACCTGTGACTCATGGCAAGCAAAATCCCCCTTCTCAAGTTTATTTGCTGAGTATACCTCACCCTATAAAAAGTGTTCACATTACACAACTACACCTTCTCACCCATTGATACATGAGCATTCCATGCCATACCTGCTACTATGAATCACTGTGTGAACAAGGACCAGTTCCCAAGGAGCGATCTCTCAAGGTAAGAATGTGATAAGAGGTGGAGAACAGCTGTCAGGCTGACCTGAATATACAAGTTGTGAAAGGGTCATGTCAGCCATCACCTGCACAAAAGGCAGGGCTACGGGAATGACAACATGTCTCCAGTGGGCTACCTGTATACTGGTGACCCCCAGCTACTCCTAACACCTAAGGTATCATTTGTTTCCTGAGACGTGTAGTATGCAGGATAGGATGTCATAGTAGAAAGAGCAGATCTGGCTATTACAAAAATAAGGGTTATGTTCAATGGATTTTTCAAATCCCACAACAGTTCAGTTCTCATGGGAAAAGATCTTCAATCTTGTTGCAGTCTGAGCCAAAATAATTCTATTTGAGGTGTCCATTGTGAAGGCCGATGCCAATTTATATTATCTTTATTGAACGTCATATTTTCCTAATGCACCTTAGGAATCTAGTCATATTTTGTAAATATGATGGAATGTGAAGAGAGGTGTCATCAGGTGTTACTTGAATAAAGCTGAGTGTTCCCAATCAGGTTAAGGCTACAGTTAAAGTATCTTTGTGTAGCTTTAAAGGGATTTTCCCACTAAAGCAAGACATCCCCTATCCTATGGATAACTTTGAAGTAGGGGGTCCAACTGCTTAAGACTCCCACTGATGAGGAGAGCAGAGGACTTTCTTTCCCCTCTCTGAATGGAGAGGTAGTTGGGCAACGCATGCACTACACTTCCATTGGTGAGGGGGCAAACAGTAGCTGAGTGCTGTACTTTATCTCTCTCTGGCGCTCGCATGGAAATGAATGGAATGATATGCGTGCTGCCTGACCATTGCTTCATTTAGAATGAAGGGTGAACGTGCCCTGTTCATCTGACCAGTGGGATGTGAGCCCGTGGCTCAAGACTCCCTGTTTATTAGGTCCATTCACTCAAAGTTGTGTTGAAAAACTAGGGGCCTGGAAATGAAGAGGTATCTGAGAAGGATGTCCATCTCAAATTCCCCTTCATTTTCCAATGTGAATGGGGACTCATAGGTTTACCTTTGATAGTGATGTAGGGGCCTTCAGAAGAGCCCCCATCACCATGACACCATAACACATACAAAGAGACCACTTAGATGCTGCCATCATTATCGATAGTGACATCCATGAGGTTAAATGGCCACAATTGGTGTTTCTATCATTTGCAGCTGTGTGTGACAGCTGAAGTTCTCTCCCAATGCCACTGGCTCCATCCTCTTGACATGCTATTACTATTACATCAGCACCTGCAGAAGTAATAGAATGTCACAGGGCACGAACCTGTTAAATGGAACTTGCCACTAGTTTTTAGGGCACTAAACCACTCGAATGCTGTTACATTGCTTTGATAAATATTAGGGTGAGTTCACACTGAGTATACGCCAGCTTATTCTGAACGTAAAACACGGTCAAAATCAGCAGCGTATAAAGCAGTTCCCATTCATTTCTATGGGAGCCGGCATACGAGCGCTCCCCATAGAAATGAATGGGCTGCTTTTTTCACTACGAGCACTCCCATTGAACTGAATGGGAAGTGCTCGTATGCCGGCTCCCATAGAAATGAATGGGAACTGCTTTATACGCCGCTGATTCTGAACGTGTTTTACGTTCAGAATAAGCTGGCGTATACTCAGTGTGAACTCACCCTAATTGCAAATAAAAAGATATTCCTCATATATTCTAAATATTTGGAAAGAGATGGAAGACTTCTACTCTGAAACAAAATATACCCCACTCCAGTCAAACAACAAACCACTGGGGCCTCTGCATACGCCTTGTGCTTTACATGCCAGGCGAGTGTTGGGTCATTTCCGCATTCTGTGTTCTATCATTCTGCCTTTTTGGTTCTTTCATTTCCTAATACCCACTTTAGCATTCCTAGAATACGTTTAGATTTTGTAATTCAGGGCTTCTATGATAAAATCTACTTACACTTTTTCCTCTTTTGCATCTGGAAAGTCATTATTATAGCTTAGAGACCCCCAGCATCCCCTGTTGTTTGCTATCAATATAGGAAATGTCCCTTTAAATTTAATAAGATTTGGTCTTGGTAGGTTGAATTAGAAAACAGCACTATGTCATTTTTAAGTGTGTAGGAAATTTGCCTGTCCTCCAGTGATGATGTACTGATGTGGCCATGTGACCACTGAGATCAATCACTGTTTATTTGGGTCTGTTTGTCTAGGGGTGATACCTTGGCCCCCCCTTAGCCACACCCTTTTATATTAACCACACCCCTTATGTCAGGATACGGAGTCGCCGCGGTCTCCTTGTTGCGCGGCGTCTCCCTGGGAGACGTGTTAGGAGTTCTATTGGGTGTGCTTAGGTCATTAAGGGTTAATCTTTTCCTTGCTTTCAGTCTCCATGCCGTTAGCCATCAGGTGTGTTCTCTGCTGCTATTTAAACCCCACCCAGGCATGGATCCTTGCCAGCCATTCACTTTGTGTTTCCTGGTCCCCCTGCTCAGTCTGATTCCCTGTCTGTTTGTATTCGGTCTGTTCTCTTGGTTTATTTACCCGGCTTGTATTTTTGACTATCCCTTGTCTTTTGATTTGGTACCTTTATTATATCTCCTGGCTTGACCTCTTGCTCGTCTGACCTCGCCTTCTCTTGTGTCTTGCTGGGACTTGTGGTCCTCCCTGGTTCCATGCTGTTTAGTCTTTTGTTTTGCATTGCAGTTACACTGTGCTTTCTGTTTAGGTGTGACCCCGTGACTCCAGTCCCTAGCACTTTCAGGGCCTCCTCTCCCCTTATCCTAGCCGCCGGATAGAAGCGTAAGGAGTCGTGGTAGGCACACTTCAATTAGGAAGTGCATTGGTCTGCCTCATCTCAGATATTACAGCATAGTTATAGCTGCAGGGCCTACGACCCCTTTTGTCATTAGTTGCACAGTGTTGCTTTCCAGCTGTGTCACTTTGCACTGCCTGAACCTGACTCCAATCCTTACACCTTATAAGTGCAACTCCCCTTTAAGCCATCACCTGCTGCTCTGGTATCAACCAGTTACAGTCACAATATAATGTACAAAGCCGCTTTTCTACAACTCCTCTGACTACAATGACGTAATACTAACACCTGATATGGTGTTCCAAATTTATACTGTAGACAATGAAGAAAAAAAGCCCATAGATCTGAATACACAGGTAACTAAAAGCTAAGTCTAGAGTGCATATTGGTAGATAATGGAAAATTCATACCATAAAGCAATGTACTAATAAGGGGGTCAGATATAATTTTGGGATTCAGTGTTATTTCATGGTACCATCAGACCACACAATGACAGCCAGCTCAACAAAAGATTAATGAGACTATCTACCGCTATCTGTGTTAAGGCAATGCAGAATATAGCTTGTGTCTGGTTATTATTTTCAGACATGCTATGATAGCGACAATCTTACAGATATAATTCCCCTCTTGAAAGCAAATGAAAATAGAAAAAAATTGCAGACTAACACTTTGCCCAGAAATAATGAAGTCTGCAGTATACATGATGAAGGGTCCTTACAATTAAAAAAAAAACACTTTAAATTATTGGTATAAGTGAACATAAACAACTTTATAATATTCTAATCTTATTTAACATTATAATATATCTTACTTAAAGAAATATGTTACTTTCTTCATTTATTAGACTTCTCTCTTCTTCTTCCATTCTCTGTATAGAATTCTCTCCATACACAGCCTCACACTTGAGGTTGGGGGGGGGGGGGGATTGGTTAGTTGCCGGTTAGGGAATTGACTATTGCCTTATTTGGTGCAATAGTAAAGTCTTATCATGAAAGACGTAGCAGTATCAAAAGAGCTCTTTTACCCTCAGTGTAGCAGAGTTTAGCAATTGTAATTATTAGTGGGCCTTTCCTTCTTTCCATCACCTCTCCATAGACTTCTATGTAAAAAGTAGCTCTGTCTGATAAGGGCTCCTGCACACGATCATGTGCTGCCTCCGGATCAGTAAAAACGACAAAGATGACACACGAATTGGTATCTGTGTGTCATCCATTGGTTTTCACTGACCCATACAATCAAATGAGCTGTCAGAGCCGCCATTACAGACAGGTATAGGACCCGCTCCATAACCTGCAGCTCTTTAATTTGGCCTGGACATACAGTAAAGCTGCAAAAACTATGGCTGTGTGTCTGGGCCCACTGAAATGCATGTGTCCGAACTTTGATCCATAATTGTCGAACAGCTATTGCGGATCAAAAGTATGTTCATGTACATGGGGACTTAGTAAAGCAAACATATTTCTGTAACAATATATTCCACAATTTTTATAGGCACTATTCATTTCTGAAAAGTTGTTTTATAATTAGAGGTACGCTTTAATGTCTGTGACTTCAGCACCATGAAATGATTTATAACACCATAACCTTTAACCAGTCGGCTCTGCTGAGTGATGATAAAATGGGTGATTAACACCTTTCCCACCCCCCTCCTTGCCATGGCCTTTTACACATTCGCATGGTGTTAATAACTCTAAGCACTTGCAGTACACTCTGAAACACTGTTGTAGATTATAAACTCTCGCGAGCAGGGTCCTCACTCCCATTATATGATATCTCAATTTTTGTTACATTGTAATGTTGAATATTGTCTGGTCATGTACCTTCTGGTTGCAGAAGTGCTGCGGAATATGTTGACGCTATATAAATAACATAATATTATTATTATTATATCTCTTCAATGCAGAAGTTCAATATTGTCCCTTTAACAAATTTACACATTAAAAACAACCCAAATGTATCATTATTGTAGCTACAGTGCGTACAACCAAAAAAGTAAAAATCCTCTAAAAAAATCACTATACAAAATATGTGACACAAATATGTAGATAGTAAATTATTCAGAAACCTAGCCAGAATTCCCTCCCTGTTCTCTGCTGGACTATTACTGTATACTCATTCACACAACCGTAACTGGAGGGGTTATATATACATTAGGTGTCAGTAAGTCTAAAAATACTGCTTGGCAAATGTGACCAAGCTTCTGTACGTAAAATCCCCTTAGTTTAAACAGGAATTCACACATTTTACATTACAAAGTTTTTTTTTAAATGTTCACTCTATACATTATATACATACTAGCAGCTACCCGCGACTTCATCTGCGGTTTGGCGGTGGCGCTGAACCGCTTATATTTCTTGTACCCCTATCTGTGCCCCCAGTCTAGTTCATCTGCCTGCAGCTTCTTGTCTCCCCCAATCTTTGCCTCCAGTATGTTGACCCCCCAATCTCTGCGTCCAGTATGTTGTCGTCCCCCCCATCTCTGCCTCCAGTATCTTGTCCCCCCCATCTCTGCCCCCAGTATCTTGCCCCCCCATCTCTGCCCGCAGTATCTTGTCACCCCCCATCTCTGCCCGCAGTATCTGGCTGCCCCCTACCTCTGCCCCCAGTATCTTGTCCCCCCCATCTCAGCTCCCAGTTTCTTCTCTCCCTATCCCTGGCCCCAGCTTCATTTCCCCCCTTCTCCGACCCCAGTCCACGTCATCTGCCCCCAGTTTCTTGTCCCCCCATCTCTGTCCCCAGTTTCTTCCCCCCATCTCTGGCCCCCTAGTTTCTTCCTCCCCACCATCTCTGCCCCCCAGTCTCTTGTCCCCCCATCTGTGGCCCCAGATTCAGGCCCCCCCTTCCCTACATCGGCCCCACGTGTAGTACGACTCACCTTGGCCTGTGTCTGCTTGCTGAGTGCAGACAGTCCTCGTGCTGCTGCTTATGTCGTGTATGTAGCAGAGCGAGCTCTGGCGTCATAGCAACCAGACGCCGGACCTCGCTGTGCTTCATACTGTAACGGAGGAGTGAGGCCATACTGAGTCGTACTACACGGGGGCCAATGTAGGGGGGGAACTGAAGCTGGGGACCTGGGACACCCCCTCCCCCCGCTGCACTGACCTGTATGTGTTGAGTCAGGTGCAGCAGCCTCCTCCTTATCCTCCGCGATGTGTGCAGGTGGCCTGGTATAGCTGTGGCTCCGGGACTATGTGGGTGGCCGCCATCTTCCTCACTGTGTCCCTGGTGAATCGGCACGCCCACAGACTGCCATGCACCAATAGGAGGAGCGTGGACAGAGCAGCACTGGCAGAATGCCAGCGTCTATAGCCGAGCCCGGAGGGGTCATTGGAGGGTGACAGTGGCGATTTGGGGTGAGTGACCCACATTTAAAGTAGCCTATTCGACTTTCGTGGGAAATGTGTAGGTGTGTGTGAAATTTCACCAAAATCCATTCAACCGTTTGGCTGTGATTGAGGAACAAACATCCGAACATCCAAACCCACAAACATTCACCTTTATAATATTAATAGGATACAGCCAGATGTACCTTTTATTGTTTTGTAGCTGTGAGGGGCAGTTTCTTCTTATGTTGCAGAAGGGCCCCAGGCATTAGAAGCCTGAAAACATGGCACCCATCCAAATAACTGTTTCAGGCTGGGGCCCCACAGGACGGAAACACTATGGTAAAAATCGCGGTGTTTTACAGTACAGGCAAAGCTGATGGGATTCTAACAAATCCCATGCCCACTTTGCAGTAAAAACCGGCATGCGGACACGCTGTGATTTTCAAAACTGGCGCTGTTTTGGAAATTGCAGCATGTCAATTATAACTACGGAAACACTGGTGGTTTCCCCATACATATAATCGTAACAGAAAGTCCGCGGAAGAAATAGGGTATGTTCACACAGAGTTTTTTGCAGGCAAATTTTAACGAGGAATTCGCCTTAATATTTGCCTGCAAAAACACCTCCCGTTCATTTAAATGGGAGTCACTCGCAGTTTTTTTTCACTAGCGATTTTTTCAGCTAGCGGGAAAAATATGCAACATGCCCTATCTTCCCGCGGATGCCCTATCTTAACACAGCTGCGGTTTCCTTGGGTCGAGACACCCTCCAGCTTAGGCCCATTCACTTGGGCCTAATCAGGAGCGGGACGCCGATGCAGTGCATTGGCACCCCATCGCAGATAATAACGTGAAAAAGCCACATACCCTTGACATACCCTTAAGCGCTACGGGAAGAACTGCAATGCATTCCTGCCGCAGTTTTTCCCACAGGGCTTTATTGCTGCGTTGCATCCCATGGGGCATTAGCATTACAGAATAGATGACAGTCTCTCACATGAAACTTCAGTGATTTAGCTAAGAGTAGGTGCAAAGAGAGAATCTCCCTCTAGTATCTGGCACATCAATTTCAATGACAGTCCATTGATACAAATGGGCATCATGTAATATCTTATTTCACGTGTGGTGCACCTGCATACTTGCTGCCAGCGTCCCTTGCATTTCAGAGCTAATCCCTACACACATGCATGAGTAAGGGGATCAGAAGAGATCGCTATCAAGTATAGATATCATATGGCCATCCTTGCCAGACTTTAATATATGACATGAAATTAGGCATTGTTCACATCTATGTTGTGGTCTCTACTATCGCTGTGTCAGGTTTCACCATAGTGTCTGGGGATTTTACACAAAAACCCAAAACTTTGCTGCATGCAGCGCTATGCTTTCCATTGAAATTGACAGTATTTGCAATAGAAGGTTCTAACAAAGCTTACACTGCAAATGTGATCAGAGCTTAAGTTCCATATACGGATCTCCGCTGTGTTCTTAAAAGCAATCTGCCAGAAGTGAAATGGTTAAAAAAGCCCCATTTCTTTGTAGTCTAAACTCTCTTAGGGCTTATTCAAGCTTCTGCATATCACGCACATGTGGCGTCCGCATTTTTTGTGTTCATTCAGGCATGTGTTTTTTTAATGAACTGTAGGTCCATGAAAAAGGAACTGAAGCCATTGAACTTGGGGCTCATTTCCAAATTCTGAAAAACTTTTTTCCCCAAAAAATGAAGCATCTATTGGCAATTCTATTATGTATGGGTGCGATTAGGAGAGTTCACACCGCAATGTACTGGGGCCCAATTATTAACCATTTCACTGCTGACAGACTCCCTTTCAGACTGATGCACTGTACACACCATTTGTTGCTCACAATACTCTCATAATAAAAACATTACACTTGCACATTTCCCCGAATAGATTTCCCCCCCTGTGTAAATGTGAAACAGAAACGATTCATTTCTCAAACCTCACACCTAGGAACCTGTCAGTTCTAAAGACGATTACAGCAGCCTCTTACAAATAGAAGGAAAGCAAACACTTTATTCTTGGCGTGACATTCATTTTAACCCTGAGTCTTGTAACCTTTTTTCCCCATGAATAGACATTTTCAAATACGGTTTTAAGTTTTATACGGTATAGGAGTAAAAACTGTGTCTATGCATGTAGTGGGGATAACGTCTATCCTTAGGGAGAGACCACCTTCTCAGGTGTGTGGAGACTTATACAGCCATAGTTGCTCCACTGCAAAGGAACATGGGAAGAATATGCAAATCTGTCTCCCAAGATGTAAACAGGGAGACAGCGCCTCTGTTATGCCGCCCTCTATTGGGAAGCACCCTGAACATCATGCCGGACTTCCCAGAAGCCTTCACTGCATGATGCGAGGTTATAACCAAATCAATTTCTCAGCTACAGACGGCACAGTTTCTGTCTCTTTGGACTTCATCAGCACAGCCTAGAGAGAATTGATTTGGTTTAAGTGAGAGGCTGAGAGACCAGATTGTGGGGATAACGTCTATCCTTAGGGAGAGACCACCTTCTCAGGTGTGTGGAGACTTATACAGCCATAACCTCGCATCATGCAGTGAAGGCTTCTGGGAAGTCGGGCATGTTGTTCAGGGTGCTTGCTATAGAGGGCAGCATAACAGAGGCACTGTCTCCCTGTTTACATCTTGGGAGACAGATTTGCATATTCTTCCCATGTTTCTATGCATGTAGTCATGTATACAATTTCAATATATTTTATGTTATGTGAATTTGTATTATTCTATATACGATATTCTTCGGTATTACAGTTAGATGAAAGACACGTAATAATGATATAACACTGAACACAAAAAATCTGAAAGTATTTTAGAAACTTTGTATTATCGGGTGCTAAATATGGATGAGCAGGTCAGAGGGAGGGTTTGGTGGGTTGTGAAGCATCCCAATGTCAAAAGCAACTTCAGTCAATTTGGTAATACTGTCTGAAGCGTAACTCAGATCTATAGCAGCACTTGGAACATAATGCTACAAGTAGCGCTGCAAAGAACAAATGGATTAAAGACAAACTACAGCTAGAAAAGCAGTAAGACTCTGTATACACTGCACTGCATATCAGGTATATGTGCTCAGGACATACATTGTCTTGCTGTAGGAGAATTTGGTTATGATCCATAAACTTAAAGTACATAAAGTAGAATCAGCCTCAAAATCTGCCTGCAAAACCGCACAACAAAAACAAAGCAAAAAAAAACAAAAAAAAACAAAAATGTATATTGTGTGGGATACAATTTTTGTGTTGGCTCTTTGTACAGGAAAATGCAGTCTGCTGTACTTTCCTGTATAGTAGAAAAATGGTATGTTGATGTATATCAGCCCAATGGAGACCAAAAGATCTGGTGAATGGGAGCCTATGGTAATGAAGACATCATTTCTCGATGTACATTAGGCTAAGTGCTCAGATGCTTTATTTCACATTATTCTCTTGGAGATTTCTTATCGTCACACCCATTAAATAGATGGACATGTGGTGTCAAGAAGAGAAGGATCACGGCTGACAGTCAAGCAATGGATCATTGATTTCCAAGTATTTTTCTTTCTACATCATTGGTGTGAAAAAAGTTGGCTATGGACCAGCAGAGAACTTTGTGTCTCATTGCCAGGTTTTTCTTCAATATCCATTACCTTTACAGAACAATATTAAAAGTCTTCTGCTTCTTGGCTAACACTAGATATAGCATATACAGATCTAGCATTGCTAAGTGTATCATTTAGCATGGTGTCACTATGTGTTGTCAGAAAATTTCTAGAACCAAGTTATCCAGATGTTAATAAGTAAGGAAATGCGTTTTTCAGCTGCGTTCCACAACATGAGGCCTTAGCCTTAAGCAACTTTGTTTTGCTACAGATTTTCAAAAAGGAAAATCTGAGTGTAAGGCTAAGGTGCCATGTAGTGAGCCACAGCCGAAAAATGCTGCAGAGAAGGCAGTGGCGAAAACGCATTGCATTTTTTTCCCCGCAGTGTTTTTCACAGAGAGTAAGGACTTTCTGCTCCTCTTATACCTATACGCAAAATGCCAGAATTTCTGGAGGTTTAATTTACATGCTGCGATTTCCAAAAAACGCAAATATTTTTGAAATTTCAGCATTTTCTCTACAGATGTTTTTTTCTGCAATGTGTGCATGAGATTAATCAGATTCCCATTAAGGCCCTGGCCTAAAATTCATTTGTATTCCACAAGTTGTTTATGTAGCCTTAATAAGAACCCCTAGTTAGGTTTGGCAAACTAAAGATTACAATCTACTGTATAACATGGCACCTTATTAAGTCCTTATACACACGTCCACAGGGTAACCATGCCATCTACACTTTGCATATACGGCATGTGTATCAATTCAATTCAATGCATCAATTCAGATGTGTTTTTTTTTGTTTGTTTGTTTGTTTTTTAACTGTGGGTCAGTGAGAAAATATATGGAAACATTCTTTCATCAAGGATGCATCACATCGATGTAAGTCTATGGGTCTGTGAAAAAAACATGATGCTCTCCATGTGTCATCTCAGTATGTGAGAGCCCAGGACTGTGTGTCTGACACTGTGATCTGTAGTACGGGGGCACCACAAGGTACAGTTCTTGCCCCATTCCTCTTCACACTGTACACTGCTGACTTTAGGCACAACTCATCCAGCTGTTACTTACAGAAGTACTCCGATGACTCTGCTATTGTAGGCCTTATCACTAATGGCGACGATAGGGAATACAGAGACAAACCGGGATTTTGTTGAATGGTGCCAGCAGAACCACCTCAGGAGTAATGCTGGGAAGACCAAGGAGGTGGTGGTGGATTTTAGTAAACAGAGAAGTGCTCTGACCCCGGTGGAGATCCAAGGAACATGTATTGAGATAGTCAGGACCTATAAGTATCTGGGTGTGCTCCTCAATAATAAACTGGACTGGGCTGATCACCTGGAGGCGCTGCACAGAAAGGGCCACAGCAGACTCTACCTGCTCAAGAGGCTGAGGGCCTTCAGAGTCCAGGGGCCACGTCTTAGGGCCTTTTTCAACTCTGTGGTTGCTTCAGCCATCTTTTTCGGTGTGGTCTGCTGGGGGAGCAGTATATCAACCAGGGACAGAAATAGACTTGACAGGCTGATCAGAAGGGCCAGCTCTGTCCTGGGGAGCCCCCTGGACCCAGTACAGGTGGTGGGTGACAGAAGGATACTGTCCGTGGTGAGCTCCATGCTGGAGAATAAATCTCACCCCATGTATGAGACCTTGATGGCACTGGGCAGTACTGTCAGTGACCGACTGCTTCACCCCAAGTGTGAGAAGGAGCGCTATCGCAGGTCCTTCCTTCCAACCGTGGTTAGGCTGTATAATCTACTGTACATCAGACCAAGCAAAATCACTCTGCACAGAGAACTAAATGACTCTGAAGTCTTCCTTCTTTCTTCCTGACGCTGGGTTCACACCAGCGTCTGGACTCCGTTATCAGGTTTCCGTCTTCTGCATGCAGAAGACGGAAACCTGTCATGCCAAGTCCGGCCGTGAGCGCCGGTGAGCATTGAGCTCTCCACGGCAAAACCGTTTTTTTAAACCGGACACAGAGTACTGCATGTCCGACTCGCTTTTTGCCGCGGAGAGCATAAAACGCTCACCGGTGTCCACGGCCGGACACTGTTCAAACCCATTCAAATGAATGGGTTTGAAAGATGCCGGCAGGTTTCCGTCCCCTGCCCTGTTTTGTGCAGGAAACGGAAACCTGCAGAACAGAGTGCCGGGCACAGATGTGAACAAGCCCTTAGCTGCTATTGATTCCTAGGATTTTTTTCTCAGCTTATGTGTGTCTGCTTCTATAATATGTTACTGTTTATTATCCTGTATCCGTATTATCATGCTGCTGTAACACACTGAAATTTCCCCACTGTGCATTAAAGGATTATCTTATCTGTTTTTCACAGACCCAGAGACATTTCAAAAGTACAAGAAATGTTTATATGTTCATATCTGCAATGTTAACTATATATGAACGTTGATAACATTATACTTACGTTTTGCTTTTTTTGTTTGTTTTCAGGCACCTGCAGCTGTCCCGGTAAATCCTTCCCCTTTCTCAGGTTCTGCTTCAATACCTGTGTCTCCCCTTTCCCACTCACAGTAAACCGACATTAGTCTGCCCTGCATGAGTGAATGTTCTTAATAGAACTGGAAAGAGGTTGTGAAACCAAGGAACCCATAAACACTGGGGAGAAGCGGGGGAAAGCCCAGGGCAATAACGCTAAGTGAAGATGTGTAGATAATAATTAATAATAGTAGGGCATTGTCTAACATGGCATGGCTGGAAATATTCAGACTGGGGAAACACAACAGCAGAAGTGCTGCGTTTCTGACAGGGTGTCAAACATGTAGCATTTTATAGTTTCCAAATTTTATTCACACGCTGCAGAGACAACCTGCAGCACAGACAACCTGTGGCGCAGATCTCAAATCAGTCAATTTAATGCAATGCAAAGAGGAAAATCTGCAGAAAATTTCATTTGGAAACATTTTTTCTGCTGCAAACTTCCTACAAAAAATTTGCAGTGTTTCAGTCCAGTTTGTTCTTCAACTAAATAGGCCACTTTACACAAAATGTCAGCCACTTACCAATAAATTTCTGGGGCATGGAGCTTTTCCTCTTTGCGACATTGCTAGCTAAACGGTCCAGCACCAGTGCCCGATCACTCGCCATTTCTGGTTTCATCTGCTTGGGTTCTTCTATAGCTGTCGAGGGAAAGTTAACCGATGACTAATATTTAATAAAACATATTATTTTGCCTTGAAAGTTACTTGCAATAAGTTACGTGTATCTGAATGCAGGCAGTGATATAAACATGCGACAGGAACAGTCTATCCTCTATAAAGTTGTCCTACCATACACAACACACAAGCATTGTTCTAAAGCCCCTCTGAGCTGAATGCACAGGCCACCTGCAAACCTGCCTAGTCTCTGACCACTTTCTGTCTCATGTCAATGTTTCCACTGAGTTGGTTTGAGGTTTTGTCTTCTCTCTCAATACAAGGCGAGAACACGGGTATCCACGCTGTCTAATGGCAGGCATTGCTTCCTGTCCCTACACATTGTGGTCAGTGAAGGAAGGAGAGTGGAGAAAAGGGGGAGGAAGGCGCCTGTGCATATTACTAAGTTTGAGCATGCAAGATGGTTATCATAGGCTGAGTCAAGTCTTCTAGCAATATTACATAAAATGTTTCAAATTTTTTAGTATTTTCAAAACAAGCTGTACCTGCACAAATGCGATATCTACCATCTCATCTCTGAATAACATTGGCTGTAATCTGATGAACTGTGAAAACTATTCTGATTTCCTGAGAGGTGTCTTAAGGTGCCCAAACACATCACATGAATGTTGCCTGAACCTGCCAATTTTGGCAGGACCAGACAAATATCTATAGTATATGGGGGTGTAATGACTTTCCTCCAGTGGAGGGAAAAGGAGGATTGGGTACGCTGGATTTCAACATGCTTAACTCTTTATGGCAGAAAAGCCTCTCTTATTCCCTTCTCCCTATGGAGTAAACTTGTGTGCTTAGCTAAGCATTCAACTGATCGCTATCTGATCTACAGCCAATATTATTCAGAAACTGATTTTTCTCTAGTGAACTTCAATGCAATATTTACTTTTCTAACTGTATATCCTCCCTATATAATGGGTAGTTCTCTACCTGTGGAGACAGAAAATCAGAAAATGTAAAAACAGAGTGAGATTATTAAGGATATGCCTCAATATATTGCACTCACCAGACTCGCTAGTATTTTGCAGATAAACACGGCATCGCTCCTTGTGTTCCTCTAGAGAGCTGCGCTGCTTGTAGCTACGTCCACAGAATTCACATTTAAAAGGCTTTTCCACTTTGGTCAAGAGAACAAAAATATCCCATTATGCATTTGTAAGTATCAAAAATAACTTTGCACATGAATGAACTCACCAAGTTATACCAAAAACTATCATACTTTATAGTGCTGAAGAAAGTGTTGAGGTTTGGCATGCTCACCTGAATGTGTGCGGAGATGTCCAGACAAGGCATCTCTCCTTTGGCAGGCGTAGCTACATAAGTGGCATTTGAAAGGTTTCTCTCCTGTATGTAACTTGCCATGTCGAAGCAAGTTCCCCTTTTGGGTAAAAGAAGCTCCACATTGATTGCATTGGAAAGGACGTTCTCCTGAAACAAGCAAGCATGGCTGTAAGCAAGAGGAATTAGCGGAAGGGGTGCCATAAACTTCAAGGCACAAAATACTAAAGCAATACTGAGCAATGACTTTATAAGGAATATCAGCTTAACTACATGTTCATATAACCAAGTTTCACCTGTAAAATTCAGTCCCTGTGTGCTCTGCATTACACAGCCTGATCAGACGCCAGGCGAGCGGCTCTTAGAATTATAGTTATCTATGCAGCGAGGAGTCCCTGTATCCCAGCGAAATATTGTTCCATACTGTAATTCACTACAGTATTTCATAGAGAGACAAGGACTTTTAGCTGCAGTCCCTCTATTGGCATATGTTACCGCACACAACTGTGAAACCCGGTCATGTGAATGAGCAATAAAGCTGCGGCAAAGCTGATTTTTTGTTGTTGCAGATTTTGCTGCGTTTTTTTGAGCCAAAGCCAGGAGCAGATTTATCAAAAGGTAGAAGTATAAGTAGTAAGTACTTCTTATACAGTTCCCATTTCTTTCGAAGCCATTCTTGGCTTTGCCTCAAAAAAATGCAGCGACATCTGCAATGAAAAAAGTAGCTTTTCCACAACATATGGCCTCGGCCTAAAAGGGTATCTATCAGTCTGTTTGGAATCACTAAACTGCCAGAGAGCAATTGAGAAGCTGGGGTTTAGGGTCCCAAACCTCTGTATCTGTAAGAATCCAAGACTGAAGATCCCTGGTGTCTGCTGAAGGGTTAAGATGCAGATTGGGTGCAGTGAAGCTGAGGTCAGTACACCTCACTTTACTGCTCATATACCTGATATGTAGAGCACTCGCAGTGAAGCATGGTTTCAACATACACAGTCCGCATGAACTGGAATCCCTCATAGGAGGTTTGGGAGTCTAAAACGCAAATGCTTATTGGCATTGTTGGGGGTTTAGTGGTTACAAACAACCTGACAAGTTCCCGTTACATTGGACTACCACTTTGGAGGTACCGGCTCTAATATATTAGGGAGCTGATTTTTCTGAAAATACTAAACAGTATTACTGCCGCTACTGCCATGTGATTCAACGCTATAGTAAGAAATGCCAAAATCCCTGAAAGTATAGTTGGAAATCACAGATAATGCAATTATTATTTCTCAAGTAGTTGCAAGTCTTAGTATCTTAATTTGTTTCTCCATATGTTCTCAAGATAAACGCTGTGACACCCTGCAGTAACATCCTGCCAGCAAGCGGTGATAAGATGGCGCAAGCTAAACTGACTCCAACACATAAAACAACTGATACAAGTCACAGTCACCAGGGAGAATTTATCATGAGAGTAATTCCTATACTCAGTGTTGCTGAAGTCTATATTGGCGAAATTTGCTCCAAATTTAACAAATGTCGCACAATGTCTGATAAATTTGGGGAGTCTAGAAATATGGCATACTTCAATAGAGCTGCAGGATTACAGTTTTGTGTGACATAGGGCATCTACAGCGCAATTGCTTCTCTCGCAGAACCGCAGGCACTGGCTACTTGAATAGCAGTACTGCAGGGGAAGTACTGCAGATTGGGAGGAGATAGCTAGGGGTAGCAGCTAGAGATGAGCAAGTACTGTTCGGATCAGCCGATCTGAACAGCACGCTCGCATAGAAATGAATGGACGTAGCAGGCACGCGGGGGGTTAAGCGGCCGGCCGCCGTCAAAGCGGAAGTACCAGGTGCATCCATTCATTTCTATGGTGCGTGCTGTTCGGATCAGCTGATCTGAACAGTACTCGCTCATCTCTAGTAGCAGCTGCTGGTCTCTAATCATGTATTTACAGACCGGGATCACATGACCACATTTGCATTACATGGTCCTGGTTACAGCAGTCAGTATTAACTTACCCCTTCCCTGCACAATGACGGGTTACGCACAGCAGATGACCATGAGTAACTCTACTAAATCCATATAATGCCCCCCTCTCTGCACTCTATTGTATGGAATACCCCAGATAAGCATTGTTCATGTTCCAAGGAGCAGAAGGAGCCCCTGCACTAGGAATGCATACTCAGTCATCAGACGATGACCACGGGTAACCTTTATACTGATACCACAGCATGCAATGGCCTCCATGCCCCCTACAATATAAAGCTCCCTCATATGCCCAGGGAACGAGTGGTGTGCATCTAGTGTATACTACACTCATACCTAAAATTTCTGGGATAAGATACACACCTGTATGGCTTCTTTTGTGCACTAGTAAAACATTGAGGCTGTTGCATGCCAGTCCACAGATGTCACAGTACAGCTTTCCCAGGTTGGGTCTGTTGAGATCATATGATGTGTTATGTCGTTCCAGCTGGATGCTGTTGTAGGGTGCGCACTCTGCTCCATATCCATAGGATAAATCAATACCTTCTGACTGTTCAGACGCTGCTGCCTCTGCTGATTCATTTTTTACCTTTACTGTATCCTCTGCAAAAATATATATTGAGCTCAATAATCCTGACAGATAGCGGGATCATCTACAATCATTTCTCAAGCATGACAACTTGTTTTTGGATATCTACACCTATTACTGCGCCTCTCATAAGCGGCCACATATAAGTGTATTTCCATCTTTTATCATCATGTTGTTTTGAGGTCCAAAATTCTGTGCCGAATAATTTCTTAAAATATCTTTATAGCTCCAAATTCACCATGTAGAAATAGATATAAAAAAATGTAAACAAAATGTCAACCTATACATATATGAGGAAATATACTAGAATTGTTTGATTTATGAGTAATCTGATGAGAATAACAGATAAACCAGGAGTTCAGCTTATTGTAATTGCTTATTACAGCAGACTGCAGGCTACTATACATGGAAGCTTATAGTCTGCCTACAGGTGACTAATGGTAAGATCCCATTGCTGTCCGCTGAACACACAGTTCCTTTGGCTATAACCTGGCTATACAACTGGCCATGGTGCTATCCTAGTACATTGTCGCTCCAGGGTAGTATGCATGACGCACCCCAACAGATCAGAAAATGAAAGCAATATCTGTCAATGTCTTAAGGGGGTATTAAGTCATGTCTGGGATGGGAATACGGCTGTGCTATGCTGTTTCCGTAAGTCTCACATAAGTAAAGATGGGTCATGGAAACAGTGTAGCATAGTGAGCTATGATATTTGTGCAAATCAGGACGTTGTAGAAAATGAGTACTAACAAGACCAATTTAGCATATAGAAAGATGTAGTATCAGAAATATCATTTCCATTGGTCAGCATGGTCACACATTTACAATAAAATCTATGTCATTGCCCTCCTGACTACTTGCTGGTAAATGTCTATTTTGGTTTACATGCATGGCATATGCAAAAATAACCACCATCCCAAAATACACACTGGTTAACCATCTCTTCTCACAGAAAAGATACAACATAAAGCTCTATACCGATAAAGATACCTTTCATTTGCAAACCAGAATACTCTGTAAATCCAACCAAGGCTCAACATTTAGCAGAAACCCACAAGCATTTAGCGCCTTAACCGGCTGCCGCTCCCTGGACACAATAGAAGTACGAGCAGCCTGCTGAGAACTCATTGCTGCCACACCAAGGCAATTACCACATCCTGAGCCTGGGCTGCAGTCTGTGAGTCAAACAGAACATACGCAACCCTGCTGATAACACTTCCACACAGGTCTGCTGCGGAAGGAGCTCTGGTTTCTGGTGGAAGAAAAGCCAGCAGTTATTTTTAATAATGCAAGATATTAATGAGAATAAGAAATAAAGACAGACATGGAGCGCACATCCCAATATTATACATCGATCTTATGATCTTTAGCAAAACCTACCAAAATGAACACGAGGTCAAGGCGTATAACCCCACTAGTCACTTCACTGTGGCCTCTTTATATTGGGTCCTTACGGTTACACTAATGGGAGCGGTACTGCACAGCAACCAACACTGCAACACAGTGCCCATTATACTATATTAAATGGGTATATTATTCCTTCAAATGAATCTCAACTGCTGCACTTCTTCCTTCTGAAGAAGATGGACAAATTTCCTATCCACCATGCCACTATGTAATGACTGCTATGAAACAGGAGAAGACTTTAACACTGCTTATCACTGTATAATCACAATGTCAGGTTTATTGAAGGGATTGTCCATTATAAATACTCACCCTGTACATACAAGATAAGGAATTAGTGTCTGATAGGAGGTGGTCTGACTGATGGGACCTCCAACAAACTTGGGAACTGGAGATCCTGTTCCACTCTGGGTGAATGGAGTATTTTGAAAAAACATTTAATTCAATGTGTCTATTCACATGTCTGGTCCATTTATCATGATTTATTTTGCCATTTAGGCAGTTGAGCTTTATCCCTGGGACGGTAGCTGGAGTGGTTCCCCTTATTGGAGCTATTATATTTCAATAATGTCTGTAGGTATGTACTATTGAATGTATTATCTTATTACTGACCTTTATTACATACTATATACATTGAAGGGATATATCTATGCACTTGTTGCTATTCCATGAGAGTGTGTGTATATTGGGTCAGATATTATTTATTTTGACTATTTTGTACTCCTACACTTTGTGATCTGATTGATCTCTTTGGGGGCCCTTCTGGCTACTGTTTCCTTTGGGGGGTTGTGGTATTTGTACGCTTATTTGTAGTGGACCTTCCCCTGTGTGTCTCCATGTGTCTCTTCATGTGTATTAATTATAGTTGATTAATAAAATATTTATGTATTTTATTGGATTGGTTCTATTTTTTTTTGGAGTTATGTTATGCTTTTTTTGTTGGGAACTATTTGGTACTCTTTCTTTATTTTTGGGGTTACATTAATCGGTTCCATTTATCATGGTTGTCAGAAAACAAGCTATATCTTTGAAATTCATGCATTATATAATGGCCATGTAATGACTGTCATGTGCAAGAGGCCTAACAGCACTCATCTATCACCATGCCACAGATAGAGCACAAAGGACATGCACATCCATCACTCCATCCCTCCAGAGATCAAGAGGACCCCCATTCTCCAGATCAGACCCCCATTCTCCAGATCGAACCTGTCATGTGGAGAGAGGATAAATGTCTATAGTGGAACAACTACTTAAATTGCATGTCTAAAAGTGTAACCCCAAACCATAACCTGTGACCAAGTGCCATTCATACAACTAATGTCTTCTTATGTGAAGGAGGCGCTTTTCACACTGAGTTTTTTTGCACGCTGAAAAAATCTGCTTCAGATGTGGTTTTTGGCATGTTTTTTCCTCAGCACACTGTTTGGAGGATAGGCCTGGAAAATCCGCTAGCAGTTTTTGACGCATTTTTTGCAACAAGCATGTCCAAAAACCGCATTTTATTTTTCTCCACCTCCCATTCATTTCTATGGGATTTGCAAGGCAGAATTCACCTGAAGATAAGTCATGACACTTCTTGTTACCTCCAGCTGAAAAAACAGCTAGAGACAAAAACGTCTGCTACTGACACCCATAGAAATGAAAGGGCAATATTTTTGGAGGTGGTTTCCACCTCACAATCCGTCTGCAAAAAACTCTGTGTGAACTCTACGTTCACATGGAGATTTTTGGTCAGGATTTTGAGGCCGTATCCGCCTCAAAATCCTGACCGAAAAGACGGCTCCCATTGAAGTCAATGGGAGCCACTCAGGTCTTTTTTCTGGGAGCCGTTTCTTCCGGCTCCCGGAAAAAAGAAGCAAGATACTTATTCTTCAGGTGGAGTCGCCTCGTGATTCGGCCTGAAGACACACCCTCCTCCGGACTAGGCCCATTCATTGGGCCTAATCCGGAGTGGAGTGCGTGGCTGGATGCAGTGCACCGGCTTTCAGTCGCGGCTACCTGCTTTTTGGTCCGGAACCTGAGGCAGCCTCTGCCTCAGGTTCTGGACCTAAAAACTCCGTCTGAACTTACCTCAAGGCTCCTCCAGAATCAGGGTCTAGTGCAACTGCTGCCTCCCATCTGTAGCCCAATAGATCATTTGATAAATAAATTGAATAATATTACTAGATTCTAGTGTCAACAGTGCATAGAGTGGCACGTGAAGACATCCAGACTATATGTCCTTGCATATAAGTTTATATATGTGCTGACTTATACATCTGTGGTTAGAACCGTGAGATACACTCAAGAAGAAACTGTTATGCAGCAATTCTTTATTATCAACCTTCACAGATATTATAGTAAAATACCTGATATGAGTATGATCTTGCAGAATTGCCCAAAGATTGACTTTTTTCCTTTCAGACAAGAGTTATGTCTATGTGGTTTTGTGGTAAAACAATATAGTTTTCTGTAAAGGTTCCTTTTTAGTTGTCAGAAGGCATTGCAGGCACAGAAGTGAGAAAACCCCTCCAATCTAGGACACTCAAGATATAAGGCTGGTGTTGTGGCAGTCTGCAAGAGTAGGTGGTAATGTACGAAAAACGAACACCATAGCCGCAGCAGATGAGGATGAGGAGCTAAGCGTGGCTTGTGGCAGAAAGAGCTGATGCTGCAAGAACAGGACAAGCTAATAAAGTGGGGGAAAGTACATACTCCTGGTCACTGTCACGATGCTCTATGTTCTGAAATGCCACTATCATTTTGAGACATACTACCAATATACCCATTACCTGGGAAGTCTTGTGAAGCCCCAGAGATCAGGGGAAATCATGGAGCCCATGCCATCAAAAGGGTAACCATGTAGAACATGACTGAGGTAAGCAAGTCTGAGCAGGAGCTGTTCACACTTAGCATCTTTCTGCTCTGGATAATAAAGTGGAGTTGACTTATAGCAAGCAAAACAGATATTAAACTGCCGTGTAGCTTGCTTCGAAGGGAGTCTGTCAGCAGAACTTAGCAACCGAGCCCCATAGATAGATGGTTAGGATCACCTCAATCAATCTGTGTTCTCCTTTATGAATCGGTGCCTTACCTGCCAAGATATTGCTGTGCTTGTCAATACGGAAATGAGTTCTGGAGTAACAAGGACATTGCTGTTTACATCTGTGGAGCCATGACCATGCTCTCATCGCTCCAAAGAACTTATTTGCATATTGATAAAAAAGGTGACATCTTGGCAAAGGAGACACTGATTCACAAAAGGAAAACACTGTTTGATTCAGGTAACCTTGACTTATCTGTCAAGAAGATAATTGATACTGATGACCTATCCACTGGAAGCCATATATAGAAAGGCCGGATGGACGGCGAAGACGCTGAGGGGAGGCCTACATGACAAGGGGTGACATAAGGGGAATGTAGCTGGAGGTGTTAGCACTGAAAGGGTTAATTGGCTGTTAGTATGAGAGGTGATGCAAGAGATCGGTGGAGCTATAGCGGAGAGGGAGGGGTAGAGGGGGTATTTAAGCTAAGGACGGGAATATTCCCGCCATTCTATAACAGTTACCTGAGGGAAGCAAGCCCCGCCGACCCGCCCTTTTTGTTAGCTATTTTATTGTGGGGTTGGGATCTTGTGGTGTGGCTAATTGTCACAGTGGCCTTGGTGGTGGGGGTCTGCGAGGTTGGTCTATCTGGGAATACACTTGGTGGAGGAGGTTCCCATGGTAGGGGCTGGGCTTGCCAAAACCATTTTCAGGTTTTGGTGGAATTTGGTTGGCGGATAAAAGGGTTCTTAACGGGTTGGCCCGTTTGGCCAAAGGAATAGAACAAGCACTAAGGCGCTTTAAGAAATTGGTGCCCCCGAGTTGGTGCGGAACGGCTGGGGGTAACATTGCTGGTGCTAAAAAGGGATGTTCACATGGGGTTTGGGGCCTCAAGGACCTCCATTGTCGTTTAGCGGTTTATGAGAAAAGGCTGGGGTAAACACGTGAGGTTGTTTACTGTATTTCTGGTTGGGTTTGTTGGGAGTGGGAATCTTTTCACTTGGTTAGTTATTTATTTTATTTAATAAAATGGCTGCTGTGGCCAATTAATCCAAAATGGTGTTGAGTCTTTATTTCAGGTTAATAAATGGTATCTGGAAGATGGACCGAGTTGGCAGTACCTTTGTCAAGTATAAGGAATACAGGTGGAAGCAACACTCCTCTTATTCAAGTGAATGGCACTCCAGTACCATAGCATCTGCTACATTGTATGGACTGGAAGTTGTATACAGTGTACACTGTAGTGATAGCACTGGAGAACTGCAACTCTGCTCCCATTCATCTGACTAGGAGCAGGGCTGCTATTGACCATATACGTTATATATGGCTTCAGCGGCCGAATTAGCTGATCAGGAGTCAGAGAGACCGGGTGTCAGCATCAATTATTTTCAGATCCTGGACAGTCTTCTAAAAGCTAAATGTCATTTCTTGATGTAGAATTTAGTCAAAGTTAAAAGCTATAAAAACAATATTGGAGAATTGCATTTATGTAATATCTTACTGTCAAACCGGAGCACTATAGCGTCATTTCTAAGATAAGATCAGCCAAATATCACCTTCCATTTGTCAGATTCGTGGCAGTTGCAATGTTCACATCGTGCTGCTTGAGTTCCACATATTAATGATGGAAATTTTCTCATTATTCTCCCTCCAACACTAGAAATTGTCAACCAGGCCACTTGTAAAATTACTCTATAGCTTTTCCCATTCGTTCACATTCAAGCATGACTGAAGAGGAGGAAGGTCATGAGTCTTGACTTTTGCAGCAGTAACATCAAGCAATGTAATTTGTGAAACCCTCCTCTGACTGGAAATGTGCAAAAAATGTTGGCACAAGACCTTCAAAGTTCATAACCAAAAATCACAATGACTCGTCCTCACCACTGTCCTCTCTCGGGAGATCTGTCTGCTCCATGGTCTCTGATTGTGGCTCATCTTCTTCTGTACAGTGCTCGTATTTGATAGCACGAGGGTCGGTCTCTATGACTCTTTTAGAAGAACACATACTAAGATCTAAAATACAAAACCATTTTGTGTAGTGTTAGAAAACCAGTCGAAACTCAATTTACAAGTTAACATGTGCTGTTAAAGGGAAGTTGTCACTAGGCTTTGAGTCACTAATGCACCAATAAGTTGTTTTACAAGTGGGATTTGGCTTTACAAACCTGCCATGTCTGGCTACTTGGCAGACCAGAAATGAGTTGGGATTCTAGTCCAGTTCATGCCCTAAGTACACTGTGCAGATGAAGCCAAGGATAGTACAACCCGCTTCACTGTGCATACACCCAACGCGGCTGCACCAAGGCCAGATTAATTTGAAGAAGTTCTTTAATTTAACAGTTCTTCAACTAGATAATACTGAAATGGATGGTTTTGCCACAACCATGTTTGAAAAGCTAAACCTCAGCTTCATAATAGTGTGTTTCTGATGTAGTGGCTTCAAACGTAAGGAGAGGTTCATTTTAGAATTAGTCTATCTAGACTACAGGACATGACCTGCAAATCGGTGGAGGTCCTCCTGTGGATAGAGGATAAGCTGCCTATTACAAAATAATTAAAAATACTCCTTCAACCACTACTACCTCCACCATCACTGCCACATAATAAAAAAAAAAAAAAAGAAATTGGAAAAAAATAGAAATGTAAGACTAAAAATGTGTATGAAAAAAACTTGTGCAAGCCTCAAATATATAGTATGGCCCAAACGTCAAGTTAACTCTATGTTACACTCAAGAAATAGCACAGCAACTGATTTTACCTGCTGGTTGCGGCTGATCCTGATAGTTAACAGAATCCATACTTGTATCCACATCTACAAAAAAAAAAAAAAAGAAAAACGGTTAATATTCCAAGATTCCCATTAAAGTGATACAAACACAGATTAGGCCATTTCATATGTGCTATTGTGTAGACATGGAAAATTCCAGGAGTGGTGAAGTAAACTGGTTCCATTTGGATATGACCCAACGCTCCTAGAATAGGCAAATGTATTATATTATGGTGAACCATACGCATGGTACAAAAGTTTCATCTTCGTCACTCTTCTCTCCTCGGCACCAAATAATGGTACAACAATAAATAAGACAAAATTCATTGTAATTGAAAATGGTTATGGAATTTGCAATCAGATAACATCATAAAACCTCTCCTGAAGACCATCTTTTGGAAGACCACCCCATTTTGAAGACCAGAATTTATGTGATAGATTGTTGGTTGATATGTTGGGTGCATGCGTCTGTACTGTATGAGTTGTGACAATGAAGTGTTCGCTGTGTATTGTCAGGTTCACTGATATCTCAAGATTGCACTGTGTATATTGCACTGTGTATGTGCCACTTCTTGTCTGTTAGGTGCGACTATGTTTCTCCCATTGGCTGTGCTACGGCCGTTGTCTTTTCATGCTTTCAAAAGTACAATCTACACATATGTGCCTTGTCACTTTACTGTCATACTGGGATGGGAAAACTGAGTATATTAGGAGTTCTTCCACACCTTTTGAGAGTTCAGTCTTGTCTGGGGACTTTAGTGTAACCAGGGCAGATACCTGCCAGTGTGCTGTGACTGTAGCCTATCCTGGGCTTGTACTGAAAGCTAGCGGAGTGAGCAGCCGTAGCCTGGAGTAGCAGAGTTCATGTCAGCTGAGCACATCCTGTGTGAACAGGAATGCTGCTTTGTATTTCTGTGGTCTTGCAATCCAAAGCTGTCTGAAAAACTGTTCCCTGCGTTCTGTGACGCTACTCTGAAGCTGAAGTAACATCTGAGAAATTTCAATGCAATTTGGAGTGGTCATCTCAAAGGGGTTCTAATGTGAGAATATACTCAGGCATAAAGAGGGACTGAAACCGGTTCACAATCTGTAGCTTCAGTATATCTGAGATAGTGAGGTTGCCTTCACTACATCACCTCTTATAGGACTCATCACGTTGCTCTCTGGTGTCGGATGTTTTATTCTGTGACCTCATTTCAGTTAATGTTTTATCTCTTCCAATAATGTATTTTGCACAACCAAACCAATCCTATCAAATATCATGTACTGGAAATCACAAATACCTGATCCATGTTTCCTCAAAACTAGTGCGTGTCAATCATGGTCAGGCAAAAGCTAGATGAAGATTGGTTTGTGTTACCTATGGTAGTAGAAGAACGATACATAGCAAAAAGCTGATCTTGATAGGGAAGCGATAACCAGTCATCCATTTCAGTCACTGTAGGGAAAATATGGAATTGCATGGCATCCATTCAGCTCAAGCCCACCAGAATAGGAGTCTCTTGAACAGAGTGGTTCTCATTGTGAGAACCTAAGAAGTGGTCACCCATTTATGATGTCCATATATCCTACTAGAGCATATAGACAGGGGATATATTTATATAAAAAGGTCCTTTAATATCTATCGCACAAAAACAAATCACATGATGATTTACACATTTGGCACTAGGAACTAGATTCTGACTCAAGCCTTTGGCTCGGCAGTTGTTACAAAGTGTGAACATAATCTAATCCTAACATATTTGGAAAACCAATTACAGTGAGATCAGATAAATCCTTCAAGACACTATGAACTTTATTATCAAACCTTTAGCAGTTTAACTTGTTCTTTATAGTGTGTCTTTGTGCCTTGAGAGAAACAAGCCAAGTGTAAATTATTGGGGAGCAAAAATAAGCATTTCTCTAACTTCAAAATATCTTTCTTCTGATGTCTTCCATGACCAATGTGGAGCTAGAAGAACAGAAGCACTTCAAAGCTACTACAATATGATGTGACACGGTTGTTTTCTATTAATGTGTGGACATTTTATTCAAGGAATATTGAAAGTTGTTTGGGTCTGGCTCCTACAAGCCCCAGCAAACATCTGATCCCACCAGAAGAACACTGTTCCCTCTAACCTATGATAGCCTTAAAATTCCAAACACTTCAAAGAGGTTAAAGGGAGTCTACCACCATCCCAAACATATACAACTGTCACCACCATGCTACAGAGGACATTACAGTGATAAACAACATACCTTTGTTATGTACGTCACTTTTGGAGAAAAACAGCTGTGAGGTACTATGTATCTACCATATTGTAAACTTATGAATTTTGTGCATGGCTGTGTCTGGATATGTTTATTGTTCATTGTAGTTGTTATGTCTTTTTGTACTTCTAATGTATATGGTTATTTAAATCCCTTCTACATCCTGTTTTCAATTAAAGTAATGGGTCAAGTGTGTTTGTGGAGGAATGAGGGGGGAGGGGGAAGGGGGTATATCAGACACCTGCAGTTTGTAAGTATTCCAGGCCAAAACTCTGTAAAGGGGACAAAGGGAAAATATAATATCAAAGACATGTGTCATAATTCATGTTTCATAACCATCTGTATAGAGAAATTCGGTTGGGGACCAGATGAATCTCTGGCATCAGGCATGGGGAGCAGTAATGTGCATAACCAACCCAAATTACGTATCGGTGAAAGGTAGTATGATTTGATCTTAATATTTTGTATGCCTGCATCCTTCAATTTTGTTTGAGGGTCTCAATGGTAACTGCAGTGCTCCAAAGAGCTGAAGGCAAACCCCCAAGTGCACCAACTGCTTAATTTGCATAAGACTTTACAGTAGTTTTTCTACAAAGCTAAAGAAAAACAAAAAAACAAAGGTACATAGCTTATCTTTGAAATGTGCTCTCTAACACAGTGGTGACAGCTGAATACGCTTGGGGAAGTGGTGGACTCCCTTAAATAGAGAAGCAAGGGAATGAAGAAAGAAGTGCAGGATTTCACAGAAAGGAAATAAAATATATTACAAAATTTAAAATCTAAATTTAATTGACATCTTCATATAATTGCAGTTATGAGTGGCAAATTTTACTATTAGCTGTAACATAATGGCCATTAATTTGAATATCTTTGGCCACTGATCACATCATTCTGCAGGTAAGGCTTAGTTAGACCTAATGGTGGCCCTTAGAGATGGGCAGATCAACTAGTTCTGAGTTGGGTCTGACCTGAGTATTCCAAATTGAGCAGCTATTACTAAAACTGAACAATTGGCAATTCGCCTCTGATGAACTAAAATTACTTCAGCAACATGCATTGCAGTAAATTATTGTACAACATGGTGTCATGGCACATGGCGTGCCCATGTGACTGCTGAGACCCAATCACTGGTCCCAGTGGTGACCCCTGGCACAAATGTAATGAGAGCTCTGGATCCATGAGGAGGCCCAAAACAGGTGAGGGAATGTAAGTATAAATGTTTTTCATTTTTTTATACCTCCCTTTGCCCTCTACCTATTAATAGAGCCCAGAGAATAATAATTTCACTTCTGAATATATCCAGACCCAAAACGTAGCAGCGACCTGAGCCACAAAACAAATCTTAGGAGGTTCGCCCATCTTTAGTGGCCCTACGCATTAGATTTTCGGCAGCCAAAATGTGCAATGAACGGGTGTCAATCTGCCACATAGATCTGGAAGCAGATCAGTGATACTGGATATTTCCAACTGGCTGTTGGCTGAAAATACGTGTTTAGTATGATTGACTGCTTTAGGGTGATTTTTCAGCCAACTTACGCATCTTGACTGCATTTCCTGATGGAGCAGCTTAGTTGTTTCTACTAACGGAGGGATTTATATAATTAACTAGCTGGTACCCGCGACTTCGTCTGCGGTGATTGTAGAAGTGGGTATATACAGGCGCGGGTAAGGTTTTCGTACTGTGTATAAGGTATGGGATATAAAATGTAACTGTGTATCTTGTTTTTGTTGTAATTCTGAGAGCACATGAGACTTTTGTGTTGAATGTAATTTGTATTTCAGCCGCTATACGGTGTTGGTATAAACTGTACATAGTGTCTTTGGGACAGAAGTATTTCAGGTTAATATACTTTGATATACGACATTGTATGAGTTGTTATTTTGCGCCAGTACATGTAAGTTTTGGGCACAGGATACTCTTGAACAAGCAACATAAAGTCTGGCCCTGTGCATGACAGTTTAGTAACTCCATGCGCCTCTTATTAATAGCAATTAACCCCATCATGTCCCTCACATTAACCCCAGTGTAAGAGTTACTGATAGAGATGAGCGAGTACTGTTGGGATCAGCCGATCCGAACAGCACGCTCGCATAGAAATGAATGGACGTAGCCGGCACGCGGGGGGTTAAGCACGCTGGCTACGTCCAAGCGGAAGTACTAGGTGCATCCATTCATTTCTATGGAGCGTGCTGTTCAGATCGGCTGATCCCAACAGTACTCGCTCATCTCTAGTTACTGATATGTGAGAGACTTGGAGGTAATAATTAAGTATCTTCATTACTGAGGTCTGTTATTAGTACCTCCATATGTCTCACATATTAGTAACCTTTATATGGGGAACACAGGGGTTAATATGAGGGACATGATGGGGGTTATTCCTATTAATGTAAAGCAGATGGAGTTACTAACACTAAACTAATAACCCCATGCCTGACATTAATGAGAATAGGAAGTAAAGGAAGGGAGCTGTGTGTTTCTTACTTTCAGTTTGCTAGCAGCTTCCTCTCCTCCTCGGGGAACGTTTGCAGGGTGCAGATGGCAGGAGCTATCACTATAGCAGGCAGAGACTTGAGCGATTAAGCTCCACCCCCTGGGTTTCCTGCACCCCTCTCAAACGGGAGTGTCCTTATGCCTCAGCTCTAGCAGCCCACTGAAGAGACTCAGACTTCATTTAACTCTTGCAGGTCCTGTGCTGCTGGCGTGCCAGTGAAATATGGCAGGAGTGCCACTCTTGGCATGTGTGCCAGGGGTTGCTGACCTCTGCTGTAGAGGGTAATATGAATTTTGTGGCTTGCTATGGTCCAAAGTGTGTGAGATTGCAGAGATGGTGGTGTGAGTTTGGGTTTTGTGGGGGTCCTGGGAAAAACGTATGTGCACTATTGTGACGAAAAGTAGCCTATTGCGCAATCGAGTGTAGGGACTATGTTTGTGGAAAATTTCAGCCAAATCGGTGGAGCGGTTTTTGCGTGATTGACCGCCAAACATCCGAACATCCAAAGGGTCCTGGGCAAAACCTTTGTGCGCTATTGTGACGAAAAGTTGCCTATTGCGCAATCGAGTGTAGGGACTATGTTTGTGGAAAATTTCAGCCAAATCGGGGTCCAAAGTGTGTGAGATTGCAGAGATAGTGATGTGAATTTGGATTTTGTGGGGGTCCTGGGAAAAACGTATGTGCGCTATTGTGACAAAAAGTAGCCTATTGCGCAATCGAGTGTAGTGACTATGTTTGTGGAAAATTTCAGCCAAATCGGTGGAGCGGTTTTTGCGTGATTGACCGCCAAACATCCGAACATCCAAAGTCACAAACCCACAAACATTTCACATTTATAATATTAATAGGATTGGGCTGTCACATGACCACTATCCAAAATTAAAAGTATATGGCTAGCCTTAGTCATAGCAAGGTTATTGGGCACCATGGGTGGGCAGTTTGTTCTGCCAGAAATCAGTCTTTTTTAGTTGCTCACTCTACTGGCTAATAGGGGGGGTATACTGAG
Source organism: Leptodactylus fuscus (assembly GCF_031893055.1). Lineage (NCBI taxonomy): Eukaryota > Metazoa > Chordata > Amphibia > Anura > Leptodactylidae > Leptodactylus > Leptodactylus fuscus. The sequence continues at coordinate 125,798,270 of NC_134270.1, read as the reverse complement.
AATATTAGGCCATTCAGACAGGGAATGTCATAGTAAAATAATCCCTTTAACCAGCAGATATACTGACATGGATGGGATACGTATAATGTAATATCTAACAACATGAAGATAAAGTTAGGGAAAAAGAACCTGACATCGCTTTATAAAGGGCAATGTACAAGTAAGTGTCCCCTAACAATGCCAATGTTAACTAATATGGTGATCTGGTCTCTCTTCTGCAACCCTATAATAAACCATTCAGGTACAGCTCTTAATACTCACAGAAAGGCTCAAAGAAACATTTCTTTCATTTACAAAGTTGGTAGAATACGCTGTTCCTTTTTTCCTTATGTGTGAAATGTGTAGCTATTTCTTCACAAGTGTACGCTTCTATAGAATGTCATGTGTTTGCTAAAATGGGTTTATACAAATGTGCTGCTCACACTTTATACTGGCATTAGCTGAGGTGTTATATTGAGTTGTCACAAACGTCAAAATGAAAATTTCCTAGTAAACTTCCAGTGGTATCAATATGCTGTTGAGTGACACATCGAATGAATAAAATGCACACCAGGGAAAAAACATTTTCTGCTAAAACTTTCTTATAGACATCCTGAAGTTCAGTATATGGGTTACCCACATCTATGCTATAACTCATGTAATCGTGACCCCATTACACTCCTGCATTAGCCACTTTGCTAAAAAACCAGGTTGACTTCACGGTTGGCCATACTGGTGATGGGATCATTTGTAAAGCCCGGTTCACATCTGTGTTTGGCTTTCTGTTTGAGCGAAAAGTGCTGCTTGCAGGACTTTTTTCTCCGCATACTTCATATGGATAGGGGAACGGAATGGCCCGAATGCAGATGTGAACCAGGCCTTAGAGCGATCCCAGGGATGACTGATCAATCATCATTAACAATCATATAATCATTAGTCCAATTCATAAGCATGCAATACCACCGGCAAGACTGGCACTGTTCTGGAAAAAATAAAATATTCTTAAAATCTAATTTCAGACAATGGTTTTATTTTATATATTTATTGCTTGAAATGTTACCAATGACAATCGTATCCCTTAGTAATACAAATATACGCCCCATAAAATCAATCACTAGTCTTCCAGTTTGCTGTAAATACTGGTCACATGTCTTTTATGTAATACATGCACGGTGCGGTTTAAGAAGCGGCTCCACCTGCTGATAATGTAGTTTCATAGAAATGACTCACAGGTAACTTTTACTCATCTTGACTGGTAATGTTTTCTATTGTTCTGATCAGTCTAAACCACAGTAATAACACAAATGTGTATCGCTTCTTGTGAATGGAGTTTGGAAAATCTACTTTTGTAGTAAGTGGATTTGCCAAGTTTCGGAGACGTTTACTAAGGCATGATACACCCATGCCGCAGTTTCCTCCTATCTGAATAATGAGGGGGCTAAGAGAGGGCGGCCTGGGAAAGTCTCATAGAAAATGTTTTACAGGAATCCGTGGAGTAAAAATAATATATTTACTAGTGGTCTGAGTCAGAGTAAAGTGCACACTTTCAATATAAGATATATCTCTTCTGACTATATTACACACTATATAACAATATCTGAACAATGGTAAAGGTGTCAGCAATTACGTATCTACTATACTGTATATCATAGAGTAAAAAGTCAGGTGCAATAAATAGAATAAATCATATTGAAAATAACCAAAATATTATACTGTTAGAAGTCAGGATCTTCACATCTGAGAATATACTAGAAGCAATAACTCAATCCTCAAAGAGGTGATTTTAGCAAAGACAATGATGTCTTATCATATGTTTTTCCTTACTCTGCTTTCTTGGATGCCACATGACAGATCATTACTGGGCATTACTGAAAAATGACTTCCCTGATTCAGCGCAAGTGTGGAAAAGAAGCAGTAGGTGCACTTCTCAGTATATCCCACAATGCTTTAGTCTCATAAGCTATATTTTATCATTATTATTATCTATAGAGTACCATTAATTCCTTGGAGCTATACATTATTATATGAATTCCATGCTGCTGTACATTATTATATTAATTCCTTGCTGCTGTACATTATTATATTACGGTAATTCCATGGTGCTGTACATTATTATATTAATTCCATGCTGCTGTACATTGTTATATTAATTCCATGGTGCTGTACATTATTATATTAATTCCATGCTGCTGTACATTATTATATTAATTCCATGCTGCTGTACATTATTATATTATGGTAATTCCATGGTGCTGTACATTATTATATTAATTCCATGCTGCTGTACATTATTATATTAATTCCATGCTGCTGTACATTATTATATTAATTCCATGCTGCTGTACATTATTATATTAATTCCATGGTGCTGTACATTATTATATTACGGTAATTCCATGGTGCTGTACATTATTATATTAATTCCATGCTGCTGTACATTGTTATATTAATTCCATGGTGCTGTACATTATTATATTAATTCCATGCTGCTGTACATTATTATATTAATTCCATGCTGCTGTACATTATTATATTACGGTAATTCCATGCTGCTGTACATTATTATATTAATTCCATGCTGCTGTACATTATTATATTAATTCCATGCTGCTGTACATTATTATATTACGGTAATTACATGGTGCTGTACATTATTATATTAATTCCATGCTGCTGTACATTATTATATTAATTCCATTGTGCTGTACATTATTATATTACGGTAATTCCGTGGTGCTGTACATTATTATATTACGGTAATTCTATGGTGCTGTACATTATTATATTAATTCCATGGTGCTGTACATTATTATATTACGGTAATTCCATGGTGCTGTACATTATTATATTAATCCCATGCTGCTGTACATTATTATATTACTGTAATTCCATGGTGCTGTACATTATTATATTACGATAATTCCATGGTGCTGTACATTATTATATGAATTCCATTGTGCTGCACATTTCAGTATTTACATATAGTACACATACAAATATACAAAACAAATACAATACTAACAGTGACCGACTGGTGCAGTAGGGTAGAAGGCCCTGCCCGCAAGGGCTTACAATCTATGAGGAAATCTACAATTTCATGCCGAAGGCTCTGTTTGCAGTGTATGTCAGAGTTATATGTTGCAAACATTTCCTACAGGCATATTGTAGCATATATTCCCACACACACTCCCATGTTAAAAAGACAGAAAAGACTGTGCCATTACACACAATAGAAAAAGGTATACTGACATCTATGGGCTTGACAAATAGGCTCCTATGGATGTGCTTGAACTTTCCTGGCAGCCTAACTATTTGGTCACCAATACAAAGTCTATAAATCATACAGACAGCCACACCATGCCTATCTTATAGATTTCTCTTACAATGCGAGTGACCATAGTCCACAAGAACCAGGTCTGTGGATTCATCCCGACTGCTTCATAAATAGCTGACAGCCATTGTCACACAGACAAAACAAGGCTCCAATAAAACAGTGACTGAATTCCTATGAAAGTAGATATGTAGTAAAATATATATATCAATAACTATACAATACCAATAATTGTACAATGTGATTAAAAATGAATTCTTCGATTTTGAAGCCAGAGACAGAAAAAAGTTACCAGCTCCAAGTAATTATTTTAATTCACATCACATTTTGGTCATAAGTTTAACTGATCAGTTTTGCGGATACAAAATAAACTGATGCGAAAAATGGATAAAAGAAGATGGAAACTGATAACCATCTGTTTACATAGAGTCAATGTTAAATAAAAAGAAGACTGATACTGTAGGACAGAAAAGTAGGACAACCCACAACTTTGTGTCCCGCAAAAAAACAGACAGAAACCGACCCATTTATTACTTAGGGCTCTATTCAGATCATGTTTAAAAACTGATGAAAAATGGAGCATAGAGTAAGCTTAAATAAGTTTTCCCACAAACAACACCCATCATGGGTTCTCTACCCATCACCCCACTTGGGAACAGAGTTGAGTATAGTACTCAGCTATCTCATAAAAGTAAATGGGGCAGTGGTCATGTATGTGCAATACCACTCCTCTTCCCCTATTCTGATGGTGTAGAGGGGTATAAGCACTGCTTGTGGCAAAACTCCATTTTAAGTATTAATGAATCATTATTAATGATTTGTTTTGCCTAGAGAAACAATCTAAAGGGAACATGATGTCCAGTTCAGGAGGAGCACAGTATATAGCAATTAGATATGTGGGCCAATAGGAAAAAGAGTCAGTATAACTTGTATTTTATTCATTTAGATCTCTGTTCAACTGTATACAGTTCTACTTATAGACTTATAGCTATTTTTGTCAAGGAGGAGGCGAGAGGTGGCTGCGAGATAGGAGCAGGTCCCAGAAATGTGACCCACATATCCTGTGGCTATGCCATAAGTGTCCCAGTTGGGAATATTTAGTTAGGGCAACGCATAGCGGCTCTTCCCGCAGCACTTTAGGGCCCGTGCACACGGAGTTAACGCGCATGCATTTTAGCATAATACACGTGTCTAGAATACACGTGTAAAAATAACACTCCCATAGACTTCAATGAAATTTTTTACACGTGTAAAAATCGTGTCAAAAAACGTGCCGCGTTTTTTACAAGTGTAAAAAATTTCATTGACGTGAATGGGAGTGTTATTTGTACACGTGTATTCTATACACATGTATTATGATAAAATGCGCGCGCGTTAACTCTGTGTGCACGGGCCCTAAGACAGGTTTGCTCTACAGACTTTCTGTTTCAATTATATCTATGGGGAAACTGCTGGCATTTCCATAGGTATATTTGACATGCTGTGATTTCCAAAACCGTGCCGATTTTGGAAATCGTGAGTGTCTGCAGCATGGTTTTTACCGCAAGGTGGACATGAGATTCTGGGGCCCTGTGGACTTCAAACCAGCAAATATAAGGTATCTTTCCAAAAATCTTTGTCAGGTTGAGGTTTTTTGCTGATTTTGCTGGAGATTTTTGAGCCAAAGCCAGGAGTGTACTCAGCAGAATGACTACTTTTGCAGCCATTCTTGGTTTTGGCTCAAAAAATGCAACAAAATCTGCAACAAAAAAAATGTGTTTCCATAACGTGGGCCTTCATCCTATGGGTACACATGTAGCAAAGTTTAATATGACATAACATCATCAATACCTGAGCAGTGGGGGTTCAACACCCGTGAACCCCACTGTAGCCTCTTCACTGAATAACACAGAGCTGTAGATTGCATAGAGACTGTGCTTGGTATTGCAGGGCATCACAACAATTTGAATGAGGCTGAGCTGTAAATGGGCGACCTATGAAGCAGAAGTGGTGGTCACCTGAGCAGCGCTGTGGCTTCAGACAGATGATCTGTGGGGGTGCCAGGTGTTTTATCAGGATTTTCAGTGTCTTCTGTTGTATACTCTACATCTGTATATTCACACGTGAAAGATTTGTTGCAAAAATCTCCGACACTTAAAATCACTTCCAGTCACCTGAATGGGATTGTTGTAGGAGAAGCCCTTGGAATGTGAATTTACCCTATTACTCCTTATATTCATGAGGATCATTTAAGTGTACACATGCAGAAATAAGTTATACATAAAAGGGTTTTTTTTTTTAGGGATTTAAATGCTTATGAGCTATCCTTAGATGGGTGTCCAATATTTGGCACACCCACTGACCAGCCGACATCATTGTGCAGCAGTCAGAAGCACACAGCTCCATACACTGTATATTGGCTGTGCCAGGTTACTGCAGCTCACCTCGCATTGCCTTGAATTAGGAACAACCTCTACACAGTGTTCAGTGCTGTCTACTGTCTGCTCTATATGCTGTGTGAGTTCCGGATCCCAATATTTGTTGATCGGTGGGTGTTCCTGGATGAATCTCCATTGATCTGATATCAGTGATATTTGGGTTTTGAGACACAAAATTACATTAAACCATTCAACTATATAACATGGTCATACAAGCATTTACTAAAATATTGTAGAATTACTGGATATGAGAGTTTGCCATAGCGAAAACACTGTCCATGAATTAATTGCTGTATTTTAAGGCAATAAAAAAAAACCATTGGGTCATTGATGTGTGTTTATGACACAGTTTAACAGGAGAAGTATACTGCAGACATTTAGATGGAAATATGAGACCGCAGAAAATTTCATATATGCTGCACTTCAACTACAGTAGGTCCTGATGTGAGAACCATGATAACACCTTCTGCTTACACCTCACAAAGAACAAAGATATTAACACAGCAGAAACATAACACTATTTGTTCCAGTCTAATCCAGATTTCCTTCCTCCATTAGCAGTTGCAGAATCATTCAGCGATCAGCGCAAAATCTGAGAAAGTTACATATTACATGATGGAGTCTGTTTACATTATGGCCATTACTAAACCATGGTCTTCTGTGACACAAAGGAAGAAAGAAAGAACAATCCCATTAGTTTATACACTCAGGGATTCGGTACACAGCCATACTAAACCTACATACAAGCACCAAAATGTAATACTGACTCCGTAGTGTCAGTGGCGTAACTATCGGGGTAGCAGGGGTAGCGGCTGCCACAGGGCCCAGGACATTAGGGGCCCAGCGACAGCCACTACCGCTGTGTGTGTTTTTTTTTTAATAGGTCGTTACCAGCTGGAGTTACTCTAACCAGTAACGGGCCCTATTTACTTACCGATCCTGGCAGGGGCCGGGATCGGTAAGTGATGCCACGGGCCCCATAAACACTCTTATTATACTCGGGGGTCGTTTCAGACCCCCAAGTATAATGATCGGAGGTCCGGGAGAGGTAAGGGAACATATAAAACTTACCTCTCCACACTTCGGGCAGGCTTCGGCCTACTTGTGTGACGTATCTCACGTCACATGACTGGGTCACCTGACTGCTTCCTGACGTCCTGATGTCATTGAAGATGGACGACTGTAACGGAGCCTGGGGACAGGTAAGTAACAGTGGATTTTTATGTTTGTATTCCCCCTGGGACTACGATTATTATACTCTGGGGTCTGAAAAGTAGAGTATAATAATTGTTCATGGGTGTCCACACCAGGGCATAATACTGTGTACTGGGGCCACTACAGGGCATAACACTGTGTACTAGGGCCACTATGGGGCATAATACTTTGTGTAGGGGCCACTATGGGGCATAATACTTTGTGTAGGGGCCACTATGGGGCATAATAGAACGCACAGGAATGCGGGGGGGGGGGTGTCTCAGTCAAGGTCTTCGGCGTTCATGTTGGTCGGGGGGGGGGGGGGACCCATGTCAAAAGTTCACCACGGGGCCCTGCCATACCTAGTTGCGCCACTGGATAGTGTACTGATGTATTACCAAAATTCATACAGAATTCGTGCAGATTTCTGAAAATACTACAGGAAAAATTGTAATGTGTTGAAGCACCACAAAGGCTGCAAACGTTTTGGTACGACAAAGCTGCAGGGATGTACCTCCACACAAATCTTTTTTTTCTGGCTGGGAAAATGATAGAAATGAGCTTCATAAATAATATATTTGATCATATGGAACAGACAGGCACAAGGTGTCTAGTAAAAAGAAATCAAAAGCACAGAGAAAACAATGGCCAGAGATCAGATTAGAGAGGTACTGTATATAACAAGTGTAAATAAAGGCAAATACTACCGTAACAGTATACTTTACAACTGTATGACTACAGTAAAACATTTCACTGCAACTTATGCAAAATCCAAAGTGAAACTGATTTTCTGCATGTGGTTGATTGTAGGGCAGTGTTAAACCACGTTCATGATGGTTCTGACTACATTTGGGCTGACTACTATGTCTCATTTACACTTATCTATTCTGTAATTTTGTTACATGCATTGAAGGGGTATTCTGGTAGTTTTATGTAAACTCCTATCACTACTAGAAAGGTGGGAGTCCAACCACTGGGATCCAGTGCACAGGACTAGCTCAGTCATTCCTGCAGAGTGTAGCAGCAGAGTGCATGCAGGACCTGAAGTCGCCCTTGTGATTGCTGGGACTACTATTGGCCAGATCCCTACAGATCAGATTGTTATCATGGATAACTTGCCGAAATATCCCTTTGGGCTAAATCCCCATGTTACAGAAACACAGCATTTTTTGTTGCAGATTTTTCCAATCTTTTTGCAGCCATTCTTGGTTTTGGCTTAAAAAAAAAACGCAACAAAATCTGCAACAAAAAAATCTGCATTTCTGCAACATGGGGCCTCAGCCTTAAAGTTATGGAGTTTTATAGACTGCTGGACTTTACTATAATCTGCTATACTATAAACAGGCCGTAATGAACATTAATGATGAACATGTATCCTACTAACAAGTAATGACCGTATATATATATCAGTGGGGCATAACTCACTCTTCCTATGGGCAACTACATTTCCGAGACAATTTTCAAATTTGGTTTTGAGACTTTTAATAGTTTTAAACTTTAAAGGGCTATTCAGGTGCTGCTAATGGTTTGTAAAAAAAACACCAAACCTGTTTTTGTTAATTACCGTGGAAATCGATATGCAAATCAGCTCCACCGTGCACGGTGGGCGTTCCGTGCACCCCTTCGCATCATACTTTCAGGACGCTCAGCGCTGCCTCCAAGCCCTCCTCCTCCTCCTGCTTATTCACCACCTCCATTGTCGGCAGATTCTATTGAAGTCACGTGTGTGTGCAGTAGCGCTCCCTCCGGCTACTGCGCATGCTGCACTGCCAGCTCGCAATGTTCTCTACGGGAAAATGGCGCTGGAGCATGTGCAGTAGCGCACCGGAGAGAGCGATACTGCGCACGCGCGTGATTTCAGTAGAATCCGCCGACGATGGAGGCAATGAATAAGCGGGAGGAGGAGGGCTTGGAGGCAGCGGTGGGCATCCAGAAGGTTTGATGCAAGGGGGTGCACGCCCACTGTGCATGGTGGAGCTGATTTGCATATCGATTTCCACGGTAATTAACCAAAAAGGGGGGGTCTTTCTACAAATGATTAGCAGCACCTGAATAGCCTTTTTAAAGGCTATTCAGGCATATCTTTAGCTAAAATCATGAATATCTAGTGATAGAGCCCCTTTACCGTGAGCCTAAAGTGTCATTGTTTTTTTGTTTTTTTTTAAATCATAAAAAATATATTGTTTGTTGCCACCCGCTACCCATAGCCATACACAGGGCAACCTCTTTGAGACACCCACCCAAAATATTTTAAAGGGGTGATTTTCTAAAAGAAGTTGGGTAGTATGGAAAACGAAAAATTCATCACTGAAAATATGATCTGGGTAAGATAAGATAATCCTTTAATAGTCCCCCAGTGGGGAAATTTCAGTATGTTACAGCAGCATAGTAATACAGATACAGGATAATACACAGTAATATATTACAGAAGTAGAGACACACATATGCTGAGAAAGATATACTAGGAGTCCATAGCAGCTAAGGAACAGAAGAAGAAAGAAGGAAGACTTCATAGTCATAACCATTAGTTTTCTGTGTGGAGTGATCTTCTGAAAGAGGCGGAGTGGTCTTCTGAAAGAGGCGGGGTTTGGAGAGGTTTCAATGTATGTTTCTGTCCCTTTGACATTACTAAAGCTGTCTTGAAATTCAAAGGGGTTGACCCATAAAGTAAAGTGAGTAGGACCTTTTTCGTGCACCACATTCAACCTGACCACCAGGTTGAATGTGGACGGAACTGGTGAAGGTTGGCTCTCCCATTCACTTCAGCTATCTCCAGCACTTCCATTGAAGGGAATAGGAGTGCCAAAGACAGACAAATATCGTACTTTAGATATCTCTGGTGTTTCCACTGAAGTGAACTGGAGCGCTGACCATCACCAGTTCCACCCACATTTAGCCTGGATGTGGTCAGTTTAAATGTGGAATGTGAAAAAGGTCTTTTTCCCTTTACTTTGTGGGACCATCCCTTTAAGGGTAAGTTCACAAGTAGTTTTTAGGTCAGGATTTTCAGGCCGTATCCTCCTCAAAATACTGACCAAAAAGACGACTCCCATTGATGCTCATTCTTCAGGCCGAGTCACCTTGCGATTCGGCCTGAAGACGCCCCTCCTCCGGACTGCAGTGCAACGGCTTTCAGTCGCGGCTACCCGGCTTTCACAAATCGCAGTGTGAACTTATCCTAAGAGTTTGAAAGTGGTTGGATACAGAGAGACCTCAGTGTCACCCAAGCCTTTCAGGGTAATCGGGGCACTTTCCATTCACACTGACTGAATCAGGTGATTTGCTTTTTATCATAAGACTTTTTCATCTAAAAATAGGAGTGGATTTAAAGGGAATAGGAAATATTCCTGATGAATTCTATCTTGGCACTGGCTTAAAAAATGCAGCAAAATCCTTACCAAAAATAAACATAAACTCCACTTACATCTCCAGCCTAAAAACAGAGCTTTACCCCATAAAGATTTGATTTTATAATGTGAAATAAAAGGGATATATTTAGATAATGTAGACTTTCCTTATTACAGGAAGAAAGCGGAGAGAATGTGAAAACACATATAGGGGAAAAAACAGTTCCAAATATCCAGATATATTCAGCTATATTTATAGCACGTCACTGAAGCCTCATATCGTACCCTTAACTATGATGAACTGCATTTCAGTAAATTCATTTAGACACAGACGCATCAAGTACTCTGTGATGGATACTTAATATCTGTTAACCTCATTTTACATAGCAATTTGCAGACCACTACAGTCTATATACAAGGTTAACATTGCATGAACACTATTCACTATAATGCATATATAATGCATTTCAAAACTGCTTCCAAAAAATCATATATGCTTTATATTAGAGGCAAAAATACACAGTTACATAAGTGAAAAATATAGCTTACTAAAATTACCAGCCAATAAACAGAAAAACATATTTTCGATTCACAAACAGCGGGAGGGGGAGAATTCGTAAAGTTACCAAACCCATTTTCTCATGCAAAAGTGGCACAGTTTTGGCTCATACCCATTTGTCCCAAAATCACAACGTTTCTGTGCCAAAAAACTGGCCTATCCATTGTGTATTCAGTGCATTGGGAACTTATTCTGTAGCAAACCACATATTGTTCCATTTCTGGAATGTCTCCCATTACCTTGGAATTGGGACCCAAAATATCCTGCCACGTAAAGAAAAATTATACACTACTCTACGCTTCTTTTATACATTACTCCTACTGTCAATGAATATCAAATTTTGGCTACACATCAATATAACACATAAGACCACTCTGCAACTTGCATAAGGCCAACTATACCACAAGCAGTCACTTACCAGTATATTTTGAGATGTGGGAGGAAGCTGTTCAGCCCTATTAAAGGTAACCAAGATCATTTGAACTTTATCCTGACTTCGCCCTGCATATGCTATACAATAATTTTTAATGAATAGGAGGAGAAACTTGAAGCTTCTGGGCACCAATAGATGTAAGAATTGAAAATATTTGCATCCCTATGCCAAATTGATGGTGGCCTCTTATGTGGAAGAGCCCCTGTAGCATCCACAGCCTTCCATTATATATCCACTGATTCAACCATGGCTGTTTTATAAATGGAGCCCTATGGATATATCTGACATATACATCAGGAGCAGCAGTTACTGACCATGGCCACTCAGGTACCATTCACATCAATAGAAGCAGAGCTGCAGTGATGACTATCTGCATACTACATCATACTACTCCATAGTGGACAGAGCTGTCTGCTTTGAGGTCTGTGCACTGTGCTTTAACAGACCTGTGGCTACTCATATAGCTGGGCTATAACATGTCAGACACCCACCAATCTGAGGTTTTACACCTCTCCTAAGGATATTGATCTAGCTCACATTTATCAAAACGTCAAGATTATGGTCTTTAGCAATTCAGCCTCGATATTACTACTGACAATCACTTTAAAAGGAGTTAAAGAGGTTATCCCACTTACATGCTTATTCCTTATCCATAGTGGTCCAAATGTTGGCACCCCCTGTGCACAAAATGGGAACTCACAACTTTCCATAAGAGCTACACGTGAGTGGAGCATTTTTGCACATGCTTGACCACTTGATCTATTCAGCTATAGGGAATGGCCAGAGATGACCCAGCAGTCGTCCTCACAATGATCAGACACTTATCCTCTATCTTGTGAATAGCATAAGTGTCTGTAGTGGGAGAGTCCCTGCTGAACGTGAAGTTAACGCTCGGCGCTGTAATACTGTAGTATGGTGCTTTCATGACTTCCGGGTCTCTGCTCAGAAATACTCCGACTTTAGCGGCTTAACGCTACAGATGCCACGATCAATAGTGATCACGACATAAGGGTGGTTCATGGGGCAAGGTCGCCCCTGTCACCCCTCGGATCCCCTGTGATGAGATTTCAGGGTCCGAGGAGTTAAAATGTCAGCCAGGAGGCTGAGCAACGGCCTCTAGGCTATCTGTCCCTATCGCACATAAGGAGCCTATGTGTGACTTACTGAACCACAATGTACTGCAGTACTTTGCACATAGGAGTGAGATGTACACACAGGTACACAGCTCCTTACCAGGCAGATGTCTGATTACTTTGATGTGAATACAACAAGCTGTGCACCTGTGTATCCATCACTTGACCATGGACAGTGTATCACATGACCATGGACTGTACATCATATGACCATGGACTGATTTTTATCCACTGGAAGTAAGCAGAATGAATGGCAAAAAGCAGAGATATAGGAAACTGTGAGGAATTGACACAGAAAGTATATTGGAAAATTGTACAACTTTTTATTACACAATCAATAACATTTATATCCTAATTTTGGTCTGAAACTGGACAACCCCTTTTACTACTAAATATACAGTAGCTATGGTAAGTGCTGGAGTCCGCATTTCAGATAATACAAGTCTCAAACAAAATTTATTTTGCTTAAATTTGGTCACAAATGTCTCTCAAGCCAGAAATAATGTTGGGGGAATTTGCCGACAGACAGCCGCAACTGCTCCAGCCATCCTTCAGAATCTCTGCCAAATGCTGCCCCTCTAGATGTGAATGACATTATAAACCCCTGTCTGTTTCATAGCTGCTTGTAGGCAAATCTGTCCCAATTTGACTCGGTCAAGTTGCATATCCATAAAGACATGATCATCTCTGCAATGCTTCATCGGTTTGTGGCCACAAAGGTGTACTCCAACTATAGGCCCCTACACAGAACTATTATTGGTTTGGAATGCACTTTGGGTCTGACAGAATCCATTCAAAGACAGCCTGACACCAGGACTTGTCCTGTCCATTATACAGTCCTATGAAAAAGTTTGGGCACCCCTATTAATCTTAATAATTTTTATTTCTAAATATTTTGGTGTTTGCAACAGCCATTTCAGTTTGATATATCTAATAACTGATGGACACAGTAATATTTCAGGATTGAAATGAGGTTTATTGTACTAACAGAAAATGTGCAATATGCATCAAACCAAAATTTGACTGGTGCAAAAGTATGGGCACCTCAACAGAAAAGTGACATTAATATTTAGTAGATCCTCCTTTTGCAAAGATAACAGCCTCTAGTCGCTTCCTGTAGCTTTTAATCAGTTCCTGGATCCTGGATGAAGGGATTTTGGACCATTCCTCTTTACAAAACAATTCAAGTTCAGTTAAGTTCGATGTTCGCGGAGCATGGACAGCCCGCTTCAAATCATCCACAGATATTCAATGATATTCAGGTCTGGGGACTGGGATGGCCATTCCAGAACATTGTAATTGTTTCTCTGCATGAATGCCTGAGTCGATTTGGAGCGGTGTTTTGGATCATTGTCTTGCTGAAATATCCATCCCCGGCGTAACTTCAACTTCGTCACTGATTCTTGAACATTATTCTCAAGAATCTGCTGATACTGAGTGGAATCCATGCGACCCTCAACTTTAACAAGATTCCTGGTGCCGGCATTGGCCACACAGCCCCAAAGCATGATGGAACCTCCACCAAATTTTACAGTGGGTAGCAAGTGTTTTTCGTGTAATGCTGTTTTTTTTGGATGCCATGCATAACGCCTTTTTGTATGACCAAACAACTCAATCTTTGTTTCATCAGTCCACAGGACCTTCTTCCAAAATGAAGCTGGCTTGTCCAAATGTGCATTTGCATACCTCAGGTGACTCTGTTTGTGGCGTGCTTGCAGAAACAGCTTCTTTCTCATCACTCTCTAATACAGCTTCTGATTGTGCACAGTGCGCTCTATTGTTGACTGATGCACAGTGACACCATCTGCAGCAAGATGATGCTGAAGCTCTTTGGAGGTGGTCTGTGGATTGTCCTTGACTGTTCTCTCCATTCTTCTTCTCTGCCTTTCTGATATTTTTCTTGGCCTGCCACTTCTGGGCTTAACAAGAACTGTCCCTGTGGTCTTCCATTTCCTTGCTATGTTCCTCACAGTGGAAACTGACAGATTAAATCTCTGAGACAACTTTTTGTATCCTTCCCCTGAATAACTATGTTGAACAATCTTTGTTTTCAGATCATTTGAGAGTTGTTTTGAGTAGCCCATGATGCCACTCTTCAGAGGAGATTCAAATAGGAGAACAACTTTCAATTGGCCACCTTAAATATCTTTTCTCATGATTGGATACACCTGGTTATGAAGTTCAAAGCTCACTGAGGTTACAAAACCAATTTTGTGCTTCAGTAAGTCAGTAAAAAGTATTTAGGAGTATTCAAATCAATAAAATGATAAGGGTGCCCATACTTTTGCACTAGTCAAATTTTGGTTTAATGCATATTGCACATTTTCTGTTAGTACAATAAACCTCATTTCAATCCTGAAATATTACTGTGTCCATCAGTTATTAGATATATCAAACTGAAATGGCTGTTGCAAACACCAACATTTTTAGAACTAAAAATGATTAAGATTAATAGGGGTGTCCAAACTTTTTCATAGGACTGTAATACAAAGGTGAATGCCCCAGAACATAACAACACTAGAGAAACTTTTCTTTGACCTTAACTGTATTGTGTCATTCATATTTTATCACTACTGTAAACCCATGAAAGAATTGACAACTGCACATGACATTGGCACCCTAGTCTTGCTTACCTATGCTGATGCCTATTATATAATCGCCCCTTCCCTAGACTAGGTAACACATTATAAGGGCGGGCGGGGACTCTTCTCCTTCCCAGCGGTGAATGACAGCAGGCAGAAACACTAGGGGGCTATAAACCCTCCCCTAGTAACTCCCGCCTAACAAACCTCTCCCCTAACAACCGCCACCCTCTCCTTCAGGCCCTGTCATGGCGGCCTCCCCCTAGGGCTGTGCCCCTGGTATGGTTTTTCTTTCCCATTTCCTTGACCAAGGGGTAACCCTACACAGTCCAACACTGTCAGCACTAGTTGGATGATACCAGTGCGTACAGACACCGCTCAAAAGATAACACCCAGTCGTCAATGTCTTCAAATACTTCCAGTAGGAATAACAGAATAACACGGAGAAATAAGGAAAGATACAGAATTTTTATTTCATGAGAAATACGAGTATTTACTAAATTAGACATGCCAAGTGACTTCCTCTCCAGCTTATGTAACAGATACCATTATACTCATGGTTATCAGAAATGTGTTTATTCCACAGGAAAGAGAAAAAATTCATACTTGAGAAAATGGAAGTACAAAGAGATTATAATTAGACTTTGTCTCATATTGGTTAACCACCTGTAAAGCCCACCCTGAAGCATGAAACATGCAGACCTGCACTACTCTTATGTACAGAGAGCACAATTCAGGCCACTCCAATCCGTCACCACAATATATGTGAGAGATGACATTATTGTCTTTGTATAGCTTTATTTCGGTCACTGTGACTCCTATGGCTCACAGGGCTCAGCCAAATACCACTTACTTACACAATCTACGTTCCCTCCTTCAGCATGCAGGGAACGTGCTTCACTTCTCCCATACGACTTCAGTGACCAAAAACCTCTTTTTCACAAAGATTTCTTCATATACATAAATGGTAAAGTAATTGGTTGAGAATGCATATGTGTAAATTGCTGCTCAGGGGAATAGCCATTCTCAGGTTCTTGCATATGATAAATGACAAGGTTATCTTCATAAAGACCCTGATGGGACATTTCTAGGAATGGCATCATTATCCAATTAGTGGGGATCCAAGGACGGTGCCCCCTGCTGATCACTATAACAAAGTGACAACCACTAAAGAGAGAGAAGTCTCAATTAACTCCACACTTAATTGACACTTTCCTGATTCTACAAAATATGGGCACAATGTGCAGTCTCTGCCATGGAATGACTGAACACCACATCCGTGATGTGCACTGACTTGATGCTATGGCCACATCACCCTACATCACAATTTGGAATTTTTGTCTCTAAAACCTAATCCTTATACAGGTCTGACCAGGATCATTGGTGCCGGCAAGAAACTGGATTCTAAAGGATATGTATTAAAAGTTATTCTTACCCTTATATTGTTTTCAGATTGTGATTGGCTGGAGGATTTGTCCTCAGAGTTCTTTAAGGGTCCATTCACATGGATTTTTTTGGTGAGGAAAAAATCCACTTCAGGAATTAGGAAATGTTTTTTTTCCTCCAGCACAATGTATGGACCTTGAAAAAAAAACGCTAGCATTTTTTCCACGTAGTTTTTCCAATTCCACGTGGATTTTCCGCCTCCCATTGACTGCGTTGGTTTTCGCAGGAGGAATCTGCCTGAAGGAAGGTTTTTTCCGCTAGCGGGAAAAAAAAGCTAACGGAACCCATGGGGAGGTGTTTTTTCCATGTGGATTCTGACATGGATTCAGCACCAAAATCCTTGCCAAAAAACTCTGTATGAATGGACCCAAAAAGGAAGGCTTCTAAGAACTCAAGATATCAACTAAGCCCCACAGATAAATAGTTTAGGGGCTAAATTAAATGGTGTTTTCTGCTGGCAAATCAGTTTCTCCATTGCTGAGATATTGCCGTTTTTGTCAATATGCAAATGAGCTCAACAAGGAGCACAAGGGCGTTGCCTCTTACCTCTTTGAAGCAATGGTAACACCCTTATTGCTCCATACACATTATTTGCATATTGACAAAAACAGCAATATCTCAACAACAAAGGCAGCGATTGACAAGGGCGGGGGGGGGGGGGGGACACACACAATGTTTGATTTAGGTGACCCTGACCTATCTATCTGCAGGGTTTGGTTCATATGCTGGTTCTAGTGACTGACTCCTCTTAAATCTGTTAGGGTATACAAAGGGTAAGGTATAGGTAAGGGCAAGGATAGGTAAAGAGAATGATAGGTAAGGTATTACAGCTACTCTTTTTTTATAGCAATCTAAATGGTTTAAAAGAATTAAGTGTCCGAACCCCTTTAAATTAGGGGTCCCGTGCCGTTATGGTGTCATCTAAATATTAGTGCAGAAATGTTTCCAGAGTACCCGGGTCCTGTTCTACTGTCTTTCGTGCTATGTAATAGGTATCTCTTTTTATCTGCAGGACTGGAATTTTTCAAATGGCCATTCATTTATTCTATCATAATTCTTTTCCTACTTGGTGCACTCCAACACACTGTCCCTGCCTCAAATTCACATGTGTGACCTGAGATTACTACATACAGTTACTTTTCCATTCTAAATGAAATCATCAATCAGACCGATGTCTCAGTATTGTATGGCATCATGCACATCACTGTGCGTACAGTCCGAAGATCTTCCGATGCTCCGTTTCATTCCGATATTTTTAGAGCAGGTCCTGTAAAATATCAGAATTTAACGGAGCATCAGAAAACCCTCAGACTGCTGCTTGGTCTTAACCATGATACCTACCACTATGATGTCTGACATGACCATAAGCTAGGATAAGATCATCTTGTATGAGAAAACTTATCCTCTCTCTTTATACACAACAAGTGTATTAATAATAAAGAAAATCACAATGGGTAAGGACTGACCACATGGGAAAAAAACTATATGTAAATTCTATATGGTAGGTAAAGCTGGTCGTATGATAAACCGATGAACAGATTTCAATCACTTATGAATGTTGCTTGAGCTTTGTTTGGTAACATGAAATACCATGTCATATGCCAGATACCGGAGAAAAGCTCAATTTTGCGTGTTATAGTTTCTTTACACTTAAAGAGGACCGTTCACCTCCTGGGGCAAATGCGGTTTTATATACCGTTAGAAAGCCGACAGTGCACTGATTCAGCTTTCACGTTCTGTGCCCCCGGTGAAGAGATATCGGTGCTGGTACCGTAGCTCTTCACTGTCAGAAGGGCGTTTCTTACAGTCAGTCAGGAACGCCATTCCTCACAGTAACGTCTATTGCGCTGTACTGTGAAAGCGTTGAGGAAAGTCTCCCTCCACTCCACTAGTACTTGTCCATAGACGAGTAATAGGGTAGCGTTCCTCACCGCTCAGTGTCATCGCCGGGTGGTAAGGAACGTTCCCTCTCATAGTACAGCGCAATAGACACTAATGTGAGGAATGGCGTTCCTGATTGACTGTCAGAAACGCCCTTCTGACAGTGAAGAGCTACGGTACCAGCACCGATAGCTCTTCACCAGGGGCACAGAACTTGAAAGCCAATAGTGTGCTGAATTCAACGCACTGACAGCTTTCTAGAGGTGTATTACACCGCATGTGCCCCAGGACATGAAAGGTCCTCTTTAAGGAACGAAAACATTTACAGACCAACCAAAAAGTCATTTACAAAATAGATATCTGTTACCATATCTCTACTGTAAACTTGGCTACACAAAGAAATAAATATGTTCCCATCCTCTGCATTGTTATTAATTTTTTTATATAAGTTCGGAAATAGACATATTGGGGCACATAAACTATAAATAGGCACCAGAATTCTGGTGTAATTTGCAACAAAAAACTGTTGTACGTACTTTAGGCTAAGGCCCCATGTAGCATCCCACTGTGAAAAAGCACTGTGGGAAAACCAGCGGGGGGAACACATCACAGTTTGTTCCGCTGTGCTTTTCACAGAAGTTTCCTCTGTGGACATTCTGCTTCCATTATCCCTACAGATAAACTGCCGCCGTTTCTTTAGGTATAATTGACATGCTGTATTTCCAAAACTGCATGGATTTTTCCGCACTGTGGAATGGGATCCACTAGAATACCATCCACTACACAGTAACTATAAAATGGTTTTTCCACTTTGTTTCCACTGCGTGGGGTCCTGGGCTAACACCTCATTTACTATGTGTTTTAGACACTTTCTAACCGATTATTTACTTTTCTTAATTATATACCGCCAGCTTATTCTGTAGCGCTCTACAGGTATTTTAAACACTGTCCCAAGTAGGGCTCACAATCTAAGTTTCTGCACATCATTTGGTAGGTGGGCAGGGCTTGTTGAAAGTGGGGGAGGTGCTTAATATGTAAAACTGTCCACCAGTCAATGGGCCAAAATTTGGACATTGTGCAAAAATCACATTGGAAACTAAGCCAAATAATAAGTGTGTGAAGTTATACTAGACAGTTTAAAAGAGTGCCAGGTTATCAAACCGCATTAGACACACTGGAAAATCTGGTGCACAATAAAACTGTCTAATCTATCCCTGTATTGTCTAAGAGGTGCACATTAGTGGATCATCTGCCCCATTGTCTCACATTTACTTTAGTATTTCTGACAGAATTCTGTTGGTCCATCCTTGTGCATTTTGTCACATCTAATTTGTAATAACATTTCCTAATATGCTGGATGACTGGACATGTCTTAGAGTGTGCCAAATTGCGCTCAAATTTGGGAGTAAAATTCAGGCTGCAACTAAGTCAAGGACAACATCTGCAAGGAGTTTGTATGTTCTCCCTGTGTTTGTGAATTTAGATTGAGTACCCTACTTCAGAAAATGGTAACAATATCTCTGTACAGTGCTGCAGAATATGATGGTACTATAGAAGTAAGCTAAATAAACGAATATCCAGCTAGGAAAAATTCCTCCATGTGAGCAACCCCTAAGGCCGGGTTCACATGGGGTTTTTTGGGATGGACTTTCCCATTTAAATCAATGGAAACCGGTCATTTTGAAGAAGCGACATGCCCTTTCTTTAGGCGGATTCCGCGGCTCATTCAGCTGTGGACATCCACCTCGCGACACCTCCCTCCCGACTAGGCCCATTTATTTGGGCCTAATCCGGAGCAGAATGCCACGACTGGATGCCTATGCACTGCACCAACATCTAGGTCCAAAAAATCTGTGTGAACCCGGCCTAGGGGTCAATGACAACTGTGTTTTTTGGCGCTGATTTTGACACTGAATCTACCTCAAAATCAGCCTCCAAAAAAAGCCTCCCAATAGAGTTCTATTGGGAGACTTATTTTGGAGACTGACCCTTAGGCTGGGTTCACACAGAGTTTTTGGTCTGGATTTTGATGTGGGTAGCCGCGTCAGAATCTGGACCAAAATCCGCCTGCCACGGCGGAAGTATCATAATGGACCCAATGGTAGTGTGAACGCCCCATTATACATTGTGATAAATCTGGTGCAGCTTGTCTAAATTTTGCAGAAACACAATACACATGTATTATTTACTATCAGCCGACCCCTTATTACACAGGGTGATGTGCTGTTGGTGAACAATGATTTGACTAATCATATATTGGGAAATTCATTCATCAAGTGAAAGGCGGCACCGGTAGACAGGCCGATTAATGGGAACAAGTGCTAGTACTAGTGTTTGTTCCTAATAACCGCCTGTCTTAGGCTATGCCCCACGTAGTGTACGCACCAGGGAATTTTACAGTCAATGGCTAATCCACACATTTCAGAAAAATAAAAAAAATCACAGCATGTTATATATACCTGCGGAAACTCTGGCGGAATCCATATAGGTATAATTGAAGCAGAAAGTCCCCAGAAGAAAACAATGCGGACTTTCTGTGAAACCGCAATGTATTTCCACTGCGTTTTTATTCTGCAGCACTTTTTAGCTGTGTGGGGCCTCAGCCTTAGACAATATTAGTAAATCTGCTCCATTATTTATAACATTGGTCGAACAATTTCATAGACTAAAAAATACAATTGAAAAGTAGTTGGTATAGTCAGGGTTATATACAGTATATATACATATATATATATATATATATATAGTAGTGTACACAATAGAAATATACATCTATACATTCTACTGAATAAACAATTTTGAAAAAAAAAAAAAAAAAAAAAACTTTATCTAATAATGATCAAATGCCATACATGCACGTGGCATGGACATTGACTTTAACCCTAGCAGGCTGGCAGGCAGAGACCCTATGGAAAAGTCTCCAATGAGCACTATGTAGTGAGCAGAGCTAGTGAATAGTTGTATCTACTCTACTGCACCCAGCAATGAGATAATCGATGGCTGCCCCCAGCATTGCTTTTCAGACCCACACCAGCAGTGCCAATGGCTGATGTTACAAAAACAGGCTGTTGTACGTTTACTTTACCTTTTACCAATAATTGGCGCCCCCAATTTCAGCTGTAAATGAAAAAAGTGTGTAGATGTCTCCTATGATATATTTTATCACATCATGGTAAAAAAAAAAAAAAAAAAAAAAGTGTAACCTAAAATTGCATTAAAAACTGTTCTTCTAAAGGGGTATGTATATTATATGACGGCACTTCTTGTCTTCCACAGGTAATGTAGTCTGAATAACGGGGTGCTCTTCTCAAGAAAGTAGTGTATTGGTGAGGCGTTACAATATATACGTGAATAAGTTAAAAAAAAACGTAAAGGTAACTATAAATAAGTGGGTAAAAACTCCATAATGTTGACACCGACCTAAACCATCGCAATGGCGCCTTGTAATTCAGGATTATACATATCACGCACAATTGAAACAAAAAAGCTCCTTCTAATACATTATTTCTGTACACGTTCACTAATTTAAAAAATAAGATTCTAAAACCACTTTTTACACATTACCTCTAAAGCTAAAAAAAAAAAAAAAAAAAAAGATATAACAATGTATAAAGCGATTTCTAGTGTTTTAATAGAAAAAGAATGAATTTTATGTTGAACTCCTTATGCCGCACAGACAGGTGATGGGGAGCGCGCACTATATTATACACTATATTATACACTATATACACACTATATATACACTATATTATATACTATATTATACACTATATATACACTATATTATACACTATATACACTATATATACACTATATTATACTGAACTGGACATAGCAAAATATTATCACTTTATTTTTATTATAGAAAACTTCTGAATAATGATTTTAATGTGGGGATAGTAATTTTCCTGCTATGTATATGTGTCTATCAGGGAGGCCTCCACATATCCCAGTGGTTTCCACCCTCTCACCTGTCATCCTGATCGTCTTCCCTCGGCTCCCCTCCCAGTGCGCTGCTCCACGTGTTCCTTCTCCCTCTGCCGCGCAGTCTCCAGTACCAGGCAGGCGGGAGACTCCAAGTTACAAGAGGTTTCCGGGGGGGATGCGCCGTCATGACGTGGACACGCCTGGAGGGGGCAGGTGTGGGGATGCGGTGACTGAGTAGTCTGTGATCTTCCTCTGTGTAACCTGTCACAGAGCAGCAGCCACTACTGATAGCATGTGTGAGTCATCAGACCATGTATAAGGCATGAGAACTGCTCTGCTGCATTACTAATATACTACTAGAAGCCTGGCCAGAAACTCAGGAAATTTCCTCTTATTTTACTTTTTTTTCGTTTTTTTACTTTTTTTTGCAATCTGATTGGAAAATAGTATATGACAATGACAATGCATTTCCTCTAGCATTGCAGCATTTACTTGTCATAGCAAATAAAATAAGTTATAAGTATCCAGATTTGCTGGAAACTATCATTTTTAGTACTACAGTACGGTATAGTAAAGTCATTATGGTAACATACGGTTTATTATCATATATATGGCACATGATCCGACGCTTCATTGGTAAAGCGATGTTCACACTACTGCCGCTGTCCGCCCGGGGGTTTCCGTCATAATACCTGGGGAAACTGGATAGAGGATGGCTCGCCAGTGGTCAGCTTTAAAATCCATTCATTTGAATGGGTTTTTAAGGTGACCGCCAGTGTCCGTATTCGACCTTTCTTCTTGGAAATCTTTTTTTTTTTTTTTTTTTTTTTGAATGGACAAAAAGTTGTACACACAGGACTTTGTAGCTGTGCAAAAAAAATGGTTTCCAGGCAGAGAGGCCGCCTACGGATACCTGCGGTTACCTTTAAAAAAACATTCAAATGAATGGGTTATAAAGCTGACCATTGGCAAGCCGTCTCCTGTCCAGTTTCTCTGGGGTTCACGATGAAAACCTCGGGGTGGACAGTGGCGGTAGTGTGAACCCAGCCTAAGTGGTCTGTAAAATTGGGCAGTTGAAACTGTACCCACCAATGGGATGTGATGGGGCGATGGATTCTGGCTTAGATAATATAAATTTTTCAGTATTTCAGCTTTCCTAATCCACTATCTGCAATGGACTTTTTCACTGAAACCTCATCAAAAATGACAGAAATAGTCTGCAGCAGGCAGAGAGATTTTTTTCCAGTGATATGACCGACACCATAATGGATGCCCAACATGTCCATCAAAAAGTCATTTGGGTGCATCAAGTTCTATTTATGTCCATGGCTCCCAAATCCTGACTTGTAGATCACACAAAACAACAAATTGCACGCTCAGTATGCTCAGTTCCACTTAGAACTACGTTAGCGTACTGCGCATATGCAGTACGGTCGCAATGCATTCTCGCTGCGGTTTCTCCCGTAGCGCTTTAGCGATGTGGATCGTCCCGTGGGGCCTTAGCCTTAAGAGACTTTTTCCTCTGCTGATTTTTGGCAGATGCAGATGTGAACATAGCCTTAAAGGATTTTTTGGGGCTCATCAATTGATGACTGTTGCATTCAGGTGAACGATGCAGCCGCTTCACAAAGAAACAAGAATGGTAGCGTACATTGTATATCCGCTCTACTTGATATTGCAGTGCAACCTAATTCACTTGAATGGGTCTGAGCTGTGAACAGCCCATGTGTCCAATTAACATAACGTCACATGACCTATGAAATTGAAGAGTTCTGCTACTGTTTCAAAGAGCTGATCCACAGGGGCACCCAAGAAGAGGTCATCAATATATAAGCCCAGAAAACTGCTTTTAGGCTGCTTTAAGGGTTCGTTCACATCTGTGCCCGGGTCTCCGTTATGCAGGTTTCCGTTTCCTGCACGAAATTGGGCAGGAGACGGAAACCTGCAGTCATTTTTCAAACCCATTCATTTGAAAAGGTTTGAACAGTGTCCAGCCGTTGAGCACCAGTGAGCGTTTTGTGCTCTCCGCGGCGAAAACATTTTTTTTTAACCAGACACAAAGTCGGACATGCAGGACTTTGTGTCCGGTTAAACAAAAATGGTTTCACCGCGGAGAGCACAAAACGCTCACCGGCGTTCATGGTCTGAGAACGGAGACCGAGGCGCAGGTGTGAACCCAGCGTTACCTGTTTCCTTCCATTTTCTTTAACTATCATTCTACATAGCTATTTGTCATGTATGTTTCCAGGTAATTATCTTAGTTATCATTTTGACTGTTATCTATCAGAAAACACTATTTTGTACTTTTTTCTGTTCTTGTAAATCTTGATGATTTTGTTATGTGAGAACAAGCCAGAGACTTCTGTGTAGTGATGGTGTGTGTGTATGTGACATATCAGCTGGTAAATGTTACAGTTATAACTGTGATATTCACACTCCATAGATGTGATAGGAAGCAGATACTGACATACAGTAGTGTCACATCTCAAATTTTATGAGGATAAAAAATATATTGCTGGTTACATCAGATCCTCCCAGTTTACACTACATTCACACTTCCGTTCATTGGGGGGGAATTAATTTACTAGAACTCTATGCCAGGAAACTTCTAGTTGTGGTCTCTCTTTAGGCCATGAATATTCGATATGTGGAGGTCTGACATCTTGGACCCTCGCAGATCACCGGTACCAAGGCAACTCTAGCTTTGCCTTTAATTCACCATACAAACTGTAGCAGCGAGGAAAGTACTACAACACTGTGCCATTGAAGTCTATGCAGTACCTACACTCACTGCTACGGTTTGTATGGTGAGTGAGCAGTGCGGCGGTGATCTCTAGGACTCCCACAGATGCCAAACCACCGCACCATGGACCATATCTACACTCTGCACAGCCTCATCAAGACCTACGTCCACAACACCAAAAGAGGCAAAATATTCGCCTGCTTCGTGGACTTCAAGAAGGCATTCGACTCAGTATGGCACCCGGGCCTGCTCCTAAAACTCCTAGAGAGTGGAATAGGAGGAAGAACGTATGACGTCATCAAGAGCTCCTATACCGGAAACCAGTTCAGTGTGAAGGTGAACGGGAAAAGAACAGCATACTTCCAACAGACCAGAGGGGTCAGACAAGGCTGTAGCCTGAGCCCAACGCTCTTCAACATCTACATCAATGAACTGGCTACAGCCCTAGAGGCCTCACCAACCCCAGGCCTCACCCTGAACAACCGGGAGGTGAAGTTCCTGCTATACGCCGACGACCTCCTATTCCTGGCCCCCACTGAGAAAGACCTCCAAGAAAGCCTGTCAGTGCTGGAAAAATTCAGCACCACATGGGCTATACCCATCAACCACAAGAAGACCAAAGTCATGGTATTTCAGAAGAAGGGCCACAACAAAGCCCCCAAACCACAATTTACACTGAACAGCTCCACACTGGAGAAAACCAACAGCTACACCTACCTGGGGCTGGAGCTCAGCCAATCAGGAAGCTTCAAAGCAGCAATAGAAACCCTGAAAGTAAAAGCCTGCAGAACCTTCTACGCCATCAGAAGACAACTGTACCACCTCAAACCACCGGTGAGGGTCTGGCTGAAGATATTCGATGCAGTAATTGCTCCGATCCTTCACTACAGCAGTGAGGTTTGGGGCCCAGCCACATACCCAGACCAGCGAAAATGGGACTCTAGCCCAACAGAGACCTTACACCTGGAGTTCTGCAAATACCTGCTCCATGTCCACCGCAACACCTCCAACATGGCCTGCAGGGCAGAGCTAGGCAGACTCCCCCTATGGCTCACCATAAAGAAGAGAGCACTAGCTTTCCAGGCCCACATTCAGGGGAGCAACCCCAACTCCTACCACCACCAAGCATGGCTAAGCCATATAACTTGAAAAAAACCAGACACCCCCCAACCAAACAACAGCCAACCACCAAACCAAAAACGCCAACAGACGATGACCAAGGCCAAAATAAAGGTGACCACGGAGGCAGAGAGCGGTACATTGAAGAATGGAGAAACGAAATAAATAACTCCAAGAAACTCACCGTGTACCAATCCCTACAAAGGGACTACACCATGGCCACCTACCTGGAGAGAATACGCCACCCCAAACACAGACAGACCCTGAGCCGGTACAGACTGAGCGCCCACAACCTGGAGATTGAAACAGGCCGACACAGGCAGACGTACAAACCATGGGAGAACAGACTGTGCCAGCACTGTGATCAGGGGGGCCCTAGAAGACGAGGCCCATTTCCTGCTATACTGCACCAAATACTCAGCTGTGAGGGCCGTCTACTACCAAAAACTCTCTGCCCACATTCCAGACTTCATATCTGCAGACGAGAAGAGAAAACTCCACATCCTACTGGGAGAAGAAGAGGCCACTGTGGAGATCGATGCCCAATACCTGTCCAGCTGTCACCAAACAAGAGGAAAATGAGACGCATGGACTATCAAACCACCCATCCCCCATGGACTATTAAACCCCCCCTAAGCCCCCCCCATCACCTGTCTATCCCATACCCACCGACACCCACACACCCCAAACAAATGCGAGGACATTCAAACCACCAACCCACGGACCCCGTACCCACCCCCCTCCACCAACCCCAACCTCCTTTTGCTTTGGCAACACCAAATGTCTTATTCTTTGGTAACGCTAATAAAGCTCATTTGTTGTTGTATTTGTAATATACTTTTTTTTTTTAAATATGGAAGTCTGTAGGCAGCATATACCGAGGTATACCTCCAATGGAAGGCTTGAACATGGTGTGAACTGAGCTTTAAAGGGGGATTCTATTTTCAGACATTTGCAACATGGACAGGATATACCAGAAGTATCCGATTGATGTGCCTCTCATCATTCACTCTTAACGGAGTCTGGAAAATTGCTGCATATAACATATCCTGTGGAAATGGCAGATACCGATTGCAAAGTGCTGCAGAATATGTTAGCGTTATATAAATAAAAAGATCTCAATGTCTTTATTTGAATTTTCAAGGAAAGGAAGAAAGGAGAGGAGTAGGAAAAATTAGCAATATCGTCATACTATAACAGATAGTTGCCACAAAAATCTAATTACAATTTAGTTCAAGTCCAAGGCTAGACAGACAAAATTCACATGACCATTAGTGATGGCAGAAGCTTAAAAAAGACCTTTCACATCTTCATCGTTGTGCAATATTATATACTGCTAGAAAGCCGACAGTGTGCTGAATTCAGCGCACTGTCAGTTTTTCTGGTCTGTTCCCTGGTTCTGGAGATTCTCCCCCCGTCAGAAGATCAGACCTTTCTGCTCAGCATCATCTCTGGGCTGTGAGGAGCCCTCTGACAGCACTCTTCTGTAGACTTGTACAGTTAGACGGAGAATTCTTTACCGACCAGCAATGAAGCTGGGCAGTAAGACCTGCCCTTCTGACAGTGGAGAGATATCAGCGAAGAAACTAATGCCACCGATATCTCCAGCCCCAGGGCAAATACCGGGAAAATAAGCTAGTGGGATATAATACCTCATATCAATGAGGACATGAAAGGTCCTCTTTAAAGAGGTTGTCCAAGCTAAAATTTTATTTTTTAATTTGGCCGGGGTGGTGAAAAAAATGTTAAAAAAAACATACTCTACTCGGCTGTCTTCTTTTGCGTCAGTCCTCACCAGCTGTGATGCCTTGGGTACCTTCACGTGACTGCTGAGGCCATTTAGCAGCCTAAGGAAGGGACTGGGGGAATGTCACATGTAGTCGGGAACAGGTGAGTATGTTCTTATTAGCCTGGACAACCCCTTTAAAGGGATTCTACCATTAAACTACCTTTTTTTCTAATGAACACGTCGGAATAGCCTTAAGAAAGGCTATTCGTCTCCTTCCTTTAGATGTGGTCTCCGCCGTGCCGTTTCGTAGAAATACCGGTTTTAACCGGTATGCAAATGAGCTCTCCGCAGCAATGAGGGCGGGCCCCAGCACTGAAACACCGATGAGTGCGTCCCCATTGCTGCCCAGAGCTCTTTCCTGCGCCGCCTCCTTCTTCTGCAGCAACTCCGCCTCTTCTGGCTTCTCTTGCTCTTGTAGTTCTATACAGGAGCATAGAGAGGCCACCCCAAAATGGCCGCTGGTCGGCTCCTGTATTGAACTGCAAGAGCGGCTACCCAAAAATGGCCGCCGGCCAGCTTCTGTTTTGAACTGCAAGAGTGGCTACCCAAAAATGGCTGCCGGCCAACTCCTGTATTGAACTGCAAGAGCGCTAGCCAAAAATGGCCGCCGGCCGGCTCCTGTATTGAACTGCAAGAGCAGCTACCCAAAAATGACTGGCGGCCATTTTTGGGTAGCCGCTCTTGCAGTTCAATACAGGAGCCGGTGGCCATTTTGGGGTGGCCTCTCTATGCTCCGTATAGAACTACAAGAGCAAGAGAAGTCAGAAGAGGCGGAGTTGCTGCAGAAGAAGGAGGCGGCGCAGGAAAGAGCTCTCGGGCAGCAATGGGGATGCGCTCATCGGCCTTTCAGCGCTGGGGCACGCCCTCATTGCTGCAGAGAGCTCATTTGCATACAGTTTAAAACCGGTATTTCTACGGAACGGCGCAGCGGAGACCACGTCTAAAGGTAGGAGACGAATAGCCTTTCTTAAGGCTATTCAGACGTGGTAATTAGAAAAAAAAGTAGTTTAATGGTAGAATCCCTTTAAAATAACGGTCTGTTCAAGTATGATGATCCTTTATTTAAACACTATCCTCTGCCTGCAACTTCGTCTGCATGTTGTTGGTGTCGATGATCTGCCTATATTCAGCAAATTGCTGCTGTCGATGGTTTGCCTGCTCTGGCATTTCAGCAGCTCTTAAGCTGTCCTACTGCTGAACTTGTTCCTCACATCATGCCTGTGATTGTTCTGGCATCTCAGCAGCTCGCTTGGACGCCATATAATGAGCGTGTTGTTGGTGTTGATCATCTGCCTGCTACAGCGTTTTGGCAGCTGTCAAGCTGGCCTGCCGCTAAACTAGTTCTTCATACTGTGCCCGTGATTGCTCCAGCATCTCAGCAACTCGCTGGGACATCATATAATGAGCGTGTTGTTGGCGTCGATGATCTCCGTCTGCTCCGCTTGAGGAGAACTCTGTTGACTTCTGGCTACCTTCATAGCTCTCATTGTTTTAGAATTTTGCAACAAATTAGATTTTCTTTTTCCCGGCATGTTTAAAAGTAGCGAACTGCCAATTTGGATTAAAGGTGTTTTCCCATCCAATGTGTTAGCACACTGCCTGGAGCAGATCAGATAATATGCAAATGCATGTACACAATGGACTAAGGGTTAGCTGAGTGTTTACACAGAGAGATAACAGCCCTGGCTTTATCAGAACCTGAGATAAGCTGCTGCAGGAGCAGTGTAATATAGTATATGAATATAAATTCATAACAATCGTGAATCCATGTCATTTACCAGGATAAAAAGTAGCCTATGTGTTAATTGAGTTTATAAACTATCTATGTGCAAATTCCATTCGAATCCGTTCAGTCATTTTTGCGTGATTGAGGAACAAACATCCAAACATCCACATACAACAACTTTCACATTTATAATATTAGTAGGATTAGTAGGATAGGAGGAAGGGGGGGGAAGTAAGAGGGTTACAAAAATGTCAAGGTGCAAACACTAGAGCCTCAAAAACAGTAGGAAACTAGGTCAATAATAGAACCCCTCTAGTATTATTTCAGAAGAGTCACTCATTATACTTCCATTTGCACCCCCCCAATTGGTCATTGTAATGCTTGAACCCGATGGCAGCACTGTGGCAGAACAGGCAGCCACACTAGAACTATTGGCGAACCCCCTCATGAGTATCAGCTCTTGGAATCATGTAGTTAAATCAAAACATTCTTTGATAGATTTTTGTCCTTTAAGGTTTTTAAAAAGTGCAGTAAATGTCAGGATTGATATCCAAGAAGTCCACAGGCTCTCAGTCCACATTCATCAGATTCACAAGCAGTGTAGGTACATGGCCTCAGACTGGATTACAGTAGTGCTGAGCGAGTAGTATTCGATCGAATACCTCGCCGGCATAGGAATGCGTGTAATCAGCCGAACACCAAGGGGTTAAACACATCGATTACACACATTCCTATGCCGGCGAGGTATTCGATCGAATACTACTTGCTCAACACTAGATTACAGATCACAATTATCTTACGACAAAAACTTTTTATTGATTGATGACTAAGATTAATTGTGAAGCATCCAGTCCCTTTAAGAAATGGAATGTTTTAGTGATTCCATCCATTTTTTGTTGCCATAGATGCAATTATCTATGCAGAACTGCTTATTTATTGAGCCAGAGGTTCCAGCCATTTAATTTAGGCTTTCTGGCTGGAGTTATAGTAAATTTGTCAGGCTGGCGTTTCCTCTATCCTGGCTGACTGTGGTCTCCGCTCTGCTTTGCCCACTTTCGTAAAAATAAATTATAATACAAATAAAGAGACTTGTACATAACACTCATAGTACAGAAAATATTTTCTTGTGGCATGTGTCTGGCATCATGGTTTCAATTTGAAATCCCTGTGGAGTTTCTTCAGGAGTAGTGTGAACAGAAACTCACAATGATTTTTTATTTTTTTATTTTTTTGCAGTATTTACTACATGTCCTTTAGAGTATGTCTATACATATTACAGTAATTTGCTTACTTGGTTATTAAAAGTAATGTGAAGTCACGCACATCTCTTAATACATCTGATCACCTTTGGGTCACCTGTGTACCACAAAATGGGCTCATACAGATTTTTGCTTTGATTTTATGTTAGCTTCTGTTAGGCTGTGAGCAGTCTTGTCCCTCCCACCTAACTATGACCACTTGAAGGGCCCCTTCACACGGAGTTTACGCTCCATGTATTCTGTACATTTTACATGTGTAAAAATACATGTGTAAAATGTAGTTAGCCATTGAGTTCAATGGCATGTTCGTATAACGCGCCATTCTGTACATTTTACACGTGTATTTTTACCCATGTAAAATGTACAGAATACACCGAGCGCATAGAGAATACACGGGCATAAACTCCGTGTGAAGGGGCCCTTAAAAAAGTGGTGATAATGGACAAAGGCCAAAATATTGCAAATTTTTGTGCAATTAGCCCTTGTGCATGCATGATTTTTCTAACTTCCCCCAGTGTGTCCTTTTCCATTATAATATTAAAAAGAAATTGACCTCTGATTTGTTCACTGGAGGTTCTACAACTTTCCAATAAATGAGACTCTTGCACATATGATATACATTTAAAGGGTATGTCATACATGCCTGGATTAGTTTAGGCCAAGATGTGTCCTCATAGAACTCCAGGTCTGTCCAGGGATGATGCCTACTGGTACATACTTAGGTATGCTCAAGCAATCTGTCTACCATTTTTATATGTGCAGGAAGTAGTGTAATGTCATACAGTAAAATAACGTACCTTTACAAGTACAAAAAATGTATAATAGCTAGAGATGAGCGAACACCGTTCGATCGAATAGGTATTCGATCAAATATCAGGCCGCTAGAGGTATTAGTTTGCAATCGAATACCACACGGCATACGCAGTAAAAATTTGTATCCCCTACATCCTTCCCTGGCGCTTCTTTTGCACCAATAACTGTGCAGGGGAGGTGGACTGGAACTACGACAACGGAGGCATTAAAAAAAATAAAAAAAAACATTGGCTGCCGAAAACATGTGACCATCCATTTATAAGAAGAGCCAGTGCCATCTTCGTATCATTTGCGGTGAGAAATAAGGAGAGAGAGAGATCTGATGAGGGCTAGATAGCTTCTAGTAGGCAGGGAAAAACGGAACAGCTCTTTTCAGAGCTATACACTGCAGGGATACAGAGCAAATCAGTCCAGCCAGATACGCTCAACCCAGCTTTGCAGGCAGTGTCCCCCCCCCAAACACCTAACAGGGATACAGGCGTCAAAATGCTAACCAAAAACCAGCTCCCACTGAAATCAATGGGTGCTGGTCATTTCTTTTTTCGGCGAGCGGTTTGTTACCGCTTGAGGAAAAAAAGAAGCGACATGCCCTTTCTTCAGGTGGATTCCACAGTCGGTTCAGCCACGGACGTCCACCTGAAGACACTCCCTCCCGACTAAGCCCATTCATTTGGGCCTAATCCGGGGCAGAGTGCAGTGATTGGATGCCAGTCCACTGCACTGGCATCCAGTCGTGGCTACCAGTTTTTTGGTCCGGAGTCTGAGGCGCCCTCCGCGTCAAATTCTGGATCAAAAAACCCTGTCTGCACTCAGCCTAACAGGCAACAGACAAGCAAGGTTGTAAAGAGGTCAGGCTTGCAGGTCAGGCTGATGTCGTACACTGGTAGGCAGCTGTTAAATCTCATAATTTGCTGAACTTAGAGTGTGAGTGGAGAAGGTCATGGAGTAGCATTTGTGTCCAGCATGTCATCCTTGACAGATGAAGGGGCTAGTGGAATGTTGGGTGGAGGTAGAAGAAGTCTCGTTACTAACAACAATACGTCAGTGTAGCCAAACTTAGGGCTATGGTCAAACAAGGAACGATCCGGAGTACATGGAAGGATCATACCTACACCTTTCCTTATGGGGAAAAAACTTGGATGAGGGTAAAGCATCCTCAGCCTTTATAAGCAGGCTTTGGTAACATGGAGGTAGAGCACTAACTCCACCTTCATACCAGCTCTCACTCTCTTCATATTGACACTTGTTATTTGTCATGCATATTCTATGTTCTTTTAACTTTGTTTAATTTTTGGACTGTAACCTATCTATTCGTTTGAATTAAACCTTCGTTTGCTGTTTTAACCACAAATTGGATTGGACTCCAGCTGCTTCTTGGTATCACCGAAGTACACCTCTTGTCTCATCAGTCAAGTGGTGTGGGACGTTATTTAACAGCAGCAGAGCAGGAAAAGAAGCAAAATTAATAAATCAATAAACAGCAATGAATTGGTCCAGAACCCTCGTAGATTCTGTAGCTCTGGTCTACTTCACGGGGCTGAGCAAACTAATCCTTCGTTCACATCTGTGTTCGGTATTCCGTTCGGCGAGTCTGCATGGGGACCCCCCCAAACGGAATACTGAACACAACTACAAGCGCTGTGCAGTAAAAGCACACGGACCCCATAGACTATAATATGTGTCCTCATGGGGACTCCCCTGGATGGAATACTGAATGCAGATGTGAACGAAGGGTAATAAAGGTGGAAACAGTCAGGGCTGAGGAGTGCTCACAGGTTTATTCGTATTGCCTTATGAACTGGACCAGGTGCTACAACAGAAGGAAATACACAGCAGCAGGGAGTGTCAGAAACCACAAAACTGGAGGCCTCATTAGTTAGGAGAGAGAGTACAAGGTGCAGGATGTTACACCAAAATTTCAGAGGACATATTGAGACATATCACAGACTTCCCAGACTTTTCTGGAGTTAAGATGGTTGGGAGGTATCCCCAGCACTGGGACTTTGAGGCAGACGACAGTAGAGGCATTTTGAAGGAGTACTAGCAGGGAATTGAAGAGGATAAGTGTTGCAGAAATCGACAGACAAGTGGCCACTGAGTAGTCTCAACAGTCACACGCTTTGCAAGACTTCTACTGTCCAAGGCATGTGGCACGCTGGACTGGCCAGCGGACACCAGAGTTCGGGGACAGGTGTATATGATTTATTTTTTTATGTTTCACCTTCCTCAGCCTCCTCCCGGAGTTCTGAAATGCCTAGACAACCCCTTTAAGGAACTTGCGACAGAGACTCCAATATAGACAGAACTTTGCAAAGCAAAAAATCACAAGTGTGAAGCCAGTATTACTGTAATAATATGAAGGCTATTGTACTTCTATAGCAAAGCCCAAATGTGTTCAAAACATCATGAAGGAGCTCAAAGGTACAGTATCTGTCTTTAGATTTTCCTTCTGTGATCTTATACCTGTCAGCTATTGTTTTCTATGCAGATCTGATGATTCAGGTTTTACAGAATATCACGCTTTGACTTACCGCAGCTATTTAACTTTATCAGCATTTTTATGATATACTGTATTTCATTCTTTCTTAGTTATGTGCTCCTATACAAGAGCTGTTACTATAATCTTCCATGAACTTATATTACTCTAAGATTAACTGCTTAAAAGGGTATTACCACAACAATCATATTTCATATAAAAGCAAAATATCACCGTCACTCATCAAAAGCAATTAGCAAAAGTGTATATGTCACTAGAAAAATTTCAATACTCCCCATTTCCTGCCGCTGTTTGATCACTGTTGCCAATGGATATGACCTTTAGTCCATCTTCAATCAGAACAAGCATGCTCAGTTTGTCTTTGACTTCTCTATAGCTGATCATAATGCAAACATTGCCAGTGAGACCCCATGCACAAGAACGAGTGAGCAACTGACATGGAGCTAAGTTTACAGCGGAATGTGCTCCGATGACACTTGGAGTGACATACATATGCATTCAGTTATACCCTTTGCACAGATATTCCAATGTATATAGATTATACTCCTAACAATCAAATTTTAATGTATTTTATAGACACAAAATGTTTATAAGACTGAAGCTGAAATACAGCGGAAAAAAAAATGCAGCGTTTTACAGTACCAGCAAATTGAATGAGACACTGGCTAATTCCATGCACACATTGCAGAA
This sequence comes from Leptodactylus fuscus, assembly GCF_031893055.1. NCBI lineage: Eukaryota > Metazoa > Chordata > Amphibia > Anura > Leptodactylidae > Leptodactylus > Leptodactylus fuscus. The sequence goes on along the minus strand of NC_134270.1, from coordinate 125,763,405 downwards.
TACAAAAAGCGTGTTTTTGAAAAATGCAGCATGTCAAATATACCTGCGGAAGCGCTTGTTTTTTCTCTATAGATTTAATAAGGATGGACTCCGCAGAGTAAAACAGCAAAAGCACAATGAAAACCGCTGCAGAAAAAAAGTGATGCGTTTCCAATCTATTTTTGTGCACAATGTTTTTTGGCTGCGTTCTGCAATGTCATGCCATAGTCTAACATTCTCATTGCTTTGAAGTTTAGAGAGGATATATATTATTAATATATATTGACGCTCCATATAATTAAAACATATTAACAAAAAAAGCTTCTAGATGTTATTACATCCACTAATCATATGTCCTAATAGATGTCTCTATGACAAATCCTTGTATTCTTGTCCCCATAAATAATAACATTTGGGGATGTTTCCTTCACAAAACTCATCACATGAATGATAGAAGATCACTCGAGGCCCTTTTATGTGTCATCTTATAACAAAAAGGAAATGTTCAAACCTTGCATTCCCTTTAAATGGGCTCATGAATGTTCTCTATGCTCAGACTACACAAAACTTAATGCTGGCACTGTGTTTGGGGACAGGAAGAAGAAAACATTGTTAGCATCTCCTCTCCCATATAGAACACGTTCACCTATCACCTATATGACCTTGTGTCTTTGTGATCTAGTTTTAGTTTATCAATGTTCTCTTAAACCCAGATGTAGTGAAATCCGCCACAGTTGGTCTTTGAAAGTTAATAACTTGTGCTTAATGTTACCAAGACTGATATGCCATATAGATTGTCACATGACTATATAATGTTCATGGTTAATATAAAAAAACAACAACATTTACTGTTTGTTAAACTTAAAAATACACAGTCACACAGTCATATCTGTTAATCATACATAAGTTACCCCTGATATGGCATTTCATTGAGTCCACACACGACACATTAGAGCTAGAAGTGCACTACTGTGCGCTACACATAGATTTGTTGCTGATATTTCCATTGGCATGATGAGATTTTCAAAATGCGGGTGTTTTTGAAAACGCACTTTTTCCACAACAGATTTTATTCTGCAATGTGTGGATGGGATTAACCAAAACCTAATTCACTTTGCAGGTACTGTAAAACGCAGCCTGTTTTTCCTGCGTCATTTCCGCTGCGGCAAAAATGTTGCATTTTCTCAACGTGGGATTTTAGCCTAAAAGGTGTGGCAAAAAAAAAAACAGAAATAGAGTGGTTTTTCCTACAGCACAGCTGCAGGAATATCTGTGGCCTACATAAAGTGGTGTGAGAATAATGACTGAGCGCATACGCTTACTGTAAACCCCCTGAAAGGAAGGGGGGGGGGTAAGCCCCTCCCAAATACTAACAACCCAAAAAACTTACCCCCCTTAAGAAATAAGGCACAGAAACAAACGTTTGGGTTAAGTGGGGGTCGGCCACAGCTTTATTATTGAAAATAGACATGACAGCAGAAACCTGTTGCCCCAACTAAAAGGGAAGCGCGCCACAAGGAATGCCCAGGCACCGCATAGCGGTGTGCATGTCTGTTATATCCAGCGGTGGCGCGCCTTATCCAGGATGACGTAAGGGGAGGGGACCAGGTCCTGCCGATCATGCCAGCTGTGACACCTACGGGAACAAATAAATAAATAAATAACCAAATTAAACAAATTACAACCAAAACAAAAACAGCTACAAAGAAAGACAAAATCAAAATATGGAAACAAAAAACAAACTCAAAGAGAAAACACAAACAAAACCCGGTAAAGTGCAAAACAAAAGGGAGGGTGGGAGCGCAAATCTTCTTTCTTCGACGCTGGCGGGGATCCGAAAGGAAGTCCCCGCCCAGCGCCGAAGAATATAAAGGGGACAGAGCGTGGCCCCGCCCCCCCCCCCCCCCACCGCCCGACCGCATCATGACGGCGAACGTCAGAACGCCGGGAGGGGCAGCGGAAGGGAGGGGGGGAAGGGCGCATGCGCGAAAACGCGCTCAGTCAAACCCCGAGCCGCTTATACAGCGGCCCGGTCGTAAGACTGAGCGCATACGCTTACTGTAAACCCCCTGAAAGGAAAGGGGGGGGTAAGCCCCTCCCAAATACTAACAACCCAAAAAACTTACCCCCCTTAAGAAATAAGGCACAGAAACAAACGTTTGGGTTAAGTGGGGGTCGGCCACAGCTTTATTATTGAAAATAGACATGACAGCAGAAACCTGTTGCCCCAACTAAAAGGGAAGCGCGCCACAAGGAATGCCCAGGCACCGCATAGCGGTGTGCATGTCTGTTATATCCAGCGGTGGCGCGCCTTATCCAGGATGACGTAAGGGGAGGGGACCAGGTCCTGCCGATCATGCCACCGGAGACCGGTGTAACCCTACACCGGGGTCCGACCCCCCTCCTGCAGCATAAAAAGAGCACAGTCAATTCCATCCTGCAAGCCTGACAAGAAGATGTCGAGGCCAATGTCGGACAGGTGAACCCCATCCCTGCGCAACAAGGCGCTGTTATCACCCTCCAATTGCCTGTGCCGGACGACTACTCCCCCCCGAGACCTCACATGGCGAGAGATGCGCATGTTAAGGAGCCGGCGAGCCCTTTCCAGAGCCGCAGGGTCCCGCGCATCCCTCCAGCGAGCCCTCGGGACTACCTCCGACCAGACCATAACAAGGTTATTAAAGAAAGCAGGGAATCGATCAAAATCCGAACGAATCAGGGAGATCAGCTCCGACAATCGAATGGTACCCAAATCATTTCCTCCAGCATGCAGCACCAGCACCACAGGGGCCTGGGAGGAACCGGCAATCGAAACGACTTGGGGTAGAATCTGCAACCAGCTCAAACCCCGAACTCCGTGCCACCGGAGCTCGGCCTGTTCAAATCCAAGCTGCAGACCACCTGGGCGAACAGCAGCACGTCGCGCTGCCCAGTAAACATACGAATGGCCCAGAATCCAAACGATAGGATAAGTATCTAAGGAAATAAACAGAAGAAATTAGTACAGGCAAAATACAAATAACTTTTTTTTTTTATTTTAAAACCGCAATGAAGCTAAAAGCAGGAAATAAGCAAAAGAACTACACAGTAAGCAAACCCGGGCGTACATACCGACGGTAACAATTAGAGCGCCATCTGCCGATGCGCTTTACTTCTTCTTCCGTGAGACCAGCCGCATCTGCCGCAGTAGCAGCACCAATGCGGAAGGAATGAGTCCCGAAATCCGCCAGGGAAACCCCCGCGGACGACAGGCATCGCTTAAACAAAGATTCGAATTGGAAACGCGTGAAAAAGGAACCGTCCCTATGAACTAAAAACTGCGGGGAAGGCGGGCGGACGGCCACAAATTGCCGCACCACCGCCACCGGGCACAGGGGGCCGTCTATACGCGATATAGACAACCACGTACCCTGCCCGTACACATCAGTCTTGGAGCACTTCACACGGACCCGAAGGGAATCCTGTAGAATGACCACATCATCACCCGCCAAACCACCCTGTACTAAACGCGACGGGGCTACCAACTCACCCACGCGAAGCGCACCAAAAAATGCAAGGCAAAAAGAACAACTAAGCAAAACGGCCTCAAAGGAAGACGAACAAACCAACGAAGCAGCATCAACCAGACGCCGCAGCAGAAAAAAGGAGACCGGCCTGCGACAATCAACCGGTCGCGGCGCCTTCTTCCAACCCCGCAAAACAAGCTGAAAGGAAAATTCTTTCGTCACGTCGGGGAGACCCAGCAACTTCAAACCAAAGGCAACCCCGGACATACGCCGAGCCGCCGTGGCTGCTGTGACCCCATCAGAACGCAAACGAGACAAGAAAGCGTAGGTAAGCTCGCGGCAACACTCCACATCAAGTAAGCGGTCAGGAGAAGCAAAAGACAACCATTCACACCACGCCTTACCGTGAGCTGTCCATGTAGCCGGCGTGACCGAATCCCTCATCAATTGAGTCAGGGGTGAAGGACCACGTCCCATAGTAAGGGGGGGCACGGGAAGCCCTCCAAATCCGCCTCCGGGTGTAAGTCTCTGAAGCGACCCAACTGCGAACGAGAAAGAGAGTCAGCAAGTGTGTTAACAACACCGGGGACATGCCTAGCCTTGAAAACGACATTATACTGCAAACATCTGAGGACTAAACGCCGTAACAAAGCTAAGACCGGCAAAGAACTAGAGGAAAGGCTATTAATTGCCGACACAGCGCTCTCATTGTCGCACCAAAATAAAATGCGTTTGTTCGCCATGGCGGGACCCCATAATTCAAGGGCGACCACAATGGGGAACAACTCCAATAACGTCAAATTGCGGGTAAGGCCAAGGGACGACCAAACCGGAGGCCACGCCGAAAAGGACCAATGGGCGCCAAAAACCGCCCCATAGCCAACAGCTCCCGAGGCGTCAGTGAAAAGCTGAAGGTCGGAATTGGTCAACTCACCCTCTGGGAAACAGGAAAGACCAGAGTAATCCAAAAGAAAGGATTTCCAAACCTTCAAATCATCCCGCAAGACTTTAGTAATCCGAACATAGTGGTGCGGAAGGCGGACCCCAGAAGTAGCCATAGCCAAGCGGTGGGAGAAAACCCGCCCCATTGGAAAAATACGACACGCAAAAGTCAGTTGACCCAGCAGAGACTGCAAACGGGACAACGGAACTTTGCGAGAACTAAGGCAGAAGTCCACATCCGCACAAAGCCGGGACAACTTGTCCTGCGGGAGATGAAGGAGCATACGCTCTGTGTCAATTCCGATACCCAAAAAGGAGAGAGACGTCACCGGACCCTCAGTCTTGTCACCGGCCAACGGAACGCCAAAATAGGCAGCAAAATAACGAAAAGTATCAAGCAAATACTGACAAGTAGGAGAACCAGCCGAACCTACAAACAAAAAATCGTCCAAATAATGCAGAACCGATGAAGAGCCCGATTCCTGACGAACAACCCATTCCAAAAAAGTACTAAACATTTCAAAGTAACGGCAGGAAATCGAGCACCCCATGGGTAAACACATATCATAATAAAAGAAACCACCAAACTGACAACCTAACAAATGATAACAATCGGGATGTACCGGCAACAGACGAAAGGCAGCCTCGATGTCAGATTTCGCCAAGAGCGCACCCCGACCGGCTTTCACCACCAGCGAGACAGCTCTATCAAAGGACACATAGGACACCGCTGACTCTTCCTTCGGTATGCCGTCATTCACCGACTCCCCGGGGGGGAAAGAAAGATGGTGGATCAAACGATACTTTCCCGCCTCCTTTTTGGGGACCAAGCCCAAAGGAGACACCCTAAAATTTGGAAAGGGAGGCTCAGAAAAGGGGCCAGCCATGCGACCCAGCTCAACCTCCTTGGAAATCTTCTCCTGAGCAACATGAACATCCTTCTGAACTGAACGCAGGTTATCAACTAAAAGAACATTAGAACAAGAAACATGAGGTATGTAAAAACCTGTAGTGAACCCATCAAGGAGCAGGCCTGCCTCCTCCTTCCTGGGGTACCGGTCTAGCCAAGGGCGCATCCTTAAGGCGCTCACCGGAGTCCTCGGGTTTACCCGAGCCGGCCTTGGCAGGCTTTCCCTGCTTGACGCAACGAAGGGCTGCGTGGGCGCCGCCACATATGGAGCATTCATGTTTAAACCGGCATGACGCAAAAAACCGGCAATGCCCCTCATTGAACATCCAGCAGGCACCTGGCCTGCGAGAGGCCGCTGAGGAGGCGGAAGCCCCCCCGGCGGCCCCAGATGGAAAGGGGGGAGCTGCGGGTTTTGGCGTCAACATTAGTTGAATCCATATGTCCGTCGCCTTAGAAGCCTAACCGACTTCCGGCTGCAGCGCAAGCCGCCGCCGGAATTCCTCGTCATACTTCCACCAAGCGGAGCCACCATACAACTTATGAGCGGAAAAAATAATGTCAAGGTAAATAAACAGTTCCGCTGCAACAACTGAACCAGACTGACAAAGGATGCAAGCAAAGGTTGAAAAGGCTTGCAACCAATTGGCAAAGGTTTTAGCCACTTTAGGCTTCTTATCGTCACCTCTGCCAAAACCCCGTTCTTTATCAACCGTAACATGATCAGGGGATAACAATGACCATATATCAATATATTCCCCACTGATGATTTTTTTCTCTCAGCTCCAGAGGCACATGCGTGCCAAGAGGAGCTACCCCACAGAAATAAGTGTCCCTGAAACGCAGGCCAGAGGGAGGAGCAACCGGCTCAGGCCGCGGCAAAACCGCTCCTGGAGAAACCAGAGAAGGAGTCCTACCCTCCAGCTGCGAAACCATGGACTTCAAAACATCAAGCATGTCGCCACTCGGACCCGGCGACTGGGAAGACCAGGCCTGCGAACAGGCCAACTCACCGGATGGTAACGCGGGCGGCTGTACCGACACGGCCAGGGGTGGAGGCTGCGGAGCTGGTACTGGAGCTGGAGCTGCAGCTGCTACTGCAGGCACGGCCGGAGCGCCCTGGGCAGACACAGATTCCCTTCTCCCACTCCGCCTCCGGGAACTCCTGCTATACCTCGAGCGACGCGAGCGATGGGAACCCCGGGAGGACGACGACGAGCGCGACACAGAGCGATCGTAATCGCGACCCCTAGACCGCCTACTTCTACGCCGATGACCCCGCGAAGCCCGCCGACTACGCCTGCGGCGCGAGCGGGAGGAGCTACGCGAACGCGGGGAGCGATCCCGGATCCTCGAAGACCTATAATCCACCCCGGAACCGCGATACGAACGGGAACTGGACTCCCGAAATTGGCTGGAAAGGGAATGGCACGGGAAATGAGGAGTACCTGGGACATACTCGGTATCAAAAAACTCCTCATCACTACCTTGAAAAAGAACCGGTGACAATGGAGCCGGGGGGTCTATGGGAGGGGGGCCCGCCGCATCAGAAGGGGCCGTGACTAGTGTCTCAGAGAGAGGGGCCGGGGCCTCTACGCCACCGGCCAACACTGGAGGGGCTGCACTGCGCCCAAACCACCTAGCCAACCTGCCAGGAGGCGGAGGCGGCGGTGGCATGGGCTCCACAGGGGAAGTCACATTGGGGGCAGAGGCTGCAGGCTGGGCCAGAGCCATAGAAGCACTGGGCCCAGCCACGCTAAAGGACCCATCCACATTAACAGGCTCAGCTGAGGGGGGAGGGGCTAGAACCCCCACAGCATGAGTGGCAGCCGCAGAGCGAGCAGGCCGGCGCCGGGACCCGGCAGCCGCACTGCCTCCCACACTAGTAGCACGCCGCCCGGTACGTGCAGGAGCCCGGGCGGCGCGAGAAGCGGCTGCTGCGGCCCCCCGTGCCGGAACTCTGCTCCGCACACTGGGGGCCGGACTAGGTGAAAGCCGGTCGGGAGGCCTCGCCGCCCTACTAGGGCGGGCAGAGGCCGCCCGACCCGGCTCTGAGGAGGCTGAGGCCTGGCCTGACGCCCCGCTCGTATTGAGCAGGGACGCCAGCCAGTCAGTCCCTTCCTCACTCACCTTGCGGTGCAGCAGCTCCAAGAGCTGCTGGCGCTGGGTGTCTTCGGACATCTCGCCGCAAATCTTCTTTCTTCGACGCTGGCGGGGATCCGAAAGGAAGTCCCCGCCCAGCGCCGAAGAATATAAAGGGGACGGAGCGTGGCCCCGCCCCCCCGCCCGACCGCGTCATCACGGCGAACGTCAGAACGCCGGGAGGGGCAGCGGAAGGGAGGGGGGGAAGGGCGCATGCGCGAAAACGCGCTCAGTCAAACCCCGAGCCGCTTATACAGCGGCCCAGTCGTAAGTCTTCCAGTTGCTCTCCTTTTCTCTCCTAGGATCCTGGTTTTCTCTAGTCGGTCTGGACCAAGGGCTTGGTCTTTCTTTCTTAAGGGGCAGGTTTTCCTTTTTTTTGAGACCTGACCTTCTTGCCTCAGGTGAAGACTTTCCTGTAGGGAGTGGCGAACTGTGCTTTTCCCCTACCGTCCTCCCTTGTAACCCTGGGACCTTTATCTTGTTCTTGTGGTCCTTCAGTCACCCCCTTTCTGTCCTGGAAGATGGCTGCCCTGTCCCGGAGGCCTCTTTTTATTGTTCTTTTTTGCCTAAGGTGGTTTTCCCCTGTCACATCAATAAAGTCATTGACTTACCATATTTCTGCCCATGTCTATTTGTCTCTCGCTTCACCTTCTGTTGTTTGGTCACCTTGTTGGTTCTTCCTCAGGGCCATCAGAAGGCCTTTCGGCTCAAGGTTAGAGAGCTCTATGAGCCTCCTGGCTGTTCAGCATCAGGCTTTTGCCACCCAGGTCTGCTAGACTTCCACCTGTGCCTCTGTCCATACTTTCTCCAAGTACTACCAGATCCATTCTGTGGCCTCTGCCGTTGCCAGCTTGGGTTGTAATGTGTTGCGAGTGGCTGCACGCTCAATTGCTCTCATGGCCATGTAATTCCCACCATCTGGGACTGCTTTAAGTCATTCCATGGTGCTGTGTCCCCCAATGAATACAACGCGAAAAGGATTTTACGATGAGTACAAAAAATCCATTTTTTTTTCATAACATTGACTCTGTAAAATGATGTCCATCTGTTTACATCGATTTTTAATGGAGCCACTAAATCGCTTTACCTAAAAAGGTTGATCAAAATATGACGTGAGTGGACTTTTAATCACTACATTTGGATGAGGTCTGGATAAACCTTACCCACTATGCTAATGTACATTGCAGTGTCAAGTTCATGGCAACTAACCCATTGCTAGACCTGTGTCCCCAGCCTTGAAGTTCTAAATGAGGAGCACAGTTTGTGAGAAAACATCTATATCCGCCACTGAACTGTAAGTTTTCATTGTGTTTTGGTATATAGCATTTGGGTGATGGCCTTCTTCATGACTCTTTATAATAACAAAAGTTTTTGGCAATTCATTTTATGAAATGTGAAAACCAAAACAAAGAATCACCAATTTCTCCTAAATTTCCCTTGTGGCTTTGATCTGACTGTTCAAAGCCTTGAGGTATGATAATTTATGCGAAATGTGCAGCACGCCTACATTAGGGACGGCACCTGCTGATACTGTCATTCAGGTTTTCCCACGGAGGAAAACCATTTCAGTAACACTCAAGAGATCCATATGATGGATAAAAGCTCAGCTCATACGGAAATCATCATTCTCAGATTATCTCAGATACCCCTGATGAGCTCAGATAACCCGTAATTTCATACTGCTGAACAGACTTTGGCACTTTCCTCACGTTACTGTTTTCCATGGTGTTAAGTTTTATGTTCAGTTATTAAATATATACATAATTGGGTTAATATTTAGTTAAATTGCCGGTATGTTTTTTATCCTGAATAAAAAAAAACATGAACAAAACAGTTCAGCCATACCGCCGTCTGGTACTTGGTATGGCCCATAATCATGTGCTTGGGGGACACCTAGGGGCGGAGAAAACACAGGAGAGGATTCTCCAAAGATTTTATTGGCCAGGCGTGTACAGGGAACTGAAGGATTACTGTGCGTCCTGTCCTACGTGTCAGGTACATGCCCCAGCCCCACATTTCCGTATTCCCTTGGTTCCCCTGTCCATCACTGAAGTGCCTTTTGAAAGGATTGGTACGGACTTGGTCGGTCCAATAGTCAAGTCAGCTAGAGGTCACCCAGTGGCGTAACTGGGAATGGTGAACTTTTGACTTGGGCCCCCACCCCCCGACCAACACCGAAGACCTCGACCGACCCCCTCCTACGCATTCCTGCGCGCTCTATTATGCCCCATAGTGGCCCCTGCACACAGTATTATGCCCCATAGTGGCCCCTGCACACAGTATTATGTCCCTTAGTGACCCCTTCACACAGTATTATCCCACATAGTGGCCCCTCCACACAGTATTATCCCCCATAGTGGCCCCTGCACACAGTATTGTACCCCATAGTGGCCCCTACACACAGTATTATCCCCCATTATGGACCCTGCACACAGTATTATGTCCCTCAGTGTCCCCTCCACACAGTATTATCCCACATAGTGGCCCCTCCACACAGTATTATCCCCCATAGTGGCCCCTGCACACAGTATTGTACCCCATAGTGGCCCCTGTACACAGTATTATGCCCCACTGTGGACACTCATAAACAATTATTATACTCTGGGGTCTTTTCAGACCATAAAAAAAACTCTGTTACTCACCTATCTCCCGGCTCCTACGATGTCGGCCTCCGAAGTAGTCCATCTTCAATGATGCCAGATGTCACATGACCCGGGACGCAGGCCGGAGTCATGAGAGGTCAGACGACTAGGCCGAAGCCTGCCCGGATCGTGGAGAGGTAAGTAACAGTGTTTTTTATGTTTCTTACCTCTCCCGGGCCGCCGATCATTATACTCGGGGGTCCGAAAAGACCCCTGAGTATAATAATAGCAGCGGTAGCGGCTGTCATCGGTCCCCTAATGTCCCAGGTCCTGTGTCAGCTGCCTCTGCTGCTACGGCGGTAGTTACACCACTGGAAAAAAAATGTAAATAAAGTTCTTACACATAGTGTATATATAATGTTTAAGTTTAGGTTCACATTTGCGCCTGCTTTCCGTTTGGGGTTTCTGTCTCCGAATCCTCATTTTTCAGGCGGAAACCTGGCGGACCTCATTATAGTTTATGTAATCTAGGTAATTGCTTTTTATGCGGAGTGGATTTCCGTTTTTCAGAAACAGAAACCCGAATGCAGATGTGAACCTAGTGTAATTCAGTTTGAGCAGTGCCCTGCAAATGGCAGGCAAAAGATTGCTGCAGCTGCACAAGGGCCCTGAAGGTCTGGGGGCCTGATCACTTTACCAACAACGTTCTACTGTTTATTAGATTATTGGTAAATATGTCAGCTCAACAACTTCATGGCTAACAATTACTGATGGATTGTTAGAGAGACCCCCATATCACATTGGAAAATAAGGGGCCACACAGGGGCCCTTAGCTATCTATGTCCACCCCTGACTCTGCATTAGGGTATATGCACACAATCGGGAATAAGAGCAGATTTTTTTGTACGGATTTCAGTACAGTAAATTCACACTGTAGTCCAATAACATTAAAGGGGTTATCCAGTTTCTAACATTGTAACTAATTTTTATTAAACTTTTCAAAGAAAATAACAGGAAAACAATACATAGCAGGAAACAGTAAAATGGTGAGAACACAATAAACGAATGGTGTTTAATGTCTCTGCCTCTTCGAGTCTCTGCACCACCCTCTGCTCGCACACTGCAGCGCAGGAGGCATGTTCTGTTTGATTCTTTGCTTAGAGTTTTTTGTTGCTGTGTGTGAACACTGTCCTATTTCCTCTTCTCCGTAATTGAATTTCCACCACACCCATCTCCTGCACCTTGTTTCCCCTCTGTTCATCAAATAGTTAATTTTAGCTTTGCCTGTGTGATTGACAACCTGTCTACCAATCAAGTCTGGGGAAGGTCCTGGACTTCCTATATACAGGTCATCAGCCCACACAGGTTTGCTGGCTATTTTGACTCTGTCCTGTGACTTTCTCCTCGCTAGCTTCCTACTTGCTCTTTCTATTGTATTACTGACTTCTGACCTTTGGCTTCCCTTGTGATTACTCTTTTGGATTACGATTTTGTACTGCTTTGTCTCTCTGGCTTTGACCCTTCGCTTGCTGACTTTGCTTCTCTGTTATTTTGTCCTGTCTTGTTCTGCATTACTCTTATCTCTAGGAAATGTTTTGCTGCCCTGTTATCGTCTGTCGCATGGGAGAATTCAGGTAAGTAGGCTGGGACGGGGGCTAGGTCGCGTTTAGGTCTCACTGTCTCCGTCTTTATGTTCTTCCATTGTTCCTGCAGCTGCGCTAGCGAATTTCACAACTAGCAATTCTCTTCCATGTTGTAAATAAGCACAAGGGAAAAAAGAGGAATGGAAGGAGAGAGAGGGTAGGTGAAAGATCTTGTAGCGAGCAGTAAGCATCGCATGGGGATCTTATGAAGTTAAGGGTCACCGTGTTATTCAAAATAGCTGTTAAAAGTTCCAAATTATGGATATGTTTATATGTTTATGGCGGACTATAAAATCAGGGGGAGCGATCTCCTGTGCAAGGCTAGGAGGGATTTAGCCGCCGTGCAGAGGTATAGGAAAAGCTATCGGACTTCTTCCCCATCTGTCTCGGCAACAAATTGAGCAGATGGACTAGGGAGTCCAGTGTAACTGGTTGAATGAATTTTATTTCTATAGCGCCAACATATTCCGCAGCACTTTAAAAATTATAGGGTTCAACTACAGGGTACAAACAAAATGAGACATTACAGAGTTATAAATCAATTCACACAAGAGGAATGAGGGTCCTGCTCACAAGAGCTTACAATCTAAGAGGTAATTACGTAGTATAATGCCTTATTAAAGGGGTATTCTTATGTAATACCGGTTATGATCTGGGGATCTCTGATCATACACTGGCCCCTGAGTGATAACTTCTCAGTCAAATGTTAAAGAAAAACACAAAAAGAAAGACAAAAACTTAGTGTAATGAGCAGTTTGGAATACTCATGTGTGGATACTCTTGCCTAGCACACTAGAAATAGCCATGGGCCCAACTAATTGACCTGAGTGGGCACGAACACAGCTGGAGAAATAACTCACATACAAGAGAAACAGAAAACCTGTCTTGTTTCACATATAGAAAGGAGAGGCAGATATAGAGAAAGACCCCCACAGGTGTCCGACTGGACTAATGGCGAATATGAGGGAACACAAATTATAGAATAGAAAATAAACTTCAAATGCTGACACTATGCAAAGAGATAGGAAAAACAGAACGCAGAATCACACACAAAAAACCCTACAAAAAGTCCAAACATCCAAACTGAAAATAAGGCTAGGGTTCACTGCACCCGGAACAACTATGCTTGGAACAATGAGCTCAATACTTATCAAATATCCAGATAGTATGAATAGGCAGCAAGGAAAGCAGAATACACCAGGACTCAGACACAGATGAATGCAGCAATTTTTGGTAGACAGATCACTTAAGGAACTGCTAGAAACTGGAGTTTAAGACCGGCAACTGATAGCATGCAAGCGGAGTTATATAGCCAGGAGCAGGAGTAATAAGGAGGGTGATTGGAAGCAGCGCTCAGAACTGCCCACAGCCTGTAATGAGTTCTCAGCACTACAGAGAACTTAATCTCTTCAGGTGCAAAGACACACTAAAGCCCTGACCTGCAATGCAACTCATAAAGCGATCCATGCATGAGTTCTACCACAGAGACTGCATGCCCAGTGTCAACATTCCCCTGCATCACATCAGATGATTCATGCGCCGAATGCCATGCAGACACTCCGCACCTGAACCTAACAGACTGAGACTGCGAAGACCAAGTCATAACAATACCCCTCTGAACATAACCAGGTGCTGTGACCCAGCCGTTTACCATTGTCCAGGTCACAGAACCAAAAGAGTTGCACAAAACATACACAAAGCTATAAAGTTTACATTTCACCCAATCCCTGTCCTGTCTATACCTGAGCTTTCTAGAGTAAAATACGCCTCTAGTGATATACGTTACATGCTAAAATAATAGTAATAATGATTATCACTAGAGATGAACGTATTGATTGCTAAAATTTTAATAGGGGGATGGAAAATAATATTTTTATGTAAAGTCCTATTTAATGTGCATGCAGAAAATTGGTTAGCGCATTTCTGCGATTTTTGGCGATTCTTTAACACCCGCCCCTGTAAATATATACATGTGTGGTATGTATGAACTCCTCACATATTGCAGTTTTATGGACAGTACATTATGTTTGCAGTAAGGGATTACTTGAGCCGGCACTTTAGTGGCAAATTTTAATTTTTGTGTAATTTTTGCTTGTAATCTCTGTTTGCTGTAAAGTTGCATGAAGGTGGTTGTATATATGAAATATTAAGTTGTGTTGTGTTTTTATATACATTATATTGTGCAATCTCAAAAAAATAAGATTTTGGTATCACAGTCACAGTTTGCTGGGTGCAGTATAGATTTTTAACATATTAGTCAATAACAGCTAAATCTTGCTTATCTTCTGTATTCATGTTTTTGAGAGTCCGAGCTCTTGTTGTAGTTGATGTGTGAATGTAAGATTGAATAGGAGTTTTAGGTGCAAATATATGTTTTAGTGCATTTTTTTTAAAAATTATAAAGTTATATGAAGGTGGATGTGGCTATTGCTAACCCATTGAAACACAAATAATCTTCTGGTTGTCTACTCTCAAAAAATATATAGAGTTTAGGGGTTCATTTGCTTTTCGCGGTGTGTAATCCCTACATTTAATTTGATGATGCTTTTTTAACTTTCCAGCTTCAAAGCAGATTTTTGTTCTATCCAGTTCTAATGATTTTCAGAAGACATGTGTATGCAGGTGTATTTCTGAAGATGGACACAAGAACAAAACTTTGCAAATGGAAAACTTTATATTTGTATCTATCTGCTTTTCTATTTCACTATAAAAAATATAAACAGAAAAGATTTATGCGAAAGACCCACATAGCGAACTGCAGCCACAGCGTAAATGCGTTGCAGAGTTTTCCTTTGTGGATCTTCTGCCCCTATTATATCTATACAGAAAACGCCAGCGTTTCCGTAGGTATAATTGACATGCTGCAATTTCCAAAACCGTGACTGATTTTTTTTTTTTCTCCATTGTGAATGTACTTAGCTAGAATCCCATTCACGTTGCAAGTAATGTAAAGCGTAACATTTTCGCACCGTGGGCTCCCGGCTTTAGATGGCTTGTCCAGAATCTGGAAGTAATTGATACTTATATGACCTATCCACAGGGTAAATCCACAGAGAGTGTCTCTTGCTTTGGAGGACCCAGCATGTCTGTGTATTATGCAGACAGCTCATTGATTTCAAGAGACGCTGTGTAATGTTATTGTCAAGGGATCCTCATAATAAAAATTCATTGTCCAAAGTGGGAAAATTCCATAAAGTAAAAAGACTCGGATATTTAGGCAGATTTTGATGTAGTATTCATGGAATGTTATACTATATTATGCTGTGGATTCCACATGCAATTCTGCGGTGGGAAATATGCAGTTTAACTACTACGTGTGGACATATCCTAAGTGTACTGGACCAGTATACATTAGGGTTCATTTTATGAAGTCATGAAACAAACACATGAAAACCTTGCCTGTCATTTTGTCATATAGAACCTACTTATTGGTTTTGTCATCACTGGAACTGTTTTCGTCAGGAAAGCCATGACTAGCCAGACATTTCCCATGCAGGGGAAAAGTAGTGTTAAAGGTGGACCTTCAGAGGAATGGCGCTACGCTACCTCTGAGAAGAACACTTTGATGTGGAGCAGAAACAAAAGATTTTTCCTGCGCTTTTCAACTAATTTATGGGTAATGTGATGGGTGGTTTCCAGATCTGTGCTTCATATATATATATTCTGTTCTCATCCTTTAATAATACCAGTCATTGAAAAACTGCTTATTTTCCAATCGGGTAACTGCCCCATTGGTATTGTAAAGAGATTAAAAGGGTTCATTTCTTACTGAGTGTTAAAGTGGATAAAATGACCCAATACTAATAAGATAAATAGATTCGTATTGCTGTGCAAGATAAGCTGTTCTTGTAGATGAAGCCTTGCGCCCTGATACTAGCCTGGATCTGGTTTAGAGGTTTTGGCCCCATGGAGATAATTTTAATTGTTGATTTGTTGTGGTTATTAAAAGTGCGACAGCCCTGGGCACCAAGCAAGCAAAGGGCATCCTTCTCCAAATGCTTATTTCCTGCTTGATCACGCAGCAAGCCTTTCATAATCCCTAGTATACCCTTGGGGAGTTTCATTAGAGCAAAGCAATTCGCTCTAGCACATAAATTAATACAAACAGCAAGCTTCATACGCCAAAGTATTTGGCAATAAACTGCAAGAACATGTCGAGTGCTCCTAAGAGTGTATAGAGGATATTACACACTATCTAAATGTTCTTCATATAACTTGCACCCTTAAAAGGTTGTATGAGGGAGCCTACAGTCCCATTCAAGGCCTGTATTCACAGTGGAATCAGCACCCAGGGATCAGAAGATGCTCCACTGTCTATAGTATCTTTATTAAAATACACTGGAGGCATTGACCAGTACCATGGTAAGTCCAAGCAGAGTTTTCACGCCCCTGGTTCAAAATAGGTTTCGAAAGGACAGTGGTTGGTAGAAGGAAATGCTAGTGTTGTGACCTACACATATGATCTATGGCATGTGCCAATGTGGAGGCATTGACCAGTACCATGGCAGTAAGTCGAAGCAGAAATTTCATGCCCTGGTCCAAAATAGGTTTCGAAAGGACAGTGGTTGGTAGAGGGAAATGCTATTGTTGTGATCTACACATATGATCTATGGACTGTGCTTTATATTTATTCTTGAGCACCATTTACATCAGTAGTAATGCCTACAAGATTTTACAACATTGCCTAGGGTCACTGTAGTCCATAAACACAGTAAAGTCATAGTGTCTTGTCCCATAGTCTTTGCTCATTGGTCCAGCTGGCCCCGTGTTCAAGCTATTACTGTCCATCAAACAGAGACCAATATGTTATCTGTTACCTAACATGCATGCTAGCAGAAATAAGCCTGTAGACCAGCAAGGCCAAGCCTGCTAGTAAGTTGTGGTTGACACCTTCATAGATGAAAGGACCTTCATAAGTAGGTTACTCAACTATCTAACTTGTTGGTGTCTGTGGGATTCATCTGACATGCCGCTTCACAGCTGTCAGCTAATATAACTTGCAGCTTTTGACTCCACAAGCATAAAATGACCTTTCATGGCTGACTAGTCAAGACATTGCAAATTTTTTGACTTTACTGGAACTGTTTGCATAGCCTCCTCTACATATCATGCATCAGTATATTCCAGCTGTCAGCGACAACTCATTTCCTGTTTTTGTTTCAGGGCACAGTAACGTGAATCTAACCGAAACAGGAAAACTTATGCTGAAGGCTTTTGACAAATCCATGTCTGGGTCATACATCTGCACTCTGGTATATAAAAGTATTGAGAGCGATGTGACACAGGAAAAGAAGAAATATAAAAGCTATGAATTTGCTGTCTTTGGTGAGAATGCAAATAAGATTATGCGGTGCAAAGAAGACGTCTTTCATGGCCAACCCTGTAATGAAGACTTGCCAAAAAGTGTAGCTGATAAAACGCAAACAGCGAGTTCAGTTCCGTCCCTACGGGAATCATTTTTTTACAAATACTGAATGGCCCTAATGTATAAAAGGAATTTTTTGAAAAATAAGTTCACCTAAAATTATATTTATATGTCCAAGAACTGCGGATGAGATCAAGAAGCCTTACCAGTAGAGATGAGCGAGTACTGTTCGGATCAGCCGATCCGAACAGCACGCTCCATAGAAATGAATGGATGCACCTGGTACTTCCGCTTTGACGGCGGCCGGCTGCTTAACCCCCCTCGTGCCGGCTACGTCCATTCATTTCTATGCGAGCGTGCTGTTCGGATCGGCTGATCCGAACAGTACTCGCTCATCTCTACTTACCAGCTCTCATCACCTCCCATGTAGAGTTTGTCCACAAACTGATAACACCCAGTTTATTCCATTTATTCATACATTTCCATAAGGAAATATATATATTTATATAGAGAGAGAGGAGCGCACAATGTATAGTTCACTGAACAGATGCTCCAGAATTGTTAATTTATGGGGAATACAAGTGATAGGAGAGCGGATGGAGCGTCTTTAATGTCATATGTTTAAATACAGGAACAGTAGACAACTAAAGGTGAGGGCCATGATCAGAGATAACAGATATGTAACCTCTCGGATAATATGGTCAATTGTGTGTTTAGAGAGATGGGGCAGTTCAATAACAATACTGGACTGCACAAAAATTTGCAACTTTCTGTTTGTAAATCCCCCCTAGAGTGACAACCATTATGGCACCAGGTATTTGAGCCTCAATTTTCTCTCCAAATATCATTGTGTGAGCATATGCTGTTTTGGTGTTGATATTGGGGCTTTTCTTTAGGTTAAGGCCCGACGTGGCATTCTTAAGGTAAAAAGGCGCAATGGGAAAAATTGCGGCGGCAACACATCGCGGTTCTTCCCCAGCATTTTGGACACAAAGTTTGCAGAGTTTTTGCTCAGTTATACTTATAAGGAAATTGCCGGCGTTTCCATAGGTTTCATAGACATTCTGCGATTTCCAAAACCACAACGGTTTTGAATTCGACACGTGTCTGCAGTGCGTACTTTACCGTACTTTACCGCAATGTGGGGATGGCATTCACTAGTCACTTTGCTGTGACCTTAAAAGGCCATGTTTTTTTTCGTGTTTATTCCACATAGGGCTCCGGTCTAAACCAGCTTTACAACACCTGAAGTCTAATCCCATTTATATCAATAGGAGTCTGCCTACTTCTTATTTCATCACAGTTTTTTTTCAGCTACTTGAAAATAGAAGCATCCTTACCTATCGTGAGGCAAAAATGGCACTGAAAATCCTATTGAAGTCAAAGGGAGGGTGAAAAAAACAGCAGTATGTGCCACAGAATTCTTCAGAATTGGAAAAACAGTTAACCTGAACTTAAAATGAAACTGATTCTGAGCCTGTTGTTTTTTCAACTAGAGTGGGAACTCACCCTAAGGCCTCATGCAAATGACCAAGAATGCATCTACAGGGGGATGATGTGGTCTGAGTTGTTGCCTTCCTTACATTTTCACTCAGTTAGATCGCTCACCTAATGTCCTGGTGGTTCATTTGGGTGGCAACGATCTTGGTGTTTGGACCTCCCGGGAACTCATCAGAGATATTAAGTATGACTTGTTGCGTGTGTGGGCCTTGTATCCCGGAGTTATTGTTGTATGGTCTGACATTGTTGCCAGGCTATCCTGGAGACACGCTCGATCGGTTTCCAAATTAAATAAGGCCAGGCGTAAGGTTAATACCGCTGTCTCAGCCTTTGTAGCACGAAATGGGGGGTATAGTGGTTCGCCATCGTGATTTGGAAGTGCCTCAGAGCGGCCACATGAGTCGAGATGGAGTCCACCTGAATGATGTGGGGTATGATCTTTGGACTCTAGCCTTATGGGAGGGTGTTGAGAAAGCTGTACAGGTGTGCGCGGACTATCTCCGCATAAGGTGTCATGCATGATAGTGTAGGCGGTAGGGCACACTTTGAGGAGGAGTTCCGGTGAAATACAGGGGACCCATGGAAGGGTACCTCTGCAGATAATTGTTTATCGCAAGAAGAAAGGTATCAAGGTGTAAGTGGGGAGTGCACGGCAGTACCGGGACATTTTGTCTGCTCCCGTGTCTATGCGTTGCGGCTGGGAGGTTTCTTATGGTGCTGCCTTGCCTAGGTGGGCCCTGCAGGACCTTCCATTAAGAATGCTTTGTTGTTAATATGTTAAAGAAATATTCAATAAATTGGCTGTTGTGGCCACTTTTATCCAATCGTACCTAATTTGTGTGTGTCTTTATTATTGGGTCTAGGGTTAGTCATTAGGCTATTTTGATCCTACTATGGGGGGGGGCTGTTCGTGTTGTAGTTTAACCCCTTTATGACATAGGAGTATCCCGGTCATGCATCTGCAGGTCGTCTGGTTCTCTGTTCTATTCCAATATTTTATAGTACATGCTGTATGAATATCAGAATGGAGCAGTCGGAAGAGCATTGGGATGGATACTTGGTTGTGTGCATGAGGCCTTAGGTTATATTTTCTGCAAAATACTTGATGGACAAATCAGAAAAATATTTTGCCTGTGAAACCTGCAGCAGAATCTCAAGTTGTTTTCTGCTGTAGTTTTCTTTGTGCATTTCCACACACTGATAAGCCTCATTCAGTGAGATACTGTGCCATAGACAGAGATTCAGTAGACACTGAAGCTACAGCAAGAAAAGGCACAGCAAACAATAAGGGATGGATTAGGGCTAAGGCCCCATGTAGCAAGTCGCAGCGAAAAAGTGCTACTGGAAAAATCACAACGTAAATGCTTTTGCGTTTTTTCCTGAGACGCTTTTCACAGACTTTTGGCTTCAAGGAAAAAAAGCAATATTTCAGTTCTGCTTCTGCCCGAATTCCCTGCTCCTGTCTTCCTCCTGGTTTCGTTTGACACCCAGGACCTGCTGCTCAGTCACTTATTGGTGAGGCCAGTGACTTTGCTCCAGTTAGTGGCTGACCCTTGGTTCACATCTGCGTTTGGTAATCCGTTCGGGGAGTCCGCATGGGGATCCCACGAATAGACTATCGAACATATTTGCAAGTGGTGTGCAGTGAAAGCACATGGACCCCATAGACTATAATGGGGTCCGTGTGCTTGCCGTGAGATCTCCGCACAGAACATGCGGACAGGAAATTAGATTGTGAAGTACTTTCCTATCTGCATGTTCCCTGCAGAGATCTTGTGGCAAACACACGGACCCCATTATATGCTTTCACTGCACGCCACATGCAAATGCATTCAGTAGTCCGTTCGGGGGGGTCCCCCGAATAGATTACCAACGCAGAAATGAACGAGGCCTGAACTGCAATTCATGTGTGTGTAGAGGGAAAAGAAAGTAGAGACCAGCAGGGGAACAGGGTAGCATCAGAACAGGAGCAGCTGGAGGGTTTTCCTTTATTTTTTTAACCCATTCTTTGACATTTTTTTTTTAATTATCTCCTGGAATTGAAATTAATAAAATGTCTGCCATCTTTGCAGCTTACTTTGAGCCTGACTCCATGTTACAGATAAATGTGCGCTACAAGGCCATGCCCTGCAATA
This sequence comes from Leptodactylus fuscus, assembly GCF_031893055.1. Lineage (NCBI taxonomy): Eukaryota > Metazoa > Chordata > Amphibia > Anura > Leptodactylidae > Leptodactylus > Leptodactylus fuscus. The sequence goes on along the minus strand of NC_134270.1, from coordinate 125,742,704 downwards.
AACTAGCCAACTCCAGATTTGTACTGACTCTGTTCAGGATCATCAGGGAAGTCATTACAGGCCTGAATTGCCACCTGAAGAACACATATCATAAGTGCCATGTCATCAAAGCCCCCGAGTACTCTCTACACAGCGAGCTCTTCATAGCTTTTAAAGGGAAATGTCAAGTGGAAGATGGAAAATGAAATTGTGCTTGTTTACCTGAAACGTGGCACTTATAAGCAGGTGTCCTATATATCACAATGATGTATGGGATCGGCAGCGAATTATAGCAATGTGGGACCTGCCATCATAGATTTCCTCTTAAAATAACCTGCTCTATGAAACCAGTGTTTTCTTTAAGAGAATATAATTCAGCACAAGGCCGGCGCTGACTTAAATAGCAGTGAGGATTTATGTGTGTGCAGCGATGATGTGACAGTGACACGGTCCTATACTAACACAGCTCATTGCTGTGAGCAAATCCATTTCATAAATGGTTATATATCAGAGCCATTTCTCAGGCTTTCCTTCATACAGGGGACTAGTTCATCAGTACTGATGGCATAATATCAATGGGTTTTATTGAGAAATTATGTAAACTGCCGTAAGCTTATTATGTATTCCGATTTAGAAGTCATTTCCCTGGGTGAAAAAAAGGCAGGTTTCCGCATTCTTCTTTTTCTGCTCATTTTTTTTTGCTCATACTCGTACGTGTCATGTCTACTTTTTTAATAGATTCCAAGTTGCTAGTGGTTTTCTGTTTCTAGGTGAAATGTGCTCGATATACATATGTATGTGAATCCTTGTCGCTGTTGGCTGTCGTAATTTTCTCCTACAGATGGCGCTCATTCACCAACTATTAGCTTAATCTATAATCTCCTGTATATCATTTCATAATGTAAAATAGGAAAAAGATTTGTTTTTTAGCGAAAAAGTAGCAGATAATTTATATTTGTTGAGAAAGCTTTTGCATTTCCACCTTCAGGAGAGGCCATCTTATCAAGATGTATTGAGCTACAGCTTTATAATTGTTCCTTTCCTGAATCCATTTGCCTGTGTCAGAAGTTGTTATCCACAGCTTGGTATGGATGACTGGTAGCCACCTTCAGGGTATTGCTACACGAGATGTATGTACTGCATTTTCCCATTCCTAATTCTGGGTAGAAAATCCTCAGTATTTACATTAGCAAAGTAGATGAGATTTTACCACATATCATCCACGTACTGTAAAAATCCACGTGTAATCCATACAAAGACTGATCTGCAGTGCAAACGTGTCTGAGGTCCAGATTTTAACACAAAGTTTGGGACTGTGTCAGATTCTCCAGCAGGTTGATGTCTTTCACCTCCCATTGTTAAAGGGGCAGTCCCATGAACATAATCATATTTATATTTGTAAATAATTAAAAATTAATCAATTTTGCAAATATAAGTAGTTTAAGGGCTAGTTCATACGGGGGCAAGGAGGCGGATTTTGACAGCAGATTTCGCCTTAAAATCCGCCTCCATACAATGGTGGTCTATGGAGACCACTAGCGAGCTGCCCATTCTTCAGGCAGCTTTTGCCTGGCGGCAGCAACCTCCGGAGTCGGCCCATTCATCTGAGCCGACTCCGGTGGGGGAAGCTGCGACCATGACGGTTGTGGCAGGTGGGTTTTGACCCGAGAGTGACGCAGCTCCCCACATCACTCTCAGTGCCAAAATCCACCCCACTGCCCCCCGTGTGAACGAGCCCTAAAACTGCAGAATTTTTAAGATTTCCCCGAACTATCAGAATGGTGACAGCCTATTGTATTGATAGATTGCCAATGGATAAGACCACAAATACAGAAGATTTATACGGTCTGGGACTTGTGAAAAACCCAGCTATGATTTTCTTATTGTAGACGGGTTATCATGCAGGGACACTACATGTATCAGAAGATATCCTGGTAACAGTAAATTTTTGGCCTTAGAAAGGTCCTGCATTCATGGTCATATCCACATACATCCACAGTCCACATATTTTGTGGACTGTGACTACAAAATATTTAGTGAAAATCTTTAAAACTCTGCAAAATGTTTAATTATTTATATTTGCTACGGCTAGCTCTGCTCATGCCGAGCCATACACGCGGGCACTTTCCATTCACTTCAATGGGACTGCTCGTAGTGAAAAAAGCAGCCCATTCATTTCTATGGGGAGCGCTCGTATGCCGGCTCCCATTGAAATGAATGGAGCTGCTTTATACGCCACTGATTCTGAACGTGTTTTACGTTCAGAATAAGCTGGCGTATACTCAGTGTGAACTCACCCTTACACTTTTTACAATTTTATTGCTATTGTGTATAGACACTGGCTATCTGATATGGTTCTTCTAATTGTACTTGCTTGTTCTATCTAATGCCCCCAATTCTATATCATTTTGACTACTTGATACTTTTGCAAAAACTCACTAAATTTTAAAGATATATGCAAACTTTTCAGTGAAATTCTCTGGAAATCTGTATTGATTATTTTTCCTGTTACATATTACATCCTATGTATATGTACCCTCAGGGTTCACAAAAGTTCTGGACAGCTGGACAGAATATACAGTATAAGTTCTTGTGATTCTATAGTATGGAGCCATAGGGGCTCTGTCTGATGCATCTGTGCAGTGCTGTATTCACGGGCTAGAGGCGATGCCTATAGGAATTTAGTGAAGTCCGCTACAAATAAAAAATCTCTGTATGAAATAAAAAGCATCTGGTGGTATTGAGGTCCCAAAGGGGTGAAACTTTGTAAGGAGCCATGATACAACCATGGTCATGAGCTCTTACATTGCTCAGCCAACCTCAAATTGAGAATTTTCTTTCCCTCAAATTCAGTGCCCTTCACAAAACAGGTTTATGGGCAAAGTATGTAAAATTAAAGTTAAATGCCTTTTCCTGCTCTTCAGCATTCATTACAGTTAGCGGCAAAGCATTATGGGATACTTTGGCTTACAGGTTCTGTTTTTAGTAGCTTCAGTAGTCTGGGGCCCATTTACTGTGATGTAAAGTGGAAGTGCACTTAATAGCTAAACCTGATGTGAGATCCCAATTACATTCCATAATTATTAGCTTCTCTTGGCATGCATTAAATCAGCATACATTAACAAGTGGAATATTTACAAATAGAAAATACCCAAATGCCTGAATCCCTCATGAAACAGACTGCTTTGCTGCCTCCCACATACACTAGGTCCCTGAGCCTCTAGATTTGTTCGCCTTCACTTCCCTTGTAATACTGTGTGCATTATATTTTCTAACTGGGACACTATATTGGCATGTGACAGCACAAAATACATTTTTCAGAATTTATCACTATGTACAATGTATTCTGTGCTTCCCAACATTGGCCGGCTCTAGATTGTACACATACCATGTCTGATAGATGTGGTTATTTAAACAAGTTATCGTATGAATTCAGCTGTTTCATTCAGTCCCATTGCCACAAGCATGTACAATCCAGCCCCGAGCCATGCAGATGTACAAAGATTTGGGTACCAATGTTGTTCTGAAGAGCCCACAAAATTGTAGTGTTTGGGAACCACAGCAACGCCACGTAAAGTTACAGACAGGGTCGCCAAGTTCTGAGGTGCAAATTGTATGCAGATTGCAAACTCCCTGCTGATTCAGTAACTGAGAAGTAATAATAATACATTTTATTTATATAGCGCCAATATATTCCGCAGCGCTGTACAATTTGTAGGGTTCAAATACAGACAGAAAGATGCATTACAAAGAAAGTCAATTCACACAATGGGACTGAGGGCCCTGCTCGCAAGAGCTTACAATCTATGAGGTAGAGGGGGTGACACAAGAGGTAGCAGGGGTGGCATTGCTTATGCAGAGGTCAGACACTTTTGTAATAGAGGTTACTGTCATTACACAAACTTATTAAGGCCTCATATCATGTGGGGAACAGTGGGAGCGGGGACAGAGGAGGGTTAAATTTTGGGGATTCTAATTATGGTATGGAAGGGTTTACATTAGAAATTGTGATAGGCTTGTCTGAAAAGATGTGTCTTTAGTTTGCGTTTGAAACTGTAGAAATTGGGAGTTAATCTGATTGTCTGGGATAGAGCATTCCAGAGAAGTGGTGCAACTCGGGAGAAGTCTTGTATATGAGCGTGGGAGGTTCTGGTAATAGAGGATGTAAGTGTTAGGTCACTGAGTGAATGGAGAACACGGGTTGGGCAGTAGACAGAAGTGCCCAATTTCCTCTGTTATTAAATCAGGACAATAACTGTGCAGCAGGATTATTATGGCATGGGTTTCATGGCCGAGCAGCTGCATGCAAACCTTATATCACCAATCAAAATAACAGCAGTGACAAATCGCCCATCACTATCTGCCAGTCTGCTGGAAATGTCTGGGTGTGCCTAGAAAGTTTGGTGATGGAAAGATAATGTTATAGGGTTATTTTTCAAGAATTAACCACGGTCACTTAGTTCCCATGAAGGGAAATGTTAATACTTCAGCGTACCAAGTGTAACTGTGTCCCACTACACAAAGCAAGGTACATAAAAGCACAATTGGGTCAGTTGGATGTGAAAGAACTTGACTGTCGCATACAGAGCCTTAACATCAAACCCTTTAGATATCTTTGAGATGAACTATAAAGAAGACTGTGAGCCAGGCCTATTCCTTCTCTTCTAGACGAATGGGCCTAAATCTTACAGCATTTGTAGAAGAGTGGAAGCTACAGTATATCAGCTGCAAAGGGGGCACCAGCTCTACAGCTCTATATTAATGCTGTACTGTATAGGTGGCCCAAATCTTTCATCCACATAATATCTATGTATATGTGTAATAGTTGCTAACCCCATCACCTGCCCTAGAATACCAGGACATGAGACACTAGACCACTAAAGTAATCCACTTTCTCTGAAGTTTTAATTAGTATTCATTTTTTTGGTCTATTTTTGGTTGTCTAAAGCTGGGGTTCCTTATAGTTTAAAAAATACGGTAGTAGCTACACACATGCTATGGAAAGAGTTAATCAGTAGAGCAGATGCATTAAAAATGTGTCAAAAGTGGTATTCTGCTAACCTGGAGCTCGAATCATATCTTTACGATGTAGTGAACCACTCAAATGCATCCCGGGATGTCTAGTGTAAATCTCTTACATGACATGGTCTCCTGGTATTTGTAAATACTCCTTGGCAATGTGACTGCTATTATAAGCTTAGTAGATGTCATATCATTGCTGCACATAACTTAGGACCTGCAGCTCTTTCATTTAATATGTCTTCTATTTAGTGTGTCATAGATAACACTTCTGATCTCTCTATGCCAGTAAGCTTTATTCTTTTATACTTTATACTTTTTATTCGCTATAAAGACCTAAAATCAGAATTACTTGCAAGGAAGTTGTAAGGTGGTAAAAGCCACCACCATCTAGAATTGGCCTTAGGTGGGCATTTAGGTCCTCCCCCATATAATATTTCCATGTAACGTATTTACTTGTGTTTTGTAGCCGAGTCATCACATCCTCTTCAGTTTGGTGTTTTATGGAAAGAGGACAGTGCAATGAGTCTCCAAATGGGCAAACCTTGTTCCCCCATTGGCTGTACAGCGGTGTCCCTTTGTTGCCTCTCAATGTACAGTTTGTGCACACTATGACCTGACACTATTTAGGCACAACAGGAGGGAAGTCCCAGGTATAAATAGAAAGTTTTCCCATGCCATGAGTCTTCTGTCTGTTCCATTGCTACTGCACTAAGGCTAACATGCTGAATCTGAGGAGCGGTTATGTGACAATTGAGCACAAACTCCATTGAGAGTTGAGTTCTTATGGCAAGACAAGTGTTTTGTTCCTATTGTGTGCCTGTCTGTTTTCTACTACTGAGCAATTAATGTTAACTTTGTTATGCTAAACATGATCTCTTATCATACCTCAATAAACCCTGGTGACAATGTGCATGTGTGAGCAGAGAATTTCTTGGCTGCGACATCCCTACACTGTAGGAGCAGAAAGTCTGACTTCCCTGTCCTTGGGTAGGTCAGGGTAGAGGGAGGTGAACCTAGCCTGGACGGATGCTTAGCTGATATAACTTGTAGAAGTAAACATCCAGCACGCATCTCCTTCGTTTATATAAAACTTAGCCTTTATTCATCCATATTCAAAAATAAGAAAGCATCCAAATTTAAATGTAAAAAACGCTCAGTGTGGCCAGCATGGAGGGAAAGCAAGCAGCGTCCGGCTGACGCGTTTCGGAGCCTCTAGATCAGCTCCTTACTCATAGCCAGCTTAGCTGATATAGTCAGAGTGGGGCCCAGTCACCTGGCCCTTTAAAAGTGTCACAAAAAAAACAGGAGAACATGGCACATATATTTCTCTGCTATAGTATGACTACCATACACACATTATGGCATATGCATGTTGAAACTTTGGGTTATAATGCCCTTCATATTTTTTTTTTCTTGTACAAAAATTTAATATTAAGACAGCTGTAGACATTTGAAATCCATATACTGTGAATACATAAACCATATCAACAAATCTTTCATTTACAAAAGAAATCCAGACTCTTATACTCAGAAGAACAACTGAACACTTTATTGGGACATAAACTTAAAATAGGCATTGTCAAAAAAAATGGCTTATTTCTTTTATTTGTGGATATGTCTTCACTTGTGCTCGATGTCATACTTATTGTGTCATGCGCTTTTTGCAGTGTCTGCACCCAATGGCATACCGACCACAGAGTCTGACCATGCCATTGCTATGGAACCTTTGGTGAAAGCCTAGCACTGAACCTCTCCATCGCTTAATGCTACTAGTGGACATTCACTACATACTGATTTGTTCAGTGACTTTGTTAGGTGAACTTATATTTAGTGAGCTCCACCTAGTGGTGGCTGCAGACAGGCATTTTATTATTTAATGTTGTGTCCAATAAAAGGAAGCTGCAGGTTTTAAATGAACATTCAAGGCACAGCCATACACTATTTCTCTTTTTAGGGAGTAGGTCTATATTCAATTTGGCTATATGACCCCTGATTTCTTTTAACACCTTTTCCTGCACCTTATAGAGTTTATGGTCCAGAACACATAGGGACAATTTCATGTCCGACCAGGGCTAATCTGCAGTTGAGAGAAGACATTAAATTCGCAGTCCATAATTCAGGTAGTAACACAGATGCCTCATGCTGTATCTGCACTTGGAGAAGCTATATACATGTGATGGCTGCTGCTGAGGCAAGCAGTGTTATTGTTAAGCACACATCAGCCCCAAATAATTCATTTTTCATTCCACGTCCGTTGGATATTTCTTATTCTTGAATGTTGATAGACCTTCCTTATCACATTTGGAATAATTATGGCTGAATCCTGTGTCTTGGAGATGAAGGTAGAGGAAGCTTCATGGTAACATCTAAGAAGAATTACCGTAGCTGTCTCTATATATCATTTAAATATCAGGTCATGTGTCCTCGAGCTCTGTTATTCGTTCTCATATACATGAAACATTTCCTATTCAAAATTCAGCTAATACATTCTTAATCTTGATCAGTCTCTGCAGTTCACTCTTGCTGGGAGTCCCCTGCTGTTTTATGTTAAAGGAAAATTAGAAGCAAAGTAAGGAGTTCTCTGCTGAGAATCATTGCTTTGTGGATTTCTCAAACTGATCTGGAAAAATCTTAGATATAGATATTTGGCCCCAAGGTAAAGTACAGCTGGCCATAAAGATTAAATAAAAGTAGACAAAACCCGATGAGTTCAGGCAATATGGTGACGTGTATGGAGGCTTTTCAGATCCATGGCAATTTTTTCCTGTTGGTTTTATGTTCCAGGACCCCTACAAGGGAGCATTACTAACCATTAAGCCGCCATGCTGCCGATAACATTAGAGATTACAATTTGTGCATTTTGGGACACAGTATGTATGCATTAGACACATCATAATTTTACCTTCAACCCCAGTAAATAGAAAGAAGCACCTGACTTTGGTGCAAAGGAAGTAGATCAGGGTTACTGTTACATACACTATTGGGATGATGTATATCTACTGGGTTGCTATAGATTGGCTTTGGGCTAAGCCCAGTAGTAGAATCTAAGGGATTGCTTTAACCCACCACAGGGATTTGCACTTTGCTGTAGTAGAATACCCAGATTGCTATCCCAAAGTAGGTAGATTTCAGCAAATGACACAAATATGTGGTTCTAAGGTGGCAGGCAGTATATACGGCCATATGGGGCAGTGGTGGAGGCAGGTGAAATTCATTCATAAAGGTAGACAGGCATAGGTCAGGACAGGCAGCAGTCAGAAATAGAAGCTCAAATACACAAGTATGTATGGTAATACCAGCATGTATTGGTATGCACCGCCCTTTAAGAAACAAGCGTATGTATAGAAGAAAGCAGTGGTGAAGAGAAGGCTGGGAAATGAGGCTATGAGCAAGACAAGCCAGACCAGTGGGATGAAGAGCACACTTATCACCATTACAAGCAACCATTGTTAATATATAGCATAAAACATATAAAGTCCTAAAAGTTCTGCACTGTAGACATTAAAGTTATGTTAAAATTATGCTGTAAGAGCCCAATATATGCGTGAATAGCCTTTAAAAAGGCCATTCAGGCACCGCAAATGTTATTTTAAACCTCCCCCCATTTTAAAATAAAACCATAAAAACATATATGTAAATCATACCTATCGTGCACGGTGGGCGGTCCTCCACGGTCCGACGTCATCTTGCTGTCACGCTTTCCTCTTCTTTCTTCTTCCAGCGACACCCTCCTGTCCTCGCTCTTCAGAAACTCCAAGGAAGGAACTCCAGCACGAACTGGACGATGTATAAAATATAACTTGTATTCGAAATCCATTAAAAAAGTTCACATGACAACCATCAGTTAACCACTTCCCGACATGCGCCGTAATAGTACGGCGCGTGTCGGGTCTGTAACTATGGCGACCGCCCGGGAGCCGGGCAGCCGTCATAGCCGCCGGGTGTCTACTGCTTTAAGCCGATTGGAGGCATTAACCCCTCCGGCGCTGCTGTCAAAGGCGTTGGAGGCGCCATTTTCCCGGCGGCGCATGGGCGCCGCCATTTTGGCAGGGATCACCGGCTCCTGGAGCATGCTCCAGGGCCGACGTCACGTTGCCATGACAGCCGGGAGCCTTGTGAAAGGCTCCCAGCCGGTCTGCAAATTCTCTCTTTTGCAGGCTGGTGTATACAGCCTGCAAAAGAGATGATTTTTTGCAATGCATTGCAATGCATTAGCATTGTAATGCATTGCATTAGTGATCAGACCCCCTGGGGTTCAACACCCCTAGGGGGTCTAATAAATGCAAAAAAAAAAAGTAAAAAAAAAAAAATATATAAAAAGTATTAAAAGTTCAAATCACCCCCCTTTCCCTAGAACAAATATAAAAGTAGTTAAAAACTGTGAAACATATACATGTTAGGTATCCCCGCGTCCGAAATCGCCCGCTCTACAAATCTATACAAATATTTTTCCTGTTCGGTAAACGCCGTAGCAGGAAAAATAGTCAAAAGTGCCAAACCGCCGTTTTTTCACGGTTTTAATTCTGATAAAAATTTGAATAAAAAGTGATCAAAGCAATAACATTTCCCGAAAATTGTAGAACTAAAAAGTACACCCGGCCCCGCAAAAAAAGACGCCCTATACATCCCCGTACACGCACGTATAAAAAAGTTACGGCCGTCGGAATATGGCGACTTTTAGAAAAAAAAAATTTTAACACAGTTTTGGAATTTTTTTTAGGGGTCAAAATGTAAATAAAACCATATAAATTTGGTATCCCTGGAACCGTACCGAAACACAGAATATAGGGGACATGTCATTTTGGCTGCACAGTGAACGCCGTAAAACCAAAGCCCGTAAAAGTCGCAGAAATGCATTTTTTATTCAAATCCACCCAACTCTGAATTTTTTTCCTGTTTCCCAGTACATTATATAGAATAATTAATGGTGGCATCATGAAGAAAAAATTGTCCCGCAAAAATTAAGACCTCATATGACTCTGGGAGCGGAGAAATAAAAAAGTTATGGGGTTTAGAAGGAGGGGAGTCAAAAACGAAAAACGAAAATCAAAAAATGCCATCGGCGGGAAGGGGTTAATGAAAATTTATGTTCATGGCTGGACAAGCTTTTACAACCGCTGGTTACCAGTATTCCAGGTTATATCTGAGACACTAAAATATTACTTAATATTTTTCCATGGGGGCGCCCTTCTTGCCATCGCTGGCCAATCTTGTACTAGCATGGTGGGAAGAATTACATATTTTTTCTTCAAATAACCCTTTTGTTGAGAGTCTATTCTGGTACGGCCGCTACATAGACGACATGCTTACCATCTGGTGTGGGTCTGTAGCATCTGTACCAGGGTTCTTCTCATACCTCAATTCTAACCCTATAAATTTGAAATGTACTTTCTCTCAGAATCTTACTCATATATCCTTTTTAGATGTCTCACTAGAAGGAGACAGTCAACAAGGTAAAATTAATACCAGTCTTTTTAGGAAAAATACAGCTGGAAATACCCTTCTACTGGCAAAATGTCATCATCCTAACCATACCCTCAAATCTATTCCTGTTGGGGAACTAATTAGAACCCAAAGGGTTTGTTCCTCAGATATTGTTTATAAAGAGCAACAAAACATCACATTAAATAGACTGAGATTTACGAGATACCCACAGTGGACATTAAGGTGGGCAGTAAATATTGTGGATACTATGTCCCGAGAATCACTTTTAAAAGATTGTAAAAGAAAGAAGTACTCTAAAAAACATACCAAGTTTGATAAAAATGTAGTATTCTCTACCCCTTTTAGCAGAGAATTTTCTGCTATTAAAAAAATCTTTTATAAAAATCTTCCGATTTTACAACAAGATCCCCCCCAACAAAAAAAATCTTGCAAAATGGGGTTCAGGTCATAGCTAAAAGGGGTAGAACAATAGGGGACAGACTTTCACCTAGTTTATTTGTCAGCAACAGTGTAGCATCATACACATGGCTTAATATCAAAGGCTTTTACAGTTGCGGCTCTGGACACTGCAATATGTGTCGATATGTAAAAAAAACAAAAAATTTCCACAGTACAGATAAACAGCGAATGTTCCATATAAATAAATTTCTGAACTGTAACAGCCACCATGTGGTTTATGTGGTAGAGTGTACGGCATGCAAATGCAAATTATTGTACATTGGATGTACAATTCGTAATTTAAAAACTAGAATTTCGGAACATATAACAGACAGTTTGAGGAATGTGGAAAATGCATCCAATCTTTCAAGACACTTTTTCACACAACATAAAGGAAATACTAGCACATTAATGTTTTATGCTATTGAACAAGTATCTAAACCAGTCAGGGGTGGTGACTGGAGGAAAAAAACTGCTGCTTAGAGAAGCGTCTTGGATATTACAATTAGATACAAGGCAGCCTGCAGGTTTAAATATTAGGTCAGATTTGGCTTACATATATTGATTTAGGGAATAACATAGGGGATGAGCATTACTTGCTATCCCTCTGTCTATTAAATATGTGTATATTTTTCCCTTTTTTTCTTTATACATAACGTATATTTACCTGTTTTTGCTGTTTTCGCTGTATGTCTTCTTGGTTGAGGGTGCGGTTCTTGATGCGGATTGTTCTTGGGATGTTTTCCAGCATTCCGTGGGATGATATGTAGATCACGTGATGTTAAGTCATGTGATCATTTTTTCTATCTTTAACTTGTTTTCCCTTTAGACTACTGGATATAAGCCCCGGATGGGATATTCTTACGCATTGGAAAGTCGGCAAGACTTACTGCCATATCAACATACTATTTGGCAGAGTTCATGCCTGGGTTTATTTTTGTTGCGTAGTTAATAGTGGATCTTATTCTTCTGTTCTTTTAGATTATATTTAGTAATGACGATAGTGTCGATCTTCAATATTTTAAAAAGATGTTATGATTTGTGTACATTTATTTTGTTGTAATTAATGACCAACATGGAATATATATTGACATTTTCCCTTAGGGGTTAATTGTTTTTATGGGAGGGGTTAACTCTAAGGTGGGTGTTTTATAAAGAAGTTTGTGTGTTAATTCAAGTATGCCATGAGGAAGGGACGCTCAGTGTTCCGAAATGCGTCACTGTCACATTTATGCACTCGTACCAACTACTGATGGTTGCCATGTGAACTTTTTTAATGGACTTCGAATAAAAGTTATATATTATACATCGTCCGGTTCGTGCTGGAGTTCCTTCCTTGGAGTTTCTGTATAGTTCCAGCTGGTTGAGTCCACCGGCTTCCGCTCACACCGGTTAGACAATGATGATGTCTGCATGAAGGGTGAGCTGAAAAACCTTTTTTCCTTTTACTTGGATATGTCCTCGCTCTTCCCCGCCTTCATCTTCTTTTCTTCCGGAATGAAGATGTTCGCGAGTGTACTGAGGGAGCAATACTGCGCACGCGCGGGATTTGAACACAACCCGCCAGAAGAACAGAAGATCAAGGCGGGGAAGAGCCAGGACAGGAGGACGTCACTGGAAGAAGAAAGAAGAGGAAGGCGTGACAGCAAGATGACGTCGGACCATGGAGGACCGCCCACCGTGCACAATAGGTATGATTTACAAATATGTTTTTATGGTTTTATTTTAAAACGGGGGGGAGGTTTAAAGTAACATTTGCGGTGCCTGAATAGCCTTTATAAAGGCTATTCACGCATATGTGGGGCTCTTACTGCATAATTTTGCTGATAGAGCCCCTTTAAGAAATGAAAAAAAAAATGGTTTGGATGTTTTTGTTTGTTTGCTGCTTCGGTAGTGCAAATAGTAGGTATCATAGTGAATTTTAAGTTGTGTAAACATTTTACAGCTGTGTAGCAATGGATGATTGGCAGATCTGTAAATCTGTTGTGGCAAGAAGTTGCCATAACCGTCTCCCGCTGTCCACCATGATATGCTTTCTTCTCAAGATTACAGGTATCTCCTGCTCAGTGGAGCATTCAGGTTTACTTCTGTCTCCTCTATACAGTCACAGAACATCATAGACTCTTCTGTTTACCAAATTCAACATCTGTTACACATCAGTGTAACAACTTGTAGTGAATAACACTTGTAGTGAATACATGTAGTTAATACTCTCAGGTCGCCTAGCAGGAGGATCATTTACATACTTGCATGCTATAAATGTAGAGAGGTTGTAAGAATAATGTTAAGTATACTCTTAAATGTGATGTTTACTGTTGTAACCAAATAAGAAATGATGAAGCAATTTGCAAATAGTCTAACTTGTGTCCACAGCTTCACACAGCATTTTGTGTCTACACAGACCTTGTGTGTGTCAATTGTAACCGATGTAATAAAGAGGAAGCCCTAATACTGCATTTATATCCCCTACGTCCCCTATATCCCCCCGTGTCCTCCCACTGGGTCTCCGTCCTATTCCCCATTCATTCACGCCATGACCCCACTGCGCACTCTGCTTGTTGCTAGATCTTATCTGAGGAAGGTCGAATATGACCGAAACGTTATGTTGTTTACAATGATCTAGTGCTTTCTTTATGCTTTTCAAACCAATTCATGGCGTGTATGTACCAATAAAAATTTTTTTCACTTTTTCACCTTCATACGGTGTGCAGCAGCATTTATCTATTCCGTCCTATTCCCCAGAGAAACTGGACAGGGGACGGCTTCCCGGCGGTTAGTTTTAAAACCTATGAAATTGAATGGGTTTTAAAAGCAAACCACCGGTGTCCATATGCAGCTTCTCCGCGGGGAAACCATTTTTTTTTTTTTGTCCAGACACAAAGTTGGACATGCAGGACTTTTTTGTCCGTCAAATGAATGGGTTTTAAAACTGACCACTGGGAAGTCATCCCCTGTCCAGTTTCTCTGGGAAATAGGCGGGCGGACACAGGAGCAAGTGTGAATTCCCCCATACAGTCAGTAAGCCGGAAGACGTAAATGACAGACAATAGGAAGTTTGATTTCAGGGTTACACAGAACTTGTTTGTAGTCTGTCACCATGGAGACATATAAGGTTTTTTTTTTTAATCAAGACCAGTTGCATTAAATCAGTATAACTGGTTACACAAGGACAAATCTTCTTTGCCTCTAATATACTTCAGAAAATTAATCTTCGGCTCAGACTCCTGTGCTGTCCAGAATGTGACACATTTCTTATAAAAACACCATCCTGTTGTAGTACCCCAAATTAGAATTAAATGAAGAATACCTAAGATCCAACTAAGGATCCTAAGGATAGCCATCAATATTGCATCAGTTGTAGTCTCTCAGCCCCCTGCTGATATGCTACATGAAGGGACCATGGCCTGCAGCAGTCTTCATTGTTTACATTGGTCCGGACCTTGATTTGCATTACAGAAGGCCGTACTTTTAAGTAGTAGCAGTACGAGTAAATTGTAACTTGTCTCATTCACTTGAAGAAATCAAAGCTCTAATTCCCTTGCTTGGCTTGCATGATGGAGTTAATGGTGGGGTTTCTGGGGCATGGTGTAAAAGATTATTATATCATCATTGTATCATTATATCTGGATGACATAGTAATATATTGGAAATGTTACACAATCCCTGAATCCCATAAAGGTAGTTATGGTATATAGCAATATTCCTGTCTGTCCATTAACTGAGGTAAGTTGATGACCTTGGCTGTGGATTGTCTCTTCTGGCTGTAATGTCTAGAGACATCCTTGTTACAGATAGTATTCTCCCTTATAAACCTGGGAGTTGTAATTACAACCCAGCCCAGGAATTAGACTTAAAGGGGTTGTCATATCCCAAGGATCCTATCTATAATGGTAGCGTATGTAAACTGAAGACTTTTCCTAAATATATTGCTTTAGAAACTCTGCTTTGTTCTCCTACTATGTGAAAATATTCCTCCCATTGTTTACACAGCGTTAACCACGGATCTATAGGACAAGTGACGTCACTTGCTCACTGCTCTTGCCATCAGGAAAATCGTTCAGCTAATTGCAGTTTTGCTGATAAAGCACAGTCTGTTATTTCTCTATGTAAACACACAGATAAGACTGAGTCCATTGTGTACAAGCATCTGCAGATTATCTGACCTGTATAAGTGATCTGTGTCCCGTTCAGCAAGAATGAGGAGGGGAGGGAGAAATACAGGAAGCGAGGAGCAGACACTTCAGGCAAAGCTGATTCCCTTATGGAGTACTTTGTGCAAACTTGCCTTCTCCTCTTTTGGTTGGAAGATATTCAGCAAAATAATTATAATGCTCCAACTGCTTCACATCTTGCATAATTCCTACATTTGGATTTATTGAAAATACTTTTATGGGGTTCTAACTCTCTTCAGGGCCTTGGTGTGGAAAAATCATTTGCAAACTCTGCTAACGGATAAGCAAACCCCTGGCTCTGCTTTCTGGCCTTGCAGTTCCAACAAGTCAGAGGCCGAGGACAAGAAGAGAGTCCTTGGGTTACAGGTATAATGATGGCCAGGTTCGTGAGATACTCTACCTCTATCCATGCCTTGGAGACTGGTATTGATACCTTGTAGGAAAAGTTTAAGCCCACCACTCACACTCCATTATGGTGTAACCCCAAATTGCCAAAAATATTGGGGGTATAGAAAGGTAATGGAAAACTTGGAGAGACACCCCTTGATGAATTGTTAGACTAGTGGTTAGGGACCATGTTAATAAAAACACCATGGATCTAGGTCCTACTAAATATCTTCTATGGAATATCCCAAAGGGACATGTTGATAAGTATTCTGGTTTCTGGGACTAAGCTTGGTGGTGAGGATTTCTACCACTGTCCATACAAAAGTAAACAATTAGTAATTCAATTCTTGTTAGGTAAGGATGTGAATTGTAGTGACGGTAATCTTCTTACTGGTGGATGTATATGTAAGTTGTCCACTTCCTTTTGGTCCTTATCCATGTCATGCGACTGACACAGCTTCTTTTGTGTGGACAGGAAGTCAGTTTCTATATTCATTTGCATAAGAGGAATCAAACTGACTTCCTGTTTATACATAAGAAGCTATGTTAGCTGGAGAATTTTATTGCTGGTCACATGACATAGAGGAGGACCAGAAAGGAGTGGACAACTTGCAGATGTAGTAAGAAGATTACCACCATTTATTCAGGGGGGAACCTGCCCCTTTCCCCGCCCGAGGCGAAGTGCAGAAAGCCGCCGCCCTCCCCCGGGGGAGGGGGCGGAGCGGAGCGTGGATTAGGGGAGGGGCATGGCTTATCGGAGGGGGCGGGGCTTAGCGCCATTCGCCGGCAGAGAGCAGGCCCGGAGACTGCCTGCGCTCTGCCTGAGCGTGCGGAGAGGCTGCTGGAGCAGCGCTGCTCCAGTGGCCTCCCCAAACCATTGCTCCGTGCTAAGACTGGCTTAGGTTAGCAAAAATGCCGCCCTCCCTGAGGCCCTGGCATAGCGCCGCCTGAAGCGCTCGCTTCAGGTCGCCTCATGGGAGGTGCGGTGCTGCATTTATTGTGTATTTTTGAAAATCAAATAGAATTTTTTGTTGTAGAAGTTTTTTGTGTATGTGGAATTGCAGGCTTGGGATATGGCACACACAAAAAAAATCCTAATTGGGCTTTTTTAAAAAAAAATATATATATACAAAATTTGGTGCAGAAATGTCCCATTGACTACATGAGGCAGTTCCTGTATACCTATATTTTTCTTATGCTTATTGATTCTTTTACATTGTTACAATGAAGCGTTAGATCTGCAATAGAAGCCTTGTACAATGAGCTTAGGTCACATCTTACGACATATCCTCACTTTCAAGAGAGTTATAACCACAATCTCATTGGAAACATTTTATAAAAAAAATAGCAAGGTAATGTCTACAGGCTGGGAAAGGTATTGAAAGAGGAACGTACAGTGGTTTCCATTTGTAGAGTCATCAGGGTACAGCGCTCCTTTCTGCAGAATTTTAATATGCAAATATTAGATGTTGATACATTCTTTCCATGAATTAGAACTTTCTGTAGTAAAACACATAAAGCGGACAGCTCTGAAGACTGGATGACATCACATTTCTTGGAATTGTTTGTGTGCTGGGAACAAGATTCCTGCCGTAACACTGGGGGTGTAAATATAGGTGGCTTCTTGTCGATATATGCAATGGACAAAATTATTCAAATGTCACCTAGTTAACGGATTAAAAGGTTTACGCAGTTTTGATATATATGATATGTCACTGTCAGACAAGAGTCATTTTTACGTTTCATGACCCCGCATCTTGAGTCATTGTAGAGGAAACAAGAGTGGCCATATCTCAACTGAAAATATGAATTAGTGTAATATAATGCAGTCCATGCTACAAGATTGAATTTTGGCATGTCAACTCTAGTAAAGCCCTTTGAAGTAATGGCACGTTGGAATAGCCTTTGAAAAGCTTATTCTACTCCTACCTTCCATTCTGTTCTGCTCCCTGCTGTTTCTGTAAAAATCAGATTCTTGTGCTATGCAAATTAAGCTCAGGGAGCACTGGGGGTATTCCCCTTGTGCTCCGAGCACACCTACATCATCACCTCTAGAGCCCCTTTGTTCATTCTCTTCACGGCCCCCTGCATCAACTCCTTCAGCCTTGTGTAGGCATGCAACGCTGCATTATGCGCCGATTACACATGCTCCATCCGCCATTTTGCTGTGGTCTTTTACACGCTCATCTAACAGGCCGCTGCAAAATGACAGACGGAGCATGCGCAGTCAGCTCTGCTTGAACCTGAAGTGGCAGAGCTGACAGCGCATTTGTGTGATTTCAACAGCTTATAGTGCAGCACATAGCGCAGAGTCGGATGCCTACGCAAAGCAGAAGCTCAGGAGAAGGGGGACATAAAGAGAATGAACTAAGGGGCGCAAGAGGTGATGACACAGGTGAGCTTGGAGCACAGAGGGAACACCTCCTGTGCTCCCTGAGCTTAATTTTCATATCACAAAAACAGATTTTTACAGAAACGGCGTGTAGTAGAAGAGAATGGAAGGTAGGACTAGAATAGCCTTTTTAAAGGCTATTCCAGCTTCAAAGGGTAATTTTCTAATGATAGACTCCCTTTAAAAAGTATTTTCTACTTTGGACTATAGGTTTGCTAGTCAGGTTGTCCAACTGCTAAAACCATCAATGGTAAACAATTGGGCTAACTGGTAGCATGTTTCCAGTTCCTTGCAATACTACCCCAAAACAAATGAATGATACAGATTAAAACTGGCACAGACCTGGACATGCCGCCATGTTGGGTCCTCCAGAGTGGGAGACAATTTTTGCAATCACTTTCTGCTCTAGTTAAAGGGTTTTTCTCATGAACATAACTATTTAAATTTGCAGACAATTAAAAGTTATTCAGTTTTTCAGATATATGTATGGTAATTTAAAATTTTCGATTTTATTTTAGCAATAACTGTCTGTTGTCTTAATAAGTTGCCAACAGATACAACCTTTGTATACTCTGAAACCCAGCAATGGTCTCCTTATTGTGGAGCAGTTATCTTCTCATGCATGTGCTGTCTCTTTCTGGTAAACTGTCCACAATAAGGAAGTTATGGCTGACTAGTAACAGACCATAAAATGTTCCTGCATTCTTGGCCGTATCCATTAGCAACGAATTGAGACAACAGACTGTCACCACTGAGCTGTAGAGATAAATTTAAAACTGCTAAATTTTACATTATTTATATTTGCAAAAATGTTTAATTGTCTAGAAATCTAAATATGGTTATGTTAATAGATGAGGATTCTGAATGCTGGATCCAGAATCATTTCATAGAAGTAGTGTAACAGCCCCACTTCTCGTCAAACTAAAAAGTGACAGGTGCCCCGCCCCTTTTATGACGTAGCCACGCCCCTTTTATTATATGACCACGCCCCTTTTTATATGATTATTTTGACGTCACTACGCCCATTTATAATTAACTCACCCCCCCCCCCTCCCCCCCCCACCCCCCTCTACCTTTTATTATGATGTTCCGCCCCTTTTTATATACGCTCTCCTTTTGCGCTGGCATAAATGATATTTCTTTGATAGAAAGGAATATCATTCATTTCAGCGCAAAAGTGCCCGCCCCCTTTTTATATATGCTTTCTCCTTTTGCACTGGCATGAATGATATTTCTTTAATATTAAAGGAATATCACTCATTCCATCGCAAAAAGTGTCTATAGTTTTATTTAAGATAAATAATATACCTATTTATTGTTGGTGTAAGCAGCTATGTACTTCAGCACCGCTGCGTGGCGCCATGAGTCAAGCTCATACACATCCACCCCAGAAGACGGCAAGACATATTGTGACATGGCCGTACAAAGTACCCCTAATACAACTATGGACCGTGCTTCTGCGCAGGCGTGTAGTGCAAAAACATGTCTTGACATGTAGAGGACCTGGACGCAATGAGCGATTGGCATGACCGCACATGGCTTTTCAGCAGGACTTACGGTACATTCTGCGTACGAGTAAAAAACCACAAACACACAGCAATTATTTTAAAAAATATATAATAATTTTATTCAGAAAACCAAAAACACAATACATATTATTACAATGTTAACCACGCCTGCTGTAATAGTGGAAAACTAAAAACACAATACATATTATTACAATGTTAACCACGCCTGCTGTAATAGTGGAAAAGTTCTCACTTTAGGTAATAAAGTCGCATGGGGCAGACCCGAGGCTGTGGGTGATGTGGGGAAAATGGGGTTTCTGGACCGAGGTAGTTCTGAAGTTGAGGGGTGAGTCAAATTCATTTTTAAACGATCCAGATTTCCCCTTCTGGTCGGATTACCCACCACACTGGAGGGGATATTTAATTCGGCCATCGAACTGAAAAATACGTCCCAGCCGGGAGGCGTATTCTTTTTCACCAAGCTGTGACTCTGCGTGGCGTGTTTAATGAGATCCAACATATTAGATCCGGGGATCGGTTCCCCTCTGTAAATAAATTCACCTTTGTCATTCCAGGCTGTGACATCTGATTTCTGATCCATTTTGCTCAGTATAATTTCTGCGCTCCTTTTAAAGCGCGGGCTGACACTGTCAACAATTTCACGGATTGAAGCATTTTTATCAGGTAGTGTATTTGACAATTGCTGGTGGTCGGTGAGAGGCGGCGCAATAAGGTTCAAACTAGATAACTCGGTCGTCTCCTGTTTTACAAGATTCAAGTACCTCGCTAGCACCTCTGTGTATCTCTTAATCTTCACATCGTCAGGGAGATCTCTACGCTGTAAAATGTTGTTAAGCTCTTCCTCAAGAGTATGCAGGGTATTTTGGCGCATAGTGGGTGCTGGTGTAATAGTCTGTTTTAGTTTGTTAAGTTCACTTTTAGGAACCAGGTACATTTTCTCTGCGTGTTCCATTACTTATTAGCAATAAGTCCAGCTATTAGCGGTATAGCAAAACTCAACAGAGGTCCTATAAATCCGCCGCACTGGTTCACTATGCGCTTCTTTTTCTTTGCAGCAATACATTTATCTCCCAGCTGTCTTATAGCCTTACGCCATTTTTTGAGTATATTCTTCTGTCTCTCTTTTAGAGGAATTCTACCTTTCAAAATATTTAAAGCAATTTCACCTATGGCCTGTATTAAATCTCTACTGGCATTGCGTAAAATTGATGTCCTGAGCGGCGGGGGTGCCTTCACCAGAGTTTTTAAGAGGTGCCAGTTACGGCGTATTCTCTCAGACATCTTGTCGATACTATGCGCAGGACATAGAATGTGACTAGACCTCTAAGTTTTTGTCTTATTAACCTTTGATTTTCTTTTGAACATAGGCAACTGGTAAATCTGGTGGAAACAAACCCGCTCTTAATCGCATATCCTCAGGAGTAGAACCTCTTAAGTCTACTAACAAATAACCGTAAGGGTTACGTGTCGCGTCTTCAAAAGCTTCTAAAAAGAAGCGTGTTTTCCCCGGGTACATCTGCCGTGCTAGTGTCATAACTTGTAATTTATCACGAGGATTATTAAAGAGAACCATGTACTTTGTGTTTAAAGCTATCGTTCTACTCTTTTTACCCTGACAAAATATGTTCTGAACTAAATAGAAAATGCTCAGATTTCTGTGATGTACGTACTTGGTGAAAGCCTTCTCTATCTCGCCATTCTGGCTAGCGCTCTCCATGAGATCATCAACAATTGTCAAATTTACCTTGTCAGGTGGAAATAGTTCGTCATCTATAAAAGTTGCCGGTAGGCCTTCAATAAAACGTATGTTAGGAATGGTGCGAGACAGATCATCGTATAATTTTTGCCAACATGCATAAAACCAGACAATATTTTCGGGTTTGTGTGATAAATGAGTGTCAGTGTTATGTAACAATTGTTTTACAAAATAGCTTTTCCCTGAATTACTTGGTCCCGCTAAAATGCATGAGAATGGGTGTTGTAATCGAGGATCCATGATAATGATAGCGGCGTCCAAAATTTTCCCAATTATATTCTAGGGCAAACCGGTATTCTAATCGGCGCAGCTGCCGTAGACTGCGCTGTAGACGCCCTATTTCTTCTCTTGATCCACGGCCGTGTATTTCAATGTTCATGTGTCTCACAAGAGCGTTCCACAAATCTAGTAAACACATGAAAAAATGGAGTGGAGTAATGTAACAAGACTAATACCCGAAAGGAAGTGTTGTAAAATCATCGAGCATATGACGTTTTGTGTAAACACATCTCTGTGTTTTACTCAGAGGACGCGTCTCAACACCCCAGTATTTCTTATTACGAACAATGCCAGGCTGTTGAACAAATAACGATTTCTGGGTGTGAGCGTCTGAATTGCGGGGGTAGTCCAAAACTAAATCTTTTAAACTGTCAAAATTAATAACCTGGCTATTGGCGACATTCAGTGTTATCCCCTTAACTTTCAAGACAGTCTTACCAGTGTTCAGTTTGTAGCCGTATGTTTTTGGGCCTGCAGATACAAACTCAGTTATGTAGGAGTCATCGGGTATTTCACTGGTCAATTCACCCAGATAGTCGCCTAAAGGCGGACACCACTCACCATCACGATGGATGAAGATGACAGAGTCTGTGTCGTGGTAGAGACACCGTTCCTGCAGTCTGTCCAGTAAGTTGTACAGTTCAAGTCTGGCATAAGCGGTAGTAAAGCAAGTTATAAAGATGTTTGTGTTTCTGTTGACCGTGTAGTGATCTTTTACATATTTCCAATTGACAGTGGCCGTTTCATCGTCTACAAAATTGAGCTCTGAGACTTCATAGTAGGGGAGGAAGACATAATTGAAGAGCTCGTCAGGGTCTGTGACCAAACTAGTTGTTGGTAAATTTGATTTTTGACCAAACTTCCCCCATAACGAATTTAGAAAAAGTTTGGAGATTTGTCTTTTTGCTGGGTTTACTTCAATTTCATCAGGTCTTAATCGTACACCTTCTTTTTCATAAAAGTCAGCTACGTATTGAGCCTTCTTTTCATCATCCGTGCATCTGCTAGGGTAACCCGAGGCCTCCTGTTTATCCCTGAGATGTAATTTAATGTATTTAGCAAATAATTTGTCACTTGAACGAGCGAAATCCCAAACCTCATAGACCTCTGCTATTCTATACCCCTTTTCAATGGCCATTTCTAACTCTATGGTGCACCATGTCCCTGTGAGAGCTCGTTCCTCCTCAGTATGCGTGCAGGGGTCCGTCTGAGAGTTTGCAGCGCATGTATAACACAGAGGGAACATTAATTTTTTGTTAAGCTTCACAGGCAATACTGGAAAGAACAGATCGCGTGGCGGGTATACCTTAACTCTGGCAATGCCAAAGTATTTTTTCAGATGTCCGAAATTCTCATAAATGATCTTGGGGTGACCTACAGGATATCTTTTTGTTTTGTTGACAAAGGGGTAGAGGCTTGTGAAATCAAAGTACTTAATGGTCTCACCCTCAGACAACTTGTGATACAACTTAATTGCGTTAGTTCTACCGCCATAAAGGGCATCACGCGGCTCTAGAGGTTTGGGAAATTGCATCTCATCAAGAAAAGCACGGACACCCGCATCTTTTTCAACCATCTCTTTCCACTCATGCTCCCATAATTCACGTACTTTGAAACCACAGCTATGGAGGTAGCGTCTTTTACGCTGAGTATTGTAGTACAACTGACCAAAAGTGGTGTCAGTGACACTATTTTCATCTTCATCATTATAGCAGACACGACAACCGTGATAAAAACAACCCTGAAATTCAAATGCTGTCTCCTGGCCATCAACATTAGCATAACCGTCTAAAAAATATTTCCCCACTTTCTTTTCGCCACCTCTCAAAGCGTGTTGTATCTCAATATTCTCACTGCGTGCTACATACATGAGCCACTGTATAGCAGGTGTTGAATAACGCTTTTTTGTCTTGTTGTAATTGTCAGCGGGCACGATAGCTACACGCCTTTTCGGCAAGAATTTAAACCTGTACATAGACATGCACACAGATGCCAAAGTAGTAAGCTGAAATGGATCAATATATACAGTTACCACAATATTCGCCCGCTGGTCCGGACAGTATCTGACAACCTCTTTCTCTGTCATTTCAATAACGCGATCCCTATACCGGATACAAGCTTGACGCAACACCTCAACATCTTGTTTGCAATATGCTTTCAGCTCAGATTTTAAATCAAAAACCACACCTTTTTGTGCCCCATACCACTCCATGAACTCTTTCTTTTCACTCTCCATCATGTACTGTACCCCGTAAGCCTCTGGCGGTGGTAAAGGACCCACATAGTTTTGATTCTTTTCAGTATTAAAAAAGTGGGGAAAATGACCTTTTGTTTCAGAAAAACCCATGGCCTGCGGTAATTTACTCAACTTCATGGGAATAAAATTTAGAGAATCTATGAATCGTATCCCCAAGTCATGAACGGTCACACACAAGAGCTTACCACCTTGAGTAAGCATTTTTACAGACAATTTCTCATTTATCAATTCTCTGACTATGAAATATGAATCATAACGACCGCCGTTGTGGGCAATAAATGTAAAGCCAGAAAAGGCACCAGATGTAAAAAACTGAACAAATTCACTAGCACATGTTTTTCCCTCAAACTCCCAGAACTTGTCACCCGCCAATGTTGTGGCGTATACGTAATTAGGGACATGAGGGCCATTCTCCTGCATGCATTCAAAGTCATAGAATATATAAGCATCAGTCTCATCCATTTCTTTACAGCGCCTCATATAACAGAGGTGATCGTCAAATTTTTCAACACGTGCATAACATACACTACAGCGCAGCCCCTCACACTTATGCTCATCAAATGTCTCACGGCGTACAAACCGACAACACTGATCACAAAATCTTTTAGCTATACAAAACTCTCTGTCCTCTCTACTCAATAACATGTGACGATTCAAACAGTCTCTAGAACGAGCATATACACGGCAAATAGGACAACGCACATCAGCTTTCGGGTCCTCTTTACAGTCCTTGTTCCTGCAAGCTCTACACAAATACTGACATGAATGAGCATATTTGTGATGGTACGCAGAATTGCAATTATCACAAAAGTATTTCGCACCGAAAAAACCTTTTATATTTTTGATGCCATAATAGTGGTCATCATGGTGGAGAATGAATAAGGTTTTATCTGAAGGGGCTTTTCCTGTCTGATAACAACGCCAATCACCACGACTGAAATACATGACTCTGATAGTAATGTTCAATACACGTTCAAATCCTGCGACATCGCTAAAACTGACTAATGTCTTATCACCAATCCCCAATTCGGTATGCAACTGTTTAGCACGTTCCACTATTTCCCAGTCACTCACAGCACCTTCCTCCAGCAACGCTATCAGGCTTGCAGCCATGCACAGGTTTGTGTCATGATTATTGAAATCATACAGCCATCTCTGTTTTCGCTTAATGATCTGCCTATATGAAATAGCCCTTATACGCTTTTTGATGCCGCCTCTTCTATTTCTAATTATGGTGACCATCAGTTTGAGGCGACCATCGGCTATACACTCGGCGTTACTCTGTAAAGCATTCGCTACAGCGTTTAAAAACTCCTCTGCATTGAAACTCTCACGGGACTGCTTTGTTGAGTAAACAGGATCTAGACTGCCCTCCCCTGAAAGTCTTAACTGCACAAAATCACCAGGCTCTATGTCACTAAGCAGATTGTCTAGTAAATTCTGAACGGCTGTATGGATCGCATCGATTGCCTCCACAAAAGAGTGTATACGGTCCAGATTGACAAAACGAAAATGCTCGCTGTACACAATACCGTTAAAACCCGCAAGTACTCTCTGGTGATGAAAAATGTGTTGTAAAAACACAGAGGGTCGGTTTGAAGCCAACCCATCACATTCACCAGTAGGTGGCGATGGTGTATCAGATTGCACTCCATCACATTCACCAGCAGGTGGCAGTGATGTATCAGATTGCACCCCATCACAATCACCAGTAGGTGGCGGTGGTGTATCAGATTGCACCTCATGACTTACACCACTAGATGACTGATGTGTATCAGATATCGCGTCACCATGATTGTCCTGGACCTCATGAATTGAATTTGTTTGTAGAGGTAACTGATGCATCTCTGATTCTATACACCTTTCTATGGCATGTGTACGGCTCTGTCTGCGCCTCCTGGCCGCCAATGACCTCCTAGAACGTATCAACATATTTATAGCTCGCTTAACATGCTTACGATTAGCCGCACCCGATGTGTGTGGTTTGGGCAGACACTTCATTCCCTTACCAACCATATCTAGTCATAAGCATGGGCCTGTCTGGGAATTCAGAACACTAATAGTTTCAGCGATCGCACCATACATCTTGTTCAGTTTCTTTAGTTCTGCTAGATTGTGTGTGGTGAATGTGCGTGGATTTCCGAGATCTGCTTGTATTTGCTTATACCGGGACATCATATCAGAGATGACATGACGTGCACGGTAAAGCTGCGCATTATGCTTATACACGAGAGCTAGTTCATTCAAAACTTGCAGTTCTTCAGCGTGTTCCAATTTTGGTTTTTTCGCTTTAGTAAATACAGATTGTGATACCTTGGATTTACAGGCAGCGAAAATGGATTGTGGCGTCCTCGCTTCAGCTGAGCGTCGGCGCCCCCCAGTGGTTTTACTGGTAGGAGAAGAAGTGTTTAGGGCTACATTGTTCACTACAGCAGATCCTGATGGCAGTACCGTGGCTGTACCTGCAGGATGCATTGTGACGTATGTGTTTGTGTTTTCAGTGTCTGTGTTGTGACAAACCCGTATAATATTATCTGGTTTTATACAGTTTGACTTACCATTGTGTGCTTTCTTGACGGGTGCTGTAACAACTTCGCAAATTGGTGAACGTGGTATGTGTCTTACGGCCGGATTACGCACAACTTCGCAAATTGGTGAAAGTGGTATGTGTCTTACGGCCGGATTACGCACAGCTGGGGCCTCTACTGATGCTTGATGATGCTTTGTTGTGTGTTTTCTCTTGCTCCCTTCTTCATGCTTTTTTCCAGAATCCTTGACATTAATATCCAAAGGTAAGTGATTGGACCGAAAAGGCTTAGCATTCGTTAGGCGTTGGTTACTCTGCTCCGTGTTGTCTGCTCCTGACACACCGCCTGACTGCATGATCCATTTCAGCTTACTACTTTGGCATCTGTGTGCATGTCTATGTACAGGTTTAAATTCTTGCCGAAAAGGCGTGTAGCTATCGTGCCCGCTGACAATTACAACAAGACAAAAAAGCGTTATTCAACACCTGCTATACAGTGGCTCATGTATGTAGCACGCAGTGAGAATATTGAGATACAACACGCTTTGAGAGGTGGCGAAAAGAAAGTGGGGAAATATTTTTTAGACGGTTATGCTAATGTTGATGGCCAGGAGACAGCATTTGAATTTCAGGGTTGTTTTTATCACGGTTGTCGTGTCTGCTATAATGATGAAGATGAAAATAGTGTCACTGACACCACTTTTGGTCAGTTGTACTACAATACTCAGCGTAAAAGACGCTACCTCCATAGCTGTGGTTTCAAAGTACGTGAATTATGGGAGCATGAGTGGAAAGAGATGGTTGAAAAAGATGCGGGTGTCCGTGCTTTTCTTGATGAGATGCAATTTCCCAAACCTCTAGAGCCGCGTGATGCCCTTTATGGCGGTAGAACTAACGCAATTAAGTTGTATCACAAGTTGTCTGAGGGTGAGACCATTAAGTACTTTGATTTCACAAGCCTCTACCCCTTTGTCAACAAAACAAAAAGATATCCTGTAGGTCACCCCAAGATCATTTATGAGAATTTCGGACATCTGAAAAAATACTTTGGCATTGCCAGAGTTAAGGTATACCCGCCACGCGATCTGTTCTTTCCAGTATTGCCTGTGAAGCTTAACAAAAAATTAATGTTCCCTCTGTGTTATACATGCGCTGCAAACTCTCAGACGGACCCCTGCACGCATACTGAGGAGGAACGAGCTCTCACAGGGACATGGTGCACCATAGAGTTAGAAATGGCCATTGAAAAGGGGTATAGAATAGCAGAGGTCTATGAGGTTTGGGATTTCGCTCGTTCAAGTGACAAATTATTTGCTAAATACATTAAATTACATCTCAGGGATAAACAGGAGGCCTCGGGTTACCCTAGCAGATGCACGGATGATGAAAAGAAGGCTCAATACGTAGCTGACTTTTATGAAAAAGAAGGTGTACGATTAAGACCTGATGAAATTGAAGTAAACCCAGCAAAAAGACAAATCTCCAAACTTTTTCTAAATTCGTTATGGGGGAAGTTTGGTCAAAAATCAAATTTACCAACAACTAGTTTGGTCACAGACCCTGACGAGCTCTTCAATTATGTCTTCCTCCCCTACTATGAAGTCTCAGAGCTCAATTTTGTAGACGATGAAACGGCCACTGTCAATTGGAAATATGTAAAAGATCACTACACGGTCAACAGAAACACAAACATCTTTATAGCTTGCTTTACTACCGCTTATGCCAGACTTGAACTGTACAACTTACTGGACAGACTGCAGGAACGGTGTCTCTACCACGACACAGACTCTGTCATCTTCATCCATCGTGATGGTGAGTGGTGTCCGCCTTTAGGCGACTATCTGGGTGAATTGACCAGTGAAATACCCGATGACTCCTACATAACTGAGTTTGTATCTGCAGGCCCAAAAACATACGGCTACAAACTGAACACTGGTAAGACTGTCTTGAAAGTTAAGGGGATAACACTGAATGTCGCCAATAGCCAGGTTATTAATTTTGACAGTTTAAAAGATTTAGTTTTGGACTACCCCCGCAATTCAGACGCTCACACCCAGAAATCGTTATTTGTTCAACAGCCTGGCATTGTTCGTAATAAGAAATACTGGGGTGTTGAGACGCGTCCTCTGAGTAAAACACAGAGATGTGTTTACACAAAACGTCATATGCTCGATGATTTTACAACACTTCCTTTCGGGTATTAGTCTTGTTACATTACTCCACTCCATTTTTTCATGTGTTTACTAGATTTGTGGAACGCTCTTGTGAGACACATGAACATTGAAATACACGGCCGTGGATCAAGAGAAGAAATAGGGCGTCTACAGCGCAGTCTACGGCAGCTGCGCCGATTAGAATACCGGTTTGCCCTAGAATATAATTGGGAAAATTTTGGACGCCGCTATCATTATCATGGATCCTCGATTACAACACCCATTCTCATGCATTTTAGCGGGACCAAGTAATTCAGGGAAAAGCTATTTTGTAAAACAATTGTTACATAACACTGACACTCATTTATCACACAAACCCGAAAATATTGTCTGGTTTTATGCATGTTGGCAAAAATTATACGATGATCTGTCTCGCACCATTCCTAACATACGTTTTATTGAAGGCCTACCGGCAACTTTTATAGATGACGAACTATTTCCACCTGACAAGGTAAATTTGACAATTGTTGATGATCTCATGGAGAGCGCTAGCCAGAATGGCGAGATAGAGAAGGCTTTCACCAAGTACGTACATCACAGAAATCTGAGCATTTTCTATTTAGTTCAGAACATATTTTGTCAGGGTAAAAAGAGTAGAACGATAGCTTTAAACACAAAGTACATGGTTCTCTTTAATAATCCTCGTGATAAATTACAAGTTATGACACTAGCACGGCAGATGTACCCGGGGAAAACACGCTTCTTTTTAGAAGCTTTTGAAGACGCGACACGTAACCCTTACGGTTATTTGTTAGTAGACTTAAGAGGTTCTACTCCTGAGGATATGCGATTAAGAGCGGGTTTGTTTCCACCAGATTTACCAGTTGCCTATGTTCAAAAGAAAATCAAAGGTTAATAAGACAAAAACTTAGAGGTCTAGTCACATTCTATGTCCTGCGCATAGTATCGACAAGATGTCTGAGAGAATACGCCGTAACTGGCACCTCTTAAAAACTCTGGTGAAGGCACCCCCGCCGCTCAGGACATCAATTTTACGCAATGCCAGTAGAGATTTAATACAGGCCATAGGTGAAATTGCTTTAAATATTTTGAAAGGTAGAATTCCTCTAAAAGAGAGACAGAAGAATATACTCAAAAAATGGCGTAAGGCTATAAGACAGCTGGGAGATAAATGTATTGCTGCAAAGAAAAAGAAGCGCATAGTGAACCAGTGCGGCGGATTTATAGGACCTCTGTTGAGTTTTGCTATACCGCTAATAGCTGGACTTATTGCTAATAAGTAATGGAACACGCAGAGAAAATGTACCTGGTTCCTAAAAGTGAACTTAACAAACTAAAACAGACTATTACACCAGCACCCACTATGCGCCAAAATACCCTGCATACTCTTGAGGAAGAGCTTAACAACATTTTACAGCGTAGAGATCTCCCTGACGATGTGAAGATTAAGAGATACACAGAGGTGCTAGCGAGGTACTTGAATCTTGTAAAACAGGAGACGACCGAGTTATCTAGTTTGAACCTTATTGCGCCGCCTCTCACCGACCACCAGCAATTGTCAAATACACTACCTGATAAAAATGCTTCAATCCGTGAAATTGTTGACAGTGTCAGCCCGCGCTTTAAAAGGAGCGCAGAAATTATACTGAGCAAAATGGATCAGAAATCAGATGTCACAGCCTGGAATGACAAAGGTGAATTTATTTACAGAGGGGAACCGATCCCCGGATCTAATATGTTGGATCTCATTAAACACGCCACGCAGAGTCACAGCTTGGTGAAAAAGAATACGCCTCCCGGCTGGGACGTATTTTTCAGTTCGATGGCCGAATTAAATATCCCCTCCAGTGTGGTGGGTAATCCGACCAGAAGGGGAAATCTGGATCGTTTAAAAATGAATTTGACTCACCCCTCAACTTCAGAACTACCTCGGTCCAGAAACCCCATTTTCCCCACATCACCCACAGCCTCGGGTCTGCCCCATGCGACTTTATTACCTAAAGTGAGAACTTTTCCACTATTACAGCAGGCGTGGTTAACATTGTAATAATATGTATTGTGTTTTTAGTTTTCCACTATTACAGCAGGCGTGGTTAACATTGTAATAATATGTATTGTGTTTTTGGTTTTCTGAATAAAATTATTATATATTTTTTAAAATAATTGCTGTGTGTTTGTGGTTTTTTACTCGTACGCAGAATGTACCGTAAGTCCTGCTGAAAAGCCATGTGCGGTCATGCCAATCGCTCATTGCGTCCAGGTCCTCTACATGTCAAGACATGTTTTTGCACTACACGCCTGCGCAGAAGCACGGTCCATAGTTGTATTAGGGGTACTTTGTACGGCCATGTCACAATATGTCTTGCCGTCTTCTGGGGTGGATGTGTATGAGCTTGACTCATGGCGCCACGCAGCGGTGCTGAAGTACATAGCTGCTTACACCAACAATAAATAGGTATATTATTTATCTTAAATAAAACTATAGACACTTTTTGCGATGGAATGAGTGATATTCCTTTAATATTAAAGAAATATCATTCATGCCAGTGCAAAAGGAGAAAGCATATATAAAAAGGGGGCGGGCACTTTTGCGCTGAAATGAATGATATTCCTTTCTATCAAAGAAATATCATTTATGCCAGCGCAAAAGGAGAGCGTATATAAAAAGGGGCGGAACATCATAATAAAAGGTAGAGGGGGGTGGGGGGGGGGAGGGGGGGGGTGAGTTAATTATAAATGGGCGTAGTGACGTCAAAATAATCATATAAAAAGGGGCGTGGTCATATAATAAAAGGGGCGTGGCTACGTCATAAAAAGGGCGGGGCACCTGTCACTTTTTAGTTTGACGAGAAGTGGGGCTGTTACACTACTCATAGAGATTCCAAAACCTTTAAAGTACTATGTATTGTCTTTTGTTTCTAATAAATGGATAGCTGTAGTTGAGAACATAAAATTCCTCTTTTACAGTATTTGCACTGTTAATATATTGCAAGAAGGTCAAAGGCTTTTTATTTTACCACCTAATGATTCTGATCATTTCCCCATGCTGCAGGCCAAAAAGTTCATTGTGGAATTCTTCAGGATTCAGTCTCGCGTGCTGAAAGAGGAGTTTGTGAATATCCCCGAGATAAATTATATAGAGCACAGCCTGGATATCATACGTGTTGACAGCTGCCGCCCAGGCTTTGGGAAAAATGAGGTCACACACCACGACTGTCCCGGCTGCTGCGGTAATAACAGCTTTTTCCCTCACAAACCATAGAAATGTTACTATGTGGACTATTTAATTACATGGTACAAAATGTAATAATGTGCTCTCATTAGCGTACAAGTCAAGGCCGTGAACTATACACAATCCTACAAATGCATTGCATAGAGGTGAATAACACTAGTTGCTAATGGGTGACCAAACATACAACGTATTGTTAAAGTGTTGCCTGAGGTTGCAACTTTTCCTGACTGCAGGGAGGCAGCATTTTGATAGATAGGCTGTCTAATCCTGATAAGCAGATGGACTGTATCATGATCTCATAAGACTCTAGCCCACCCTATATATACCATATATCAGCCATAGCATTATACCACTGACTGGTTGCAGAATACCATTGACAATGGCATATGTCAAAAGTTGGGACATATGAGGTAGCAAGTGAGCAGTCATTTCTTGACGTTGATGTATTGGAAACTTGAAAAATGGGCAACTGTAAGGAACTAAGTGACTTTGACTAGTACCAAATTGCAATGGCTAGATGGCTGGGTCAGAAAGGCTTCAAAACGTCACAGTATGCTGTGGTTTAGACTTACCAAACTTGGTCCAAGGGAGGACAACTAGTAGAAAGATCGCAGGTTCATGGACCCACAAGGCTCATTAATGGGCTTTAAGAGTTACAAATTGCTGATAAAGGTACTGCCGGTTGTGATAGGTATCAGAATACAGTATGGAGCTTTGTATAGGTGTAATTCACAATATTATGCTTCAAAGGCGATTTCCAGGCTTTATAATCGATGACCTATTAAAGATCAGCAGGTGTCTAACACCCAGGCAGGCAGCCGATCAGC
This sequence comes from Leptodactylus fuscus, assembly GCF_031893055.1. NCBI lineage: Eukaryota > Metazoa > Chordata > Amphibia > Anura > Leptodactylidae > Leptodactylus > Leptodactylus fuscus. The sequence continues at coordinate 125,710,288 of NC_134270.1, read as the reverse complement.
TGTTTGAAGAGGCTGCCGCTTTCACATGAGCACTGCTTTTTTTTCAGTACTTACAAATCACACCGCCATACATTTGTGCAGCTGCTGTGATTGCTATTGCAGCTCTGCCCCATTCACATGAATGTGACTGAGCTGAGATCAGGTCATGTGACTGTGACTTGGAATCAGTGCTAAGGAAGGGGTTCTAGGTGTCGGGGCTTTACAGGTCTTCAGTTGATGACCTATCCTAATGACAGGTTATCAGTTTATATGTCCTGCAAAACCCCTTTAATGTATAATGGCCAGCGCCTTGGGTGGCGCACGGTAGGGGGGTGGCAGTGTGGGTGTTTCTTTTTGGTTTTTTTAACTTTTTTTTCTTTAAACCAGCGCAGGAGAGCTGCCGCTCTCCTTGCGCTGGTTCAGACGTATACGTATCAGTGTAGGCGGCGTCATCACGCCACCTATGCTGATACGTAGACATCTGACTGCCGAGAGAAGAGGATCACGGAGGAAGCAGGAGCAGCAGCGAGATCGGTGAGTATATTAACAGTTTTTTTGTTTATAATAGGCCGCTACCTGCTGGAGTATCCCCAGCAGGTAGCGGCCTATTTACCAACCTCCCCGGACCTGCTCACTGCCGCCCCTGCTTCCCCTTGTACTATAGGCCGTGGAGGCCACCAGTGAATAGTCCCGGGCCAGGCCCTGATCCCACTTCTGCTATTATTATACTTGGCGGTCTTTTCAGACCCCCGAGTATAATAATCGGAGCCCCAGGGGAGGTGAGGGAACATAATAAACAGTGTTACTTATCTCTCCAGGATCCGATGTTAATCCTAGTAGGCTTCAGGCCTATATGGTAATGCCCAGACGTCACATGCTAGGATTAAAGAAGACCTTTCATAGGTGTGGGGCACAGGCAGTTCTATATACCACTGGAAAGCTGACAGTGCGCTGAATTCAGCGCACTGTCGGCTTTCATGATCTGTGCCCCCGGTGAAGAGCTAGCCGTGCTGGTACCATAGCTCTTCACAGTCAGAAGGGCGTTCCTGACAGTCTGTCAGGAACGTCCTTCTTCCCAGCAGCGCCTATAGCGCTGTACAATGTGAGCAGGGTTGAGAACCGCCGTCTCAAAGGATCCATCAATCCAAGACCTCTCTTGCAACTGAGACTTAATACTATGTTGTTATACATCTCTTCTTCATAATCCTGTTGAGAATTCCTTTCAGTGATTCCAGTAAGTGTTTTATATTCTGCATAAACCCCTCCGGCTCTCTCCTGCCAGTCTCCTTGCTTCTGAAGACCTGATATCAAGAGCTGCTGGAAAGATCGGAAATAACTTTCATATCTTATTGTCTCCTCTGCCATGCACACAGTGTGAATTGATTATACAGCCATGAAGGAATAATGTAATCTCCTCCTTGTCAGGCATATTGACTTAGCCTAGCAATTAAAATAATTTGTTGCCTGGACTAAGGCAGGGAAGTGGTGGCTAGGTCTGTCTCATCTCTCCTTCATTACTCTTGCTGGGGTGGAAATTGCCCCCTACATAGAGGTAAATATTATACTTTGGAAAAGTAATCACTATGTTCTTGGTTGCTAATCAGTTTTTATGGTACTTAGTATAAAAGGATTTTATTCAGATTTGTTTAATTTACAGATGGTGTTAATAGGAATGTGTTGCCAATTTTTTGTTAATACCAGTCTACTATCTATCTATCTATCTATCTATCTATCTATCTGTCTGTCTGTCTGTCTGTCTGTCTGTCTGTCTGTCTGTCTGTCTGTCTGTCTGTCTGCCTATCTATCATATACATGTGGCGTAACTGGGAATGGCGGGGCCCCGTGGCGAACTTTTGATATGGGCCCTCCCCCAAACAGACACCGAAGACCTCGACCGACCCCCGTCCTCCGCATTCCTGCGCGCTCTATTATGTCCCTTAGTGGCCCCTGCACACAGTATTATGTCCCTTAGTGGCCCCTGCGCACAGTATTATGTCCCATAGTGGCCCCTGCACACAGTATTATGTCCCATAGTGGCCCCTGCACACTGTATTATGTCCCATAGTGGCCCCTGCACACTGTATTATGTCCCATAGTGGCCCCTGCACTCAGTAGTATGCTCCACTGTGGACACCCATAAACAATTATTATACTCTGGGGTCTTTTCACACCCCAGAGAATAATAATCGGAGACCCAGGGGAACAAAAACTAAAATTGATTTATTAAAATAAAAACTACTGTTTCTTACCTGTCCCCCGGCTCCTACGCTGTTGGCCTCCGCTGTCGTCCTTCTTCAATGACGTCAGACATCACATGACCTGGGACGCAGGCCGGGTTCATGTGACGTCAGAGACGACAGACAACTAGGCCTGAGGCCTGCCCGGATCGTGGAGAGGTAAATAACGGTGTTTTTTATGTTTCTTACCTCTCCTGGGCCTCCGATCATTATACTCGGGGGTCTGCAAAGACCCCTGAGTATAATGATAGCGTTTGTGGGGCCCGCGGTGTCACTTACCTATCCCAGCCCAGCCAGGATCGGTAAGTAAATATTGCCCGTAACGGCCTATTAAAAAAAAACAAAAAAACAATGGTAGCGGCTGTCACCGGGCCCCCTAATGTCTCGGGCCCTGTGGCAGCCGCTACCACTACTACCACGGTAGTTACGCCACTGACATATACCACTGTTTTTCAATCTGTTTTTATTTTCTGATTGTAGATTTTTTTCTATTTTCTGTACATGATAATGGGGCTGCCATCATGCCTGAGCTTCCCCTCTGTTCTGTCAACAGCATTAAGAGATATGCTTTGGAGTATTGCTTCTCAACCCGTATTACGCATATCCCCGAGGGTATCTGCCACACTGAGAAGTGCTGCATCCCCATCCCCAGCCAATGTTGAATGTCTGCACACTGCAGGGGATGCTATCCTTACTCTACAAACACAGTGATCGCTACCATCAGTATTGGAGGAGGTGAGCATTGCAGTTATTGGCGCCCCAATGGTAAGTTGCATTCAATACTCACCACTCTGCTCCCCACTTCCTCTCTGCTCGGCGCACCAAGTGCTTGGTATCACAAGCGGAGAGAAAGCATGGAGCAGAGTGGTAAGTAATAAATGCTGCCTACCACTCACTTCTTGTTGAGTGTGGGGAGCCATTATCTTATATGTAGGAGTCCATTATTTTACATCTGTGGGTACTATGGGGTGGCCATTTATCTTACATATGGGGGCACTGTGCGGGGCCATTATCTTATATGTGGGGGCAGAGTGGTATTATAGAATTGGCAAGGGCATAATATGGTCAGAATGAAAATGGTATAATTCTTTTTAAAATATAGTGATATTGAAAATTTATTTTTTAGAAATCAATTTCTTAAAAATATGTTTAAAACTTATTATCTGGAGACACATTCCCTTTAAATCTTTACATTACTTTTCTATATATGGCACTTACACAAGACTTGTGCTATAAGGCTTCTTTTTCTTTTTAGTCCACCATAAACATATGGCCTGCTAAGAGCACCTGTTTATTCTAGAAGGGAATACTGCAAAGGCATCTTCTTATCTTCTTTTGCAACAAAATATTATCAAAATTAAAATCCAAGATAGTTGGGCACAGATAGGAGATCTGTAAAGTAATTACTAGTTGAACTTGGCGACAGTCCCTCCTCAAATTTTAATGTCTTTTCTTAATGATATGATATCCCCCATATAACCAGGGGGAGCTGTGTTGTTGTATAGTTCTGGAATCTAATACTAACTACAGTGAGACCTGTGTTTTTGATCTTCTTTAGTCAGACAGAAGATGCGATGAATAAAATACAGGAAGATTCTAGCAAACACAAAGTAACACCCAATTGTCAATTGATTCAGAGTAACATAAAAATGTCTTCTAAATACAAGTATTTACTAAAGCAGGCAAGTCAAAGGAGGTATTAGGTCTTCTTTACTTTTATAGATTAAATTGCAGGCCCCTCTGATAACAGGTGAGCAATTACAATTGTTGTACAATGCTGCACAATATATTGGCACGATATAAATATTGAGACGAAAGGTCCTCATAGCACAAGTGAATGGTTTCTGCTCCTTGGTCTTGAAGTTGAAATTGTCACTTTAGCTTTACAAGCCAAAATGCATTCATTGGAGAGTGCAAAGTGTTATCTTTAAGAAGACAATTAACTTCCCGACCTTGAGATGCCTTCAAGGTGTTTATAGCTGAACGTAACCAGGCAAACCATTACCCCAGTATACAATCTACTCCAGAGTGTAATGATGCCAAATCGATCGTAGCTGCGTTCTGACTCTAAGCCATGAGTTGTCAGTCAGCCCTGGCATTTTTAATCTCTAATTCAAGATATCACACTAGTAATACAATGGACACGTCTTGAAACACTGAACTGGAAGATGCCATCGCTGAGATAGCTGACAGTGTCTCATTTATAGCACGTTGTCATTCAGTTGTTGCAGTCAAGCGGTTGGGGCAATGTAAGTTCATCCAACTAATTAAACCTCCAGACAGCGTCTAGCCACATTTGGATTGAAAAGTATTGACAAGGATTTGGAGCAAAGCGTGGGAGTAAGGCACATTTGAGAATGAGCACATTATCTGGACAGTAACATATGCATCCTTAAACTGAATCTTGTCCGAAATGGTAATCAGGTCCTTGGCTAGTTCCCGGAAAGAACAGCCAGGGGGCAAGGCTCAGCTGTGACACTGATCAACAGCAAGCTGGGTTATCCTTGAAATATGTATATTTGACAGCTACTGTAAGTATCACTGGACAACAGCAACCTTGGCAGAGCAAATGAGGGCATATGACTGAAAACCAGTCATATCAATTCACCACTCCACGGGTTCTTAGGTCAAATAAGGCCCCAAGACGCATAGTCCTATTTCCAGTGTGTAATTGTCAAGTGTCAGAGTAGACCTTATATCATGCAGGCTTCATTAACTTCATGCTAGGCTTCAGCCAAAAAGCCTGTCAATCCCATAATGTAACAGTAGCCCATTCCGCACTGTCGAATTGCTATATGATTCAATTATTTTTCACAAGGTTATATTCTATGATCTATCTTATGTATAGTATTGATATTTATTTATGTATATTTGCATTGCTGTATCTAATATCTTGTGAGATATTCTGATATGTGGCTGAGATGTATTTACTAGACCAGTTTAGTACTATTTCCATTTACTTAATCCTTTTTAAAAAGAGCAAACCAGGCAAATGTGATATTACTAGTAGATGCTGCGGCCTACTAGACCTTACTTCTGCAGCGGCCACTGCACTGGAAGTACAGCGTTGTATTACATGGTAGCCATTCAGATTTGTGGACAAAAACGAGCGCTTGAGTCCCCCAGAGCATATAAAGCAACTCTCTGCTGTGGCTCATACATGGGATTATGGGTGTAGTGTGTCCTTATCTATAGCATCAACATGCCCTAGATAGTTTTTCCAAGACAGCACTTTTGAAGAACAAGACATTTGGGACCCGATCTCTCATGGTGCATGCTAGGTTGACTTCAGAAAAAAATTCTCTCTCTTTCTCGATGGACGAACAGGAAAGATGAAATTTACAATTTACCCGCCCTATTACCAAAGTACCATGGTACCAAAGCAATTACCCGCTAATTGCTTTGGTACCATGTTGAGGCTGAGTAGGGCGGTGGGCCTCTTATAGGAGGCCTTAATTGTTTAATTAATGATGATTGCTTATTAACCTGTCTCTTCTAATTGTATCCAGGGGAATAACATCCCATGTTTGTACTGCCTCGGACTCCAGGAAATGCAAATTTCATAAGATAAATTTAATCTATTTTTGAGTTCTAATGTTATATTTTGTGTTTTTCTTGGCAGTGGTTTGTGATCCAGGAACATATAGCTCAGACAAGAGCACTAAATGTGAGGTTTGCAAAGAAATCAAGATTACCTACTATGGAGCAACAGATTGCTAATGGGTAACATTATATCGTCAAACTTCTTATCTTCTCTTCAGTTACAGCAGGACATGCCTTGACTTAAAATTCATTTTACTATCTTTTGTCATTATAGAGCTGCCTTCAGATATAAGAGCCATTTCGTAGACTGATCTGCTATATCCATCTGATGAATACATCAGCTTCACACACGAGAGGATGAATGATATTGAATATCCTGAAAAGTAGTATATTGTTTTGTATGCTGATGCCGCAACTCAATGGAGGGAACCAGAGGATGAGAGTAGTGACGCTGATAATGTCACAGGGTAGGCTGAGTACACTCAACTGAACTCCTCTAGCCCAGTTCCCAAGCTGAACACAGATGAGGGGGGCCTGTGTGGTACCTGATGGTGGTGGTGGTTGTGTCTCCAGTGCTTTCAGTTCAAGAGGGGTCCTTTCTCACCCTGAACTGTGGTGTTTGGAATGGCCCTGATGGTAAGGGCAAGTACGTCTCAGGACAGCTGCTTTGAAGAAGGGCGTACCTGACAGACTGTCAGGAACACCCTTCTGACTGTAAAGAGCTACGGTACCGATAGCTCTGCACCCGGGGCACAGATCGGGAAAGCCGACAGTGTGCTGAATTCAGCGCACTGTCAGCTTTCCAGAAGTATAGAGAACTGCCTGTGCCCCAAACCATGAAAGGTCCTCTTTAACTTATGTCAAACTCGTGCAGCTTCCTGATAGATGTAGTAGTCTCCATCTGGTTGGCTACACCCAAGCTTGCGATGAGGGGTGCCTAGACTGTATTGGTATTGGGGTGCCTTAAGTCCACTCCAATTATAATGATATAATCTACCTCTCCCAATGTTAGAGATCTGGGGTCTGAACACAGTGAAGTTCCAAGGGCCCAAATACCTGTATTCCAAATAGAGAAGCACAACTCTTATCCTCCTCTTAGGCACACTCATAGTATTTTAAAGTAGACAGTTGAATCTTCACTGTCTCAAGGCTGTCTTCTGTAGAAAGTGTGCTTGTATTCACATCTCCCTCAGGGGCTGCAGAGCACACATCAGAGATCTTATTCCAATGCCAGTATACACTAGACTACCAAACTCTCCAACGGAGAGACAGAGGGGTAGCCAACAGTGGGGAAAGACATAAGAGAGGCTTCAAATATATACAAAAACATAAAATAACATATATACAGCCAGTGGCGCATCACATAATAAAATAAAACAAAGACATTATAAGCACTGGTATGCTGCACTGACACCTACTTGGTGATAAAGCAGTGTTTTAGATTACTTTGTATTAGTTCATTATTTACATATCAGACTATTATTGGTAACACTATTTATTATACAGGTTCTGCCAGACAGTCAAGGGCTCATATTCTCTTGCATTGAATGGATACTCTCCTTCACTGTAATTCACTTATTTTTTTAACCCCTTCCCGACATGCGCCGTAATAGTACGGCGCTACAGGGAAGGGCTTCCCGCAAACCGCCGTACTATTACTGCGGGCGTCAAGCTAGATTTTTATTTTTATTTTCTGGCAATGTGGCCATATGAGGGCTTGTCGTTTGCGGTATTAGATGTACTTTTCAATGTCACCATTTTGGGGCCTGTAACTTATTGACATTTTATTAACTCTTTCTGGGTGGGATGTAAAAGGAAACATCAATTCTGGCATTGCTTTTTAGCATTTATTTTTTTTCCTGCCGGCGGTCAACATGGCCGCCGGCATATCCGGGGTTTCGCTATGATATGGTGCCGATCGGCACCCCCCGCGCCGGTTTCGGGGGGTGCCGGTGTTCGTGGGGGGCAGCCCGGGGTCTGATCAGTGACCCCGGGTCTGCCCCATGCCGTCCCCTTTCTTGAAAATTTGGAATATTGTTGTTTCACTTGTAAATCTTATAATGTCCGTAAAAATTAAAAGGGCGCCTAAAGTTTGATGCCGACATAAAGCAGAGATCTGGGACATGAGATTTAGGATAGAATTTTGGCTGTCTGACTATCTGCATGTAATGCACATCATTTCAAACTTTATAAAATGCATATTTTTCAAAATTTCCACCAAATTTCCTATTTTTTCATAATTAAACACAAAACATATCAACCAAAATTTACTAGTAACATGAAGTACAATGTGTTACGAAAAAACAATCTTAAAATCACTTTGGTAAGTTACAGCGTTCCAAAGTTATTGCCACATAAAGTGACACATGTCAGTTTTGAAAAATCGAGCTTGGTCAGGAAGTCAAAAAGTGCCATCGGCGGGAAGGGGTTAAAGACTCTACAAAGGCAGAAGGAAGAATATAATAGTGTTTCAGTGCGACACACGACATACCCTACAGTCAACGCTGCTTTGTTAGAGCTCTTGGTGTATAAATAATGTTCTACTTAGGAGAAAAGGTCCTTGCTCAAAGTAAAGGGTTTTTTGAGGCTAAAATTATTGATGACAATTTGGCAGACCTGCTAGCGGTCAGACCACAACACTGTGTTATCTTAGCAGTTATTACTGCTACAATTACTTTGCGATTTAACCCCTGATGAGTCCATGAAGGATAAAACGCGTAGGGACTCTAGTTTGGAGACGCAGCCTGACTCTCATAGCTACTAATCTATCTCCATAGGGCAGTTTGACACTTGTCTCTCCTGTGCCAGTAACCTCACAGAACGACTTGTGTCGCTGCCCAGCCACATTATTTGGAGATGTTTGCTATACATTTATCTGGCATGAGATTCAGTGTTTGCTATCTCATTGTTTGACATCTAAGGAGGTGTGATGTTGTTATAAGTATGTTCTGTATGTTCTGTTCTGATTACTTATTCTGCTTTGTCTGCCTAGCAACAGTGAGGTAGTAATGGAGGAGGAGCTGAGCTTAGGGGGGGGGAGTTATTAGACAGGGAGCCATGATGGAGCATGGAATAAAGTGTTCTGATCTATAAAAGTCACCATCTCATAGTGGACTTATTCCAGAAGACCTGCATCCTCACTACAACACTACAATTGGCGACGAGGATGGGATCATCAGCTAAAGGTATTTCACTGCTACAGAAAACTGTGTACAAGACTGCAATCCTAGCACCAGCCATGGCCTGCTTACCCTCCTTTGCTGTATTTGATGTGCACCAGCCCCAAGCAAACTTAGCAGCCTGCTGGAATAAATGGCTGAAACGCTTTGAGATATTCCTGCAAGCAATGAACATTACTGACAATGCAAGAAAGAAAGCCATGTTGTTACACTATGCAGCGGAGCAAGTCTATGATATCTTCACAACTCTGCCCAATACAGGGGAGTACAGTGACTATGAGCTATGCAAAGCAGCGCTAACTAAGCATTTCTCTCCATACATAAATGCAGCTTTTGAAATTTTCAAGTTTAGACAGTCAAAACAGTCAGCAACAGAAACCATTGATGAATATCATGTCCGCTTAAGGCAACTTGCAGCTTACTGTGAATTTGCAGATATAGACAAGGAAATTCTGATGCAAATCATACAAGGTTGTGTGTCCTCTAAGTTAAGGAGACAAGCACTCAGAGATCCCACCATGACTTTAGCAAAGCTACTGGACATTGCACGTATTCATGATGCAGCAGAGAATCAAGCTAAACTCATAGAGAACACAGACTGTATACCAGAGCAGCCATCTTCTGTAGCAAAGCTCACTCAGAAGCCACATGTGCCTCACACACAGGCTGCAGCCTGCTACAACTGTGGAGGTCCTTATCCTCATCAGAAACCATGCCCAGCAAAGGGAGTAACTTGTCATAACTGTGGGAAACAAAATCACTTTGCAAAAGTCTGCAGATCAAAATCACAATCTTCTCTCTCTGCTAAACAAGCCTTGCCACAGAAAGTTCAGGCAGTGCAGTCAGTGCCCCCTGTGGATGAGCCCAGTAACACCTACTTATTCTCAGTGACTGAGGGGTCTCGCAATGTGCATGCAATGTCTAATCCCAAACAAGTCATCTTAATACATGGCAATCCGGTGGAGACACTGGTAGATACAGGGGCGTCTGTCAATGTTATTAGTCATGCCACTTATAGCCAGCTAAAGAACAAACCTGCTTTGCAATGTACTAACCTGAAGATATATCCTTATGGTTCAGCTACTGCATTACCCCTATGTGGCAAATTTCAGGCATTACTAACGGCTGAAGGGAAATCCATCACGGACACTTTCTATGTAGTGGAGTGTTCTGCAGACACTCTTCTCAGCTGCAATAGTGCGGTATCTCTGGGCCTAGTGAAACTGGCAAACAGCGTAACACACTCTTCTGTCCAAACTATTATGCAGAAATATCCTCAACTCTTTCAAGGCATAGGAAAGCTGAAAGACTTTCAAGTGAAATTACACATTGACCAGTCAGTCCAGCCGTCGGTTCAACCTCACAGGCGCATCCCATTCCATGTCCGCAAGCTAGTGGAGAAAGAGCTACAAGACCTTGAGACAGATGATGTTATTGAACGTGTTGAGGGCCCAACTCCCTGGGTCTCACCAATTGTTGTTGCGCCTAAACCTAAGCAGCCTGGTAAAATCAGGTTATGTGTGGATATGCGACATGCCAATCGAGCCATTCAAAGAGAAAGGCACATTACGCCTACCATTGATGACATTCTCACAGATCTAAATGGTGCAAAAGTATTCTCAAAAATTGATCTAAAATCTGGTTATCATCAGCTTGAGTTGCACCCAGACTCCAGATATATCACAACTTTTAGCACTCATGTCGGTCTAAGAAGGTTCAAGAGGCTGAATTTTGGCATTTCATCGGCTGCAGAAATCTTTCAGAATGTTATCAGGCAGGTTCTTTCAGGAATACCTGGAGTCCTCAATGTTAGTGATGACATCCTTATCTTTGGCACAACCCAAGAGGAACATGACAATCACCTAGAACAAGTCTTTCAGAGACTGCAAACCTGCAATTTAACTGTTAATCCATCAAAATGCGAGTTCAACAAGACGTCATTGAACTTTTTTGCCTACATTTTTTTCTGAAAATGGTGTTTCTGCAGACCCTGAGAAAGTAGCAGCCATAACCTCTGCTAGCCAGCCACAAAATGTCTCAGATGTTCGAAGTTTTCTTGGTCTGGTCACATACTGTGGACGATTCATACCTGATCTGGCTACTGTTTCTGAACCCCTACGACAACTCACTAAAAAGGATACTCCTTGGTCATGGACAGTTGAACATCAATCAGCATTTGATACACTTAAGTCCAGTCTTTCTAGTGACACGGTCATGGCCTATTTTGACCCACTAAAGTCTACTGAGCTCATTGTGGATGCCAGTCCTGTAGGCCTTGGTGCAATTTTAACTCAGGTGTCCAAAACTGGCAGCATCTCCACAGTCTCCTATGCGAGCAAGGCTTTAACAGAAACGGAACAGCGCTATTCTCAAACTGAGAGGGAAGCTCTCGCAGTTGTATGGGGATGCCTTCATTTTCATCTTTACCTCTTTGGTCGTCCATTCACAGTGGTCAGTGATCATAAACCACTCATTCCAATCTTCAATAAACATTCATCAAAGCCACCCCCACGACTTGAACGCTGGCTACTCCGCCTGCAGAACTATCGCTTTCACTTGAGATATGAGGCAGGAGCTGGGAACCCTGCAGACTATTTTTCAAGACACCCTTCACCACAGTCTACCAAAGATGACTTGCCTGCCACTGTCTTAGCTGAGGAGCATGTAAATTTCATTGTTACACACTCTGTGCCAAGAGCAATGACCCTCGAAGAAATTAAACATGCGGTGGATTCTGATCCCCAACTTCAGTTGGTAATTGACACTGTTCGGTCTAAGAACTGGAACTCTTTTCTAGCTGAGACTCATCTTCAACCGCAGGGCCAAACAGCATATTTGCAGGCCTTCTTTAATGCAAGACACTCTCTTTCTGTATCTGACTCAAACATACTACTACGTGACAACCGCCTGGTTATTCCTCAGAAACTTCAGAGTAGAGTGATCGATCTGGCCCATGAGGCCCATCAAGGTATAGTTAAAACAAAGCAATTACTTAGGGAGAAAGTATGGTTTCCCGGACTAGATAAACAAGTGGAAGCACTTATTGCCACATGTATACCTTGCCAAGCAACTACGGTGGACCATAGCCGAGCACCAGTACAAATGACACCTCTGCCAGACAATCCATGGACTGCTGTGAGTGTTGATTTCTGCACTTTGCCAGATCATTCCTATTTACTGGTTGTCATAGATGATTTTTCTAGGTTTCCAGTCATTGAACCCATTTCCACCACCTCTGCAAGAGCTGTCATACCAAAACTGGACAAAATCTTTTCTGCATATGGCATACCTGAAACAGTGAAGACTGACAATGGGCCACCTTTCAATAGTGCAGATTTTCAGTCTTTTGCAACTTATCTTGGTTTTAACCACAGGAAAATAACTCCTTACTGGCCTCAAGCCAATGGTGAAGTGGAGCGCTTCATGCAATCAATCAACAAAACTCTTCGGATTGCTACCATGGAACACAAGGATTTGCAGCAAGAATTGTACAGATTCCTTAGACAGTACAGAGCCACCCCACACTCTACTACAGGAACTCCGCCAGCAACTGCGCTTTTCAGCAGGCCTTTGCGCATTAAGCTTCCAAACATCCCAGTAGTTCACGTCCAGACTCCATTGGTCCTCAATGATTCCCTTGCCAAAGGCAGGATGAAAAGATATGCAGATAAGAGAAGTTGTCGCTTCAAACAGCTAAATGTGGGAGACTGGGTCCTCGTTAAAAGGCTGAGACCCAGTGACAAGTTATCATCCCCTTATCATCCAGAACCCTTTCAAGTCACACACGTCAAAGGTACCATGGTTACTGCTCAACGCCAGGGTCATCAAGTGACACGAAATGTCTCCCATTTTAAAAAGCTTCGTGACTACAACCCAGGAGCAAGTGCAGAGGAGACAGATGATGAGGAAATTTCACCAGGTACAACTGGTTCAGCAACACCAACAAGAGACACCTCCGAAAATTCACAGACTGTTTCTGATTACGAGATGTCTCAACGCTACCCGACAAGGATAAGTCGAAGGCCACCAACGCACCTCAGGGACTATGTTCTGCAGTAAAATTTTCTTTTCAGTTCGGACCTTTTATTTATTGTTCATTTATAATGTTTGCATTTTATTTATTTTTTTATAAGAAGGGGAGAGATGTGATGTTGTTATAAGTAAGTTCTGTATGTTCTGTTCTGCTTACTTATTCTGCTTTGTCTGCCTAGCAACAGTGAGGTAGTAATGGAAGAGGAGCTGAGCTTAGGGGGAGGAGTTATTAGACAGGGAGCCATGATGGAGCATGGAATAAAGTGTTCTGATCTACAAGAGTAACCATCTCATAGTGGACTTATTACAGAAGACCTGCATCAACACTACAGGAGGTAGGATCAGTGTTCATACATTTGTCCTTCCTGGCTTCCTTCCCCCTGGGATTTAGTGTGGGGGTTCTGGCCTTGCTTTATAGCGGCTCTTATGTACATTTTTTAATATAGCCTACTATGGCATTTTTTATCTATATAATCTAATAAAAGTGAAGTTTATTTCTTAATTCCTGGTGAGATACCCCTTACAGTGAATATTAAATATTATTGATGACTTATCCTAAGGATAGCTCACCAATATCAGATTAGTGCGGGTCTGACATCTGACACCCCCATCAATCAACTGTTGCGACTGTATTAAATGTATAAAAATTATGTTAAAGTGGTTTATAGGATAAACATATGGATGAGGTATAATAAGAATAGGTGATCAATATCAGATTTATGGGGTCTGACACTCCCCAAGAACAGCTGTTTAAGCAGGATATACGCAGAGAGTGGAACGGGAAGTAGACAGCTCTGTTCTCTGTGTAGTGGTCAGATCTGGTACTGCAGATTAACTCCAATTCATTTGATTGGGAACTAAGCTTTAGTTACTCAGAACCACTGTACAAAGAACATAGTTGTCTGCTTCTGCCAGGCATAGATCTAATATTAGTGAACTATCTTTAAAAATAGGTCATCATTATTTTAGGATTGGAAAACCCCTTAATATATTTGCTTTGCCTTCTCATCTTAAAGAGACTCCGACACAGATGTGAACGAAAACTAACAAATATTCCTAGATATGTTGGTTTTCGATTACTGCCCATTATTATGCTGCATTTGAATGTAACATAGTTACTATATGGGAATACAATTGTTGCACCTGTTGGCAGCATTTTGCCCCGTTTAAATGGAGCAATGAGACAAAAATCTAGCATCTTCTACATGCAATCTTGTACATTTACTTACTCAGGTTTGCCAGGAACAATAATTGGCGCAATAATAGGACCATGCCAAGTGACTTTAAGAGTTCTGGCGGCGGCAATGGGGCTGCACTTAAGAAGAATGCAAATAGCACCGAATTCTGGTAGAGGCTGTCCATGGCAAACCCAAGAATCCAGAGATTTGGTGTTCTTCCTGTTCTGGTAAGTCTATGGGAACTACAAAAACACATTGCTCAGATATTTCCATTTGACCCATAAGACTATAATTGAGATTAACAAATAGGTAAAAACATTTCAGCTGTATCTCCTTAATCTGTTTGTCAGGATTTGAGGCCCACTTACAGTATACCGAAACCTTAATGACCCGTGTGATGTCAGGTCTTTTTTTAATACAGCAATTTCCAATGTGGCGCTATTCTACTTCTTTGAAGACCTTTTACGCTACCTCTATCTTTTTTAGTCACTTTCTTAAGAAATCTATCATTTAAGATATTTATCTAACTTAGTGTCTGTGTTTCACTTCCTCTATGAAAAATACTTTCGGTCACAAAGACATCCCTTGACAATTCTATCTTCACATTATAACACACGCACCTCATAGAGAGGGATCACATAGACCCTACTATATGAGTCCTACAAACAGGTGTAAAATGATAAACTGTAATTGTCTTATTACTATTATTTATTCCATTATTACTATTATATTTTAATCATTTGGTTATTGTATCCCACAGGAATTTTTGTGGCAACTAGAATTTGATTTACTGATATGTCATATAAAAGTTAGAGCACCTAGAACTCACCCAGTTTGGCTTTCCTATGAACATATAGAGATATAATGTATCTTATTAATAAAAAAAAATAAATAATAATAATAATTTTTTATTGACTATTTTAGAAAAGGATTGATTATTGTAGCTTGCCTCTAAAAGTATGTTCACGTTGCAATAATAGAAAAATCCAATGTGTATTATTGTCCTAAAAGAAAGATTTAAAGAGAACCTTTCACGTCCTCAAAGATGTGTGGTGTTACATATCGCTAGAAAGTCGACAGTGTTCCTGAATTGAGCGCACTGTCAGTTTGTCCAGTATGTGTCCTGATACTGGAGATATCTCTACACTGTCAGAAAGGCGGGGTCTTAGAACCTTGCGTCATCGATGGACAGTGGGAATACCCCCCTGACATAATTCGTCCATATTCTTATACTGTCTGGGGGGGGGGGCTTTTCTCGCAGCCCAGCAATGATGCTAGGCTGTAAAGCCTGCCTTTCTGACAGTGGAGAGATATCAGTTTTGAAACTAGGGGCACCAATATACCCAGCACCAGGGCGCATACTGGCAAAGCTGACAGTGCGCTGAATTCAGAGCACCGTTCTAGTGGTATGTAATACTGCTTATCTCTGAGGACATGAAAGGTCTCCTTTAAAAGAAAAAAATATTACTCCACCTCTAGTCTTTTGGTCTTGTTGACTTGTCCTGCAGTAATGATGTGATGCCAATGACATATGATTGCTGTAGCCAGTTACTGGTCTCAATGATGATACCAGTATTTAACACACATGACCACTGAGCCCAGTGTTTGGTTGCACACATGTATGGCATGTCTTTACTGCAGGTCAAGTCAACAAAGCCAGCAGGGATCACTGGAGCAGTGGGGGATTTACCAGGTAAGGAAGGAATTTTTTTTTCAACTTTATTAGATCAGTTTGTTTTTTTTTATTCCCGGAAACACAGTTGAGGTGCAGTGAACCTCATATATTAATAGGTATCTCAGAAAATTATTCCTTGCACTTTGTCTGACTGCTCTAGTTTTTAGTGGTAGCTGATCTCAATGAGCGATCAGCAGTAATCTATGGAAGCTCTCAGAAGAAATTGTTCAATTCTGTGTAGATTGACTCAAGGTATCTTCTAGCAATTGTTAACTCCCTTACTTGTTTTTGATGCATGCCATTTGTATAATTTACTATATTGACCCAGTGGATCGGTTGGGGACAGCAATGGATTTTCCTATCACTCAGATGAACTGAAGAAGTCACTGGGATAAGTGCTAAAATGTCTTCAAGATTTCTAAACACGTCCCGCTCATATTGACTCACTACTAGATAAACCATTAACTGAATGAATAAAAACTCTCTCAGACACAATTATGTACTCCTCAAAAAGAACATTCCCCATTCTCCATTCCCCAGGCTTAGCATCTGAGCCCCTAGTGGTATACTGACACCTAGAATAAAGAATTACCCACTTTTTGTTATGTTCCAGTGCATTCAGGAAGAAAAAGGAAGCAACCACTGAGACCTTCTCTGATAACTAGAAAATGGGTCCTGTGTCCACTTGGGTGATACGTTCAACTCTTTGGTACTGATAGAGATAGTCTTTTTCAGTCCCATAATAAGTTGAGCAGTAGTGCTTGTTCCCAGATGTCACTCCATTCACATGATGGACATGGAACATCTGTTCTCATTATTGATGGGGTCACAGAGGTCAGACCCCCCAATAATCAGATATATACCAGCTATCCAGTGGTTATTCTGTATTGGAGTTATCTAGTGGGTTATTATTTGGAATCATGTTTGAGGGGTAATGATGATTATGGATTTAAAGCTTTGATATTGATGACCTGTTCTCCATTTAGAATGTGGGTAAGCAGCCTGGCAGCAGTTTTCCCTGTGGTTTTAGGCGGAAAAACGCTAGTAGAAAGAGGAAGTCTCGCTCGAAGATCTCTCAAATAAATAAGCAAAGTTCTAGAAAATGGTAATAAGGGGGCAGGTCTAAAAGATGTGATATAGGGTATCTAAAACAATACAAGTCTGCATAATAATCTGTTCTGTGCAAGAAACTCCTTCAGTATTACTCGAGTCTTGTAATGTTGTCAGACAATTGCTGTTATTCTGCGGTTGTTTTTGCTAAGAAATTATAGGTTTCTAATGAGTATTGTTTAGTGGGAGCTAGCTGCGAATTACAGGGGGGTCCTTTACTAATATAAGGAGTTTATGAATATCATTACATTGCAGCATGTCAAGCTGTTTACATTTGTGTGCCAATTCACAAATTATAGATTTCATTACCCACCCCAATCTTCTTGGCACTGTGGACACAACTGGGTTAATACTATGCTGTGCAAATAAACAGTCGTCATGGCATATAAGATAAATCTCATTGTTTTTGTGGTGTAAGGAACAGCTAGTTAATGAAAAATAGCCTGACCCTATTGATTTCATTAGCATTGAACTTTAAATGTGGGGAAAAGCAATATTTAAAGGGGTTATCTCATGAATGCAATCCCTTTTTTTCACATTGAAGACATCTCAACGATTAGCTGACTACCACCTTTCTGGTCTTTAGAAACCCTCAGCCATTATTGCCTAGTGAGACCGTGGCCAGCCAGGCAAGCGGAGTGTTACATGATGGATGTTCAAAACCGAGCCATTCTCCAAGTTCTTTGATACGTCTTCCTTTTAGGCTTTGTTGCGTCAGTCGTTTGAAAGAAAGTACAGATTCTTTAAGTTGATAGTGAATTTTTGACAAATCTCAAATGTCTCCCTTGATTTTGTAGTAAGTGAGACTGATTATTATTTACAGTAGCCAATGAGTAAAGTGCCCACTACAAAGTTGAGGACGTTGGGACAAAGCTGTAATAACCTGCACATTACCAAGCTATTAACAACTTATAGGTTTACAGGGAAGTGCAACAGTGACAAAGTCACAGAACTTGCTCAGGCTATGTGACCCCTTTAATTAACTGGTTGATGGGAGTGCTGAGATTTGGACCTGTGAGGAAACATAATGAACAGCACACAGATGCCGTCCATATTCCCTTTGTGCTTTCAATGGACCCATATATTTCATTGAATGAAGAATAGGACCTGGTCCAGGGCTAGACTATTATTATAGCACCCCTACACACCCCACTTTTTATCCCAGTGCACTACATGCATGGATCCCTGGTGTCCTCCATTTTCTTGGACACCCCAGAAATTTGCCCTTTTGAGTATTTTTGTTCTTTTGATCACAATTTTCTAAAAATTGTAAAGCAACCACGAAAAGCGGAGTTTTATATTAGTTTATTGTTCAATATATTTTAATTAGGGGGTGTTTACCTGTAGGAATTTGATGCTCCCAAATCAGCGGCAGATTCCGCCCAGATGCTGCCTCTTATTGTTTTCAGTGGGAGGTAGAGATCACAGCAGAATGCTGAAACAATAAGTGTCCTGCTAGATGCCATGGCGGATTTATCCTGTGTACTTTGGGACTTCATTAATGCTGGCCCCATAGCTATATTGGGAGAGGCAGGATACAGATTTATGGAAGGAGAGAAAAGGCACTACATGCTATCTTAAATCCTGGGCATCCCTCATCCCAATTCTGGGATCAGTCACCAAATGTAATTCCATCACTACTGCCCCCATCGAGAAGCTGTATGTATTACCAGTTACCTCAGTAAAGTTACACCTTGGTACGACTGCAATACTCCCTCCTGAGCCATTTCTGTACTTAACATCAGGCCTCTTCCGAACAACATCATCTGCCTCAGGGTAGAGAGAACCCCTCTCCAAGTGGAAGTGCCCCCCCAGGTAAGCTACCACCACCATCAGCTACATCACAGGCCTCCTCAGTTCTAATAAATGTAGAGTAAAATATAGATACAAGGTAAAAAGTGGGGAGAGAGAAAAAGGGGTATAGAAAAAAAAAGAAAAGAAAGGGGGGTATGGGGAAGAGGGAGGGGAGTGAATTTAATTTTATCAACCAGGACTCGGACACCCACAGGTCAAAGTCCTGCAAAAGCTAAATAAAATACATGTTTTCCACGGATGTGTTGAAGACATCATGTCCATTGGCAGTCTTTGCCTTAGTTCCTCTATCCACATAATATGATTGATAGCCTTGACCCACATGGCCTGAAAGGGGGCAACCTGGGATTTCCATAGTCTCTATATAACTTACCTAGTGGCCGTTAGGAAATGACAAAGGAGGTCTCTTTATTTTGAGATAGAGCCTGGCAGGATCAATAAGAGGGCCTGTTCGGACCTAAGACTATCAAGGGCCAACACTTAGTGCTATAAAGCTGGGAGACTTTTTTCATATGGTGTGAACCAAGGGACATTCCCATCAAATATGTAACATTGATCTGACTTCTCAACCACACTGGCAACAGGTTGAGGGGGTTTGAGGAAACATCTTGTATAATTTATCTTATACCACTGAGACAGGATTTTAAAGTTGAGTTCTTGAATTCTGCTACAGACAGAAAGTTTGTGGGTTAAGATGTGAGATGTTCATTTGAAAGCGTTTTACCTTGCTCCCCTGCCCATGCTTGTTGGAAGAATAGCTTGGAGTCCTCCATCTCATCTAAGAGCAGCATGCTATACAATAAGGATATGATATGGGAGGATGACAGACAAAAGGTTTTGACGGGTGTGGGAGTTGGGGTCAGTTTACTGACATGTCCCAAGACTAAGATGGAGCTGCGAAAACGGAAATTACCGAGCCATCCTTTAATTAGGTCTCAAGACCTATCAAGCCCACTAGGGGATTCACCCTACTTGTCATTATTACATCTCTGATGCTTGGCAATGAGGTACAAGAGGGGTTGAAAAGATGCGATGGGTCAAGTGCGGATGGGAACTGTGACTTGAGTTTTCTACTTAATTTAGGTCTGATGTCCAGTACCTATCAGTGAATCACCCCCTCCCCGCACACAAACGCATGAAAAACATGGCTGAGTGTATGGGGCTATACAGAGGAATAGGTAAGTGTGATCAAAAATAATTTTGTGCACCACAAAAATTGCTTTTAAACTATGTATGCTGTTGTAGGGGTTGCTATTAACAGAATGAACATACCATTTTTCAACAAAAACACTGTATGTCCACAGCCAACTATTCTAGTATAGCAAAACCTTGCAATGCATGGACAAGCCCCCTGGACCGGGACAATGTATGAAAACTAAAAAGAAAAAAAATCGATCCAGTACTACTGATATGTTGAAAAAATTTGCGAAAACATAGCTTTGTGTGTGGTACAAATACAATCCCAGCAGTAGAGCCGTGTTCACACAGAGCGACCAAAAACTTTAAGCCATGAACCAAACTGCACACGCCTCCTGCGCCGCAGCACGCGAGCAGAGGGTGGTGCAGAGACCCGAACAGGCAGAGATGTTACAGTAGGTCTCGTCTTTTTTCTATGTCATTTTTTGTTTGATATGTTATCCAGTTTTTTATAACATTTTTTGCACAATGGTGTTTTTGTGAATGTTTTTTTTACTTATTGACCTTCATTAAAAGCTATGTTTTAGCAAATTTTTTCAACATATCAGTAGTGCTGCATCAATTTTTTTTCTTTTTGGTTTTCATACCATTTTGCAAGTTGAAGTAGAATCTTTCTGCCAAGAAATTGAGTTTTTAATTGGTATGCAAACAAACTGTTTGGTGTACCCAGGTTGTAGCTGCATTTGTTGGAGCACCCGTTTTTGCCTGTGGTAACCACACCTTGGGTCCAGTTAATCTTCATGTTGGGGGCTATGCTAAAAACAGGGCTGATGAGCAGGGAACAACTGAAAAGAGAGTCAGAAACACGCACAAAGCTGTGACTGCAGCTTTTAGTTAGTGTCTACCTCACCCTCGTGCTGGATTCATAGCTACACTGCTCAGTATTTCACTATAATGTTCTCCATGCTGTTACACTCTGTGGGTGATATATAGGGAAGGGAAACAGGGATGGGTGGATTCACACCTGCGCCCATTCTCCGCTTTGTGGCCCGTCTTCTGCCTGAGAAACTGGACAGGAGACAGAAACCTGGCAGTCAGTGTCCGCTCATGAGCGTCTTCTGGTCTCTGCGGCAAAACCTTTTTTTTTTTAACCGGACACAAAGTCCTGCCTGTCTGTCTTTGTGTCCGATTAAAAAAAACGGTTTCACCACGGAGAGGCAGAAGACGCTCATGAGCGGACACTTTGTAAACCCATTCAAATGAATGGGTTTGAAAACTGACTGCCAATTTCCGTTTCCTGTCCAGTTTCTAGGGCAGAAGATGGAAACCTGCAAAGCAGAGACCCAGCGCTGGTGTGAACCCACAAGAATCAGGATCTCATCCTTTCTGTGTGCAATGTATGGGAGACATCATAGCAGCTAGTCATTTTCCACTAGATCATGGAAAACTGACAATCAGAGATGGAGGGAAAAGCTGGTGAAAATGGCATATATATATATATATATATATATATATATATATATATATATATATATATATGTACTGAATATATATATATATATATATATATATATATATATATACAGTCCTATGAAAAAGTTTGGGCACCCCTATTAATCTTAATCATTTTTTGTTCTAAATATTTTGGTGTTTGCAACAGCCATTTCAGTTTGATATATCTAATAACTGATGGACACAGTAATATTTCAGGATTGAAATGAGGTTTATTGTACTAACAGAAAATGTGCAATATGCATTAAACCAAAATTTGACTGGTGCAAAAGTATGGGCACCTCAACAGAAAAGTGACATTAATATTTAGTAGATCCTCCTTTTGCAAAGATAACAGCCTCTAGTCGCCTCCTGTAGCTTTTAATCAGTTCCTGGATCCTGGATGAAGGTATTTTGGACCATTCCTCTTTACAAAACAATTCAAGTTCAGTTAAGTTTGATGGTGGCTGACCATGGACAGCCCGCTTCAGATCATCCCACAGATGTTCAATGATATTCAGGTCTGGGGACTGGGATGGCCATTCCAGAACATTGTAATTGTTCCTCTGCATGAATTCCTGAGTCGATTTGGAGCGGTGTTTTGGATCATTGTCTTGCTGAAATATCCATCCCCGGGGTAACTTCAACTTCGTCACTGATTCTTGAACATTATTCTGAAGAATCTGCTGATACTGAGTGGAATCCATGCAACCCTCAACTTTAACAAGATTCCCGGTGCCGGCATTGGCCACACAGCCCCAAAGCATGATGGAACCTCCACCAAATTTTACAGTGGGTAGCATGTGTTTTTCTTGTAATGCTGTTTTTTTTGGACGCCATGCATAATGCCTTTTTGTATGACCAAACAACTCAATCTTTGTTTCATCAGTCCACAGGAACTTCTTCCAAAATGAAGCTGGCTTGTCCAAATGTGCTTCTGCATACCTCAGGCGACTCTGTTTGTGGCGTGCTTGCAGAAACGGCTTCTTTCTCATCACTCTCCCATACAGCTTCTCCTTGTGCAAAGTGCGCTGTATTTTTGACCGATGCACAGTGACACCATCTGCAGCAAGATGATGCTGCAGCTCTTTGGAGGTGGTCTGTGGATTGTCCTTGACTGTTCTCTCCATTCTTCTTCTCTGCCTTTCTGATATTTTTCTTGGCCTGCCACTTCTGGGCTTAACAAGAACTGTCCCTGTGGTCTTCCATTTCCTTACTATGTTCCTCACAGTGGAAACTGACAGGTTAAATCTCTGAGACAACTTTTTGTATCCTTCCCCTGAACAACTATGTTGAACAATCTTTGTTTTCAGATCATTTGAGAGTTGTTTTGAGTAGCCCATGATGCCACTCTTCAGAGGAGATTCAAATAGGAGAACAACTTGCAATTGGCCACCTTAAATACCTTTTCTCATGATTGGATACACCTGGCTATGAAATTCAAAGCTCAGTGAGGTTACAAAACCAATTTTGTGCTTCAGTAAGTCAGTAAAAAGTAGTTAGGAGTATTCAAATCAATAAAATGATAAGGGTGCCCATACTTTTGCACCAGTCAAATTTTGGTTTAATGCATATTGCACATTTTCTGTTAGTACAATAAACCTCATTTCAATCCTGAAATATTACTGTGTCCATCAGTTATTAGATATATCAAACTGAAATGGCTGCTGCAAACACCAAAATATTTAGAACTAAAAATGATTAAGATTAATAGGGGTGCCCAAACTTTTTCATAGGACTGTATATATATCAGATATAGTGACCGTAATGATCTAATTTGAGATTATGTACGTGGTCTGTATGAATCGTCGTCTTCATATATAAATTAGTTCCCTTCATTTCCCCTATATACATATATATATACGATTCAAAAAAATTTACATTAGGCACAAAAAAGATTCCAGCTTGTGCTGTTGTTTCACATCACATAAATAAGTCCATACCGTGAATATACCATTAAATGCCATTCAGTGCAGCAGTTTACTAAAGGGTTAAGAGAGTGGCATCAGAATATAAACCTGTCCATTGCTTCTTTACACAGTGGAAATGAAGCCCTCTGCATATAATGAAAGCTCAGATGTGTCAACACAAATCACACATGACTTACAAAAGCAGACGTAATACATTGCTAAATCCCGAGGGCTCCAGTCTGGCCTGTGCTGTGCAGAAAAGCTTCAACTAATGCCAAATTGACCTTTTCCCAGAATATCTGAGTGAAAGCTGCGGACCGTCTGCAGGGAGAACCTTTTCTCTCCGGAGAACTCAGCAGGAGTTTCCTTCAGGTTCTGCTTTTTATAGGCGAAGTCACAGGCCGTAAAGGCTTGAGGTGTCACAATGTTGACCTTGGCAGTATATCTCTAAGCAAGGTGCCACAGCAAGGGCTCTGCTACAAAGGCATTGTTAAAGAAATTGGTTTGTGTCTCATATTTAATGTATTTCAGGTACTTTATGGGTTTATTGTTCCTTATGTATTACGTAAACGTCTAGAAGCATAATGGCTGGTAACACCTTAAACCCTGCCGATTCAGGAGGGAAAAAGGCCTCAACGTTATTGAAACTAATAAGTGAAGCTGTTACAGCTTTGAGAGCGTCCATACAATGTGGAGTGTAGGTGGGCAGTGAATTGGCTTCAAGTGGGATGCCTTTGACTCATTCTTTCCTTAGGCAAAAAAAGTTACCGTACAATACAACAGGGGTGACACATCGCTACTCTTATAAACTGGACAGTTAAGGTAATCTTTAACAGGGTCTCTAAGATAGCAGAAAAATAGTCTTAAACACCAGCGCATTTAAAGAGGAGCTCTCAGGTCAAGTGACGGTGTCAGCATACTTCTATAGTCACTGCTTCGCTAATACTAATGCCATTTTTCTTTCTCTACTAGCCCCCTCTGCTCTCCCACTATCTATACTGTTAGTTTCGGTATTAGGGGGCGCTCACACTACCGTTGGTGTCCGCTCAGGAGTGTCCGTGGCTATTGCTCATACAAGATTTTAGCAATGGACACTAACTGGTCCGTTTGCAATTTCCATTCATTTCAATGGGATTTTGTCTTGTGTCCTTTAGGGTCCGTTTACACCCATGTTCGTTTTATCGACAAAAAAATCCTATATGCAGGACTTTTCTGTCCGTTTGAAAAAACAGACAGCAAGTGTCCGTTATTTTTTCTTAACATTGAGGTCTATGGGCAACGGACATATAATGAACAGTAATTCATAGCCATCAGTTACTTTCTGTTTGTGTCCATTATGATAGGTGTCTGTTTTTTCAGTTTTTTTTTTTTTTTTTTTTTTTTTTTAATGGACACCAACGATAGTGTGAACCCTACCTTAGCCACTAGTGTACTGTCAAGTAGGCAGCCTTCATCTCTCAGTGTCAGTCACTGCGATTGATGCACCATAGACACTGAGCGTTGCAGACTGCTCACTTGGCAGTGCACTAGTAACTAATGCCAAAGCTAACAGAACAAATAGCAAGAGAATGGAGAGGGCTAATGGAAATTAAAAACATCCACTATGGAGCTTTTCTCTTTGGAAGCACTGAATAAGTCCATAATCCTCAAAACAGCAATAGATGGTGAATAGAAATATGAGTAGCACTATATACAGAGAGCTCCCTCTATTGGCTGCTACAAATAAAGAGAAGTTTGAAAGTTTTGCTACCCCTTCTTTCTCCATAGCCCCAGCAGTAGTGATATTATCTTCGGTACTATTCCGTTATCGGGCCAGCAGCAGCGCATTTCAGCACCAGCTTTCGGGACAGCAGTTCAGTTCAGCAGCGGGAATTACAATGACATCCGAGGACTGCTGGCCCGATGCTTGTGCCCAGTAGCCAGTACATCAATGACCCCCCCTCCATCTCCTCCTCCTTCCAGTGCTGCCCCCCAGCTCTCCTTACATCTACCCCGTACCCTCTCCCCGCCACATGACTAAGCCGATGCTGGCCCGATGATAGAGGCTGTGCTTGTGTGTAGTAGGCAGTACATCGATCGATGCCCTCATCCTCCTCTTCCTTCCAGTGCTGCCCCCCAGCTCTTCTTACATCTGCCCCGTACCCTCTCCCTGTAATAGGCCTCACCGTAAATCTTGAGCAATGAATGCTACTAGATAGCCGCCGGACGCTGCAGAAAGTTTGTCCCTCCGGCTCGCTGTAGCTCACCGTTCCTATAGTCGGCGTGTTTCTTGTCAGGGCCTGGATTGAGCCCCGGTGTCTTTCCTTTCGGTCTCGGTACTAGCGCTGAGGTGAGGCCTAGTCGTGTGGCGGGGAGAGGGTACGGGGAAGATGTAAGGAGAGCTGGGGGGCAGCACTGGCAGGAGGAGAAGGATGGGGGAGGGGGGTCATCGATGTACTGGTTACTGGGCACAAGCATCGGGCCAGCAGTCCTCGGATGTCATTGTAATTCCCGCTGCTGAACTGCTGTCCCGAAAGCTGCTGCTGAACTGCGTGCTGAACTGCTGTCCCGAAAGCTGCTGCTGAACTGCGCTGCTGCTGGCCCGATAACGGAATAGTACCTTATCTTCCTCTGCATAACTGTTATTACATACATCTTAATATTTTAGCTGTTTAATTGAATTAAATATTAAAAAACGGAATTAAATATATAATATTTTTGCTGTTTAATTGAATTAAATATTAAAAAACGGAATTAAATATATATTTTTGCTGTTTGCTAGCTTATAATGTTATATAAACAATTCATTTCCCATTTCCTGTAACCAAACTATGTTTCATCGAAGCACAATATATCTACTTCTTATAGACTCTGTTTAAGCTTATTCTTCCAAGTGTGTTTCTGTGAATCTCAAGGAAACCCATGTTGTGCATCAAACCAGTAATTGCTTTAGGAGATTTAAAAACTTGACAATTACGAGTTGTCTTCTAGCCAAGCTGGAGCCAGCGGGACAGCAAACACTCTGCAACATGTGGGGAGATGTGACACTGGCTGGCAGCTCACAGGCAGATGTACTGTATATAAGCAGGGCCTGAAGGCTTGGAGAGTGAGATAGTGTTTGGTCTTGCAGGGCTTCTCAATTATTGCATGATCTCAGAGCTAGGCTGATAGAGTGCAGGCTCCCCTTCGCTCGGATCCAGACCACTGACTGGTAAATCTGCACTTACTTTTCCTGACAGTAAATGATTTTTTTTTCCCTTCAGAAGATTAATAATCAACAACTTGAAGAACTGTAAGAAGACATCTATCTGCAGCATTTTATTTTATGTAATCCTCCCAAAGCTCTTAAGGAATAACGAAAGAAGGATTAGTATGTAGTCCGATTTTATGCAGATTATTAAATCCATGCACACAGTGACATAACTTATGGTTATAGAGGGTCATAGCTTATAAATTTTAGGCTTGTATAGCAGCAGCATAAATAATCCTACATACATACTGTGATGTACAGATGATACTGTACATATCTGCTGAAGGGATTATTATTTCTTCTTACTGTTTGGTATGCCTGGACTTGTAAAAATATTTGTTATAGCATATTCCCAAAATTAAATCATATTCCTATGGTTTGGTGTAGTTAGCCTAGTGACAGTTGGGAGGATCTCAAAAGGTGAATTCCTAAAAAAAGTGGCCATGGATCTCCTTTAAGAAATACCCAGAGACAGTGGTGTAACTAAAGTCTTTTAAGCCCTTGTGCATAATTTTGACCTTCCTAGAGCGAATTCTTGATAGTGGCAGTTACAGGTGCTGAAGCGATATTTCAGATACTTGAAAGAGATACAGCTTTAGTACCCACAACTGCAGTTATCAAGAGTATGGTGAGGGAGCAGTGCAGCAACCAGAATATAAACAATATTGGGGCAGTATTACGTGCTCTGCAGTGGGCCCCACACAGTATTATGTGCTCCACAATGGCCCCCAAACAGTATTACATTCTCCATAGTGGCCCCCAAACAGTATTACGTGCTACACTGTGGTCCCGACACAGTATTATATGCTCCACAGTGGCCCACACATAGTATTATATGCTCACAGTGGCCCCAGTATTATAAGCTAACCGTGTCCACCCCCCAGAGCCTGAACCCCCATCACCCCCTCTTGCCCACAAACATCCTACACCCCCATATACCCCTCTTGCCCGCTCACAACCTGCACCTTCACGTCACCCTCGTGCTCACACACAGCCTGCACCCCCATTTCCCCCTCTTGCTCACAAATGTTCTCTTCTCTCCTCCTTACTGTCCATCAGTGCAAAACCCCTTTAATCCAGTTAAATGCTGTACTTCTAATACCATTGGCAGCAGAGAGTTAACTCACTGTACACGTCTGTATATAAGTGTTATAAAACAGCTAAAAAATTCATGCTAAAGATGCGCATTGGGTGAAGTGTACAGAGAGGTATTCTCTGGAGTAGAAAAGAGTGAATTACTTCCTCTTACTTTGGCTATAAATCTAATGACATGAATATTATATCAGAGATGGGACATACATCTCAGTTTAATATATTCCCAACTCAATCTACTTCCTTTACCCCTAGTATTCTTTTCAAGAACTACACATTGTAGTTCAATTTTTGTTTTTCCCCTAACTTTTAAGATACAAATTGCTTTATATAAATCGAAGTCAAAATCATTGACGGAAATCACATTTGAAGATGATGGGTTTTTTGTATACTATTTGTCTATTATTATAGATATAAATATATCTAGCAGGGTGAAAGCAGGGCATAGGGTCTCACAAGCATCATGTGTCATCCACAACACAGTTACACTGTCCTCTAATGGAGACATTTATTCCAACAAGAGACGAATGGTTTCCACCGATGGCTCTAGTCAAGCCTCTGTGGTGTCAAAAGATCACTGAATTAAGAAGTGGATGTATAGAATTTAAAGGAGTTCTCTAGGGCTAGGTAAATAAAAGACTTATTTAACAGATATCATTGTATATAATAAGTTGGTGATATAACTTGGGCTTCTATGACATTGTGTGCCAATTGTCAATCTAGGGAGGGTTCTTTTTATACATGCAGTTCATTCAGTGGTTTTCATGGTGGGTTCCACAGATCCCTTGGCTTCCATGGCAGGGTTTCTGCTTATCAATAATGAAGGTAAAAGAGAGAATTTGCCTAATGATTTTTGGTCCACTTGTGTTCTCCGGTAAGGCATTGATACTATGTAATACCCCAGCTACCCAGGGTGGGAGATTGGGTTCTTTCTATGTCCTGTAGGAGAAGAGATGATTTAAGAGGCATAGCAATATGAGGCCAAATTTGTTGTTGGATGACCACTTGGATTCTTTTGGCTTCCTCTAACAATCCCTAGAAAAGTGACCATAGTATTCTTCAAACTTGGGTGTTTTCTGCTGGGCCATTATTGTGCTAGACCCTGAGACCATCGACGTACCCTCTGGTACTCTAGTTTGGCAGTCTGACACTGAGTAACCAGCAAGGCCAGTCAAGTTGGATGAGCCCTGCAATTTGCTTGCAGTGAGGAGAGGAACACCAACGCTAAGACCTGAGCAGATCAGCAAGAGCTTGAGACCTGTAGTAGTGGGCTGTGCATCCCTATGACAGCAAGAGCATGTTCCCCTCCCCCACACAGCATGGAGACCTGCCCAAGTTACTACTCTGCACTACTATGGGAAATGTCTTTATCTCTATACCACAGATCTGCTGTTCTTCACCATCTACTGCAGGGGATGTAGTGTCTGGGTGAGGAGAAGCGGCATGTTGGACTTTATCACTCTGAACACATCTCAAGCTAGTTGTGCTTGTGCAGTAGAAACCAACATGTGGAACACAAGATATAAAAGAGACTACATAAAACACAACTAAGACAGAAAAAGGCACAAAAATTACATGAAATGAAAAGTAACCTTATTTTTAAGGGGTGCAACATGCTATGACTACCACTCCTACTAAAGCTAACACTATTTTTCTCCACCTATATATTATTTAAGTGTAAAGATTGACAGTAGAGATGAGCGAGTACTGTTCGGATCAGCCGATCCGAACAGCACGCTCGCATAGAAATGAATGGACGTAGTCGGCACACGGGGGGTTAAGCGGCCGACTGCCGTCAAAGCGGAAGTACCAGGTGCATCCATTCATTTCTATGGAGCGTGCAATTCGGATCGGCTGATCCGAACAGTACTCGCTCATCTCTAGTTTTGAGTGGATTCTGCATGCTGTTAAGACATGGAAATGTTTGGGAACCACAGAGTTAATCTAAAGAGTACAGCAGTGTCCAGAGATAACTACTGCTCAGCAAACCATATTTTTCTAGTCCTGGAGAACCCCTTTAATGAATCTGAAATATTCATCATCCTGTCACTTTATTGCTAAGTGTTGGCTTAAGCAGAAAGTAATTCTGTGGATTAGTGTAATCCATTCATCTTCCTGGTTGCTGCCTATGAAATATGGTGATCTTACAAATTTCCATACTGGAGAGACGTGTACTTCATAATGACTAGATCAATTTCCATTATGGGAACTCAGCAATAAGGTCAGCAGCACTAATATATAGTCAAGTGCTTATTACATTGTCAGGACGTATAGCATTTTTTCATAGCGACCTATGGTTTTTAAAATGTCTACAGTATGAATTTTCTCATGACTCTGGTACCAGTGGGATAAAGGGATGAAGGAGTGGTGGAACCCAGCTTCGATCTTTGGTTTGGTCATGATAGCAGCTGTCTTCTTTTCCTACCAAACCTCTTGCAGGCTTGGGGCAATGCAATGGCAAAAGGGTTGGGTTGATGTTAACCCTTGGGGACACCTAGCTGTAAAGGTCTCCTGGAGCCGATGGTGAATTGGGATACCCTTGATGGGAAATAAGAGAGACCAGAAGATGTAAAATAAGGATAAGCCATAAAATACTAAATAACCCCTTTAAGTACATAATCATATTTTGTTTCATTTTTCAAATCTCCACCCATGCTTCCAGTTTCCCCCCTGTAATATTCTACTACTCTACATGTTTGATTATCTTACAGAGTTTTGATATCGGGGATCACAACTTAGCTGCTCTGTCAATTAATGGCATATCCTAAATTATTAGTAGATGTTTTCCGTATGTCTATAATCCAGCACAGTGTCCCAACCTCTATCTTTCTTTGCCTACTAACAAAACTGCTAGTGGTGGGCATGAATATACCGTACATTGCTTATCTCCACAAGAGCATTGAAGTCCTGCAGGTTGCAGATTGCTAAATGAATGTAATATGTGCTTATATTTTTATTGTCTGCAGTTATATCTACACATGGTTCTTAATATATATATATATATATATATATATATATATATATATATATATATATATATATACACTCACCGGCCACTTTATTAGGTACACCATGCTAGTAACGGGTTGGACCCCCTTTTGCCTTCAGAACTGCCTCAATTCTTCGTGGCATAGATTCAACAAGGTGCTGGAAGCATTCCTCAGAGATTTTGGTCCATATTGACATGATGGCATCACACAGTTGCCGCAGATTTGTCGGCTGCACATCCATGATGCGAATCTCCCGTTCCACCACATCCCAAAGATGCTCTATTGGATTGAGATCTGGTGACTATGGAGGCCATTGGAGTACAGTGAACTCATTGTCATGTTCAAGAAACCAGTCTGAGATGA
This sequence comes from Leptodactylus fuscus, assembly GCF_031893055.1. NCBI lineage: Eukaryota > Metazoa > Chordata > Amphibia > Anura > Leptodactylidae > Leptodactylus > Leptodactylus fuscus. The sequence goes on along the minus strand of NC_134270.1, from coordinate 125,679,331 downwards.
TTCCAGCTTTATGACATGGCGCATTATCCTGCTGAAAGTAGCCATCAGATGTTGGGTACATTGTGGTCATAAAGGGATGGACATGGTCAGCAACAATACTCAGGTAGGCTTTAGTGTTGCAACGATGCTCAATTGGTACCAAGGGGCCCAAAGAGTGCCAAGAAAATATTCCCCACACCATGACACCACCACCACCAGCCTGAACCATTGATACAAGGCAGGATGGATCCATGCTTTCATGTTGTTGATGCCAAATTCTGACCCTACCATCCGAATGTCGCAGCAGAAATCGAGACTCATCAGACCAGGCAACGTTTTTCCATTCTTCAATTGTCCAATTTCGATGAGCTTGTGCAAATTGTAGCCTCAGTTTCCTGTTCTTAGCTGAAAGGAGTGGCACCCGGTGTGGTCTTCTGCTGCTGTAGCCCATCTGCCTCAAAGTTCGATGTACTGTGCGTTCAGAGATGCTCTTCTGGCTACCTTGGTTGTAACGGGTGGCTATTTGAGTCACTGTTGCCTTTCTATCAGCTCGAACCAGTCTGGCCATTCTCCTCTGACCTCTGGCATCAACAACGCATTTCCGCACACAGAACTGCCGCTCACTGGATGTTTTTTCTTTTTCAGACCATTCTCTGTAAACCCTAGAGATGGTTGTGCGTGAAAATCCCAGTAGATAAGCAGTTTCTGAAATACTCAGACCAGCCCTTCTGGCACCAACAACCATGCCACGTTCAAAGGCACTCAAATCACCTTTCTTCCCCATACTGATGCTCGGTTTGAACTGCAGGAGATTGTCTTGACCATGTCTACATGCCTAAATGCACTGAGTTGCCGCCATATGATTGGCTGATTAGAAATTAAGTGTTAACGAGCAGTTGGACAAGTGTACCTAATAAAGTGGCCGGTGAGTGTATATAGAACATGCTATCTGCCATGATGTGGATGATATGCACTAGTGCTCTTTGCACAATAATGATTGCTTTTTGTCACTGTAAAACATGAGAAAGCCTTTCATTAACCATCAGAGTAAATGCCTATATATCCACAAGCCCATTAATCTTGTATCAGATGCCCATAATAGTGCTGCATAGAGGAGGAACAACACAATTAGTGTGCCGTCCATTAACACACACCATGCCAGCAGGATTCATTTGTGAAAGTCTGGCTCCAGGTCAAGCTTACGATTCTATTTGTTTGATATAACATGACAAACCTTGTAAACTACCTAATCTGTTTGTCCGTTGATCGATCTATCAGGGGAGTACATAGAAATCATTGGGTCCTATCAAACTTCCATTTTGCTCCACACCCCACCTCCATGAATATAGCCAGTATATTCACTGAACACCCCTGGCAGGCAAATCATACATTTCTTGTGCCTTTGTTGCTATTACCAGTATGGAATATTAGCTATATCATGGTATACAGCATATTATATGTAAATGTATGAAAACACTCTTACTACAGTCATGGCCAAAAGTTTTGAGAATGATACAAATATTAATTTTTACAAAGTCTACTGCTTCAGTTTTCCTAATGGCAATTTGCATATACTCTAGAATGTTATAAAGAGTGATCAGCTTAACAGAAATTACTTGCAAAGTCAATATTTGCCTAGAAAATGAACTTTATCCCCCAAAACACATTTCAACATCATTGCAGCCCTGCCTTAAAAGGACCAGCTAACATCGTTTCAGTGATTGCTCCATTAACACAGGTGTGGGTGTTGATGAGGACAGGGCTGGAGATCAATCTGTCATGATTAAGTAAGAATGACACCACTGGACACTTTAAAAGGAGGCTGGTGCTTGGCATCATTGTTTCTCTTCTGTTAACCATGGTTATCTCTAAAGAAACACGTGCAGTCATCATTGCACTGCACAAAAATGGCCTAACAGGGAAGAGTATCGCAGCTAGAAAGATTGCACCTCAGTCAACAATCTATCGCATCATCAAGAACTTCAAGGAGAGAGGTTCCATTGTTGGCAAAAAGGCTCCAGGGCGCCCAAGAAAGACCAGCAAGAGCCAGGACCATCTCTTAAAAGTGTTTCAGCTGCGGGATCAGGCTACCAGCAGTGCAGAGCTTGCTCAGGAATGGCAGCAGGCAGGTGTGAGTGCATCTGCACGCACTGTGAGACGGAGACTCTTGGAGCAAGGCCTGGTCTCAAGGAGGGCAGCGAAGAAGCCACTTCTCTCCAGAAAAAAACATCAAGGACAGACTGATATATTCTGCAAAAGGTACAGGGAGTGGACTGCTGAGGACTGGGGTAAAGTCATTTTCTCTGATGAATCCCCTTTTCGATTGTTTGGGACATCTGGAAAACAGCTTATTCGGAGAAGACGAGGTGAGCGCTACCACCAGTCTTGTGTCATGCCAACTGTAAAGCATCCTGAAACCATTCATGTGTGGGGTTACTTCTCAGCCAAGGGAATCGGCTCTCACAGTCTTGCCTAAAAACACAGCCATGAATAAAGAATGGTACCAGAATGTCCTCCAAGATCAACTTCTCCCAACTGTCCAAGAGCAGTTTGGCGATCAACAATGCCTTTTCCAGCATGATGGAGCACCTTGCCATAAAGCAAAGGTGATAACTAAATGGCTCAGGGAACAAAACATAGAGATTTTGGGTCCATGGCCTGGAAACTCCCCAGATCTTAATCCCATTGAGAACTTGTGGTCAATCATCAAGAGACGGGTGGACAAACAAAAACCGACAAATTCTGACAAAATGCAAGCATTGATTGTGCAAGAATGGACTGCTATCAGTCAGGATTTGGTCCAGAACTTGATTGAGAGCATGCCAGGGAGAATTGCAGAGGTCCTGAAGAAGAAGGGTCAACACTAGAGATGAGCGAGTAGTGTTCGGATCAGCCGATCCGAACAGCACGCTTACATAGAAATGAATGGACGTAGCCGGCACGCGGGGGGTTAAGCGGCCAGCCGCCGTCAAAGCGGAAGTACCAGGCGCATCCATTAATTTCTATGGAGCGTGCTGTTCGGATCGGCTGATCTGAACAGTACTCGCTCATCTCTAGTCAACACTGCAAATATTGACTTGCTGCAATAACTCATTCTAACTGTCAATATAAGCTTTGGTTACTCATAATATGATTGCAATTCTATTTCTGTATGTGATAAAAACATCTGACAAACACACATAAAAACCAGAGGGCAGCAGATCATGTGAAAATAGAAGATTTGTGTCATTCTCAAAACTTTTGGCCATGACTGTATACACACTAATAGGCACAAACATACAGGAAAATATATACACAACAGATATATATAGATGGAGCAAAGGTTAACATGACTCATAACGCATTAACAACACTGTGGCACAGAGTGTTAACATGACTCTTCCAATCAGTTTTCAATTAATTTTGTTGTCTTCTGGATATTACAGCTCATTAAGCTTTCAGAATTTTCTCTTCATTTTCTGACGCCATATTCGCCCATAGCCCAGGAATGTCTCTCCCAGATTGCAACACTTCCTTAACCTGCCTGGTCACCAGATTTATCACAAATCAGGCATTTATGGGACCATGTGGGTCACCATATTCAGAAACCTAACAGTGTGCAAGATCTACAGGGCCAGCTACAGAATCCAAGGGCAAATGTGCCACAGGATACCATATGGAACCTGAATGACTCCAGGCCTCACTCATCTTATAGTCAGGCTAAAGCCAAGCCAACAGGGTACTAGAGCCTCTTTTCAATTGTTCTGTTTTCTCCCATAAACTCATCCTTGAATTGTATCTAGTATCACTTACTTATATCATCCATACATCTAAAGTTTCATTTGATCCCAACAACTCCATCTTGGTGAATTCTTTTGTGAATGAGAATATATAAAAATGATAAGGTACTAGGCATTTCACATCTTGAGCAAAAATTGGGTCTGTCACCTCCAAGTTTAACAGGGCAGGTAGAAAAATACATAGGAAGTGGGGTAGCGGGTGGAACAGTGTGGAGGCGGTGGGATGGAATATCTAGAATCTTTTTACTAGTCCCAATTTTCAGCAAATTTGTTGCTTGTTCCTTGTTTTTTAGCTGTAAGCGGATATTTATTCCTATTCTAAATTGTGACTGACCTTTTTAATCATTTCTTTACATGTGAGGATAACTGAGGATTTCCTGTTCTGAGATATTGAAGATAAAGTGGCTTGACAACTCTGAGAAACGGAGGAGAGATAAGATCAAATGGCAATCTGAGGAGCCCCAATAAAAGCGAAGGATTTATGTGTATTCTGAATACATCATAGAGCAGAGTGAAAACAGATAACGGTAAGGGTTTCATGGATGGACACTAAGGTGTGTGTCTGACATACAGAGAGGAGATTCCTGGGTATATAGTTTTCATGGTTTATAAGGGGTATAGTACCAACAATGTAATAATTTGGGTTACAGTTCATGATGATTGACACAGGTTAAGCCATACATGGTTACAGCTATAGAGGATAAAGGGATATCGAGTTTCATGCAAATATTGAGATACAAATGCTATTGTTTGCATAATGAAAATTTTCCAATATACTTTCCGTATCAATTCATCATGGTTTCTAGATCTCTGCTTGCTGTCATTCATTCTGTACTGTAAAATGCCACATTTTCACAAACTTGGGCCCCAGCCTAAAACTGGAAAACCCTTTCAGGGCCTTTAAGACCGGTTGAGCACAAAGTGGCTGATGGCTTCTTGCCATCTGGTGTCACTATTGGTCCATGGGTATCCTCCTCCTATCACAGGTTACTCCACCTGGGTAATGTTTGTGGGGTTGTACAATGCACCTCCAGGAGTGTCTATGACTGCTAAGTCCCTGCCTGTTTCAAGAGTCACTTTGAGAAGCCTAGTGTGTGCTCACTGTGTGCACACTAACAATATTTGCAGACAAACCTATGGTCTACTATACAGAAATATTAACAGATTAAAATAACCTACAAAGACAATTTCTATTGGGATTAATGGCAGATATCTGCCCTCTATGTGGCTGCATAAAGTGGACTTGGCCATTCTAATTATTGTTTCGATGTACAGGTCCAAAAACTAAGAAATCGCAGGTCCCTGCTGTTTACTAGCAATAAAAAAGTCCATCAGGTCAGCACAGTATGATATACAGAGAGTGAATCCTGCAACATTTCATCCATTAGTTTCTCTCCCTCCAATAGCCATTTATCTGTCAGCGGCACTCCGCTAATGCAGCATATATGTAAGCCCTCCCTCCCATCGGTGAAGAGGTTAATGGACAGGAGAAAGTGCCAGATGATGCACTGCAGACAATTAAAGCCAGGGCTAAATGAGATAGGTCCTCTGCCACTCTCAGCCGCATTACTTTACCAAACTTATACTTTCCTATGTAGAAAAACTCTGCACTCATTTATCAAAGTCATCATCCCTATAGAGAGAAATGCAAGTCGTCGCCCCTATAGAGACAGTACAAACTCTCATCTCTATAGAGACATATAAAAGTGCTGAACCCTATAGAGAAAATACTAATCCTTATTCCTATACAGGCATATACAAATCCACATTCTCCTAGATCAGTGCACAAATCCTCCCCCTTAGGCCGGGGCCTCATGTGGCGTAAACACCACAGTTTGCCCGAGGGAAAAATCGTCTTGCCAACTCTGGGAAGAATTTGCACTTGAAAAAGGGCTAAGTCAGGCTCGAAACGCATTGTGTGTTTTTTTTCCTGTCCTAATAAAGAGATTTTGGTTCAACTTCCAGGTGAGCACTGTTCCATCTTACCGAATCGATTGATTAGACTGTTTCATTTCATTCTTGTACGTGACGTCCCCACGACATGGAGTAGCAGCTGCCCCTATCACCTCGAATTGGTTTATTACAAGCGTATGGGTTGTTGTGACCAGATCACAACCCACTAAGGTGAGCAGTCACTCTGTCTTACCTAAAGGCCATTGTACCACTCAGTTAATACATGAGGATAGGCTTGGTGCTCTTCCATTTATTTTTACATCTGTCCGTTAATGTCTGTTTTTGACATCCATTTTCCCCCCATTTTTCTTCATTCTGAGCATATACAGAGAAGAATGAAGAGAGAAAAATGGATTGCAAAATGGACACAAACAGATTACTATCCGTTCTGAAATCGTTTGTGTCGCCTTCCATAGACCTCAATGTTAAAAAAAAAAAAAAAAAAAAAAAAAAACAGATCTGTTGCTTTCCATCATGTATCCTTATTTTTTTGGATGGAGCAAAAGTGCTGCAAGTCTGACTTTTGTCTCCATCCAAAAAAGTGGATACATAATGGAAATGCTTAAAACGCAAACCTGCAAATCAATGAGATTTTTAATGACCCGTTCCAAATCAGTTTTATGATCTTTAGACAGATCACAGAAACTGATTCCATGCAGGGACCATAATAAATGGGAACCTTTATATTTTCTATTCCTTTCAAGCCACTTCTGACTTTGGCTAAAAAAAAACCTGTAAAACCTGCAACAAAAAATGCTGCATTTCCACAACTTGGAGCCTCAGCAAAATCCTTGCACTACTTTGTAGGCTACATCCACTATATAGTTTGCACCAGAGTGGTGGCTGTCAGAAGAAGTCCTTCAACTGTGTCAGTGCTGACAGTTTTAGACTGTATAAGGATACATCATATTGTCAAGGGAAATGGCAACACTCAGTTCTCAATGTATTCTTACATTTCCAGGTGAGATAACAGAGGAGCACAACAAGGTCTGGGTAAGACTGTTCCTCTTTTATTTAGAGCATGGTTTGCTATGTGCACTTAAACTGGTGACTTTTTTTTTACTGTCTTAAATATTTATTATTATATTTTATATTAAAAGTTAGGTTTTATAGTTTTTTGGGTCCTCTGCTTGTGACCATGGTCTAAAAAGATATAATAATAGTCTATGGGTGGTGAAGCCCAAAAATCTCCCGAAATGTTTGCATGGGACATAATACTGTTTTGAGGGGCCACTATGGAACATTATAATGTGTGGAGGGGATGCTATATGACATTATACTGTGTGCAGGGGCCGCTATGGGACATGATACTGTGTAGATTGGCCACTATGGGACATTATACTGTGTGGAGGGGCTTCTATGGCACATTATACTGTCTGGAGGCCACTTTGGTGCATTATAGTGTGTGCAAATGGAAGATTATACAATGTAGGGGGCAGGACAGAGGGTGTTATGCCATGATGGGGGCCTGAGTTTGCTATGGGGTACAGTCTTTGCTAGTTATGTCCCTGATGCCCCAAATACATCTTTAAATTAATAATGTCCCTGTGACCTTTTAAATAGTGCACCTTATTAACAATGTCCCTGTGTGCTTCCTATCTACAGGGGTTTTGTGTCTACAGGAGTCAGTGTGCCCAGGGCCGCCTAATCCCCCCACCCCTAGGCGCACCAGCACTAGCTACACCTCTAGGCACATGGTGTTAGTCCCTTTCTTGTGCCAAAGATGCAAGCCATTCCCTGTTCTGTGCCTCGTTTGCCCCTTTCAGTGAATGTGGGCAGAGTGGGAGGTTTTCTGGCATGAATTATACAGGAATTTTTTGCTAGTTCCTGACATACACTTCCATTCTGGTGCAGGGGGGTGCACTTGATTTATTAAGAGGCTGGAGCCTCTTGATAATTCACTTGCAGCCTTCAGTTGGTACAAAACTGAAGTGTTAATAAATCTACACAGGTTAGTCTGGTATAAATCCTGCAGAGCACACTGGGTTAATCTGCTGATGAAGTGCAAGAAGGGCTAGGCTTGAATTCTAAGTAAGCCTGGCAATCGGTAGTTGTTTGGCACTGTCCATGGTCCTGTAGTAACAGAATCACATGGGTAATAATAATCTAAAAACACCATCATACCTTTACAACGCCTCCATTATCTTATTGTTATTTTCTTATTTGGTGCACAGAGCTTAGAAGTAACTACACTCACAATACTGGCATTATTGGGGATGGGGCTGTAACAACTTGGAATATGGCGAATACATGCGGATAAACACAGAGATACATGTATTACTGTGCTCAGTGTTAGGTGGCCTAGAAATTTCCACTTAAATATCATGGCCAAGTGAGAGGCAAGGTGTAAGATGATATGTAATGGCGGTAGGCAGACAGCATGTGTTGCTTTTCAGTGAGAGGTGTGATAACTTGTAGACATGGTGTGACATTCCTATAAATATATCACGTCATGTAACACTCTTACACTTGTTTTGCGGAAAAATGTAACAAACTATTTTCTAAGAGTCCCCAGGTTACTGTCAATGTCAGAGAAACAGATCCAAACAACAACAGGATGGAAAGAGCGTCCCATTCCATCTCAGACTGTTACAGTAAAGATACGCTATTGAGAACTGGGATTCCCAAATGTGTGTCATAGATATATCCGGCTGCACAGCAACCATGACCTCACAGAGCAGGGACGGCTGGAACACAACAATACATTTGAGATTTAGTTACCTGGAGGTTTTGTGTGCTTGGAGACATGCCACCTTATCTCTCAGCCCGACGTTGTCCACATTTATTATTTATGCCCACAGGAATCTCGTCAGCTTCCTGCTGTGGACCAACTGTGCCAAGGTTATTAACTCCCTCCAGCCCATGGAAGACATGCTATTACATGACTATATGATCATATACACTCACCGGCCACTTTATTAGGTACACCTGTCCAACTGCTCGTTAACACTTAATTTCTAATCAGCCAATCGCATGGCGGCAACTCAGTGCATTTAGGCATGTAGACATGGTCAAGACAATCTCCTGCAGTTCAAACCGAGCATCAGTATGGGGAAGAAAGGTGATTTGAGTGCCTTTGAACGTGGTATGGTTGTTGGTGCCAGAAGGGCTGGTCTGAGTATTTCAGAAACTGCTGATCTACTGGGATTTTCACGCACAACCATCTCTAGGGTTTACAGAGAATGGTCCGAAAAAGAAAAAACATCCAGTGAGCGGCAGTTCTGTGGGCGGAAATGCGTTGTTGATGCCAGAGGTCAGAGGAGAATGGCCAGACTGGTTCGAGCTGATAGAAAGGCAACAGTGACTCAAATAGCCACCCGTTACAACCAAGGTAGCCAGAAGAGCATCTCTGAACGCACAGTACGTCGAACTTTGAGGCAGATGGGCTACAGCAGCAGAAGACCACACCGGGTGCCACTCCTTTCAGCTAAGAACAGGAAACTGAGGCTACAATTTGCACAAGCTCATCGAAATTGGACAATTGAAGATTGGAAAAACGTTGCCTGGTCTGATGAGTCTCGATTTCTGCTGCGACATTCGGATGGTAGGGTCAGAATTTGGCGTCAACAACATGAAAGCATGGATCCATCCTGCCTTGTATCAACGGTTCAGGCTGGTGGTGGTGGTGTCATGGTGTGGGGAATATTTTCTTGGCACTCTTTGGGCCCCTTGGTACCAATTGAGCATCGTTGCAACGCCAAAGCTTACCTGAGTATTGTTGCTGACCATGTCCATCCCTTTATGACCACAATGTACCCAACATCTGATGGCTACTTTCAGCAGGATAATGCGCCATGTCATAAAGCTGGAATCATCTCAGACTGGTTTCTTGAACATGACAATGAGTTCACTGTACTCCAATGGCCTCCACAGTCACCAGATCTCAATCCAATAGAGCATCTTTGGGATGTGGTGGAACGGGAGATTCGCATCATGGATGTGCAGCCGACAAATCTGCGGCAACTGTGTGATGCCATCATGTCAATATGGACCAAAATCTCTGAGGAATGCTTCCAGCACCTTGTTGAATCTATGCCACGAAGAATTGAGGCAGTTCTGAAGGCAAAAGGGGGTCCAACCCGTTACTAGCATGGTATACCTAATAAAGTGGCCGGTGAGTGTATATATGTAGATAGAAGGACGAATATAAATGGATTGTGTACACCTTGGCTCTCAACGAAGAAAGATATGTATATGGTATTAATGGTGGTTTTAGCCTTTTTCCTCTTGCATTTATATAGCGGATCCCTCTCTATGAGCTTTAACTCATAGAGATGGATCTTCAGTTGGATCCCACATTAAACCCATATGCCCTAATAGGGAATATGGACAAGTGTTGTCTTAGTGATGGACCTTCCACCAACTCTAACTCTATGCATCCTTCAATAAACATCAGTCACCAGTGCATTGATTCCAGAATTTTTCTTCCCTAGCCCAAAGCATTCCTGAGTAACTCATTACTCTTGGTTTTAGTGCTATTATATTCACTGCTGTCAGGTGGGTGGTGCTAGGCTGCAGCAGAAATGCAGGGACCGCCCACCTGACAGCAGAAAGCATAATTGGACTGAAACTAAGGCCTGGTTCACATCTGGTTCCGTTCAGGGAGTCTTCATGGGGACCACAACGGAATATCGAATGCATTGACAAGCGGTGAGCAGTGAAAGCACGCGGACCCCATTATAGTCTATGGGGTCCGTGTGCTTTCATAAGCTCACCGTTTGTCAATACGTTCAGTATTCTGTTTGAGGTGTCCCCATGCAGACTCCCAGGACGGAATACCGAACACAGATGTGAACCAGGCCTAACAGCAATGATTACTTGTGAATGGTGGGAACTAGAGAAAAAATTCCAACTGTGCCAGAATTAGTGGAGGAATAAGTATTGAAGGATCCAAGGAGTTGTAACTGCAGCTAGTGAAAGTAATAGTAATGTTATCACAGCAGATACAGCAGTAAATGTATACTTTATACATAAAAGGGCTTTAAACAGAAGTATAAAAAGTAATTTTCTAGCACAGATGCCTTAGTAATCCCTCTTCTGTCCCAGTGACACTAATATCCTGATTTCAGTTTCAATCTGTTCCATTCATATCATATGTCAACATAAAAGGTCACATGGAGAGACAGGGGATGTAGAATGCTGACAATAGGGGACCGTATTGGAATCAGTGAGGTATACAGTACTAAGTATATGGGCCAAAAAAAATGGAATTCCTGGAAATCCTCTTTAAAGGGCCTCTATCATTGGGAAAAGTCATTTTTAACTAATCACATCCTTCCATAGCCTTTAGAAAGACTATTCCACACCTACCTTTAGTATGTAAATTGCCTCAGTGGTTTTTGAATAAGTCTATTTTTATTCATATGCTAATTAGACTCGGTGCACCATTGTGCACCCTCTTTGCTACTGTTTCCTATGGGTGTATACAACACAGGCTGATGATGATGATGACTTCCTGATTGCACACACACATAGGAGATAATAGCAGAGACGAGTGCTGCTGGGAACTTCCTGTGCTGGCTGGAAGCTAATTAGCATATGAATAAAAACGGGCTCATTCAAAAATCACTGAGGCAATTTACATACTAAAGGTAGGTGTGGAATAGCCTTTCTAAAGGCTACGCAAGGATGTGATTAGTTAAAAATGACTTTTCCCAATGATAGAGCCCCTTTAAAGAAATACAAAATATAGAACTGAAGGAGAAAAATTCTAAAAGCGTAAAAAATATTTGCCTATTTGTTAGTCTTAGTTAGACAGTCTTGTAAAATTATTCCTTTATTATCCTCATTTGTTAAGGTGGAGGCTTAAAATGTAAAAAGAAAGCATTTAGGAAATTATAAATAGACAATATAGTTTTTTTTCAATTTTTAATTGTTACCCTCTTGCATTGTGTTGCCTTAAAAGTGACGCCTCTCCAATTTTTCTTTAATTAAAATCAAATGTTGACATATATATACATTTTTGTGTTTCCGTTTTTATTTTCTGATTGTAGCTCTTTAAATTATATTTTCTGTACATATTTATGAGACTGCCATCTTGTCTGAGCTTCTACTTTCTCTTCGGACAGCATTTAGTGATATACTTTACTGCATAAGTCATGGCCATAGGTAGCAATAGTCTAGCACTGACATATTGAGGTCTATGTGAGAGTTTTCCATGCATGCTGTGACTTTATCTACTGTCAGCAATGGATACAATGATGGTTCAGTAATCTTATCTGCAGAGGTGTGATCTTTTATTGTAATCCTGTTTGTAATGAAGTGACTGCTGCAAAGAAAAGCCTTACAAAATTGGCAAGTGCCAGTCTATTAATAAGCTTAGAAAAAATTCTTCAAAAAAAAAAATTTTTTAACAGAAAACCTAGGTTTAAAATGGAGGTCTTTCTCCAGTGGCATATTCCCTTTAATGACCAGTTACTGATACTGCTCAGGGCACCTCTTGCAAACTTTACTGCAGACATGATAACTGGATTAATTGCAATTGAATTAAAGGAGAGGAAAACAAGGTGTAGGATCTTGTCAGGCGGCCACCTCCATAATGTAGCATGCGGTGATTTAATTAAAGCTGGAGCTACAAGAAACCACCTTCATCTTAAACAACAAGATACTGGACGTCTTACAAGAATCTGTCACCTATTTTTTACACAGAGCAGTTACTCACAGAGGCCTAATTTTCATTTAACCTTTTTTCTTTAAATAATATCCACAGCAGATTTTTTGGGCAGCCTGTGTGTAAAGAATAAAGCACTGATGTAAAAAAAAAAAAAAATCTGAAACGTAACTTTTAATAAAATAGTTAAAAAGCAACGGAGCCCAAAGACAAATCAACTGAGGCAAGTGAATTAAAAACCAATCCATCAAACGCCTTCTCAGCATATCCTGTAATAAATAATGCTCAACCAACTCAATCCTAGCGGAGGTTGTGTAATAGCATGAGAAAAATCAATGGATCTTATCCATATGAATGATGTAGATATACAGCATACGCAGAGGTCCAAGGTAGAGCAGCTTCAGCTCCTACATTGCCCCCATAGCAGTCTGAACCTAGCCTCCACATAAAATGTATGCCCTCACAAGGGCAGTTCCATCAAACTGCCCCAGAGATAATCCCAAAAGAATTCCCACGTGTTTCAGCGAAACTCTTCAGGGGACCTTACTAGCAAAAATATTGATTTGAGGGTTTTATCCAAGCTATCTAAACCTCACAGTGTTGAGTAATATATATAAACAGATTAAATTGCCCTATGGTGGTGGGAGGCTATTACAGCAGTGTCATGGCGTAATAAGACACAAATTACCCGCTACTCATCTAAAAAATGGCTACTGCAATTCACCAATTACCTCGCCATACCCACCTTACTGCGTTGACACGTAGTAAAGTGGAGCGCAATCTGGCACGTAACACACCTGAATATGGTGTGCAGCGGAAAGAAGAGAAACACAGGGCCATGGAATGCAAACACTGCTTCCCAATGATGTTGCGCCACCCAGCACAGAAATCATTGCTGCATCAACCTGTAAACACAGGAGCTCAGTCGACAAATCCCAGTGTACACCGCCCTAATACGCAGGTGTCGGACTCAGAAAATGTTCTCATAGAGACCAGAGGCTTCACGATGATATAGAGCATCTGACAATAACAAGAGCCAGGCGCCCCCACACACTACAGTGTGACCCCACTTTCTGTTATCACCCCCATTAGTGAGTAATGGCATTTTTACTCATTCTCTTCAAGACTGGACACAGAAACAAGGGTTACAATCTTGTACACAACACCCCCTCTCAAGATAGTTAATAGCTAAATTATTTATTATAGTGTATGCTGAGAAGGCGTTTGATGGATTGGTTTTTAATGCACTTACATTAATTAATTTGTCTTTGGGCTACATTGCTTTTTAATTATTTTATTAAAAATTTAATTTTAGATGTTTGGAGATAAGTCCTATAAGTTTTACTCAAATTTTTGGTGTCACTATGCACAATCTCTAGGCTTAGAAACATACATGGAATTTGTTTGCAGCCTAGGAATGACAATTAACCCACCCGTCTTCCTCTCTAGTGCATGTCAAGTCAGTGCAGGCAAAAGAAGATTTAGGCCCCGTTCACACGGGGCAAGAGGGGGCGGATTTTGGCGCTGAATTCATGTCATAATCCGCCCTCTCACAATAACGGTCTATGTAGACCGCTAGCGCTCTTTTTTCCGTGAGCGGCATGTTGCCGCTTACGGAAAAAAGAAGTGAGCTGCCTTTTCTTCCGGCGGATTCCGTGGTCCATTCATTTGGGCCTACTCCGGAGCGGGAAGCCACGACTGTTGGAAGTCGCGGGAGGCGTACTTTGGTTCTATTTTGACGCGGCTTCCCGCGTCAAAATCAGGACCAAAATATGCCCCCTTGCCCCGTGTGAACTAACCGTTAAACAAGTGGATGTTTACCTTACCTTGTGTGTACTTTAGTTGCATGGAGTAAAGAATTAAATATGGGAAGGGGTTACAATAATAAAAAACAAAAAAACACCATGCCAACAATTAGTACATGAATATACACTATGCATACGTCTCTCTTTTTCCAGATATCTGGACCTGGACAATACATTATAGAGTAAGACCCAATTCACACCTATATTTACCAGTCCCTATTCTTGTAAATTATACTTGTTAATATGCTAATACTACTCTTTAGAGAACAGTTTATTTTCTGCTGTACAATTATTCCATCGTAAGAGGAGATTTAAAGAGGACCTTTCACCCCTCCACCAATTCTAGTTCTTAGTACATGTTAATAGGCATCGCTCCACTGATTCCAGCATAGTTAGAATTTTCTCTCTAGCCTACACTATTCCTGAGCAACAAGCACAGGTAGTTTTGGAGATTGATGTTCTAGTAAGCTGTAATGTCAGGTGGGTGGTGTCAGACAAGGGGTGTGATTCAGAGATCCAATCAGCCGGTGTCAGAGCTCAAAGCCACACCCCTTGTCTGCTCCTGCCTGACACCGCCCTCCTAACAATACAGAAACTAAATAGCATATCAGGCACCAAAACTAACAGCATTGATTGCTCAGGAAGGGTGATGGCTAGAGAAAAAAAAAGTCTAGATGTGCCAGAATCAGTAGAGTAGCAGCTATTAAATGATGTAAAGTGATGGACTTGGAGGTGGTGAAAGATCCTCTATAAACACAGAGAAGCCTAGGTGCAGGTAGTTCTAGCTTGCTTAGAAAGGACCTTTCGTGTTCTTTAATATTGTGCTATATACCTCTGCAACCCTGTGAATTCAGCACACTGTCAGCTTTGCTGCTATCTAACCTGGTTACAGAGATATTGGTGCCATTAGTTGTGGTACCAATATCACCTCACTTTTAAAATTAAATACAGATATGTTTGTAGGGAAAATACAGTAAATGTAGTAATAATAAGCAAATACATTTGACACTGGGTTCACACCAGCGCCTGAACTCCGTTTTCAGGTTTCAGTCTTCTGCATGCAGAAGACGGAAACCTGTCATGCCGAGTCCGGCCATGAGCGCCAGTGAGCTTTTATGCTCTCCCCGGCGAAACCGTTTTTTTTTAAAAAACCGGACACAGAGTACTGCATGTCCGACTATGTGCCCGGTTTAAAAAAAAAAGGTTTCACGGCGGAGAGCATAAAACGCTCACCGGCACTCACAGCCGAACACTTTTCAAACTCATTCAAATGAATGGGATTGAAACATGCTGGCAGGTTTCCGCCTCCTGCCCCTGTTTTGTGCAGGAAACGGAAACCTGCATAACGGAGACCGGGCACAGATCTGAACAAGTCCTTAAGCAATAACTACAGTGGTGGTTACAGAGAGTTTGCATCGCCAAGTTAACACTTCCATCCAGTGTTCAAATTTATACCTTTCTTTTGTAGTTGGATGGTTTTTCATTGAGTAGCTGAAGGTCTTCAAGACTTTGGAAGGGAAAGTGTTGCTAAAAAATGACCTATTGTTTAAATCACATTTTTATATTATTATAATATTATAATATATATTATAATATATAATGTGTAAAAAAAATGGTGATGCTCTTTTTAATTGTCCATGTTATTATCTATATTTAATAACAATCCTAAAATCTTGCAATTCCAACTGTTACTATTACTTAAATTAGTTTCTCCTTGACTTCCTATTTCCTGGAGATGGACTATGGGTCATAGACACAATGGTCTGGAGCAGGCCCTATTGACTTCTATTGGAGAGTTTTCTGGGTATGCTCTGTGACCTGTGCAAAGGTCATTATGCAGAGAGGGGAGTAGATAAGCTGTGAAATCACTTATTGTGACTGGTGAACTCTATGTTTAATCTACATATATGATAGCTGTGCTGATAAGCCAGGTAGCTGCTGCAAATAAATCTCCGACAGAAAATATGATTCTTTTGAAAAACAGTTAATTTTTTAAAAAGCCAAGCCAAAAATTATTTAACCATAATTTCCTTGCAATACATTCCCTTTAAACAGGTCCAATAGACATGAAGTCACCATTGCTAGATCACCTAGATCAGTGATCTCCAATCTGGAAATATCAAAACCAGCGATTCACAACTGGGACACCTTGGAAACCCGCCAGCGGACCGTGACACTCTGATTGGAAAGATGACCACAAGCTTTTGTGCAACATTATCTGCGTCCTTAGGATGTTTTTTGTCTTTTGATAAAAATATTTGGTGAAAATTATTCGGGTGTTCCAGGGAAATGCTTTTTCTCAAACAGAAAGCCATAGCTTTGGAATCACTGAACTAAATGAATACAACTAAAGATTCTTCTCATTCAGTGCTCGCTTATTGGCTCTACAGTAGCATAGTAACTATAAGACTGATGTGGAACCCATGGAAATGAGCACAAACAGAAATATGAACATTGTGTCTCATAAAGAAATAAAATACACAGACCATCTATTTTAAGTAAAAACTTCTATTTATTGATACAGTATCTAATAATTAAGGCAATAATCTTTGTGAATCATCTCTTTTCATACACCTACACAGGAAGAACAGCCTCACCTCACCACAAGGGAGAGGTCTGGTATCTAGTACCACCATGACTGAACGTAACATATTTAATGTACATTGTATTTCACCATGGCCAGACATAAACCGCGATCTGATCAGTATCACACAGTGTTAGGCGTCTACTGAACGTTTCATAATTTGCTGATCCTAAGTTATCTCCATGGTTCAGTGCAGGGTTTCTACGACTGTCCATTGTTTTCATTTTAGATTTTGAGTTGTAAGTTACTTACTATGGAATATTCAGATATTTCTAGATTCTAGGTTATCAGGCCAAGAGAAGTGTTGGGCCTCCATAGAGTATCATTGGATAAGTCAGAGCCTCTACAGAGTGTCCAATGACAACCACTATAGATTATCTGGTCAAGATCATTCTGGGCTTCTACACTTACTGTTCTCTCAAATCCCAATTCACGGACATATTCATTGGCAACTGGTCAAGGTAACAGACTGTCACCAGTAATATGGTCAAAGAAAGTCTTTAGAACTCTGAAAATCTTTATTTTTTTTATTTATATTTGCAAAAAAATTTAATTCTTAATTGTCTACAAATATAAATATGGTTATGTTCATGGAAAACTCCTTTAAGTCATGTTAACTGTCAATAGTACTGGGTGGTCCAATGGTATGGAGACAGCCAAATAAATGGGAAAGACTGGTTGGGAATGGCATGTGTATGTATATATCTCTATGAGATATGTCACATACACTTTTTTACATTTGAAAAAAATTGACTCAGTTCCAAGATGGCAGCATTCAAAACGGCCACTGTGTTGAACTTCACCCCAGACAGATTTGTTCCTTTCCTGTTATCAACATGCCAAACACAGGACAGCATTCCCAACCACCATGTTACATTTATTCAGACGTCTCCATACTCTTGGACCTTCCTGTAGATTATCTAGTGAGGATCGGTCCTTGGGGCAGATTTATGAAAACTGTTTAAGGACAGGGCCCCACCTGGCGGAAATGCAGCTTTTTTTGTTGCAGATTTTGCAGCAGTTTTTTGAGTCAAAGTCGCAACGTGGGGCCTCAGCCTAACACAAAAACTGTCTTTGTTGCCCTTATCAGCCAATCACAGCACAGCTTTCAATTATCAAGCACAGAATACAAAATAAAAGCTGTGCTGTGATTGGTTCCCATGGGTGACAAAGAAAGTTTTCCATTGTTCTGGCAGTTTTATAAATCTCCCCCGTTGACTTTTATAGAATTCAGCAGGGAGTAGTACTACCAGCACCAACCATTACTTTATCCCTAGTACATGGGCTTTTTAACGTACAACTTCACAGTTTTTGGTCAACATCAATTTTTACCTGATTGGTTAAAAAAAATAATAAATTTCAGTTTTTGTTCAAAATGCTTTACACAAAGGGTTAAGAAAGATTTCCGGTAAAAGAGTGTGGTAAATTTCCATTAATCCACAAAAGCCTGTTACAATCCGGTTTTATAGGCTTGGGTTTGTATCTCCATCCACAATGCGCAGTTCATCTCCTCAGATGTAAATGTTATGGAAATTGGATGTAAATCTATTGGTTACGCTCGGGGTATCAAATCTGTTAGGAACGAGAAAGGCATTATGTATTAAGAATATGTAACTGCAATGTTGACCCCTGGTGTCTGCTGAGTGCACTGCTTAGGTGGAAAGGTGGATGGGATCAATATTATAGGGTAGTGGTGGCTTAAAAAACTATAAACTTTGTATTTTTACATCTTTGTGTCATTATGAAGCATGCTCATATGTAAGGACAGAAAATTTAAAGGCACACAAGTGTCTGATGCCTATGAAGATAGAATGATGAAAAGTGGATATTATCTGGCTGAGATCGGGTAACCCTTGTTTTAGGTAGGAATGGGTACAGGGTTTTTTCATAAAGCTGGCTTGTCTTATGAAGGTGAAACTTCAAGCATTCTTAGAGGTCTTATATTCTTACATTGATTCCTAAGTCATAGTCTTATGTATCAAAATTGAAGTCTGGAAGATGGTGTTATGAACAAGGCTCTGGCTTACTTCCTTTGTCTTTTGAAGGATTTTTTGCTGCTTGTGAGTGTTGTGTATTTGTGGATACTTTGTATTAACATGTACAGATAAATAGGCAACCCAATCCAGATAGAAAAAGCTCCATTATATGGCTCTATAGACTCTACCAGCCCTATTCCTTTTTACAGCTCTCAAAGGGGTTTTTCAGGCTAAAAATATGCATGACCTATCCTAAAGATAGGTCACTATTACCAGATATGTGTGGGTGTGACAACCACTATCCCATCATTAAGCAGTTCTCAGCCCGATACACAGAGAATGGAGCAGGAAGCAGACAGCTCTGTTGTCTATGTAGTGGCCAGATGAGGTACTGCACATCAGTTCATATTAATTTGCTGTCTGCTTTCTGTTCCTTTCTCTATGTACAGGAAATCATTTGGGGTGTTGTTTATCCGACCCCCACAGACCACAGATCTGATATTACTGACCTAACTTGAGGATAGGTCATGATCATTAATTTAGTCCAGAAAAGACTTTAAGACTCAATTAAAAAATACCTGACTTAAAACTTATTTGCAAATTCCAAACTCCTGTGTCAAATTGAAACAGAACAATCTTATATGGGGATTTCTCCCAAGATCTTCTCATAAATATGATCCTCTTGACAGATTTTGTTGGGCCTGCTTTATGTACATAGACATAACTGTATGTTCCATGTATGTATGCTCTGCTGTGTACTGGCGTTTGGGGTGCGTGAATCATGGTAAAAGTCCACCTAAATATTAGGTGGTGTTACAAAGTTGTCTTTCGGTACATTTCCTGTCTCCGCTACATTTGGTCATTTGTTGAAGTGTATAGCTATCAACATTAAGAGCAAGAATATTTTTGTACAAGTGTTAGAAAATTTGAGAATAGTTTATCTTGTTTAGTAATATTATGAAACTCTGAAATGGCAGCATTAAGATTACTTTCCAGCTTAAGTGTTAAGTCATAGGGTGAGCAAATAGCAAAAATAACATTTCCACCCATAACTATATGTCTCTTGAAAAGTCAAACCACAGTGCTTAGTGTGGAGGGCTCCTCGTTGTGTCTCTGCTTGCTTGGCAGGGATTTGAGGTACTCAAGGTGACGTCGGGCATCCTCCTGGTTCTGGCGTACATAATACACCAAGTATGAGATGACCATTGCAAACCATCCAAACATTGTGACCAGCATGGCCACATCTGTGGTTCTCTTATAGGCATTACATAGGTCCACATCTTTTACCACCTGTAGGAAGGGTTTTCCAGCATGTTCCTCTAGCACAGAACTAGCACAGACAATTCCATTAGAGGAACTTGGGTCCAACTCAACCATCCGGATCAACTCCTGAAGATCACAGTCACACATCCAAGGGTTGCCAGACAGGTTTGTTCTGGCCTTTAAGTTTGCAAAGACTTCCTTGTTGACTGACACTAGCTTGTTGGAAGACAGGTCTAGTGAAAGTAAGTGATCACTCAAACCCCTGAGAGCAGTAACATCCAAGTGACCCAAGGAATTGTGTGAAAGATCTAGCTCCATTAGTACTGGGAGGTTGCGGAAAGCATCTGAAGGGAGGTAGGTTATCTGGTTGAAGTCTAAATACAGGCGATTAGTGTCATTGGGAATGTCTTTGGGTACTTCTGTGAGCTGGGCATTGCTGCACCTCAGAATCTTGTACCCATCCTCTTGGGAAGAATGGCAGCCTTTGGGAAACGTTGTGGCTGGTTGAAAGCAGAGAGACATGAGGACCAAACTGTGTAGAAGCAGCCATGTTGCCAGTGAGCGTCGAAGGTACCAGTCTAAGAAAGGCATGGCCGGCCAGCAGCATACTCAGAAGGGTGGGATTATAAGGATGAGGCTTTAGACGGGGGGTACACACAGTATTTACATCTTCTCTAGAAGAAAAGAAGCCAAGAGTGAATACAATAGCACATAACTGTTCATACATATATGTTTATATGCCACATCATATAGATCAGTATGGACTCCTCTCCTGGTCTTCTTACTCCCTAGAAATGTGATATCAGGACATATTGATGTCTTACATCAGCCACATATTTCATCTAGCACAGACTCTAATAAGACTTTCCATCTCTTCATTTCTCCTCTTACACAAACATTAGATATCAGGACATGTAACTCTCCTCCTCTCCCTAATACATGGAGGCGAGAACACACGTACGCCGCTCCTCATTTTACTCAAAACACCTTCTCAAGTAGATCTGCACCTCTCACCTGCTTAATACCGTTATATCATCATAGATATTACTTGATAGGCCCTAGCTCACTGACATTGGCTAAATTGTCAATTGGACAAAACTACCTGGTCAGAAAGTCATGTCTGAAACTATCAGCACTGATTGGACAGTGTCAGAGTGTGCAGGGACACGCCCCATTGACAATTGTAGCATCCAGATGTCACTCTATTCATAATTCCAATAATAATTACAGAGGGACAGTACAGAATATATTGTATGGAATGCAGATATTTAGTAAAACAGAGATGACCGGGTCTTTTTAACGGAGCTTTCCCAGACTTACAATCAATATGCTATTATTGGGGTTCTACCCCCCTCCCCCAGGTTATTGGAAAGGCTACAGTGTTTATGTGAACCATGCTGTATTTTCACTGAATACCAAGAATAGTCCCATACTTAGGTGTGAGCTGTGCTTTGTATTGCTCATTAGCTCCATTCTCTTGAAAGAGACTGAGCTTCTTATGTACCATGTGACCTATGAACAGACAAAGGGCAGAGGCCACGACACTTGTGAGCACTGTGGACTGCACATAGTTCATCAGTAAGGGTCTCAGACGTTGGACCCCACATCACACATTGATAACCAGTCCTAAGGATAGGTCAATATATTAGTCCCAGAAAACTCCTTGAGAACATGGCCCCACGTGGTGTGCAAACCAAAAAACCACAGCATTTTACAGTCACAGCAAAGTGGCTGGGATTACAATGAATCGCAAGGGTTTTGGAAACCGCAGCATGTCAATTATACCCTCGGAAACACTGGCAGTTTCCATATAGGTATAACTTAAGCAGAAAGTCGGCAGAAGGCGCTGTGAGCTTTCTGTGCAAAGTGCTGCGGAAAGAACCGTGATGCGTTGCAGCCGTTTTGCTGCAGGATGCCAGGTGGGGCCTTAGCCTTAAACTCTCCTATACAGATAAGAGGATGTTGTCTACTTACCATCTCCCATTACATAACATAATCTCTCTTTTTCCACTTGCCATAAATCCAGACAAAACATATGCAGCAGACAGTTCCTCTGTCCTGATTAGACTAGACAAGTTTTTGCTGGGCACAGCAGAAGCTATGGAGTTTTGGCACCAGCGGCAATATGACAACATGATTATGTAGAGGTTGGATTTGTATTATATAAGCGGGACTATTACCTTAAATAACACCCTGTCATGTCACGAAAAAAGCAAAACTGACACCATATCTTTATGGTTTCTTGCCCTCTAACTTCAGAGCACTTTTTTAGGTGCCCCCATTCCTTCACAATTGTCACTGTTACCTTTTCTGCCTGTTTATATAGTAGTCAATGGATACATTGACAAGTAGGGGGTAACACCTCTTACTATAAAAGGTGCATGAACCTGAACGTGAACCAGATTTCATGGGTATTCAGCTGCACTTCTGTAAAGAATGAAGGGTGCACAGTACTCTGTGTAGAGCCATTGTCCCTTCATCAGGCTGCTACAAGCAAACACATGGCCTATCCAAATAATGGGGGGCTGCTGGGGCAACAGCTTTCTTTCAGAAATAGTGCAGCATTCTGCAGTACTATTGGCCAAACCATCATTTGCAACTAAACTGTGCTCTGCCGCCTCTGACATCAGGGGTGTTTCTGGACTTGCTATTACTCAAAAAGTCATATCTACTAGCTATAAGTTATTCGTATAAGGGCCATGGTGTTATCCGCCCACTCCCCGCCGGCACTATTACTTGACCGCCACGACAAGGCACTGCTTGTATGTGCTCTAGAAACGCGTCAGCTGCTATAAGACCTAAGTGATGAGATCCGTTCCTGACTCACACCAGTGGTGGTGTCATAAATATTATACACCCTCTTTCTCTAGAGCAGTGTGAATTGACAATAGAAGCAGCCTTAATGCGCACAATGGTGCTATCGGTCTGATATCTACCTGTCCTTAGTCTCGTAGGTAGTTGAGTCGTTCTGTGAGAACTTCTATTGAGGCTATAAAAAATTAAATTATCTTCACCCAGTGATATGGGAGATTGGGAGATTAGGAGATTGGTTTATTGAGATATAGATTTCCAAGAAATTAAATGAGTGTCTCTTACCAGACATGTAGGGGATAACAGAAAAGATATATACAATATATATATATATATATATATATATATATATATATATATATATATATATATATATATATATACTGATTCCTTTGGGTTGATAGATTGTGAACTACAACATTGCTCCTCTTCCATTTTGTGCATGGGGGCTTTAACATTGGATAAAAAGCATAAAAATAAAGTTAATAGTCCTCTGATATTACAGTCAACAGTGATCTTAGATGTTCTGTGCAGCCTTTTGTATGTAAGGAAGGTTTCATCAGAAACTTGCTTCTTATGCTAAGTTCACACTAGCGTTCGGCAGTCCGTTCTGTGGTTTCCGTCTTCTGCATGCAGAAGACGGAAACCTGTCAGACTGGGTCGAGCCGTAAGCAGTGGTGAGCATTTTATGCTCTCCGCGGCAAAACCGTTTTTTTTTTAAACTGGACACAGAGTACTGCGTGTCCAACTCTGTGTCCGATTTTAAAAAAAAAACTGTTTCGTGGGCGGAGAGCATAAAATGCTCACCTGGCGCTCACAGCCGGACATCTTTCAAACCCATTCAAATGAATGGGTTTGAAAGAGTCCTGCGGGTTTCCGTCTCCTGCCTCTGTTTTGTGCAGGAAACGGAAACCTGCAGAACAGAGACCGGGCGCAGATGTGAACGAGCCCTTATTTAGAATTCAGTTTTTATGTTAAACATATTTGATTTGATTTTGTAATCAGATTATGTTTTACTAGCAGTTACCCGCGACTTCGTCTACGGGTTGGCGGTAGCGGTGAACTGCTTATATGTTCCCCCATCTCTGCCCTCAGTTTGTTGTCCCCTCCTACCCGCGACTTCCTCCGCAGCCCCCCTGACCCTGGCGCGAACCACCTGCCGCACGGCCCGTGGCCCCCCCACGTCCCTTTCCTTGCGCCTCCGCTAAGCAACCTGCCGATCAGTGTCCCCACAACACTTACCATGATGATGCCGGGGAGCTGTGTGTGTCGCGGCTGCAGCTTCAGCAGTCATGCGTGGTGTTACCCGAGGCGTCTGTGTACGGGGGTTACGTGCGGCTGGCCGTGTTCGGCCGGGTTCCGCTGCTGTATGGTATGCCGGCCTGAGGCAATGTGTGGCGGCCGGCATATGAGCAGCGTATGGAACCATGCGGCCAGCCGCCATGTTCGTGTTAGTGTGTGAAGAGAGTGGAGTAGACTGGTGGGCGGAGCCGCGGATCCTACCAGTGGTGGGGGTCGGTAAAGATGGCTGAGCCGGAGAGTGAAACAGGTCGGCTCCTGCAGGATGGTGAAGGTGAGTGTGAAAGTGCTGAAGTATATGTGAATGTGATTGTGTGGGGTTAGGGGCTAGGCTGTAGAGAGGAATGTGAAGTTTAGGGGCTTGCTATGGGCCAAAGTGTGTGATTGCAGAGATGGTGATGTGAGTTGGATGTTTGTGTGGGTTGTGGGAAAAACGTATGTGCGTTATTGTGACGAAAAGTAGCCTATTGCGCAATCCAGTGTATTAGCTATGTTTGTGGAATGCTATTGAAGAATGATAATAAAGCACATATTGGACAATTACACGTTATATCAGTCAAACTCTTTATACGATCACTTTTGCAAAATCATTTATGATAAAATTCATCCTTAGTCAGCGCCGGAGAAGCCAACCCAGTCTGTCCAGCCACTTGGCTCCCATATCCTTGTATCGTATAATTGTTCCTCTATTAAGCAAATAGCAATAAGCCTATTCGCTTTGTCTGTAAACTTTTTACGAGTTGTGGGAACGCCTGAAGCGATTTCTAGTCATAAACTGCATTCTAGCTGTGGTGTAGGACTGAAAGAACCTTAGCGTACCCAAGAATAATGATATAGGGCATAAAATCAATAGGGATAGCAAATACCCCATTAATACTGTCAACCATCTGTTTTGAGAACTGTCCCAGATTCATCAGGACCACATCATGGACAATAGATCCACTTGATGTACCTTACATCTGTTACATAACGGAGACTCATGTAGTCCCAGTGTGCGCGTGAACTCTGACATTCTGTATACCCCATGTAATAAATTAATATGTATAACCCATAATTTCATACCATTGGTTAAATACAATTGGTCCCACATCTCCTTCACACTGGGCCATAATACAGAGTGGCAGCATGGCCAGTAGGTACTGATAAAGGAATGAGATGTAGTGGCCGCCATATTGACCATCTGAACGGGATCTGCTGTCAATGATTCCCTGCTCACAGTTTGCCTAAATTGGAGATGATTGTAAAATTCATCATGTGTTAAGTCAAATTTGGTTTACCAAAAACTATTTTCCTTTCCAAAACAGCGCCACTTTTGTTCAGAGGCAGTGTTTGGTATTACAATTCTAACTCATTAACGGATGGACAGGAGTGACACTATTTTTGGATAAAGAGCAGACACTTTTTTAATCTCTGAGGCAAATACTTGAAGGTGAGAGGAGTAGAGGCTATAATCACTTTAATTCTAGTATGCTTCTGACACGTACAGGTGTAAGTAATTGCTTACTGTTAATTAGTATTTCTGCTTCCGTTTCACCTGGTAACAACAAGCTCCATCCAACCTAACGTCCTACTGCAGAACTCTACATTGGATTATATACGTCCTGCTGGAAATGACCTTTCATCATCAATCAATCTGTCATAGGTAATTACAATAGAAATATTAATTGCCAGTTCTGGAAACCAGTATTTGGAACTGTGGTATAATGGTCATGCTGGGTAGTATAGGATTGCAAAAGACTTACTACACTAATGCAAAAATGTCACTGTGTGAATGATCTTGATATTCGGCTATCAGCTATATTTCCTTACTTCCCCTGAAAACATGCCGCAGCAAAGGGAGGGCAAGACAGGACAACATGTTCGCTTTGACAGCTGAACTGCCCACATAGACATAAAATTTCTGGCAGATCCCACCAATATTTATCTATTGTGTATGTCTGGTATTAGGCTTCACCTCTTGTATATTACTATGACGTAGGTCAGGTTTGAATACTATGGAGCCAGCTCGGCATCTTTTAACAGCAGAAGATGAGTGTGTTGATGCTGAAGAAGAAAGTGACCGATACATATGTAGTATTAAAGGGAGCCTGTCACTATGAAAATTCACTCCAGTCTGCAGACAGCATGTTGTAGAGCAGGAGGAGCTGAGAAGATTGATATATAATTTTGTTGGAAACAATTAATTGAGCTCTATATTAAAGGGAACCTGTCACCATGAAAAGCGGGCTACCCTGCAGGCGGCATGTCACAGAGCAAGAGGAGCAGAGCAGATCGATATATAATTATATGAGAAAAGATTCGGTATAACTTTATCATTTATACATTTCTTTCTATGCTTAGCAGGAGCAACTGAGTCCAGTGGGTGGTCCTAAAAGTGATTGAAAGCTGTGTATGTACAGTCATAGAGGGGATGCTGTCAGTCACTGTTAGGCCCGCCCACTGGACTCTATAACATGCTGCCTGCAGATTAGACTGCATTATTATGGTGACAGGTTTCCTTTAATATGGGGATTATCCTGAGGTTTGCAATGTGACGGCAAGATTGTGGCATCAACATCCACAGGTAATATACTGCCACATCCTCACACTACCTACTGTTACATGGGTACCACTGTCTGACCATATGTGCGGCCATGTAGCATGAGCATAGCTGTCAGATTGATGAAGATTTTTCATGATTTTGAAGCAGTTGCAGAGGACTTTTTCATTACAATTGCCTGTACGACACTGTAGAGTATGTCAGAGCCATATATAATAGGCAATATTATATAGCAGAGCCCTAGTATGTAACATTTGACAGAGAAGTTAGGGCAGTCACTGACAATCAAACATTTTCTGGGCGCTTTTATGTCTGCTATGAGCGCTGTCATATTCAGAATGAATTGCACAGATCACAGACTTTTCTAAAGTATTACATTGACGTTATAGATGTCCGGACATTTTTTTTCCCTATTACACAAGGGAATAGCCTGACTGCTATGGTTCATCACTGTGATTTGTAATAGGAACCACTGACAGGTTGATGGATTCATTAATGTATAATTGGATATTTAGTGGTTCAATGGCTGCTTGCTGTTTTCCCGACTAGGAGGCAGAATTAACCCCTTCGTTCCCTTAAAATGCCAATCTAGATCTGTACAATTCCACAGTATTACATTGTACATCAGTTGTGGAAAGCCTCTTTAATGTTCTTGTGTCTCTTCTAGAAAGACTTGGAGAGCTGACTGTACGGTCGCAGGCTCAGAGGGCACACCCTGACTTGGTGGGGAAAATAGTTCACGTTACGACAAAGAATTAGCTACTATTGTCACAGGACTGGGGAGTCCTTTTAACCTCTTAAAGACAAGTCACGTCTGAGAGGCACTGGAACAATCCCTAAGGGATTTCCCTCTTGTAGGAACACTCCTTGGGAGAGCCCATCAAGTGTTCAGCAGAGCAAGAAGATCTATTATAAGAACAGGGAGCATTGCCCGTGACAACAATTCATAGCTATATAATTCCAACATACTAGGAGCATCCCCTGTTACACAGTCAATATCTTAATATATAAAAATGTAGAAAAACCAGCATTACCTGCATCTCCACCGGTGACTCTGACCTGTCTTTGATATGTTACAATAGAGTCTGATGGTTGGATTCAGCCGGGGGTCCACAGAACAGGTCACTTAGACACAAGATTCATTCATTCATAAGCAACAGGCGTCTTGTACCCTACAAGCCTTCAACAGACAGAAAGTTGGTGTGATGATACAGGAGCCTCCGCCAGGCATAGTCATGGAGATGGCACGAGAACAGAGACTTGCCTGTTATTCCCAGGTCCTGCTGGGATTATTAGAGTGGTGAAGGGAAGTCACAGATCTCTCAGCTGTGGCCCATCCTCACCTCTTCCTAACAAGCTCTCTGTGTGTTTTCCTGCACGAGAATGAGGTCTCTCAGCTGGGGATTGGAAACTCCGCCTGATGTGAAAGAAGCAAGGAGGGAGGGAGAGAGGTGGATAAAAAGAGAAGACAGTAGATACTGGATACAAGAATGGAAGGGAAGGAAAATAGAAAGGTGGAAAGGAAGGAAAAATGTCTCGAAAGAGGGAACAGAATTGTCATGTCCAAGGGCATGCAAGGCAGCAGTCTATCTAGCCAGAATTAGGATGTTCAAGTCCCGGGATTTAGGGTGTGGGGAGCCTTGTGTCAGCAACAGACTTCACAAGTTAAGTATAACACATAGTACGAATGCCAGGCCAACCATGGTGAAGATTAACCACTACAGCGCTACTATTCACAATTTGTTGCATAGGCCGACCACAATGGGACTTCTCACTGATATGTTTTTAGACAGACCTAATTTTTCATCATTATTTACATTCCCAGGCGTTACAGTCCATCGGTCATTTTACACCTTGGATGAGAAGTGCTGGGAAATTGTCAGGTCATGCCTCTGTTCTTGGTATATAACAGTAAAGTACAGATATACCACAGCGGCAACAGGAGATCTGTGACCGTATGTATACTGGGGCAGAAAAATAAAGCAACATGTACCAATAGTCTGGCGTAATTTGCACCAAAACACAGTCTAACATGCTATGCACCACATTTATCAATTGTTTTAGATACTTTTCCAACTTGTACAAAAAGGGTGTGATCTGTTGGGAAATGGATATGGCCTTGTGGGAAAGGGGAATGGCCTAAACTGCGACTCCATGAGCCACAAATGCACCAAAAAAATTGTAAAAACATTTGTCAACTAATAGGAGGTGTAACGATAGACCAGACGGTCTAAGAATACGACAATTGTATCAGACACACTGATAAATCCGGCACTGATAAAGACCATCTAGTCTATATTTGCACTGTCTACATTTCAGACAGTGGGACAGATTTATTAAAGAAGACCTTTCATCAGATTGGGCACAGGCAGTTCTATATACTGCTGGAAAGCTGACAGTGCACTGAATTCAGCACACTGTCGGCTTTCCCGATCTGTGCCCCGGGTAAACAGTCAGTTTCTGACAGTTAGCCAGGGACACCCTTTTGCCCAGCAGCGCCTATCACACTGTACTGTGGAGCGGGTAGGAACGACCCTTCCCCTCCTGATAGTGCTCGTCTATGGATGAGCTGTGTGAGCAGAGGGAGGGGGGCGTTCCTCCCCGCTCACACTGTACAGCGTGATAGGCGCTGCTGGGCAGAAGGGCGTCCCTGGCTAACTGTCAGAAACGCCCTTCTGACTGTAAAGCGCTACGGTACCGGGACCGATAGCGCTTTACCCGGGGCACAGATCGGGAAAGCCGACAGTGCGCTGAATTTAGCGCACTGTCAGCTTTTCAGCAGTATATAGAACTGCTTGTGCCCCGGACCATGAAAGGTCCTCTTTAAGACTGGAGTCTCATACACTAGTCTTAATAAAGGCCCTGACTGGTGCAGTGAATTACTGATTTATGAAGCCCAATAAGATAACTTTCAGCAGTTTTCTGGCATGAGTTATAATAAATATGTCGGGCTGAGATTTCAATGCCCTGCTCCGTCAGCATTCGCACAATGTGGTGAGCTATTCACAGTATGGGGGTTGTGCCATTCGTTTGGGAAAGAAAGTTTTTTGGGCGTTGAGGGATTACATTGCCACACGAAAGCACCACACATCAGCACATGGAGTGCCTACAGTTCCATTCACATGGACTTACCTCACTCTTAAAGAAAATGGTTCCATGGAGCTCCATGCAGTTCAACCTTTGCGGACAACTGTCACAATGACCTCATATTTACTGCAGAGCAAACATGAACATGACTTAGTTAAAGCCAAGTCTACAAACTTTGACTTAAAGAATTGTTCAGAGACCGGCAAACCCCTTAGACTGAGTTCACAGGTTCCCCAACGTTTGCGCCTGTTTCAGAAATGCAGGCAACATTGTGAAACACAATAAGAAAGCAATGACAAATGAAAACTTTATTAGGATTGTGTTTTCAGATACATTTTTGCAGCATTTTTTTTGTTGCAGTGGTTATTTTTAGCTATGTGTAACCTTAGCCTAATGGTCCATTCACACAGAGGAAAATGGCACTTTATTTGCCGCTGAATTTCAGCGCTGAAAAAAAAGCCTCCCATTGATTTCAATGGATTCCGCTAGCTTTTTTTTCCACTAGTGGAATTTTCCATGCTTAAAAAAAGCCTCCCATTGATTTGAAGTCAATGGGAGGCTTTTTTCAGTGCTGAAAATTCAGTGCCAAATAAAGCACCATTTTCCTCTGTGTGAATGGACCCTTAGACTTGTTTGCAATTTAAATTGTGCTGAAAATAGAGCAAGTGGACACTAAAACCATGAAATGCATAATTTAAAGCTCAGGATCTCCTGGTTAGAACCAAAGAAAGCTGAAATATGAGGCTGTGTATGCCGGATCAATGTGGATTATTTTTCCTCTTAAAGCTGAGGCCACATGTTGCAGAAAAGCTGTATTTTTCTAGCAGATTTTACTGTAGTTTGTGGGGCCAAAGGCCAAGTATTCTTAAGATAGATCATCAATTTTAGTTTGGTGAGGGTCCTATAAACACCGTGCCTGTTTCTGTAGTCATGTTCATGATCCGCTAAAGAAGAACATTTTCATGTTTTGGCAGAACATGGTTTTACTCGAACATAATTCAACAGTACAACACCGATGACAGAACTGCAGCACTTAGATCAATTCATGCAGAATCTCCATTTACCAGCAATTGATTTCACACTTGTTGATTTAGCAAAGTTAGTTCAGAACTCAGGACAGGTGAACTGGTTAGATAGAAGTCAAAAGGAAGAACTTACTGGTACAGACATCTAGTCCAAACATGACATAATGGCTGAACAGAGCATGGACCAGTCTACATGACAGCCTGATCTTGGGCACTGCTAATTTTAGAATAGCTGCACCCAGAACATGCATCCTACCACAGCCACATGGGGAATTATGTTGGAAGGTGCTCAAAGAGAACTCCCTCAATGCAAAATGCTCAAATACAACAAAAGTTCTGTTTCTTCTCATGCCAAGTCAATCTACACATATACAACATAATAAAATATATTTTACATAGTCTGCTATTACAAGGAATGCCCACTATAAGTAGTAAGCCTCCTATTAGCATCACCTAGGTCATTAGAAGGTACAAGATCAGTTTTTCACATCTTATAGTGCAACAACTAGTACCCTCACCGATTAGCTGTTCAATAGTAGCCCTTGGATTACCACTTCCATTTCACAGACCATTGTCTTTTTGTAGCACAGTCCCATTGAAATGAGCTCCTTCTTTGTCAAATGCAGTCTAGATAAGTCTAAGGCCCCACATTGCAGAAAGCAGCTTTTTTTGTTGCAGATTTTGCTGCGCTTTTTTGAGCCAAAGTCAGGAGTGAATTGAGCAGAAGGTAGAAGTATAAAAGCTTCCTATATATATTTCCCATTAATATTGTATCCATTCTTGGTTTTGGCTCAAAAAAATCTGGAAACAAAATCTGCAACAAAAAAAGCTGTGTTTCCACAATGTGGGGCCTTAGCCTACAGGCGTTTCACAGTCTGCGAACAACCACAAACCCTCCTAGACCCCTGAGGGTATGATATTAGCTCAGAGAAATATTAGTTATAACTATACTTCCACCTGCATTTGAAGCTTTTGTATAAAGGTTAAGGTTAGGTTAAATACCTGTAGACACAATGGTAAACTACAGTGGCGTAACTACCGCCATAGCAGCAGAGGCAGCTGCCACAGGGCCCGGGACATTAGGGGCCCGGTGACAGCCGCTATCGCTGCTATCATTATACTCGGGGGTATTTTTGGACCCCCGAATATAATGATTGGCGGACCAGGAGAGGTAAGAAACATAAAAAATACTGTTACTTACCTCTCCACGATCCTGCCAGGCCTCCTTCCTGACGTCCTTTCTGACATCTCTGACATCACATGAACCCAGCCTGCGTCCCGGGTCATGTGACGTCCGACGTCTTTGAACAAGGATGGCAGCGGAGGCCGACAGCGTAGGAGCCAGGGGACAGGTAAGAAACAGTAGTTTTTTATGTTTTTATTCCCCCGGGTCTCTGATTATTATACTCTGGGGTCTGAAAAGACCCCAGAGTATAATAATTGTTTATGGGTGTCCACAGTGGGACATAATACTGTGTGCAGGGGCCACTAAGGGACATAATACTGTGTGCAGGAGCCACTATGGGGGATAATACTGTGTGCAGGGGCCACTATGGGGGATAATACTGTGTGCAGGAGCCACTATGGGGGATAATACTGTGTGCAGGGGCCACTATTGGGGATAATACTGTGTGCAGGGGCCACTATGGGGGATAATACTGTGTGCAGGGGCCACTATGGGGTATAATACTGTGTGCAGGGGCCACTATGGGGGATAATACTGTGTGCAGGGGCCACTATGGGGGATAATACTGTGTGCAGGGGCCACTATGGGGGATAATACTGTGTGCAGGAGCCACTATGGGGGATGATACTGTGTGCAGGGGCCACTATTGGGGATAATACTGTGTGCAGGGGCCACTATGGGGCATAATAGAACGCGCAGGAATGCGTAGGAGGGGGTCGGTCGAGGTCTTCGGCGTCAGTGGTAGTCCGGGGGGGGGGGGGCATGTCAAAAGTTCGCCATGGGGCCCCACCATTCCTAGTTACGCCACTGGTACACCAGTCTTAATATTTTGTTGCACCAGTATCAGGCGTGGCACAATTATTAAGATACCTATACATTAGTTGAGCTGCAGTAGTCCTGCCCAAACATTCACCTAACGTATTTCCCAAGTGGTACTAATGACAGAAAATTGAAAAAGTAGTAGAATTATTGGTGCAGTTTGGTTTGGAGCCAAAATTGTGCCACATATACAATAGAAGTCATCAGTATATCTTCCCTGTGATTATAACTCATGACCAGTGACAGATGCTCTTCAATGTGATTTTGCCATCTTCGTATAGAATTTGTGGAAACAAATGGCAATAAATATAACATTATGCAACATATTCTGTCCTCCATTAAATTAATGCCACCGACATCTGGGTAATTGTGCAAAGGAGTCTGTAATGACAAAAAATTTAGGTCACATCCACGTAAATGCATTCAGTAAACTGGTACTTATGTGAGTGTTTATGTGTGTGGGCAGGATAGTCATCATCAATACTGAACACTAACTGCAGTCTCTGGTAGCGCTGTCAATGTATGATCACAGCGGTCTCCAGATTGCGAATGAGCTCATAGACAGGCACTTCATTTAAAGTACATCTTGTGTGACCTGTGCTCTCCATTGGGATAATTCAGCCCTCATCTACAGCTACAGGGCTACATGGTCAAGTCATTAGTATTCACAGTGAGAATATCAGTATTCACTGTAAAGCGTGCTATGTCATGTGAGTACTCAGTATTTTATTATATATTGTCTATTATCCTCCACACCGCCAGCAGGGTGTGTTACACATATCACTGCAGGGCACTCTGGTTATAGCTTTGTATGGGTAGCAAGCATTGATCAGCTGAGTCATAAAGGAACATTGCATTTTCATTATCTCAGATATGGTTTGTAAGTTTTACAGATATTACATTGAATTGTTGACATGATCAATAAAATATCCACATAAAAAGACATTTAAAGAGTAAATTACACCTCCTACCCCAATTAAAATAATTAATAGTTTTTATGAGATCAGTTCTGGCACACATTGCAAAAGTTGTTGTGACAGATGGCGCCCGATCTCTGCAGGAGCTGGATCAAAGAATGGTACCTGTAGTGTTTTCTAGTGTGGAAGTTTATTACTGGGGCTTAGAGTTAGTTTGCAAAATGACTACCACTAATCTCCAATTATTATCCCAGTACCAACCACCACCAGGGGCAAATGGGAAGACCCAGGTAGCAGTCAGTACCCGACCATCTGAAGTAATGATTGGGCACTGGGGGAACTGAAGGTTAGAGTTTTCAGGCTGGGAAGGGTCAAAAACTGTGAACCTTCTGACACTGGTAATGCTAGGTAGGATGCTGGTTTCATCTGGCTGATCTGAAAAAGTGGGGGTCCTCATGTAATTTTTTTTTATTTTTTTGCATTTTGCATTCAAAGATAATGACTCTCATTGGCAGAGTCCATTAAATCTGAAGCGGTACAAATGATGAAAACCGTCAGAAAAAGGAAAAAAAGTTGGCAGAATATATATATATATATATATATATATATATATATATATATATATACTCGCCTAAAGGTGTCCTTCTTAGTGGTTTCTGTAAAAAGTCCAGTTGACTGAGCTATGCTAATTCTGTAATTCCCATAGAAGTGAGTGGGGGTTATTTTGGTGTATTTGTATTAGTTTGTCTGCCCCAGCACCTTCAATGATTTTCTTGATTGTGGTTGTATCTTTCACATACTGAGTACCATAGTTTATCAGTTGTATTATTATATACTATTCTTAGTAGGTTAGACAGATATAGAGGGATGATGACATGTTTACTGTAGATCATATGTAAAGCCACCATTACATAGCCTGTCACAGGGAGAGGTTAGGATCTTATAGGGGTATTCCAGTCATTTCAAGTTATCCTCCATTTACAAGGTAGACAATAACTTGCTGATTGTTGGGGGTCTCACTGCTGGAGGTTCCATTTGTTCACTATAAAGGTGTAAAGCTGCTCATTCATTATGGGACTGCTAAAGAGAAGTAAAATGCCATCCCCAGCAATCCCATAGAACTGAATCCATCGGAATCCATCTCTATATCTTCGGAAACCTGGCGCCATCTGACCAGTGCAGGGTCTAGGTGTCAGACTCCTACTGATCAGATACTAAGAACCTATTCTGGGAATAGGTCATCAGTATGAAAAATGCAAAATCTCTCTTATCAGTGTAGGATACTGGACCTAAAAACACCATGATGTTAAAATGTGAGGATTCACTTTAAGCTTTCCACACTAAGCACATAGAGAAACATATATTAACCCCTTCTGCAAGGCAGCACTCTCACTTAAGATGTCTTTGCCTGTAAGTAGACTGAGCTAGATAAAATATTTATGGGATTAAATTTGTGCCTGTTCTAGGTAGATTGGAAAGCATGGCGTACACTCTCTTCACATTGCGGGTTTAATTAATTTAGCTGGTTGTTGGTTGGCTGGGCTGGATCAGGAACTTGCTGCATCTGCTGGCTGGGTCATCTCGGAGCAGCCATTAGCAGGACTACCCTTGATTGCCATAACAAGAGCATCCGGACTGCAATTAGTATGTTAATCACAAAGCACCGTTGTTTTTTTAATTAAGGGTTACTGGAGAGAGGCGCAACATTAAATAAATGAGTATTGAAGGGTGGAAATTGCATGGCATGAATCTTGGCAGTTGCCCTCTTTCACAAAATACCGGACCGGTCGGCTGTAACAAACATCTCTGCTTATGGGGCTTTTTATTTATTGAACACAAGTAACTTTGCTTTCACGTATTGCAGTTTATAACATGGTTGTGTCAAAGTTTCCATTTACTGAGATAATACAGTAAGCCTGGTCCATGTGCAGGAAGCTGTAAAGTAGTACAGTAAATGCCCATAAAGGCTCCATACAACAGAGCTTCAGGGACTCAATGTGCTACTATATGGTTGTCCTTGCAGTCTTTTATATCTGGTATTGTCTCCTAGACGAAATGCTTCTAGAAGAGAACAGTTCTGTAAAATAGCATGCATTGCTACAATCCAGCATGGTGCAATTGTTTTCTATTCAGTTAAAGGTATACAGATGTACAGTAGAGATGGGTGAACCTCGGAGGAATTGTTTTGGTCCAAGGTTTAAATTTGTTTAAATTGGCTTAAAACATAGTGTATGATAATGTCTGGTCTCCTAGGACTGTACTTAGCCCATTTCTAGCTCTCTAACACTAAGTTCACACTAGCATTCGTCTTTCCGTCATTCAGGAACAGATAGGGACCCAAAAGACAGAGAGACCGTCCACTAAAAAAGCAGTTACCCATGGACCTCATGACTATAATGGGATCTGTGGACTTATCGGCATAGAGATAAGTCCACTGTGCAGGCCTTTTCTCTCCCCCAATTTTAGAAAAAATCTGTGGCGGAGTCTCCTACAGAGACTCCAATGCAGATGTGAGCCTAGACTAAGGCAAACACGGCCAAAGTTATGTCAAAGTGACAATGACATGTATGTGTGAGGGTAACGGATGGTATGCAGTGAATACAAACTGGTAGTAACTATATAATGCACTGCCACTTTCTTTTAGTTTTTTGGGGGTTTTTTAACATTTAAAATGCTCCAAAAATGAGTCTGTTATTTGGGGAAGATGTGTAACATCTCTGCCTGTTCGGGTCACTGCACCACCCTCTGCTCGCATGCGGCGGTGCAGGAGGCATGTGCAGTTTGGTTCTTTGCTTAAAGTTTTTGGTTGTACTGTGTGAACATGGCTCTAGTTCTCTGATTGAATTTCCACCACACCCGTCTTCTGCCCTTGTTTGCCTCTGTTCATGAAGTGGTTAATTTGTGTGATTGACAGCCTGTCTACCTATTAACTTCAGGGCGGGTTCTTCCTCCCTATTTAAGCTTGGCTCACATTCACACTGTGCTTGCTATTTCCTTTGTGCGTACTTGCTTTTTTCTGTCGCTGTTATTACTTTTATTCTAATCCTTGACCTCTGGTTTTTCCTACTGACTATTCTTTTGGACTTCGATTTGGCACTGCGTTGCTCAACTGTTTCCTGACCCTTGGCTAGCTGACCTCCCTTTGTTGTTGTTCGTCTTGTCTGTGTTTTGTGTATCACATATACAGGAAGGGAACATCTTCGAGTTGCCGCCTATTACTTAGGATAGGGCCTGGCAATAGGAAGGGACAGTGGGGGCTTCAGCTTAGGGCTCACTGTCTCTTGTGCCCTGCCCCAGGGTTTCCAGCAGCTACTGGGGAATTGCTGTCCTAGCAATTCCATAACAAGATGTTTGCCCATGTTTATTTCACATACTCACAGTGGTTATATTGGAAAAAGCAATGGTTTTATATAAAAATTAGCCCTTTTAGGGGCTTGTAAGTGCAACAGACTTGTTATTTTCAAGGAAGATTTGAGTAAGTGTACCTGGTTGAAAAGTGATGAAGAAGAAGCGACTTTCTGCAAAATAATTAAACGCCAAAAATTATCTACCATGACGATCCAACATGGCATTGGTATTGGAAGAAACAATAGTCTTTTTTGTTTATATTTTGTTGACTATATACCAACAATGAGGCAGTTGCAAGAATCAACTAAAGAATTTGAAGAGCGATTTTGGCAGAGTGCCTGGATTGCCTGCGAGCTGAAAAGAGAAGAATTTGCAGTTTAACATAATTTGCCAAAAATCATCCCTGTATAGGAGCAGATGCCCCAGCAGCATAACACTGAAGGTGAAGGAGTGGCAATTCAAGAAAAATTTGTAGCACACTTTGCATGCCTGGTCTGCTAGCTGAAAAAGCTGGAATATCTTCTGAAGTGGAAAGGATTCTATGATCATGAGGATAGCAGTTGGGAGCCAGAAGAGAATCTGGACTGTCTTGTCCTTTATCCCTTTATGGGAGCAAATACCACAGCAAGATATCATTGATAGGAGTGACAATTTACAGAATTTCAAGAAAAATTTCTGGCAGTGTGCTTGGCCTGTCAGGTGAAAAAGCTGGAATATGGGTACCCTCCTTCACATCTTCTGGTCATGCTAAAGTTCTAATGTGATGGAGTACACGTCATACACACACAACTCTTCCAGGTCTCTATACCAGACTCCCCTGCCTTTTTCCTGTTACATGTCATTAGCTTCTCTCTTAAAGCCTACTGTAAGTCTTCTATTAAACACTTCATAAACGCAGGTAGAACCTGTATTCCAGTCCTTTGGAAGTCCCCTCACCCCACCCACACTAACACACTGGGTCTGGAGAGTTGAAGACATTCAGAAGATGGAGATCCTCATGGCCACCCTAAGGCTTGTCTTACACGGCCGTAATGTAAGTCCGCAAATGGTCCGCAATTGAGGGTTTTCAATTGCGGACCATTTGCAGACACATAATAGTCAATGTGGCCTCTTACACCACCGGATATTTTATCCGAGGTGTGGCTGGGCTGCAACCGAGGTCCACAATTTATAGGACATGTCCGTAATGGCCGTGAATTGCGGCACTGCACGGACTCGCCCATAGAACTCTATGGGCGAGTGCGGCAGGACACGGACATCTGCGGAGTCTATGTTGCTGATCAGCAACTTGTGGACCGTACATTCAGTACGGTCGTGTAAGACCAGCCTAAGGAACACACACAACTCCTTTATCTCTGGGACCCCTGGACCATGTTTCAGAGTACACAGGACTACCAGGATCTCTGAGAGGCACTAGGTGGCCACTTGAGAGATACCTCAATCCAACCCTCCTTCTCTTTTTTTTCTCCTATTCTGATGTTCCTCCAATGCTCTTACCCACACAACCGTCTTCCCCCCTTCCCTGGTTCTCTTCAGAGTTCAGGAACATTATTGAGAAAACTAGAGACCTGATTGTTGCTTTACCCTATAGGACAGTTACTTATATTTACTACCGTTAGTACCTTCCTTGTTGTATGTGTCTGATACCAGCGCCAATGACATCCCATGTTTACTTTTGTCTAGTCTTTGACTATGACTATTTGTATTTCTTTTTTGATTAAAAAAAAAATTTCTAATTAGGATTTGTTAAAAAAGAAAAAAAAGAAAAAAAAAAAGCTGTAATATGTTCTATGATGGGAGGAACAACACTTGGAAGCCAGAAGAGAACCTGGACAAATCCTCTGAGGGGATGTGCAGGAGTATTATTAATTAGGGGGAGCACAGGGGGCATTAATAATTGATGAGCATTCTTAATTTAAAGGCGTCTTCCCAGATCATAACTTTTAATACAAGTAGCATCGAGGGATATAATGTATCCTCCCCCCTTTACCTGAGCTGTGTCACCTTGTATGTATACAGAACAGCTGCAGCTGCAGACATTGGCAGTGGCGGTCCTGTCAACTTAACATCACTGCCGGTCCCGCTTCATATACAGAGCAGTGAAGGTGCCAGGCGGCCTAGCACAGAAAAACCCGACATGCAGGGTTCTTCTGTCCGCTTGAGAAGTCGGACATCTTCACTTGTGGACAGGGAAGGAAGGGCACGGAGTGCAAAAGAACGCACCCGATGCCCATTAAGATGAATGACAGGTGTCACGGACACAGCTAGTGTCCGCTCCTAATGTCCGTGACAGATTTTGAGCGGACACTACATGTCGGACACCGACGGTAGTGTGAACGCTCCCTAACGGTATTATTCATTTATAGGGAATTTTCATTATATACATTTTATAATTGGGGATAGCAGCAGGATGGGGGAAAATTTATGTAGGTGAGGGCAATGTGGGTCGGGTTCCTGGAAAAGTGAGGAGCCAAAGATGTCTGTACTGCAAACTTTACAGACACAAGTCATGGCTGTAAGAAGTGGTTATGTGAACGATTACAGTCAGAGACATCATCTGTAAGTCACTAAGTGTTACTGCACTGTATTCACCTAAATGATCTGCATGCCCTGTGTACATCCAAAATATAACACTATTCAGTCACTATATGGTGATAATATCGGTATAACTGCGTTGGGGGCCCACTCGGACATGTTTGTACCCCCTGTGCTAAACCCCTAGCTACGTCTCAGCCACCAGACTCTACAGTATGTGCAATGCTATGTGCTCATCACCTAACAGTCATGAGGTTAGTGAGAAGGTGTGGAAGCAATGGCTTGACCTGGTATAATTGAGGACAGGAAAATGGTCCTGTGAGGAGGAACTGGGGGAAGAGGGTGGGTCCCACCTGGTGTTTGAAATGGGCCTGCAGTACTAGCACCTGGATTGTGGTCGCTGCTGCTCTAAACATTGACCCAGTGGGACATAAAAACCATGTATTGACCCTGCCCATTATTGCTGCTTCACATGTCAGTAGTTGCATGCAACTTTCCCAACATGGGCATATCTCATATGTTTACATCAATCAGGGTAAGCTTTTCTAGAGAAATAATGTGTTCAGACTATGACAAGTATAGGTATCTTCCATCTGACAAGTATAGGTATCTTCTATTGAGTGGTGAGGCAGTGAATTCACTGTTAGGCAGCGTTCACACTACCGTCGGTGTCCGACAGCTAGTGTCTGCTGTTAATGTCTGTTCAAAATCTTGTGTGGACACTAGCTGTGTCCGTGACATTTTGCATTAATTTAAATGGACATCGGGTGCGTTCTTTTACAGTCCGTGTCTGTCCTTAACTGTCCGTTCCCAAAGATGTCCGACTTTTCAAGCGGACCGAAAAATCCTACATGTCGGGTTTTGCTGTCCGCTTGAAAAGTCGAACATCTTTGGGAACGGACAGTTAAAGACAAACACGGACTGTAAAAGAACGCACCCGATGTCCATTTAAATTAATGAAAAATGTCACAGACACAGCTAGTGTCCGATGCTAATGTCCGTACAAGATTTTGAACGGATATTAGCAACGGACACTAGCTGTCGGACACCAACGGTAGTGTGAACGCCCCCTTAGTAACTTGGCCAGTTGTGTTGCAAAGTTGCAGACCAGCTGGATGACTAGAAGCATGTTGATGTTTCCTGGACATATATTCCCTTATGAAAAGCTGATGGTATGGAGAAGGAG
Source organism: Leptodactylus fuscus (assembly GCF_031893055.1). NCBI lineage: Eukaryota > Metazoa > Chordata > Amphibia > Anura > Leptodactylidae > Leptodactylus > Leptodactylus fuscus. The sequence continues at coordinate 125,638,630 of NC_134270.1, read as the reverse complement.
AAGCAGACGGAGATGATAGAGATCACAACTATATGCTGAGTATGGATGTGGCCTGCCTACAGAGAAGTTCATGGGGAGAAGGAAGTCCTTGCTCACGTTACACGTTACATACGAATGAGATGGTGATACGATTTCATGTAAATACAGAAAGACCATACAGAGAACAGAAACTGGGCCTAAAACAGAAATGAAGGGCAAGGCATAATACAGGTAGCAGAGATACTGCAAGAGGTACAAGGCCACAGGTAGCAGAGCAGAGGTACTACAGAAGGCAGTAGACATACTGTAGATATAGATGATGGATGGATGGATGGATGGATGGATGGATGGATGGAGATAGATAGATAGATAGATAGATAGATAGATAGATAGATAGATAGATAACATACCCCATTTCTAATGCCCCTATAGTCAGTCCCAGATATATATCCAGCTATTTCAGTTTCTGATGTCTTATTTTCAGATGTGTTTAATTTTCATATCTGATTCTATGTCTTGTCAGAGTCTAAACACATTTATCACACAGGCCTGTCACGATCTATCATCTCAGTACATTCTACATGCTTATAAATTGTGTTCATGACAGCATGACGAGCCCTATACTGCAGCACTGTATGGACCCCACCAGTCATCCTTCAATGTACGTGCCCTTTACTGTCCTCCTGAAGGACACAGCTGGCAAGTAAAGAATAATAGACTGTCTGACTGTACTTCTCTATACTGAAATTTCTGTTTCTGTTTTCATAGTATTATGTTATAGATTGTTTAAAAGGTTTATAAATACAGTTATTAAAGAAGTCAAGTTATGACATTAGCCCTATTTCCTAGTTAGTACTCAATTACGTAACTAATGAAGACATATTCTGGTTGTCATAGTTCTGTCCTGGGACCCGTGTGCATATACGTATTATAATTTTTTAGATACGTAGACAGATTTTTGATACATGTCCCTCCATGTAGCCATAGAAACAGAATTAAAATGTCCATTGTCATATTATTGCCTACATTCAGAGACATGGAATATACTGCAGCAAAGGTTTATTGTCTCTTATGCAATAATTACATTGCGTTACAATCACTACCATAATTTTTGTGAAAAAAAAGTGACAAGGTCTATGCCAACTATGAGCTGCGAAGATTTCTGTCGAGGCACATGGTCCAGCGGAGAATGCGCATCATCATGAATCTGGTAAATCCTACGCTGTCGCCGGGATCATATAACGCACTGGTATTGATGAATCTGCAATGTTTATTATAAAAATGATTTATAGGGGTATTTCACAAATATCTAAGTATCACCTATTTACCTGATGGGTGATTCTCCCAGATAGACTGCTAGGATCCTTCACCAGTCATCAGAAAGAGTATTTACCCCAGCAGTAGGACTACTAGTAGGAGTTGCATGGAGTATTGATCACACATGTACGTTACCACTCCCTTCAGCTCTCTGGGGCTGTCATACAGAAGAAGAGTGCTGTGCTTGGCTATGGGGACGGCAGTTTCATGCAGTTGAATGGAGTGGCAGCCTCTAAATAGACTATAACTTTTTGTGTCGTTTGTGGTCATATTTTAAATGATCGTTGACTAATATGGCCAAAATTTACCATTTTGCTTGAATATTATCTCATGTGCATGGTCAGAATTAGTCTGATTCCCAGAAAATGATACCATCTTGGGTTCAGGCATTTATAGCTTCCTAAATACTTCCAAATATCCCAAAGTGTACAGTACATCTTACTCTAGGTTCACACTGGCGTTCGGGTTTCCACCTTCAAGTCTGCATGGGGACACTAGACACAGAGACCCTGTCAGTTTATAAAGTGGTTACCCGCAGACCCCATAGACTATAAGGGGGTCCACCAAGTTTCCGATGGTTTTATACTGAAAGCAGTGGAGATAAAAAATCTTCCTTAAAGGACTTTCTACCTGCAGATTACCTACAGAGACTCCAACGCTAGCATGCATCCAGCATTATTTGGGTGGCCTGGAACAGATTTTGCATTGGGGCCCCCTGTCAGCTCCCATAGGAGTTTTCTGGACCCCCAGATGTCAAATCTGTCCTGTTATACAGCTGTACATATTGTCATACAATTAGGCTGGTTTGCCTTTTGGATGTCTGAAAAAGCTAGGTGCCAACTCCTCCATGAAATTTAATAGCAGAGGCAATTGTTGTCACCGAGCTTTCCCATATAACTAAGAAACAGCTAGATTCCTGTTCCTGTATTATCCCCTGTAATGGTCTACACTAGTTCTCTTGTTTTCTTTCAGCCATTACGCTTGTAGGTATAATTTATCATACTGATATAATAGTCTTAAACTCTGCATAATTATACTAATAGGCATCTTATTATGCTATGAAATCATTATAACTAACATTGTTACATAATAACTCTATTACGTGGGGGTGATTTTTCTAGATCCTATACATTACCATTAAATATTACTTTACTATGTTTCCTCCACCGCATCCAGATGTACGCTATAAATAAGGGCTGCTTAGTATTGGCAGCACAAGATGTGCTATATGCAGTTTATCTGGACCCCTGCATGTCCTGTCATTTTTATACACAGCCACTGACAGGAGAGGTGTTGAGAGTGACATTCCCACTCCAAGTCACTACGGCTAAGAAATAAGATAGTAGGAGCAGGTGCGCTTAAGATGGCATACACATTAGACAGAAGAAGGTTAATAGCTCTACAACCATAGGATTAACAATTGTCAGGCAAGCAATAGTTCTGCTGATGCAGCTATACATATTTTAGCTCATACTGGCTTTTGCAGTTCTTCAGGATCACCATACATGCTCAATGACACTGAGTGATCTTTCTGGGAATGTTCTCTCACAGAATGATAGTTTATGGACTATTAGCCATCAGATAACAATGTTAAAGAGGGATGAATTTATATGATGATGCTGTCTCATAGTTTGGCTAAAACAGATCTTCACTTTACAATTTGCCTGATGAACAATGATTTTGAATGAAACCTGTTTTGATCAACGTTAGGCTAATGTGTAAGGCCACCTTTAGTCCAAAATTGCCCCTTCCCCATGTTTGTCCAGCTTTGATGCCTCCCGCTGGGCTTCATTGGCATTACAAGTCAAAATCATATGGGAATGCTGGGCCACAGATATTCTTTCCTGTTCTATTTATTATGGCCCCGGACTCAGCATTTTAACTGATAATAGCTGAATATAGATGTCTTCAGCGTCCCAGCTGGTACCAATAAGGTACAGTATTACTATCTATTGACCACTGGGATAGTTTGCCCTGTCATACAGTTGGTCTATACCATATTGAATGGGTTGCTGCAGCCACACAAACTTCTTTTGTTGACCAGAAGACTATACTGAAGACTGCTGCAGGAATAAAGAGGGAGGACATCAAGGAGCATCATACTGTAACGGGGCAACAATAGCTCATTAACATATCAAGGCACAAATGTCCCATTAGTGCCCTGCACAGTGCAATGCTATTTATTGCCCCACACAGTATAATTTCCCATTAGTGTGCTAATAAACAGTATTATGCCCCAGTAGTGCCCCTTTATATTGTGTGGAGATCGTTATAATAGATTAGTACAGTGGGGCAAAAAAGTATTTAGTCAGTCACCAATAGTGCAAATTCCACCACTTAAAAAGATGAGGCGTCTGTAATTTACATCATAGGTAGACCTCAACTATGAGAGACAAAATAAGAAAACAAATCCAGAAAATCACATTGTCTGATTTTGTAAGAATTTATTTGCAAATTATGGTGGAAAATAAGTATTTGGTCACCTACAAGCAATCAAGATGTCTGGCTCTCACAGACCTGTAACTTCTTCTTTAAGTGTCTCCTCTTTCCTCCACTCATTACCTGTAGTAATGGCACCTGTTTAAACTTGTTATCAGTATAAAAAGACACCTGTGCACAACCTCAAACAGTCACACTCCAAACTCCACTATGATGAAGACCAAAGAGCTGTCAAAGGACACCAGAAACAAAATTGTAGCCCTGCACCAGGCTGGGAAGACTGAATCTGCAATAGGCAACCAGCTTGGATTGAAGAAATCAACTGTGGGAGCAATAATTAGAAAATGGAAGATATACAAGACCACTGATAATCTCCCTTGATCTGGAGCTCCACGCAAAATCTCACCCCGTTGGGTCAAAAAGATCACAAGAACGGTGAGCAAAAATCCCAGAACCACGCGGGGGGACCTAGTGAATGAACTGCAGAGAGCTGGGACCAATGTTACAAAGCCTACCATCAGTAACACACTACGCCGCCAGGGACTCAGGTCCTGCAGTGCCAGACGTGTCCCACTGCTTAAGCCAGTACATGTCCGGGCCCGTCTGAAGTTTGCTAGAGAGCATTTGGATGATCCAGAAGCGTATTGGGAGAATGTCCTATGGTCTGATGAAACCAAACTGGAACTGTTTGGTAGAAACACAACTTTTCGTGTTTGGAGGAAAAAGAATACTGAGTTGCATCCATCAAACACCATACCTACTGTAAAGCATGGGGGTGGAAACATCATGCTTTGGGGCTGTTTCTCTGTAAAGGGGCCAGGATGACTGATCCGGGTACATGAAAGAATGAATGGGGCCATGTATCGTGAGATTTTGAGTGCAAACCTCCTTCCATCAGCAAGGGCATTGAAGATGAAACGTGGCTGCGTCTTTCAACATGACAATGATCCAAAACACACCGCCAGGGCAACGAAGGAGTGGCTTTGTAAGAAGCATTTCAAGGTCCTGGAGTGGCCTAGCCAGTCTCCAGATCTCAACCCTATAGAAAACCTTTGGAGAGAGTTGAAAGTCCGTGTTGCCAAGTGACAGCCCCAAAACATCACTGCTCTAGAGGAGATCTGCATGGAGGAATGGGCCAACATACCAACAACAGTGTGTGCCAACCTTGTGAAGACTTACAGAAAACGTTTGACCTCTGTCATTGCCAACAAAGGATATATAACAAAGTATTGAGATGAAATTTTGTTACTGACCAAATACTTATTTTCCACCATAATTTGCAAATAAATTCTTACAAAATCAGACAATGTGATTTTCTGGATTTGTTTTCTCATTTTGTCTCTCATAGTTGAGGTCTACCTATGATGTAAATTACAGACGCCTCTCATCTTTTTAAGTGGTGGAACTTGCACTATTGGTGACTGACTAAATACTTTTTTGCCCCATTGTATATTTAAATATTAGCTGATACTAAATGCTAGAGGTCGCATTATGTGTCACATGACTTAGGACTTAGTCCTGTTCTGTTAGGCCATGGATCTATTACACAGGACTAGATCAGGATCATATCATTCTACTGTGCAGAAAGGGTTCTGCACTGATATAATAAATATATATGAGCAGAATTTTAAATGCCTCTATAGTAAAAAGTTGTATTATATTCCAGTCTATAGACAAATGGGTAGAAAAACAAACAAACATGGACTATCCCTTTAAAGAACACCTCTAAGGCCTGGTTCATATTATCGTTTGGGTTTCCCATCAGGGAATCCTCTTGGGGACCCCCCAACAGAAACCTATATGCATTAAAAAGCGGTTACTTAAGAAACCTCATGGACCCCATAGACTATAATGAGGTACATGTGGTTTCCACTTCATTTCCGCATGAAACATGCAGAGAGAAAAGTACTGCATGCACTTGGGGACCCCCCGAATGGAAACTCGAATGCTAATGTGAACCAGGCCTTAGTCTATCCTGGACCTACCTGGCAAATGGTTTCAATTTCATGGCCATCTTCAGGCTCCCTATTGTGACTCCATTGCATATCTAAAACTCCCTACTGATTCCCCTTAACCCAATTGTATTTATCATGGCACTCACCAGGGCTGCCCCTCATCTGCTGCACTATTTGCCCTGGCTATAAAGCCTCTGGCAATCACTATCTGCTTGCCATCTGATATTCGGGGTGTGCAGATAAGAGACTGTGAATATAAATCCAATCTTTTCGCCAATGACATGCTGTTAACCATCACCAATCCCTTAGTCTCTCTCCTGCACTTAATCAATATTCTCTCCCATTTTATGAGACTATCAGGACTTAAACTTTATAAGTCTAAATCAGAAATCCTGCATTGTAACGTTCCTTCAGCTACTGCTAAGTTGATTTCCCTGAATTTTGGCTTTCAGTCCAGAGATATCTAGCCTTTGCAACTCATTGGACTCACATTTTAAATGGAATTACACCATATTAATACCAAAGCTCTTAAAAGATCTGGTTGGATGACATTGCCCTACTCTCTCATGGATAGGACGTGTTACCCTACCCTGCATTCTTTACTTTTTCCGCACCCTCCCAACTCTGGTGTCTGCTTCCCCAACTAACCTACAGACAGAGATCTTTATTTGAGCCTATAATTGGTCATGTATATGCCAACGTGTGATGTATTTCCATTAGAGATGACGTTGATTGCCAGTCCCTCATGTTCATAAATGTTATACAGCCGCGGGGCTTTCCTAACTCAGCGCTATCCATAGCAAGCACGCGCGTCCCCAATGGGCAGCATTGCAATCTGCACTGGAGGCCCCAACCTCCTTACATGGCCTAACGTGGGCCCCCCAACCATGGCCCGTGCTATTTTGGTTGCTGCTAAGTGACTGACTATATGTTGCAGTTGTGGCGAAGGGTCTGTTTTCAATATGGGTTGCAAAGCCCAATCTCACATTTAATATTTAACAGCAAATCACTAAGAATCTGTAAGGACTATCATAATGATTTTGGTATCATGATTCTCATCTTTAAAATGAATACAAGATCATCTTCATAGCCCTAACAGATCCTGAGATATGGGGCTCCAAAGTGTACTCCACCTTTCCTGCCTCAGATAGCATCTTAGAGCAGCGGTAGGAGGAAGGGATGGGAAGGGGCAGTCCAGCAGACTGCACAAAGATGATAAATCATCATCATCATCTGTGTATAACCTGTACGTGACACCGGGAGGATGGGGGATAGCAAGGACTTCTGTCCAAGTTATCCCCTCTCCTATCAATCAGAGAGCATTTCTCTCTGATGGTTATATATATTAGATAATGGAATACCCCCCTGAGCCTAATCACAGGGATATTCTTATTTAATACTCCTCTGAACATAACCAAGAAGTTTTTTGGTGCTGTGACCCAAACATTTACCATCGTTGAGGTTGCAGCACAAAAGAGTCACACCGAACACTTACACAACACATACACAATCTCATTGTTAGTGGAACAGATGCAGATGTGAGCTAATAGCGAGAACCAGTACTAGATACTCAGATTTAAATGGTAAACACAGCGCTGTGTGTTCAACACCTCCCGGACCGCACCAACTCCAACCCCACAATGGTTTTCACCAGAGCCCCGGATGGTGGGGATGTACTTGGCTGCACTGATGGGCAGAGCAGTACGGGTCGGGAAATGCCAAACACACAGCGCACCACAAATCACGGTAAACCAGACACTCAGATCTCTTAACAGCAAATATTTTCGGTTGCAATAAAGGTCCTAGGATCCAGAAGACTATGGCGGGTGGTCAGCAGGTGGCAGCAGAAAGTAAAGCGTAGTCGACGGTCCAGGGTCGTCACCAAGAGAGAAACAGTACAGTGGGTAATCCAATGGGAATGCCAGGCAGGCTGAGTCAGTAACAGGAATGGTCAATCAGTACAAAACGGTAATTCAGGAAGCGGGGGTCTAGAGGCAAATCAGGGTCATAAACAGGAGCAGGCACAGTACAAAATCAGAAGGCAAAGGCAAGGTCAGAGGTCAAGGCAAGGGGTCAGAAACACAGGTAATCAGACACAGGAAAACGCTTACTATCAAGATACTAGATCAACTGAATAGCCGGCAATGGGCTCCAGCCAGAGCCCACCTTAAATAGGCTCTGGCCCGCCGCTAGGCCCATAAACCGGAAGTCCCCCAACCAGCTCAGGAGGAGGCTGGCAACTCCTGCACGGTGTTGTGGAGATTGCAGCCTGCCTCCCGAGACCTCCCAAGAAGCAGTGGCGTAACTATGAATGGCGGGGCCCCGTGGCAAACTTTTGATATGCCCCCCCAAACCGACGCCGAAGACCTCGACCGACCTCCTCCTCCGCACTCTATTATGTCCCTTAATAAGCCCATCATTAAAGGTTACATTTTTTCACTGTCCCTGCCCTGTCCATACCTGATCTTTATAGAATAAAATACACCGATCAGCTCTCTAGTGCTATCTGTCACACTCTAAAATAATAGTAATAACAATTATTACTAGAGATGAATGCATAAAACATTTCTGACAGATGGAAAGGTTGCATCAGTCACATAACACATTGTCACCCATTGAATGTCACCATATGAAATCCTAGTTTTTGACAGATTTCAGATGGGTATAATACCGGGTTGTGATGAAATGGAGGGGCCACTCATGAAACTTTTTGCACTGGGCCTACCAATGTGTTAAAATGTCTCTGGGTTGGCTGATCCATTACTAGTACAACCTAGTACAATATTATATATAGTATATTCTCTGTAAAACTTAATTCTAATTTGTAATATGTCGGGGTATCTCTGTTTTCCCTCTTGGTGATAGATATGCATAGTCTTCTATACAACATTTATTAGAATGTATGCAGCTCAGTGTTACTCTATGTGTTTTATTCTAGTGGTTACTTTGATTGACCACTAGTTCCACCCTAAACTAAATGATTGGATTTCTATCTGACCTGTTAAGGATCTTGTTTTGTTAATGACTAAGCCTTTTTGTTATTTCTTGAGGTTAGACTAATCCTTATTTAATCCTCTCCCCAACCTCTTCAGCTATATTGTAGCAATTATCTAGACAAAGGGATAATACAACAAGCATGAAAAAACCTATGCAAAATGGAGTCAAAGAAAAATAACACTTGATACTGAATCTAGGATATATGCACCATAGAAGTAGATCATACAGCTGATATTTGGGCCCTTCAAGAGCCTTGGTTGGATACATTCCATTTACTATTGAGAAACAAGAATGTGTGCAGCAAAGATGTGCATTGTTTCTAAAAAACAAGAGTTGTGAAAAGGGAATTAAGTGAACATAACGCCTTCTGTCTTCAGTGGCAAAGATGGTAAAGGAGGACCCAGTCTGATCTGATCATTTTCTTGCCTGATAATAACAGTGTCAACTAAAAATGTTAAATAATTACAATAGATATATAATAAAAGGACATTTATAGTAAAACACTGACACTTATCTGCTCAGTACATAGAAGTAGAATCTCACAGTATGTACCCCATCTAGGTCATCCATATGATTAAATGGGGTATAAGGACAGGTGTCCTATTGATTAGATGAACGGTTAATAATATAGAAATATATGCCAAAACCAGGCCTGGGACATTAAGAGGCCCAGCGGCAGCCACTACCGCTGCATTTTTTATTTTTTTTCATAGGCCATTACCTGCCTGGGTAACTTATCGATCCTGGCTTCTGTTCACAGCTGCTGGCGCTTTCCCTTCTGTGGAGGAGCTGGGATCGGTAAGCCAGGCCATGGGCACCTGAACCCCACAAACACTATCATCATATTCGGAGGGTCTTTTCAGTTCTTTCGAAAGTTCGCCACGGGGCCCTGTCATTCCTAGTTACGTCCCTGGCTAAAACTTGAGAATAAGAGTTGATCACATAAAAATTAGAATAGAGTAAAGAAACTATTGGTCACTGTGGGCGACTGCACTTTCCTGGTATTGATCAATCTTGCCATTATGTGTATACATCACATATTCAAGATGCTTTTCCAAAAATATATAGCCATTGAAGTTGGCAAAGGAAAATACATTCTGTATTACCCCATTTGGTGCCTCCATACATCACACTATTATGGAGATCTTCTACGCTACATGCAATTATTCCAAGGATTCTTTGATACAGGTCATTTATAACAAGGGATTTCCCAATGGGAATGACCAAAGCATTGGGCTATATGGGTAGAAAGTACATCCTATTTCCAAGGGGTTAAAGCAACAGACAACCCCTTTAAGCCACCTCTTGTATTAGCAGTCTTGTATACTAGAGACGGTTGCGGTCTGGTTGCCATGGTAACATGCTTTTACTATAAACACAGCAGATTCTCAGCGCGACAGAGAAAAGTGATGAATGATACCGATGATATTGCTGAATCCTTGTAACTATACGTAGCTCAGGAGCAGTGCGCCATCCCAGCACAGAATATATCTAATCCTGACGTCGGCCTGTCTGGGGACTGCGTCCTACTAGAATGTCAGATTGCTGGAGGAGAAACATCACATTTTATTTCTTCTTCTAATGGACAGACAAAACAAATTTAGTACTTACAGTCATTTAAGTGGTACAATAGGCACAATGGATTTTCGCACATTTTAAGTAGTTTTCCTTTACTGAATACCAAGCCCAGCACTGTCCATCACATAGGGACTGTGCTTGGCACCACAGCTTAGTCCCATTCGCTTGGATTATTATTATTATTGTTTATGTATATAGCACCATTAATTCCATGGTGCTTTACATTTGGGGGTTACATACAATACACAAAATATACAGGTAGATATAATACTAACAATGAACGACTAGCACAGTGGGGTAGAGGGCCCTGCCTGCGAGGGCTTACAATCTATGAGGGAAGGGGGTAGAGACAGAAGGAGAGGGGGAGACTGTACAGATGGCAGTGCGGTGATAGTGTTATTGGAGGTTGTAGGCCTTCCTGAATAGGTGAGTCTTCAGGGCCTTCTTGAATCCTGTGATTGTGGGGGTCAGTCTTATGTGTCTTGGTAAGGAGTTCCAGAGTATGGGAGATGCACGGGAGAAATCTTGGAGGCGGTTGTGTGAGGAGCGGATGAGGGCAGAGCGGAGTAGGAGGTCATTGGAGGATCTGAGGTTACATGTGGGCAGGTAGCGGGAGATTAGGTCAGAGATATATGGAGGGGACAGGTTGTGGATGGCTTTGTATGTTAGCGTTAGTAGCTTGAACTCAATTCGCTGGGCTATGGGTAGCCAGTGGAGGGACTGGCAGAGTGGAGAGGCTGATGAGGATCGGGGGGTGAGGTGGATTAAGCGAGCAGCGCAGTTTAGGGTGGACTGGAGGGGGGTGAGGGTGTTAGCTGGATTTCCACGGAGAAGGATGTTGCAGTAGTCTAAGTGGGAGTTTATGAGGGCCTGGACGAGCATCTTGGTAGTTTCCGGGGTGAGGTAGGAGCAGATTCAATGGATGTTCTTGAGCTGTAGGCGACAGGAGGTGTTGAGGGCTTGAATATGTGGCTTGTAGGATAGGTCAGAGTCCAGGATTACCCTAAGGCATCGGGCCTGTGGGACAGGGGTAAGTGGGGTTCCGTTAACTTTGATAGATGGGTTGGGGTGAAAATGATGAACTCTGTTTTCTCCATGCTGAGTTTGAGAAAGTGGAAGGAGAGGAAGGAGGCTACAGCCACTAAACAATCTGGAACTCCGGCCAGCAGGGAGGTAATGTCTGGTCCAGAGATGTAGATTTGGATGTCGATTGCAAGGGAATTCACATTGTTGTCATAGATTTTATGCATACAACCAGATTTCATCCATGAGGCTCAGTGGAGGACATGATGCTCTGTGACCGCTATGGCTATTTTCAAAAGTCTATACAAGTCAATAGAATGGCCCTTTCTCATTCACAAGTGGCACATGTGGTTTTTGAAAACATGAAGCATTTACGGCATATCTTTTGGATATGGCCATACATGTTGAAATGAGAATATCCCTTTATTTCTAAATATATATATATATATATATATATATATATATATATATATTATTTTTTAGTTATAACATTATAACATTTATATAATTCTTCAGGTAATTCAAAAGAGGCATGTTAAAGCATTAGCAGAATAAAAATAAAAAATATACATAATGCCTTTTATCTCCCATCTTATATGTAACTATAGGTGGATATCAGCTACACACTCAAACAGCACGACTGTGCATAGCAACATGGGAACAGGCGGCAATTGAGTACATTACACAGCCTCTCTATAGCCAATTAATCTACATTGCCTCTCCTTTTGCATTATCTTGGGTGACAGCAGCCATTACAGCCCTGACTAGGTTTGTTTCCCTGTGTTGCTATGGTCCTGAATGGCAAATTTGCCATTCAAGATGCTGAGACAACTAGGTAGCAATTCCTATAATGCCTATTGGTGTTCGCTCAGTTTTCCCCAGATACAGTTCTGAGTTAGATTACTAATATATTAAGTGAAGTAACTCATTTAGTCATTTTTTATATTGATGCAGAGGTAGATTAAGGCTACCATGGGCCCTGGGCAGTATGAGGATTGCTGTCCCCACCAGGCTAAAGTTTTCTAGGCCTTTTTAATGGGCTGATTCTCAGCTGGATGATCATTCATAGGAGAATTCATTCTCAATTAATTCCCAGTGTTACATTGAGTTTATATATTGCACTTACAATGCGTACAACATGGACCCAGGATGCTGCTGAACCCAGGGAACAGGTAAGTGCAGATGAAGTCAGTTTATTTTTACGGAGGACTTCACTGTGAAAGAGCAGGAGGCTCTCTTGCTCTTGGTGAGAGAGGGTTAAAATCCAATGTTTTTCCCCCATTTTACTGTGGAATATTCCAGCTGTTGCCTCTATTGCATGTATTGTGTTGCCAACAGCATGTTATATGTTATTACATATGTTTAACATCATGTAAATGTTATAGTGCCATATCTTCTGATTAGAGATGAGCGAGTATATTCGATTGAATACCTCCGCCACATAGTTCCCGGTGCAAAAACACTTCCAGGGCATCAAATTTTTACTGCCCCTCCCACCTTCCCTGGCGCTGGGAGCTATTCGGCGGAGGTATTCGATAGAATATGCTCGCTCATCTCTACTTCTGATGATACACCAGATGTAACATTTAATGTGTTGGTGATATGCCCAGTTATTATCAGGTATGCCTCTTTTACATGTAGACAGCAGGGAATGCAACTTAACTGCATCTTGCAAAGCACACATGTAAATGTATAATGTACACTGTATCTTTACAGGGTTTAGGCATGCCTGGGCCAGCTAGGTCATATGGAGTGAACAAAACAGCGCTACACTTAAAGAGAACCTTTTACCACCTCCAACAACTTCAGCTCTTATTTCATTTAATATGTGCTGCCCACAGTTGGAATTTCTTTTCTAGCTCCCACCGTTCCTGAGCAATCAATGCTGTTAGTTTTGGTGCCTGATATGCTATTTAAACATGGAACAAACAATTGTACCGAGCGACCAAATTCTGTCCGCTCTAACAGTCCTTTTGGAGGTATTGACAGTAATGAACTGGAGCACTGATGAGCAGCAGGAAACCCAACTTCCACACCGGGTGGTATAACAGGGATAAACGACCAGAATTCGGGAATAACACTGTGCTGACTCCAAACGTGTTTAATTCAAACAACGCACTTTATTGGATTTCAAACACACTTTGAATTAAACACGTTTGTTAGTCTCTGTACTGTCAGGGGGCAGTGTCAGGCAGGAGTGAACAATTCTGAGCTCTAACACCGGCTAGATCTGATTGGGGCTCAGAATTACACTCCCTGCCTGACACTACCCTTCTGACATTACAGATATTGAATAGCACTTCAGGCACCAAAACTAACTGTGCTTATTACTCGTAAATGGTTGAGGCTAGAGAAGAGATTCCAACTGCGCTGGAATCAGTGGAAAGGTGCCTATAAACAGATACTAAGAACTGGAGTTGGTGAAGGTGGTGAAAGGTGGAGGTCCTGCAACACTATAAATATAGGTGCACCCACGTGGTACCATATGTGGCAGCAGCAAGATCAAAATACAAAATAGTGGCACGAAGAGGAAGCTTCTGAGAAAGAAGCAGAGAGGACTGGCAAGAGAAAGTTACTGTCTTATGTAGGTGGGTAAGCAACATCAGTGGAAATTGAGTATTGAGTTAGTAAGCCCAGGCAAGAGATGGCACAGATTTAAGGTCCTGTACTGTGAATGTGACTGTATTCAGGCTGTGAACGGCACTGACAGACAGAGAATGTGATGTAGCTGTGCACACACATCCTATATGTGTTTAAACAACACGTGGCAAAAAAGCTTTGGTTCATTGAGAACTTTAGTAAATTCCACTCGCCTGGTATTATGTTCCAGGTATCAGGAACAGGGTGGATTTATGAGAGTAATAAGAAGAGTGAAGAAGATTCCAGCACAGCGCGGGTTAGTAGTACATAGAATTGAGGATTACATCAGGATTGAGAGTTGGATTGCTGTATTAACATACAATCTGTTCAGTGACCCCATTTGGCAGGGTTTACCTACACTGTATCTCCATTGATATTATTTAGAAGCATGGTTTTTAACCTGTACACCACCAGCAGATTTAAAACTACTATTCACAGTATGTCTTGACTTCCTTGCTGAGAGTTGTAGTACGTCATTCTTTGCAGATGTGTTTTGATCATAAATTATCTACAGTTTTTATTATTATGCTTTGTGTTCCTTGGTTCTAAATGACTTGTGGCTCATTTTCAAGATTTCAAGATTTTGTAATGGATGGTAAACCTATAAAAGGTGAACCATAATTTTGCCTTGAGTCCTAATTTTGACATTTAGGTTGATGTCTGCCTCCTTTGTGCTGAACTTCCCTGGCCAGCATTACTATTATATCCCCGAGATTATACATTAAAGACATTTTAATAATGTCTTGCTCTCTTCTAGCCCTTCTATATAAGTATAGAAAATCATTCCTGAGACACTAAAGCAGAAGAAGACAGCAGGAAACATCTGCTCTACTTTCAATATACTTGTCTCTTTAGAAGAGGAAGCCATTCTGTGGCTGACCAATACTCATAAGGAATCAATGAGCACTCAGTCTTAATGTTTTCTTCTGCATGAATGGGCTGCGCTGAAATCCTCAAAGATTTCCAGTGCCTCATGTATTAATAGATACTAATAAACTTAAAGGATGAATATTGGTTAGGCCCCCCAATATGACGGCTTCCTCCATATGCTGGTGATACGTCTTAGATTTAATTAGATGTTAGATGAAAGCTATTAAATACCTGAAGGTTACAAATGGTCCCATAAAGCAGTGATGCCAGGAGAGATGCATTATTTACAGGTCATTCTATATCTTATTTGCATCTCAGTTGCTATTAAATTTTTTTTACCACCCAGCTGCTGCCCATTAAATAATTCATTAGTGTCTGCTCTTGTATAGTGCACGCTATTAGTCCAGCAGATGCCACACAGAGCAATTGCTTTCAACTCCACACTTAGCAGTAAGGAGAATTTCCTCCTTTGGACTCAGTCCTTGAGATGTCTTCCTCTATCAAATAATAAAAGAGTTAGGAATAGTAGTCACCTTGGTCATGTTGGCAAGGATCTCGACCAGATCCTCTGACTGTTCTTCTAAGCTGCTACAGTGCCTGCAGGGTGTGATCGTGGCTGTATTGTTTTCCCCTGGACACATTGTAATGCTTATAAGCCTACCTGAGCCTGATGGTAGTTGGAGTGTCCATGATGGTCGGGCAGAAATAAGAAGACACAGGAGACAGTGTTTTGGAAGAAACAAGGCAAAAACAGCATCTAGATACTGGAGGTAAAGATCTTACTGAGCATCCACAAAGGGCTGAGGCTGAGCTGATTGATGGGACTTCCCATTGACAGTCTTTATCTCTCTTGATTGGGCCGTCTTCCACTACAATTTCTACAATTCACAGGCTGCCAGGTTTAACTCTGAAGGGTTACCCTGTCTGACCTGAGGGTGCAGGCAGGATGATAGCTATGAGGCCCATATAAATTTATACTCCTATACTGATCTCATATGCTTCAACTTCCACAAGGTGAGCAGGGATAAATCCCATCTCCTGACAACTGAACAACACACAATTGTCTGTGATCTGGTGGCCTCCACTATAACCCAGGGGCTCTGGCTCTGTCTCCTAGCTTCTGCCCACATTCATCACTTTCTCCATCCTATTGAGGAAAGAGAAGAACAACTGTTTCCTCCCCTGCCTACCAGATAAGGACTCGGCACCCATTCTCCAGTCATTTGTTCCATTAAAAAGCACAGACACGCAATAGGACTACCAGTGAGACACTGCACATTAACACCATCCAGCTTTTCTGGGCTAGAAAATCCAAAAATGCTATAGTAACAGAGTATTACCAATGTAGTGTTGCATAATTCAACAATTTTTTTCCATTCAGAAATCACAGAAATCTTTGTGACAACTTGTGAAGGATCTACTCATAGACACAATAGGGCTTTGTGTGTATGAGTAGTTACTTTGTGGCCCCAAGGGTGAGCATTGTAAAAAAAGTCAAACAATGTTCAGCTTTTCTGCAGTTCAAAGTTGCAGTCACGGCACTCTTTAAGTAACAATGCGATTGCATTCATTAACATGAGTGAAAAGCAACATGGCGATCTTTGGTCATGAAACAGGAGTCGCAGCCAATGTAACAGTGTGACCCTCGCCTAATGGGAGGATCAGACGGGATAGGCCGGCCATTGAACAGGACACTTTGTCTGTCTCCCATTGAAATGAACGTGTGAACCTGCTCAAAAACTAAGTGACCTACTTGTTCACCAAGGGCACTCTACCTGAAACTCCCACTGAAATGAATGGGAGGCAAAATTTGGAGCAGTTTTTCAAAATCAGCTTCCTAAAATCTAGTTTAAATTTCTTAAGCAGATTTTTTTTTTTTTTTTACCAAATACTTCCATGGGGACATACAGTACTATTAATAGAAAAGTAGGGACTGTGGGATTTCCCCACATTAGATTGTTATCAAATTCCTCTGATAGTATCACAGTGTTCTAAAATATATGTAATGTTTACATCTGGCATAGGTCAGCGACTCATTATGACACATGTCAAATGTCACTTATATAGAGACAGAGACAGAGACTGGGAATATCAACCTCTCCACACACAAACACACAAAAAAAAAGGAATTGCCAGTTAGGTAAAGCTGATAAAACACTCTTGAAGTAGCTTGATGGTGACAATATGGGTTGTTAAACTGAATAAGATACAGCTAAAAATAATCACTGAATAGAACATTTAACAAGTGGAAAGAAGAGACAGCTCAAGGACTTAATGTTCTCGATGTTCAGCATTGCAACCAATTTTTGTATTGCTCTCATTCATCTAAAATAGCCAAATAAAAATCTACAATTTTAGGTTTACAGCTCTTATGCTGAGATATGCGTTTCTATTGTTACAGACTTCTCCAATTTCTCCTTAATATGCGTATGATGTAGGTGAAGGCAGGGCCTGTTTTAGACAGTGGCGTAACTACCACCATAGCAGCGGTAGCAGCTGCCACAGGGCCCGGGACATTAGGGGCCCGGTGACAGCTGCTGCCGCTGCTATCATTATTCTCGGAGGTCTTTTCGGACCCCCGAGTATAATGATCGGTGCCCCCTGTTGGTGGAATACTTTCCACCAACAGGGGGCCCCGAAGCTGAGCTGCAGCTCTGGCTCCTGTCAGCGCTGCAGGACGTTCCCCCTCTCTCCCCCCTCCCTTTCTCTGCTGTCCTCTGCCCACCAATGAGAGGAGGAGGCGGGGCTTATCCCTGCCGAGCTCCTGCCGTCCTGCACTGGAGGAAGAAAGGAAGAAGGAAAATGAAACTAAAGCTACACAGGTACGTACTGGGGTTACTTATTAATGTCAGGCATATGGGGGGATTACTTGTGTTTTAGTAACTCCATGTGCCTCATATTAATAGCAGTTAACCCCATCATCTCCCTCACATTAACCCCTGTGTGCCTCACCATAAGAGTTACTGATATGTGAGACATATGGGGGTAATAATAATGAAGATACTTTATTATTATCTCCATGTCTCTCACATATCAGTAACTCTTATGGTGAGGCAGACAGGGGTTAATGTGAGGGAGATGATGGGGTTAACTGCTATTAATATGAGGCACATGGAGTTACTAAATTGTAATGCATGTGACCAGATTTTTTATCCACAATTTGTCCTGGTATAGCGGTCAGCGGGTGACGTGACAGTATTTAGTCCTGTAGGGGCCACTAAGGGACATAATACTGTGTGCAGGGGCCACTATTGGGTATAATACTGTGTGCAGGGGCCACTATGGGGCATAATACTGTGTACAGGGGCCACTATGGGGCATAATACTGTGTGCAGGGGCCACTATGGGACATAATACTGTGTGCAGGGCCACTATGGGGGATAATACTGTGTGCAGGGGCCACTAAGGGACATAATACTGTGTGCAGGGGCCACTACGGGGCATAATACTGTGTACAGGGGCCACTATTGGGTATAATACTGTGTGCAGGGGCCACTATGGAACATAATAGAGCGCGCAGGAATGCGTAGGAGGGACTCGGTCGAGATCTTCGGTGTCGGGGGGGCCCCATGTCAAAAGTTCGCCACGGGGCCCCGCCATTCCTAGTTACGCCACTGGTTTTAGACAAATTGTGGCCCTGGGCAAAATTAAAAGTGAAGCCCCAAATATTGATATACTAACAATACCATCATATTTCCAATGGAAGCCAATTTAACAATGCCCCCTTTCTGCCCCCAAAACAGTAAAAACCATCCCCTGTTATGATCACACACACTTCAAATAACCAACATTGTGCCGCCTGAGAGATTTTCGCACCCCCTCATCAGTTATTATTATTACACCTCCTTATAAATAATAGCTCTGCTTATAAACAGTGCCCCATATCAGTAATAGTTCTCCCATATCAGTAATAGCCCCCTCTTAGATAATAGTTCACCTTTTAAAATAATAGTCCACATTATAAATATTAGCCCACTCATAAATAGTAGTCCTAAAACCCACTTATAAATAATAGTTCCCCCTTATAAATAGCCCCGTTAAAAATACCCTCCTTATAAAGTTTCTGTCTTATAAATAAAAGAGATCACATTATACTAGTGGTCCATATAATGTCCCCCTTATTATAGGCCTATTATAAATAGTTCTTCCCTTATAAATAATAGCTTGCCTTATATATAATAATTTCCTCTTATAATAGCCCCGTTAGAAATAGTTCCTCCCTTATACATAATATCCCTCTTATAACAATTCACCTTATATATAATAGTTCCACTTCTATAATAGCCCCTTATATATAATAGTCTCCCCCCAAATGTTATGTGAATTACATTTCCTCATTTATATATAACCTACTTATATATAAGTAGGTTATAGGTCCCTTATAGGAAGGGAGTTCCTCCCTTATATATATATATTAGCCCCCCTTATACATAGCAGTCCCCCCTTATAATATCACCCTATATAAAATAATTCCTCTCTTTCATAGAATTAAACTGTATCAGCGTGCACAGTACAACATGCCGATACAGTGGGAGATCCTGGGATTCAAGTCATCAGTCTAAAAAGCCTGATGCTCCTGATCCCGGGAGTTCCTTTGAGGATGGGGGCCCTGGGCAATTGCCCAGTTAGCCCCTCTAATACCGACCCTGGGTGTAGGGGAAGTATTGATGGAAGCATTAGCACAGGATTAGAGTACATAGCGTTTGTTTATAGTCTGTAAACATGGAGACAAAAAGATCTGCATAGGAGCTGTATGTGCAAAATAGGTGGCTATTTTTTAATTAAAGATATTTACAAAGTTTATCAGGCTTTGAAAAAATGGATGGCCTATCCCTACTATAGGCCATAGATTTGTGTGGATCTGACTATTGGGACCTCCACATATCAGTGGTTTCTATTACGGTGCTCTTCTGCTTACTGGAAACACATTAGTAGCAGCATTTATGGGTGCTGCGGCAGTGTCCTATTCACATCTACAAGATACACCTTTAGTATCAATAACTGCTATTGCTAAAAACATAGCAAGTGAGCAGCACAGTGCCCAGCAGGTAATTAATGGGAACCAGCTGATCAGCATGGGTACTAACAGCTGAACCCCCGCCAATCTAAAATTTGTCAATTTTTAATAAACTGGATACCCCCTTTAATGGTGAAAGGGGACATACCCTGTAATATAAATGCATGAGCTGTACATGCTTATCCATAGAGTTTATTTCATGAACAGCAGATTTTTTGCATGAACTGAGCGGTAATTTAATCCAGAACAGAGGCAGCTCTATGCATTTTAATTCAGTGTTAGCTTGGCTTATTAATATGCAAAAGGTCTGTGCTTCTGCGCTTGTGTTACTCTGCAGGTTTTACATAGCTCCCTAAAACCTGCCATGTTCCATCTGTTTTCACACACTGACTCAGTCTTGGGCTATGCCTAGGGCAGAATTAGACATTACTGACCCTGGGCATAGAATAGTTTTACCAAAAAATCCAGCAGCAGCGAAAAATAAATACATATAAAAACATTGTGTTCGCTGGATGAAACTGAAGTTATACAATTATATATAACTACCAAAAATGAAATGGATCATAAGCATAAAATTAATATTTAATACAAATTTCTGACAGAAGCCAGCATAATGGGAAGATCCAGTCATTGCAAACTTTCACACCTACGATTTATAATAGTGGTGTCTTCTAATGTGGCAAGGGTCCATTCAAGACCCTCAACCCAATTGTGTCTGCTGTCTGAAAACAAGGTTGTCCTGTGAGCCCCAGTTCTTATATGCACATGGCAGAATAAAAAGCCTTTACCCTAACATTCCTTGTTCATGCAGCTCTATTTCGCCACAGGGACAGATTATTTTGATAGCTACCATTACTTCTTCAGTATTGAGGATGACCACTTTGGTCTCCACAGGAATGTGGTGATTCAGTGTAGTCATCTAGAGAATGAGTCACCTCCTTGTGAGTGGCAACAGACAAAAAATTTTTGGACTGCAAAAAGGCCACTTCAAAAAAGGCGACCTGTCAGGTCAGAAGAGTAATTTTACATGATCAGAATTTTCTGTGGAACAAGCGGCTGCTCTTGATAAACGGTCTTTAAAATGGCTCATTGGGAGGTCAAAAAATCATTAAAGAGGTTTTCCAGGCTAAAAGTATTGATGACCCATACTGAGGACAAGTCATCAATATCAGATTGGTGGGGGTGCAACACTTGGCACTCCTATCAATCAGCTGTTGTTTAGCATCTAAGGGTGAGTTCACATGGAGTAAAGTGCCGTGTGATGTGGCACGTAGACGCAAAATCACGGCCGCAAAATAGCGTCACTTATACGATCCCTGCTCCCATTGAAATCAATGACAGTGTGAACGGCCCGCAAAAGCTCATGCGGCGTCTACGTGCCACATCACGCGGCACTTTACTCCGTGTGAACTCACCCTAATACACATAGAGTAGAGGAGGAAACACAGCTCTGTTCTATGTGTAGTGGCTGAACCGAAAGACCGCAGCTTAGGTCACATTCAAGTGAACGACCTGCAGTAATCTAACCTGACTACTACACATAGAACTGATTAGTCTGCTCCAGCTCCATTCTCTGTGTATCAGCTGTTGAGAACGGCTGATCAGTAGGGGTGCTGGCTGCCAAACCCCATCAATCTGATATCTGATCACTTATCCTTAGAATAGCCCATCAGTATTCCTTGAAAACCACTTTAGGCTGAGGCCCCATGTTGCAAAAACGCTTTTTTTTTGGTTGCAGATTTTGTTGCATTTTTTTTAGCCAAAGCCAAGAATGGCTACAAAAGAAATTTGATACTGTACATAGGACGCTGCTATATATTTAACTTTTGCTCAATGCACTCCTGGTTTTGAGTCAAAAAACCGCAACAAAATCTTGAACAAAAAAGCTACGTTTCCGCAACATGAGGCTTTAGCCTAATATGATTTTTACACTTTGCTTATTATCAGGAGTACAATGGAGTATACAGGAAGATGTGCTGCCGACAACAATGATTTTTTGTGTGATCAGGTGAAAGTAAAATGTTTACAAATTTGGCGTCTGATGGTAGAGCCTTTTACATGGGCCATTGATAGGAAACACTTGGTGATAAGAACAATTCAAGCTGGTCACTCATATGTACAGTATGTCTAAGAATGCCATTGATATTAATTATATTATTATGCAAGGGACAGCAACTCCGCACACAGTATCCTGTTTAGTGATGTATACCATGAAGGACATCAAGCAATGGAGGACATGATACTAAATAGTCTATGAGAAGGCTCTTCACCCCACAGCGCCTAGAACTGAGGACATCTCCTGCTGATGCAGCTCTTCTTTAAAAAGACCTGTCATAGCCTCTGACCTCTTGTGTTGTATATACCCTGTCTCTGCTGAATCCCCCGATGTTATATATATTATTTGCACCTTGACCACCCATTCCAGAGATATCGCTGACATTATTTCTCACATGGCGCCAGTCTGTACCCATATACAACTCAATAGGTCATAGGACATGACAAGCCATTTTCCAGATAGCTATTGCTCCATTCATGTGCACTGCTCCGGCTCATACAAGCAGTTCACCTCAGATGGTGTCTGCATTTGCTCTCCAGCAGCAGTTGACATCACACGTCTCCACACCCTGATGTTATTTCGGGCCTCCCTTCCTCCCACTGGTGGTGTCCCCTGCTAAATATAAAGAGACAATGACTCACTGGTTTTCCCTCAAAAATAAGCATCAGGGGCTTGGGGTTGCTAAGGGACCACATTGTTGCTAGGAAACCCTCGCTAACAAAGATTATCCTGGAGCAGATGCCACCAGCGGTGTCACATGATCGGGATACGGAATCCTACCCCAGATATTTACATACACTGCAAATACAGACAAAGCAGAAGGCAGCTCTACATTAACTCCTACCAACCCATATAGATGGCACCGAGCACCGCGCTGAGATGTCTTATAAGACATGGATTTCTAGTCATATTGATCAAGGCTTATTGACTAAGGCATACCTCCCGAAGAACCGAAAGAGGGACAAAATGTGCGGCGCGCCATGGCAAATGTAGCCCCGCCCACTTTTGTGTTGACTCCGCCCATTCTCATTAGTTTTTCATGTGCCCACACACAGTATAATCCTCTTACAGTCACCCGGAAATTATATGTCCCCCCTCTATCTCTCCCCCAGTTTCATATACACCCTTCATCTGCCCCCAGTTTCATGTCCCCCCTCCATCTCTGCCCCCAGTTTCATGTCCCCCCTCCATCTCTGTCTCCAGTTTCATGTCCTCTCCATCTCTGCCCCCAGATTCATGTCCTCTCCATCTCTGCCCCCAGATTCATGTCCTCTCCATCTCTGCCCCCAGATTCATGTCCTCTCCATCTCTGCCCCCAGATTCATGTCCTCTGTATCTCTGCCCCCAGATTCATGTCCTCTCCATCTTTGCCCCTAGATTCATGTCCTCTCCATCTCTGCCCCCAGTGTCATGCCGTCCTCTCCTTCATCTGCCCCCAGTTTCATGTTCCACCTCCACATTACACTTACCTTCTCCTTCGTTCCCCCGCTGCTCTCTGCGCGCCTCTCTCTCTCACTGGCGCACAGTTGTAGACGCGATGTGACGTCATCACATTGCGTCTACACAGCCAGTAGGCGGCATTCAGCGGCGACCTGTGTCAGCTCCTTGCTTCAGCTGCGTATGTTGAAATCGGGACATACCTCCCTCCAACCGGGACCGCGGGACATGTCACTGGAATCGTGAATGTCCCGCGGAAATCGGGACGGTTGGGAGGTATGCTAAGGGGACATTCATACTTCCGTTATTAATTTCCATTGCTCTCATCTGTCATGGATGCAAACAAACATGATGTTGTCTACATTAGAGTCTGTCTGTAGCCGTCACTCTATTGCTGTTAAGTCCGTTGCTCTCATCCAATGGCAGAAGTGAGAATTTTCCCTAAGGGCGTCATCATACAGTGGTTCCCTCTGTGGGGAAAAATGTGCCACAAAATTGCAGTGTGTATGACCACAGACTTTCACATGGACTTAGGCCTGTTCAATAAGGCTAATAGTCATGTGGCCAGCTGTCCAGTACCCATGGTAAGAACCACATATCAGTTCAATTTTGTTGCTATTGCTATTCTGCAGCACAAAAATCGATGGCCATTTGAATGACATTGTGGATTCTCAAAGAAAGCAGTGGGATGTGGAAGTCACACAGATTTAGGAAAACACGCTGAAATATACATAAAAATTCCACCATCTCAACATGACCTATGGGAGACTAAAATGGATATGGATGGAAAAAATCTCACAAGAAAAGAAAAAAACCTCCCACGCTCGTATACAAGACTTCTCCTGAGTTGCACCACTCCTCTGGAATGCTCTATCCCGGACAATCAGATTAACTCCCAATTTCTACAGTTTCAAGCGCAAACTAAAGACACATCTTTTCAGACAGGCCTATCACAATTTCTAACGTAAACCCTTCCATACTATAATTAGAATCCCCAAAATTTAACCCTCCTCTGTCCCCACTCCCACATTTCCCCACATGATATGATGTCATCTAATGCTAACTTTATAGGTCCAAGCTCCATCCACATGTTAAAGGACACGACTGTTGACGGCTCGTAAAGTTTTCTGTTTGTGTAATGACAGTAACCTCTATTACAAAAGTGTCTGACCTCTGCATAAGCAATGCCGCCCCTGCTACCTCTTGTGTCACCCCCTCTACCTCATAGATTGTAAGCTCTTGCGAGCAAGACCCTCAGTCCCATTGTGTGAAGTGACTATTTATTTGTAATGTATCTTTCTGTCTGTATTTGAACCCTACAAATTGTACAGTGCTGGGGAATATGTTGGCGCTATATAAATAAAATGTATTATTATTATTAATATTAAAGAACAGACACTGAGCGACAAAGGGGCACATCCCTAACTGCAGAGGACAGTATTTTGGCCCTTATTCCTATATTTACTTACATATGTCACTATTGGAGATGTCTGACATATAGCCATCAATACTGGAGCCCTCCTACCACACTGATGCTGCTCACGTGGATGCTATCGGGAAAACCACGTAGTAACATAGAACATATAAATATCGATGTTGGGTTTAACTACTAGACTGGAATTATAGGGAATACTGTGAAGCAGATATTTTGGCTATTTCTATCTGGGGGCAGTGGTTGGGCACAGACTGTACAGGGTTCTGTGCAGGAATAGAAGATGTGTCCTTTGTTAATGCATATCTTATTACAGAGCTCCACCCTTATGTCACTTAAACGACGTGTTAGTAATTGTTGACCATAAAATTCAATGACTCAAGCATTTATATGCAATTTAATAAACACTAGGAAGCTTCTTTAGGGTGACAGTGCTACACAGATTGTGCCATTGGTATGTTTGCCCCTGAGCAGTGGCATAGCTTGACAGGGTGCAGAGGATGTGATTGCAATCGGGCCCAGGATCCTCAATGGATCGTAAGATGTCTCTTCCCAATGTGAGAATATTTTCCACTATGAACAGATTTTGCTGTTCTAGGCTCAGATTTTGCTTTGGGGCCTAGGAGCTTTATGTTATGTATCTGCTAAAACAATTTGTACCCCGCCCCACTTATGTGGAGTAGTCAGGCTCTGTTTACAAGATGAAATCTGCTGTTGCATTCTTTGTACTGTCAGCAGAATGACATAATGGAGTTCGCATTGCCACGGCAGGATTTTTTCAGCTTGTAATGCAGCATGACACCTATTTACTATATGCCTATTACGCTTGTATTGTGCAAGCATGAGAGGTTTAATAGGTCTGCCTTGTAAAAGGTGTGAACTGAGGAACTTCATTTGCAGAAGCTATACATCATTTTTATAGCGGTCTGTTTCTTTAAATGGACCATATATTTTGATGAAATACTGTTCAGATATGCATCTATATGTAGATACATGAGTATGTGATGTATTGCACTGCATTTATGTGATATAGGTCGGCTGTATAATAGGTCAAAATACACTGTATTATCACTGTGTGTATGAGTACAGAAGACTGGCTAGGCTCAGGAAGAGTACTAATATATTTTCACCACATGGACAGAAGGGGCAGAAGAGAGCCTATAAAAGGAAGAGGTTTGTCCCTATTGGCTAAGCAGATGGATGCGTGTTCAGACTGAGGTGCTGGAACCTGGTAAAGTTTTTCCTTCAACTGAAAAGGCTAGAGAGACTGGAGGTTGTGGGAAAGTGATGGTGACCAAAAATCAGCAGAGATGATGTCCTATTTGGGATTTAGGATGATTCCTGTCTTGATCAGTTAATGAGATAGCTGGAGATGGATTTAGTTGCCCCATAGACCTGAGATGTGGCCCTGGTGTGAATGCTGCCTTAGTTTCAGAGACAGTTTGCTCTTCCTTTAGGCCCCACGGGCCGTACACTCAGCGCTAAAGCGCTGCGGGAACAACCACGGCGTGAACGCGTCACAGATCTTCCCACAGCACTTTGGACAGAAAGTTCACAGAGTTTTCCTCTGCAGACTTTGTGTTACAATTATATCTACGGGGAAGCCGCCGGCGTTTCCGTAGATATAATTGCCATGCTGCGATTTTCAAAACAGCAACAGTTTTGGAAATTGCAGCGTGTCCACACTGCCATTTTTTCCACAAAGTGGGCATGGGATTCGCATGAATCCCATCCACTCTGCAAGTGCTGTAAAACGCCGCGATTTTTCCCACGGCATTTCCAGCCCGTGGGCCCCGGCCTTAATGAGACTGCCTACTAGACCCTGAAATCAAGGAGACAGAAAAAAAAAGAGCCCTTGAGATTCTGTGATTTGTTACAGACTGGACCTGGTACCCTTAAAGTTAGAGCCTGTAAGAGACAGAGAGATTGGTGCCATGCACATGGCGGGTGCAGCACTACAGACACATCAGCAGAATGCAGCTGCCATTTACGTCAGCCTGTATTCTGCGAGTGTGCTGCAATGCCAGTCAGCTCAGTCATTCCAGTAATAACCTTACATTAGGTAATTGATTATAATGCCCATCATTGTTTCCTAATATAATATTTAAAGTGCCTCAAACCAGAGATTAACGTTAAGCTGCCTCTGATTTATTAATAAGTTCCACCGCCTAATTCTACCCTAGATAGACTGTAAGCTCTTTGGTCCTTTTTCCCTGCAGTCTATATCTGCAGAACATGTATGATGTACTAGTCGATGTCGTGATGTTTAGCTGATAAGAATACTCTGCAGGCACAGAGGAAATAAGCCAGTGCAGGAAGGAAGGCTTAATGCGTATAAATGCAATAATCACTATCCACTCCACAAAAAATGAAAAAGTATTGATTTCTGAGGGCTAAAAATATCTACGGGACTCAGCAACCTGGGAAAGTACAAGCTAAAAATAGACTTACATTGTTAGTAATAGTCAGTAAGGGGGATCCCAGGGGTGAAGACAGTGGAGACGGGAAAATGAAAGGAGATAGGAGGAAGCAGATATTTGTTGTAGTGGCACTGTGAGAGAAAAGCAAATCTGATGCCCATCTGCACTCTGTGGGGAATAAAGGAGGCATCCGTATGGATTTACAATGGAATAGATACATGTATCACATTTACCCTTTACATCCTGATCATAAAACAAAGTAACAATATCATCTCTATCACATAGTCAGCTCTGCTACATTGTAAGCTAGAATAAAATTATATCCAAAAAACAACATTCTAACCAACCTGAGGTTGGATATTCATGTTGTGGGCACCCCCTACCGCGTGCTGACTCCCACACATCTCCCTGGCATTGTAGCTACTAGACAACAGCCTGACTGCTTGGCGGGAGTGGGAAAAGTCCTATAAATATTAGCTTATTTGATGCCAATTCTATCCTTTCTTCTTGATGCCAGGCTATATTCCACTGGCATTTCTAGCAGACGCAGGCATGAGGTAGAGCAGCAGGCAACATTGAACTCTACTTTAATAACAGCACTCACATGGTTTTCAGTATGTCTGGTAAGGTATGGGGAAAGACATTTACTATTAGTAAAATTCAGCCGCCATACGCCTTCTGGCTAAGAGGGTTTTTTTGTTAAACATTTACTTTTTTTTTTTTTTTTGCACAAAATATTGATGTAAATGTACACCAGCCATAGGGATGCATAACAATGAGAAATACCATTTACTGAGTTTTACACTTATTGATCATCATTGATCACCGTGAATGGTAAAGTAGGTCTGTGTTCCCCAGCTAAAACGCCATTCTGTGTCCCTGTCGCTTTGGATGTTTTCTCTAGCGGTGTTTGCAGATTACGGGTCCTTTTACATAGGGAAATGATTTGTGTAATGAGACCTGGGTGATGGTATAGAAAGTCAATCAGCGCTTATTTACATTCATCTTACATGCTGCAATTATTGTAAAGGGTTTAGATCATTTCTTACCCCCACCCCGCACCACCACCCCACCCCACCCCACCACCAATATGGTTTCTCTTCTTGTCAACAGCACATTCCCTGTTAACATGAAGGGATGAGCTGCCAACAATGATTTTTATCTTGTCCTAAAAGATGTGATCAATGGCAAAATAGTGAATTACTGTTTGTCACAAGAGCCCTGCACACCTTAAGGGCTAGTTCACACGGTAGTGAAATGTTAGAGTAACTGTTCACAGTGTGCCCCAGCAAGGTACCCGCATGCACATCACTGCCAGATGTTGGGCTGTACCTGTTTCTATTTGAAGCAATGCCAAGTAGAGATATAGCTTTACCATTAGCAGTATTTCACTTGAGGGTAACTCAGTCCACTATGTCTTGGGGGGTTGCGATAAATGCGAGGTACATCCACCTCACATGAGATATATGAGTAAAGTATATACAGTACCATATAAAAGTCTTAAGCAGGTTGGGAAACAATGCTGCAATGTAAGAATGCTTTCAAATTTAGTGTTAATAGTTTTTTGGCAATTAAAAAGATTAAGTAAATGAAGAAAAGAAAAATGTAAATTATATCAATATTTGGTGTGACTCTCCTATGCTACCACATCATAGCGAAATAGAAATAGGCTTCAGCACAGAGATCTAGCACTGCTTCCATATTAAGACAAGTGCAGAGAGCAGAGAACCTGACTGGTAACTTTGTGGCCCCCAGGGGCAAGGTCAATACGATGGAAGATCTAAGCCATGTAACTATAGCCTATCGTATGTTAATTTCCTATCTTTAACATTGTATTTAGCTAAAAGCATGATAGACTTCTTGTAACTATGTTCTCTTTAATTATGTTTATTAAAGAGGACCTTTCATGGTTTGGGGCACAGGCAGTTCTATATAGTGCTGGAAAGCCGACAGTGCGCTAAATTCAGCGCATTGTCGGCTTTCCCAATCTGTGCCCCAGGTAAAGAGCTATCGGTACCGTAGCTCTTTACAGTCTGAAGGGTGTTCCTGACAGTCAGTCAGGAACGTCCTTCTTCAAAGCAGCGCCTATAGCGCTGTACAGTGTGAGCAGGGAGGAACGCCCCCTCCCTCTGCTCACAGTGGTAGTCCATAGACGAGTATTATCAGGAGGGGAGGGGGCGTTCCTCCCTGGTCTCAGAGCACAGCGCGATTGCGCTGCTTTGAAGAAGGACGTGCCTAACTGACTGTCAGGAACGTCGTTCTGACTGTGAAGAACTACGATACCAGGACCGAAAGCTCTTTACCCAGGGCACAGATCGGGAAAGCCGACAGTTCAGCGCACTGTCGGCGTTCCAGCACTATATAGAACTGCCTGTGCCCCAAACCATGAAAGGTTCTCTTTAACTTTTTGTCATGAAACTTGAAAAATTAAGATTTGACAAAAAAAACAGCATCAATTCTTCTAGATACACTTGCAAACAGATTTTGAAAGAACTCAGCAGGGAGGTTGTTTCAGACATAGAGAACTAAGTACAGGGGTCCATGTGCTTTCACTGCTCAACGCTTGTCAATACATTCGGTATTCCGTTCAGGGGTCCCATTGCGGACTCCCCGAATGGAATACCGAACGTAGATGTGAACCTGGCCTAAGCTCAAACAGACTCGAAGACTTTGATGAGATCAGGGCTCTGTAGGGGCCATATCAACACTTCCAGGTCTCCTTACGTGATTTTGATTTTTCTCCAATTAACAATTATAAAAAACTTCTATTTCCACCTGCTCAAAACATTTACACGGCATTGTATATAGTGACAGAAGAAGAAAAAAAAGATGGATGGATGGATGGACGGACAGAGAGACAGACAGAGAGTCTTGCAGTCTATATACTGTAACAGAAAAAAAAGAATAAATAGGAGAGACAAGAATAAAGCTGTACATGGAGGGAGACCGGCTCAAGAAGTCACAGTGAACATCTCTGAAAAGAGAGAAATAATGAGTGTCAGACATTGTGATAGCTGTGATCAGACACAACACAATCCAATCCATTATAGCATAGAAGGCTTCTATAGGACCAACCAGAACAGAATCAATAAAAGGACTGTGTAAAGGTCAAGAAAAACAATGAGGGTCGTCACTGGCAAACACCACCAAGATGGAATAATTCACAAGAATACATGATATATGTTTTCACACATAGCCTGGGGAGCTGCTCGCCCCTAGTCCCACCGCTGCCGCTATAACTTAATATTAGCACTTGTATCGGCTCGCTGTCTCCCTCGCCCCCGCAAAACACTCGCTTGCCTATTTTTAGCTTAGCAAGCGACTGCATTGAATTATTCAGCAAGTTTTACATTGGTGGAGGATTATAAATAGAACAAAGCTGATTATTCCTCTTTCATTCCCCAGGAATGGGTGACCCTTTGTCCCATCATATTCATCACAAATAAATACCATTTCCGTAAGGACAGTTTAACAATTTCTGCCCAGGAATGTAATCAGTTAAAAGCCTGACAGTCAAGTAGGTAATAAACAGTGTGAATCATGGGGAGCTGGAGCTTGGGGCTGCCTTTCAGAAAATCCGAAATAATTGATTAAATTGCAATTCCCTAATATAAAATCATCAGTGGCATCTGACGCAATCCAAAAATAATACATAGCTTCCGGGGGTGAATCCTGTTAATTCCACATCCATCATCATGTGTATAGTGTGAAAGTCCTTAGTCTAAGGGAAAATAAAGCTTCAATTACATTAATCTGTTAATTTGGATGGGGTCTACTATATATGGGCACCCTTAGGCTATAATGTGGTGTTTTTACCTGTTATAATGCACGTTCTGTTTTCTCCTCCAATGAAAATGACTAACCCTCATCAAAAATGCTAAACTCTTATGTGTTTCCAGAAACTCATGGGTTAACACGAGGAGAATTGCAGATATGTAATAGCATCCTGACTCTGACCAAGCAATGGTTCCAGTGATTATCACCCTGTGTAAAAGGCTTTTAGGACCATGGCTACACTGTGACTTTTTGTAGCACTGCTGATTGATTTATTTTATTTTATTTTTTTGAACTGTAATTTTTATTGATAGGCTTTTTGTAAAATACAATACAACTAGAGATGAGCGAGTACTGTTCGGATCAGTCGATCCAAACAGCACACTCCATAGAAATGAATGGATGCACCTGGTACTTCTGCTTTGACAGCTGCTTAACCCCCCGCGTGCCGGCTACGTCCATTCATTTCTATGCGAGTGTGCTGTTCGGATCGGCTGATCCGAACAGTACTCGCTCATCTCTAAATACAACACAAGAGTTGAAAACATAAAAAACATGAACGTGAAGCAATGCATATACCGTCAAATAGACTGGGAATGTATACACATCACAAAAACCTGAGAGTGGAAATGAGGGGGTGGGGGAGGAAGGGAAGGGGAAGGAGTCAGAGACCATTTAAAATATAGTATGCGTCCCAAGATGACCATATAGCCTGGAACGCCTCAACAGTATGATTAAGTGTGGCTGTCAAGTTCTCCATGCTACGGACATCCTTAACTTGGGCTATAAGATCAGAGCCAGAGGGAGGAGAGGCACTCTTCCATCGGAGAGCGATGAGAGTTTTGGCTGCAGTACAGAGATAAAGAAACAATTTAGAGGTGTGCTTACCCAGATGAGCAGGGGGGAGATTGAGAAGATAGATGAGGAGGTCTAAAGGGACACCTTGAATAAATAGAGCGTCTGTAAGGGACTTGACCTCCAGTCAGAAAGGGTGGATCCCTGGACAGTCCCAAAAAATATGATACAGGGTACCCACTCCTGCCCGGCAACGCCAACACTGGGAAGAGATGTTAGGATTAAGGGAGTGGAGCAAGGCTGAGGTATGGTACCAGTGCATAAGTAGCTTGTACTGGGTCTCCCGGAACGTAACACAGGTGGAGGATTTAGCTGCATGAGACCAGATAATTTGCCATTGGTTCGGGGAGATCTGGTTCAAGGCCCCAGACCACCTCTCCATATATTTATGCGATATGGGGCCCTGCCGTCCAGAGGAGGAGAGGATACCATAAATACCAGAGATAAGGACTGCAGTAGAGGTGCCCGCACGACACAGTTTTTCAAAGACAGTCGGTGGGGAAACCTTCAGAAAGCCGAACTGGGTAAAAACAAAATGGATAATCTGCTGGTAATGCAACCATTCAGTGGCGGGTAGATGTAGTTCTGACATGAAATACTCAAAGGGCCTAAGCACCAACGTCAGCGGGTCTATTAAGTCAGCGACACGGAAAAGGCCAAGCCTACTCCATGGTCGCACCAAAGCCAAGGTAAGTCCCTCCGGTAAGAGGGGGTTGTACAAAAAGGAAATCATGGATGAACACTAGGAGGCCAGGGGAAAGATTTTAGAGCAGGTAATCCAAATGGCCCTTGTGAAGCGTATAGGACCCAAAAGGGGAGTGGACGGAAGGGGGGAAGAACGGGACCACAGAAACGCATTGGGATGCATCAGAGCCAACCAGAGTTTCTCTATCTCAACCCATTTGGTATAGGCCTGCGGGGCTGCTGATTGATTTTAACTATTGAACTACAGGTACAAACCAACTAAATGCGTTCAGCTGTATGTAATTCTGTAGCCACAGCTGTCAAGCAATAGTAAAAAATTAATCAATAGCGCTACAAAAAGTCGCTCTGGCCTAATGGAGTTGTCTGGGATAACTGGAAATCCCTACACTAATCTAAGCACCCTCCTACTTTCTAAATAACCTAACTAATGAAAAATTTATAATTACTCATGACTGCCCCAGGGATATGGGTAACTATTAGAGATGACCGAGTATGGGAGTTTCGAATAGCACGCACCCTTAGGAATGAATGGACGCAGCCGGCATGCAGGGGGATAAGGGGGCAAAGTCTGCGGCCGCTTCCATTCATTCCTATGGGTGCGTGCTATTCTGATTATCCTGTGACGATCCATTTCACCATATATGTAAACAGATCGTCACTACTACTCCCATCAATCCCATTATACTTACCTTCCACACCTCTTCCTGAGGAAGGGCTCCTCCTTCTTTTCTGACTGCTCTGCGCAAAGCTGGCAATAATCCGCCTCTACTGCGCAGCATCCACATGCGTAGTAAAGTTGGATTATCACTGCAGAGAACAGAGCAAAGGCGATGGAAAAGAGTGTGTGCTTTCTCACAGAAAGTTAAATACTAGAGATGAGCGAACACTAAAATGTTCGAGGTTCGAAATTCGATTCGAACAGCCGCTCAATGTTCGTGTGTTCGAACGGGTTTCGAACCCCATTATAGTCTATGGGGAACAGATACTCGTTAAGGGGGAAACCCAAATCCGTGTCTGGAGGGTCACCAAGTCCACTATGACACCCCAGGAAATGATGCCAACACCTCTGGAATGACACTGGGACAGCAGGGGAAGCATGTCTGGGGGCATCTAACACACCAAAGACCCTCTATTACCCCAACATCACTGCCTAACAACTACACACTTTCCACATTCAAAAAAACCTCTATCAAAGTGGGAAAATACCTGGAAACCTTCTTTACTCCCCAAATGGATGGACACAAACCCCAATTTAAGCTCAACAAACAGTAACAACCACCCCTTTAAATCACGTTCCCCATGACAACCACAAATGGAATAGGCAATGGGAATTCCAAAAGCCCTCACCCTTAACTGTCATTTTGAGTGTGTGTGTGTGTGTGTGATGTGGTAAGACCTTCCAAAATTCACTTTTCTAGCCCTTAACATGAGCCCTTCCAAACAAAGTTACATGACCTTAAGCTGAGCTACCAGCAGAGATTGAGGCCCTTGGCATGAGTAGAGCCTTGCACCAGCAGTGTTTTTGGCACTTAGGGTGAGTTGAGCCTTGTACCAGCGTGTGTCCCTTAACATCAGGCGGGCCCTAAGTTCTGCGCTTTGCACAAAAGTTCCACATTAACTAGGCTGAATGGTACAAAGATTAGTAGGCCCGAGAACCAGGAACAGGTCTTGCAATGACTGTCGGATAACGCTTAAAGCACATTGTCCACCAGCCAGTCAGCCTCTACCTCCTCTTACCCAACAGTCTTGTCCTCCTTCCACCCAAAATTCCCAATCTTCCCAGAACAATAACCCCAACTGTCCCTGCTCCTCAGAGCTGTTCTCCCTTCCTTTGACTGTACCGCAACCTGCCCCTCCATTTCGCGATTCCACGGACCTAACAGACGAGTATCTGTGTCCAGATGCTCAAACACTAGAGTCTCCTCCATTCCATCTCCGGTCGATTTGGTGGCGGATGACCAGCAACCCACCCTCATCGACGACGATGAGACGCAGTTGCTGTCAGGGCAGCCAGTTGACATGCGCATTGTGCAGGAGGAGGAGGCGAGACAGGAGTTGGAAGAGGAGGTGGTGGACGACGAGGACACCGACCCCACCTGGACAAGGCAGATGTCAAGCTGGGAAAGTAGTGTGGATGTTGAGGCAGGTGCAGCACCAAAAAGGGTAGCTAGAGGCAGAGACATGTCCAGAGGCAGAGGTCAGCTGCTTTGCCGAAGCCAGGCCAGACCCGGAATGTCCGAAGATGTTCCCTTTTGTACCCAGCCCAGAAAAACTCCCCCATCGAGGGCACGTTTCTTGAAGGTGTAGAGTTTTTTCAAGGAATGCGCCGAGGACAGATATAGTGTCGTCTACACAATTTGCCTCTCGAAATCGAGTAGGGGCCCTGAGAAGAGCAACCTGTCCACCACTTCAATGCACCGTCATTTGGAATCCAAGCAATGGAATCAGTGGCAGGCAGCAACGGCAGGACAAACGTCGCCCGCCGTTCATGCCACTGCCTCTGCTCACAGTGCTGGCGATGCACTCCAGAGGACGAGCCAGGACATCACTTCATCTGCCTCCGCCACTTTGTTGACTTCTCCCTCATCCTCCCCTGTTTCTGTCTTATCTCCTTCTCCTGCACCATCAAAGGCACCATCAGGCGCTTCTTTACAACAACCCACCATCTCTCAGACATTGGAGCGCCGGCAGAAATACACCGCTAACCACCCACCCACGCAAGCCTAGAACGCCAACATCGCTAAACTGCTGGCCCAGGAGAGGTTGGCGTTCCGGCTTGTTGAAACTCCCGCCTTCCCGGACCTGATGGCAACTGTGGCACCTCACTATGCCGTCCCTAGCCGTCTCAACTTCTCCCGGTGTGGCGTCCCCGCCTTGCACCAGCACGTGTCACTCAACATCAGGTGGGCCCTTAGTTCCGCGCTTTGCTGCAAGGTCCACTTGACCACCGACACTTGGACAAGCGCCTGTGGTCAGGGATGCTGCAGTGCTTATCTTTAATGACAGGCAGGGTGAATGTGGTGGAGTCTGTTCCCCGGGTGCAAACTGGGGTGGCCTATCTCCTCTCCCAGGCCAAAATTCATGGCAGGAGTAGACTGAAACCCTACGACGCTGCAACCTCCACCACAGCTACTAGCGGCAAACGCTAAAACACTGGTGTGGGGAGACGTCAGCAGGCGGTGCTGAAGCTCATCAGCTTGGGGGACAGACAGCACAGTGCCTCCGAGGTCAGGGATGCCATCCTGGCTGAGATGGCATTTTTTTTTCCCTGCTACACCTGGGGCCTGGCATTTTTACGCCTGTGATAATGGCTGGAACCTGGTAGCGGCTCTGGAGCTTGCCAGCCTCCAACACGTTCCATGTTTGGCCCACGTCTAACCTAGTGGTGCAAAGTTTTTTAAAAACATACCCAAATGTACCGAAGCTACTGTTGAAAATGCGGCGCTTGTGCGCCCACTTTTGCAAGTGCACAGGAGTCGCTGCTAGCCTAAAAACACTCTAGCAAGGCCTACATCTGTCCAAACACAGGCTGTTGTCCGTCATTCACACACGCTGAAACCCTACAATACCATATCTTGAGCAGGGTGTGTGAGCTGCACAGACCTTTGATGGAGTTCCATCTACAAAACCCAAGGGTTCCTCAAAGTCAGCAACCAAAGTTTCTGCACCATGAGTTTCCAGGGGTGGCAGAGTTATGGCTAGGGGAAGAGGCATGGATAGGGATGATGTCTAGGGGCAAAAGCAGTGTGGATGTGGAGGCAAGCTAAGCAGGAAAAACTGGGGGTACAAGCTAAGGCATGGACTGGGGTGATGTCTAGGGGCAAAAGCAGTGTGGATGTGGAGGCAAGCTAAGCAGGAAAAACTGGGGGTACAAGCTAAGGCATGGACTGGGGTGATGTCTAGGGGCAAAAGCAGTGTGGATGTGGAGGCAAGCTAAGCAGGAAAAACTGGGGGTACAAGCTAAGGCATGGACTGGGGTGATGTCTAGGGGCAAAAGCAGTGTGGATGTGGAGGCAAGCTAAGCAGGAAAAACTGGGGGTACAAGCTAAGGCATGGACTGGGGTGATGTCTAGGGGCAAAAGCAGTGTGGATGTGGAGGCAAGCTAAGCAGGAAAAACTGGGGGTACAAGCTAAGGCATGGACTGGGGTGATGTCTAGGGGCAAAAGCAGTGTGGATGTGGAGGCAAGCAAAGCAGGGAAAATGGTGGCTAGAGGCAAAGGGATGTCCATAGGCAGCAAGGGCAAAGATGCAAAACTCTCCCGTTTCAAGAATTTTCCTGACTTGTTTCCCCACAAAACATTCCTGGGAGGAGGGCTGAAACACCACCCTCCTCCTCCTCCGCTGTTAGATTGACCCCAGCTACGAGCTGAAAACGCTGCAACACTGGTGTGGGGAGACGTCAGCAGGCTGGGCTGAAGCTCATCAGCTTGGGAGACGGACAGCACATTGCCTCTGAGGTCAGGGATGCCATCCTGGATGAGATGGCAATTTGTTTATCCCCGCTGCCCCTGGGGCCAGGTTTTTTAGCTTGTTGGAGGGCTCTGGAGCTTGCCAGCCTCCAACACGTTCCATGCCTGGCCCACATGTTCAATGTAGTGGTGCAATGATTTTTAAAAACATACCCCAAATTAGCTGAGCTAAGGGTGAAAGTGCGGCACTTGGACACCCACTTTCCCAAGTCTACAGTACCTGGAGCTAGCCGCAATACACTCCAGCAAGGCCTACATCTGCCTGAAGCACCTACTGTTGTGCGAGGTCACCACACGCTCTAACCCTAGATACCGTATGTTCAGCAGGGTGTGTGAGCAGCAGAGACCTTTGATGGAGTACCAGCTACAAAACCCAAGGGTTCCTCAGAGTCAGCTCCCTCACTTTCTGCACCATGAGTTTCCATGGGTGGCAGACTTATGGCTAGAGGCACAGGCATGGATAGGGGTGATGTGTAGGGGCAAAAGCAGTGTGGATGTGGAGGCAAGCTAAGCAGCAAAAACTGGGGGTACAAGCAGCCGGTGACATCATCACTGACAAGCACAGCTGTCTGTCAGCTGACAGGCTGACTTTCACCAAAATGAACAGACAATGGATAGACTCATCATATACATGTCAGTTACATGACAAATTTAGTGCAATTTGCAAGTCCAAGATGGTTTGGAGATCTGCGGAGAGGAATCTCACCACCTCTTGCGGGTGCCATCATTTGGAAGGCAAGCCCTGGGCTCAGTGGGTGAGAGCAAGCGCAGGATAATCGTCGTTTGGCCTGGCGGCCACTGCCTCTTCCACTGTTGACAGGGCTGGCGCTGCAGTCCAGACCAGGAGCCAGGACACCTCCACATCTGCCTCTGACACTTTGGGGAGTTCACCCTTATCCTCACCTTTTCCTGCCATTTCTCCTTTTGCCCGCGCCATCATGCGCCTCTTCCCAGCAACTCCCCATCTCCCAAGCCTTTCATTTCATGCTAAAGTACAGCGCAACCCACCCACATGCCCAAGGCTTCAACGGCCTCATCTCAAGAAATCTGGCCCAGGAGATGTTGGAATCCCGGCTGGGGGACACTCTGCCCTTTTTGGGCAGAGTGTCTACTGCGCCACCGCACTGTGCCGTCCACACCAGCACTTTCCCCCAAACATGAGGCGGTCCCTAAATTCAGCGCTTAGCCCTAAAGTTCCATGTGACCAGTTACGAATGGACAAGTGCATGCGGACAGGGACGCTAACTTTCAATTTGGGCACAGTGGTTGAATGTAGTTGAGGCGTGGACCGGGTCGCAAAATGTGGTGGCCTGACTTGTCTCCCCACACAACATTCCTGGGAGGAGGGCTGAAACACCACCCTCCTCCGCTGTTAAATTGACCCCAGCTACGAGCTGGAAACGCTGCAACACTGGTGTGGGGAGACGTCAGCGGGCCGTGCTGAAGCTCATCAGCTTGGGGGCCAGACAGCACACTGCCTACAAAGTGAGTCATGCCATCCTCGATGAGACGGCAATGTGGTTTTTGCCACTGCACCTGGGCCCAGGCATGTTGTCATGTGTGATAATGGCCGTAACCTGGGATTGGCTCTGTAGCTTGGCAGCCTGCAACATATTCCATGCCTGGGCCACGTTTTTAACTCATTGCTGCTAATCTTTTGAAAAAGGTACCCCAATGTTCCTGAGCTACTGGTGAAAGTGTGGTGCTTGTGCGGATAGTTTTTAAAGTGTATAGTTGCCGCTGCTAGCCTCTATGCACTCCTACAACGCCTGTACCTGCTGGAACAACGGCTGTTGTGCGACGTCTCCACACTGCTGGCACTAAACATATCATGTGTTGAGCAGAGTGTGTGAGCAGCACAGACCTTTGATGTAGTTCCAACTCCAAAACCCTCGGGTTCGTCAAAGTCAACTCCCTCAGTTGCTCAACCATGAGTGGCCATGGGTGGCAGACTTATGTGAAATCCCATCCCATCCATTGCACTGGACACGAAACATTAGCATGCGCTCAGCACAACTTCGGATATGGCAGATGCGTTAAGCAGGGTGCAGGGTACAACACAGACCAGGCCCGAGCACCAGGAACAGGTGTTAGAAATACTGCAGCATCTGCCATTTCCTTCCAATTTTGGGGTTTTGGACCCGCCACCGACTTGTCTGGACCTAAGTGGGGATCATGAGACACAGTTGCCATCAAGGCAAGCTGTGGTCATGTGCGGTTTGCAGTAAGGGGGCAGTGCGCAATTGGAAGAGGAGTTGGTGGATGACGAGGCCACCGACCCCACATGGACAGGGGTGATGTCTAGGGGCTAAAGCAGTGTAGATGTAGAGGGAAGCTAAATCAACAAAAAACCTGGGTAGAAGCAAAGGCATAAACTGGGGTGATGTTTAGGGGTGAAAGCAGAGTAGATGTGGAGGGAAGCTAAGCAGCAAAAACAGTGGGTAGAAGCAAAGGCATGCAAAACTCTACCCTGTTGGAAGACTTATTCCTAGGTCTGGAACACGTTAATGGCCCCCCTGGACAAATTACTGCCACTCAGGGGCCTAGTGTCACCAGGAGGGACAAGTATAGGCGCATGTTGTGGGAATACCTGGCCGACACCAGCTCTGTCCTCTCCGATCCCTCTGTGCTCTACAGCCTAAACTTATTTTCTCATCTTTTTTTCTGAACTGCACATCTCTTGCCTGCTTCCTTTGGGATCTTAGAAATGGTGGTCCACTTCCACAGATGGTAACTTCAATAGACAGTGTAACGGGAGTAGCTGAGGGATCGCTGTCTTAACCACTTTTTGGCACAAAATTAACTTCCAAAGCCAAATATGTTGCAAGTATATGATGCAAGGACACCTACACACCTATCTCTGACACATTGGGGAGTTCACCCTCATGCGCCCTTTTGGCCTGCACCATCATGCGCCTCTTCCCAGCCACTCCACATTTCCCAAGCTTTTCATTGCAGGCAGAAGTACAATACAACCCACCCCCATGCCCAAGCCTGTAACAGCCTCATCGATAAACTGCTGGCCCTGGAGATGTTGGTGTTTGTTTATGCTTCTGGAGACCCAGGCCTTCCGTCAGCAGATGGCAGCTGGGGCACCTCCCTATGCTGGGCCTAGCCGTTACTACTTCTCTTGGTGTGCTGTCTCTGCCTTGCGCCTGCATGTGTCCCATAACATCAGTCGGGCCCAGAGCTCTGCGCTTTGCTGCAAGGTCCACTTGACCACCGACACATGGACAAGCGCCTGTGGTCAGGGATGCTGCAGTGCTTATCTTTAATGACAGGCAGGGTAAATGTGGTGGAGTCTGTTCCCCGGGTGCAAACTGGGGTGGCCTATCTCCTCTCCCAGGCCAAAATTCATGGCAGGAGTAGACTGAAACCCTACGAAGCTGCAACCTCCACCCCAGCTACTAGCGGAAAACACTGTAACACTGGCATGGGGAGATGTCAGCAGGCCGTGCTGAAACTGATCAGCTTGGGGGACAGACAGCACAGTGCCTCCGAGGTCAGGGATGCCATCCTGGCTGAGATGGCATTTTTTTTTCCCTGCTACACCTGGGGCCTGGCATTTTTGCGCCTGTGATAATGGCTGGAACCTGGTAGCAGATCTGGAGCTTGCCAGACTCAAACACGGTCCACGCATGGCCCACGTTTTCCAACTTGTTGGTGCCACGTTTCTTTGAAACCTACACCATTGTGCCTGATATACAGGTCAAAGTGGGGCCATTTTCGTAAGTGAGAACTAGCCTCTGCTAGGCAGAAAACATTCAGAGCACACTCCTCTCATCTTCGCACCGTTGGCTGGCGGAGGAAGACGAGGGGGTTGGAGTGGCATCTGATGTCCCTATCCCACACGAGGCTAGAGGGTGCACTTCAGTGCATCCCATTGCTTCACCACAAATGGTGTGAAGGGGAGTGGAAAATGGAGGAAATGGAGAGTGACCCTTACAGTTGGGGCCAGCAAAGGCATGCCAAGTAACACACTGGCACACATGGCTGACTTCATCTTGGGTTGCTTTTCAACACATATTTCACATCATGAAGAACAAATAATACTGGATTTTTTCAAGCCTCGAACCCCGGTCTAGGTCTAATGTCTGTTCCTTTCTTATATTAGGGGAGAGGGAAAAAAAATTACTTCAGTGATACGTTTAGCGTACATAGACTGACTATTAATGTGTATCCCACTTAGTGTTGTTAGGGTTACACACCGTCACAACCTGGCTAAAGCTTCTATAGCTGTTAATAAAGTCAACATAACTTTACGGTATCCAAAAAGACAGCTGGTACCGACAGAGAGCAAGACAAATGTCACCCAAAGCTGTGAGCTCTGAACACCCACAGTGACTTTGGCGTCATCATCATTATAAGGGAGCGGGTGGTAATAAATAACTTGGCAGTGCCTAAAACCCAAAAAGCTTATACAACTATATTTACATTAAGATACACAAATGAAACTTTTCAGTAGCATGTCATGAGACAAGCTGATAAGCTCTTCCTTTGTGCAGTGCTATTTGAAAGTTAAACTCTGCCTTTATTTTAATTCTGGAGAAGGTGCAGACATTAGATTTAGAACATGTTGTCTTCATTGTCCAAATCCTCTATATAGGTAACGTGTTTTTCGGGCCGAGCTGTCTGGGAACGAGCTGGTGCAGCACTGACAACCTGGGTGAATATGGCAAGAGCCTGAGATGTAGGGTGAATGAATCCCCAAATTATTTGTGGAATTCCCAGTGAGACAATGGCACTGTATACCAGTAGCAAAAATTGTGGGTGCACGTAACCCCCATATATTCTTTGAATTCCCAGTCAGACAATGGCACTGTATACCAGTATTAAAAATTGTGGGTGCACATAACCCCCATATATTCTTTGAATTCCCAGTCAGACAATGGCACTGTATACCAGTATTAAAAATTGTGGGTGCACATAACCCCCATATATTCTTTGAATTCCCAGTCAGACAATGGCACTGTATACCAGTAGTAAAAATTGTGGGTGCACATAACCCCCATATATTCTTTGAATTCCCAGTCAGACAATGGCACTGTATACCAGTATTAAAAATTGTGGGTGCACATAACCCCCATATATTCTTTGAATTCCCAGTCAGACAATGGCACTGTATACCAGTAGTAAAAATTGTGGGTGCACATAACCCCCATATATTCTTTGAATTCCCAGTCAGACAATGGCACTGTATACCAGTATTAAAAATTGTGGGTGCACATAACCCCCATATATTCTTTGAATTCCCAGTCAGACAATGGCACTGTATACCAGTATTAAAAATTGTGGGTCCACATAACCCCCATATATTCTTTGAATTCCCAGTCAGACAATGGCACTGTATACCAGTATTAAAAATTGTGGGTGCACATAACCCCCATATATTCTTTGAATTCCCAGTCAGACAATGGCACTGTATACCAGTAGTAAAAATTGTGGGTGCACATAACCCCCATATATTCTTTGAATTCCCAGTCAGACAATGGCACTGTATACCAGTAGTAAAAATTGTGGGTGCACATAACCCCCATATATTCTTTGAATTCCCAGTCAGACAATGGCACTGTATACCAGTATTAAAAATTGTGGGTGCACATAACCCCCATATATTCTTTGAATTCCCAGTCAGACAATGGCACTATATACCAGTAGTAAAAATTGTGGGTGCACATAACCCCCATATATTCTTTGAATTCCCAGTCAGACAATGGCACTGTATACCAGTATTAAAAATTGTGGGTGCACATAACCCCCATATATTCTTTGAATTCCCAGTCAGACAATGGAACTGTATAGCAGTAGCAAAAATTGTGGGTGCACGTAACCCCCATATATTCTTTGAATTCCCAGTCAGACAATGGCACTGTATACCAGTATTAAAAATTGTGGGTGCACATAACCCCCATATATTCTTTGAATTCCCAGTCAGACAATGGCACTGTATACCAGTATTAAAAATTGTGGGTGCACATAACCCCCATATATTCTTTGAATTCCCAGTCAGACAATGGCACTGTATACCAGTATTAAAAATTGTGGGTGCACATAACCCCCATATATTCTTTGAATTCCCAGTCAGACAATGGCACTGTATACCAGTAGTAAAAATTGTGGGTGCACATAACCCCCATATATTCTTTGAATTCCCAGTCAGACAATGGCACTGTATACCAGTATTAAAAATTGTGGGTGCACGTAACCCCCATATATTCTTTGAATTCCCAGTGAGACAATGGAACTGTATAGCAGTAGCAAAAATTGTGGGTGCACGTAACCCCCATATATTCTTTGAATTCCCAGTCAGACAATGGCACTGTATACCAGTAGTAAAAATTGTGGGTGCACATAACCCCCATATATTCTTTGAATTCCCAGTCAGACAATGGCACTGTATACCAGTAGTAAAAATTGTGGGTGCACATAACCCCCATATATTCTTTGAATTCCCAGTCAGACAATGGCACTGTATACCAGTAGTAAAAATTGTGGGTGCACATAACCCCCATATATTCTTTGAATTCCCAGTCAGACAATGGCACTATATACCAGTAGTAAAAATTGTGGGTGCACATAACCCCCATATATTCTTTGAATTCCCAGTCAGACAATGGCACTATATACCAGTAGTAAAAATTGTGGGTGCACATAACCCCCATATATTCTTTGAATTCCCAGTCAGACAATGGCACTATATACCAGTAGTAAAAATTGTGGGTGCACATAACCCCCATATATTCTTTGAATTCCCAGTCAGACAATGGCACTATATACCAGTAGTAAAAATTGTGGGTGCACATAACCCCCATATATTCTTTGAATTCCCAGTCAGACAATGGCACTATATACCAGTAGTAAAAATTGTGGGTGCACATAACCCCCATATATTCTTTGAATTCCCAGTCAGACAATGGCACTATATACCAGTAGCAAAAATTGTGGGTGTATATAGCCCCAATTCTATTGCTAGGGGACTTGCAGGGTATTTCTGAGGTGAAGGTGGGGGGGCACACCGTTGGAACGGGGATTTGGGGTGTATATATGGGGTATACGGGAATACACTGTCAGTGTGTTCCATTCAGGATCCTGGGAAAGCTGGGTTGCGGCGATTGAGCCCGTCAGTGCCACGTTACACTGACAAGCTTCTCCCTGGAATTGAAGTTATATGTAAGCCCAATATATTCTTTGAATTCCCAGTGAGACAATGGCACTATATGGCAGTAGCAAAAATAGTGGGTGTATATAGCCCCAATCCTATTGCTAGGGGACTTGCAGGGTATTTCTGGGGTGAAGGTGGGGGGGCACACCGTTGGAACGGGTATCGGGGGTATATATCGGGTATACGGGAATACACTGACAGTGTATTCCATTCAGGATCCTGGGAAAGCTGGGTTGCGGCGATTGAGCCCGTCAGTGCCACGTTACACTGACAAGCTTCTCCCTGGAATTTAGCTCTTATAAGAGCTGTTGGTTGTCTTCTCCTTCCTATCTAGCCTGTCCCTGCCTACCCAGAATCTAACCCCTAGCTAACTGGACGGAAACCTCCGTCCCCGGTGAATTGCAAGCTCAGAATGACGCGAAGCTGGGCGGCGCTGTTCTTTTAAATTAGAGGTCACATGTTTTCGGCAGCTAATGGGTTTTGCCTACTTTTTTCAACGTCACCGGTGTCGTAGTTCCTGTCCCACC
Source organism: Leptodactylus fuscus (assembly GCF_031893055.1). NCBI lineage: Eukaryota > Metazoa > Chordata > Amphibia > Anura > Leptodactylidae > Leptodactylus > Leptodactylus fuscus. The sequence continues at coordinate 125,593,977 of NC_134270.1, read as the reverse complement.
TACCCTGCGCTGTTATTGGAGCAAAAAAGGCGCCAGGGAAGGTGGGAGGGGAATCGAGTAATGGCGCACTTTACCACGCGGTGTTCGATTCGATTCGAACATGCCGAACAGCCTAATATCCGATCGAACATGAGTTCGATAGAACACTGTTCGCTCATCTCTATTAAATACACTTTATAATAGGGTCAGGGATTGGGTTGAGTAGATAGGGAAGGGTGGAATAGCTAGAGAGACAGAGAGGGGATGTATGGGAGGGAGGGAGAGAGGGGGGAGTGAGGTGGGATGGGTTAGTTACATAGCAGGAAGCTGAAACTTGTTCCCGGAGACACCCAGAAATCTCTCAAAACATGGCTAAAGGTATATGGGTGCATTTATTAACCTATTAATAGCTCTAATAGACATTTTTCTTAAAAAAAAAAACACATTTTTTTGCCCAGAAAACCCCTTTAATGCTAGTCATCTGAATACTATGCTTACTGCTAACAACTAGTATCTACAGATGAGTGAACCAATTCAGATTAAACTAGATTCGTCCCAAATCTCAAACTATTGAGGTTTGTTACTCACAGAACACTATTATACTCTGCAGGGCCGGCGTAAGGGGGGGGGGGGGTGACTGGGAAATTGCCCAGGGCCCCCAGTTCCCAAGGGGCCCCGGGATCCGCAGCACCAGACGTTTGGAATCTGGGGAGCCCTAGTTTCAAGTGTGGCCACTGACGTCTATGATAGAACAGGATGCTGTAGTCCCTGCTCTACATAGATGTCACGGCATAGAAAACGGCAAAAGACCTGTGACGGGGCGTAGTTAGTGACGTCATCACAGGTCCTTCTGCCGAGGAAGAGATACTTCAGCCTCAGGACACAGCAGGAGCCTGGGAAGGTGAGGAAAACTTTTATTATTTTTTTGAGAAATTAAATGACTTTATTACTGATAAGGGGGTCAGATATTTATTAACTGGGATTAGTTTTAATAATTTCTGGGTAATTTATAAGGGGAGGGGGCTATTTATAAGGAGGGTTTATTGTTAATATCCCTAGGGGAGCGATTATATAATGATGGGGAGGGGGAGATAGTATATACATACCACCCTTATATAATAGTCCCCCTAGACTTATTATTATTAATAGTTATTATAAATAGCATATATATATATATATATATATATATATATATATATATATATATATATATATGTCTGTGTGTATAGGGAGAGACTACTATTAATAAGTCTAGCGGGAGATTGTATAAGAAGAAACTATTCATAATAAATCTGGGAGGGGGAGGGAATTTATATATACAGATATATAAGAAGACAGAGGAACTATTATTAATAATTAGGAGGATATATTATTAATAAAGCTGGGGGAACTATTAGCCCCCCTTATTACTAATAGTTCTCCCAGCCTTATTAATAGTTACTCCCTATAAATAGCTCCCATTATATATATATATATAACATTTAAATTTATAAGGAGAATCTATACATATAGCTCTGTGTATGTACATATATATATATATATATATATATATATATATAATTTATTTTTTTTTGGAGGAACTATTATTAATAAGGGGGGTCTTATGTTAGTAAGGCTGGTGAAACTATTATTTATTAGAGGGAACTATTAATAATAAGGCGGGTGGGGAATATTAATAAGGGAGCTATATAAAAGAAGGGACCAGTGTCGGACTGGGGTGTCTAGGGCCCACCAGTGGAATTATTTCTAGGGGCCCACCATCAGGATCCCTGCAAACCAGCAATACCAAGACAGGGCGGTTGAAGGTAATAACATATCAGGAGCCATGCTGCTCTCCCGCCATACGATGTGCAACACTGCACTACCTAAACTTATTGCCACATACTGTATGGAAAGTGAACAGCGTGGCTCCTAGAAATGTTAGCATTACCTATAGCTGCGCTGTCCTGGAACAGCTGATCTGCAGAGGTCCAGGCTGTTGTGTCATCACAGATGTAATATTGATGGTCTATCCCAAGGACAGACCATCAATATTACAAAGATGGATAAACCCTTTAAAGATTTGTCCAGGAATTGGAGCGACCCATGTGCTGGGAGGGAGGTGTAAAATAAAAAATAAAAAGCGCCTTCACCTGTTCCTGTTGCTCCGTTGTCCGCTGCCAGTGTCCATTCAGTCTCGCGCCGGTGCCTCCATGCTGGGAGTCCTGCACCTCATGGGACCACTGAAACCAATTAGGTCTCATTTCTGGAAATCCTGTATCTAACAGACACAGGCGGGGACAGCGGAGTGCTGGGGACAAAAGCTCAATGAAAAACACTGTGGAAAAAAATATATTGAGATTCACTGCAATTTTTTCCCACAATGTTTTTTTAGCTGCATCTCGCTGTTGCGCCTAATCCTTAAAGAAGACCTTTCACCATCTGGGGCACATGAGGTTTAATACACCGCTAGAAAGCCAAGAGTGCCCTGAATTCAGCGCACTATTGGCTTTCACGTTCTGTGCCGGTACCGTAGATCTTCATCGTCAGAAGTGCATTATGACAGTCAGTCAGGAACGGCATTCCTTACGGTAGCGTCTATAGCGCTGTACTGTGAGAGGGGTCGTTGCTTACCAGCCAGCGATGACGCTGAGCGCCTATAGAGCTCTCACAGTACAGCACTATAGGCGCTGCTGTGAGGAAGGGACTGACTGTCAGAAACGCCTTTCTGACAGTGAAGAGCTACGGACTGATAGCTCCTCACCGTGGGCACAGAATGGGAAAGCTGAAAGTGCGCTGAAATCATCGCACTGTCAGCTCTCTAGCAGTGTATTAAACCGCACCTGCCCCAGGAGGTGAGAGCTCCTCTTTACCATCTCAACATACTGCACACTACACTATAAGGATAAGGCCTAACACAGCGTCCCACAGCAAAAAAAAACGCTGCGGGAAAACCCCTGGCACCGACACATCAGTTTTTCCTGCAGCGCTTTTTGCAGAAACTCCACAGAGGTTTCCGTTTCCGCGCTTGTTTTGTACACGACACAGGACTGGGAGCAGAAAGCTTCATCCACTGTATACACTCACCGGCCACTTTATTAGGTACACCTGTCCAACTGCTCGTTAACACTTAATTTCTAATCAGCCAGAAGACCACACCGGGTGCCACTCCTTTCAGCTAAGAACAGGAAACTGAGGCTACAATTTGCACAAGCTCATCGAAATTGGACAATTGAAGATTGGAAAAACGTTGCCTGGTCTGATGAGTCTCGATTTCTGCTGCGACATTCGGATGGTAGGGTCAGAATTTGGCGTCAACAACATGAAAGCATGGATCCATCCTGCCTTGTATCAACGGTTCAGGCTGGTGGTGGTGGTGTCATGGTGTGGGGAATATTTTCTTGGCACTCTTTGGGCCCCTTGGTACCAATTGAGCATCGTTGCAACGCCAAAGCCTACCTGAGTATTGTTGCTGACCATGTCCATCCCTTTATGACCACAATGTACCCAACATCTGATGGCTACTTTCAGCAGGATAATGGGCCATGTCATAAAGCTGGAATCATCTCAGACTGGTTTCTTGAACATGACAATGAGTTCACTGTACTCCAATGGCCTCCACATTGGAATAGGGATACAGACTTCGTCCAGGTGTTGAAGCTAGGGTCCCACCCCGTATCAATTAGGAAAAAAGGAGCTTCACACAAAGATGCGTGCCAACAAATCAGGTGTGTTTTATTAGTAGAGCAAACGTTTTCGGTCTAGGCTTGACCTTCCTCAGGCTCTACATGAAAACATAACACAAATACCAAACAAAAAGGTGGGATATTACAATTATGTCCCAGAACTTGAAAAATAAAATACATGACAAACATCTCACATTGTGCACAAAAAGTAATATGTACAGAGAACCAAATGGTGGCTGGCTTCTGATGCTATCTGAGGGATATATATAAACACATAGTCAAGGTGACATAACATGTCAATACATGAAAACACAAATAATGGCCAGGTTTCCATTAAACTATCAATAAACAGACCATATAGATAAAATAAATGGCAAAGTAAAATAAAGAAAGATAAAAACCAGGCTAGTAAGTGAGATAAAAAAGTGTGTGTGAAAAATTCTCTATACCTGCTCAATATAGTTCTCAGTCACAGGTGTTGGTCAGGTAAATAAGGTGGAAAGTAAATGACCTAGAGATATAGGGTGCATGTTAGTACTGCACATGATGTTGTAAATGGACTTCAAGATCATAGACCAACACATGCTCGTTGTATAGGGGGATCTTACCTCTGTTGCTGCTGTTCCGAGGCCCGCTCACTCAGTGGAGGAGTAATGTTGCGCATAAGACAAAAGGCAGACGTCTGCCACAGGGGAGCGCACAAAGTTTGTGGCGTCTCACCTGTTTAAAAAGGCGCCGGACCGCATTTCGTTGGTCCGTCGGGCGCCTGCGCATTTCCGTATGCACGGAGAAAAAAGCCAGTGCGCATGCGCGAACGCGCGCACAGTGCGAACCCGAGGTACGGGTTAGAAAATAAACTGCGCATGCGTGAGTCGTGAGGAGACATCAAGGAAGCAGGGGACGGAAGAAGTGGATATAGATGAAGCTGGGCAGACGCTGACAATGCTGGATGCGAGTCATAGTAATTAAAGAGACTCGGGTAAAATGGATAATGTGACAAATGGCAACAGACCTAAATAGCTAGGTGAAATAATAAAGGTGTGATGAGACTAATGTGACAATAAAGGAACATAGATGAATATATATGTAAACAAAAAACAGAGGGAAGAAAGAGGAATAAGGTCCAGAATCAGACAACAAAGAACAAATAGGAAAGAAAAAAGAAAGAAAGAAGAAAGAAGAATAAAATTAGAAAATGAAAAATAAAAAATAAAACTAAAGGAATAATAAAAATAAATATAAAAATAAAAATAAAAATGGAAAAATTGAAAAGTAAAAAATAAAATAACAAATAAAAATTAAAAAATAAAAAATCACCTAGGTCGGTAACCAAAAAAAGGGGGGAGAAGTGAACAAGACAAAAATTGAAAAAGAAAAAATGAAAAAAATGAAAATTAAAAAATAGAAAAATAAAAAAATAAAAAATAAAAATTATCATGCAACAATCAGTAAGTAGCGGTCAGAAAGGATACTGGGATAGGCGGGCCCGGAAAGGTCAGTCAGAGGTTGATTTAACGAGTCTGTGAAAATAAAAAACAAGCAGGTGAGAGAATGCAAATGAATATGACATGTTGATAAGCATATATATTGGATAATAAGCAGATAGAGCATCTGGTTCACAAATACGCCTGTATTTCATACTCTCTATTTAAGCCATGGGGTTCCATGGTTTGTAATCTGTGAATCCAAAATGCCTCTCTTTTTTTAAGAAGGGTAATTCTATTACCGCCTCTCCGTGGACTCTCCACATGCTCGAGTATTTGAAATCTGAGCTGTGCGACACTATGTCCTGCTTGAATAAAATGACTTGGGATAGGTAACAGTAGATTGCGACATCGAATATTGGATTTGTGTTGTTTTATGCGGTCTCGCACACGTTGGGTGGTCTCCCCAACGTATGCGAGACCGCACGGACATTTAATAAGATAAACGACGAAATTGGAGTTGCAAGTGAAGAAGTCGTGGATTTGGAAAGTTTGACCTGTATGAGGATGGTAAATTTTATCTCCCTTCAAAATATTAGAGCATTGATGGCAGCCGAGGCACGGAAAAGTGCCGTGCCTCGGACTACTCAAAAAGGTTTGACGGGATTTTTTGATGTCTGAACCCAGGTCAGCTTTCACTAGCCTGTCCCTGAGATTCCTGGGATGTTTAAAACATGCTCGAAAGTTGTTGCGAAACTCAGGGATATCAGGATAAGCTTTAGTCAGCAAGGGCCAGTGTCTCCTTATTATATTGTGCACCTTGTAACTGTAGGGGTGGTAGGAGTGTACAAATGTAATCCTACCATCACCCTCCTCAGGATTTCGTGAAGTAGGCTCAGTGGGGGCGTCCTGTCTAATCTCCCTCAGAGTGTCCTGTAGAATTTTTTTAGGGTAACCCCGAGACAGAAATTTCTTTTCCATATCATGGTATCTGGTTTCTCTAGTTCCTGCTTCCTGCACTATTCTTTTAACCCGAAGAAATTGGGATTTCGGGAGCGAGTTTTTAGTGGGTCATTATTTGTGTTTTCATGTATTGACATGTTATGTCACCTTGACTATGTGTTTATATATATCCCTCAGATAGCATCAGAAGCCAGCCACCATTTGGTTCTCTGTACATATTACTTTTTGTGCACAATGTGAGATGTTTGTCATGTATTTTATTTTTCAAGTTCTGGGACATAATTGTAATATCCCACCTTTTTGTTTGGTATTTGTGTTATGTTTTCATGTAGAGCCTGAGGAAGGTCAAGCCTAGACCGAAAACGTTTGCTCTACTAATAAAACACACCTGATTTGTTGGCACGCATCTTTGTGTGAAGCTCCTTTTTTCCCAATGGCCTCCACAGTCACCAGATCTCAATCCAATAGAGCATCTTTGGGATGTGGTGGAACGGGAGATTCGCATCATGGATGTGCAGCTGACAAATCTGCGGCAACTCTGTGATGCCATCATGTCAATATGGACCAAAATCTCTGAGGAATGCTTCCAGCACCTTGTTGTATCTATGCCACGAAGAATTGAGGCAGTTCTGAAGGCAAAAGGGGGTCCAACCCGTTACTAGCATGGTGTACCTAATAAAGTGGCCGGTGAGTGTAGTTGCCTGGCAGATTCACTGCAGCTCAGCTCCCACTGACTTCAATAATTGCCGAGATGCAGAGAAGGTGCCGGCTGATATACAGTGGACAGAGCTTTCTGCTTCTGACCCCGTATTGTGTACAGGACTGGTACCAGAAGTGGCTCCATACAGCTGATCGGTCTGAGGGCTGGGTGTCGGCCCCCTACAGATCAGGCATTTATAGCCTATTCTGACGATAAACCATAGAAAATTATGCCTGGACAACCCCTTTAATTTTCCCCCAAAATGACCCACACTTTAAAGAGGTTGTCCAGCATAATTTATTTTTTTTGTTTATAATTAGTCCTGGGAGGTGAAAAACAAAGTACACATAAAAAAAACCCCACACTCATCTGTTCCCAGTGCTCCGGTCCTGCAATTCTGCTGGTAGTTACATGCCGGACTGGACTGCACTGGGAGACACTGAGACAGGCAGACTTCCCCCTGCACACTCCGATCGGCAGTGTGCTTAAAAAAATAGAAAGTGTTTTTAAGGGCTCGTTCACATCTGCGCCTGGGGTCTCTGCCCTGCAGGCATTTTTCAAACCCATTCAAATGAAGTATGCGTCCGTAAGCTCCTGTGAGCGTTTTGTGCTCACCGCGGCGAAACGTTTTTTTTTTTTAACCAGACACAGAGTCGGACATGCAGGACTTTGTGTCTGGTTTTAAAAAAAAACGGTTTTGCCGCAGAGAGCATAAAACACTCACCGGCGCTCACAGCCAGACTCGAACCGATAGGTTTCCGTCTTCTACATGCAGAAGATGGAAACCTCAGAATGGAGACCAGACGCTGGTGTGAACCCAGCATTAACTGTGTTTTGCTCAGTAGGGCCTAATCCTTATTGGCCCCTGCACACAGTATTATCCCCCATAGTGGCCCCTGCACACAGTATTATGCCCCATAGTGGCCCCTGCACACAGTATTATGCCCCATAGTGGCCCCTGCACACAGTATTATACCCCATAGTGTCCCCTGCATACAGTATTATGCCCCATAGTGGCCCCTGCACACAGTATTATACCCCATAGTGTCCCCTGCATACAGTATTATGTCCCATAGTGGCCCCTGCACACAGTATTATACCCCATAGTGTCCCCTGCACACAGTATTATGTCCCATAGTGTCCCCTGCACACAGTATTATACCCCATAGTGGCCCCTGCATACAGTATTATGCCCCATAGTGGCCCCTGCACACAGTATTATACCCCATAGTGTCCCCTGCATACAGTATTATGTCCCATAGTGGCCCCTGCACACAGTATTATGCCCTATAGTGGCCCCTGCACACAGTATTATACCCCATAGTGTCCCCTGCATACAGTATTATGCCCCATAGTGGCCCCTGCACACAGTATTATACCCCATAGTGTCCCCTGCATACAGTATTATGTCCCATAGTGGCCCCTGCACACAGTATTATACCCCATAGTGTCCCCTGCACACAGTATTATGTCCCATAGTGGCCCCTGCACACAGTATTATACCCCACAGTGGCCCCTGCACACAGTATTATACCCCATAGTGGCCCCTGCACACAGTATTATGTCCCATAGTGTCCCCTGCACACAGTATTATACCCCACAGTGGCCCCTGCACACAGTATTATACCCCATAGTGGCCCCTGCACACAGTATTATGTCCCATAGTGTCCCCTGCACACAGTATTATACCCCACAGTGGCCCCTGCACACAGTATTATACCCCATAGTGGCCCCTGCACACAGTATTATACCCCATAGTGTCCCCTGCATACAGTATTATGCCCCATAGTGGCCCCTGCACACAGTATTATACCCCATAGTGTCCCCTGCACACAGTATTATCCCCCATAGTGGCCCCTGCACACAGTATTATACCCCATAGTGGCCCCTGCACACAGTATTATGCCCCATAGTGACCCCTGCACACAGTATTATACCCCACAGTGGCCCCTGCACACAGTATTATACCCCATAGTGGCCCCTGCACACAGTATTATACCCCAGAGTGGCCCCTGCACACAATATTATGTGCCATAGTGGCCCCTGCACACAGTATTATGTCCCATAGTGTCCCCTGCACACAGTATTATACCCCACAGTGGCCCCTGCACACAGTATTATACCCCATAGTGGCCCCTGCACACAGTATTATGTCCCATAGTGTCCCCTGCACACAGTATTATACCCCACAGTGGCCCCTGCACACAGTATTATACCCCATAGTGGCCCCTGCACACAGTATTATACCCCATAGTGGCCCCTGCACACAGTATTATGTCCCATAGTGTCCCCTGCACACAGTATTATACCCCACAGTGGCCCCTGCACACAGTATTATACCCCATAGTGGCCCCTGCACACAGTATTATACCCCATAGTGGCCCCTGCACACAGTATTATACCCCACAGTGGCCCCTGCACACAGTATTATACCCCATAATGGCCCCTGCACACAGTATTATCCCCCATAGTGGCCCCTGCACACAGTATAATACCCCATAGTGGCCCCTGCACACAGTATTATGCCCCATAGTGACCCCTGCACACAGTATTATACCCCACAGTGGCCCCTGCACACAGTATTATACCCCATAGTGGCCCCTGCACACAGTATTATGCCCCATAGTGACCCCTGCACACAGTATTATACCCCACAGTGGCCCCTGCACACAGTATTATACCCCATAGTGGCCCCTGCACACAGTATTATACCCCAGAGTGGCCCCTGCACACAATATTATGTGCCATAGTGACCCCTGTACACAGTATTATGCCCCATAGTGGCCCCTGCACACAGTATTATCCCCCATAGTGGCCCCTGTACACAGTATTATGCCCCATAGTGGCCCCTGCATACTGTATTATTCCCCACAGTGGACTTCCCGAAAAGGGAAGATGTGAACCAGGCCTAATACATATAACATACATTTACACACATACATTCATATACATACACACACACCTATCTACAAATATACAGGACTCACACAGTATATCAGACACTTTACACAAATATACACACATTAACTATACATATTTTACCCAAAAAATGTACTTACATTTGGCTGTATCCTGTCTGTCCTGTCTGGCTGTGGTGAAAGCTCTGTTTACAGCAGCCGGCAGACGTCCCCCTGCACACTCCGATCTGTGTGGGGGAGGGGCAGCACAGCTCCTGCTAGTGACGGCAGTGTGCAGTGCAGGGAGCAGAGACGCACACTCGCACTGATTGCTACAGGGGCCCATTTTGGCACGGTCAGGATCCCGATCGGGCCCCTGAAGATCCCGATCGGGCCGCTGACAAGTGCATTTAGATAAAATTAATAGTCAGGCTCGGGGGCCCACCGGGGAATCCCCCGGTGCTCCGGCGGGCCAGTCCGACCCTGGAAGGGACTATTATTAGGGGGCATTCACACGGAGTAACGCGGCGCTGATTCTGCCCCATAACTCGCGTAAGAATCAGCGCTGCAAAACAGAATCCCATTGAGTCCAATGGGTTCCTTTTAACGTGCGTAAAACATTGAAATCAATGCGAGGCTTTTTAACCTATTGCTTTCAATGTGTTACGCACATAAAACGGAACGCCATGTTACTCCATTTGCCCCCTTAATAAGGCTATGGGAACTATCCTACTAATAAAAGTTTGTGTGCTTGGATGTTTGTGGGTTTGTATGTTTGGATGTTTGGATGATTGTTCCTCAATGACGCCCAAACAGCTGAACAGATTGGCGTGAGATTTCACACATAGCTAGATGGCCACCTCACATACTGACCTCTGACAGGATAGAGATACCAAACTCTAACAGGGAATATAAAATCCCAGGTACGTTCACCTGTAACACACCTAATGTAGTGTATTTAATAATGTGCACCAAATGTTCCACTGAAAATCTGTATGTTGGAGAGACAGGTCAGAAGCTCAGAATGAGAATGAATGCACATCCCCATACAATTAGAGAACAGAGAATGGACCTTCCCATGCCAAAACCTTTCTGCAATGAAGATCACAATATCACCAATGACATGAAAATTTTGATTTTAAGAGGGAATTTTAAATCAAGGAAACAGCGACTGATTCATGAATACAAGAGCATGACCCTATTTAACACTCTGGAGAATGGAATGAATGTCTCACATGGATTCATGTCATGCTATAGAAATCACTGAATTAAGACAGCCATAAAGATAATAACCTGGGACCTGTGAATTTTTTACATGTTTATACTAATAAGCCTCTTCTCCTCATCCCCTCCCTCCTGAAATCCTATCCTTATGTGTCCTGTTGTACATAAATATGCAGCCTTCAGAAATTGTTCTTAGTTATATCTGAAAAAGAAGCCAAAGAACTTCGAAAACTTATATTCTATCATTATGAGTTAACCATTAAAAAAGGTATCATTTACTGAAGACTCTCAAGTGTTTTTGTTTTTTATATTTCATACCCACTGGCTAACACGGTACAAAAACAAACATTTTCTTCTTTAAGCTCTCCTGGGCATCCGTGTAGCATTCAAGGGTTCCCTGACATCTTCTGTTGGCCTCTAGCTGACATCACGCACCACAGGATCATGTGGGATGCGTCAACGTCATGACACTTTGGCCTGGGATTGGATAGCTAAGGTCCAATCTCAGGCACACGACGTTAGCCAGAGGACTTGGGTGACCATGGTATGGGACACCATTAGGATGACCAGGAGAGCTGAGGCAAGTGAGTATAACTGTTATTTGTAATCACCTCCCTGATAATCCACTTATTATATTCTGGGGTCTGAAGAGTTCTCAGACTATAATAATGTTACCAACAAGTTCGACTTGAAATTAACCAGAGGGTCGAACTTCAAAATATTGTCGAAACCAGACTTGTGAGGTTTGCTCATTTCTACTAGTAGCAATTCTGATAATAACAAAATATTAGGTTATTCCTATTTAACAGGGTTGATCCATTAATACCTATCCTTTTGCCGCTGCTCAGGAGCAATTCCAGCTCTAAGACTCCGTGTGACCATGTATTATATGTTAAATATAAAAAGATATGTATTTGGTACATTTATAGATCTGGAAGAGACGGTTACAATCTCATCCAATAATTTCGATCAGGAGATGTGCACTGTACAGATGGTCAATACTGAAAAATAGGGTCATTACCAGGTCATATATTTCTGAGCAAGGGGAACATAGGTGATATTTCATTGTAAAGACATGAAAGTAACCCATTCATTACTACCACATCTTTATGTGGTATCATTTAATATATACATCTGTACACATCAGTATGTGGCAGTGCCCTCTGCCAAAGAACAATCTATTTGCTCAAGATGGTGGAGAAGTGGGCATTTCTAATATAGCTGTCTATCCAAATTCATTAGAAAAACCCTCTTTTGACATCCTGGCCTTTTCCATTTAAAGGGGCTCTATCAGCAAAATATATGCGTGCATAGCCTTTAAAAAGGCTATTCAGGCACCGTAAATGTTATATTACACTACCCCCCAGTTTTAAAATAATAACCTAAAAAAGAATGTGCTCTACTTACGGATCGTGCACACTGGGCGGGCATTCAGGGTGTGTCTTCATCTTCATCCCCGCCTCATCTTCCTCCGATGTCCTCCGGTCCCGTCTTCCTCCAGCGCTCGCGAACGGACAGTGATAGCCTGGGCGCATGTGCAGTAGCCGTAGTAGAAGCCGCGTGCTACTGCGCATGCGCCCAGGTCGTTTTTTAACATCAGTGTCCGCAAGCGAGCGCTGGAAGAAGACGGGACTGGAGGACATCGGAGGAAGAGGAGGCGTGGATGAAGAAGACGGCGCACCCTGAATGCCCGCCCAGCGTGCACGATCCGTAAGTAGAGCACATTCTTTTTTAGGTTATTATTTTAAAACGGGGGGGGGGTAGTTTAATATAACTTTTACGGTGCCTGAATAGCCTTTTTAAAGGCTATGCACGCATATATGGGGCTCTATCAGCAAGATTTAGCTGATGGAGTTGGGAGGACCGGTGGCTGTTCGCAGACCAGGGGCCTGCTGGCTCTTCAACAGGGGCCATTGCAGATTTTTTGGCTTGTGCAAGTACAAGCATGAATGTTCAGCCTGCAGAGGTAACCATGCCGCAGTCAGATACACCCGCCCAGTCAAGCCCAGGGCAAAACCAGCAGGTCCAACTGAAGGAAAAGATCCCAGTGAACGTGGATGCGATGGGTCCATGGTTAGACTGGTACCCCAATCGTGAGCCGGTTATGGTTCTGAGGTGGGGTTATTTGGACGGTTTCTTCATCCCATTTTTGTATACCAGTGAATCCTACTTTGCAGATAATTTAAAATCAGCCAGGGACCATGCAGAAAAAATTGCGAAAGAAGTTAGTTTGGGTAGAATCGTGGGCCCCTTTGATCCCCTCCATTTTGTAACATTCGGATTTCACCTGTAGGTGTGGTTCCAAAAAAAGAGAGTGGTAAGTTCAGGCTTATACATCAACTATAGGTTCCTCGGTTAACGGTGGTATCTTCTGGTCAGAGGCATCGGTCTCTTATGTTTCTTTTAACAAAGTGGTAGCATTTTGAGGGCCACAGTTCCAGGTATCCTTATGGCTAAATCAGATATAGAGTCAGCCTTCTGCCTCCTTCCGGTCCACCCGGATTGTTACCATTTGTTTCTTTGAGGGATGATTCTACTACGATTCATGCCTTCCCATGAGTTGTTCCATATCTTGCCATTTTTCGAGCTGTTTAGTTCCTTCCTCGAGTAGGTGGTGAGGTATGAAACACTCTCCAGGTCAATTATTCACTATTTAGACAACTTCCTGTTTGTCACCCTGGCTGGGGATTCCCATTGTCAGTTTCTGTTGGAGTCTTTTTGTTCCCTGATGAGTAAGTTTGGGATTCATTTGTCCATGGAGAAGATGGAGGACCCGAAGACGGTCATTTCCTTTCTTGGTATTGAGTTAGACTCTAATCTCATGGTCTTCTGTCTTTCCCAGGACAAATTGGATCGTTTGGGATCTCTGCTGCAAGGTTTTCTATCAGTTAAGAAGGTGACCCTTAGACAGATGCAGTCCCTATTGGGTTTGTTAGTTTTTGCCTGCCGGGTTATGCCCATGGGCAGGGTTTTCTGCAGGCACCTGTCATTATACACCAAGGGTATTAGTTCCCCCACACATAGGATCAGGGTTACTCGTTACCTAAAAGCGGATGTTGCAGTATGGTTGGAGTTTCTTCAAAACTATAACGGACACACTTGTGTCCAAGCATTGGAAGTTCCGAACGCTGAGCGCGAGTTGTTCAAACCCGGTTGAGTTTGGGGTGATTTTGGGGAAGGAACCATAGGATGAACCCACTATATATAATATAGTCACTGAGGGAGTAGGAGTTTTTGGAATCAAATGAAACTTTATATGAGTGAATGTAATCACGATACATGTGAGTGAACACACTATTACAGTGATAAGTTATTGGGAAAAGCTGTACAACTGAAAGGAATTTCTAGTACCTGGTTGGGCTGCCTCTAGCCTGGATTCAAGATAAGATATTTTTGGGTATGGGGGCATGCAGGTTTCATATGGCATCCTTTGCCCACAGATGTTGCAACTGGGCCTGTAAATCCTGCACATTGGAAAATTGCTGAAGCTGGCTTACCACTCAATCCCATAAATTCTTTATTGCTGATAAATCTGGTGATTGAGAAGGCCAAGGAAGAGCTGCAATCTGGTGGAGACATTCCTGGGAAATCCTTGCTGTATGTGCACATAATGTAGAGCTGTTCTAGGATGGTTGGTTCTGAGAGTAACGTGTCAGGGTGCCTGTGACGTGGGCGCAGTTGAGAAGGAGCGTAGGACAATTAATGCCCAGCTGTCCCATTTTATTTGTTCGAAGGGTGGAGTTGTCATTCGCCACAGGCAACTTGAAGGCGATAATCGCCGTCTCATATGGCCTGACGGTGTTCATTTAAACGAGATAGACCTTGATATCTTTCTCTCTGGCCTACAGGATGGGGTAGAGCAGGCCCTTTTTTTGTTGGGTGGGGGTCAGAGACCAGTGTGATGGCCCATCCCCCTGGTCTCCTCCATGGCGGTACAGTGGTGTAAGGGGAGTGATCAGGACATGATCATGGGGAATCTTGCAGCTGGCATACCATGCCATGCCCCCTGTTTACGTTTAAGAAAAGTTAATAACAACAAATAATTAAAATTCAATAAAAGCTGTGACCTACCCCGCCCACTAAATTTGAGTTGAAGTCATTGTCCTGTGTTCATTTAATGGGTGAGATCTTGGTATTGGCCCTGGGGTGGTGGTTGGGTAGTTTATGCAGTATTGACATCACAGACAGCGTTATTTAATATGCCAAAGTCTCTTAGTAACTCGTGTCATGAATCATTTGAAAAAAAAAAAAACACTATATATAATATAGTCATTGAGGGAGTAGGAGTTGTTGGGATCAAATGAAACTTTATATGAGTGAATGTAATCACGATACATGTGAGTGAACACACTATTACAGTGATAAGTTATTGGGAAAAGCTGTACAACTGAAAGGAATTTCTAGTACCTGGTTGGGCTGCCTCTAGCCTGGATTCAAGATAAGATATGGTTGGGTATGGGGGCATACAGGTATATGGCATCCTTTGCCCAAAGATGTTGCAGCTGGGCCTGTAAATCCTGCACATTGGTAAATTGCTGAAGCTGGCTTACCACTCAATCCCATAAATGCTTTATTGCTGATAAATCTGGCGATTGAGAAGGCCAAGGAAGAGCTGCAATCTAGTGGAGACATTCCTGGGAAATCCTTTCTGTATGTGGGTGAGTACTATCCATTTGAGAAATGCCATCTGGAGGCTCTGCCATGGGTGCAGGATGTCCTGCACATAATGTAGAGCTGTTAGTGTTCCTGGTATCACTACTAGGGATGATCAACTGATGTATGTGATGGCCCCCAGATCATCACACTAGCAGCTGAGGTGGTGTGTAGCTCCACAGCAAAGGCAGGATTGAAATGCTCACAATGAGGCCTCCATACTCACACCCGAATGTCATTGGATCCGAAACAGACAGGGAAGGAGCACTTTTACGGCCTCTTGTGACTATACCCAGTGTCTAATCCAAATTCTTCTCTGATCATTTACATATCTGCCTGAGACATAACTGTATGCCAGGTTTTGCAGAAATCTGACATTTCAGTGTGTACAACATACATTGGAGCATATCACATTTTCCTCTGTAGGATTCATATGTAATTGGAGCTAAAAAGATAGCATATCCTACTGTAGAAGTCTGGGGTACTATAATAGCTCAGTGCAACTGAGGTTGTATGGAACCATAACACAGTGATGTACATAAGCTTTAAAGGGCTATTTCCATTTTGGACGTTCATGACATATCCACATGTATGTATGATAGATAAGTGTCCCACTTCCAAGACATGCCCCTATTCAGGGAAAGGAATTTCCCCGGCCCCATCCAGGGAGCCACCAGATGCAGTATACCTACTGCACGTGAATGGCCAGGATTATAGAAACTGACAATCTTTCTGTGCTATGTTGTTCACAAATTTTGCAAACACTTTACATAAAAATCTAAAGTGTTATAGATATATGTAATTAACATGCAGGGCTGTTTCAACCTTAGGTCATATAGTGCACTTGCAAAAAGCCCTACAGCTGAGGGGGGCCTTGTCAGCCACCTCGGTTCCAGCAGGACTATCCTGGTATCCTGGAGTTCAGGTGTTGTGATACTGTTGGTAACACATCTCAATTTCAAGTGTCCATCCTCAAAAGGGACTTAGAGCCAGGAGTCTCCCCAGAGTATCCACAGGACAAGATCAGGAAGAATGAGGAGCAAATGACACAGCTGCCATCATGACCAGTCATTGGAGGCGAGAGCGCACAATCTTGGACCTGGCTCTCACCGCTACCACACTGCAACTCTGCTGCTCCAAGGCTATATTGAGACCTTAAAAAACCTTCTAGCAAATTAAATTCTTAAGTGACTTACACAGGCTGTTTGAGTTCCTGTTTTGGACCCAACTTTACCACCACTACGAACCTCAATGGTAATTTGGCATAGTCCTCTGTACTGACTATTGGGCATGGCTTGCATTTTCATTTTTTTGGGGCTATTCTGCTATATAAAGACATATAGTATATTTGTTCATAATTAGGAGGTATTTTTGCTATATGCAACATCTCATTTATTCTGTGATATTTCTGGTGCTATTAACACAGTAGAGCCCCCCCCCCCCCAGGATAATATTTATTAGGTAGCAAATGTCTTTTTAGCAGTTACCTGTGCTGGTATATATGTTATACATCCCTCAGCATGATCCATATAATAGAGTTAAGATGTTAAAGAAACATTAAAAGACAACAGTGTAACAGCTTTTTCCATGACATGCTATTAGTTTGGCACCGAAGTGAAACAGATAAATCTAAACATGTTCATTAGTAATATAATCATATAATAAAGTATGGTGAACAAGGCAACATTTAAAGTACAAAATCAATGGTGGAATTGCTGTTCGTTTTGCATTGCTCTCCCTGGAAAGAGTTAATAAATGTTACTCATTAAGTAATATATAAATATATAAACAAGCCTCATATATTAATATCTGGATAACTAAAAAAGGCCTTTATAGTAAAACAGTATTGGCACATAAGAAGTTAAATCTTTTGCTGCGTATGTCCCCATGGTAACTCTGTGGGGAGGGGGTGTTACTTATAAAACCTTTGCAGTGGGCCCAGCAATGTGTTAGAACAGACCTGATGACACGTCCGTCCGTCCGTTAAGGTGTTGGAGCCCTTTAAATGATTTCCAGATAATCTGTTTTATATTTGATCTCTTTATCTGATCAGTAGCGAGGAGAGTCAACACTGGAGACCCCCAATCAATTAGCTGTTTGAAGAGACTGCAGCAACATTACATAGGAGTTGTGCTTGGTATTGAGGCTCAGCCCCATTCAGTTGAATGGGACTATGATGCAAACAGTACACATGATGAATAATCACAACATTATTGCCCTGTTGCCCTTTAAGCTGATCTGTGGGGATCTCTGACTCATGAGATAATGTCGACCTCTTCTAGGTTATTGTTTGCTATCCTAATTAGGAATCATCAAAGTATTTTGTATACTGATGACATATCCACAAGGTAAGTCATCAGTATCTGATCAGTGGAGGTCCAACATTCAACTGCTCTAGCTGCCTCCTGGTGCTGAAAGCTACTGTACTGGATGGGGCACTATTCAAGTAATATGTGCAGAGCTGCAATTCCCTGGTATCATTGCTATACAGTAGATGAGGCTGCAGATCTGCACCTATTACTTGAAGAGTAAGGGTCCATTCACACAGAGTAAACGCGCGTTCTTTTTTGCAAAATACACGTGTAAAGAATACACGTGTAAAAATTAGACTCCCATTGACTTCAATAACATTCTTTACACATGTAAAAAACATGCAAAAAACTAATCCCCAGTCCATTAGTATCTCTGGGAGGTTTCGTATCCCAAATTGACCTGACTGGTTCCCTTTAATGTGTTTGTAGTTGAAAAGCAGAGGCAAAAGCATGCAGAGTACCGCATACAAAACAGTAAACAGAAAAATCACATGAACCTGTGGGTGCCCCTCCAGCTCTCACAAGTGACACTCCCAGATGCACCCACAGACTAGGCCTTAAAGTCCTATTTCCCAGTGGCTGCTTCCTTGGGGTACATAGAACCAACTAACCTGAACGGACTCCACACGTGAACTCCCTGGAAAGGCACAACAGAAGCTCTTTATAGAACACTCATTTTCCACAACATAACCCAATGTCACACCCCAGCCGGAACAAATTCACACCCTCAAACATCTTTCAAGGCACAACTCCTGGGCACGCGCAATATTCCGCCCTCGCAGATACCTGCTTCAAAAGCACAAAACAGCAGAATACAGTTTGCATAACTGAGAGTTACACCCCACTAACACTTCTACTAAGACAACAACCAATCTTGGGCGTACGGGGACTACAGGTCCTATGTACGGTTGCTGTTTATGGAAGTTGACCCTTTCATTCCCATTCAAATGCTATCTCTATGCATTTTACCAGGTGGTCCCAGATCTCAACTTAAGGCCAAGGCAGATTGGTCACTAACCCAATGCTACAAGGCAACAGTGCTAACCACCGAATTACTGTACTGCCCCTCCAATAGCAGTGACTTTTTTCTTCACCAATATTCCTATATTATGGAATTGATATTTATGCTTTATTCCTTGACATTAATACTGTTCACTAAAGGTGAACCTACATTTTAGGTTTTTTCTCTAGTTGAGCCACACAAATGAGATGCAATGTACTGCTATAATTCATAAAATCTCAGGATCTCAGGGAAATAAGCATTTGGTGAAGCATTAGGCAAAACTAAAGATTACATAATAGGGATTTATGTTGACATCTATTGCGTGACAAGCACCATAAAGTACCTTATACATCACTGGCTGCTGGAACGACTCTGTCACTGGAGTAGTTTCACAGTCTCTATAGTCTCTGTAATTTCATGTTATATTATGGCAATAAATCTTGACAGGATGTAGCGTTGTGATCTGAGGAACTTTCCACATAACAAGAAATATATATATATATATATATATATATATATATATATATATATTTCTGTGACAAGAATGAAATGAGGACCGGTGTTCGGGATTACAGGCATAAATTCCCACTGTTCTAGAAGAATCTTTATGACGGGAGTGTTGCTGAGTTTTATCTAAACATACTAGAAGAACTCCTTATATTAAGCAAGACAGCCGCACAAGCAAAACGTAAAGGCACCAGGGACGGATCTGCCAAGCATCTTGACCCAAGATATTATAAAGACATTAGTTCCTGGAGATTGTCTCTATGATTATGTTAGGAGAGATGGCACGGTAATGTTTATGTCAGAGGTATTATATAAACCAATACTGACATCTTATAGAACTGAGTTCACAGAGAAGACTCTCAGATCCGTCTTGCACAATAATACCGGTTTATTTAGAAAATCATATTACTTGTGGTGATGATTTTAGATAATGGAATTGCCTGAAATGCAATTCCACAAAACATCCTCATCACTGAAATAGTAACACCAAAAAGGATAAGTCTTGGATTTATGGAAATGAAAAGATCGATAGACATGTTAATGATATGCAAATGATAAAACATAGAAACAAAATATTCAAAACATCTCAATTTATTCAGCATTGCTCTATACACAGAAATAGGCGTACTTACACAGCATGGCATGCTATCAATGAGGTTATTAATGGTTATCTGAGGGATATTATGCCATGCAGAAAGCACTTGGGCACACAAGTCATCAACATAGGCTTCTGGCAACTCCCTTTGCAATTGCCAACCAATGATGTCCCAGATGTACCTGACTGAAGTCAAGTCCAGAGATGTTGCAGGACATGGTAGCACGCTTGCGCTATGTAGGATGCGGATGAGCAAAATGGTCCTAGTATTGTCCTGCTAAAGAATGGCTCCTGACGCACTTGGAAATACCCATACCACTGGTTTCATAACCAAATCAATAGTGACGTAACTAGAGACTTAAGGGCCCAGGTGAGAAAGTCCTGCCTGAGCCCCCACAGCAATTCCGTCCTTGACTATACTCTGACCAGTTGCTCCATTTGACCTTAAAATGGTAATTTTCTCTTTTTTGACAGTGGAAGGTTAAGTGTCAAAAATTTTGCACACCAGTTCACCAGAGGACTGGGCTTATAAATTTACAAAGTGCAAAATGCCAGTGACCAGAGGGATTCAGAAAGATGATTAGAAAAGTTTAATCACCTTTGTGTGGGGAGGGTGACTTATGGACCCCCATCCTTATCGACCCAGTGGTAGATGAGACCACTGTGAACCATTTTAGTTATGCCAGGGCTTATGGGCCCTCTAAGGCTCATGGACCTGGGAGCGACTGAACCCTCTGCACCCCCTCAAGTTACACCCCTGCAAATCAATGTAAGGCCAATATTATTTTGTCCAAGACAATAGCAGGACTCATCACTGAAGAGGACAGACCTCCATTCCAGGCTCCTTGCTGGCTTTCTGTGCACCATGATAGTCTTTGAGAGTGGTGGCGTGAGCTCAATGGATCTGGCTGCTGCACAAGGATTGGGATGTGATGTTCAATTTTTTTCTGAAGTACAGAATAGATCACTACGTACCCTTCTTCCAATCAGACCATCCGTCCATGCAGAGCTTCTGCGCCCTACACTTTTTGCTGTCTGTTCACTTCATCATTGTTCTCCCAACCACAAGGACACACAAAGTTGAACAGCGTTGACATCTCAGCCTAGGTGCATATTGATCTGATGGAGAGATAAACCAAGTTTCCTCAGTTCAAGGATTCTGTCCCTCTCAGTTCGTGACAAGTGGAGATAAGTAGCATGTCAATGAACATGCAATAAGTATCCAACACCATTTGGCTTTTGAGCTTTGATGTGGCTAAAAACTTTGCTTCCAATCTGGCTTTTATGCCCCTCACATGCCACAGTGAGAGCTAGGTGCCTGATAATGTGACTATTACACCACCTACAACACCTGTTACCTCCTCAATTTGCTTAACCTTATGGCTTGTCCTTCTTGATGTTGCAATTTCAATGTTGAGGAATGGATATGTTGGTATTCAGAACTGCTACCTTCAGAGCATAGCGTTAGTGGGAGACAGTCACACCCAAGCCCTGGTGCCTAAGGGAGCCCAAAGGCCTTTCTGCCACATAGGAAGACACCCGAGCAATAAACAGAAGTTGGTTGATAGTTGGGGGCCCTATTAAAGATTGAAGCTATGCCACTGGCTACCATCATGGGCTGACATGGGATGAAAATAGCCCAACACTGCCATGGCAGTCCATCTACAAACAGTATCAGATGGAATTGTCTGCTTCTATTGTGGTTTGGCCCCATTATCATATCACAAACTGGCCCTGATTCCACGGCAAACACTATAAGGCCTCATGCACATGAATGTGTGCACAGCCCGGGTGGGCGTGATTTTTTAACAGAATGCACTCGAATCCTACTCAGACATTGGAGTGTCATCCAAGTCCCTTCTGTGCTTCATTCATTCCTATGAGCAGATACTTCCCATACTAATCCATATCACGGAACAGGACAGCACCTGCTCTATCATCATCATATCGGAACAGAGCATTGAAACCCCACCTGGATGGGATACGTGGCCGAGTGCATGTAGAATGCATGCACTATGCAAAAGATATATATCTTTTCTGGGCACAGTATATATTATCTTATATGCGCACTGTATACTGGGCACTGTATACAATATTCATCTAGATGTATATCTGGCCAGATAATGAGAAAGAAACATGGAACAAATGGGTCAAACTGCTCCAACA
The DNA here is from genome assembly GCF_031893055.1 of Leptodactylus fuscus. Classification (NCBI taxonomy): domain Eukaryota; kingdom Metazoa; phylum Chordata; class Amphibia; order Anura; family Leptodactylidae; genus Leptodactylus; species Leptodactylus fuscus. The sequence goes on along the minus strand of NC_134270.1, from coordinate 125,571,889 downwards.
CCCAGCATAAATACGGACCCTACACACTACAACTTCCCATGAACCGCTTCCAAGACAACACACAAAACGTAGTGGAGTTTTCTTAATGTATAATTCTGACCCAATAAACGTCATGAAATATAATATATAGTGTAAAGAGAAACTTCACGTCTTTTTTGCAGTGTCAAAAAACGAAAAATTTTTATTTCATAAAGCCAGTAAACGTTTTCGGTCCCTTGGACCTTCATCAGACTCTGATTCTTGGAGGGCAAAGGTATTCCTTTATGAGCCAGTATTGAACAATGTAGCCACAGTCAAGCCTCCTGGAGACCAGACCAAGCCCGCATTAATGAAGTATAAACAGTTGGAAGCCGTGTACTTGCGCAAAAGAAATAAACGTTTTCGGTCCCTTGGACCTTCATCAGACTCTACGTAAAACAATAAATACACATAAACAAAAAATTACATTGGTGTACAGGTAACATTACCAAATTTAGGTAAGCAGTAGACACATATATACAATTTATATACATAAGGAATACCATGATGTAGTAATATGCAGGGAAAACAGCAATAGTCCTGAAGAGCTGTTAGTATTACATGTGCTAGTTAAGGAAAGCATGTGCAATTATCAAGGCAGTAGGGGATACAAAATTCATAACAAAGTTTCACCTGATTCTTGGAGGGCAAAGGTATTCCTTTATGAGCCAGTATTGAACGATGTAGCCACAGTCAAGCCTAGAATGAGCATAGTATAGCTGTCAGGTATTATTGGTAAGTGTAGCCAATTTGTGCCCATAGACTGGGGGGAGTAACATAGAGACTTACCTCCTGGAGACCAGACCAAGCCCGCATTAATGAAGTATAAACAGTTGGAAGCCGTGTACTTGCGCAAAAGAAATGCCTATGGCAGTAGAATAGCGCCAAGTACACGGTCTTCAGACCGGAATTAAATACAGGGGGGAACGAAATCATTCGTCCAACCCCTGACAGCGTCATAGCAGGAAGCCGGGTCATGTCTTGTGCGCACGCGCATTGACATACCCGTTCGTCGGGTGAAGCCCGAAGTGCAGCCAAGGTATAGTGAGATCGGAGATGTGCGCGCATGCGCACAGTCTCCGTATATGTCCAATATGTAGCAGAGCAGTCCGGAGTGATCAAGAGTGCCGGGGTGTGTGCGCGTGCGCACCAACCCCGCGTACAACAAGTGTGGCAGAGTAGTAACGTGTGTATAGCGGAGCAAGACAAAGCAATGATGGTGATATACATAGAATGGTAACTGAGACTAAAAGAAACCCAGTGAATAATGATCAAGTTATAAGGCTAAACTAAGGGGGCACACCAGATTGAAAACAAAAGGAAGAAAAGGAAAGAAAGACTAATAAGAGTAGGAAATAAAAGATAAGATAAAATAAGTCAATGAAAAAAGTGAAAAAATGAAAAAAATAATAAAAATGGAAAAAAAAAAAAAAAAATTAAAAAAATAAATAATGAAAAATGAAAAAAATAAAATAAAAAAGGAAAAATAAAAAAATAAAAAATAAAAAAATTGGAAAATGGAAAAAACCGGTCAAAAAAGATACAGTATAATAAAAGGATATCTGAAGCGGGCCAGGAGAGGTCATCCGGAGGTGTTCTTTAGCGTGTCTGCAAATAAAGGAACACAAGAATAAGTAAAGTGTAATTTATAAATATATTAACATTACAGAGCAGATGAAATACCCTCAGGTAAATGATTGGATTTCGTACTCGCGATTAAGACCCCTAGGCTCCAGAGTCTGGAGCCTATGGATCCAGAACGCCTCTTTTCTTTTGAGCAAAGCGATTCTGTTGCCACCCCGTCTGGGCATGGCCACGTGTTCAAGAACTTGGAACCGCAACTGAGAGACGTTATGTCCATATTTCTCAAAGTGTGCAGGTAATGGAAGCAGTAAGTTTTTACAGCGTATATTGGATTTGTGTTGTTTCATGCGGTCTCGCACACGCTGGGTGGTCTCCCCAACGTATGCGAGACCGCACGGACACTTAATTAAATAGACAACAAAGTTAGAGTTGCATGTAAAAAAATCTTTGATAGGGTATGTATAACCAGTCAATGGATGATAAATTTTATCACCTTTTACGACGTTAGAACATTGTTGGCAGTTCAAACAGGGGAACGTACCTGTTTTTGGAGTATTTAAAAAGGTTTGTCGGGGTAGTTTGGATTCGGAGCCTAAGTCAGCTTTGACAAGTCTGTCTCTGAGATTGCGGGGGCGTTTGTAACATGGACGGAAAGGATTTTTGAAAACTGAAATGTCAGGGTAAGCTTGAGATAATAGTGGCCAGTGTTTGCGAATGATACTATGTACCTTATAGACAAATGGGTGGTATTGATGCACAAATGCAATCCTATCATCCCCCCCAGGGCTGTCAATGGTGTTACGTGTGAGACCGGATAGATTCTCAGTCTGATTACGACATTCACTTAAAATCCTATCAGGATAGCCTCTTACCTTGAAACGCATCTGCATTTCATCATATCTAGTCTTTCTAGTGTCAGCATCCTGGACTATATGTTTAATCCTATGAAATTGTGACTTTGGTAAGGATTTCAGGGTTGATTTAGGATGACAACTGGAAAAGTCCAGAAGACTATTTTTATCAGTATCCTTTCTGTATAAATCTGAGCAAAGAGTACCATCCGATTTTTTGGAAATTTGGGTGTCCAGAAAGCTAATTGTATTGACACTATGGTGTAGAGTGAATTTCAATTCAGGCCAGATATTGTTAATGTAAGTGGTAAATTCCAGTAAAGTAGAGACCGGTCCATCCCAGATACAAAAAATGTCGTCAATGTATCTTTTCCAGGTGCGAGCGTGCACCTGGAAAAGCAAATTGGTGTAAATAAAGGTTTCTTCAACGTAAGACATATACGCATTTGCGTATGGGGGCGCCACATTCGAGCCCATGGCGGTACCCCTGCGTTGAACAAAAAAAGAATCCTGAAATAAGAAGTAATTTTCCTCAAGAATAATGTTCAGGAGATCAATGGATAGCTCAATGATATGTGGGTTCACCATGTTGGATTCCAGTATGTGTCTTGTTGCTGCTAGTCCTTTTGAGTGTTCTATGCAAGTGTAGAGACTGACTACGTCAAAAGTAGCCAGAATTGTATCTGGTTCTAAAGGGCCAATGTCCCGAATAACATGTAGGAAGGCAGAGGTATCAAGTAGGAAAGAGCGGGTTTTCTTAATATGTGGTGTTAGTAATTTCTCCACAAAAATGGAGAGGGGGGACAATATGGAGTCAGTAGACGCCACAATAGGTCTACCCGGTGGGTCAATGAGTCGTTTGTGAATTTTAGGGAGTATATATATCACTGGAGTGATACAATCCCGTTTCGTGAGAAAATTGACAGTGTAGGAATCAATTATACCTTCCTGAAGGTATTTAGTCAAAGTATTATTAATTCTACCAGCAATTTTGTTGACTGGATTACCACTGAGAATGGTATAGACTTCAGTGTCAGCCAGTTGGCGTTTGATTTCGCTAATGTAGGTGAGTTTATCCATGATAACAATTGCACCTCCCTTGTCCGCCGGTTTAACCACAAGATTCTTTTGAGAAATGAGTTGTTCAAGAGCTATTTTATCACTATTGGACAGATTGGAGGTGCATTTGTATTCATTCCTTTCAACCATACCCCTAAATCTTTCGATATCTTTTCGAATCAAATCAATTACCGTTTCGACGGCTGGGGAATTTTTGGGTGGGTTGAATGTACTTTTTACAGATAGACCCAAATCTTTACAGGACACTAGTACAGGTTGAACGGGGGTGTTGGTGGTAGATGGTGATTTAGAAAAATGAACTTTGAGTCTTAATGTACGATACAATCTATGTAAATCTAGATCTAGTTGAAATAAGTCAAAGCCGTAACTAGGACAAAAAGACAGTCCATGTTGTAACAATTCAATCTGAGCTGGACTCAGAATCGCAGAAGAGATATTTAACACCAAGGACTCCCCTCTTACCTGCGATCTAGTCGCTATAGTAGAGGTGGCAGATGTCGTATTTTGACGTCCTCGTCGTCTATTTGTGCCCCTAGAGAATTGGTTAGTAGGCTGAGAACGAAACGACCTTTCACTGGTGGCACTTGAGTCCGACGAATCTTGAGATGTTGGTCTCTGACGGTAGTTCGTACGACCTGAAGGGTAACCCTCCTTCCATCTATATACCCGGTCACAGCGATAGTCCTCTTGGTCCCTTAGGAACTTCCTTCTTTTTTGACCTTGAACATCTTTTTTGAATTGAGAAATAGTCGTGTCCAGTTTTTCTTTTAGGCTAGAATATTCGCTATCAGAGCAAGAATTGCGAAGTTGAATAACAGCACTGTCAACCTGCTTCTGCAATGACAATATACTTTTTTGTAAATAAGTTATTGTGAGCATCATTAGGTCGAATGAACATTTATTCAGAATGCACTCAAATTGTGCGCAATACTCCTTGTCCTCTTTGAAAAGGGTGGGCATTACCCCCATTCTGAGGCCCCTAGGGATCCTCAAGCTCTTGACGTATTCTGCGAGGGTAACGCAATGCAATTCCATACACACAAGTTTCTTCGTATCCCTTTCTAATTCTCTGGTTTTCACCTCAGTTGGAGCAGATTCAAGAAAATCTTTGCTGTAAGTCACCCCGGCCAAAATGCCTGCTGTTTCCTCTTGATTATACGAGAAAACTAGCCGATCCATGGTGTGTAGTAGATTGTACTGTAAAGGGTAATCCAATTTGTCTAGGGATACAGTAGACTGGAGTGGTGAAGTTAGGGTCCCAACCCGTATCATTCAGTGTAAAGAGAAACTTCACGTCTTTTTTGCAGTGTCAAAAAACGAAAATTTTTTATTTCATAAAGCCAGTAAAGTCAGTAAACGTTTTCGGTCCCTTGGACCTTCATCAGACTCTGATTCTTGGAGGGCAAAGGTATTCCTTTATGAGCCAGTATTGAACAATGTAGCCACAGTCAAGCCTCCTGGAGACCAGACCAAGCCCGCATTAATGAAGTATAAACAGTTGGAAGCCGTGTACTTGCGCAAAAGAAATAAACGTTTTCGGTCCCTTGGACCTTCATCAGACTCTACGTAAAACAATAAATACACATAAACAAAAAATTACATTGGTGTACAGGTAACATTACCAAATTTAGGTAAGCAGTAGACACATATATACAATTTATATACATAAGGAATACCATGATGTAGTAATATGCAGGGAAAACAGCAATAGTCCTGAAGAGCTGTTAGTATTACATGTGCTAGTTAAGGAAAGCATGTGCAATTATCAAGGCAGTAGGGGATACAAAATTCATAACAAAGTTTCACCTGATTCTTGGAGGGCAAAGGTATTCCTTTATGAGCCAGTACTGAACAATGTAGCCACAGTCAAGCCTAGAATGAGCATAGTATAGCTGTCAGGTATTATTGATAAGTGTAGCCAATTTGTGCCCATAGACTGGGGGGAGTAACATAGAGACTTACCTCCTGGAGACCAGACCAAGCCCGCATTAATGAAGTATAAACAGTTGGAAGCCGTGTACTTGCGCAAAAGAAATGCCTATGGCAGTAGAATAGCGCCAAGTACACGGTCTTCAGACCGGAATTAAATACAGGGGGGAACGAAATCATTCGTCCAACCCCTGACAGCGTCATAGCAGGAAGCCGGGTCATGTCTTGTGCGCACGCGCATTGACATACCCGTTCGTCGGGTGAAGCCCGAAGTGCAGCCAAGGTATAGTGAGATCGGAGATGTGCGCGCATGCGCACAGTCTCCGTATATGTCCAATATGTAGCAGAGCAGTCCGGAGTGATCAAGAGTGCCGGGGTGTGTGCGCGTGCGCACCAACCCCGCGTACAACAAGTGTGGCAGAGTAGTAACGTGTGTATAGCGGAGCAAGACAAAGCAATGATGGTGATATACATAGAATGGTAACTGAGACTAAAAGAAACCCAGTGAATAATGATCAAGTTTAGCCTTATAACTTCTATGACCTCTCCTGGCCCGCTTCAGATATCCTTTTATTATACTGTATCTTTTTTGACCGGTTTTTTCCATTTTCCAATTTTTTTATTTTTTATTTTTTTATTTTTCCTTTTTTATTTTATTTTTTTCATTTTTCATTATTTATTTTTTTAATTTTTTTTTTTTTATTATTTTTTTTTTTTTTCATTTTTATTATTTTTTTCATTTTTTCACTTTTTTCATTGACTTATTTTATCTTATCTTTTATTTCCTACTCTTATTAGTCTTTCTTTCCTTTTCTTCCTTTTGTTTTCAATCTGGTGTGCCCCCTTAGTTTAGCCTTATAACTTGATCATTATTCACTGGGTTTCTTTTAGTCTCAGTTACCATTCTATGTATATCACCATCATTGCTTTGTCTTGCTCCGCTATACACACGTTACTACTCTGCCACACTTGTTGTACGCGGGGTTGGTGCGCACGCGCACACACCCCGGCACTCTTGATCACTCCGGACTGCTCTGCTACATATTGGACATATACGGAGACTGTGCGCATGCGCGCACATCTCCGATCTCACTATACCTTGGCTGCACTTCGGGCTTCACCCGACGAACGGGTATGTCAATGCGCGTGCGCACAAGACATGACCCGGCTTCCTGCTATGACGCTGTCAGGGGTTGGACGAATGATTTCGTTCCCCCCTGTATTTAATTCCGGTCTGAAGACCGTGTACTTGGCGCTATTCTACTGCCATAGGCATTTCTTTTGCGCAAGTACACGGCTTCCAACTGTTTATACTTCATTAATGCGGGCTTGGTCTGGTCTCCAGGAGGTAAGTCTCTATGTTACTCCCCCCAGTCTATGGGCACAAATTGGCTACACTTACCAATAATACCTGACAGCTATACTATGCTCATTCTAGGCTTGACTGTGGCTACATTGTTCAATACTGGCTCATAAAGGAATACCTTTGCCCTCCAAGAATCAGGTGAAACTTTGTTATGAATTTTGTATCCCCTACTGCCTTGATAATTGCACATGCTTTCCTTAACTAGCACATGTAATACTAACAGCTCTTCAGGACTATTGCTGTTTTCCCTGCATATTACTACATCATGGTATTCCTTATGTATATAAATTGTATATATGTGTCTACTGCTTACCTAAATTTGGTAATGTTACCTGTACACCAATGTAATTTTTTGTTTATGTGTATTTATTGTTTTACGTAGAGTCTGATGAAGGTCCAAGGGACCGAAAACGTTTATTTCTTTTGCGCAAGTACACGGCTTCCAACTGTTTATACTTCATTAATGCGGGCTTGGTCTGGTCTCCAGGAGGCTTGACTGTGGCTACATTGTTCAATACTGGCTCATAAAGGAATACCTTTGCCCTCCAAGAATCAGAGTCTGATGAAGGTCCAAGGGACCGAAAACGTTTACTGACTTTACTGGCTTTATGAAATAAAAATTTTTCGTTTTTTGACACTGCAAAAAAGACGTGAAGTTTCTCTTTACACTGAATGATACGGGTTGGGACCCTAACTTCACCACTCCAGTCTACTGTATCCCTAGACAAATCGAAATATAATATATGTTTCGATAAAAAAAGTCTATACAATGTGTTTTGTCAGCAAACTGATAGTGTAAACCCTGATGAGGTGTTAGACTATTGGGTTAGAATACCCCTGGTTTCCCCGATTCCCATTAACTTGCTGTTGTTATGAAAGTTGCTCTTAGCTGAGACTGCAGAACTGATGGATCTATAATAAGCAAACCACATAAAGCTTTTTAAGCAAGCAAAATCAATAGAAATGCATAATACATAATATAATATAGAAGAAATCCTCAAACAGGTACATGGAAGTGGAAATAAATCTGGCATGGCAAATAAATATAAAAGGTATTGCAGAAGCAACTTGCTAAACTGCTGTATTTTTTATGAAGTGTTTGTTAGCGAAGGGATTTTTTTTTTTGGTTCTGCATATTCCAATAAAATGGGGCTATAAATAAACAAATAAATGGGGCTGATTTAGCAATGAGTTTTTGACATTCAGACCACACATCAGCAACTCCTACCACTGCACCCCTATAGCTACGCCCCTGTATGGACCTCATACATACTGCCCAGGTGGAAAGATACTGGTAAACTGCAAACAGTAAAATACTCCCTATTTTTCGGCACCTTATTTAGTGACAGTACTTTAGAAGTAAGAGGATAGGGAGGGAGCCCAGCTATTCAGAAACAAAGACGTTAATATATTGTAATCATTAAAATAATCCAGTAAGGCTGTTAGCTGAAGAATTCTTCTAGACTAGACCAGAATTCTGAAGAGCCTAAACCTGAAGTTACTGACTATATACGTCAATTATTCATAGGCTGTGATTCACCTCTAGATTTGACGTTATAAGGTGGTTTGTGCAGAAAAACATTTAAGGCTATCTGCCAAAAAATATTATTTTTTTAAGAAACTAACACACTACAGTATTATACATGATGGCGGGGTGATCTAACTTCATTGTGCTTTAATCATTCTTGCCATGTCAATGGGGTATTTATTACCTGCTGCAGCAATGAACCAATTACTGATTTTAAAAGTATGCCTCTGGCGCACTCTACTGGGCGCTATATTGTAACTACAAGTGTAAGGATTTACTTAGCTGTTGGCTGCCTTTAATTTTTGGTCTTCAATATAACAATCATTTGACTTCCTATTATTAGTCCACCCATTTTGGCCTTCTCCTATTATTAATACACCCTATTTACAAGGTTGACGTGTACACAGCTGGAGAACTACAGTAATGTTTGCATGTAAGTGAATCGAGGTTACAGCAACAGAAACAAGCTGTTTAAGGGGACATTATTATTATTATTATTGTTTATTTATATAGCACAATTAATTCCATGGTACTTTATATACAATACACAAAATGTGCAGGTAGATATAATACTAACAGTGATCGACTGGCCTGTGATTGTGGGGGTCAGTCTTATGTGTCTTGGTAAGGAGTTCCAGACTATGGGGGATGCACGGGAGAAATCTTGGAGATGGTTGTGTGAGGAGCGGATGAGAGCAGAGCGGAGTAGGAGGTCATTGGAGGATCTGAGGTTACGTGTGGGCAGGTAGATTAGGTTGGAGATATATGGAGGGGCCAGGTTGTGGATCGGTTTGTATGTTAATGTTAGTAGCTTGAACTCAATTCGCTGGGCTATGGGTAGCCAGTGGAGGGACTGGCAGAGGGGAGCAGCCGATGAAGATCGGGGCATGAGGTGAAGTAAGCGAGCAGCACAGTTTAAGGTGGACTGGAGGGGGGCGAGGGTGTTTGCTGGGAGTCTATGGAGAAGGGTGTTGCAGTAGTCTAAGGGTTAGTTCACACGTTGGGAGTCCCACGCGGGTTTTGACACAGAGAGAGACGCGGTGAGACGCGTCTCTCCCTCGTCAAAACCTGCCTACTACGACCATCGCGGTCACGGCTTTCCCCTCCGTAGCCAGCTCAAATGAATGAGCCAACATAGGAGGGTGCTGCCGCTAGGCGGAAGCCGCAGTCCAGCGCGCCGCGGCTTCCGCCTGAAGAAAGGGCATGTCGCTTCTTTTCTCCACTAGCAGCAGCCCGCCGCTAGCGGAAAAAAGAAGCCCGGCGGTCTGCATAGACCACCATTGTAAAGGGGTGGATTTTGAAGTGAAATCCACTGTCAAAATCCGCCCCTTTGTTCACGTGTGAACGAGCCCTAAGCAGGAGATTATGAGGGCCTGGACGAGCATCTTAGTAGTTTCAGGGGTGAGGAAGGAGTGGATTCGATGGATGTTCTTGAGTTGGAGGCGGCAGGAAGTGTTGAGCGTTTCAACGTGTGACTTGAAGGATAGGTCGGGGTCCAGTGTTTTCCCAAGGCATCGGGCTGTGGGACAGGGGTAAGTATGGTTGGGTTAACTTAAATAAATGGGTCAGGTGGAGGGGCCATACAGGGTGGTGCGAAGATGATGAACTCCGTTTTCTCCATGTTGAGTTTGAGAAAGCAGGAGGAGAGGAAGGAAGCTACGGCCGCTAAACAATCTGGAACTCTGGCCAGCAGGGAGGTAATGTCTGGTCCAGAGATGTAGATTTGGGTGTCGTTGGCATAGCAATGGTATTGAAAACCATGAGATTCTATGAGTTGGCCTAGGCCAAGGGTTTGGATGGTCTTAGGACGGAGCCTTGGGGGACACCTACAGAGAGAGGTGAGGAGGTGGTGTGCGAGTGGGAGACGCTGAATGTGCGGTCGGTGAGGTATAAGGAGATCCAGGGAAGGGCCAGGTCTGAGATACCAAGGGATGAGAGAATTTCTAACAAGAGGGAGTGGTCAACTGTGTCAAAGGCAGAGGAGAGGTCAAGGAGGAGGAGGAGGACAGAGTAATGGCGCTTGGCTTTGGCGGTTAGAAGGTCATTGGTGACTTTTGTTAGGGCAGTTTCAGTGGAGTGACGGAGTCTGAAGCCTGACTGTAGTCTGTCAAAGAGCAGGTTGGACGAGAGATAGGAGGAGAGTTCGGAGTGGACGTGTTGCTCAAGCAGTTTTGCGGCGTACGGGAGCAGTGAGATGGGGCGGTAGTTGGCTGGAGAGGACGGGTCGAGAGACGGTTTCTTAAGTATAGGTGTGACTGTGGTGTGTTTGAAGGCAGAGGGGAAGGATCCATACTGCTGTTAAAAATATCAGTTGCTCTGATCAGTCATAGGATGAGAGTAACGGACATCAATGACAATAGAGTGATGGAAGCGGTGGAACCCTCTCCTGGCGTACATTCCCATTCACTTTAATCAGGGCCGACTCCAGGCTTTTGTGGGCCCTTGGGTGACAGAGCCTCACTGGGCCCCTTTTTGGAGCATAAAACCAACTGAAATTGGGTGTTTTTTGCTGAGGGAGACCTACAGAAGTGGACTGCAATACAGTCCATTCCATCCAAGTAGATAAAACCTGTTCAGACATCGGAAAGTAAATAGAAATTTGAGGTCGACAACTGCCACGATTCCTCTTTATTTTCTGCCTCCCAACTCAGGTTGCAGAGCATCAGCAGGCCATTACAGTTTTCCATTGCTGACTAGGACCAAATGAAGTCTAAGGGTGCATGCACACTACGTAACGCCGGGCGTGTATGAGAGCCGTACACACCGGCGTTACAGCAGGGCTGCCGAACACTTCCCATTCACTTCAATGGGAGCGCTCGTAACAGCGGCGTTTACGAGCGCTCCCATTGAAGTGAATGGGAAGTGTTCGGCAGTCTGCCGTAATGCCGGCGTGTACGGCTCTCATACACGCCCGGCGTTACTCAGTGTGCATGCACCCTAAGGGTGAATTCACACTGAGTAAACGCTAGCTTATTCTGAACGTAAAACACGTTCAGAATAAGCGGCGTCTAAAGCAGCTCCATTCATTTCTATGGGAGCGGGGATACGAGCGCTCCCCATAGAAATGAATGGGCTGCTTCTTTCACTCCGTGCAGTCCCATTGAAGTGAATGGGGAGTGCCGGCGTGTACGCTCCGGCATGAGCAGAGCTTGCCGTATACGCCGGCACTCCCCATTCACTTCAATGGGACTGCACGGAGTGAAAGAAGCAGCCCATTCATTTCTATGGGGAGCGCTCGTATCCCCGCTCCCATAGAAATGAATGGAGCTGCTTTAGACGCCGCTTATTCTGAACGTGTTTTACGTTCAGAATAAGCTAGCGTTTACTCAGTGTGAATTCACCCTTATCAGCGGGGAGTATCTAGCCAAGGAGTCCGATTCAGCTGCAGAATCTGCTGGAGGATCGAACAGGACGCTTTTTATTATCCAACTTCTTGCTCCAATTGTTTTCAATGGGACGCAGAATGAGGGAGGAATCCACTGAATCTATTGACAGCGCAATTAACACTTCCATCTGTATTAATGGAAGTTCACAATGCAAAAAATTAGTGCCCCCCATCGATATAGACATAACTAGCGAAGACTAGGCTCTATAGCAAACTTTTGTTTTGCAAACCCCCCCCACACACACACACGAAACAGCACCTTTTCCTGGCTCCTACATGGTAGAATGCCCTATTTACAAACACTATACTGTCTCATAGCAGACACTTCACACAGTATAATATCCAATAGTGGCCCCTCCACACAGTATAGTGTCCTATAACAGCCTCTTCACACAGTATAATGTCCCATAACAGCCCTTCCACACAGTATAATGTCCCATAGTGGCCCCTGCACACAGTATAATGTTCCATAGTGGCCCCTGCACACAGTATAATGTTCCATAGTGGCCCCTGAATGCAATATTAAGTCCCATAGTGACTCCTATTATACTCAAGGGTCTTTTCAGACCCACATAGTATGATCGGAGGAATAGGGGAGGTGATTAAACATACATATAAAACACTTACATATAAAAACAGTATATATTCACCTCTCCTAAGTTCCAGTGCGAATCCATGCTCAGCCTTCAGCCCTCCTCAATGACATCATAGGCGTGGGTTAGGCTGGCGTCATTGTGTGTCATGACACTGGCCTAACCCAGTGATGTCAATAAAGAGGCCAGAAGACAGAAGGGAGTAGCGCCGGACCCCAGGGGAGGTAAGTAACACTGTTTTTTATGTTTTCTCACTCTGAGGTCTAAAGAGACCACCGATAGCCGTGTCAATTCAGAAGTATGCGGTCCAAACAATACCTCTAGATGAATTTTGCAGGATGAATCGCAGTTCATATTACAAATACTCTTGCCGCATGCCCTTCTTACCGATCCCCGCTCCTGCCCACAGCTGTCTTTGTTTCTGTTCCAGCCCTCCAGTGGGCCTACATCATGTCGCTGTTAGTGACTTCCTGATGCTGTTCAGTGCCTGCAACTTAATATGGGACACACAGGGCCCCCTGGAGGTCTGAAGTGGAAGCGAAGGCAGCTGTGAGCAGGAGCAGGGATCAATAAATATACTGTATAGGGCCCATTACTTGCTGGGGTTATTCCTTATTCATCCTCCCTGAGGGCCCTCACAGGGCCTGCCTACTTCCAGGGTATCCATCTCCCAATGGATCCGGTCTGCGATTTAGCAGACCTATTGGCTTCAGGGTAGGGCTTTGCCCTTCTGTGTGACGGCTTTCTCCATGGGAGCTGTTGGAGCCTCCTGGACTGTTTGGTACCAGGCTTCTGCCACCCAGGTCTGCAAGGCTGTCACCTGGGCCTCTATCCTCACCGTCTCTAAATGTTTCCAGATCTATTCTGTGGCCTCTGCCGAAGCTGATTTGAGTTGTAATGTTCTGCAAGTGGCTGGACGCTAGGTGGTTCGCATGGCCATGTAATTCCCACCCTCTGGGACTGTTTAGGACATGGTTCTTTTCAGGTTCAGGACATGTTGGTGGCTTTTGGTTCCATGTTATTTTTCCTTTTTTTGTGTTTTTTTAATCCTAGTGTCAGTCTCCTAGTGGCCGGATTAATACCCATAGCATTGTGTAATGTAAGGTAGTAATGTAAGGAAGTAATATAAGGTAATTTGTAGTGCCTCTCACTTCCTGGGGCACTGCCAACAAAGATGGAGGTAATTTATACTGTGCATGAGTAAAAAAAAAGAAACCATTAGGGGCAAAAGGGAGTCATCAAACTGTGTTGTGGAAAAACAGAGACATTAATATGTGGGTAAGGCCAAAATGGGCCCTTAAACTGTGTGGAGGCAAAACGGGGCCATTATAATATGTGTGGAAATATATTGGGGCCATTATTCTATGGAGAGAGTATAAGGGGGACAATGTATTGGGATATGTATGTGGGAGCGTATTGGGGTCATTATACTGTTACATACCTCCCAACCATCCAGGATTGTGTGGCACAGTCCCAGATTCTGGGTCGTGTCCTGCAATCCCGGTCAGCAGGAAGTATGTCCTGGATTCAACTCATCCGCGTCCAGCGAACGCAGATAGGTTAAATACAATAGTGAATGAAGCAGGAGCAATCTGCGGACAGCTCTTACTTCACCACTATGCTCTGGCATCGCGCCTGCAGCTCCCAGCACACTCCATGACTTAGACTGCAGACAGAGAAGCAGGGGAGTAAGAAGATGTGAGTATCAGTGTTTTTTATGTTAAACTTTGTGTGTAAATTAAGTAGGAACATGATACTAGGGGCATAGGAAGGGGGCACATTAAACTGGTGGCAGATGAAGGGGGCAGATTAAACTGGGGACAGATGAACGGGGAGGGACATTAAACTGGAGGCAGATGTAGGCGAGGAAATTAAAGGGGGGTAGATGAAGGGGGAACATAAAACTGGGGGCAGATGAAGGGGGACATTAAACTGGGGCAAATGAAGGCGGGGAAATTAAAGTGGGGTCAGATGAAGCGGGAACATAAAACTGGGGGCAGATGAAGGGGGATATTACACTGGGGGGCAGATAAAGGGGGGGCATTAAACTGGTAGCAGATGAAGGGGGGCATTAAACTGGTGGCAGATGGAGGGGGAGACATTAAAATGGGGGAGATTAAGAGAGACATTAAACAATGGGAGTCACTGGATGGAGACATTAAGCTGGGGGCAACTGTAAAGGGACATTGAACTGGGGCAACGTGTCCGCCTCTAGTTCGCGGCCAGTGTAATCTTCCACTCTAGGTGCCATTAATTTATTGTCCCCCTCCAACTACCCCCACTGTTTAATGTCCCCCTCCAGCTACCCAAGTTTAATGTCCCCCGCTATTTGTCCACTGTTTAAACTGGGGCCCAAGGAGAAAATTATAATGTGGGGGCATATCATGTTAGGGTGACTGTAGGAGTATTCTGTGTGGGGGCACAAAGAAAGATGGATGAGAATAGGCGGAGTCAACTTTTACCCTGTGCACGTGTTTTTGAAAAAACTGATTTTTTTTTCTAACTTTAGACTTCATTTGACTTCCCTTAAACAAGTATGTGTGTTGCGACAGCAGACACGGCCTTTACACAAGAGTGGTCCTTACTTTATAAAAATCTGTTACTTTTTTTTTTTTGCCGATACTGGGAAAACTGGATGAGAGCCAACGCTGCCATCATTCCAGCTTCTTCATGGATTCTAGCTTTCCTACACTTCTGTTTGGTTATGCAGCTACATAGTGCTAAAGGTATTTGGGTGCACTTATTAACCCATTAATAGCACTGACAGAACTTATTTTTGTCCGGAGGACCCCTTTAAGCATCAGCATAAGAAGTATAACCACCTTGTAGGGCTGTTTGTTTTTACTTATGTCTGTATTGTCAGTAACAACTCACGAAATGATGGCTTTATTTATATATAGATAGAGAGAGAGAGAGAGAGAGAGAGAGAGAGAGAGAGAGAGAGATAGATAGATATAGGGGACGGCCTAGTGCTGACATCTCTATGAATGTAATACTATAAGCCACTATATACATAGTATACAGAGCCGTCCTCCTTCCTACATGACACTGCTTCTCACAGCCACTCATAAGCTTGACTCAGTGACTCAGCGCACAGCTCGATGACATCGACAATCCATTCACCAGCCTGCGCTCCGCTTCCCGGCATTCCTTGCGCTATACTCAGATACTTGCTAGTCATTCCCGGACCGGAAGCGGAAACTAACCTCAGCAGGCACCGGGTTCTCACTATGAAGGAGGCTACGGTTAAACGGCGAGAACCGGAGGATGTGGAGATGAAGGAGGAGGAGCCAGCGGCAGCAACCGGAGAGGGAGGGAAGAAGGAGCTGGATAGCGTGACCCTTGAAGGTATACTTATTGTCCCCTGTGTATACCCTCCATGTTGTTGTGGTATCGTACACAAGGCCTGTCTGGTCTGTGGCGTGCTCCTCTGCTGTATGATCGCTTACATCAGGTATAAAGGACGGTTCGTGCAGTTAACCCTTTAATATGTAAGATCTGAGCAGACATTGAAGTGATATTACATGTGTCCTGGTTTATCTGATTATAGGTCAGTAACATGTCATTGGTGACGGCCCAGTATCCCCACAGGTCAGCCGATTGAAGAGGTCACAGTATTTGGGTCAGCGCTGCGGTCTCTTTGCTGAAGCCAAGCACAGTGATTATGTGTCGTTGGGACTGAACTTGGTTTTGATGCTCTGCCCCATTCACTTGAAAGAGACTGAGCCATTGCTATATGACCAGTAAATGTGATGTTTTTAGCAGTAGGAAGAGCCAGCGATCCCATATTAATGACCTCTTTTATCAGTATACAAGTCCCAGAAGAACCCTTTAAAAAGGGCTATTCTGGTGTTAGACAGTTCTGTCCTCTCCGCTGCTAGATTGGTGGGGGAGTCTGACTGCTGGGACCCCCAACAATTTCTAGAAGCCTTTCATGCATGCTGCTGGTTCATGTAAGTCTGTGGACCTGCCAAAAATTGCTGAGCATTGTACTTGGCGTTTCTTTGGCAGTGCCATAGAGATGGAATTATATTGACTGAAGAGATAATGACTGCAGCATTCTAGTGGATAACTTGTTATTACTGGAATACATCTTTCGCTAGGTTCACACTAACATTGTTTTCTGTCGTTAGGGTCCGCCAGGAGACCGGACCACTAAAATAGCAGTTACATTAGGATACTAGTGCACCCCATTGACTGGCAGAGAGAAAAGTCCTATGTACAGATATGAACCCAGCCTTTAACTTACAGGGCGCTGTAAATAGTAAATACAGAGGGAGTTAAAATATTAAACATAAATGTCCAAATAGACCTTGAATTTTATATCAGTCCCCCTGCTGATCATTAGACTACTCCAGTCTCTTTATTGTTTACATCAATTGGACTCGGCAGTCACCTGCGGCGGAGACAACTGGGGCAGATGAGTGTAGTGCCCAAGTACTGTAATTTCTGGACCACTCCACTAAGTATGTAACATGAGACAACAGAAACATGGTTTATAATAAGTATGAGCTTCCAGAGGGGGAGAGAGAATGCTGTCTTCTTGGCAAAGAAAATAAAGAGTATTTTTAGCCAAGGATGTGTATGAAATTTGGTTTCAGGGGCAACACGATGGCTCAGTGGTTGGCACTGCAGCCTTGCAGCACTGGAGTCCTGGGTTCGAATCCTGCCAGTAACAACATCTGCAATGAGTTTGTATGTTCTCCTTGTGTTTGCGTGGATTTCCTCCTATACTACAAAGACATACTTAAATGGGAAAAAAATGTACATTGTGATCCCTATATGGGGCTCACAATCTACTTTTTTTTTAAAGAAAAGAAATTTGCTTTCATGCAAATAATACTTAGGCATACATAGTGTTAAGAGTATGCTAATTGTGCAAGAAAACCCTTACTATGACTGGCGGAATCAAGGGATCTGTCATAAACACATTCACCAGGAGATCATTCCATCATGACACCCCCACCCTTCACAAAAAAAAAAAAGAAAGGCTAGCACCCCCTACATTTTAGGTGGTCCTGTGCTGATCAATCTTTTTATGGCATGCCTGACTTAGACATGATGGATTGTGTCGGCTAGACGGGTTTCTTTAATTGTATTCATGTTAAGTCAGAAGAATTAAATAATTGGACAACATAAACCACGCTGATGCCTCAGATAAATACGGTACCTAATACCTTAGACTGCAATGTGTAATGGACTGTGCATACATATCAAGTTTTACATTCTCTGTATTTTCTACTGTAGATATTAAGGAACATGTGAAGCAGATTGAGAAAGCCGTTTCTGGGAAGGAGCCTCGGTTTGTCCTGCGCGCCCTGAGAGCCTTACCTTCCACGTCTCGTCGCCTAAACCCTAATGTCCTGCATAAAGCAATCAATGGCTTCTTCACATCCAACCAGGCCACCCGTGACATGCTACTTAGCTTTCTGGAGGAGGTGAGAGTAGAAGGAAGGAAATATTTTGTAGGCCTATTACTAGTTGCCAGTATTGCATGGACATGCCTTATCTCATTCTACTTTTATTTCATCAGCTGATGGATACAGAAGGTGACTTGCAGTTCAGACCACGAACTGGCAAAGCTGCTTCAGCGCCTCTGCTCCCTGAAGTGGAAGCCTACCTACAGCTACTACTGGTGATATACCTAATGAACAGCAAACGCTACACTGAGGTGAGAGCACGCTGTCTGGTAATGGTGTTGGATTGCTTAGGCTGCTTTGTAGGTTCTCTAAAAATGTTCAATATAAGTTGTATTGTCACTTGCACCAAAGCGGATTCTCTATTTCTTGGTGCTGAAGTTAGCAGATTTCTTTTACCTTCTATTTGTCATACAGGTCCAAAGGGCATTTTATTTAAAGTTGATGTTTGGCACTATACATAGTTAGTTGGTTTGTTTGGGGTTTTTTTTAGACTAGGTGCAAAGAAAAAAATCACAGTAAGTATTACTCTTGTCCTGATGCCCTGTCACCTTTGTTCAGACATTTCCCAGATACCCTGTTACGAAGTTTTTTTGGTCAAAAATCCGCCTAAAAAAAATCAGCATCCAAAAAAAAAGCCTCCCACTAGAACTCTATTGGGAGGCTTTTTTTAGCTGCTGATTTTGAGGCGGATTCCTGACCAAAAAACTCCATGTGAAGTCGTCCTTACTCTCTGCTCTCTGAGGCTTTTGTCACAAGCAAAAATAAAAACTTACAGGCCACACAAATGACTTATCTCAGCCAGTGATTGGACATTCCTTTTTATGTGTTTATTATATATGCTTTTACTTGTTGTCCAGATTGAAAGTAAACATACGCCCGCCACCCAAAACTTATTTATTTTTTTTGTTCATTAAAATTACAAGGTTTCACATTTTTCTTTTTTGTGTATGTTGCAGGCACAGAAGGTGTCAGATGACTTGATGCAGAAGATCAGCCCCCAGAATCGGCGAGCCCTTGACATAATCGTGGCCAAGTGCTACTACTACCACTCTCGTATTTATGAATTCCTCAACAAGCTTGATGTTGTCAGAAGGTGAGTTCTTATTACACCCAAATGATACCTTGCCACAGTCTGCACTCTATCAGCTCATCTTAGCCATCATTTATCCCTTTTCTGACAAGATGCTAGGTGTCTAAACATGGCGGCCATCATAGCTGCCAAGGTGCGATTTTAACAGCGGAGTGTGGGTGCCGCATTTTTGCCAGGGATTGCTGGCACCCGGAACAAACTTGTGAGGACCTGGACCCAGGCCTGTCTGTGATGATTTTCTATTGCGAGCTACTCTGTTACCTGCAATAGAAATGTCGGGGTTTTTTTGCAATGCATTGGCATTAGTGAACAGATCCCCTGGGGTTCAAGACCCCTAGGGGTCTAATAAATGCATAAAAATTATTAATAAAAAAATCAAAGTTCAAATCACCCCCTTTTCCCTAGAAGACATATAGAAGTGCTTAAAGGGATTCTACCATTAAATTGCCTTTTTTTCTAATGAACACGTCGGAATAGCCTTAAGAAAGGCTATTCATCTCCTACCTTCAGATGTGGTCTCCGCTGCGCCGTTCCGTAGAAATACCGGTTTTAACCGGTATGCAAATGAGCTCCGCAGCAATGAGGGCAGGCCCCAGCGCTGAAAGGCCGATGAACACATCCCCATTGCTGCCCAGAGCTCTTTCCTGCGCCGCCTCCTTCTTCTGCAGCAACTCCGCCTCTTTTGGCTTCTCTTGCTCTTGTAGTTCTATACAGGAGCATAGAGAGACCACCCCAAAATGGCCGCCGGCCGGCTCCTGTATTGAACTGCAAGAGCGGCTATTTTGGAGCAACGTTAGATATTTTTTGGGTAGCCGCTCTTGCAGTTCAATACAGAAGTCGTCCGGTGGCCATTTTGGGGAAGCCGCTCTTGCAGTTCAATACAGGAGCTGGCCGGCAGCCATTTTGGGGTGGCCTCTCTATGCTCCTGTATAGAACTGCAAGAGAAGCCAGAAGAGGCGGAGTTGCTGCAGAAGAAGGAGGCAGCGCAGGAAAGAGCTCTGGGCAGCAATGGGGACATGCTCATCTGTGTTTCAGCGCTGGGGCCCGCTCTCATTGCTGCGGAGAGCTCATTTGCATACCGATTAAAACCGGTATTTCTACGGAACGGCGCAGCGGAGACCACGTCTAAAGGTAGGAGACGAATAACTTAAGGCTATTCCGACGTGTTCATTAGAAAAAAAGGTAGTTTAATGGTAGAATCCCTTTAAATACAATGAAACACATTAGGTATCCTTGTTTCTGAAACCGCCCGCTCTACAAATTTCTAAAAACATTTTTCCCGTATGATAAATACTGTAGCTGGGGGAGAGATCAAAAATGTGAAACCACTTTTTTTTCACTGTTTTGCCTCTGATAAAAATGTTATCAAAGCAATAGTAATTCCCCAAAATGGTATAACTGAAAAGTACACCTGGCCCCGCAAAAAAGGCTCCCTATGCATCCCCGTACACAGAAGTATAAAAGTGTTACGGATGTCAGACTATAGCGACATTTAGAGAACAAAAAATTTTGGTACAGTTTTGGATTTTTGTTAAGAGTTTACAATGTAAATACAACCATATAAATTTGGTTTCCTCAGAATCGTACCAAAACATAGAATACAGATGACTTGTCATTCTGGCTGCACAGTGAAAACGTGCCAAAAAACGTAATGTTGCACAAATGCACTTTTTCTTCAACTCCACCCCATTCTGAATTTCCAGCTTCCCAGTACATTGTACAGAATAATTAATGGCAGCATCATGAAGAAAAATTTGTCCTGC
The DNA here is from genome assembly GCF_031893055.1 of Leptodactylus fuscus. Lineage (NCBI taxonomy): Eukaryota > Metazoa > Chordata > Amphibia > Anura > Leptodactylidae > Leptodactylus > Leptodactylus fuscus. Next base: position 125,551,282 of record NC_134270.1, on the reverse strand, counting down.
AAATATTTAGGCCGGGGACCCACGGGCTGGAAACACTACAATTTCCCTGAGGCAGAAACACCATCAGAAAAATCGTGGCATTTAACAGTACAGGCAAAGTGGATGGGGTTCAATTGAATCCCATGGCTACTTTGCGGTACAAAACCACCGGCGCGGTTTGGGAAATAGCAGAATGTTAATTATATGTACGGAAACGCTGGCAGTTTCCCCATAGATATAATTGTAATAGAAAGTCCACGGAGGAAAACTTTCTGTCTAAAGCGCTGTGGGAAGAACATCGATGCATTGCTGCTGATGGTTTTCCCGCAGCGCTTTATTGCTGCGGAACGTCCTTTGGGGCCTTAGCCGCAAGGTTTATGCATTGGTGGCATTGCTCTTGGCTGTGTTATTGGTTGATGGCATACATAGAAATCAGTTTATGCTCGAATCCTACTAGATAAATGGCGTTCTCTCCCAGTCTCTCTAATCGGCCGCATCACGGCGGTTAAAATGACTCTTCTCCCTAAACTCCTTTACTTTTTTGAAACCTCCCGATCCCTGTCCCGCGTTCGGAGTTGCGCGCTCTCCAGAAGTCTATTTTCCAGTTTATCTGGAATGGCAAATGCCATCGTATTCCGCACTCGGCGATGCTATCCTTTAAAGGGGAGGGGGTTTGACGGTCCCCCATATCCTGCATTACTACTGGGCTACTCATCTGCGTTGCATACCTTTTTGGGCTGCTCCCCAAGCCTATATGAAATGGGTTGAGATCGAGAAGCTTTGGTTGGCTCCGACTCGCCCCAATGCCTTTTTGTGGTCCCGCTGTCCCCTCCTTCCTTCGGCTCCCTTCCTTGGCTCTATCCGCTTCACACAGGCTATTTGGCTTACCTGTTCTAAACTATTCCCCCTAGCTTCCCCGTGTTCGTCCATGATCTCTTTTTTTTGTACAACCCACTCCTTCCTACTGGACTTACGGCGGCGATGGTGCGACCTTGGAGTCATCTGGGACTTTTTTGTATTGCTGACTTGGTTGACCCGTTCGGGCCCTTCGACTATTTTACTTCGGAGTTGCGCTTACCCCCTTCAGAGTGGTTCCACTACCAGCAGATAGCTCATTTTGTGTTTTCTCAATTTGGTTCTCTTAAAGTCTCCTCAGCTTCCTTCTTTGAGAGATTGTGCTGTGCGGGTACCTCCACGTTTGGATTAATATCGACTATATATAGGCTCATCTCCTCTCCTTAAGGGCACCCCCCGATTCTTCATAAATATATGTCCAGATGGTCTGAAACGTTGGGAAGGCAGATCTCGCCCGGCCAGTGGCAGGTTATTTGGTCCCTTGCTGCTAAATCCTCCACTTGTATTACGTTTCGCAAAACCTAGTACAAATTACTTATGCACTGGTACCATACTCCTGCGTTACTCCACACTCTCAATTCTAACATGCCCTCCCAGTGCTCGCGCTGTCAACTTGGAGTAGGCTCAATTTACCACATATTCTGGGACTGCTCTCTCATTCGCCCCTTTTGGTCAGAATTTAAGTCTCTCTGACGCTCTCTTTATTCAGGGAGTTTCGCTTGACCCGCTCATTTACTTACTTAACCTCCCGCCGAAGTATCTAGGTAAGAGTACCTCGAAACTGTTCCTATATACTTGTACAGCTGCTATGACGCTTATTGCTCTTAATTGGAGACGTCGTTCTCCTCCAACAGGTCCAGATCTCATTGCTCAATTGAAAGCTATACGTAGTATGGAGCATCTTACCGCCTCCTTGCATAATGGGTTAGATGCCTTCCGGGCTGTATGGTTATCCTGGGATGCCTATTGCGCTCTCTGTGGGCTGTGACTCCTCCCCCCCCTACCCCCCTCCTCTTTACTCCTCCCTATGACTCCTAGATTACTGTGTTTGCTGTTAGTCATTCCTTTTTGCATTGCTATGGATTGACTTTTTCATCTGTTCATGTTTGTAAAAATTTTCAAAGATGTTTAATAAAAACTACAGTTTAAAAAAAAAAATCAGTTTATGCTGGCTGCCAATATAAGCTTCGATTTGGTTTTCCATAAAATTTTCTTTATGGATCTATTGAAATTGATTGTCCCAGAAGCAAAAACTGTGTACAGGATGGGTGATAAGTGTGTGATCATCGGGGATTGCTGGGGACCCCCCCCACCAATCTCTGGTTGAATAGGACAACGGTCTGATGGAAATTTACCCTGTTATCAAACAATTACACTACCTGTCGTATGGCTGATTGATAAGTTGAATTTGTGGCTTGACATTGTTTTTGGCTGCAACCCTTGTTCCCAAGATCAGTACTGTTGGAAATGATTTTAGCTTGGACATAACAAATAAAATGCATTTAATACTAGAAGAATACAAATATTTGCTAACGACTTACACATTTTAGCTTTCCAGAAAGGAATCTGTTGTTAGTTGTTTTTTGTTTGTTTGTTTTGTTTTGTTTTCCAAACAACAGAATTTACTTTTTTTGAGAACTGAGAAGTTACTATAAATGATATTTTGCAGCTTCTTACATGCAAGACTGCGCACAGCCACACTCCGACATGATGCGGATGGACAGGCCACGCTGCTGAACCTGCTACTCAGAAACTACTTACATTACAACTTGTATGATCAGGCTGAGAAACTGGTGTCCAAGTCTGTGTTCCCTGAGCAAGCTAACAACAACGAGTGGGCCAGATATTTGTATTATACAGGTAAGTGAACCAGGAAAATCAGGATAACAAGATGCCAAGGTTCTGCTTATGACACCACTTTTGGCATTGCTGCCTTGTAGTCAGTGGTTGATCCTGCTGAATCTCTATAAAGATAGTAGAATGTCATTATAGTTGACAACCTGTAAACTTGACCACTCCAAAAAGGAGAGAGTCTGAAGTAGATGAACATTTATTATACAGTGTTGTATGGGATAAATATATAGGATTCATGCTTTAGACATTTTATGTGTTAACAAAATATTCTGTATCAAAGTGTACCTGTTAGGACTAGAGATGAGCGAACACTATTCAAAACAGCCATTCCGAATAGCACGCTCCCATAGAAATGAATGGACGTAGCCGACACGCGGGGGGGGTTAAGCGACAGGCCGCTGGCAAAGTCTGCATGCCGACTGCTTCCATTCATTTCTATGGGAGCGTGCTATTCGGAACAGCTGTTCCAAATAGTGTTCGCTCATCTCTAGTTAGGACTTTTCACCCTCCTGATCTAATGCAGGAAACTCTCTGTAAACTTTGTCATTATTCTTATTTGTATTTCTGAATTCTCTGTATGTTAAAAGAAAAGGGGGCTTAAACACTCCGACAGCACAGGTAAACCATTATAGAGGTGCTACTCTCCCAAAAAGTGGGGCTGGCTGACCACTTTATGGCTAGACTCACCTGGCCAGTATTCATCATCATTTAATATAAAAGTCCTGACAGGTTCCCTTAAAAAGTTGCAAAGTCTCAGCAATCTCTATACATATAGTTTTTGTTCTTGCACTCATTACTCCGTGTCTTCCCTCAGGCCGCATTAAAGCCATTCAGTTGGAATATTCTGAAGCAAGAAGAACTCTGACTAATGCCCTAAGAAAGGCCCCACAGCATACAGCAGTGGGCTTCAAACAGACAGTAAGATGATTTCTATGCAGATTTTATTCCAGGTAATTTTACATCCTGCAGTCTAGTGACGTGCGGTCTGTTCTTGTCTTATCAGGTTCACAAACTTTTAATCGTAGTGGAGTTGTTATTGGGGGAAATTCCAGATCGTCTTCAGTTCCGACAGCTCTCATTGAAAAGGTCTTTAATGCCTTACTTTCTGCTTACTCAAGGTAAGTGATTCATCCACTTTTGTAGTCCTGTCATTTATTTCTTAGGATGAGCTGCAGGTATTTTGAAAAGAGTCTGATGGCAAAAGAGAATGTGCGTAATGCAAACCTCTTAGGCTCTGCAATCCACCCACACACTTCATTATGCAATTCTTCTGGCTGTGAACATGCAGTAAAGTAAAAATTGTTAGGAAAACTGAATGAAAAGACCTTTATTGCTGTGAGAATCGGATGCAAGAATAGAAAAAATGAGTTATTCACAAAACAGTTTTTATCAATGACTGCTTGGAAGTATGTGTGACACGCTAGCCGATTATGCAGATAATTGACTTGTAGTAAGTGTAATCTAATAAACTTCCATTTCTGCATAGATTTTTCCTAAAAACTAGCTTTCTTTTATAGCTGTGCGCACAGGCAACTTGTCCAAATTCAATCAGGTACTGGAGCAGTTCTGTGAGAAGTTCCAAGCAGATGGTACATACACCCTCATCATCCGACTGAGACATAACGTGATCAAGACAGGTAGGAAAATGGAATTATTGAAGGATCAGGAATTTTAGCAGCACCTTTATTATCTTTTCCCCGTAGCAAGGAAAATGTTTCTTTCCCATAAATATCTCCCCACATTCATAAGGGACTGAGAAGAACATAAACCTCAAAAAGTAGAGATACTCTGCTGGGACTGGTGTATTGCATTACATGGTTAGCCATTTATTAGAATAGCTGTAATAACAGTCTTTTTAGAACACACTTTGTCTGTCTTCCTGTCTACCTTTTGTCTGAGCTTATGTTAATTATTCCTTCTATTTTAGGTGTGCGTATGATCAGTCTTTCATACTCTCGGATTTCATTGCCTGACATTGCTCAGAAGTTACAGCTGGACAGTCCAGAGGATGCAGAGTTCATAGTGGCTAAGGTGAGTAAGTGCACAGGGACTCGGCTAGGAAGCTATGGACACACTGGAGAAGATTTACAAAGCTACATTTTCCAGAATTCTGGCTTCATTTGCACCAAAAAGTAGTCTACATGATGTAACACATTTATTCTATTTTACACACTTTTTTCTGCATTGTCCAATAGGAGACATGGCTTAAAAAGGCCCTTTCACCACCCCCAACAAGCCCATTTAATAGGCTCTACCTCACTGATTCTAACGTAGTTGGAGTGTTTTCTCTACGCCCCACCGTTCCTGATCCTGAGCAATCAATGCTGTTAGTTTTGATGCCTGATATGCTATTTAGGCTCTGTACTGTCTGGAGGCAGTGTCAGGCAGGAGCAGACAAGGGGGTGTAATACTAAGCCAGGGGTGGGCAATTAATTTTCCCATGGGGCCGCATAAGAAATTGAAACTATGCTAGAGCCATGGCAAATTTAGCTCCACCCACTTCTACGATGACTCCGCCCATTCGTAATCATCTTTCCATGTGCCCCCCACAAAGTATAATCCTCCTACAGTCACCCATACACTATATGCCCCCATATTATAATGTTCCCTTCCAACTGCCCCACAGTATTAAGTCCCTCTCCTGGTGCCTCAGTGTAAACTGGTGGAAATTAGAGGGGACATGAAACTGGAGCAGCTGGAGGGGGACATTAAACAGTGGGGGTAGTTGGAGGGGGGCAATAAATTGACAGCTGGAGCGGGACATGAAACTGGGGGCAACTAGAGGGGGACATTAAAATCGGGAAGCAGACATTAAACCATAGGGGTAGCTTGAGGGTGACATTAAACTGGGGGCAACTAGAGGCAGACAGGTCCCCCTACAACTTCCTCCACGGTTTAATGTCTCCCCAGTCTAAGTGCCCTCTTCATCTACCCCCAGTTTTATGTCCCCCCCCCTCCATCTCTCCCTCAGTTTCATATCCCCCTTTATTTGCCCCATTTCATGTCCCCCCCCCCCCCCAGTTTCATGTCCCCCCCTCCATTTGCCATCTCTGCCCTAGTATAACATTCTCCTTACATCTCTGCCCCTAGGTTACTGAGACACACAGACACATATAGACACACACACATATAGACACACACACACACATATAGACACACACACACACACATATAGACACACAGACACATATAGACACACACACATATAGACACACACATAAACAGACAGACACACATATAGACACACACACACACTCTCTCTCTCCACCCTGCAGCTCACCTTACATCTTTCAGTACCTTATGACACACTCACATGTCTCTATCTTTGGCCGGCACTAAGACACGCCCCCTAGACACGCCTCCTTAGTCACAGCTGTGCGGGCCAGACTGAATCAGTCAGAGGGCCAGATATGGCCCGGGGGCCGGACTTTGCCCAGGTCTTTCCTAAGCTCTGATACTGGCTGCCTCTCATTGGAGCACTGGCTCATGCACACCTGCCTGCCACTGACATTATAGAGGATAAATACTCTGAAAGGTCCAGCGGTGCTGGAATCAGCAAAGCATCTGCTATGAACAGGTGCCGAGAACTTAAAGTGGTGGAGGTGGTGAAAGGTCCTGATCCCAATGTTGAATAAAAAACTAAAGCTCCGTTCCAAAACATAAATTAACACTTATTTCTTAGTTAAAAATCCATTGAAAGGCTGTGGTACAAAAATATCTACGCGTTTCGAGGCAGAACGGTCCTTAGTTATAGCCTATCTGGTAAATTTATTACACTATGCCTAAGCAGTGTTCAATTGATTTTTTTTTTTTTTTTTCTCTAAGGAATAAAAGTTAATATTTATTTTGGAGCAACGTTAGATGTGTTTTTTCAATGTTGGGATCACTACTGATTTGAGCTTCCTAGAACAAGGCTCTGTAATCTTTTGCACCAGAATTTGGCCTCCTAGGATTTGGACAAGATTGCAGTGAGCTGTATATCAACTCTGTGGAATGTGTAGGTAAAAAGTCCTCTTTAAATGTAACAGTGTGTCCTATAACACCAATGTTCTGGTTTAACCCCATCCCAGCATGATGTCGGGTCTTTAAAGATGGCAGCAGCCATAGCTACTGGGCGTCCGCTGTATTGAACAGTGAAGATAATGCCCGCGATCAGCGTTCAGATCAGACCAGCAACAGTCGCTATGTAGCTAATCTCCCATGGACTGCAGTACAGTTATATAGGAGTTTATGGAACCTGCAATCAAAGGATTGCAGGTTCAAGCTCACTGAGGGGGGGGGAGGGATGTAGTGTAGCCACGGAGGTATCTTACAAAAGCAGACTCATCTGTGGTATCCAACCGCAGTAGTAATAATAGGCTCAGAATCCTATCACTATGCTGTTCATTCAGCGCCAGCGCTTTTTCATAGTCTGCAAATGAAAGAACACTTAATTCAATTTCATATGTGAAATCTTTTTATTGCAGGCAATTCGTGATGGTGTAATTGAGGCCAGTATTAATCATGAGAAGGGATATGTCCAGTCTAAAGAGATGACCGATATCTATTCTACAAGAGAACCTCAGCTGGCCTTCCATCAACGCATTTCCTTCTGTCTAGACATACACAATATGTCTGTCAAGGTAAAGATTGAGGAAATGCATATATTTTTCTGAGGCCTGTTGAGACTGAGTGCTTCATAGTATTGCCTCTATGTACCATATTCATGGTTTAACCCGTGTGTGGTCATGTATGAAGTTTTCTCATCTGACATGAGTGTACTTGTTTCTTAAGTCACCTGAGGTGATTTAGATTATGGAAACGATCAAACGCAGCTGTTCTACATTGTCTCTGTAACCCCCATGGACATAAATAGAGGTTACAGTAGGTTCACACCTGCATTGGGGTTTCCATTTTTTGTGTCCACTTGGGACTTGAAAAATGGAAACCCAATCTGCTTAAAAAAACTGTTACCCGCGGACCCCATAGACTATAATGGGGTCCTCCAGAAAGATGCCGAGACCCTATACATGTCGGATGATGTCTCCATATTTACCTTGTATTGATGTTACGTTGATGTTGTTTTGTCACTTATTATGTAAAGAAAAATTGGTTAATAAAAAGTATTTGATTTAAAAAAAGAAAAATGTGAGTGAATAGTCCTGCTTGCATATTTTGAGTGGAAATGTTATGCATGTATCGTATAAATACCTTTTTGTATTTTCTTTTTCATCTAATAGGCTATGAGATTCCCACCCAAATCCTACAACAAAGACTTGGAGTCAGCTGAGGTGAGCACCACAGTATGGAAACATTGATACTGGAGCATGGTCCTGAGGAAGGGTGGTTATGTGGATTGTATACTGTGAAACATTCCCCAAAAGACTAACTCTTTGAGTAGTCACTGCTGATCTTGTCTTGACCCAAAAATTTTGAGAGAGGTTTTAAATTCCCTTATGTCCTTTTGTATATAGGCTCTCTCTTTGAGATTACTATCCATATATTTAATTTTTGGGGGTTGCCAGTTCCAAGGGGTTTTTCCATCTCAGATTTTTATACAAAAAGAGTGTAAACCACCCAACGCTGCGATAAATACCGAAACTGCCTTAAATTCTTAAAGACCTGTAAAATTTTTCCCTTTTTTTTTTTTTTTTTTCCGTTGCCACATTCCAAGAACCAAATATTTTTCAGATCAGGGTCACATGGTGGCTTATTTTTTGCTGGACAAATTGTGTTTCATAATGACCTCACTTAATATTGTGCAATGTACTTGGAAGCTGGAAAAAAGTTCAGTATGTGGTGGAATTGGATAAAAACACATTATAGGGTTTAGGGGTTTTTTTAAGGCATTTGATATGTGGTAAAAATGACTTGCCTATATTGTGAGTCAGTACCATCAGCCACGCTTCAGTGACAGTGATCAGACGGTCTATCAAATAAGTGATTATATAAACAATAACTATGTGTGTTCAGTATATATAAATCACACTACTAAGTCTCCAGACATGAGGGGAGTTCTCCATCCTCTGTCAGACTGATTCATTACTGGCTCATTCTAATCCTTAATATCAATCACTACAAATACTTCTATGATATAATCTACAACACAAGTCATTCCCAACAGTAATGTATCATACACTATATTTCTTATCATGACTACCAATCTGTATCATTTATGGCATGTATATGCATAAGTACTTGTGCATATAGGAGAATACCCCTTTAAGGACAAAGGAAACCTTTCCCATGAATTTATTTTTAGCTGTATTTCTCTTTTTATAAGGTAGCTGCTCTTTGGTTTAGGTATTGAATAGCGGTTCATTATAACACCAGTGGATATCCGGGGCTTTATAGCTTTATCTGTTGCTTTTCCTATTTTATATGAGCCAGTATGACTATTGGCAAGACCTGGGAGCTCATCTGTAGTAAGAAACCCGGCGTCTCCCAAGTCACTTGATACAGGTGTTATTTCAGCTTTACAACCCTCAGTGCAAGTGACTGGGGGAATATATCTGATGTACAGATGGAAAGGCCGCTTTGTGCAATATACAACATCTAGAGGGCAATACATGTACAACTCACTGCCAAAAATGGGCCTGGACTTAACTTACTGTATGTGTGAAATCATCTTGGCTGTCTTTCTTCTGCACTTCCAGCACTGACCCGGCATTCTTCTTTCCACAGGAACGACGTGAAAGAGAGCAGCAGGATTTAGAATTTGCTAAAGAGATGGCAGAAGATGATGACGATGGATTCCCGTGACCTTCACTTTTAGCTATGCTTACACATAAGTTTATAATAGGGGTTTTTGGTTTTGGTTTTGAGCCTCTTCATGTGCAACCAGCACTTCCCCCTCCCCTCTGTATTGGTCATTCTATAAACATACATAATTGCATGTCTATTCATTGGAAAGTGGGCAGGCTATTCAGATACACTGTGACAGGGCTGCCAGCACTGACTTTTATCAGTCTGACTTATGATGCAGTTATGGTGGGAGAAATTTGTTCCTTGTCTTTTTCTTAGGACCAACAAAAGGTTTACAACTGTGCTGTATAAAGCTGGCCTAATATGGTGTATTAATAAGATCATCCTGGTTCGCCTTCGCCACTGAGTCCAGAGCTTTAGGTTTATTTTTAATGTCCTTTATGTAGTCAGCACCAGATATCATTCTCCTAAGTGTTTGTGTCCAGTTACACAAGGAAGAATTTGGCCCATGTTGCATATTATACTGAAAAATGTTACTGTCCTTCAGTAAAAGAATTCATTTATTCCAATGACCAGGCGCCATTTACTTACAAACATCATCTTGCACATCCTGTTCAGTTTTTTTTATTTTAACTTGAGGACTGTAAGGTGAAGACCTGCATCATGTTTTCATTTTGCTCTTTAGTAACTGATTAAATGCTGTTTGTAATCAAATTTGGTCTGTGGTTTATTCATATGGCTTTGTGTATTCCTAGCATTGGCCAGCAGAGGGCGCTATGTACACAGCTGTGGGCTCTATGCTCTGCTAATGCATTTGTATAGATGTACAACCTTCAAGGAGTTTCGTAATACCTGCAGGAAATGGCGAGGATATCATTTAGAGAATGGAATTTTTATCAGAACTATGTCATTTTTTTTTTTTTGTCATTAAATATTTTTAAGCTTTCATCAAGAATATAATCCAATGAATAAACAAGGAACAGGAAGAAGCAGGCAGAGGAGATTACAGAGAGGGGTAGAATAGGAAGGCTATGCAGATGACATCAGGAAAGAGAAGAAGATTGGAAATTGGCTGAGTAGTTGAAGGTATTCTGCAAGAGCCATACCCACTGATGTGCAGTATCGTTTGACCTAAGTTCTGCGACCTGGTCTTCCATATGTCGCATGTGAAGGATCCTCTGAAGCGAAACCAACATAGAGTGGAGGTAGATTTCCATAATGTTATGGTATGATAGACCTGGCCGCCACCAACAGGAACCATAAAGAAAAGTAAACTGCATATTAAAGGTGGTGCTCAGGATTTAGTGTAAACTCAAGGGGTGGGTGTAAAACAAATAAACATATACTGACATATCCTTCAAGCTCTGTTGAACTCGCCATTCTAGAAGTGGGGTGGCGTACATGACCTCTGAGATCAATCATTTGACCTCAGCCCTCACTGGAGAGGGACCAGTGATGTCACTTCCATATGTCACTGGTTACTTACCAGGGACCACGGAGGCCGATGATTAGTCTCAGCAGTCATGTGAGTCTCTTGGCTTCTGGTGCGGTGAAGGTTGGTAAAAGGAACACACATGTTCAGATTTCTGGCATATACTGACTGGTGGAGACCTCATCCCAGCTCTTCTGTCCTGGCCATTCTTGCAGTAAGCCAAACATATTTACACTATTAGTAAATGTGGACCACTGTTTATGCCCTGCCCCCATTTATCAGCACTGTACATCACCATCCTGTTAGGTATTCTGCTGGTGGGTGACTACTTTGGGAACATGTTTTTGTCATGTTGTCTTGGAATTTCCATGTTCCATTGTCAGAGGCCACAGTTTGATCCTGGAGGCTACAGAACACCTGAAGGTTTGTTGCAATTTATACATTAGTGTTAATAATTAAAAAAAAAAACACGAATATTTTCATATATCATTATCATTTTTAATAAATATCATTTTTATTTGCATAAATGCAATTTCACTGGAAATTATTCATATTGCATTCCCCATCAAAACGATAACCGTTATCCAGTTTGTGTTAACCCTTTATAGAAAAAAAGATTAGGCTGTTTAAAAAAAAAAAGTGTCAGCATTTCTTTAAAAACAATGTATAAACTAAAAAAAAAAAAGTTTGTGACTTCAAGTTAATTTGAATTAGTGAACTGATATATAGTAGTATTATTTATTACGCTTATTTTTATAGCGCCATCATATTCCGCAGCGCTTTACAGACATTGACAGTTACTGTCCCATACAGGGCTCACAATCTATATTCCCTATCAGTATGTCTTTGAAGTGTGGGAGGAAACCCACGTAAACACGGGGAGAACATACAAATTCCTTGCAGATTTTATCCTTGGCAGGATTTGAACCCAGGACTCCAGTGCTGCAAGGCTGCAGTGCTAACCACTGAGCCACACCAGAGCTGCTTGACATAGATGTTGCATGGGGTTCACCAACTAGTTGCACCTCTGAACAAGTATTCCAGTCCAGGAAGACTTGACACATTGTGCATTTCTGGGTTTTGCCTCACAAGTTCTCTGTGGGATTTAAGTCAGAAGATAGGGCTGGTAACTTCAGATCTTCTCATTGTAGTCATACTCTCTGGTAACGTCAGATCTATTTCTGATAGTCCTCATACTCACTGGTATTGTCCTATCATCTTTGATCCTTCTAGAGGTGATCATTGGCTGAGCCTTTGCTATTTTGTCCTTTCTTCGATCCATTTGAACGTTACTTTCTTGCTTCCTTCACATCATTCAGCTTTTGGTAGCCATGGCATTTGGGATTATTGTATTTGAGCAGGTTATAATTTGTTGTACTTTTCTATATGTTTGTCCTTCTCTAGTCATTATCAAAGTATGTTTTCATCAGAATTACATCTGGTGTCATTTTCCCCAGTATTATATATACATATTTCCCTAATATGTGCAATGGTTGCCACCCTTCTACCTTAAATTAGGGCCAAAATTGACCTGTTATTCCATAGAATGAATGACTTCATGATTGTAGCTCCTTGTTGCTATTATTTTGAACCAAGCCCTTTTCAATGAATGATTCAGGTCCTCAGAATGAGCGGCATACACGCCTATATTGTTTACTCTGGGTTTTCCTACTACTCTTACAAGTAAATTATTTGCTAAGTAGAAATATCACTTCTATCAATAACATTGATTAATCAGGGGAATATATGCAAATCTGAGTATGCTGAGTTCCCCTGCTACTGCGCCGGCGCGGGATTACAAGCAATGACACCGGAAAAAGACGGGATGCGCGTATCACATTGAAACTAATAGGGAATAAAGCAGCCCATTCATTTCAATGGGGAGCGCTCATATGCCAGCTCCCACTTAAATGAATGGGATCTGCTTTGTACGCACTGATTCTGAACGTGTTTTACGTTCAGAATCAGCTCAGCGTATACTTAGTGTGAATGCGCCATTATTGACTAGTTTTTGCACTGACTGTTGTCTAATGTTTTGGCAGCTGCCTTTGTATTTATTTCTTCGTTATTTTATTAAAAATTTCAATAAAAGTCACAGTTTAAAAAAAAAAAAAAAAAAAACACCATGCATGACTTTTCCAGAAAGTCTAAAACCATGATGCGAGGTTATAGCCAAAACATATTGATTTATCAGGTTAATGATGTTGATGCTACTTTTGAACACTGCAGTGCTGCATAGAATCTGGACAATTCTGTCTATTTTGGACACCCATCATTTGAAGATATGGCTTAGTATGGGCAAAGCTTTAGCATAGACCCTTAATCCAATTCTGCCTTATGTGACATATCAGGTGATGTCAACATTGTACTCATCTTTCACCGCGCTTTGTATGGTAACTCAATATATAAATAATCGCTGCGTATTTAGACTGATTCTAGTCTGGGAAAGCTGCATGCAGCTATATGAGTTGTCAGCCAGCTTTACCATAACAGCAGCTACTGGCGGAATCTAGTGGATTGAACCTTTGTATACCAATTTATGACACTGGAGGCACACAAAACTACAGATGCATCCCAAAGAGGTGTAAATAGAGTCTATCACCTCCCCCAAGTGTATTCAACTGTTACTACCACATAACAGAGAACATTACAGTGATAAACAACGTAGCTTTGTTCTGTATGGCACTTTTATAGATTTGGAGAAAATCTACTTTGAAGTCTTAAGGCCTTCAGTTCTGGGAACAATACTCTTACTGCTGAAGTAGGATGGGTTATGTCTTAGAAAAGGGAAGATCAATGGGGTGACGCACAGGAGATGATATGGGTCTTATTGGCAAGAGCAGTACTGAGGTCAGGGTTGTAACTACTGAGGTAGCAGCGGTAGTGGCTGCCACAGGGCCTGGGACATTAGGGGGCCCAGCTGCAGCTGCTACCACTGGATTTTGTTTTGGGTTTTTCTTTTGTTTGTTGTTTTTGCAATAGGCCCTTACCTGCTGGAGTAACTCCTATTTACTTACCGATCCTAGCTCCTGCTCACGGCCACCGTCGCTTCTCCTTCTGCCCTCCTTCGGGCCCCACAAACACTATTATTTTACTCAGGGGTCTTTTTGGAGCATAATGATCAGAGGCCCAGGAGAGGTGAGGGAACATAAAAAAAACTGTTACTTATCTTTTCTGGCTTCAGGCAGGCTTCAGGCCTACTTGTGTGACATCACATAGGCCGGGCTTGCGTCATTATGCATCGTGATGCAAGCCCGGCTACAGTGACATCCCGTACGTCATTAAGATGGTTGACATCTGCAGGGACTACCTGGGAGAGGTAAGTAGCATTTTTTATGTTTGTATGCTCCCTTGGGTCTCTGATTATTATACTCTGGGGTCTGATAAGAGTATAATAATTGTTCATGGGTGACCACTATGGGGCGTCATACCGTGTGCAGGGGCCACTATGGGGCATAACAGTGCTTGCAGGAATGCGGGGGGAAGATCAGTCGGGGGGCTATGTCAATAGTTCGCCACAGGGCCCCACCATTCCTAGTTATGCCACTGACTAGAGTTGCAGGCCCGGCCCTAGTGCAGCAGCTGCCTTGGACATAATAGAAGCATGTTATTGGTTACAGTAATGTGCTCTGCAACATTACTCTGTACGTCTATTAAGCAGCTTTATTAAGATTCCATACATCATGGAGGCTATATCGAGCTGTAATACTGCCATGTGCATGAGACATTGGTCAGTGTCACCCTCCTGTATCCTATTTCACGCTATTGTACATTACATGTACGTCAGTGACTTCCTGGTTCACCTTTCTTAGTTCTTGTGTAATGCCCCTAATTGCTGTATAGTGGAATCCCTGTTTCCTAAACCCACAATTTCACATGCTAGTCTAATTTGCGAGTGTAATGTAATGTACACAGGATTTCTAGTACTACCGGCCAAGTAATTGAAGTAACACGTTTTGACAAACTATGTCCCGCGGCCTTCCTGGAACAACTACACTGTATTCATTGGAAAGATTTCTAATGACAGTCAGGTCTGGGAGTATTTTCTCTGTGATTTCCCATTGTGAGCAGGCTTGTACATGCAGCAGCGCAGAATGATGTAGTCTACACTTCAAAATATGACACATATACATCATTGATAGCCACAGCCCAGGCATGTAACGTGAGGGGGTGCAGAGGGTACATTCGCACCAGGGCCCAGGAGTCTTAAGGGGCCCATAAGCAATGGTATCAGTATTGAGATTGTGGCTTCCATCTGGCCCATAAGCCAAGGTGCCCCACAGATTACCCTAACCACACTAAGGTTGATTAAACTCCTTCGCACTGTAACCATCACTATCAAGAATTCACTCTAGAGATGAAGTAGGGGGCCCTGGACAAAAGACTGCATAGGGGCCCACAAGACTTTAGTCATGCCACTAACACAGCCAATTTATACTGGATGTCTTTGACTGTCCCTGGACATGGTTTTACATGAGAATTTTTTTGTTTCTTACATAATAAAGGACCATGTCTCAGTGACCCAATGCTTCATTTCCCCGTACCGGTTACATAGTCTTAGCAGGCATTTTCATACTACCATTTTCCCCTATGTTCCCCTGTGTGAAGCAATTATCCAGGGCTGTCTCTAAGTTTACTTTAATTTTAGGTACTAGTGTTATGGACACAAACAAGTGCTGCTTAAAGGGAGTCAATCACCAATACCAGTTAAAATAAGCTACTCTTATAGTAATGTACCCGCTAAAAAGACAATTCCAATCATGTGTTTGATATGTAGCTTAGCCCAACAGGATGACCAAAAAGCCATTTTTGGGCATGCAAATGACCTTAAGGAGCAAAGAGGGTGTTGACTTAATTGCCCGAGCACAGCTGTGTCATCAGAAATAATGTTCATCCAGTCATGAAGTTCATCCCCCGCAGTATTTCTAGATCAACATCATCATCAGTTACGTCATGGAACACTGTGCCGAAATCCCGATCTTCCACATACATACACTCCTGTATACTCTATCTCGTGCCGTGGCGGAGTGTATTGCGCATGCGTGGGATTTCAGCAATTCACAATGTAACTGATGGTGATGCTGCTCTAGAACTGCTAAGCGGACTGAATTACATGACGTGGCTGTGCTTGGGCAATGAAGTAAATGCCCCCTGTGCTCCATGAGGATCATTTGCATACCCATAAAAAAAAACTGTTTTAAAGGTCATCCTGGCAGACTAATGTACATTTTAAGAGTATGCTTGGAATTGTCTTCACAGGGGGTACATTACTATTACAATAGTAGGTGTAGGTGATAGACTCCCTTTACCAGTTTTACTGCCAAAAGTCAGACTACAGAGGATAATGGAATTAATGCAAGAACAATCAACTCAAAGCACTGTTGCAATCTCTACAAGCAAGTGGTTTGCCTTATAGGAAGATTCTTGTTACGGGGTTAAGGGTTGTTCGGAAAACTCCAAGCTGAGAACAAAATGTTGTTGCTGTTACTGCTCAGGGTTGGTGGTTCGCTGGAGATCTCCCACAATAGGAGTGGATCTTCTTATTGCACCATAAACACACAGGGAAGCAGCATGTTATGATCTACCCTCTCAACAGGCCTGAACTTTCCTCGAGCCACATCTTATACACAGGTAATTGTGGGTTGGGCTGATACACTCCTGCTGGATTGGCTCCTATTTCTTTCTCAGAGTCCACACATCCTGGGCAGTGTGCGCTTCTTCCGAGAACAGCGTAACCTCACAATTGTTAAGATTCATCGTGCTCACCCATACTTGACCTTCTTGTATGGCACACAACATATGACCAATGACAACCCCTTTTGTGTTCAATATAGGCTCTAACATCACCTCAGTTCCCTACAGTCTTATTCTGGGACCTTCTGGCAGAGACAACAGTGCATTGTGAATAGTGGGCAACTTCACAGCCATGGTGGTTGGTATTTGGTGGTTGTCAATGTGGCCAGAACCCGCAACACCTTTAGAATTCATTGCAGTACCACTTGTGGAGGCTTCTGGTAAAGGATTTACTTCCAAAACATTGAGGCCAATGCTCATAGCATCAGCTCATTGAAATGTAGGCAGGCAATGGATTGTACATCTACCCAGATTGGTTTGGAGCCACCTAACAGCATTTTCGTAGCAGACCACCCAGTCTTCACTCTAATCCCAACTGTCTTTGGTGTGGTCAGTCCACCAGGCCACTACTTCCTGAGGTTGTCCTTTCTGGTTGCAGCTGACCAGGCAGGACAGAACTGTGGTGCGGAAAACCACAGAAACAGGTCAATGTGAACAGAGACCAAAACCAAGACAGACAGGTATACAGGCTAAAATCAGACATTGAACTGGAACAAAATATACAGAAGCCGGGTCTAACAAGAGTCAGGACAGGACATAACACAAGTAGCAGAAGGCACAAGGTCACAGGTTGCAGAAAGCTCAGAGCCTACAGGTGGCAGAGATATTGTAGAAAACCCAGAGGCTACAGGTATAAGGGACAGAAGCCCAAAGACCACAGGTACACAGGAAGAGAAGCAGACAGAGACAAAAATAGACAAAACAGAGGCATGTATGCAAACAGAACAAGACCAGGAGCTTAACACAACGCATTGCTCAGCCCAAACTGAGACTAAGCAGACTTAAATACACACACACAGCACTGGAAGGAGAAAGAAAAGCAGGCAACGCTAAGTCTTAAAGTGACAGGAGAACACATAGAGGTAGCCAGACAGCTAGATCTGCTGGGAAGTCAGAATGCCAGTGAATACAAATCACTAGCGTTACACTCATTCAATTATCTCAGGATATTTATCCCCAATATTACTATTACAGACTGCATTGCTGCCACTATGCCCTTCCTCTGTAGTCTGCCTACACACTTTGATATCTCCATGTATCACTTGTCTGCTTATTCAGCCACTTGGCAGCTCCCACAGTCAGAGGAGAAATGGAGAAATATTCTTCAAACACAGGATCAGCCAGGTTGGTGACATGAGTGTTGACTAGGGAACCAATCTTTGCTCTGATCACCAGACTTTTCCCCACCATGTTTACTGCTATACTAAGGCATTCTCTAGCAATGCTCCAACCAATTGCAGGTCATCCTAGTTTAAATCATTCCTTCGTGGGGACATTCCAAAAGATATTCCCTGTCTGGCGGTACTTCCAACACTTTTGAGGCATGTACTTGCAACAATCACCTTTTTTGCCATTGTCACCCCAGTCTCCTGCAGTTTCTTCAGGGCTTCCTCCAGAGAGATCAACCTTGCCTACAGGGTCCTTCTCCTAGGCAGTCAATCAATCAATCAATCAATCAATCAAACAAACCATGTATCATTTTCCTTCCACCCTCACAGTTATCTGCTACTTTGTGTTGGTTATCACTTAAAATCTCAATAAAATACATTTAAGGCGGGTTCACACCTGCGCCCGTTCTCCGCTTTCGGGATTCCGTCTTCACTTGAATGGGTTTGCAAAGTGACCGCCCGTGAGTATCTTCTGCCTCTCTGTGGTGAAACCAGTTTTTTAACTGGGCACAAAGTCGGATATGCAGGACTTTGTGTCTGGTTAAAAAAAAAACAAAAAAAAACACAGTTTCCAAAGCAAGTAGGAGAGACAGTTGGGTAGATGGCATGAAGTTGTCTGGAGTTGTTCTTCAATGGTGTCTTCATCAGAACCTGCTAGCTATCCCAACAGCCATTCTATGTATAGCTAGAGAAAGCTAACACTGGATATTCTCTTCTCACTTCAACATAAGTAGTAACTTTCAGTCTGCTGGGGGAGAGTTCAGCAAGAAAAAGAAAAATGAGGCCTACTCAATCGCTCCAAAGGGGAAATAGAGGATTTATTTTTGTCTAAATTCCTCACTGAAATTGTAGTACTTTGGAAACTTTGGTGCAGTAGTTTCTTATTAAGTAGGAAATCATGTAGACTTGTAATGTTGTGTTCACACCACTGTCATTATAGTCCATTAGTCTTATCCATCAGTTTGTTCCCTTCACTCTAATACAAACAAAAGACAGAAGCGTTCTCTCTTGCATATAGGACTTTTTCTGCATTCAAAAAGTAAGCAAATATGTTGAAACGTTTTTTTGTTTTTTTTTTGTTTTTTTTTTACATTACAGTGAATGGAGGCAGAGGATGCTTCATCTGCTTTAGATAAGATAAGATAATCCTTTAATAGTCCCACCTTGGGGAAATTTAACTAATTCTATCTCTGTTAATAAGGGTTGTGCAGAACTTCAAAGACATAGTTGTTTTCTTCATCTCAGGAACTTACCTCACGTCCATTGGTGACATAGCAATTAACATCTATTAAAATGAATGAGACTAAAATGCAGCACGGCCATGTGGCTGACAGTCTGAGGAGAAGAAAATAGCCATTAGAGATGAGCGAACACTGTTCGGATCAGCCGATCCGAACAGCACACTCCCATAGAAATGAATGGAAGCACCTGTGACGCTGACTCTGCCGGCGGCCGGTCGCCGTGCCAGGTGCTTCCATTCATTTCTATGGGAGCGTGCTGTTCGGATCGGCTGATCCGAACAGTGTTCGCTCATCTCTAATAGCCATGTTTTCGAAGTCCTGCACAACCCCTTTAAGTCCATTGCTCTCATCCTATGATGGATGAGAACAGCAGACTATAACTTATGGTAGTGTGACCCACCCTAAGTTGTTGAGCAATCAACCCACCTTGAGAAGACGACAATCTGCTGTCCAGGGGGCATAGGATTTGCTAAATGGGAAGCTAGTGGGATGAAAGTTGATTGTAGATTGTGTTTGAAGTGCACTGCTTGCCATAGGAGGGTGAAATTATGCAATAGGATAGACTTTGTGTTTAATATCCTTCAGGACGAGGCCACTATTCTATATGAAAGTTGTCCAAGAAGCAGAGGCAATCATATCAGATTCCAGACATACCCATAGTGGAGAGTCCTGAGAACAATAGACTATCAGACGCTAAGCTAACATAGCAGCCCTCCAATACTTTATAAAATCTGGGACCAAAAAACCTCACTCTTGAAAAAATATGACGGAACTTTTAATTCTAGGATGCCGGCCCACCCAGGTGATAAGAGCACTGTCTGGGTGGAGTTTCCTAAATTCGGACATAGGAAATGGTATGGGTAGAGTCCTAAATAAATATAATAATCAAGGTAATTGATCCATTTTAACCCTTAGAGTCATCCTAGATCAAGAGGGGTATGTTCCAGGCCTAGAGGCTGCTTGATATAGTGTGGAGAAGTGGAGGGAAGCAGAGTAAAGGTCCTCCAGGCACAGAGATAAAGCCATCCCTAGGTAGGAAAGCTTCTTCAGGCATGTTTTAAAACCAAAGTTTTGTTCTATCAGATCGAGGAGTGTTGCAAAACAGATCCTATGATCTAGATATAGTCACTTGAGGCTGAGTATATTGGGAAGGAAGGTCAACAGTTTGGTAAAGGTAAGCAGAAGGTCATCTGTGAACAAATCTTAGCATCAAGATTCAGGTGGGATATGGGCTGGAATTAGAGGGGATTTCTATTCAGTTTCAGAATCACAGTCAACATGTTATGCAGAATTTTTGGTGGTATGGCCCTAAAGCAGTTGGTTGCTACAATTTCTGATATAGAGGAACAACAGCGAGATGAATGTCTAAATGTAGATGGCCGAGAGGCCATGAAGGTCTGGGGCTTTGCCCTATTTAAGGTGTTTAATTGTAAATTCCCATTCTTCAGTTGTGACTGGGACATTTAGATCAGATCATTCATGATTTTATCTTTACACCAATATGGCTATATGAGGTCTAACTTCTTGTGAGATGAGTTGTAGTTGTTTTTTTTCAGCACATAAGTAAGCATTTAGTTTCTATTAATTTTATCAACATAACACACAGAGAAGGAAGGCAAGGAGAATCCACAGAGACTTAAGAAAAGCAAAGCAGCATCCTGTGTAGTTTCTCCTACTGTTCTGTTTAGAGAAACCACACAGGATACATAAATGCAGAGCACCGAGCAGAAGTGGGCCGCCCCTTTCCAGCGCGCCCTGTCATTTGCCTGATCTCAGAGGTGTAACTCGAAGCTTCTGTGCCACAATACAAAATAGGTAAAAAGCTCCCACTTACCATCTGCTATCTATAATACTGGTATGTTCACATGGACCCCCAAAAACCGTGGGGATAATGTACCCTCAAAAAGGTGGCGACTAAAAGTATGATACGTTGTGCACTAATAATCCCTTATATGGATATGTCAACAGAAAAATAAAAAAGTTAGGAAATTAGGAAGGTGAACATGGATAATATGAAAAAAAGTCAAAATTTTACGTCAAAACATATGTGGCCTTATAAGAAGTGACACCTTTTTAAAAAGTCACATACATTTTTACTTGTGTTTTTTATATACTGTATGTATAGTTTTTACATTGAATAAAATTTTACTGCCATATATTTTGATGAATTTTGGGATGGGCTGATATGATACATTTCCAGGAAGAATAATAGTGGAACAGTACAATACAGTAAACTAAAAAAGATTATCAATTATTGTTAATTAATAGGTAATATAAGTATTTACTAAACAGAACTAATTTAAATACATATTCTAATATTCTAGAATTGTTATATGAAAATATATAGAATTATTATTTTAATTCTTATGCTCAGCATGTGATGCCTAAGGTGTCACACCTGTGTTCGGTGATTGGGGATTCTGTCCCCCTTTCTGCTCCCCATTTCAGATGGAAATTCGGTGGATACTATTATAGTCTATGGGGTCTGCGGTTTTCTGCAAGTAACCGCTTTTTAGGTAAGGGCCCCACGGGACAGAGACGCTGCGATTTGCCCACAGCGGAAACACCGCGGGTAAAATTGCGGCCTTTTACAGTAATGGCAAAGTGGATGGGATTCTAGGGAATCCCATGCCCACTTTGCGGAAAAAACTGCGGTGCGGATACACTTCGATTTCTAAAACCAGCATGTTAATTATACCCACGGAAATGCCAATGGTTTCCCCATAGTTATAATTGTAACAGAGTCTGCAGAGGAAAACTCTGCGAACTTTCTGTTTAACCCCTTAAGGACGCAGGGTACTTTGGGCCTTAAGGCTCAGACCCTGTTTTTCAAATATGGCGTCTTTTACTTTATGTGAGGATAGCTTCATAATGCATTTACCTATCCAGGTGATTCCAAGATAGTTTTTTCGTGACACATTGTAGTTTATGTTGGTGGTAAATTTTGGTCATTATACTTTGCGTTTGTTTGTTTGTTTGTTTGTTTGTTTTAAAAAAAAAAGGACAATATACTGAAAATTTCATAAAATTATCAATTTTGAAAGTTTCTGTTATTCTGGTAAAAACACAAACAGTCAGATCACACAAAATTCCTCCTAATTAACATTTCCCATATGTCTACTTTATATTGGCATTGTTTCTTCAATGTCCTTTTACTTTTCTAGGATGTTAGAAGGCTTATAACTTTAATAGAAAATCATCAGATTTTTAAGAAAATTTAAAGATTTTGTATTCTAGGGACCTATTTAGTTGTGAAGTGACTTTGAGGGACCTATATAATGGAAAAAAAAAACCATAAATGACCCCATTTTTGAAACTGTAATCTTCAAACTGTTCAAAATTGTATATAGGAACTTTATTAACCCTTTAGGTGTTCCACAGGAATTAATTCAAAATGAAGGTGAAATTTCCAAATGTCACTTTTTTATGCGCATTTTCCATTTTAAACCACATTTTTCTGTAACAAAGAAGGGGTTAACAGCAAAACATACCATAATATTTATTTCTCTGATTTTGCAGTTTGTAGAAATATCCCATATGTGGCCCTACTGTGCAACGTGACTTTCCATATGTGGCCCTTCTGTGCAACGTGACTCAATACGTGTCCTCAAAATCAAAGAGCACCTTTAGGGATTTCGGGCAGCAATTTCATTAGGATGGTTTTTAGACACCATGTTGTACTTACAGAGCCCTAAAAGTACCACAATAGTGGGAAACCCCCACAAGTGACCCCATTTTGGAAACTGCACCCCTCAAAGAATTTATCAGGGGGTGTAGTGAGTATTAGTATCCCAGACGTGAATGCACAGCGGATGGTGAAGAAGTAATATATAAGCTGTGTGGAGGACATTGGGAGCACCAAATTCCCTACTAAGTCCCAGTAGTTCCTATGATGGGGAGGGGTTCACTTTGGGGGTCTCTTCTATTGTATTTTCTCTTGTAAGCTGCAAAACTGGTCTGTACCCGGATATACGCTCGCACCGCTTATATATTCCCCTCCTGACGCATTTGGCAATTTGGTTTTTTTTCCTATTCACATTATTCAAGCTATATTTTTTTATTTTTGTGGTGACGTGTCCATATGGGTGTTTGTAATGACACCATTTTTGGGTGCCTATAACTTATTGACTATTTTTTATTAACTCTTTTTTTGGTGGATAAAAAAAAATCAATTCTGGCATTGCATTTTACTTTTTAAATGTTTTTCCACATGGTGTACAGCATAAATAGCATGTGACCTTTATTCTGCGGATCGGTACGGTTACGGCGATACCTCATTTATATTATTTTTTTTATGCATTAGTAATTTTGCAGAACAAAAACCCATTTGGCAACATAAATTAATGTTTTTTGCATCGCCACCTTCTGAGATGTGTAACATTTATATTTTTCGGTTGACAGAGTTGGTTGAGGGCTTATTTTTTGCGGGACAACCTGTGCTTTTTATTGGTACTGTTTTGGTGCACATATGACTTTTTGATCACTTTTTATAGCATATTTTTTAAGGTGAGATGGCAAAAAATTATTATTTCCGGCGTTTTTTTCTGGACGTTTACCATATAGGTGAAATGATGTTTTAGTTTTATTGTACAGGTTGTTACAGACGCGGCGATACCGAATATGCATTGTTATTTTTAGGTGGGTTTTTTTGTATATAACTCATTTGATATAGAAAAAAGGAATTTTGAGTCTTTATTATGATGATGATTAATTATTATTATTATTATTATTATTATTATTATTGTTTATTTATATAGCACCATTAATTCCATGGTGCTTTACATTTGGGGGTTATTTTTTTATTTATTTATTTATTTCACACACTTTAACAACTTTTTTTTTTTTTTACTTTTTTTTTTATTTGTTCTATAAGTATATTTGGACCAGCAATACTCTGATATACTATAGCCTGTAATACACGGGCTGCATAAAATGCATCAGGGCACCCCCCCCCCCATCTCGCTGCGGGGGATGTGCCCAGGGGGTCCACAAAGCAAGCAACTCTTTCGATTTTGCGGACATGTGTCCGCGACATTTAAAGGGTTAAAACCGCTGATTGGAGCGGAGCTCCGACCGGCAATTTAGCGGGGCAGCTCGTCCTGGCTTTTGGCTGTGCCGCGCCATTACAGGTCAGTAATAGTACTGAGCTGAGCGCTAACGAGCTACTTGCAAGGCTGTACTATTACTGACCTGATCGTTAAGGGGTTAAAGTGCTGCGGAAAGAACTGTAATGCGTTGCTGCAAGCAGTTTTTCCTGCAGCGCTTTTTAGTTGCGGGATAACCTGTGAGGCTTTACACTTAAGCAGGTTGGGTTTTCATGCACAAACTATAGTGGAATTGCAGACTTCACCTTGTGCATTGAATACATTGACATACGGTGGATCTACATACAGAATAATTTATGCTTGGGGGGGGGGTTGCAAAACATATGAATAAGATTTGTTAAATGTTGTTAAGTGCTGTTCTTGTAAAACACTGCTTGACCTGTAATTCCATAGCAGAAGTTCCTTGTCATAGACATTCCATATGGACATAGCAAAGGAGGCAGAAATGGCTGGGCGTATGTAGCTAGTTAAACAAAGAGGAGAGCCGGTTTGATGCAGACGTTACCTGCCCAGAGGCATCTGCTTCTGTTTTAGCATTTGGAATCAGCCCCAGAATGGTTTACCGAAATTACAGAAATTAGAGTCGTCCCGTGCGTCACTACTACATGTCAGCTGTAGTCCCTGTACATTTGACTGTGAACCATCAAAAAGTAGGAAATTCCACTGGATGAAGCATACAGTGCTAAAGGAGTGGATATAAGTGGACTTAGTATTGCTTCAGCGGAATGACTGATCTTAGGCAACTCTTAAGACAGGATGTAGGAAGTCGTCATTCAGCTGTGTGAAAAAAGAACGTTATTGCAGGATTTATATATTATCTGCTGAGATCACCCTGACCACAGATATAAGAATTAGAACAGAAAAGGAAGGGATTCCAGGGTCAGAACACTAATTGAGGAAAAAAAGTTTGTAATGGTACAAAAGGGTGAAAAAATATTTGCGATTATAAAAAAAAAAATAATATAAAAAAAAATGTAGTTTAATTGACCCCTCCCCATTAAAAATGGACTTGATTCGTTGCCTATACTAAGCCCAGAAAAGTACACAACCTAAGGATGGAAAGAACACTAATGAATAATGAGCAAGTTCCTTAATTCCTGTGGGTTAGTTTTCTGAGTAATCTTTGGAAATAAGCTTGCAATCCTCCTTCCTGCAGACTTAGCATCTCAGATACGCTTTAGGAAGTGAATGTGCCACAATGTATATATTAGGAATGGAACGTATTACAGTCAATATTTTCTAGAAAATTTTTGAAACAATGAAATGGTTTTGTACAAAAAAAATACTTTCAAGGAATCCTAATGATGAATGTGTATATCCACCCATGACTATATACAGTAACAATGGACAGATAATTCATGGTACATGATAGATCCTGTGCACATAATAGGGGGGAATTTATTAAACTGGGGTTTCTAAATAGAGTCACAACTGACTCGAGGTGACTTGGTCTCAAAACTGAAACCTATGACATTCAGGAACTGGTTTAGTTTTCATGGGTAACTTATAGCCGGTACCTGGAGTGCATTATAAAAATAAATTCATAGGCCAAGACACTTCAGTCCACCATGATCTCTGCTCCACTCTGGCTACTTTCACAAAAAGTAGCAAGCAAGGCGCCGCACAAACAACATGGCACATTTTTGGCACGAAAAAGAGCCATGTGCCGAAGATACACTACAATTACAATGTTCTACAACAGAAAACTTGCATTGATAAGTTGATAAATTCCCCCAATGTACGTAAAGAGGACCTTTCATCACCTCCACTACTTCCAGCTCTCGGCATTCACTGATTTTGGAGCAGTTGTTTTTTTTTTCTAGACAACACCATTCCTGAGTGATCAACACAGTTAGTTTTGGTGCCTTATATAATAATAATTCTCTGTACTGTTGAGTGGATGGTGTCAGGCAGGGGGACGTACTGAGGCATGATTCTGAGCTGTCTGCCATGGTCCAGGCAGTGTCGGAGCTCAGAATTATGCCCTCTTGTCTACTGCTCCCTGACATGGCAGTTTTAACACATTAGAGGGCCCAGTCCAAAGGTTTCCTAAGTAGGCTCCCACTCACATAACATAAAGGAGTTGACCTTTATCAGACCAATATTCAGAGACCAATGTTATGGTTTGTATAATAAAAAGTTGTACAATTTTCCAATATACTTTCTGTACCAATTCATCACGGTTTTCTAGACCTCTGTATGCTGTCATTTATTCTGCTTAGTCCCAGTGGATAAAAATCAGTCCATAGTCATGTGATATACAGTCCATAGTCATGTGATATACAGTCCATGGTCATGTGATGGAAACAAGTGCACAGCTCGTTACCAGGCAGATGTCTGATTACTGAGCTGTGACTTTAACGAGCCGTGCACCTGTGTACTCATCACATGGCCATGGACTGTATATCACATGATCATGGAAGACTAATTATCATATCACGCACTAAACTCCCTGCTCTCAGAAGAAGCAGGGCCTAGATTCCAAAAAAATCCAACTGCACAATCTTTGGAGCAGCACCCATTAACCATTTGCATTTGTATTTTCTACTCTCTACCTGCCAAAAGCCATAGTTTTTTTTCTTTTATTGCTTACAGAGCTGTTTTAGGGCTTATTTTATGCAGGACAGATTGTACTATGATTAATATTCCATAAAATGTACTGGGAAGCTGAAAAAATTCAGATTGGGGTGAGATACAAAAAAAAAATTGCTATTATGTCATTACCTTATGGGTTTTGTTTTTACAGTATTCTCTCTGCAGCCACAAAAGGCAGGTTAGCTATATTCTGCCGGTCAGTACAATCATGGCAATACTATATTTATATATTTCTTGTTATATCTTAATACCTTTACAAAAAAATCTAAAACCATCAATAGACTTCCAGCTGTCAGGGGAACAGATCACTGTCCCCAAATCTTGTTCCGAGGAACTGCAACCTTCTCAAATTTGTGCATGCATGCCAGTAAATAGATGGCTTGGTCACACCTCAGTGAACTCTAATTGTGGGCATTGCCATGGGGTCTTCACTATGTAATACAGCGGAGACCTATCAGCTCCGGTATCTGTTCAGCTCTGAGATGATACCATATTTAAATTGACGATGTCAAGGGGTTAAAGGATGCAAAGAACTAAAGCTGGTCGAGGTGATGAAAGATCCCTTTTAAGTCGTGGTGAACTGAGAGTGGTCTGGATCCCAGCCATTAGAAGCTGTGGGCCCACTCACTAACCACTAGAGCTACAATACACTTGGGTTGGACTAACAATTTACAATCCAGGAGCATTTGTAACCATGAGGCTGTCTTCTCACGCTAGCCATGGACTCCTGGTCACTAATGCCTGGATGGTCAGTCCACGTCCATGTTTTAGCCTAAATTGATACATGGGAAACAGGGTGTCTGCTATTAAGTTACATGATACCCCTAAGGCTGGGTTCACACCTATGCTGGAGACTCTGTTGCAGAGACCACCAAAAAATAGCGCAATATGGTGCCTGAGAGGAGTAGATAGCTTGGCATCATCAGTAAGAGAAATGATGGCATTCCCTTGTGAGATATTTATGGTGTATCCACAGGAATATGCAATAAATTCAGGTCTCAAATCTGTAGTCCACACATATCTTGAGAATTGGGGTTCCCTGACGCCCATTCACAGCCACTGCTAATAGAGAGTATGCGGTACATGTGTGACTCCCTCCATTCAAGTCTATGGGAATTCCAAAAATAAGAAGCCAGCTCAGCTATTTTCAGGACTCCCATAGACATGAATAGAGAGAGCTGAGCATGCATGGCAAATGCACTGCTGCTCCTTCATTCTGAGGATTGGTGGGGGTCCCGGACTCCTGGGAATCTGACCCCCAACAATATGTCATCACTTCCTATATTAGGGATACCTCTTTAATTCTCGTTGATATTGATTCATCTGTCTTGTAATTACATGGATGACATATGTATCATAGACAGAGAACATACATGACACAAAAGTTAAAAATATCCCAATGCAGAGTGTTCTGCAGACCGGACAGGAGATTATGATATGCTAGGAATCCAGCGCTTTGGCAGGAAAAGACGTTATTAGTGATATCATGGGACTAGGAGAGCAGAAAACGGGGGGAGTAGCCAGACGCACAGCGAGAAATAAACATTCAATTCTCCGCTCTTTTACGTGGATTACACTGGGCAGAGAAAGCTATGTGTCATTATATGGTATCAGGACAAAACATGGTTTATCTAGAATGACACAGCATTGTGACTAAGCAGTAAAATGACCATAGACGTGAAAACCGTCAAACTAAGATCTTTTATTTAAAGAGGTTGTGTGAAATAGGAAAAAAACCCAAAAACATCTGGCATTTTCCCAGCTAACATTGCCACTCTTGTCAATGGGTTGTATCTAGTTCTGTGGCTTAGCCCTGTTTGAATGAAGCAGAGCTGTAATTCTAGAAACTACCTCGAAGCCGGGGCCCCACGTGGCATAAACACTATGGAAACAAAATGCTGCATTTTACAGTCTAGTCGAATCCTGTCCCCACTTTGTGTTAAAATGTGCAATGCAGTCACGCGTCGATTTCCAAAACCGTTGGGGTTTTGGAAATTGCGGCATGTCAATTATACCTATGGAAATGCCAGCGGTTTCTCTATAGATATAATGGAAGTGGAACTCTGCCAGCCTTCTGCCAAAAGCACTGCGGGAAGAACTGCAATGTGCTGTCGCCATGGTTTTTCCCATGGCACTTTTTTGCTGCAGGACACCATGTGGGTCCATAGCCTAAAAGCATAAACTTTTATTTATAATTGTAGACCATATCTTATAAAAATACACAGCCATATGCAGAAGTGTCAGGGCCCAATAATAAATCTCAGAATGGGCCACACAGAGCTCTTCCAAGTGTACTATGCCAGAAGTTACATGTGCAGAACTTCTGTCTAAAATAATTAAATAACATATAGGGGGAATTCTGTGTTACTGTCTTCATTGAAGTAGTAAATTTACAGGGGTTTTCAGCATCAAAAGATTGATGAATAGTTAATCAATTTCAGACTTGGTTGGGTCTGACACATTGTAACACAACTCAATGTGTTTTCCGATATAACACTATATTGAACTAATAATCAGATCCCCTGGGGTTCAAGATCTCTAGGGGGTCTAGTAATAAATGTTTTTTTGTTTTTTTTAAATCATGCCTCTTTCCCTAGACCATATATATATATATATATATATATATATATATATATATATATATATATATATATATATATCAATAAACAAAGTAAGATATAAAATATTGGGGCAAATTTATTATGACTGGCATATCATGTTCCAGTATTAATAAAGGGCCCAAATGGAACAGGAAAATTCTGTCGAATATCCTATGTCAGGATGGAAATATATGCCAGTTATGAACTGGCGTAGATTTCCATTCCAACTCCACCCAGAAAAATGTGTGAGTTACAATAAATCTGCCTGTCACAATGTGGCGAGTGAGGAACAAATTAGGGCTTGTAGCAAACGTGCACCTCAATATAATCCTTCTACTCCTGAAAACTGACCGAAGAAATGATGAATTCCCTGCATTATGGAACCCCCGGATCTGAAAATGCTACACATATACTAATATTTTTTCCCATACGGTGAATGCCGTAGCAGGAATAAAAAATCAAGACCATCTGCTATTTTTTGACAGAAAACAGACATAATCCAAAATGGTAAAACATAACCAAAATTCTATAAATTCCGGCAATGCCATAATCATGCCAACCCGTAGAATATAGGTAATATATCATTTTAGCCGCATATTGAACTCCGTAAAAAACTAAACCCATAAGAAAGTGGCACAAATGCAGTTTTTCTCTAATTCCACCCCATTATCATTTGTTTCCAGTGCATCATATAGAATATTATGTATAATCGGGTTTTATTGAAATTTTTACAGTTGAACAGAATAAGATACAAGAAAAAAACAAGGGTTGACAAATCAGGCAATCATATAGAATATTAAATGATACTATTACAAAGTTCAATTTGCCCTATAGAAGTGATGTCCTCATATGGTGTAAAACATGTAAAATTAAAAAGATTATGGAAGGTGGAGAGTAACCAGAGAATTTCCCCCACTGTGTTGGTCACTGCAGTGCCATGCTCATTCCCAGCATGGAACCCTTAGGGTCCATTCACATGGAGGAAAATGGTGAGGAATTTCATGCTAGCAGAAAAAGGAACCCATTGAAGTCAAGGGGACGCGCTTTTTTTTCAGCGCTTAAATTCCTCACCGTTTTCCTCCATGTGAATGGACCTTCACAGTATTCATTTGTCTATGTGCTTTCAATTGTCAGGGTATGATGGGAGTTTTAATTTTGCGATATTTTTTAATGGTATGACATGCCATAAAACCTCATTCACATGGTAGTATTCTGCTCAGTATTTAGCTTCAGTATTTGTAAGCCAAAACAGGAATGGATCCACAACACAAGAGTTACCATCTTTTTCCATTATATAAAATATATTTGATATAAAATACTTAAGCGAACTACAGAGCTGAATACTGCAGTGTGAACAGAGCCTACTTACCGAGCCACATGTGTTATGGACAAAATGTATTTCCCAAACCCTGATCCATAGACACTATGGGCATATGCATAGGGCCATAGAAATGAATGGGTCCATAATTGCAGTAAGTGTGGTTGTGTGTATATGGCCTAATCTTATATCTTCATGGATGATTCCAGAAATATTTATAGTAGGGGGGGGGAAGGATGATATACCCTCAGTATCTTATTCTAATCGGTCATAATATATCCTCTAGTGTATTAACCTTTACACAGGAAATACTGTTCTAAGTTGTAGCCCTGGGAATTTATTCCATAAAACTACAAAATCAGCAGTAGAAATTTAGGTCACGTAAGAATAAAAGTTGTGTTTTTGTTGAGTCATTGTACTCTTTGGCCACTAGATGGCCAGTTTTTGCACGCACTTTTTTACCGGCAATTACTCACATACAGATTATGCCATGAGGGCAATTCCAACCTAAAGCATTATGAGGTAGGTGTAAGTATAAAAGCATCATGGGGTAGGTAAGAATGGATCATTAACTAGCAAGCAAAGCTACAGAAACCAGTAATTTATCCTTATCCTTAGATTCCTTACACCATGTTTATCCTTCCAGGATTCCTTTCAATCAGAGGTGGGTATTTGATGGGTAAAACACTGGCACATGCTTTTGTATGGCATTCTTTTGTTTCTCATATACATTGCTAGTTATTTTTACAATTCCTGAATAGTCTAGGAATAGTTCTTTTGTTACTGCTCAATATGAGAAATCTAACTTTCAGTACAATATTTGTACTAGATTAATTCACCTTACGGATGTAACTGAGCTAGAATATCACTTTTAGGGTCTGAATTCATATATCACAATTATACGGTAGATTTGGTGCAGTTTATATAAAATTCATGCAGTTTTCTTTTAGACACTTTCATAGATCTATGGTGACTGACAAAATCAGACTTACTGTAGACTGGAATAGTATTAATATATTACAACTGCATTGTATATGTTGTAATTTGCTTGATGAATATATTTTTTTTTCATGCATAGGGCATAGGTTAATATAAGCTTTCAGTATAAGGGGTTAACATTGTATGAGAGACAGGAATGTAAGGTATGATCAGTCCTCAGGGTAAAAGTAAAAGGGAAACTGGAAAAGAGAAAGAATGAGAGAAGGGAGGGGACACGGAAAGGGTCCATGTTGTTACAGACTTAGCAGTGCAC
This sequence comes from Leptodactylus fuscus, assembly GCF_031893055.1. Lineage (NCBI taxonomy): Eukaryota > Metazoa > Chordata > Amphibia > Anura > Leptodactylidae > Leptodactylus > Leptodactylus fuscus. The sequence continues at coordinate 125,519,345 of NC_134270.1, read as the reverse complement.
AATGTCACAATGTTCTGACTGACACCGTTTTGTCTTCTTCCAGCATTGGCTGTAGCTCTCGCCCTCATCTCCACAGTCCTGACAGCTCCTTTACCTATGGACAGGAATGAAGAGCTCATTGACAAAATCAAGCTGCAAGTAATGGAGATTAAGAATTCAATGGTGAGTACCAGCAATTATTTATGTCAACTCAGGGCCAACTATACTCGTCTAATGTCCGTCCTCATTGCCATAGTCCCTTCCAAACACTAATCCTATATAAAATGATGTCTTCACTACCACAGTTTCTATGCTATAGTCCTATATATGTTGGTATCCTCACCATCACATTAGCTATCCCAGTGTCTTCACTGTCACAGTATCTGTCCCATAGTCCTATGTATCTCAGTGTCTTCACTGTCACAATATCTGTCCCATAGTCCTATGTATCTCAGTATCTTCACCATCACAGTATCTACCCCATAGTCCTATGTATCTCAGTATCTTCACTGTCCCAATATCTGTCCCATAGTCCTATGTATCCCAGTGTCTTCACTGTCACAATATCTGTCCCATAGTCCTATGTATCTCAGTATATTCACCATCACAGTATCTACCCCATAGTCCTATGTATCTCAGTATCTTCACTGTCCCAATATCTGTCCCATAGTCCTATGTATCCCAGTGTCTTCACTGTCACAATATCTGTCCCATAGTCCTATGTATCTCAGTATCTTAACTGTCCCAATATCTGTCCCACATTCCTATGTATCCCAGTGTCTTCACCATCACAGTATCTACCCCATAGTCCATAGTACTATGTATCCAAGTGTCTTCACCACCACAGTATCTACCGTATAGACATATGTATCCCAGTTTCTTCACTGTCACAATACATTCCTCGCCATATCTTTATTAGTCAGTAATATAAACTATTATAATAACATGACATTGCTACCGCTCTCATGGACTCACAGAATGATAATACATAATGCAATTCCATAGGGACACTGTGTGACCCTGTACATGAACCACATACATGGCTTTTACGTGTGCATTATGCCCTGGTGCTCTCATGGTGACTATGTCTGCATTTTAGTAATCTCTTTATATGCAAATATCCTCACTGTCCAATGCCTCATAAGACCCCAGCTCTCCTTTCAGAATGGTTTGTGTACATTGTCAGCTATAAGATTCTATATTCTATATGACTGAGAGGATATCAGTGCTAATGCTAAATATTCATTTCCACAGGATCTAAAGGAAGAGAACCTGAAACTTATAAGGACTCTACTGAATATCTTCCCAATATCTCTGGAACAGTGTAAAAGTGGCAGTTTCAACCAGGTAAGTTATGCCAGTCTGTGAATCTTCTGTATATTCATGCCAGGTGACCCCCACAGTGGTATAGCAACAATGAACAGCAGACTGTGAGCTACAGATTGTTCATACTGAGAATATCTATAGCCTTGAATGCAATATAAAACTGCTGATCTGCTCATGTAAGCAGTCTAGATATATATATATATATATATATATATATATATATATATATGGATGATCATTTAGTGTCTTAATTTCATGACAGCCACATTTATAGGGCATGACATAATTTACAAGGTGTGCATTGTGGTACTACATGTTAACATGGAAGTCCCAGCAGCGACCCAAGGACATATCGATGTCTGATTGACCATATGACAGTATAAAGTGAAAAAGTACATAGTGGTCAGGAGTATATAGTGGTCAGATAGGGGATAGTATACACATTATAAACATCATTCTAATCTTCTTGCCTTATTTCTCATATAGGATGCTTGCTACACCCAGCTGTCAAACAGCTTGAAGTCTATGTACTCCTTCCTTAGCTCCGTACGTCTGAACGCTGAGATTAATCTGACTGATCTGCTGTATGATCTGCAAGAATTCATTTCCAATGTGGAGGAAATGGTAAGCAGTAAACATTTTCTACATTTCTATCCATATGGAGTGAGCTGATGGGAGTGGGCAGCATGTTTATAGGGGTATTCTTGTCTATTCACTCTGGCAAGGTGGGTGAGATAACAAAAACAGCTGAACTGACTGTGTTGCCCCCCCCCCAGAGAAGTGGGAGATGGGAGTTACGAAACACCATAACACAGCCAGCTCGGATGTTTTCATAATCCCACCCTTCTTGGCTGCGGTATTCGGACAACTATTCCCATCTCAGCTACAAAGGGTTGAGATGAGAATAACCCCTTAAATTCGCGAATACATTCTCATCCATGAATAGCGCTTTGTTTGCAACTTCTCCAATTTTACCTGAAATTTCGTCATATATAAAAGCACCTCCACCTCATAAAGGATGTTATTCTAATAATACAGTATGTCATCCAACTGCTGTATATACCATGCCTAATATACAAGCATGGCTAATTTACATTATAAGGCTTTATTCACACACCAGTGTTTTAGACACTATTTTTAATCCAAAACCAGAATGGAGACTACAGAAAGATAAAGTATAATGTAAAGATTTCCATCAGTTCTGTATTTTCAACCTGCTCCTGGTTTTGACTGATGTGTGAACAGATGCATAGCTTATAGGAGTTACAGAGGCCTCAGGAGGAACAAAGGCTTATCTCCAACATTAGAAGAAATCCGTATTATAGATAGTACATTATAAGTGGGGGCCGCATTATATATTTTGCATTGGGTTTGGGAAGCTTCACGTTATGCCTTTGCAAGTAAATAAGGCCTAACAAGGTGATTAAAATTTCCCCGGAACAGAAAGGGGGCCTATGTGTATGTAAGTGTATGAAGGGGATTAACATAAAAAATAGGGCTCCATTCACAATGAAAATAATCGGCATATATCTTTGTGAAGATTTACGTTAAGTATCTCTGGTCCTGATCATCTCTTGTTCCCTCTTGTAGATGACCAAGCAAGGCATTCCTATTGATACCCATGTACCGCAGACACTGCCTAATACCATCACTGAATTCCAAGAGAAAGCCGGAATTTTTCTTATCCTTCACGACCTGGAGAACGCCTTAAATGTATTCCAGGAAGGACTTGCCGCTCAGCTTAAGTAATGTGAAGTGGTTGAAAGAAATCTGTTTAATATTTAAACAACCTCCTGTAAACCAAAAGCCAAGGCCAAAACCAGATATTGCAATGTCTGCAATAGAAAAACGCGCAAAGTAGTGAATATTTCACTTTTTTCAAATGCAATGTTTCCGTGTTATAGTTAAACTCTTTCCCTGGACATTTTTTTTATGCTGGATTTTCTCATCCGATTGGGCCTACGTGCCCCCTTTTTCCCGCTCTTGTCCATTGATGGTCTTTACATCTGGAAGTGCTAGTAAGATCAAAAATAATGGTCAAAACAGACCCCTTAGATCTGGGGCCCCAAAAGTCTCTGATACTATTGCAAGCAGTTTGGAGATACCACAGACTCATCCTAATGGCACATGAATATGCAAACCAGACTCTTATCAAGGTGCTGAGTATGTTGCACCTCTATGCATTGAGACAGATTCTTGTCTTCCCCCAGTAGATTCCTATTTAAAATGTGGGCCTAAACGCCCCATATATTTAATATTTTTTATTTATTTTGTTATTGTTTTTTAATATTATTTATAGTATTTATTTAATATGTGTTCTTTCTAATAATTATACTATTTATTTATATAATATTTAATTATTGATTTGGATAGGTCGTGTTATGATGAAATTGACTGTGCTGACAAATTAGAATTGTGAGTCCAAATGAGGACAGGGATCCCTTGTAATGATCCGATTTATTGACAAAAAATGTTATTTAATAATAAATGTTTTTAGAGTACTATGTTTCATGGCATTCATCATCATGAGTACAGACTGGTTTAAGATAAAATAAAATAATCCTTTAATAGTCCCACAGTGGGGAAATTTCAGTGTGTTACAGCAGCATAGTAATACAGGTACAGGATAATACACAGTAATATATTACAGACGTAGACACACATACGCTGAGAAAAGATAAAAAAGATACTAGCAACCCATAGCAACTAAGGAAGAAAAAGAAAGAAGGAAGACTTCAGAGTCATTTAGTTATTTGTGCGGAGTGGTCTCGCTTGGTCAGATGTAGATTATGTAACCCGACCATGGTTGGGAGGAAGGACCTGTGATAGCGCTCCATCTCACACTTGGGGTGAAGCAGACGGTCATTTACAGTGTTGTCAAGTGCCATCAAGGTCTCCTACATAGGGTGGGATTTATTCTCCCGCATGGAGCTCACCACGGACAGTATCCTTCTGTCACCCACCACCTGTACTGGGTCCAGGACAGAGCTGGCCCTTCTGATCAGCCTGTCGTCTATTTCTGTCCCTGGCCGGTATGCTACTCCCCCAGCAGGCCACTGCTGAAGAAGATGGCTGAAGCAACCACAGGGTTTAAAAAGGTCCTAAGAAGTGGCCCCATAACTCCAAAGGTCCTCAGCCTCCTGAGCAGGTAGAGTCTGCTGAGACCCTTTCTGTGCAGCGCCTCCAGGTGATCAGCCCAGTCCAGTTTGTTATTGAGGAGTACACCCAGGAACTTATAAGTTTTGACTATCTCAATGCATGACCCTTGGATCTCCATCAGGATTGGAGCACTTCTCCGTTTACTAAAGTCCACCACATCTCCTTGGTCTTCCCACCATTAATCCTGAGGTGGTTCCGCTGGCACCATTCCGCAAAGTCCTGGTTTAAGACTCTGTATTCCCTATCGTCACCATCAGTGATGAGGCCTACCATAGCAGAGTCATCGGAGTACTTCTGTAGGTAACAGCTAGATGAGTTGCACCTAAAGTCATCAGTGTACAGTGTGAAGAGAAATGGGGCAAGAACTGTACCTTGTGTTGCCCCTGTACTACGGATCACAGTTAGAGATGAGCCAGTACTATTCGAAACTCCCGTTTCGAATAGCACGCACCCATAGGAATGAATGGACGCAGTCGGTATGCAGGGGATTAAGCGGCCGGCCGCCGGCAAAGTCTGCGTGCCTGCTGCTTTCATTCATTTTTATGGGTGCGTGCTATTCGAAACGGCAGTTTTGAATAGTACTCGCTCATTTCTAATCACAGTGTCAGACACACAGTCCTGGGCTCTCACATACTAAAGGCGGTTTGTGAGGTAGTCTAGTATCCAGTTGGACAGGTGATGGTCCACTCCAACAAAGTCCAGCTTGTCCCTCAGTATCCCCTGTTGAATGGTGTTGAACACACTGGAGAAATCAAAGAACATTATTCTCACAGTGTTCCCGGGTTTCTCCAGGTGAGAGAGAGCATTATGAAGAAGGTGGATGATGGCATCACCTACCCCAATGCCCAGCTAGTAAGCAAACCTACTTATCTGTGTAAAGGGACAAGATTGCCATAGATGAGCAGAAACTAGTTCAGTAAACCTACCACAATATTAAAGTGGAGCTCGGGTCACAGGGTAGTCACATGGGACATCAGTTGCAAAATCAGTGCTAGATTCCATAGTGTCTACAGGTCCTGATACTCTTAATAGTGCAATGAACGTTTTCATTTGTTTTAATGGAAGTACTCAATGCAGAAACTGAGTGGGCCTCAGGGTTCCCCACCCAAGAACTATTATTATACTTGGCAGTCTTTTCAGACCCCAGAGTAGAATGGTCGGACACCCAGGGGAGGTGATCAAACATAAAAAACAGTGGATACTTACTACTCCTGGGATCCAGCACAACTCCCTGTTCAGTCTTCGTCCCTCTTCCTTGCTTCCACTTCAGCTCTCCTGGGGCCTCCATGTGTCCCATATCACGTTCCTGTCACAGCGTCAGCAAAGTGATATGGGAAGGCTGGGGTTCCCTGGAGGGCTGAAGTGGAAATGAAGGCAGCCGTGAGCATTAATGGGGATTGGTAAGTAAATAGAGCCTGTTACCCACCATAAACCACCATTCTAAATAGCACAGGGTAAAGAGGGGCCCCCATTGCAGATTTTACATCTGGACCCAGAAACTTCAATGCTCTGCCTCCTTTGATGGGTTTACTAAGCACAGACACACATGTGGTGCAAAAGCAGGGATCCACCTCAGTCTCCCTGCAGAACCTCCAGTGCAATTTTTGCAGGACTACAACATCTAGTGTCATGTCGACAAGTGGCACCAAGGCAGTGGCACCCTCTGACAGGTTGCAGAAAAAACATCTAGTGCCATACAGTTATACACAGTGCACAAAAACATTGATAAACATTTATTTACAACACTAGTATATCAGCACATCTTGAAAATACGAAAATGGGGGTTACTTACTGAGATAGACATTCATCACGGCCGGCCGGGCTAACCACTAGGCACTCTTTATCATACATGGCAGGCTGTACACTATTTAGGTTCATTCTGCCTATCCCTGTTCTGTATGCCTCTGATGAGCTGGTTCTCCCAGCAGAAACACATTAGATGGGTGCTACGGCATACTCTATATGTGCTGACCAGTGTGTGTTGTTTGAGATGACAGGTAGCTAATTGTGGGAGTGTAATGTAAGCTCTTAAATTAGTGGCTAGTTAGATGTTTTGGGTCGGTCTTTTACTGACCTTCTAGCCAGAGTGTGTGTGTGAGTGGCCTATCTGAGTGCACTCTCCCTATGTTCTTGATGCACACAGCTGGTCAATCAGCAGTGTGTGATCCTAGATTGAGGAGCGGTCTGTCTAAGTTAACTCATTTTGCATCACACCACATTTCCAGGTTTCTGGTGCTAGCTTTGCCCTACTGATGCCCCCCTTCTTTTTGAAGCATGTGTTGTTAAGAGGAGGCTCTGTTTAACTTTTAATATATATTAATAAAGGTTACTTTTTAGTGTACTATAAAAAACTTTTTTGATGAATCTACATTTTTATACACATACCCTATTACTCATAATACCCTATTAGCTCATCCCCTTACAATTCAGAACCCAATTGATCCTATATCAATAAGCTATCCTAATGAAAATGTCCATTCATTTTACACTCCTGGAAAATCCCTTCCTTTGAGATCTATTTCCTTTCTACTGTTTGATCAGGTATGACATAGTACACTATATAAACTTCCTGGTTTCACAGCATTTCTGAGACAAAGGAATAATTATTTCTACTTAGTGTTGTTAGGGTAGTTGTTTATAAGAGCTAGAAGGTAAAACTCTATTAAAAGGATAGTTACCAACATGACAGGATCACACAGTGCTGGGTATCTATATACTGTACAGTGATCTCCTTACTGTAGATCATCAATACAGGATCACACAGTGCTGGGGATCTATATACTGTACCGGGATCTCCTGACTGTAGATTATCAGGACAGGATCACTCAGTGCTTGGTTTCTATATATTTTATAGACAGTGATTTCCTGACTGTAGATTATCAGGACAGCCAGGATCACACAGTGCTGGCTATCTACTGTATAAATAAATAAAAAAATGGTGGTGGTGGTGGGTTGGAATAATACAGTAGTCTATACTATTCCACGCAATGGTAAAAAAAAAATAAAAATATTAAGTAGATTCTTTGAGTTGGATTCCATGGGTGATACCACTACCAGAGCTACTTCTTTTTTTACTTCCTCTTATTGTTGAGTTCCTTGAGATCAGCCCTAAATCCTCTTCTCTCTACACAGTCCCTAGTAAACAAACTATCAGCAGATGTTTTTCATCACCATCTTTATGCTTATGAAATATACCTTGCCTTCTGCCCTTTGCACACCAGAGAAACAACCAAAACTTTTATTGCTGTTTATTATTTGTCATATTGATTACAGTAATTCAAGTCCTGATCATTGTCCCCCTCCCCACTCTATCCTAAATGCAGCCACAAGGCTTATGTTTCTGTCCATGCACTACACAATGCCACTAGCCTGTTATAGTCACCGTGCTGGTCTCCCATTCTCTTTACAATTTAAATATATTAATCTTATTCATAAAGGTCTTAACCCCTTCCCGACATCCACCTACTAGTACAGCGGATGTCGGGTGTTTAAACCTTTCCATTTTAGAGCCCCTTCCCTCATTATTCCTTAGAATATCATCCTTCCATTCAAAATGATCCTGCTCAACCCTGTCACACCTCCTAAGTTTTACACTTCCTTGGAACCAATGCCACTACCATGTATGACTTGGGATGACCTTTTCTTAGTGTGCTCTAATTGTTACAATGTGATTTTACTAATTGTAATGATAAATATATATATGTATATGTATATATATATATATATATATATATATATATGCGCACACACAGTATATATACAATCAGACCTATGTTGCAAGCCTGGAATTCCCAAGATTAAGTGTAGCGTTGACTGTCAATAACCTATTGTAAGGTGGTCTTTGGAATTCCCAAATATACACAAATTGCTTTCTATTGCAATTGTCGTCACTCTTGTATTTGTCCCTTGGGATGACAAGAAACCATTCCTTATCTACTCTAAAGCCATTTGCGATAATCCTAAAAATGTTCCCAGGAACTGAAAGCAAGATCTCTTGCAAGATAAAATAGTTCCAGTTCTTTAAGGAAAAACTTCATAGTGGTCTAAGAATATCTTTTAGAATCTTACATTGGAACTTTGTGAAGTAACCACAATTGAAATTTGATGCTCATATCTTGAAAGTAGCTTCAATAGAGCAGATCTTATGGATTTAATACATGTTGGAGGGAAAATATCTTTGTACCGTGTTAGCCAGTGGATATGAAATATAAAAAAAAAATAATTTGAGAAGTTTTCAGTAGTTGATCCCTTTATTAATGACTAACTAAAAATTATGACATATTTCGAGCTTTCGGGACCAGCCTGATGAAGGGACCATTTTAGTAGCCCCGAAAGCTCGCAATATGTCATAATTTTTAGTTAGTCATTAATAAAGGTATCAACTACTGAAGACTCCTCAAAATTTTTTTTTTTTTTTTGTTAAATTTCATGTTGGAGGGAAATCATTCAGCTGCTATGTGGCTCTTGAAGAGTACTGGCCCAGCCCTAGTTGACCCATCCTTTTTGGGCACAAGAACACAGGGTGCGGAATTTCCTCAAAGATCTTAGAAAGGGCATAGAGAGGAGACACCAGAATATTGGTCCTGGATCATAAAAGCCGACATCATACTCCATGTAAATAATACCCTTCTGAAAGTCCTGGCTGTGAAAGTCCATTGGTACCATAAAAGTATATGCATGAAGAAATGCAAAGCAAGGTATACATTTACACTAAATTAATTTTAACTAGCAGAATATTGCAATATATCCCAATGGAAAATGTTTGGACATTGATCAATTTCCACTATTTTTAATTTGTTGGCAAGAGAATCAGTGAGGTTATAATAACTGAGAACAGTACCTTTTGCACCCTCATTATGGTACTTGTCACTTGTGACACCAGCTTTATTAGCCAGGATACTTACATTTTTTTTTCTTAATTAAATGTAGATTGTGAGCCCCTTATAGGGATCACAATGTACTTTTTTTTCCCAATCAGAATGTCAAATCCATGCAAACACGGGTAGGACATACAAACTCCTTGCAGATGTTGTTCCTGGTAGGATTTGAACCCAGGACTCCAGCGCTGTAAGGCTGCAGTGCTATTCACTGAGCCACCATGTTGCCTCTAGGATACTTGCATACATATTTGAGCTAACGCCCACCCAGCTTCAAAAGGAGCATTCAGAAGAATGTACAAGTCTTTATTGTTGTTACTCCTTCCTATATTATAATAGGAAGTCCTGCCCATACTGCCGGTGTGAACTAGAAACATCATAGGGAGTCGGGACCCATGAGATTTGTGTATATAATGCAATCTCTAAAATGTAGATGCATTATGGCAGTCTGGATGTAGCCTAGGATTCTCAAAGACTGATTGATGGTCTACTGAAGGGTTACTTTGTTACATATGTAGGAAACAATCACTGGCTGAATTAGAGGAGCTTTACTGTCTTTTTGACCATGGCTGCTAGACAATTGTGAAAGATTGAATCAGCTGCTGCATCTGAGGCAAGATTGACTAGAAAGCTCATTTTTACATCATCCTGCTGTGGAGAATCGCTCAGGTAGATGCTCGGTAGCAGTGCAGGAAACAGGGACACAGAAGAGGGTTGCTCACAAGTTCACTTGTAGTGCATTAACTTTGCAAAGGCACACATAACTATACAGGAGCCTGGCCTGACTCCCACCTTGGCAACAACAACGTGTGCACAGTACCTGTTCTGTAGATTTGGTCTGGACAGGTCAGCTCTGTCCGAGTGGTGCCACACTCCCAGTCCTCACACACAGACTAATATCAGGCCTTGATTACCCAGCTAACCTCCCTGGTGTGGGCCTTTACCAAACACCCTTTAGGTGCCTGGCTGGAATATACAAGCTCCACTTTGTGAAGCTTGTATATGGTAGTTGACAATACCCTCTGTGAATATTGGCTGGAATATACCTGTCTTCCCAGACCACACCCTTCACTCTCTCACACTGCTCAGATTAGACAGCAGAATCTGACACTGATTTTGGAGAAAAGTCTGCCCCAATATCAGCAGCAGATTCTGCCATGTGAACGGGCCCCTAAAGGTTGAAATCTAAAATGGAATTCTCTGACAAATTTACATGCTGTAGATTATAAATACACATGGCATTCTGAATTTCTATGCTTAAGCCTTCAGTGTGTGGATAAGATTTGTTAAAATGTCATCTATATGGGTTCCGTTTAGCGCGCGTAACACATTGAAATCAATGGGAGGCTTTTTAACCCATTGATTTCAATGTGTTACCTGCGCTAAACGGAACCCATTGACGTCAATGGGATTTTGTTTTGCAGTAATGACTCTGACACGAGTTTACGTGTCAGAATCAACACCGCTTTACATTGTGTGAATGGACCCTTATGCTACATATCTGGGTAGAAAATCCAAAGCATATCAACATGAGGACAGAATATATTTAGGATCTATGTCTACTTAGGCATGCCCTCTTGTTCACTAGTCAGGTTGTCCAAGCATCCCCCCCCCCTTTTTGTGGTGTAATGTCTTGACTCTTTATAGTTGTCTCTATTCAAGGTGTAGCGATGCAATATGCACAACATATTAATACACAGTCTGTGACAAATAACACATGTAAGAAATTTTAATTGAAAATACAAAATATATATATTTATTTTACACCAATGGTATAATGGAAAGAATATTAAGCCCCCCTTACATGTTTGTGATTCAGAATTTATGTGAACAATGGAACAAATTTGCAGTAGCACATGGGAAACCTCATATCCAAACAAACCCAAAGGTGATACAAAGCTGGTGCCCTGAAGCACCGCTCTAAAGAGGAGGTACAATCATAGGTACCAAAGATGGACCCATACCATGCCTATACATATTTACACAGATAAATAAAATCACAGGTATGCTGTAATGTTGTTGGTAACAGTGATCTTTTGGGATGACTTGCATACATATTCGATAACACTGAAAATCTATATAGACTGCCACTGATTTAAAAAATATAATGACTCTACAGAATGATCAAGCCCCTTTAGCACAACCCAGAGATTTCTGCTACTAGAGATAAGACCTTCTAAGCAAACGCCTATTAAATTCAGCAATTCTGTTAAGATTTCCAGTAACAGATATGTCTATAGAAACTTTTAATTCGGGAAATTGTGATAGTCCAAGATCATAGACTCTCTCACATGTATCTATGACAGAAGATATGGAAGAATCTTTGCTTCATTAGGATTCTACAACATAGTCATCTGTCTGTAAAAGAACTGGTGTATACCCCTTACAGGGATAGTTCCAAGACTGGCACTTATCGCTTACCCATGGGATAAGCTAAGTGTCTGATCACTAGTGGTTCCACCGCTGAGACCACCATGCTGTTTCAAGAGAGAGACCATCATGAATGTGTTTTGCTCGGATCCAGTCTTGAGTCCCAGAGATTTTGAATAGGGTTGCAGTGTTAAATGTAACAATCACCGCAGTGAATAGTGGACACAGGACTAGAGATGAGCGAGTACCGTTCGGATCAGCCGATCCGAACAGCACGCTCGCATAGAAATGAATGGACGTAGCCGGCACGCGGGGGGGTTAAGCTCGCCGGCTACGTCCAAGTGGAAGTACCAGGCGCATCCATTCATTTCTATGGAGCGTGCTGTTCGGATCGGCTGATCCGAACAGTACTCGCTCATCTCTACACAGGACCTCCTTTCAAGTGATCAGTGGAAGCCCCCCTGGTAGAACCCAGAGAAATCTGACACTTATCGACTATCCTATAGGTAAATCAAATGTTGACCTTAGAAAATCCAATTAAGACCCGTCCACGTGTAACAAAACACAGCTAAAAAAAAAAAAAAAGCTTGTGTCTTTCATTGCTTCTCTGTTTTTCTTGTACCTTTTTTTGCCTCCTCCATATAGGTCTATGGGGAAAATACAGCATATTTTTTAAGGGTAAAATTTAGCATGCTACCTCTTTCTGCAGCATTTTTTCCACAATGAGGGATGAGATTCTCATTCAATTTATTGGGACTGTAAAACACAGCATTTTTTTCCCACCATGTTTTCTCAACGTGTGGCCGCAGCCAATACGTTCATTTTAAATTGAAGCCTTGTTTGTTACTACTTATTACGGAACACTGGTCCATCCAACATAATGTAGGTTCTGAGGTCAAGGTAAAAAAAAAAAGTTTAGGTGAGGAGTTCACTGCAACTGAACCTTTGAGTATGATGGCATCAAATTCTTACAAAGATTAGAGGCATCCATGTGATCTATGGTCTTCATAGAAAACAGTATTGTATACAGTATTGTATAACCACTGCAAATGTACTAAAGAGCTTGGCGAATTATAAGAGATAGCAGGTGAAGGAGGCTCTCACAGGGCAGTCAGTGCTTTGGCAGCTACTCGTCTCCCAAGTGGAAGAGTCAGGTCGGTGATGGCCAACACAATTTTAGGACTTGAAAGAGTAGAGACTTTAACCAATTCGGAAACCTGAGAAGAAGGTAAAATGATATTAAAATGAAGCACAAGTCATGAACTTTTCGGACACTGTAGAAGCCATCCCTGTAGTAGCACTCCCAGCAACACCGCTTTATTCAAGTGAATGGCCACAAGAATGGACACAGGTAAGAATCCCTGTACAGACACAAGAATGTATCCCAAATAATTGACCACCACAAATAAAAATATCACAATCCTTACCATACTGAAAGGCATGAACTGAAGGATCCCTCCTTTTCCTCCCTGCTCCAGGCTCTCGACACATTCCTCCATAAACCACTGCACAAACTGTGTGTGGGCCCCAGCCATCCGGGCTCCAAGAATGGAGGAGATCAGTAAGAAGAGGTTAGCTGTGTACAAAAACATGCAAAGAAGTCATTAACTATATCTTAGAACATCAAGTAGCATATATCTAAAAAAGAGATGTATTTGGGGGTTCAGACACCAGTGCACAACAGAGCCATGATTCCAATAAATGCACAACTTAGGTACATATAAAAAGTCTTCTTGGAGGATCTTGTAAGAAATGTACTAGTATCCAGGGCATCCGTAAGATCAGATTATGATATGTGCATTAAAAGGACTCTCCTTATTACACAGAAATTAGAGAGGGGTCCTCTGTTTTTACCACCCATCTGTCAGCCAGAGGAACGAGGCACTGTAGAAAAAGCAACAATGCTGGAGGACTATGTATGACATGGTCCTCCATTCACTTAAATGTAAACTATATAATACGGTATATCTCCAGCAATTGTTAATCATAGCTCTCCCAGTGATATTGTGTGATGGCTGGAGGTTTCAGCTGTAGGCAGTGTTATCCAAATTGGTGTTAGTCAAATTTTATATTTTTTATCTGTACATTGTAACAGATAAAACACACACAAAGTAATCGCCCACTATCTAGTATGAGGGGGCCTTGTCAAATCCTCATAGCTCAGCTTCTGCAATATGAGAAGTCTACTATCAGAGTTGGCTCTAGTTGAGTTAAAAGATGGTTTGCAGCTTTCATCTTAACGCTAAAAACGTGTACAGTCTTTATACCTGGGAATATACTGCAATTGTATCCAGTCTAGGCAATGCTCTGTGAGCCAAGTAAGAGGGGGCTTACATGAGTATTGCCATTTTCATTATGGTGTCCTGCTCTGTTGTAGGAGCAGAACAAAGAAGAAGTGGCAACATAATGGAAACTATAATGGGGTCGGCTGGGTTACCGTCAGAAATGTAATCTAATAAAATAAGGCAGATGGAACCTGCAAAGATGGTTACTAACAGAATCTTTGATGCAGATGTGAACATAGCCTAACCTGGATTCATTGTAGATAATAGTGAGATTATATGGGTATTCCAATTAAAATTTTTAACTCCTTGGGAGGCATAAAATAATAAACGGTGTATAATTACCTGTCCATTTGGCCAGGGATCCAGTGGAGAGGATTCATTTGGGTCTCCGGTCTTTGTTTACTATTTGTCAGCCAATCAGTGGTTGAGGACGGATACCCCACATGAACATCACTGCTCAGCCACTGATTGGCCTGAGCAGGAATGTGTCCACCAATGGAGACTCTCCACTGGATCCTCATTGAACGGACAGGTAAGTAGGCACTGTATTATTTTCGGCTTCCCTTTAGGTTAAAAGCATTAACTGGAACTATCCCTTAACGCGGTCTGTAGTTAGCAGCCAGCATATTTCACAAACCCATAGCAAATTCTCATCTGGATGTATACTGAAGATTTTCTATTCATTAGACCAATTAAATACCTTGGCAAATATGAGGAAAGTAGCCAAAGATATATCAGAAACTATGAGACTGGCTGGTGGGTTCACTCCATTTAAAGCCCTAGTGTACGGCGGTTCTGAATAACATATCTTATATCTCTGCTTCAAAAATGAAACAAACACTAAGAGAACTGTCCATGTGAACTGTGACATGGCTAGAAACATACACTCCAGTGGTCTGTGATCTCTGTTAAAGTTCTCTGGAATATGGTTCAACTTACCTAATACTCTGTTTAAGGGTTCTTTGGAGCTAATGTTGTGGATCTGTGAGGCAGAGAGAGAGCTGTTCATGGGGCGATCTGCTATTGGATGAGAAGAGAAGTTTTATTGGAACATTCAGCTATATGTCAATTGCTCTAACTGCTGAAAGTATAGACGGCCACCATATACATAAATCAGGCAATATTCATTATTATATTGGCTGATCCTGCTGAAATAACAGGGTTATACCACGACTATTATTTGTCCCAGTCAATGG
This sequence comes from Leptodactylus fuscus, assembly GCF_031893055.1. Lineage (NCBI taxonomy): Eukaryota > Metazoa > Chordata > Amphibia > Anura > Leptodactylidae > Leptodactylus > Leptodactylus fuscus. The sequence continues at coordinate 125,504,153 of NC_134270.1, read as the reverse complement.
GGGTCTTTTATTCCCATTCAGAATGTAGCAGTGGACACAGAATGCGTGCCCCCACACCAGAGCTGTAGAGTAAGCCAAACCACCGACTCCGACTCTTCTATTTCTTCACAGCCCAATTCTGAATCCTTCATAAATGGCTGACAGCCAGGGTCGAAAGCATTAAAAAGCCAATGATGGCGTCCCGATGAAAGTAAATCTGCAGCCAACTATATACAGTGGCGGCAAAAAAAATGCACCATCAGTGGATTTTGTCAAATGTATGTGATGTGTATAAATGGAGTCCCTGCAGATGATATGTATATCTTCTACTACAAAATCGACTGAAAAATGTCACATGTACAAAATTGCCAAATAGTCATCATCCAGGAGAGAAGAGGATAGAAATGGAAAAAAAATACTAAATCATTTTCGCTTCAATCATTACATTTTATGAAATGGTGCGTTTTTTTTGACCGCCACTCTATCTATATAATTGTATAACATAATTAACAAATAATCAATCCTTTTATGTTGAAGCTAGAGTTTTTTCAATTTCATCCAAACTTGGTCTGACTCCACAACCCTGCCCCGCACCAGTCACTTCAATGAGAGCAAAGGAAATGGCAAAAGTGTAGCACTCGACTATCTCTAGAGCTCCCAATGGCGGGCACATTCTATGGTTAGGGGATAAATATTTTTTGTGGCGTAACCCCCTATAAAAAGTGTATGATTGCATAGTACAAAAGGCTCACACATCTTTTTTTTTCATATACATATTCTGCCAGTATTTTTTACGCACAAACAGATTGATTTTTTAAAAATGGTTGAGCCTTTGCTCATGAGGAACCACTGACACAGTATGAACAGAAAATCAACACGTGAATGTGTGAATAAAGCCCAAGATTATATAAGTAGGTAGGGAACATTTCTTGTTTTAATCAAATAGTCTTTAGAAACCATGGCAGACTGATCATTGTATACAAATACAATAGTCACTCAATACGACCGTACACTGACCACCAAAAATATTAATTGCACAATAAAAGTGAGAATATGTATGGAGATGTATGAGTATTACAGTACACACAGGAAGTCTTGCACTCCAAGATTCCAATATTACAGCTTTCAGCATCCAACGCTTCGTTACATGGCTACAGAATGGAAAAAAGGCACCATCATAGTCACCTTTGACTGCCAATAATGACTTGGCAGAGCCTGACCTCCTAACCAAGAACCTAAGTTTATAGAGAAAGGAGAAGGAAGACACTTAGAATTTCCTCCTTAGACGTCATACAAAGGAAATTACTAAAAGACCTTTGAAAGAATACGGTTTCGTTCTGTTATGTCAGCAAGTCATGTCCATGGGTTAGAATTTTGTATGAGTGGTGCTGCCGGCTTTCATCACTTATACACGCACTTTCCATATATGAAATAATGACTGCATGCTGCTCCAGGAAGACACTAATATGTACATTGGGAGAGGAGTGGAATAAAAATAAGGGCAAGACATCTTAGGATCGTGTGTTACATTTTTACTACTTATTTATACACATGGGGAATTCATTTACAGCTGCTGAACATTACATTTGTGGTGCAAAAATGGCGCCAATTTAAAAAAATTTGGCACATTTACTCAAGTAGCAACTATACTATGTTAACCTCGGGAGTCGAAGCTCAAACAAGAGTCTACTCCACATAGGTAGTAGTCAGTGAACCGCAAGTAGTGATAACTTTATGCTTTAGTGCAGAAACTATAGCACTTTTTATAATAAATGTTAAGTGGCACTATAAAATCACTCGGGCACCCCCATGCATGTTCCAAGAAACAATACAGTACAGATATCCTGACAGGTGAGAAAGAGAATTGCACAATAAGAAAGAGGAAATTCACGGCACATCTAAAATAGTCAGAAATATGGAACTTGGAATTTTTTTTCATCATGACGATGGATGAAGCTGCCAGGTGACGGTGCCAGCGCTGTTAACCAGGACTATTGTCTCCCCAGAGGGGAATTCTCAAGAGGCCGTGGCTGGGTGTGTCTCTACTACCACCAGGATGTTCAGAAATTTCAATGGGATTACGATATGCAAAAACTTTCACTGCACAAGAGCATTACAAGCAACGTGAGCTGGATTACACGGTATTAAACGAGTAAAGATAAAATGAATCATCAAATGAACTCGTTTCTGTTTATTTAGGGGAGTAAGGTAACCGACTGTGTAAGAATAGTTGAAGTATATCTTTGTTACTGCCAAAAAATCCCAACAGGATTTCCTTGTGGCACCAAGAGTTATAGCATCATACAATGCTACTTATTTGGGTTGACCTGCATTTGTTAAAAAAAAATCCTGTCTATGGTATTACGGCTCACCCTCAATTAATTACAATATCAGATTAAGTTTACGAACCTGCTGTTTTTGAAAAAAAAAATAAAAATGCATATTTGTACTCAGCTAAAATCCTTTCCTTGTGTATTCATTGGGGGACACAGCACCAAGGCTATAGACTTGGCCATTAGAAGGCTGACACTAGGAATAGCAAAAGATATTGGCTCCGCCTTTGGGCTATACCAGGGGTAGGGAACGTACGGCTCTCCAGCTGTTGCAAAACTACAACTCCCAGCATGCATACTTGCTCTGCTGTTCTTGGAACTACCATGGCAGTGAATGGAGAATGATGGGAGTTGTAGTTTCACAGCAGCTGGAGAGCCGAAGGTTCCCTACCCCTGCGCTATACCCTCTCCATTACACTATACTAACCAGTCTATTCAGCAACAGTAGGAGAGACACAAAAAAAAAAGCAACAAACAACACGGAACCGACACCACCAACATGTCCTAGTATCTCTTGGTGAGAGATAGCTGACTACTACACATGCCTGTACGATGCACTCAAAGACATTTTGCAAAGAAGCAGGATGATTGTTGAAACAAACTGCCCGACATACAGGCCATTGACCTGATCTAGCTGTTAGAGGTGTTGGGAACAGTGGTTACGTGAGGGCACGCACACATATACTGAACAGCTTCAAGACAGAGGATTGTATGATTTGCTGACAAGTACAAGCATCTCCCAAGTTTCCAGACACAGATAGCTTCATTATACACCCCCGACTCTGCTCCGACAATGTCCACACATTTGGCAAAAGTAAATTTGGTCATTACACCATTTTGCTAGCTATTATATTGCTAATGATGACCAGCCATTGTCACAGACTGGAACAGTATTGTCCTTAGCGATGACTCTAGGTTCTGTTTGAGGTCAGGCAATTGTCAGGATTGAGTATAAAGGACCATGTGGTGAACAAGTCAATCCTGCCTTTGCTGTGGAACAACACACAACCCCAACTGCTGGTGTCATTGTCTGAGAAGCCATGGCATACTACAATAACTCACCCCTTGTATCGATACAGAAATATGTGCAGGACATCCTGTGGCCACATAAGTTGCCTCACGTGGCATGGCTTCCAGTTGGCATTTTTCAGTATGAAGATGCACGCCCACACCCAACAAGGGTTTCTCCAGACTGCAACAATTCCTTGGCTTGCTCAGTCTTCAGCTTTACTGCCAATTGTGCATTTATGGGAGTAGGTGGGATGCCGGCTATAGCAACCTATAAATGTGCTGGATCTATAGGACTCAATGGCCAACCATATCTCCTCTTATATCCTGGCTAGTGCTGGCCCAATATGGTACTAGAGCCTTATTCCCACTGTACAGTTATTTTCTCGGTAAAACTATCCTTTTGCTCTAATTATTGTAATGACTCACATATTTTACATTACATGCGCACATACAACGTTTCATTCCATTCCAACAACTCCTTCATGGTGTCAGGTCACAGGAGGTAAAGTAAAGGTGCCCATACATACATTGTACTGCTGGTAGGACCCATGGATTTTGGTGGGACTGGCTATCTATGTTACGTGTATGGTGGAGGTGCCAACTCTCCACAACAGCTGATGAAGAGTGTGAATTTCAACACCTTTGATTTTCAAGAGAGACAAGCCATTGCCAGAAGTGTCTGGCAGAGTTCTTGCCTACACGTGTATGAGGATAAGAAAAACTGCTATTGACTAAACAGCGATGGACGGTTTACAGGCACCTTATGACAAAACAATAACCACAAGATACTATGCACAAGAGTGCTGTTTCTAGAAATAAAAAATGTATGATTGTTATTTCTAAAATATTACACAAATCAAATTCTGTCAATCTAGTAATTCAATCCAACCATCACATCACAATCATAGTGATCTGTGAGGCTACTTACCGTATTTTTCGGACTATAAGACGCACTTTTTTTCCCCCCAAATTTCGGAGGAAAATGAGGGTGCGTCATATAGTCTGAATGTGGGTTTGCAGCATGGCCACGCTACTGCCACCGCTGGTTTTCTTCAGCGGCAGGAGCGTGACAATCTGCAGGCCCCGGCAGCTAAGACAGTCCCCGGCATCTGCTGTAATAGACCGGCGGATGCCGGGGAGTGTCTTAGCTGCAGATTCCCGCGTTACTGCCACCGCTGGTTTTCTTCAGCGGCAGGAGCGTGACTATACTGCAGGCCCCGGCAGCTAAGACACTCCCCGGCATCCGCCGGTCTATTACAGCAGATGCCGGGGACTGTCTTAGCTGCCGGGGCCTGCAGATTGCCACGTTCCTGCTGCTGAAGAAAACCAGCGGTGGCAGTAGCGCGGCCATGCTGCAAATCCGCGCCTCCTCCGCAGGTCCCATCAGTTTAAAGTTAGCCCCGGGGCCGGTCCCCACCGGCCCCATACCTTTAGTGATGCAGGCCGGCTCCTGCACGGCGAGGCCGCAGGAGCCGACCTGTTCCGATGACAGCCGGGAGCCTAATGAAGGCTCCCAGGCCTGTCATAGATATATATTACTATCGCGGCTGGTCTATGACCCTCCGCGATAGTAATGTATAGAATCTCCCATAGACGGCAATACACTTGTATTGCCGTCTATGGGACTTGCAATCAAATGATTGCAGGTTCAAGCCCCCTAGGCGGGGGATAATAAAATAGTAAAAAAAACAAAACAAAAAAACACTTAAAAAAAATATAATAAAAAATAAATAAAAGTTCACCTCCTTTCCCTAGAATACATATAAAAGTATAACATTACTGTGAAACATACACATTAGGTATCCCTGTGTCTGAAAATGCCCGGTCTATTAATATTTTTATGTACAGTGAACGTCAAAATCAAAAGTGCTAAACTGCCGGGTTTTTCTCTCTGTTTTGCCTCTGAATTAAATAAAAGGTGATCTAAGCAATAAACATTTCCCAAAATGGTATATCTAAAAAGTACACCTGGCCCCACAAAAAAAACGCCCTATACATCCCCGTACAGCTGCAGGGTCACCTGTCAATGTGGCCTTGCAGCTGTTCCAAAACTACAACTCCCATATATTAAATATTTTACCATTTTTTGCCTGAAAATTTTTTTCCCCTATTTTTCTCCTCTAAAACCTGGGTGCGTCTTATAGTCCGAAAAATACGGTAATAATACCCCAGATGCCCAAGTGGATTTATCTCTAGCCATATTAGATCATTATTTAACTTGAGCTCCCCTATTACAGGCATCCCTTCACAAACTCCATGGTAGACAGAATAACCCCTGTATGTGCAGGGAAGATTGTACTTACTGGGGTTGGCTTGCACCGAGTGTTCCTCCTCATTGGAACTGAGAAGACGCATCAGTTTAGACTGCTGGTTGTCATCCAGTGGAAACAGGCTGCTGTAATCCTACAAAAAAAGAACAATTCTTCAGATTTTTAGTAAATTACATAATTAATCATAATCCAGGAGGTTTTTTTTTTTTTTTTAATTAATGCTGGGGTTGGTGAACAGGGGTGCATTTCGTATTAACTGAAATTGTATTAAAAACATGAAGGGGTGAAATTATTTCTGAAATAAATTTATATTTTTAAGGGTGCAAGAGGCAGATACCATTTCTTATGGCTACAAGCTTACAGAAAGGTAAAGAAAAGTAGCAGCACTCTTATCCATTGGCTAAGTCTGGTACTGCAGTTCAGCATCCTTTCTGTAAGAAAGTCTTCTTTTTTTCCTAATTTCATGCAAGCTTTTAACCCCTTCCCACAGTATGACATACTAATACATCAGAGATGGGTCACTGCTAAACAGTATTTATGGACATTTAATCCCTTAAAATGTCAATAGTGACTGCAGCACATAATAAGGTTCAAAAGCTCAGGCACCCCTGATGTGATGGTGGAGTGTCAAAGCTTGATCATGGTATTGAAGGGTCCTCATGTCAACAATGTAGGTTATCCTGTTAGTCCCTATATAGGCGAATTGTCTCTGATACAATGTACAGTGTAACACATTGCAATACAAGACATTTTGTAGTGTATTATACAGTACTAGCGATAACACTCCCTATAGTGAGCCATACAGGAAGTAAAAAAAAATAAATTAAAAATGATCAAAGATAAAAAAAAAAAAAACAACATTAGTAACCTCTTCCATCATTATTTTTTTCTGTCCAGACATATTTAGTATTGATGAAAACTGAGGCCCACAGAGAGGTGAGCACTCGCTTGTTAGGTTTAAAGCCCTGTAGCAGCAGCATTAAAAAAATATACGTTTATTTTTTTTTTTTTCTTTTAACCTAGTTTACTGGGAGACTATACCAAATATGTTATTTTTTTTATCAACAAATCCCTCTGTAAGGTGAATTTTTTTGCTTGGGATTGTAATATTATATTAAATAATATTTCTATTTAGTTCTTTTTTTCTTCAGTGACACTATTGGATTTGACTGATACGTAGCAGCCGAGTCAGAAGCAATAGCACCTGTCTGGCAGCACAAACTCAGGCTGCTGTCCATGCTCTGTATGCGCTGACAAGGCTACTCTGGATCACAAGATGTAAGAACATGTAAAAGCACTGTTTAATCCAAAATAGTGTCAGAAGAGATGCAAGGAACATAAACTAATACAGACCGCCCCAAAAGAGGACTGGAGTCTACTTTATTTAATAGAGATGAGCGAGTACTGTTCGGATCTGCCGATCCGAACAGCACGCACGCATTAAAATGAATGGACGTAGCCGGCACGCGGAGGGTTAAGCGGCCGGCCGGTGTCAAAGCGGAAGTACCAGGTGCTTCCATTCATTTCAATGCGTGCGTGCTGTTCGGATCGGCTGATCCGAACAGTACTCGCTCATCTCTATTATTTAACATTCCATCAACTTAACCTGTTGGAAGGAGTTGCAGGGGAGGGTGTCTGTAATTCATTAGCAAGTCTGCTCAAGTAAAGCAGTAAATGGTCTTTTTTGACCAAGCAAATTTAGGGGCAGAAGGGTGGTAGTAAAGTTAAATAAAGTAACATGAAAAGGGTAAAAAGAGATACCTACCAATCCCATGCCAGCAGTCTCTCTACTTCCTGGTCTTACTCGACACAGGAAATAAGCACTCAGCCAAACACTTCCTACCGCAGTGACCCGGCTTAATTAGTAATTAGTTGAGCAGTTATTTCCTGTTTGTCAATGGAGACAGGAAGTAGAGCAACTAGCCGGAACCTGGTAAACGGGAGAGTTGAGTATTGTGTCCTGTTTTATTACACCAGCATAGGTTTGGGTGATTATGACCCAAATAGGCCATTTCACCTCGATTACAATTACCGGTACTATCACTTATTCACATCACATCCCTTTTAAATTTTGAGAATCGCCTGGCGGTTTAGTTGGGACTGATCATGTCTGAACCATCATGACACATAATGATGACATCATGACCAATGAAACCCAGTGTGGAGGGAGGAGCCTATAAAGGACATCATACTATGTGAAGGGGCCACTATGGTTTATTATACTGGGTGGAGGGGCCGCTATGGAACATTATTCTGTAACATGGTGTGTTTAGGCACAAAAAAATGCAGGCAGTTTTCCAATAATCTGAACGTAGCTTTACATCAAGTGAAAGTACCAGTGGCCTAGGACTGGGTGCTGCCACATGGGGCGCCTAGACACCTACATTTACCACTAATTGAGGGTTGCACATGTACATGCATTGCTTCTAATGGGAAACTACAAGTGAATTCTGGGAAATAAAGTAAGCACATGAATCCAGAAGCATTTCATGGCAGCACTTCTATGTTATGGTTTGTGGTATAGGACCATAGTATTGGGGTCGGCAGCCTTACAATTATTGTCAGGTATTCCAAGTACCTGATCTTTGATTGTTTAATTTATATCGGCACATCACACAAAAAAAGTTGCTACCCCTGCTATAGGTTGTGGTGTTAAAAGATGGCTCTGTGCCCCAAGTGGAGATCAAGGGGAAATATGCTGATCGGCACTTGTTTACATTGTCTTTATTAAACAGGCTGGTGCAAACGGATTAGATGAGTAAAAATCTCCCCCATTAGGCTGTATTGATTATCAGCAGCACTGTCCAGATTACAAAGGGAGATGTGCTGCCCATAATCTACATGTTTTACCCTGCACTATTAGACTGGGCTATAACACGCAATAATAATCCTAAATATTGACCCATCTAATAGGGACTTTACTAACCTCAATGTCTTCTCTGTGCCGTTTCCTCTGTCGTGGGGATGGCTGTCCTTTATTATGTGTGGCGTATGAAGTCATTGCACACCAAACAGACAACCTGTAGTAAAATATAATAACAATGATACACAGTGAAGAGCAGTTCCATATCACACAGATCTAGTGACCCATATTCATGATGTTATGCCTAAGGGAAAGATGTACTCACTTTGCCAGCGCCCGACCTGGTGGGTCCATGAGCGTGTGCCATTTGGATGAGTCAGTTAAGAGAGAAGGTAATACATGTCCTAAGAGAGTTAGTGTAAGCTGCTGCATGTCCAGACAGAAGATGGCATACAGAAGTTCTACTGCTCGCAAAGCAAATTCCATCCGAGTTTCTTTAAGCAGCTCCTGCAGAGAAGAGAATATGAATTCAAGATCTTGGGCCACTTATACATCTGTAAGCGGGGCACTGTTCTCACAGTCACACCTCTAGGCTCATACGTGTACTAACATTTAGTATACATAGTGATCCCTGCCAAGCTGTGCAAGAGAGGGGAAGCAAGAGAACCCCTACATATATGGGACAATACAAACGTATGAAAAATTGACAACTAGGAGATACCACTGCTATTGTTAAAAGCCGTGACCCCACACAGCCTGGCACTATCAGCACTGACTGGATGGCGTTGGGGTCTGTAAGATATGGCACATTGACAATCCAGCTGCCAAGTTATTTATACAATTTCTATGAGGAATAACTTGGGGGCACATGCAAAGTTCAAAGAAATGATGTTCTACAAGTAAATACATTAAAAACGACTGAAATGGACAGTGTCGGGACAGAGGTCAGATCCTTTTGATCTGCAAGCCTGGTATATTCTTCAACATGTGCCAAGAGGGCTTTCCTCCACCTCCCTTGTGATTTGAAAAAAGGGAAATGAAAACCCCACAAATCTTCACAAAGCAGTTTGATTATTTCTTCATTTTCCATGAATCACACTAATAGTCACAGATATTGTTCCATTCAGTTTATAGGTGAAGCAGTTACACAATGTTGTAAATCCTTATGATAAAATGAGCAGCAATACAATATACTTTTATATTTCCTTGTACATTGCTGACATTGAATATGTCTGAGCCAGCAATCTAGTGCTCAATAAGTTTTTAACCTGAAAAATGACTGTATATGTGCAAATATAATTAAATAAAAAAAAAAGAGATAATGCCATATATCTAGCAGTCAATAGCCCAGCACTTAGCCCACCAGTTTTTATGTCCAACATCAGTAAAGTGGACAATGGGAATATGGGACCGTTACTAAACACCTTCTTTAGTAAGTTAAATACAATACACATAATGTAGCGATAAAAATGAAAAGAAAGCACGCACTTAGTGCATTTGGGCACAATGAAAACTGCACTGGAAAAAAAAATGCAAGCAGTTTTGATGCATTTTCTTTTATTTTACAGGTGAAATGATTTAAAGAAATGCATTTCAGTAGTACAATTAGGAAACTGAAACAAACATGCATCAAAACCAATTGCAATATTTTTTCGATGCAGTTTTAACTGTGCTAAAATGCACCCTAAAGGAACACTTTAAGAGAAGTAGAGCACAGCCTGAAGAAGTTGTGCAGGAATTTAACGAACACTAGAGACAAAATTCCCTGCATCATACTCTGCCACCTCAAGTCCTGCAGTCAGTGTATGAGTTTCATTTGACTCCTTCAAAATGAGTCTGACAGGTTCAAACCAACACAGATATAGTTATCACTGTAAGTGCATTGAAGATGGGGTCCAATTGCCAGATATGCCTACAGATTGCCAAAAGTGATGTGAATGCCCTCTAAAATTGCTGCTTGATGTTGCCCCTTTACTGTCTTTCCAACTGAGCTTGGTTTTCTAATAAAAAAAAAATGAAGGTGAACATTGGCAGATGGTACATCCTAATAGTAGCCTGCAATATATTCCAAAACAACTGAGCACTTATTAGGAAATACAGGTAGTTCTCGGGTTACGACGGTCTCGGGTTACAACGTTTTGTGGTTACGACTAGAGATAAGCGAGTAGGTCCTTGCTAGTCGGGAGTGCTGGCAGCTTGCATTTATGCGGGAGCTGACTTTTTCTCATAGGAATGCATTGGCCAGCGTTGATTGGCCAGTGTACAGCATTCGGCCAATCAACGCTGGTTCTGCCGGAGGCTTGTCTGAGGAGGCGGAGTCTAAGATCGGACCACAGCAGTCTCCATTGTGGTCCGATTTAGACTCCGCCTCCTCACAGACAAGCCTCCGACAGAAACAGCGTTGACTGGCCGAATGCTGTACACTGGCCAGTCAACGCTGGCCAATGCATTCCTATGAGAAAAAGTCAAGCTGCCAGCTCTCCCTGTACAGTACGTGATTTAGTGTGCAGCGGCTCGGAACTTTGGTAAGACTGTACTGTACTGTATATGGTACAGTCTTCCTTGGTTCCGAGCCGCTGCAAACTAAATCACATTGATCCGTTCCTACGCGGCGTTGTATGGTAGGTTTCCGACTTACGTCGAAATTCGGTTTACGACGCCGGGTAAGAACGGATCAACATCGTAAGTCGAGGACAACCTGTATAGTGTATATTGTGTTGCAAAGTCCTCCTTGCATGCCCGTAAAACATAAAAGCTTCTCTCACCTTTACCAAGTTGTTGCAGAACCAGTAGACACCTCCCATGTGGAGTAAAGTGTCAAAGATGTGGAGAGATCTTATGTCTACCCAACCCTTCTCTAATGTTGAGCTGAAGACTCCATGTAAGACTTCTTTAATGGGTTTTTTGGATGGCAGGCGGTGAACGTAAGGCACTGGTTCACTTCCAGTCACAGCAAATTTGATCTGCGTGGCTGTTTGTTGTAGGACTTCAGAACACATGTTCTCCAATATGGAACTCATAATGATCACTCTGGAGAATAAAAGGTCGTAATCAGTCAACATTGATAACAAAGAAGGAGCACAACAGAACTGTCCACAATGTAAGACGATAGTCTAACACCAGTACACAAGATCATTGAAGTGCAATGTTATTTCATAAGGAAGGTAAAAAGGTTACCGTTCATTATAAAACTGCAGTATGTTGTCACCATACATGGGTGTTCCAAGTTGTCGGATCATCTGCAGAGATTTATCCCTCTCATCTAGACCCAACATACGAACATGAGCCACCAGCCAGGCAACAGCACACACGGCCAAGCTACAAACCTTCCCTTTAATGTTGTCTGTGATTTTCTGTAATATAAAACACAATTGACAAAAAGAGTTAAGGGTCTGGATATATCTCCATAAGACAGCAGAAAGATCTTGAGGCCTAAATAAGAATAAACAGGCTTAACCTGCATCTAAAGGTTAAAGGGGTTGTCCCATCACAAGGATCCTATCTATACTGCTTGTTAATGTGGATGTAAGACTTTTCCTAAATACAATGCTTCAGCAAAACTGCTTTGTCTGTCCACTATCTTATTTTATTCAATTTTTTGTGGCCACAGCCCTGACCTAGCTGCTCCTGAGTCAAATGATGTATCTGCTGCTCTCAGGGGGAGGGAGGAGGGGCTAAGTGCAGGGAGCGAGCCTGTGTATCTAGCTATTCCTGTGTCTACACCATGTGACCTAGCTTCCTGCACTCAGATAGAGGAGCTGCTTTCATTTCTTCTTTTCTCCCAGTTATCAGGCTAGCTAATTCAGTTGTGTTCATTATGGCAGAGACAGGCAGTGTCTGTATGTAACACAGAATGGAGTTGCTGCTGCCTGTACTTCATAGTTCAATGTGGGCGGAGCTACACGCGCATTTGGGGGCGGAGCTAAACGGCAGGTTGCCTGTGAAACCCCGCCCACCAAATGATGCAAGAAACCAGGAAGAAAGAAGATTTTACAAGAGTGAAGACTGCTGAGTATGTGAGGTGGGAATACCCCTTTAAACGTGTTTCCTGCAACATACATACTGATGAACATATATGTGATCAGTGGGAGTCCGATAACCGGGACCCAACAGATCAGCTGTTTGAAGAGACCTTAGTGTTTAGGTGAGCGCTGTGTCCCCTTCTCAATATACCAAGTACAGTAGTGCTGTACATATCATATTGGCTGTGCTTGGTATTGCATCTCAGCTACATTCACTAGGACAGAGCTGCTATTGTAGCCATGTGACTGATGAGCATGATGTCATTGCCATAGGGAAGAGGCAGCAGTGATCAAGTGCAACAGACAGTCAAGATCCTGCGAGTCAGATCACACATTGATGATCTATTCTACAAATAGGTCAACAATATGCGAGTCCTGGAAAACCCTTTTAAGAGACAGAAGTATTGACATACTGTATTTATTTTCGGTAAGAGATAGGGGTCATAGTGTCAAGAGAATTTAAAGGAACACTTCTGGCAAAATGTATATCCTGTGCTACGACTAGTGAGCAGCCTGGTAAGTTGTGCGTATAGTTCTCGCTTTGTTCATTGTCCTTTGATTTTCCTGAGTCATGCACCACTCCATCATGTTCTGCACCAAGCATAACATGGTATCAGCTTAGCTGGGAATGTTAGATGGCAGTGGAATAGATCCTGTCCAAACAAAGACTGCACTGGATTAAAAAATTAATGAGTTTTATTGTTACAGAGCTGTTGGATATATGTTAATTACCATTAAGCAATTAAAGGGGTATTCCCACCTCACATACTCAGCCGTCTTTACTGCTGTAAAATCTTCTTTCTTCCTGGTTTCTTGCATCATTTGGTGGGCGGGGTTTCACAGGCAACCTGCCGTTTAGCTCCGCCCCAAATTCGTGTGTAGCTCCGCCCACCCATATTGAACTATGAAGTACAGGCAGCAGCAACTCCATTCTGTGTTACATACAGAGACTGCCTGTATCTGCCATAATGAACACAACTGAATTAGCTAACCTGATAACTGAGAGAACAGAAGACGAGTTCAGAAATGAAAGCAGCTCTTCTCCCGTATCTGAGAGCAGGGAGGTAGGTCATGTGGTGTAGACACAGGAATAGCTAGATACACAGGCTCGCTCCCGTGCACTTAGCCCCTCCTCCCTGAGAGCAGCAGATACATCACTTGACTCATGAGCAGCTAAGTCAGGGCTGTGGCCACAAAGAATTGAATAAAGTAAGATGGTGGACAGACAAAGCAGTTTTGCTGAAGCAGTGTATTTAGGAAAAGTCTTACATCCACATTAACAAGCAGTATAGATAGGATCCTTGTGATGGGACAACCCCTTTAAGTATCAATTAAGCATAGTACAGATTGTGATAAATCATTGTAAGTGTATACAACATTGCACTACTATTGGCCATATGGAGAATATCATTTAGATCATGAGATTATTACTGGATTACACTATGTATAAGTATGAAAAGAAATATGATGTGATTGATTATTGATCACCATTTTGTACACTTTAATTGATAGTATTATGTATACTTTATGTGTGTACCATTACAATGCCCATGCTTTTTTCACTGAATCTTTGGAGTGCTGCCCATTTTGTTGTTTATTCTAAACATGTTTGTAAGTATGTATGTATGTATATATGTGTACATCTAAAATCAAGGCAACTATAATTGCAAGTATACAGATTCCTAGAGATACCTGGATGGCTTCAAAGGACAGGACTCCATTCTCCCAAGCATTGTGAACCTCAAGAATTGCAGCAGGAATACTGAGACAAACTTCATGCCACTTTGTCTGACTGCAAAAAAACAGAAGCCAAAAACAAACATCAATGTAATATGCAGGTAAGTTGTACTGCACTATGCAAATAAAGTTAGTTAGAAAGGAAAGGGACATGCATCAGCATGTGCAATGTTAGAGTGCGCTAGAGTAGCTTTAGTTATTTTTTCAGGGAGTGCATCATAAAAGTACATACACCAATTTCATCTCAGTGGATGTATTGAGCAGAGCTACCAAGGCTTCCACTTTGGGGATATCAGGATGGCGGAAGCAGGGGTGCTCTGGGTTGAGCACTTTGCCCTCTCCTGGCATACACGTCTGCATCCAGCTTTCAAAGAATGGAGTCTCTCCCCCCGCACTGCCATCTGACAGGATCATCTGTAAAAGAAATATTATGTGCAAGGTAAGAAAAACCATCTCTACTTATCCACAACTTCTAGTTGTCTGGCAGATATAAGGAACCTAGTCATCTTAAAGGGGCATTCTGGTTATAACCATTATTCATCTATTAACTAAATAGATGATAACTGAGATCAGGGGGGTTTCAGATCAGTAGTTCCTTATTCCCTGTTCCTCCCAGTTACAAGGCATGAGGAACAGTGAAGGAAACAAGAGTTAAGCATGCACACTGCTCTATTTAATCTCACTTCATTAAACTTCTCCTTGTCTTGCAGCAGGGGGTGCAATAGAGAGCCCTGTTCTGCAGATTGCCAGAGGTCCCAGTAGATGGATCTCCATTAATCCAGCAGTTAAGGTGTAGGATTAATGGAGGACCGTTCCTATAGCCCTACATTTTCCATGAGCTCTTGCAAAGACTTTAAAAATCTCAATAGTTGTACTACCTATATACAGTATATAAGCTTATCGATTGTTACAGTGCAGGTATTTCTAGATACAACTTACTGAATCTGCATATACAGCGAATAAACTGCAATTTGTATGGAGAGTCATTGCGCATTGTTACTAACAGCTAGGAGGCAGTGGGCTAAATATTGAACAATGGCTCCCCCTGGTGGTAATTATATAAAATTACTTTTTGCAGCCTCACATAGAAATAACCAGGTAAAATTGTTAGACTAGACTGAAGTGGCTGGTTAGTGGAGTACCTCTGAGCCGTATGTCTGTGCCACGTGACAAAGCATGAGAAAGGAGATATCGAACAGAAGGGCACGAGTAGAGGCAGCTTTTGCTGTAAAGATAAAAATATATATTGATGTCAATTTTTAATGCAAACCATGCTGAAAATATTGACTGCATAGAGCTAAATCAATAGTTAACCTCAGAGACTTACAGCTTTCAGCACTGATATGTCGGGTAAATTCATTCAGCCTGCAGGAACAGTAAAGTGTTATGTATAGGTCAATCTAGAAACACTTTACAGCCATCTCCTATCTCCAGCACATATTATTACTCACTGGATGAATTTACGGGCAAAAGATTTCAGTTTGCCAGTGGCAGCTGCAGCAGCCAACAGGAGATCCAGACTCTTCCCAGTCAACATATGTCCCAAGACTCCCAGTAGACCTTCAGGAGACTTTGAATGATCGGCATCCATCGTCTGTAATACAGAAAAAACTAATAAAGAAGCAGGTCTTCTATAACAAACATCAGTCCATGTGAATTACTACTACTGCATTACCATGTTACAGGAGACTAGAAAGATCATCAACACAATCAATACACATGGCTGAAGGGAAAGATTAGGGCTTCCTTGGGTATGTCCTTTACAATTACAGTGATATTTGGATAGGGATTAATGTAAAGTTGCAAGACCACCTTGCACATATACAAAGGAAACAAGATCTGCAGCCATGTGTCACAGAGGGGAAGAAAGAACGTCCCTATCTCTTTTAAAGCATACTTTAGATGACTTTTCAGTATAAGCTGCCTTGCATGTACACAAGAAATAACACTATATTAGGCCAATATATATCTTGTATCCTACATTTTGTAAGTTTCCACCTCTGCTGGCTTTCTAATGCTCAGTTCTCCTTGAGCTAGTAGATGGGGGCTAGCTGCTATGATGTCTCCTACAAAGAGCACAAACAGAAAACAGGAAATTCTGCCCCTAAATCTCACTCACCCGGAAGCAGCAGAACCACCATGTAGAACACTATAGAGTAGTACTGGACAGTATTCATTTAAACAAAGTACCTTAGGGAGACTGAAAACTTACTACTAGCTGCACCAGTATGTCTGTGTTTTTCCCTACACTCTACCTTTACTTCCTCCTATTTTATCCATAGATTTGTAAGGGCATATGCAATTAGAGACTTCAGTTTACTGATGGAAAGTCTTGGGAGACCAAGACAGACTCAGCAGAGAATATCAGTTTAGGAGGGAGTGTGGAAGAGCAAAGAAGCCTAATTGGAGAAAAGGGCATTTTCTCTAAAAAGATATATTACAAAGTTTCTTACACTGACTACTGATTTAAGCAATTGTTGAACGGTAAGAGACCTACACTACATTTATTTTAAGGACAAGTAATAAGATGCCGGATTCATTTGTTATTTTAAGGTGTGAATACACGATGGGTCTTAGAGGAAACACGCTACATAAGTGATCCACCACAACCTATGGTTAAACCTGCAGTCTTTAATGTCTCACCTTAAGAATATTGGTCACAGTGGGTTCTGCTCGGAGAATGAGGCCTGGATTGGGCTGAATGGCAGAACTTTCAGATGAGCGGGGAGCCTGTTCTCGATCTGCAGATCTGGAAAAACAACAGAGGAGGAGATTGGAATTATGGTAAAGAAATTCTAAAGCTATGTAAATAAAGATGGCTGCTGGGACAAGATATGTTACCTTTTAGCCACAAGGTGATCTAAGTGATGGTCGGAAAGCAGGCCGAGCTTGTTACATTCCTGAAGTAATAGACTGACACAGTCGCAGCTGAAGAATACAGACACCATATTAGGATAGATGTGGAACCAATTGCCCAAAAAAGTGATTACTAAGCACACTTCACCACTCTAAAGAACATAGAATGAATTGGTTTTCTATGTAACTGGCACCAGCGTGTCAGATAGATAAATAATACTGTAAGCCCCCACTTTTGGTGGGTATATATTACTGCTGCTGAGTTCAGTGAGAAGATTGGGAGAATGGCAGTGGAAAAGCAGTAGGGAAATAAACAGCTAATACTTCTTTTATTTTATCATGATTTCACCCTATGGAGATTTTTTGCTCAACTAGAGACCCCTTTAAAAGAGCAGGAACAACTTACTTGCATCTCTGGTCAGCTTTATCCAATAAAGGGGTAAGTTTCAGCAGATACTCAAAAGCAGTATTCATATCTTCATTAAAATCCTATGGAGACAGGGTAGTGGCAGCACTGAGTATTCACCATAACAACTGAATGATTATATCTCGCTTTGTTTTTCCCCTTACCTGATCCGCTTGCCAAAATTTCTTTAATTTTGATAGCACTTGTGGAATCTGGAGAGGAGACAATTGATATACAGATGTATGAATAATACCATCGGTCCTTTCATTCTTTAGATTGAATGCTCTTTTCATTCTCAATCTCATTTGTTCTCCCTAAAAATGCTCTTGCACCTCTATTGGAAATTGCTATGAGTAAGTGCAGTAGAAATCAAGACAAAGGACCGAGGCTGAGGATTAGATCAGAACTAAACAATAAAAGACCAATGCCTTGTCTTTTCCAACACACAAAAATGAATTCTCAGTTTTTCAGAGTGGATTGATGTGACAGTTTCCACGTAGGGAAGGACAAGTGATGAATGCGACAATAACCTTCAAGTGAAGGACAGTTGTCATGCCGTCAGACGTCAACCCTCATTCTCTTCCCAGGCAGATTAGTTTTCTATTGTACAAGAGGCTATGTAACCGTGTCTGATGACTGATGATCATACGCGTTCAGGGACCTATTGGAACCTGTTCAACATTTTACCTGAACATACCTTAAGGAAGGTAAATGCAGTCCATTTCAATTCATCAGTCCCTGCAGGGGACTCTATTAACCCTACAACACAAGCCTTCCAGACTTCAAGTAGAAACAGGTGGGATGGGATCCGCTGTGGAGGGGAAGACAGAGCAATGATCAGAAATTACACCCATGTATTGTTAAAGTAATACCCTGGAGAAAATTGGTTTATCATGAAAGCTAATAGTAACTACAGACAGCCTAGGACAGCCTGTGGCTTTACATTTAGCTATGAATGGTCATTTCAAGACAGCTGGCGAGCCACAGGTTGGATCACCTCGGACTATCCTGGGGGATTTGTAACATAGATCTCCCTAAATTCCAATTTGGTGCTTTGTCATGGTTAGTCCACTGCAGGTGCAGCCTTATTCACAGTCTTACCTGCATCCTCTTCACTGTGTTCAGCTGTTCCACCAATGGCTGCGCCTCTCCCGTCAGGTTCATTGTGCCTTCTAACATAACAACAGCATGGACTGTGGGGAATCCAGTCCGATGCAGCTGGTCAGAATGTGCACACAACATTGATGGGATGCTGTGGAGAATATATATATACAATATTAGGAACATGTTTGACGGGTACATTAACACAATGCAGGGCCCATCAGGTCTTTTAATTTTAGGTAAAAACTTTCTACAGTTTGGCTAACAGGAGCTCATATGTATTCAGGAGGGGAGCAATGTCCCCACTCCTACTAGCACTGACTAACAGTCTGCTCTGTAGGGTTATGTGAAGTGCTCTTATGATAAATGCAAGGAAGCACGCTTCTGATGTATACACTAGAATTAACTATGAGTCCACTATATTCTTTCACTGCACCTACTTTTTGGTTACTATGAGTCTGGACCTGTATCTGTAATATGTTGTTCTTACATAGAGCAGCATACAGAGTGATGAAATGACTTACGCTACTAGATATGCTGCAACTACAACCAGGAGGTGGAAGAATGAAAACATCAGAGAAATTTAGACCCGTGCACATGAGAAGATGGTTCTGTCATATGCATCAATGTCATGCATTTTAGAATAGACTGGAAACCAGTGTCTTCTGCATTTGGGTCAGAATACTCTACAATGGTTTAGGATGGCAGGAAATAATACCTCTGAGAGGTCAGCATCTTCAGAAACATCTGTTTCTGACTAAATGTTTACACACACATCTAATATATATATATACACACACACACATATATATATATATACATATGTATACACACACACACACACACACACACACACACACACACACACATACATACATATATATATATATTTAGATGGACACGCTTTTTCTGAGGATGGAACCAGCCTGGTGCAGCCACTAACAGCCTTGCATCTTTTAACTTACAGAGAATCTTCTGCAATGTAAACATATCTGCAGACCTCCTCTATACAAATATACAGTAACACATAAACATTGTGCAGCCAGCAGTCGACGGACACGCAACACATGCACAATGTCACAACATACACACAAACAAGTCAACTTTTTTTTTCTCCCCATACATTTAACACGCCTAACAATTGCATCATACCAACATTAACCAGACTTCAGATGGCCTTGGCTGAAGGAAGAAACCACAGATCACTTTAGCCCTAGGGAAGTGGTTTGGGATAGGGAAAGTGCCAAAATATTACTCCACAAATGCCAAAATTGCTATCAGCCACTGTTTGAGTGCATCTCAGAAGGACTTTCATATCAAAAAAACACGATGAAAAAAACCGATATATTGTGACATGCCAAGCACAGGGCCAGAGAAACGTCAATGATCCGTCTCGCAGGCCTTGCATCAAGCATAATACATTACATCAGTTTTATGGGGGGGGGGGGGTTTGGAACTGTGAAATGTTCATAGTTATCGTTGTCAGCTATGTTTGCTGACAATCCGCTATACTTGTCATTGGGTCACCCAGAGGGACTTTTATCATCTCTTCCAAAGCTTCCATTTTGCTTACGGAGCTGAGACATATCTGGCCATATTGTCTGTTTTTTAGAGTAAGTCTTTATCAAGGAATCATTGCCATATCAACAATAAGTTGTAGTAATATAAAACAAGGAACAAGTGTCACATCACACAGTTGTGAAAAAGTCTGTGCTGCAGTGTCTTTGCCAA
This sequence comes from Leptodactylus fuscus, assembly GCF_031893055.1. NCBI lineage: Eukaryota > Metazoa > Chordata > Amphibia > Anura > Leptodactylidae > Leptodactylus > Leptodactylus fuscus. Next base: position 125,483,904 of record NC_134270.1, on the reverse strand, counting down.
CCACAGCTATTGTGGCCCCCTTCAATCCCAATATTAGTTGGGTGTTCTGACTGGCTCTTATGCCATTTCTAGTTAAGATGGTGTAAAATTTTCTTCTATGTAAGCTCATATAAAGTCTTCCAAAAAACGTTCAGAAATTATAAGGAGAGAGAGAGTCCGACAGCTTATTTATTCACAGAACTAAATGAGAAATCTTCATTATGGAATGGTGATCTTTTTTCACAGCCATACAACGTAGTTCCTCCTTACCCAAAGGGGGATACATCACAGATGAATAGGGGCAATTATAAGGTTTCTATACACTTGTCAGCGAATAGCACATATTACATGTACATAAGTTAAGCAGATACAAAATGTCTGAAGTTATCTTGTTATATTGAACATTATACAGACTCGGGGCATCACATATACAAGATGTTCACTGCTTTTAGTTTCAAAATACAAAAGGAAAATGTATAGAGTCTCCGTGACACAAGTATACATCTAGCCGAATAATGCAGTGGGACAAGGCCATACCTCCTGATTAAGGAGACACAATCTTCAGCTTTGCTCCTCAGCTGAACACTGGGAAGAAGATTTATGCACTCGGCAAGTCGTAGCAATGATTGTTCCACGGATGCCCAGGAGGCTACAAGTAAAGAAGACACGATAACAAGGTCTGACACATCTGCCAGCTAGAGAGTACAGCCCAATACAAGTACCACGATCTAGAAGACATTGCTAATCTGATACAAAAATGAGGGACGGCAACTACTAGGCTTGAAAAAAGGACTACTTGGCCTGAGAGTTAGAAGTTTTCCTATATGCAGGGGATCTCAAACCTCCTTACGGAAACCTCAAAAATTCTTTAAAAGAGGTTTTCTGCATTGAATATTAGCTTATTACCATGGGAATATTAGATGGGTCCCATGGTAATAAGCTGATCACAAAGTCTCCCTCTGTTGTGATCTCCATTTGGATTCAGTCAGAACGTGTCACACTACTATACCCGTAACAAGGTAGAGTAGGTCACAAAAAATGGTAGAAAACCTATGGTGGCTTTCATAAAACCAACATAATAAAATGGGTTTTTAGCCTGCAGGCGTCCACTGGACATGGTCATCTCAGAGAAGCGTCTAGGCCTTCTATCAGTTATCCTTTACCAACCCCTATCCTTTCAACTTGACTGATGGCTTTCCTGTTCCTTATGTCACTGAAAGTACCAATGAAATCTGGCACCTGAACTATGGACTCCATAGACAGTGGATGTACAGTGACAATCCGCACTGTGGGGAACATCCTGAGGGAACTATTGTGCCTCGTCTCTGGTACTGCCATTTAAAGACACTCTAAATTATGTGAACAGGCTCCTTTTAAGCACTGTCTGTAATAAAGGATATGTAATCTAGAATGAGAGCTAATTCTTGTCACCAACCTACCCTCTCTAGGTGTACTGTTCTGGCTTTGATCGAGAAAAATATGCACCAGATGTACAACTATTAGTACGTACTGGGGCATTTTATTAAACAACTCTGGGCTGGACAAGCATATTTAGGACACTATATTGCATTTCCGAGACTGAATGTGGTCCAGATACCGAAACTCTTTGCATCATAGTGATCTGCCAATCTGCAGCTCTATTGCCCTGTACTGTATATAAGACACAAAAGTCACAGTACACCCCTATTTGTGTGATGGTGCTGATGACATGAGAATAAAATTTAAAGGGGTTGACCACAAATTTGCCAAATTAAATAATTTATCAAAATGTTTGTGGGACAACCCTTTTAATCTGGAGATGTCCCCCTAACAAACTAAGCAAAAGCTTGTCTGGTGGCAACAAAACAGGTATACTTACCCGGTTCCTCAAGCTTGGCAATATGGATGAGAGCCATGTTCTTGGTACTATTGAGGAGGGCCTCAAGCCTCTTCAGACACAGTGACAGAGTACTGTCTCCAGTTAAAGGGTCTAAAAGTTCCTTCAACTTTTCCACATAGAAGGCTGAGCCTCGCAAAAGCCAGTTTACAGCGTTCATCAAGGCCCGACATAGGCTTAGACATTCTTCTGCTTTACCATGACAGCTGTGACAGAAGACATTAATATCTATGAGACACAGTGCTTAGAAGAGTTGTGCCATGAAAGACACGTACAGCATATTCATAGGAGATAGGCGAGTGTCCCAGAGGTAGGACAGAAATCTGTTTAGAAGTGACCCCCAGTTCCAAAACCACAGACCAAACCCAGTCCAGTTTACTCAATCCTGAAGCCAGATCCACAGTTGCTAGGTTTATGCTGTTTCTATAACATTTAAAAAAGTGAATGTAGAACAGTGAGATACGCGGTTTCTGTAACGTGTGATATTCAGAACCAGCTGTTTCCACACTATTCTAGTAACTCACATTAATGTCTATGGGAGTTATAGAAAAATAGAGTAGCTCAGTGAGCTAGGCTGTTCTCATAAAGAAGACCACCACTGACAGCATGGATTTGTCTACTAGCAAGAAGGGGAGAGCTGGGAAGGAATCTGGGGTGGATCATATCTAGACATAGGTACTGGTCGCAGAGTTGGAAATGTAATGAATACCTGTTGTGGTACATCCCCTTTAAAAGGGTTTTCTGAAACGATGATAGTGATCACCTATTATTAGAATCTGTATGGGTCCGATACTCGGAAATCCCAACAATCAGCTATTTGAAGGGGCTGCAGCATTCACTGCTCATCACGTACAGCGCTGTACACTGCATAGTGCAGCAGCATGGCCATAACACAGTGCACGTGATGTCCCCTGCTTAAAGAACAAACATTGCAGCCTTTACAGCTGACTATCAGGGTTGCCGAGTGTGGAACCCCCTCACTGATCCGATATTGATGACCAATCCTAAAAAATTCTCATAAATATTATAGTGCCAGGTAAACCCCTTTAGAAAGTTATTGTAATGTGCAGTTGCAAGTAAAATATCATGGCCATCTGATATTATAATTCAGGTCTCATCTTAGTTAGGATCTTAATCGGGGTTACAAACCATAAAGCAACCATTTCAACTCTGATAGGGACCCCTTACTCAGCTTTCCCAGGCTTCTGAACAGCAAACCTGTAGCATCTAAACCAAATGTTATAAGTAAGTGAATTTGCTATTCAGGAGTCTTGAAAAGATTGGAGACAATTTCCCCCCCAAAATTGAGCGGTTGTACGTTTGCTATACAGGTTGTCAGCTTTCCTAAGAACAAACATTTTTGAGATATGGTTTAAAAATAGTTTTAATAAAGCTGAAGAACTTCTGTTTATTCCGACCATTTCCTACTTGAGATATTTTTCATACGGCAACACTATCAACAATACAAGGGTCAAGAGACAAATCTAATGTCAGGTCTACAGCAAAAAAAAAAAATCAAAAAAAAAAAAAATCAAAGATATTATACCTGAGATTATCACAGAACATGTCCATGATCTCCAACAGAGACTGGACGCAGAGCTCTCTAGAGAAGTCTTCAAACTAAAGATGGAACAAGGAATCATCATTATCACAATATAGCAAACCATATCACATATGTATATTTCCTATTATAAGAAGATCCCTTCTCTTTCTCTTAAGGAGTCTGATAAAGTCACTAGAGGAGCTGTAATGGTAGACAGTCATAACCCAACTCTCCCAAGCCTCAACATAGTAAGTCTACCTAGTTATGCAGTAATAAGAGATAACGGTGTATTTCTGCAGAACTACAGTTTAAGGATCTAGAAAAGCTGGGTGACATCCAGTTGAGGTTCTGTCAAGAAGACCACTTCCTCTTGTCTAGTAGTCTAGGTCAAACAGAGTGAATTTTCTGTAGTACATGCTCTTAAAAAGGGGTAGTGTCAGACATTGGTGGCTATAATATATTACAGGCAGGGGCCCAAACACTATGACCAACAATGACAACTCTGCTCTGCTTTCCTCGAAGGCCATATGAGTGGCCTATTTTAGTCATGGGCTGACCATGAGGTAGCCTAGAGAGTGTTAAACTGTGTGAAGATAAGTGGCCCTGAGCTTTAATAACACATCCCCTTTAATACTTGCCCTCTAGGTAAATAAATAATATCTTCAGATTAGGAGTTCTGCATCCTGAGGTCCTCCAGCTGTTCCAGAACTTCAAATTCTAGCATATCCATCATGCCTACTACTATGAGATCATGCTGGGACTTGTAGTTCCCAACAACTGGAGAACTACATGTTGCAGATCACTGCATCGATGATCATTCCTTATGCTCAATACTGTCTAGTTAAGAGGGCCGTTGGCCATTCATTAGCTGAACATAAGATCCCACTAAACATTCTCACTGTTTACCACATATTTATGTTGTTTCTGTTGTGCATTCCCAACCACAAAAATGTATATTTCTCCATATAGCTTGTGATTATGAGAAACCCCACCTAACCCTCTGCTCGTTGCTAGCCACAGATCCTATGGGGTTAAATTCCTGGTACATACATCTCCTTCTCTGCTGACCATATTTCTTCCGCTAATGTAAATATTTGCGTTTCTCAGCTCGAGACTTGATTTTTTTTTTCCGCTCTGGAGGCGAGGTGACCAGAGAGCGATATTATGTACACATAAATGTATACATAAAAGTGTAAACACGCAGTCCTCATTTGCCTCCGACCAGCCAATGTTTCTTTGTAAAAGGGAAAAACAGTCTTCTTTCTGTAGCTCCTGCCATATGACAAATATCCTCATCTTCAATTCCGTCTGGTTTACTTGAGATGGAAAATTAGAGACCCCCAAACAGAGACCAGTTATGGTATTTATTTAAGTACATTGGATCTTAGACTATTTTTAGTTAACGCTCCAAACATGTACTGTTTGGAAGCTGCTTGGTTCCCTAGGACGAAAAGAAGCTTGTCCATCCACCAGGGAATGCTCTTCTACTTCTGTGGTCTAATGGTTCATCTATCTCCCTTACACAGCACTTTATATGGACACTTTGGGCAACATACCATATATTTCCAGGAATCATTTGAACCATATTGGTTTCCATACTACTGCAAGAAACCATACGGTCCAAATTCAGGCATGTCAATGATTGGCTAGATAGGGCCTCATACACATGGTCCACAAGTCACTTGCAATCTCTGATGCTGTAATCTGCTGCCTGTGATCTAGCTGGATTGGTAGAACTGGGGAGAAGAGATATGTTGACCCATTTCTTACGTCGCAAATTGGCGGCCTACTTAGGGGCAGCTTCAGTGATATTACTTTGCTCTTCTCTCCCTAGCATCTCCTGGTCTCTTCCCCTGCTCCGGGAGCACAACTATGACGTATGTGCACCCGGAGCAGGGGAAGAGACCGGGAGCAGTGAGGTTAGTATTGGAGCCACTGTGGTGGTGGTAGGGGGGACAACAAAATCTGTGGCGCTACTCTGGGGAGGAGGGGCCACGACTGGTGGGGACATTAAACAGTGCCTGGTTAAGGGTCAGTTCACATAGAGGAATTTGCCACGGATTTTGGGGAATCCGGAGCAAATTCCTCCTGAATCCACCTCCCATTATTTTCAATGGGAGGCAGAGATTGCAGCAGGACACGGAAAAAAGAAGCGTCCTGCTTGATCTCAGAATCCACAGTTCAAGACGATCTCCTGATTAGGCCCATTCATCCGCAGTGGGATGCCGTGACGGAATCCTGATGCATTGCATCGGCATCCCGTCGTGGCTAGCCATGCAAAAAAGCCGGCGGTGGAAAATTAAGAGCGATTTCCTCTTCATTTTCCACTGTGTGAACTGATCCTAAGAGGCCTATGCCTTTTAAGAGTTGTGGTTGCATCTGATGCCAGCGAAGCACCAATTAAGACCAAAGTAAAAAAAAAAAAATTATAGAACTGAATCTGTCCCAAAGTCTATATTTTTTATTGAAAATCTACAGATCTTAACTAAATAAAATCAGACACTGATACAGGCTTTATATCTAACCTGTATTATTTTATGATCTTTTGACTCGATATTCTTTTAACAGCATTTAGAGACATACTTTACAGCAGTCACATGAGACTGAACTTGACTTATTGGGGCAGATTTATTAAAGCATGAAAACAAGTTATTCCCCTCAGTTTTGATCCCATCATTTTTGCAGTCTGTCAAGAGTGGTGAATGACCCTTAGCTGATAATTGTCTACTTTACAGGTAAATCTGTTTTGAAAATTTTTGCCCCCTAATCAGAACCCACAATAAAATAACTTAGTTTATGTTGACTCTATGCACACATGACCCAAACTGTAGGACTTACCTTACTGATCGCTGTCAGGACTGTAGAGTATGATACCATCTAAGGAAAAGACAATCCACATTAATCTAAAGGTTCTGCATCACATTAATCTATTAACTAAAACTTTCAATTCTGTGCATCCTTTAAAAGGAACCTGTCAGGTCCAAAGTACCCAGAGGTCCTTATGGACTGGAGGTCTAGCAACAGCCCTATCCTAAAAAGATCCATGGCCACAATGAAAAAGAAAAATCTTCATACTTACCTAGAGAAGAATCCGATGAGTTGTTCACGGAAACCCGAGAAATACACCTCAGCTACACTGTGTATAAGCACAAGGTCCAGCATGTGCAGATTGAAACAACGGAGGTACATCTCCGGCTAACCTGCTGCAATGTACAGTAGTGGTCTCGTGGATGGATTTAACCACGCACAGAAAATGCAGACACCCCCCCCAGCATTTCAGTTATTGCTATCACAGTCATGGTTTTCAACCTTTACAATGAAAAGCTTGGCCTGCTACCTAGGAATTGTGGCTCATAGCTACAGTGAAAACCAGACGGTTAAGTCAGCTTCTTTGCCGCATGTGGGTCCACTGAGAGATGTGTTAGCGCTGACACTGTGGCTCTGGTACATAAGGACCTGTAGGTAGTTTAGTGTCCCAAATGGACCTGACATATTCCCTTTAAAAGGACTGTGCAGTATCAGCAGATAAATAATACTGGTTGTACAATGAAAAGTTGCATAGTTTTCCAATATACTTTATGTATATTTTTCAGCTTTTCTAGATCTCTGCTTCTTTTCATATTTTCTGCTTATTTCCAGTGCATAAAAACCAGTCCATGGTCGTGTGATATACAGTCTAGAGTCATGTGATATACATACAGGTGCACAGCTGGTCACCAGGCAGATGTCTGATTACTGTGCTGAGACTTACAAGCTATGCACCTGTGTTCATCACATGACCGTGGTCTATATATCACATGACTGTGGTCTGTATATCCCATGACCGTGGTCTGTATATAGAATGACTGTGGTCTATATATAGAATGACTGTGGTCTGTATATAGAATAACCGTGGTCTGTATATAGAATAACTGTGGTCTGTATATAAAATAACCGTGGTCTGTATATAGAATGACCGTGGTCTGCATTATTTTATATCTTTTATATATTGTCTAACTTTAAAGGGGTTTTCCAGTGCATCAATATCAGACTGACACGTGTCCAACTCTATCTTGCGGTACAGGTCAGGTCCTATTCCTATTCAATATCTGATTGGTGAGTTCCAACTTCTGGCACCATCACTGAGATGTTGGAACTAATTGCTACACTGGAGAACAGCACATCTCTGTACACTGGGAAGTGGCTGTTAATGGGAGCAATGGGAACAACACTGTAGTACCATTCATGCCTTTAACCTGATCAGTGTTGATACCAGGAGCCAGACCCCACAATCTGAGCTGCAATAGCACAGAATGGCCTCTAAGCAGCGTATTGTGCAGTCTGCATTTGTCTCCGTACTATGCGCAGATATTAAACGGTCGGTGTGCCAGATGTTGGACCCTCACCAATATGATACTGATGGCTTACCCTAAGGACAGGACATCTATATCTGGTCTTGGAAAACCATTTTAATATGCTCAAAAACCCATCTAAGAGAATATAAATAAATGGTACATCTTACATTACATATAATAAGATTTAATCTAATGTAATATACTTTGGTTTATCCATCACATTTACTAACAGTAATACAAATCATGTATTCATAAAGTCGAACAATGGAAGTCAAAGCGGTTTAATTTAATTACACATATACAATGGGACACTGGTGGATTTTTGGCAGTCCTGCAGGGGGAAAAAAATCTATATAGGTTTTCACATGTCTTGATAAATGAGATTGCAATTCCCTAACCTGATATTAAATCAATCATGAATAAATACTAGAAATGATAGACTATATTGTGTGTGTGCATTCATTCATTACCTATCCAGGGCTTAAAGAGGATGTCCATGCAAATCCACTGCTCCCGGCCAATTTAAAAAATAATTTGGGTGTACATTTTTGCCTGGACAATCCCTTTAAGAGCCCAATAACCTGGCCCATTGCAATCTGATTTGTTGTAATGGAGAAAAGTACCTAAAACTTGTACATTGATTAAAATGACGTAAATGTCCATAAACTCCACACTCAACCGAAATATAATGCAAGTACTTTTATTCAGAAAAATTTCAGGTTGAACGAGAAGATAACAGTGTGGTCCAAACTACCTCTCTGCATTACGGAGGACCAACGTAAATAAAATTATAGTAATACCACAGATTTTCTATGTAGTGCATAACTCTACGGTGCGAATAACAAAATACTGATTTAGGAGAATCCGTAACTTATTTTGAGATCTAGTATACAGGGTACCCAGAATTGGCACTACAGAATGCATGGGTTTATTTTTTGGTGGCGCAATTTCAGCTTTTCCACGGATGGGCATTAACTGAGGGGAGGTCATCCAGCACACCGCCAGTTTCTCATATTGACCTGCTGGGGTCACTGAAGGCCATGGGTAAACCTTCCCTCTCTCTGATACATAGGGTATGGTGGGAGTGTAAACTTACTTTAGAAATAGGGAAGTGCACCGTGTATACAACTATTTGGCATAACCTTTGTTTGTTTGAAATATTGCAGCTGGAAGAAATGAATAGATGGCAACAGAAGGGAACCAACTCCTTGTACTAATTACATATAGACGGGGTATTGAACCCATTCAAACAACAGCGAAGAATTTGTTAGACATGTCATATAAGCGCAGGCCTTGGTGGTCGATCTGAATATAGGATCGATGGGAGTGTTGGGATATGTGGTTAAAGTGGAAGCATCTAGGGGATTCATTTCTGTATATTGAGGCATCTTGGATCTTTTTGTGGGAAATCCTAAGTTGGGAGAGAGCTGTAGGACCGCAGTTAGCTGTACATTGGAAAACAGTGATGGAGTCGCCAATCTCTTTGTCAATTGATATGGCACGTCGTCGCTCACAATTATTCTTAGTGCACAGAGTGTATAAGACCATGGTAATACTAAAAATAGAGATGATGATGAGATGATGATAAATTGAGCGATGCACAGGGGGCTTATTGACTATGAGTCTGAACATGGGAGTATTGGGATGTTTTGGGGAAGAGAAGGGGGTTAAGGATGGAACAGGTGTCAATCTCGAAGATTTTGTATCATGTCCAGAAAACCACTGCTAAACAATGGTTGGATTTGGTCCCATCCGGAATTGGAGTGGTAGTACAGGCTCTAAATCTCACTGCAGGCATGAAACAGAAGGTCTATATAAAAATAGGGACATTACAAAAGTTTGAGAACCAGTGGGAAAAATGGCTAGATCACAGAGAGAAGCAGATTATCTATGTTAGGGAGCATGATATTGGGGAATAATGAGAGGTACAGTGGGCCTGGCAGTTTATGGTGAAAAAGAGGAGTCTTTACTTGACAGACTGACAAGCTGTGGGAGGGGGGAGATGGCTGAAGGATTATATGTGTATTTCTTTTCAACCATCTCCGTTCATTTATTTTATTTTCCTGTTCTTTGAACTTCTTGATGTCTCAATAAAGTTTGGCTTGACTTACAAAAGAAACGTCTACCCTGTGGTATACTACTTCCATTGTGTGACATATGGACAGTCTTCAGAAGTTCTGATAATGGTAAAATGTATACCTAAATCTGGATCAGTGTGTGAGTTTCTGAATAATGATTTGCATTATGTTTTAGAGAGTGCAGAATGCTGTGATTTTTCTTCAGCTGGGTGGAAACGGACATACCTGAGAGTTGATGGCGTACTTGAGATAGGAAAGGATAAGAGGGTTGGGTGCAGGTCCGATCATGGCTTGATCTAAAAGTGCTTCTGTAGAGAGAGGAATAAAAACTTAGCTATAACATCTGCAGTCAAAAAAAACCTTCAAATGGATAAAAATGACTGGACCAATGTGCAAGATTTATAACAATATGTACCTCTCAGTAAGCTGTGTACAGCTTGTAAATTGTACAATAGATCTTACAGGGACTAGCTACTTTAGGAGGAATGTAGTTGATCCTCAGACCTAGTGCTTAGTTGCCTCAGTAAGTCCACAACATCTGAATAAGACAACACCATGTGTGCTTCACTGCTGCTTTTAAAATTCCCCATACCATGTCAAATAGTGAAGAGGAACATTTTAGTGACTAGTAGAGGTCCCCACAATCAGATATTTATCACATATCCTGTAGTTTTCTCCACTGATAACACTTACCATCTCCTAATAACACTTATAGTAGGGGGCAAGGGCATGATTGCTGGAGGTCCCACCCTAGGAAGTGGTAGTGTGCTTGCATACTCAATTCCCTTTATTTTATGGATCTGAAGGCACGCTTTACATGTGACCTGTGATCCCAAGAAATTAGACATTTGTTCCATTTCCTGAATAGTGTTATTATAGGGAAAAACCTTGGTTGGGAATGCAACCTTGCAGAACTGGAGTCCTGAGTTCAAATCCTATCAAGGACAACATCTGCAAGAAGTTTACATGTTCACCTTGTGTTTGTATGGGAATACTCCCAGTAGTTCAGTTTCCTCCCACACAAAGACATACCAATAGGGAATGTAGATTGTGAGCCCTATATGGGACAGTGACTGACGATGTCTGTAAAGCTCTACGGAATATGATGGTGCTATATAATTAAGCAAAATAAAGTAATAACAACAACAGCAATAAATCAGAAGCTGAAGGAGCTTGATAAATCTAACCTGCTAAATTCAAGATGTCCCATGTAACGCCTTTGGGGAAGAATCTCTTCATGTTGATAGCCCATTGGTAATCGCTCCATCGCTCCTTCCATGCCTGCAGAATGGCCTGTTTCAAATTTACCAGCTTCATTTTACAATCCTGTTTAAAAAAACAAAACCCCACAAACTTTTTATTGGATATGATATGGACCCAGCAAACAAATAAGCTGTTATACCAGGCATGTTCAACATGCTTCATTATTGTGGGGATGATTCAAGGTGTAGAGAGTCATTAAGCCCCTCACCAAGGATTGGTAAACTTTTCTGAATAAGTTCTCAAAAGTAATGTTGCCAATTAAATGAACTGTACTGTAATGTATATCTTTGACCTCTTTTTTTTGTAGAGCTCAGAAAGCATTCCAACTCATACATAAGTTCCATCTTCTGACAAGTCTATATGCTAATGCCGATCACTTAAAGAGGGTCTTTCATGTTCTCGAACATTGCCGGAGGTCCCCTTGGCAGTACAAGTCTATGCAAGTGTACAGCTGGACACTCTGACAGTGTGATACAGTGCTGTGATACTGGTACCAAAAATAATGCCACTGATATGTCAATAATGGCAATGATATCTTTTACATCATTCTCAGGACTCTCAGTGTTTTTTCATTATCTGAAAAGAACAAATGCTTTCCCTTTGAACAGCTCAAAAACCAGAGTATAACTAGAAAATACATCAACAGACAACATACTTCAGGAAAAAGTAAATCATACAGGTTGTACCAAATTAAAGTTTGATTGTACACCAAAATCTGATTGCTGAGGTCCCACTAATCCAGAGATCTGCAGCACAGGTCACATACGTGCTGCTGCTATATTCATCTCTAAGGGACTGCCTAAGTGAAGCCAATTACTGTGTTCACTTATTAATGCCAGCCCCCTAGAGATTGACTGAAGACTCTATTCTTGTTATTAGTGGTGGTCCAGCGATCAGACCCCCACCTTTCAGACACTTATCCTCTATCCTGTAGAAAGAGGTGTAATTTGAAAGTCCAGAACTCCGATACAAAATCTGTGATATGGCCCATACCTGCCTTGTGCCATTTAGTGGTATATTTTATACGGCAGAGAGATGTATGTGGCTCTCACAGGGTTCAGGAGCGACTGCTATAGTCATACTCCCTATAGCTACACCCCTGACTGTAGATATGGGGGGGGGGGGCTTTAATTTGTGGTACAAACCACTTACTAATGTAAAAAAATGCAAGGAGACTATACAGGGTGTGCTTATAGCCTATAACCACAAAAAACACACAGCTCTGTAGGGGACATAAGACTGTTGTAGATCAATAATTCAGACTGAGTAATTCAGTTTAAGGTTTAGATTCATTTAAGCAATAACAAATGGCCACAACAGTGAGTAGAAGTGATCACTTGTATGAGATCTCATTATGGTCTGCTGAATTACCACTCACTATATGCGCAGGATGAGACATTACTGATGGATGGATATAGAAGATGCCTAAATACTTATGTACTACAATAAAACACCTAGAACAAAGTCTTCATTTCCATATCAAGTAACTACTACTAATAATTCTCCTTTCCCATTAATTATAACAGCAGACTGCACGACTATAACCCTACTTACCTACGATCACTACACAATTAAGCCTCTAAATTAGCAGCCGCCATGACAGGTCCTTGCGACAGAATTGGCCGAGTCGCAGAACAGTGACGTCATGACTACCCGCAAAGGATCTTGGGAGCTGTAGTTTCTTCGACCTGAGACGCGGCGGGAAAGAGGAGATGTTTTCGCAGTTACGTACCTGAGGTGGAAGCTTCGGATGGAAGAGTGATGGAGTCTTCTAGCTTTGAAAATAGTATGATAGTGTAAGTTTATCGTGAGGGAAAAAGTGTTAGAACATTTCTGAGCGGAGTGTATTGAGTACATCATATATATGTATATATATATATATATATATATATATATATATATGTATATATATATATATATATATATATATATATATATATATATATATATATAGATACGCATATACAGTCACCAGAGATAGGAGTCCAGGTTGTCCCTTAGTTTTTTTCCATAAGGATTAGTTCATTTGGTGTTATTTCCATTCCTTCCAGTTCAATGGAAGCCGCGCCATTGTGGAAACTCTGCGACTGAAAACAACAACAACAAATAAGTGGCGTCTTCATTTTTACCTCAGTTTCAGTGCTGAAACCCGCATTGAAATAGCAGCGAGTGGTTGTGTGTGGCCATGGTTTTCTACTGCAGGTCCCACAGGAAACCGAGATGGTTTTTTTTCATATAACATAAGTACGAATCTAGTAGGAGCTGACGTTTGTACGTCTTGGAAAGTTGGATTTCAATTCCTGTGGTTGTCAATGTTGAGCTTTCTCAGGGCCCATATTGAACTAAATACAAGATATTAAAGAGCTGTGGTGTTTTTTTTTTGTAAAACTGTGCATAAATTCAGATACTAGTGTCTGAATGAGAACCACAAACTGAAGCCAATTCCTAACCTGGGAAAGTCTCCATTCTGGCACACGTCATGTGTCTGATTTATTAACAGGCTGGAGCCTCTTGCGACTTGAAGTTTGTCGGGGTCATTAATAATACTGCATACAAAATGTCCCACTTTCAACTCTACCTACACCCTCTTCACCATTTAGGGGGCATTATATTATGGGGGGCACAAAGAAGCTGATCAGAGCCAAAGGAGACATTGGAGGCATAGGGTCTGATATTTTCATATAAAGATGCTTTCCATGATTAAATGGGTTTTCAAAGGAGAAAATGAATTTGTAGGAAAAAGTGTAAAATAAAGTGTAATTGTTATCCCATGGAAACCTTCTACATTAAAGGGATTATTTACCTTTGTATTATTGATAGCCTATCAGCTGGTCCAGGACAGTGTGACTCTGTAATGTATATATGCTGTGGGCCACGCTGCTGTATAAAGTGTAGTGGGGGCTTTTGTCCCATAGATTTCATTACTGGAAGGTGCGCTGACCTGTGCAGTCCCAGCTGTCAGACCTCGACACCCACAGATCTAATATTGATGGCCTATCCTAAGGCTAAGCCATCAATATTACAAATGTGAATAGCCCTTTTTATGGTCCTACTCTCCATTTTATTTATATGCTTTGGGAGGTTTGGGTTTTTGTTTTTTTTAAGAAAAAGGTGGAACCTTGAGCAGAGTCCATCTCTGGGAGCAGCATTTATCTCAAGAACATGGGTGACCCTGAGCATCGTCTCAAGGGCCAGTCACAAGAGAGAGATGACAGCAGATGTGTTGGTTTCTCCATTAGTATTAATGGGAATTCTGCTTGCTTGGCTATTTTTAGAACAGTCATAGACCATATTTACACAGATCACACCCCTTTGGCCCATCTTCTGTTCTGGACATATGGTGTTCCATGCGCATAAGGCCTTGGACAAATTTAGACAAATTCAGAAATGGATCCAAAAGTATAACGAAAACCATGCAATACTGTATGCCAAGTTCTGGCCATTTTTGGAGGCTTTTTTCATTGCAACTGATTATAACTTTGAAGTCATGTGTACAATCCACAATATTACATGCAACTTAAAGGGCCACATTTATTACGAGGCATACACCTTTTAAAATGTCTAGCACATCTTGTGATATCTGTACACCAAAATGTGTTATTTCGTGGCTGTTGCTAATAGTTAGAGGGGTTCCCAAGGACTTAATATGGATGCCCTGTCGTTAGAATGGTATTAGTATTGGCTCAAAGGGGGTTCAATGCCAAGCACACTTACTGATCAGCTGTTTCCAGGCCAGTGAATGGAGCTGCCATATTTCTCTTTTTATTAAATTAAAGATGAACTTTCATGTCCTCGGGGCACATGCGGTTTTATACACCGCTAGAAAGCCGACTGTGCACTGAATTCAGCGCACTGTCGGCTTTTCCATAATGTGCCCTTGGGAAGAGCTATCGGTGCATTTACCGAGAGCTCTTCACTGTCAGAAGTTCGTTCCTGTGAGGAGCGCTCCTCCTGACAGTAGTGTCCGTAGCGATATACTGTGAGGGGGCATCTAGTGGTATATAAAACCACATGTGCCCCGAGGACATGAAAGGTCCTCTTTAAATGGCATTGACTTTGCTGGCACTGTAAAATGCTTCATCCGATTGTGCTGCGTTTCCACGAGAGCCAAAAAGTGTCACCCTCATCCATACATTACATTAAAAAAAAATGCCCGGGAAACACACTGTATAGCTTGTGTAGTACAGGCACACAAATGTGTCTATATTATGCCTGACGGAAAATGGCCTACGTCAATGTGGTCTGTCTTTTCTATCTGGATAGAATAGTGTGACAGGCTATGCTACAGTATTTCAGGATGCAAAGAGGAACAGAAACGTGACAGAACTCCCTCTGATGTCAGTGTGACCATGGAACAAAGGGCATAGCAGGAAGAAAGCTGGAAATATGTCACATGCTACTTTCACTTTTATGTTTTTTAGGGCATATTCACACAGCAAAGCAAATAATAAAAATATCTGCACGCGTAATTACAAATGATAAAGATTTGCCCAAGCAGACAGAACGCCGGCCTTGTAGCACAGTTTTGCTTGCTATGAGTAGTTTTTTTTTCTGTTGTAGGCCCAATACATATTCCTTTGTATTCTCCCGCTGGCTACCAGCAAGTATGTGACCCCTAAACACTGGCAAATATCAAACCTAGTGCATGGAAGTAACAGCAACCAGTCAGATTCCACCTCCAAGTTTTCAGAGACCCTTTGGGAAATTAAAACAGTGACCTGGTTGGTTGCCTAGAGGGCATCCTCTCCAATTTTCCTTTTCATTGGGTTTGATCCAACACCCCACTCTGTGCGGTTAGATCTTTACAGTTTTTCTTTCTGGCCCTGTCAGTCACGGCCCAGCTCTATGCATTCTGAATTAGGAAAATGGCTCCATCTACTAACTCCACAAAAGCTGGTTGCTGGTATCTAACATTCAGTTACTAAGCTGAGAATATGGCTGCAGTACTGTGTTTCTTTACAGTCTACTGACATGTGGCATGCATAGACTATAGTGTGCTAAGTATGTCTGTAAACACAGCTGTGTAGACTATGTAACAAAGCCCAGCTCCTCCATTATGTCATTGATCATTTTACATGCTGCAGAAATTGCTGATTCATTTCTACAATCCTGTTCTATCTAAAATGCATCATCATCCATTAATTGTCCACAAAACCGCTTCATCATTCCCGACGATGTGCATATTTAGTAACTGAAGAGGTGGAAAAACATTGGTTACCAGAGTTACTGATATTGTGCATCATGGTAAGCAGGAATGCTCCGAGTAGATGGCCAGGTTTCTTGGATTTTTCCATTGAGTATGATGGAAACACGAAGTGCAGCTACTGCTGGCTCTTGTGGCAGGGGTTAATGTGACTGGTATGGGATACTAATGGTACTGTTTGTGGATATTTGTATGGGATTGACTATGGTTTGTGTCTGAACTTTCGAATTCTGACCTGGATTTTCAGTTTGATGTACTACGAATCTGCTCTATTCCACAGTGTTAATCCGTGTTTGGTTTGGTTTCTGTGTGGACCTCTTCTTCAATATGTGACATCTCACTATTAATGTGTAAGAACAGCAACACGGATCCCATTAAAAATAATGGCATATAGGTTTTAGCATGGCATAGAAGTCAAAACCCAAGTGAAAATGATATTGAGTCAATGTACCGTACATTAAGTTTATGTACACACAGGAAGAATATGCTGTGGGAATTCCTTTCTGACCTGTTGTGGGGAAAGCTGCAGAGATTTACTGGTCATGCAAATAGTATGCTATGTATTTTCACCAAAAAATTGGTACTAAATAGTACTGATAAAAAGTTGTCCTACTTTTTTTAAATTTCGTGTTTGAAAGATATAAGGGAATTACACTCACGTGCCAAAATAGTGACACCTAGTGGCTACATTGAGCAAAAATGTGCTAGTGTAGAGCTGAGTTTGCTATTTGGCATTTAATTATTTTCAGCTACATCTACGAATAAACTTGTTTAAATAGATGTGATAAAAGCCCTTTTATTACAATAAACACTAATAAATGGAAGTTAGCAGGTGCCACTGAACATCTGAAAGATTACAGACAAGACAGCCTCTCTATTTAGATGTCATAGAATGGTGGTGGGGTGGGGGCTTGCCCTACTTGGTACCCCCTAGGATACAGAGCAGTGAGCTGCTGTGAGTGTCTCCACCCCCCCCCCCCCCCCAAGGTTATCTAACTTACACAGTCTGTGACATTGCACATTTATCATTTTCTTTTTCCTTATGAGCATGGCACAGACCTTGTCACATGCAGCTCTTCCTTCACTAGCATAATCTCTTAAGTGCACTGGTCACTGTCTCTAATAGGATCAGCACAGTCGTCTTCTTCTGCTGTCAACATTCTCATGATCTGATTGACTGTTCCTGGAAAGTCTATCACTACCCACTTCAAAGCACTGCAAAAAGAAAAATTGGATATATCACGCTATCACTCTAAGCCTGTTTTATTCTGTGGAGATATTTACATACATTCTCTCTGGTATATAGAAAATTTCTGGGAATACTATACCAGTGAGGCATTCTGTAATGCCTTTTATGAGGGGAATTTTTAAACTATGTTTTGCTGAGTTTGCATTACAATAAATTGTGTTAAATTTATAAGAAACTGCACAATGGGGGAATTTATCAATCCCTGTATGCCAGTTTTCGGGCGTAGAAGGATGAGATTTTGGTGCAATGCCTGGAGATACTGTGCCCCGAAATATTCATTATAACTCACTCTAGTTTTCTGGAAATTTACAGCAGTTACTAACTGGTGTACATTTCCATTCAGTCACACGGGCTGAAACTGATTTATGAAGAGGCCAGAAGCTCTTTATAGATCAGTCATGCCCTGTGCTAGTAGGGGCCTTCATTAGGACTGGAGTATAAAACACCAATCGTAATAAATCTGCTCCAGTATTTGATAAGTCAAACTCAACTTCAAGTCTAACACTTCAGTCTTAAGACGTTATTCCACTTTCTACTGCAACACTCCAGTTTCCAAACTATAAGTTTTTTTTTTTTTTAGTTTAACCCTTTTCTTGCCACCCACGTATCTATACTTATTTCCAGGGTGGCACTTTTCTTTACGATGCATCTAAAACATCCTTACTTCTATAAGATCTTCGTTTTTGTCCTTACTGATCCAGAACTATTCACTGTTGAAAACGCTATTCGCATTGAGATCCCAATGCAGATCTCAATTCCTAACAGCGTTTTTAACTGCAGATCGCTCCAAATCTGTAAGGACTATAATGAAGAACTTGGTATCATTTAAATTTGAAATTGTCATCTTCATAGCCCTAATGGATCCATCAGCTTTCTCGTTCTGTGCTATCGATGTGGTACCGTAGCTCTTCACCGTCAGAAGGGTGTATCTGACAGTCAGTCAGGAACGCCCTTTCTCACAGTAGCGTCTATTGCCATGACGCTGAGTGGTGAGGAAGGGCGCTACTGTGAGGAAGGGCGTTCCTGACTGACTGTCAAAAACGCCCTTCTGACGGTGAAGAGCTACGGTACCGGCACCGATAGCGCTATATACCAGTGTATCTCAATAAATTAGAATATCATCAAATTTAATTTTTTTTTAGTAATTCAATTGAAAAAGTGAAAAACATATATTTCTTTGGCTTACAGCCAAGGAAAACCCAAAAGTCATTATCTCAGAAAATTAGAATATTATATAAGAACAACTGTAAAAAAATAATTTAACACAGAACATGATGTGGTACAAGCTTCTCATGCATAGGTACCATACACCAGCTTTGCTGCATTTCCTGAATCCCAAAATTCCCTAAGTATGTAAGAGATGTCTCTCTGCGGTGGGCGCGCTCTATCATATATTTTGTACCTGCCCTTTGATATGTGACCTTTGGAGGAGTGTTAAAGGGATCCAATCATTGGATTCACTTTTTTTCTCCCTAACAAAGAAAGGCTATTCTTCTCCTACCTTTAGATGTCTTCTCCGCGCTGCCGTTCAGTAATCCCGCTTTACTTCTGTATGCAAATGAGTTCTCTCGCAGCACTGGGTGCAGTCCTCTGCACTCAAACAGCACTGGGGGCGTCCCAAATGCTGCGAGAGAACTCTCCAGCGACACCTCTATCTTCGTCTAGAATGCCTCTTTCCACTTCTTCCGGCACTGGGCTTCAAAGGTCTAGGCATGCGCAGTCGGCTCTTCCATCGGGCCTCGGACAGAGCCGACTGCACATGCCCGCGGCCATTTTCTTGTGGCCGCTTACACAGTAAGCTAGAGTAAGCTGCTCTGCTGCTGGGAGGTGGAATCTTGCCATCGATGTAGTCAGAACACAATGAGGTGTAGAGCAAGTGGTTGTCTTTTGGATCACCTGTTAAGGTATTGGATCGGTGAATACTGTCATGAATTGAAATATGTGTATCTGCCTCGTTTAAAAAACTTGGTTGTGTGTCGACGGTGACCACTACTAAATGCCTTTCTGGGGTGATCTTAAGCTCTTGGGTTTAGCTGACATGGTAAAGTATTCTGCATTCCAGTTGTTTTTACGGGAATGGAAAAAGTCTAGTAGACAGGTGGATTCTTATAGACCTGTTTAATTTTTGCTCCTGTGGTGCCTTATGACGGTCATGGGTGGATATGCTCCTCTACTTACAAGTCTGGACTCCTGCAGTGTTCCTTTGTTTTGGCTTTTTTTTTTTTTTTTGCACTTTGCGGGTTGGGGAGTTGGTTGCATTCTCTGTGTCCAGCTTCAGGTTTTTTGGCAATTGACATGGTCATGTTTTCAGACTTGCATTCTCGAGGTGTTGATGCCATTTTTACATATTTGGCAACAAACCTAGCTGAATACTTTTTGAATCACTGCGGTCACAACCGACATAGGTTCTATAGCAAAGACCTGGGCACAGCCGTTAAAGACTCAAACATGGGTAGAGCACTGAGCTCAGATGGTTCCACACTTAACTAATACAAAACTTTCTTACCCAAAATTAAAAAACACTTCCTGTCTACCGATGGGCAGTTCCCAGCTGATTACCTGCGCCCAATATTTCGGTTATCCCCCCCCCCCCCCCCAAATCATCCCCCTTTGCTTTTGTACTAGTTACCGACCAATCTTGCTCCTGTACAGAGAATCAGTGGAATATAAGTCTTATATAGGGTCTTAGGGACCTGCATTTTGCAGCTCTTCTGTTCCCCATGACACCTTCCTCAGCATTCAGACAGCGGGTTCCGACTCTGTATTCCTGTCCTGGGCGTGGAGTCAGCTCCATTTTGGAGGGAATTGTCCTACACTTTTATTTTATTTTTTTTTTTCTCCCCCTCTTTTGCCCCACTTGACTCCTAGTTTTTTATTATATTACTCTCCTCTTCCTTGTATCTTAAAGGAATCCTGGGAAGAGCCAACACAGTAAGCGGCCACAAGAAAATGGCCGCTTACACCAGGTGGGCATGCGCAGTCTGCTCTGCCCAGGCCCGACGGCAGAGCCGACTTGCGTATGCATAGAAGTTTCAAGCCAAGGTCGGAAGAAGACGTGTGACGAGGCTGTTCCAGAAGAAGATGAAGGCGTTGCTCTTGCAGCGTTGGGGACGCCACCAGTGCTGTTTGAGCGCTGGGGACCACCCCCAGTGCTGTGAGAGAACTCTTTTGCATACCGAAGAAAACTGGGATTTCTACCGAATGGCAGCGCGGAGAAGACATCTAAAGGTAAGAGAAGAATAGCCTTTCTTAAGGCTATTCCTACGTGATAGTCACAAAAAATTGCATTTTAATGATAGAATCCCTTTAAGTTTCCAGTATGTCCTATTCTCCTCTTGGGAGTTCTCTCTTTGTGTTGTTTCTGGCATAGTATTTAATCCTTGTTGTCTTGGAGTTATAACCATTGTATTATTATTGAAAATCTATGATATAAATGTAAGATTTTTTTTTTTTTTAATTGCAATATCATTTTCTAACACATTTTTGGCTCCTTTCTGTGAAATCCTACATTTCTTTATTCTTTCCCCTGATTCTCACTGTGTACGGTGTATGTCCTGTGAGTGTTATAAAGAAAGAATGAAGGTGGGGAGGGTCACTTCTACCAGATATATCTTGGACATTATGAGACTTATAAACTTTTGCCTGTTGTGATATGGAAGACAAGATTACAGCTCTATACCTTTTCTATTTCCAGAGATAACACTGGTTGAAAATTCAAACCAGACTGTATTTTCAAGCAGTGGTCCGACTTTTCAAGCGGACAGCTAAACCCGACATGTAGGTTTTTTCTGTCCGCTTGAAAAGTCGGACATCTTTGGGAACGGACACCTAAGGACACCCACGGACAGTAAAAGAAAGTACCCGATGTCCATTTAAATTAATGCAAAATGTCACGGACACATCTAGTGTCCGATGCTAATGTCCGCACAAGGTTTTGCACGGACATTAGCAGCAGACACTAGCTGTCGGACACCGGCGGTAGTGTGAACGTTCCCTAACTGGTTGAAGTGACTCTCGTTTTCATTACACACAGTGAGAAGCAGGGAACAGCTTTTAATAGACAAGCAAAAGATGAGTAGCAAGATTCAGGATTTCACAGAAAGGAGCCAAATTTGTTAATGAAGTGTATTATAAAATGTATTAATGACACAAATACTGCTAGAAAACTAAAAGATATTTGAAAGTTTAGTTATACTTTAATGTATGTTGCTGCTTACACAGTCTAATATTTTGTTGGTTTCTAATGGCAACTGGCTATGAGTAATGTCCCCATCACTGCCTCTCCCTGGCGCTCACAGTCCCCAACCAGTGGTGGGCACAAGAGGTGTGAGCCAGGGTTTAGACATTCAGCACCTCCTTTCATTTAAAATTATGCTTCTGGTTTCCATGTTGTATTTTCACTTTTCTGACTGCAGTCAGAGCTCAGAGATTTGTGTTATACCCGCAGGGACCAGTTCTTAGACCTGAAAAACTAACTTTTATCCCATGAAAAAGCTGCTTTTTCTATATATATAGTGGAAAATTTCCAGCAGCTTCAGTCTTAGTAAGTGTGAAACGTGGATAGCAGCCTCGGTAGCCTGTAGGTGAAAATCTAGAACTTTCATGAGGCTCTTCGATGCAATGTGAAAGCACCTTTTTAATAGTTGTTTTGATTTTTTCCTTTTACAGTGATTTTGGTAACACGGAAGCAGGACCTGTGTTAGGGAAGAAGGCAAACTGGGCAGTTGCCCAGGGCCCCTGGGATTTGGAGCATCAGCCTGATGCTCTGTACCCCGAAGCTCCACAGCTGTATCTGCCTGCTGTGCTGTGCTTGTTTTATGGTAAGGGAAATGGATTACCTGCTAAGGGGGCAAATATTATCTATAAGCAGGCTAATATTTATAGTGGGGGAACTATTAAATCTAAGGAGTCTAGTATTTATAATGGAAGAACTATTATATATAAGGGGCACTATTTACAAAGAGGAATTATATATAGGGGAGGCTATTATAAGGGGAAACTGTTATATATAAGGGGGCTATTAAATATAAGTGGTCTTTTATAAGGGGGACCGTTATATATAAGGGGGCTACTATAGGAGAGGATCTATGATATATAAGAAGCGCTATTATAATAGAGGAATTATATATAAGGGGGGCTATTATAAGGGGTAACTGCTATATCTAAGGGGGGCTACTATAGGAGAGGAACTATTATATATAAGGAGCTCTATTATAAGAAAGGAAGTATATATAAGGGGGCGCTATTTTAAAGTAGAGATTGTTATATATGAGGGGGGCTATTCTATTATAGGAGAGAAACTATTATATATTATTTACTAGCCTTTGCCCGTGACTTCGTCTGCGTGTTGTTGGCGTTGATGATCCGCCTATATTCAGCAAATTGCTGCTGTTGTTGGTTTGCCTGCTCTGGCGTTTCAGCAACTCTTAAGCTGTCCTGCTGATGAACTTGTTCCTCACACCGTGCCTGTGATTGTTCCAGCATCTCAGCAGCTCGCAGGTACGCCATATAATGAGCATGTTGTTGACGTTGATAATCCGCCTGCTCCGGTGTTTCGGCAGCTGTCAAGCTGGCCTGCCCTGAACTTTTTCCTCGCGCTGTGCCCGTGATCGTTCTGGCATCTCAGCTCGCTGGGACACCATATAATGAGCGTGTTGTTGGCGCCGATGATCCCCCTGAGCTCCACTTAAGAAGAGTTCTGTGACTTCTGGCTTCCTACATAGCTCTCGTTGTTTGAGAATTTTGAGACAAATTATATTTTCTTTTTCCCGGCATGTTTAAAAGTAGCAAACTGCCAATTTTGATTAAAGGTGTTTTCCCATCCAGTATGTCAGCACTGCCTGGAGCGGATCAGATAATATGCAAATGCATGTACACAATGGACTGAGGGTTAGCTGAGTGTTTACACAGAGAGATAACAGACCTGGCTTTATCAGAACCTGAGATAAGCTGCTGCAAAACATAAATTCATAACAGTCGTGAAACCATGTCATTTACCTGGATAAAAAGTAGCCTATGTCTTAATCGAGGTTACAAACTATCTATGTGTCAAATTTCATTCAAATCCGTTCAGCCGGTTTTGCGTGATTGAGTAACAAACATCCAAACACACAAACTTTCACATGTATAATATTAGTAGGATAAGGGAAGAACTATTTATAATAGGCCTATAATAAGGGGGGGGACTTTATATATATTTATAAGCAGGGATTATTACCGTATATACTCGAGTATAAGCCGACCCGAATATAAGCCGAGGCCCCTAATTTTACCACAAAAAACTGGGAAAACTTATTGACTCGAGTATAAGCCGAGGGGGGGGGGGGGGGAAATGCAGCAGCTACTGGAAAATTTCAAAAATTACAATGGTGGGAGTTTTTGGGTGCAGTAGATGCTGGGGAAGGGGAGGGGGTGTTTTGGTTGTCTGTCTGCCCGCCCCTTCCCTGAGCTTGAGGACTGTTTTTTTTTCCCCCAATTGGAACTGAGTCTGGCTGAATATAGGGTATCTGCAGTGCTCCTATTAACCCCTTCCTGATGGAACAGGAGCACTGCAGATCCCCTATATTCAGTAGACCGGGCACTTTCAGACACAGGGATACCTAATGTGTATGTGTTTCACAGTCATTTTCTACTTTTGTATGTATTCTAGGGAAAGGAGTGATTTAGAACTTTTATTTTTTATTATTTATAAATCTTCTTTTATTTTTTTTGCACTATTTTATGGGAGATTCTATACATTAATATTGTGGCTGGTCATAGACCCTCCCTCCTAAAAAAAAAAAAAATAAAAAAAATATTTTTTTTTTTTTTTTTTTTTGCTGACTCGAGTATAAGCCGAGGGGGGCTTTTTCAGCTCAAAAATTGGGCTGAAAAATTCGGCTTATACTCGAGTATATACAGTATTTATAAGGATGCGCTATAACTACTGATAAGGGGGTGTAAAAATCTACTAGGCGGTACAAAGGTGGTTATTTGAATTTTGTGTGGTCATAAGGGGGTGGTTGTTACTGTTTTAGGGCCAGATAGGGCACGTTATTAATGGGCTTCCACTGGAAATATGTTGGTGTTGTTCATATATCAGCATTTGGGGACCCCCTTTTAATTTTGTCCAGGGCCCCAGTTTGTCTAAAACCGGCCCTGCATGGAAGAGAATATCATTTATTGGACTCAGGTACATATATCAAATGATGCCTAGCTTAGGCTAAGTTCTTTTAAATCTTTTATCCTGATTCATCGTAAGATCAGCCCAATTGATTGAAAAACTAAGATGATGATGGAAGCAGATGGAGCAACAGAGTGTCAGAAACGCCCTTCTGCCTGTAAAGAGCTACGGTACCAGGACCGATAGCTCTTTACCCGGGTCACAGATCGGGAAAGCCGACAGTGCGCAGAATTCAGCGCACTGTCGGCTTTCCAGCAGTATATAGAACTGCCTGTGCCCCAAACCATGAAAGGTCCTCTTTATGGGCTAGTTCACACAGGGACATGGAGGAGGATTTTGACAGCGGAATCCACGTCATAATCCTCCTCCATACAATGTTAGTCTATGTAGACTGCTAGCTTTTTTTTCTGCTAGCACAGAAAAAGAAGCAACATGATCTTTCTTCAGGCGTTTTCCGCCTGAAGAAAGCAATAGAAGTGAATGGGAAGTGTTTTTTACCGCATGGGTGACGCGTTTTTTGCGGCCCGTTCTCTTAAAGGATGGGAAAACCGTCTGGAAGCAGTTTTTTTTTTTTTTAAAAAAAAAAAAACGCTCCACAAAAAGCGTGCCAAAGTTAAAAAAAAAAACAAAAAACGCTTCCTTATTAGGAAGCGTTTTTTTTACGGTGCCAAAATAAGCCACATGTTATTTACGTGTGAACTAAGCCTAAGAGTAGAGATTCGTATGCAAGTCTTAAAAAAGGCTATAACAGGTACTGGCCATGGCTGATTTATGAAGAGAGGATCCAGCTCCAGCAATATATGGCAGTTAGGCTACTGGCGCAGATTTCCATTATAACTCACACCAATATACTGTTTATCCCTGTATTAATACACAAATGCGACCCTCTTACCAGTTTGTAAAATACATTAGAATTAGGGGTGTAGTTTATACTAAGAATATGCTGCATAAACAAATAGCTGAATATGATTTCTAGTTGCAAAATCACACCGCAGAACAGACTGGCCTATAACACTCAATTTATCTATTGCTGCGCAACAAAGTACAAAATCTGAAGCAGTTCATGACACTGTTGTCATAACGAACAGTGTCAAAATCTAAGATCGTTTTAGTTTTTTTCTTTCCAATGTGCTCCATCATTATATTAGTTTTTCAGGCTGTTGTTATAATCCTATGACAGATCAGAACAATGGACTTAAAAGAAGCTGACATGAATAGAAATGATATAGAAAACTGTATGGAGACAAGTAGAAGCATGGATGTAACTACTTGGGTAGCAGCTCCTATGAGGTCCAACAATTAAAGGGACTCATTTCCACTGAGACCTAGGGTACTATTACTGATAACTATAGATGATGGAAAGAGATGTGGAAAACTAAAGGAGCTTCTATTACTTTGCTGGGACATAATAATAGTTACTTTTTTCATATGCTGTGATGTCACATATACTGTGATCTGAATGTGTGCGTCTTATCCCTTTGCTATGATATCACAGCGTGCAATTATCCCAGTACTGTGACTGCATTGTATTTAGTATTCATGTACTGTGACATCACTGTGTACATTATCCCAGTACTGTGGCATCACTGTGTTTATTATCTCTATACTGTGACATTACAGTGTGCATTATTCTCTTACTGCGACTTCACTGTGCACATTATCCCAGTACTGTGACATCATTGTATTTAGTATTCATGTACTGTGACATCACTGTGTGCATTATCTGTAAAATCACTGTGTTTTATACAAGTGCGTAAAGAAGACCAAAATAATAATCGATTTTTCAAGATCTGAACTTTGAGCTATTCAGCTTTTTCTATTGAAGACTGTGTAATTTAGGGTGACAGCTGTGAAGACTTACCTGACGACATGCAACAGGAGACTGTAACTTTGTGTTCTGGTAACTTCCATACATTTGAATTGAGAAGACACTCCTCCATTTACTCCTGGGTGCAACCACAAGGGCTCTTAGATATTGCTATGCCTTAAATGTCTTAGGGTAAGGGCTAGTTTACACGAGGTTCCGCGTGAACACATTCCATCACAGCTTTCCGGAAGGGCCTGCCCAGAAGGGAGGTGTCGCGAGGCGGACGCCGCAGCTGAGTCAGCTGTGGAATCTGCCTGATGAAAGGGCAGCTTGCTTCTTTTTTCTGTGAGCGGGGAACAAACCACTCACGGAAAAAGGAAATGACCGGCTCCCATTGATTTCAGTGGGAGGCGGCAGGATTTTGACGTGCATTCCACCTCAAAATCCTGACCATTTTGCCCCGTGTGAACTAGCCCTTAGAGTCCATTCACACAGAGGAAAATGGTGAGGAATTTGGTATGGAAATTCAGCGCTGAAAAAAAGCCTCCCATTGACTTCAATGGGTTCCTTTTTCTGCTAGAAGTCAATGGGAGGCTTTTTTTTCAGCCCTGAAATTCCACACCAAATTCCTCACCATTTTCCTCCGTGTGAATGGACCCTAAGACCTAGTAAATGGGGAGCAGGACTGCAATTCCCCAGAACCACCACTATGCAGGGCTTGGGGCTGTTGGATCACTTCCATTTCTTGTATAGTCGCAGCGCTATTCATGTTCCTAATCCACTAGCAGCTTCCGGTACCCGGAAGCTTCTACAACAGGTGCTCTCTGCGGGATGATCACATACTGCATATATAGGCCTTCAGGATTATAAAGATTTTTGAAGTAATCCGTGGCAGAACGCATTTGTGAACCTAACCTTATTTTCTTTTTAGCTTTCTGACAGAGAGAATAAAGTAACAAGACTACAGCATGACATTACACACCTGGCACCTGGTTTGGTTGTAGTTGATATCCGTGGCAATGCACAGGTTTGTATAGAAGATGTATACACAAAGAAATAGGGTTTTTTCTAAGACTAAAGCAAATCTGTTCCTTATTTTTTAACATCCGTATACAATATAACAAGATCTGACATGGCCAATGTATCCGCACCGTCAACAATGATCAATATTTTCATTGTGTTTCTTCTATCCTCTTCTTAACACCCCATAGCTCTGTCTCTAATCTTTTACTGCTCCATGTAGCATCCACCGTTATCTATCCTTATCCCATAAAGCTCTATGGATCTTCTCCTTCTGCTACACATGGGTACTTCCCTATAAATAATATTGCTGTGTCCTTTCTGGGTTACAGATTCCTTCAGGGTGCATATGAGACGATCCCAGACATGTGAAGGAAATGGAGCATAACAGGAGAGGCGGGCAGGCTGGCACACTCTGGGTATCATATCTCTGTCTAGGTCAGATATCTTTTTGCTTCGTAATATGGAGGGAAAATACCCAGGAGGCAGAATTTTAGCTCGTGCTTTAGTGGAGCAGTTTGTCATGCAATGCTTGTTAATTTCGCTAAGTGATGTGGATGGGAAATGGTGATGGTTTTTTTTTTTTAACTACTAATATGTAGCATGAAAATGGAGGCAGATATTATCTGAATAAGATGCACTTTATTATGTATGTATCAGTTACTAACAAGGAAAGCACAATAATAATAATAATAAGTGTGTGCATTGCTTCATGGCCCCTGGAAACTGCACTATGAAACGTCTCATTGTCATTATTGTCATATGCATGGAACATTAAACAAATCGTGATGCTGAGAGGCAAAACATTCAGTAAGATTGTCAGACTGAAACACTTTTCTTACAGAATGCAGTCTCCCTTTAGGTTAAAGGAGTTTTTTGATGAACAACACTTATCTTCTATTCACAGGAAAGGGAATAAGTGTCTGTTTGCTGGGGATCTGACTACTGAGACCCCAGCAAACATGGGAACAGGGTCAGTGTTTGAATAGAATGGTAGTATGCATGCATTAACAACACTCCATTCACTTCTGTGGGATTGATGGATATAGCTGAGTACAGCGCCCTTTCAGTCCAATAGAAGTGAATACAGTCATGATCTTGCATGCGTACCAATGTCTCATTCACACCGGGATTTGGGGACCCCCTTTTTCCTAATCTGCTCTGTCTTGTAGATAGGGGATAAGTGTTTTTCGTGGGAAAGCTTCTTTAACCCTCACAGGGGTCATTTATCAATCACGCACCGTTTTTTTTTTGCCTCACCAATACCTGCACCTAATTTATCAAACAAAACACACTTGCGTTATAAATTTTGCACAAAATTCACCTAATGGGACTTGTGATTCCAATGCTGTCAGATCTTTCCATTTTTTTTTTATGTTACTCATGTATTGGAGTGCAGTTACCCCTTTTTTTTCACCTTTTGAAAAAGGGCCATTTCATAAATGTATTATTGTGAAGCGTTACTACAAATAAACCACGCCTACTTCCCCCAACAGAAAAGCATAGGGACAAGCCTGGTGTAATATCCTTCAAAATAGGTGCAAAAGCACATAATAAATGGAACAAACAGAGAATAAAACTTAAAGAAAAATGGGGAGGCACAATTAGAAAAAAATTGGTGCAAGTGGCTTGCTAAATGCCCCTCATAGAATTATCAGTGGGTCCCTGTAGATGCCTATTAGATGAGGCACAATATCCAAACCCTAGGGTCAGTGAGACAGAATCTGTGTGCTTAGCCCCATGTAAAATCTGTGCAATACAAATATATAACATGGCCATTTGCAAGAGCCCAAAGAAGCTTTTTACACTAAACAATACTCTCCCAATCGCCCCTATCCGGGACCCCTTCTGACATGCCATAGATGCATTTTAGCAAATCATATATTTGACGTCCGTAGTCTAGAAGAAGCATAGATTTCCACAGTAGGGGGACAGCAGGACTTCTTTGTCACTGCTCAGAGATCATTTATTGGAAGCTTCAGACAACATCCTAACAATAGCAACACTCATATGGTTGGCTTCTCAGGTTAAATGTTCAGAAGTGTTTAGTGATGGAAATCTCTGTACGTAATGGAGTTCAGTGCTTAGACCTGAGCCTATGTCGTTCTTTTGGTGAATTCACCCTGCTGGACATATAAACAGGCTCTCTACTGATTGGCTGCAGCAGTCACATGTCCTTGTAGCAAAAGGTAGAGACCAGCAGCATGTGAGAATGGGTCTGTGAGGCGAGTATTGCTTTTTTTTATTGTTGTACACCATCCTTGATTCCTAAGACTGTGCAAGATTATTACTATTTAATACTGGTGGAATAGTCTGGAATATGTTTAAATTGTTAGATGCCCCTTTAGCTTTCACAGCATGTACTGATAATAAATACTTTACCAGTTCGCGCTTTACATCTAAGACTTATCTCCTTTCCGTCTAAAGAATTTTTGGATTTTCAATTTTGACGCCTTAGAAACCCCATAACTTCTTTATTTTTCCATTCACAGATCCATGTGAGGGCTTAATGTTTTTGCAGGGCAAATTGTTCTTCATAATAGTACCATGTATTATTCTGTATAATTTACTGGGAACCTGGAAAAAAATTCAGAATGGGGTGGAATTGGAGAACAAGTGCATATGGCCGACATTTTTACGGGATTCTTTTTTACAGCGTTCACTCTTCAGCCAAAATGACATGTCACCTGTATTCTATGTTTCAGTACAATTCCTCGGATTATTTTTCTAATTTTTTTTTTTTTTTTTTAATGTAGATTGTGAGCCCCACATAGGGGCTCATAAGGTACATTTTTTCCCCTATCAGTATGTCTTTGGAGTATAGGATGGAAATCCACGCAAACACAGGAAGAACATACAAATTCCTTGCAGATGGTTTTTTGCCCTTGGTAGGATTCGAACCCAGGACTCCAGCGCTGCAAGGCTGCACTGCTAACCACTGAGCCACCATGTGGCCCCTTATATAGTTTTATTTACCCCTTAAAGGGATTCAATCATTGAAATTCAATTTTTTCTCCCTAACACATAGGAAAAGCCTTAAGAAAGGTTATCTCTTCTCCTACCTTTAGATGTCTTCTCTGTGCTGCCATTCGGTAAAAATCCCGGTTTTCTTCTGTATGCAAATGAGTTCTCTTGCAGCACTGGAGGCGGTCCCCAGCGCTCAAACAGCACTGGGGGTATCCCCAATGCTGCAAGAGAACTCTCCAGCGCCGTCTCTATCTTTGCCTGGAATGGCCTTTCCCTGCGTCTTCCTCTGGCGCATGCTCAGTTGGCTCTGCCGTCGGGCCTCGAACAGGGCCGACTGTGCATGCCCGCGGTCATTTTCTTGTGGCTGCTTACCCCAGCTTACTGTGTAAGTAGCCACAAGAAAATGGCCGCTTACACCAGTTTACTGTGGTGTACCAGTTTACAGTGGGCATAATAGCCAGCCCCCATAACACAGGTGACTACCTGTGAACTCAGGTCAGGAAGGATGAAGCACAGCCACCTGGGAGATGGGGGAACTGGTTCAGATCACATGACCAGGTGTTGTAACCAGCCTGGAATCCCCAGGTCCAGCTTCAAAAAATCGCCAGAAGTAAATTAATTTATACTCCCTGGATAACCCCTTTAAATGAAACAGACAGCACCAATAAGATTTCCAGTGAAAGTTATTCCTAACATCTGTTCTCTATAATATTAGTACAGGAAGAGCAGTTCATGTGGTACATTGGCGTCTTGTTTAAAATGTCTCATAGAGTAATGTAATCATAGACACATTATTACAGTGCGTGTGTCATGGAGACTGACTCTCTCATTACAGGTAACAGATGTACTCTTAGCAGAAGTCATGCACATTGCAGTACTCATGTTTATGCAGGCCCACTTCTGTTAGTAGGGTCCATAGAATACAATCATTTCATCTTTACCTACTCTGGGTGTATGGGTAATTCGTTTAAAGATTGTTTATAAGACCTTGTATCACTTGGTGATGCGTACCAGTGTTTTTTTTTTATTCTTTCTCCACAATTGTTAACCTGAAGGGAAGTCCCATTTTGGTACAGGTTACCGGAATATGGTGGAAACTGTACTTGCTGTGCAGTATCTTATCAATGCAGCATCCCAGAGTGCTACTGCATTAGGTGTTTGTCTATTGTCCCTCTGGGTTGTGTTGATATGTCCCGTCCTCTATGATCTATGTATTCTATGTATTGGACTGAACAGTGAGGACACCAGCTCCAGACCTCTATGGCTACCCATACAGCCCTTCAGAGGAGAGAACATTGCCCCAGGCTCAACTAGAGAAAGCCCTGAGATTGGTAGTATCGCTGTCTGGATTATTGGATATTTTATGTGCTGTGCCAGGAGGAGCAGGAGAGGACCCTGACAGGAGGAACATGTTCGGGCCTAGTCTAAAGGTAATCAGATCCCTGTCAGGACTCCCTGTATCACCATCCCCATAATCTATAGCTGGGAGAGGCGCGAGAGGAGGCGAAGTCTGCCATAGAGCCTATAAAATCCCTGGGCACACTCCTATAACCAAGGCTGGGGAATTGCAAACTGTGCTACTACTATCCCCATTTGGAAGCTGCCATTTACTCCTGTTACAGTTGATGAATAAAGCTGTTCCCTGTTCAATTGCACTTCTGGCATCCTGAGTTGTGACTAGCATAACACGAGGACCTGACCGAACAACATTACACTAGCTCAGAAAGGAGATGTCCCCTCTCCAACTGGAAGCACCCCAGGGGAAACTACTACCACCACCATCCAGGTAGTGCTGCAGGACCCCCCCAACAGTGTCCGACCCAGGAGCGGGGCTGGAGTGCTTGGTGGAGTGTACTCAGCCTTTCAGGTGGCACATCATCCGCCACTATAACTCCCACCCTCCAGTCTCCCCCATCTGGGTTGCGGCATCAGCACGATGGTTTTGTTCTGGGTAATGATGAAGTACAGGTTGGAGCCATTCTGAATGAAACTCATTTACTAAAGGGAGTCAAAATCCTAACACACTGATATGTTGTTGTATATGGGCAGTTAGTGCCATAGGGAGCAGGCCTATTCTGTGTCAATGTGTAAAATCAACTTTAAGGGGGAGTTCACACGGAGGAAAGTGGAGCGCAATCTGGCACGTATACACGTGCCGGCAGATGACGCGCTCAAAATGCTCCCATTCATTTCAATGGGATTCATTCAATGGGATTCATTTCAGTGATTCACGGCCGCAAAATAACGCAGCGTATACGCTCCTAACTCCCATTGAAATGAATGGGAGCATTTTGAGCGCGTCATCTGCCGGCACGTGTATATGTGCCAGATTGTGCTCCACTTTCCTCAATGTGAACTCCCCCCTAAGGCCTCATGCAGATGAACGAGTTTGCAGGCCAAGGGGGGCTGATTTTTTTAGTGGAATGCACTTGAAAGATATCCAAGTGCTTCCCATCCCCATTGACTTCAGTGGGGAGTTCCATTCTGATGTCACAGAGCAGGATAGGACCTACTGTATAATCACCAAAATTGAGCATTGGATTTTCTCAGAAGAGCCTTGGCCTGCACGCTCAGTGGTGTGCCTGAGACCGAAGACTGAGGCAACATTTTGCAAAAAAGCTGCATTTTTATTGCAGATTTTGCTGCATTTTTTTTTTTTTTAAAAAAGCAAAGTTAGTGGTGAATCTCCTATTGACGCTACTCTTGGTTCAAAAACACACAGAAAAATGCTCAGCAAAAAAGTTTTTTTTGCAGCGTGTGACCTCAGCCTGACTCTGTATGCAGATAAGCTGTTTGGTTTCTTGTATGGTGTGTTCTTGTCTGCCAGAGCCCCTATTTTTTTCCCCCCATTTATTGCCCCTGCAGCAGTTGAACGTTTCATACACGCCAGGTTTATCACAGTGACTCCACGATATATGACAAATTTGGTACAGTTCTTGACTGTGTAGTCCAGTGATGGTGAACCTATGACACACTTGCTTAAGGCATTTTGGGTGGCACACAAGACAACCTGAAGCGATAGCTTCAGACGGTGACTCATAGAATAAACTGGGGGTGCGGCTTTTTTTTTTTTTTTTTTTTTTATCTGCAGCTACTGCAGTGTAATTGCAGTAAGCAGCTGCCAATAACTTTTACTCATCTGTCCACACTCCTGTCCTGGCTGCCTTCTGCTACCATCTCAGGTAGCATTATGCTTATGTCACAACACTAAAGAATGATGGCTACGTACAGTGTCCCAACTTTCTTCACCATCGGCTACAGCGCATCCTGGAGGCAGCAGTGGAGAGCGGCCAGGACTGGTGTGTGAACAGGTGAGTATACTGAGGGTGGGCTTTAAAAAAGGTGTCATATACTTTGGGAGGTTATAAAAGAGGGTCATTAACTGCAGGGTCATAAATAGGGGATCATATCCTATGTACGGGGGTAAAACAAAGGGGGTCATACACTGTGTGGGGGTCATAATAAGGGGGTGAGATACTGTTGGGGCCATAAAGAGATGTGACATGGGCACCCAAGTTAAACTTTTTTTAAATTTTTTTTATTTTTTATACAAATTTTAACACACTATGCTTCAAAGGTTACCCATCACTGGTATAGTCTGCACTACACCACCTTTGAGTGGGCTTAGTTTCCAACAAAATGTTTGTGCATTATTGGTGCAAAACATATTGTCGCTCACCAAGGACTACTTCATAAGCACACATTCCCCGCCCCCCTCCGGAGACCTTGAGGACTAATCAGGTCATTCATTTCCTATGTTCTCTCACACCACTTAATCCTGAGATTACCCCCACCAGCTTTGAGAGACTGTGTCTCTATATGGCAGCTGATAGAGGTTCTCTTTCATTTATCCACAGTATACAAAATGCTCCACCCCTTAAGATCAAATTAGACTATATGATGGCTTGGGAACAGGACCTAATGACCACCCTGACTCCAGCTCAATGGACCGACTGTCACATGTTCATTAGCAAAGGTCGTTGGCAAGTCAACCTTATCGAGCCCTCTTTAAAACATTTTCATAGGTTCTTTCTAGATTACATAGTTTTAATAGTTTTTACCCTACGGTCTCATCCCTTTGTTTTCATGGTTGTGACGCTTTAGGCGATACTCATATTTAGTGAATTTGCCCTCTGGCCCGTTACTTCTAGATATCCATTCATAGGATGGTGCAACAGTCGATTTCATTGTCTGCTTCAGTTTTTCTACTCGGTGTTGAGCCTACTACTCTCGGATTTGACCAATATAAATTACTCCAGTATATATTAATGGCAGCTCGAATCCATATCCGCTTTCAACTGGAAGCAGCTATGTCTTTCGTTGACAGATGTCATTAGATGTGTTGACAAGACCGTGCTTCATCCATGGTCACCCTGGATTAATAAATTCAACATCTTGGGTCGATCATATTGTCTTCAGCTATAGGTTATCACTGGGATTAAGTGTTATGTCTAACTCCTTTCCCTTAGGCAGAATCTCCCTTCCCCTTTATCCTTTGATTTATTTTATCGGACTTGCAACTCTGGATTTGTCATTGTATTGTATTCCATATATTTTATCTTCTGGATTGTTTTTATTGTTGTCCTTTTAATTGCTTCTGGATTTTACTTTTGATATCATTCAATAAATACCTTTGAAACTAAAATATGCTGCTTTTAGTAATCTCCACCAATCTTTCATACAAGCCATAAAAACTATTAGGAAAGTTTCTAAAACAGTTAGTAAATAGGTGTGAGGCATGTATGACAGTCTTTAGGCGCAAATAACATTAGAATTCTGGCACCTATTTAGTAGCAAGTCCACTGCATAGTAGGGGCAGTTCACGTAAATTCCAATGGTGCGTTTTATTGTGATCCAATGCTCCAAGGTTGTGAAATTCTGCTTTTTTAAATATGCAAATAAGACCCCCAAGTGTATTCTCTCAGATTCCCTGGGCACTTGAATTTGCCAAGTAGCACTTGGGGATTCATTTGCATATTTATAAAAAGCTCAGTATTGGGATTACATTTAAAAAGACACCATTGGAATCTGTGTGAACTGTCCTACTTCTCATGTCAGTCCTGATCTCCCCTACATCAGTGTAAGATACTCATTTATTAAGACTCATTCCCCTTAAAAAAAAAAAAAAAAAAAAAAAAAAAGAATACACACATCTACTCTATGTGTCTGAATCTCAAATGTATGCCAGCTAGGAGCTTGCATAGATCTGAGCAATGCCCTCTGCAACTTTTCATCAAAGTAGAATGTGGGCACAATTGCACCAAGAATTGCAAATTTTAACGCAAAACATCTATGGCTTTAAATATGCAACTCTTATCATTACATTTTAGAGCATTTCTGTGTTATAAATTTGCCACTTTGTGTTTAGTTTATAGCTGAGGTTCGTGCATACAGACTCCTTTCACAGTGTTTCACCTGTGAAATAAAAAAATAGATCAAAACCACTTTTTTTTTTTTATATATATATACATATGGTCTTAATCGCACTGTTTGAATAAACCCTAAGGCCGGGTTCACACAATGTATTTTGGCACGTAATGTGGCACGTAGATGGCGCAGGAGCTTTTTGCGGGCCGTATACGCTCCCATTGTTTTCAATGGGAGGCGGTACCATATACGCGGCGCTATTTTGCGGCCGCCGCAAAATCACGGCCACAAAATAGCGCCGCATATACGGTACCGGCTCCCATTGAAAACAATGGAAGCGTATACGGCCCGCAAAAGCTCCTGCGCCGTCTACGTGCCACATTACGTGCCAAAATACATCGTGTGAACCCGGC
Organism: Leptodactylus fuscus; assembly: GCF_031893055.1. NCBI lineage: Eukaryota > Metazoa > Chordata > Amphibia > Anura > Leptodactylidae > Leptodactylus > Leptodactylus fuscus. The sequence continues at coordinate 125,447,643 of NC_134270.1, read as the reverse complement.
CTAAGGCTACATTCAGATGACCGAGGTACAAAACGGCTGTGTCCATGTAAAACATCCATTTTGACAAATCTAAAATATTTATATTACCCATGAAATAATTCTGGATAATCTTTTCTTCATTTTCTTAATTCTGAATTGCGCTATTGCTTCTAGAATTTTATGAATCATTTGACAGTTGGATGTTACTACTCCCCATCACAAAGGACCTTCAGCTCTCTGATCCACCATTCATCCCCCTTGTCACTTGTGGTGATGTCATCATGACTGCTGCTCTGAGAGAACAGGGTGAGCTGAGTATTATTTTTGTATTTGGAAGGCAGACTTTTTACAGAGTGGGATATTATAGTAGTGTTTTACTGTGAGAGGGGCCACAAGGGGGCATTGTACTTTCTGTTGGGTCACTACCCTTTTTACAGAGTGGGATATTATAGTAGTGTTTTACTGTGAGAGGGGCCACAAGGGGGCATTGTACTTTCTGTTGGGTACTACTCTGTGGGGAACATAAGAATTTTTTATACTATGTGGGGGCCACATAGTACCATTATATTGTGGGGGGGCCTCAAGGGGGCATAATACTGTGTAGGGAGGAGTCACAAAAGGAAGTTATACTGTGTGGAGGCCTAAGATATTGTTATAATAAGTGAGGGTCACAAGGGGGCATTATACTGTGTGTTTGTGTTACTAAGGAAACAACATATTGTGTGCAAGCGACTATGGGAGTATAACACTCTGGTGGGAGCCACTAAGGGGACATAAAAATACGTGGGACGTTAAGGTACATTATACTATGTGGGAGCCAGTAAGGAGGTATTACACTATGTGGAACCATTAATAGGGCATTTAACTGTGTGGTTTGACAAAATGGGCATTATAATGTGTGGGTTCCTATAAAGGAATACTATACTGTGTGGGGGCCACTAAGGGGGCATTATAATGTGCTTTTGTGTTACTAGGGAAACAATATATTGTGTGGTGACGACTAAGGGGGCATAACACTGTGGTAGGAGCCAATAAGGAGACTTTAAAGGGGTTGTCCACTTTCAGACAAATATTGAGAGACAAATGTTATGGTGTGTATAATACAAAGTTGTACAATTTTCCAATATGTTTTCTGTATCAATTCCTTACAGTTTTCTAGATCTCTGCTTGTTGTCATTCATTCTGCTTACCTCTAGTGGATAAACCTCTGGCCATGGTCATGTGATACATGGCCAGAGTTTCCTCCTCTCCCTTACAGTTTATGTAGGTGACATATATTGTTGTGTTGTTGTGATCTAGGTCTTCTCAAACCCAGCAGCTAATACGGTTCCCGGCCCGACGGTCTGGAAGTGGAATTAAATGAACATGGCAACCATAGCAATGTGAAGAGTACACAGTGATCGGGATGGGAGGAGAGGTAATAAACCTCCCCTGCCTTCTCAGTAGGAAGTCTGGCTGTTGTAACAGTTAAGCCGGGTTCACAAGGGGTATTTTGGAGCGGATTTTGCGCAGTTAGCTGCAAGTGGATGCTGGTGCAGTGCACACGGAGCTTTCTGACATCCAGTCGCAGCATACCGCTCCGGATTAGACCCAAATAAGTGAGCCTAGTCTGGAGGGAGTGTTGTGCCACGGATTCCGTGGCTGAATCAGCTGTGGATCCACATCAAGAAAGGGCATGTCGCTTCATTTTGTCGCTTGCGGAAAAAGGAACTCATTGAAGTCAATGGGAGGCGGTTTTTTGAGCCGGATTTTGATGCGGAGTCCGTGTGAACCCGGCTTTAACTTGCTGCTTCTGCAGCTGCACGGGTACACTCTTGTAGGGCTAAGGGTGGATCGCCCATATATATGTAAGCAACGGGTGCTCTGTAGTCCGATAAATGGACCAAAATAGAACGTCTCCATTCTTTTTCCATGGATGGATATCTGCCTGCACCCTTTAAAATCAGGGCGCATCCAGTCTGTGATTACCAAATACGTCACATGTCTGCAAACTGCGGATGTACGAATAAGCCCTTACTCGGCAATGAAAGCTCAGTCACATAATTGGCCAGTAGTCAGCATGTAAAGGCTCAAGTTGCACACCACTGACTGTCCTAATAGATATTCATAATGCACCCTTTTGTGTACAGATGCAATTCTGGAGATACACGCTATCTCTGACATGGTTATTGCTGTATACTATAATTACAAAGTGATTTGCTCAGGAACACACAGGAGCTACTTTGTGATAACAGATGCTCTTTAATGACATTTCCTTCGTTCCTCTGATGTGTCTTTCTACACTTTCTCACTTTCTTATAGCTTTACTTCTTGTATCTCGCTGAAGCTTCCTTACGTGTCACTATATTGCACCTCCATCCTCGACACACCTTCCTGAGACTTAAATATCATCTCACAAGGCTTTTTTCACTCACTGTCACCTCCTTCCATCTCAAAAACATATATTCTCTGTCATCTGTTAACTTTCTAGGTCTGCTTTTTTCCTTTGCTGTTTCCCACATCTCTCTTATTTCTGGAACTTTTCGCTCCTTCTCATCCATTCTGGATAACTCCTTATTCATATTTCTGCTTTCCATAATTTTAGCCACCTGCTTTGATTTGTTACCCTTTTGCTGTGTCATTCGCCTCTCGCCAAGCATTTCCTTTATGCTTGTCACACATTCATTTTTTCTCCTTCCTCTCTACAACATATGTAATCCATACTCTTCCTAGAATGTCCCTATGTGCGCAGGACATGCCATAAACCTATAGGGCCCCCATATTTCAGGAGAGCAATTCTCTTAACACCCACTCACCCCATTTTACATTTGAACTGGATAGATCTGACTGCTGTCTCCATTTTACAGAGAAATAAAATTCCAGCTTCAACCGAATCACGAAAATCCAATTCAATGTGGTATGGCATGAGGAAGGGATGATATCCCGAAACGCGTAGCCTTGTCGTTAGCTGGAATATGACCATTTTTTAATTTTGTATCAATAAAATTGGAGTCTTTTGTACCACATTGAATTGGATTTTCGTGATTCGGTTGAAGCTGGAATTTTATTTCTCGAGAATTACTATTTGCCTTCAAGTTCAAAAGGCTTCCGTGCTTCCTGGATACACAAGTGGAAGTAGTCGTTTGAATATTGGGTGAGCTGGATGGAATTTTTTATTGTGTTTATCCATTTTGCAAAGTAGGTGCTACAGAATTCCCCCAAGTGCACTGATGTCAGAAAGGTCTGCTTGATGCTAAATGGCCACTTACTCAGTTTACTGTGTAAGCGGCCATTTTCTTGTGGCTGCCGGGCATGCACAGTTGGCTCTGCTTAAGGCCCGAGGACAGAGCCGACTGCGCATGCCTAGAAGATTGAAACCCAGGACGGAAGAAGACACAGGGAGAGGCTGTTCCTGAAGAAGATGGAGGTGGCGCTGGAGATTTCTCTCGTAGTATTGGGGATGCCCCCATTGCTGCGAGAGAACTGATTTGGATACTGATGAAAACTGGGATTTCTACCGAACGGCGGGGCGGAGAAGACTTCTAAAAGTAGGAGAAGAATAGCCTTTCTTAAGGCTATTCCTACGTGTGATTGAGAAAAAAATGTGATTTTAATGATAGAATCCCTTTAAGACTAGTTTCACCCAGCTGTAATACAGCAACAGTTTCAGCCTCTCTCACTTTTTAAAGGGGTTGTATGGCCCCAAATCGAATTTTCATACTGATGTCCTTTATACAGAATAGGTTATCAGTATGTGATCTGGCGTAGTCCGATACCAGAACCCTGCACAGATCATTTACTCTAGCAGCCTCCAGGTACAGAGGCTACTAGTGGGCGAGCAGCACCACTCCTGTTCAAGTATAGCGTTGGTCCCCTTGAACTACACCCCACTTCTTGAATAGGAGAGGTGCTGCATATGTCGCTCGTCCAGTACTTGGAGATGATCTCTGCAGGGTTTGGTTGTAGGACCCTGACATATCAGATACTGGTGACCTATCCCGTGGAATGTACAAGATTCAATTTGGGTCTGAACAACCTTATTAAGTCTTCAGAACCTAAAATTGGTAACAATAGAACTGTATAATGGTGCCACTGTGGTCCAGATGTGTATGTAACATGAATGCTAAAGGCTTTGTTATGCCAGCTTAAATATGTGGGTTTTTTAATTGTAAAAATGTGTTACTGTAGAGTTAACTTGCAATGTGAACTGGGGAATAATGGGTTAACAGCTTAGTACTTTCTTCCAAGGAGCAGTCTCGGCAATGCAAATGAATATTTTTTTTCCTCTTTAATAGCGTAGAGAATAAAACCAATGAGTCAGGCTTGCAATGATTATAGCCACATCCTCTGTCCTCGAACCTGCTGTAAGCCTGAAGAGGAAGACGGGAGCAATTAGAGTGTATTAGGGTGGGCACCTCAGGGACTGCACAAGCACAGGCCGAGCAGCATTTGGGGATTGCTTTGATATGATGGCTGGATATTGATTATCAGCAGATACCTCATTAACATGACTTTCATCAGGATGAGTACGCTCACAGCTCGCTCTATCCCCTTAGCATCACATTATACTTTACGTGATACTGACATAAAGCCGAAACATACGAGGGCCTGTGGGTGAACTGCAGTACATTTGGGGCCAGGGTGTCAGGTAGTGTGCTTCATTCCCCACAGTCACGCCTGAGGGGTCACCAGAGTTTGTTTGTCTGCTTTGAGCCACTGACGGCAGCATTCACATCCTCCCACGCAGCATCCTTAGCGAGAGTTACCGTGACAACAGACAGTGAGGACCATGCAAGTAAGGAGTCCTCTCTCATGTTATTGCAGATAGGCAAACTAGATACCCTATAGAATGAGCCGCCATGTGCTCGCTTATCAGATTATTTTCTCTTTAGTAGGAATCTGACATAGAATTTAAGAATTTGATAGATAATTCATGCTTGGCCTTCATAGCCTGCTCACTCGCTGCCAGCTGTAAAACCACATAATCTGTTTGATCCCAGAAACTTCTTTGTAGTGAGGATTTAACCTCCAGCCCCAGCTGTATGAATATCAAGTTAAACCCCCTCACCCCCCATTGATCTGTAACCTGCGGCTCTACAGCTGTTGGTAAAATATAACTCCTAATATGCCCTGACAACTGCCTGGGCCTGCTGGGTGTTGTAGTTCCCTGAGAATGGCATTTGCACTAGTCGCCTGATCAGTGTAGTTCCTGTATACTGAAAGGAGTTGATTCTGATAAGAAATCGCCTTTAAAGATCATCTGACAGCTCTTACGATGTGTGTGCTTTAATAAATGCTAGTATAGCTCATGTTTGGTAAAAGGAAAATGTTTGTTTTGGTACCGTGTTAGCCAGTGGTTATAAAATATAAAAAACAAAAAAAAACTTTGCAAGTCTTCAGTAGGTGATACCTTTTTTAATGGCTAACTCATAATGATGACAGAATATGACGTGAGGAAAGCTTCGAAACGTCATATTCTGTCATCATTATGAGTTAGCCATTAAAAAAGGTATCACCTACTGAAGACTTGCAAAGTTTTTTTTTTTTTTTTTATATAGTATAGCTCATGAGCATCTTTTCTTCCAAATCTGCTTACAAATTGCAAATTTGCTTACAACTCAGTCTTGTATGACTAAGGCTCTTTCCGCAGTGTGTCTGCCTGTACATTTAACATATGTGCCAGGAAAGCTCCTGACACATATATTAAGTGGATGCCTGTGACAGGTCTATGGGTCTGTTTAACGCAGCAGGGAATGCATAAGTTATAGGGTTTTCTTGCTCCAAATGGATATTTCATACTCGTCATGTATCCAACCATCATGTATCATCTGTATGTGATCTGTGGGGGTCCGACACCCAGACCTGGCACATAAATGCTGTTCTGGCCACCTCCAGACGCTGAAAGGTACTGCAGTGAACGGGAGGGTGTGCAGCTTCCCCTATTAAAATCAAATCAAACAGAGAGTCTTTGTTAGTAGACGGCCCTCACAGCTGAGTATTTGGTGCAGTGTAGCAGGAAGTGGGTCTCGTCTTCTAGGGCCCCCTGGTCGCAGTGCTGGCACAGTCTGTTCTCCCGTGGCTTGTACGTCTGCCTGTGTCGCCCCATCTCCATCTCCAGGTTGTGGGCGCTCAGTCTGTACCGGCTCAGGGTCTGTCTGTGTTTGGGGTGGCGTATTCTCTCCAGGTAGGTGGCCATGGTGTAGTCCCTTTGCAGGGATTGGTACACAGTGAGTTTCTTGGAGTTATTTATTTCGTTTCTCCATTCTTCAATGTACCGCTCTCTGTTTGCCTCTGTGGTCGCCTTTATTTTGGCCTTGGTTATCATCTGTTGGTGTTTTTGGTTTGGTGGTTGGCTGTTTGGTTGGTGAGTGTCTGGTTTGCTCAGGTGGCTTAGCCATGCTTGGTGGTGGTAGGAGTCAGGCTTGCTCCCCTGGATGTGTGCCTAGAAAGATAGCGCCCTCTTCTGTATGGTGAGCCATAGGGGGAGTCTGCCTAGCTCTGCCCTGCAGGCCATGTTGGAGGTGTTGCGGTGGACATGGAGCAGGTATTTGCAGAACTCCAGGTGGAAGTTCTCTGTTGGGCTGGAATCCCACTTTGACTGGTCTGAGTAGGTGGCTGGGCCCCAAACCTCGCTGCCATAGAGAAGGATCGGGGAGATGACTGTGTCAAATATCTTCATCCAGACCCTCACCGGTGGTTTGAGGTGGTACAGTTGTCTTCTGATGGCGTAGAAGGTTCTGCAGGCTTTTACTTTCAGGGTTTCTATTGCTGCTTTGAAGCTTCCTGATTGGTTGAGCTCCAGCCCCAGGTAGGTGTAGCTGTTGGTTCTCTCCAGTGTGGAGCCGTTCAGTGTGAATTGTGGGGTGGTGGAGGCTTTATTGTGGCCCTTCTTCTGAAATACCATGACTTTGGTCTTCTTCTGGTTGATGAGTAGGGCCCATGTGGTGCTGAATTTTTTTCCAGCACTGACAGGCTTTCTTGGAGGTCTTTCTCAGTGGGGGCCAGGAGTAGGAGGTCGTCGGCGTATAGCAGGAACTTCACCTCTCGATTGTTCAGGGTGAGGCCTGGGGTTGGTGAGGCCTCTAGGGCTGTAGCGAGTTCATTGATGTAGATGTTGAAGAGCATTGGGCTCAGGCTACAGCCTTGTCTGACCCCTCGGGCCTGTTGGAAGTATGCTGTCCTTTTCCCATTCACCTTCACACTGCACTGGTTTCCGGTGTAGGAGCTCTTGATGACGTCGTACGTTCTTCCTCCTATTCCACTCTCTAGGAGTTTTAGGAGTAGGCCTGGGTGCCATACTGAGTCGAACGCCTTCTTAATGTCTACGAAGCAGGCGAATATCTTGCCTCTTCTGGTGTTGTGGACGTGGGTCTTGATGAGGCTGTGCAGGGTGTAGATATGGTCTGTGGTGCGGTGGTTTGGCATGAACCCTGCTTGGCTCTTGCTGAGGACCCCGTGTTGTGTGATGAAGGTGAGGATTCTGTTATTGATGATGCTGTTGAACAGTTTCCCCAGCGTGCTGCTGACGCAGATCCCTCTGTAGTTGTTGGGGTCGTATTGGTCTCCATTCTTGTAGATGGGGGTTATGAGGCCTTTGTTCCAGTCTTGTGGGAAGTGTCCTGCATTGAGGACGAGGGTGAATAGTTTTGCCAGTGCCACGTGTATTGCTGGAGGGCTGTATTTGATCATCTCTGGTAGGATGCCGTCAGGGCCACTGGCCTTTTTGCCTTTCAGCAGGGCAATTCTTTCCTGTATCTCTTTTATGGTGATTGGTGAGTCCAGAGGGTTCTGGAAGTCTTTGATGACTTTCTCCATGTCCCTCAGTTTGGTGATTATCTGTTGCTGTTCTGGGGTCAGGTCTTCTTCAGGGATGTTTTTGTAGAGACCTCTGAAGTAGTTGAGCCAGATACTGCCATTTTGGATGTGGAGGGAGTTTTTTCTTGGGTTTTGTGCCCATGTGGTGCCAGGTCTCCCAGAATGAGCTGTCTTTGAGGGAGTCCTCTAGTTGCTCTTTTTTGTGGGAGAGGTACCTCTGTTTCTTCTCTCTGAGGGTGCCCTTGTATTGCTTGCGCAGATTGTCGTAGGCTTCCCTCGGCTCCTTGTTGTTGGGGTCTCTTTGTTTTTGGTTGGAGGCTGTTCTTAGGGAACGGTGTAATGCTCTGCAGTCGCTGTCGAACCATTTGTGGGACTGTTTGTTGGTTTGTCTTATGGGTTTGGTTGGTTTCAGGCCTGCTAGTTCAGCTGTGGTCTGTAGAATGTACTTGAGATACTTCACAGCTCTGGTGACTCCCTGTTGGTCTGGCTGATAGGTGTTTGTATGGAAGTTTGTGAGCAGTGTCTTGATTTCGGCTCGGTTGGTTGCGTTGGTATATTCCTTGGCCTGGTGGTTGGCCCATTTGAAATGTCTTGGTAGGTTGTAGAGGCCGGACTGTTGGGGCTCATGTGTGGGTGTTTTGTTCATGGTTCTCATGTATAGTAGGATCTGGTTGTGGTCTGATAGATGGGAGTCAGGTGCAATTGTGAAGTCTTCAGTGTCTGACGGGTTTGCGTCTGTAATGGCATAGTCCACCACGCTGTTGCCCACTTGAGAGTTTAGTGTGAAGCGTCCTATGGAGTCGCCTCTGATATGTCTGTTCATTATGTACAGTCCTAGGCTTCGGCACATGTTCAGCAGTTGTCTCCTGCACTTGTTGACAATTCTGTCTTGGCTGTTTCTTCTTGTCTGTGTGGGTTCTGAGTGGTGGATCTCAATTCCGTGGGTATGTGGGTTGTCGTCGGGGGGAAGGTCGTCTTTCTCTGTGCCTGTCCTTGCGTTGAGGTCTATTCAAGTAATAGGAGAGGTGCTGCAGTTCTATGGACCATCACTATACAATGGACGGGGCTGCATTGTCACTCCTATTAAATGAATAGGAGAAGGCTGAACACACTCCCCATTCAGTTTCCAGCTCCTGGTGGCTATCAGAACAGCTACTGGGTTCAGAGTCACGACGTTGGACCCCACATTTCACAAACTGAGGACCTATCCTATGGATAGGTCATCAGCATGGAAAATCCATTTGGGTAAATCCATTTGGGTAAAACTCCTTTAAATGGCGGGTGAGAAGAGACCCATAATTCACAACTGGGTGTTCGTTCCCATTGTCAATATGTTTCTGCACAATGTGACACTGCCAGATCTGTTTAAGCAGTGTTAGAGTGTGCATCCATAGACGGAGTTGTCAATTTATTTTTAGAAAAAAACATGGTGTAATAACAGAGGAACTTTTATAATGCAGACTAGAGATGAGCGAGTAGTACTCGATCGAGTAGGTGTTTGATCGAATACTACGGTATTCGAAATACTCGTACTCGATCGAGTACTACTACCTGTTCGAAGTTAAGATTAGATGCAGAACCAGCATTGATTGGCAGAATACTATACATTGCCAATCAACGCTGGTTCTTCTCTTACCTTTAGAAGTCTTCTCCGTGCAGCTTCCCCGCGTCCTCTTCCGGCTCTGAAATCACTCTGCCAGGCATCGAGCCTGGGCAGAGCCGACTGCGTATGTCCGCTTGTAGTGCGGGCATGCGCAGTCGGCTCTGCCCAGGCCCGATGCCTAGCAGAGTGAATTCAAGGCCGGAAGAGGACGCAGGGACGCTGCGCAGGGAGAAGAATCCAGCCCGACCCTCACTCATGGACTTGGTAAGTAGAATTTGATCGAAAGTTGCGTACCCCTGAAACGAGCATTTCCCCCCATAGACTATAATGGGGTTCGAAACCCGTTTGAACAGTCGAACAGTGTGCGTCTGTTTGAATCGGATATAGAACCCCGAACATTTTAGTGTTCGCTCATCTCTAATGCAGACGTCTAATAAAAGCCCTATCATTGTAACTGAAAGGATGATGTCCAGAAAGATAAATTGTCTCTTTAAACCTATTTATCCTTATGGTATTAAAATTTACTATAACCAAAAAATTGCCCTCTATATGCTTCTCAGTTGGGTTTGGTGTAAATACGTGTTAGGGTGGCCATACACATTCAGTATCTATCGGCCAAATACTTCTTCGACAGCTATTCCTCCCAACCTCCCTTCTGTATAGCAACGGGGAGAAAGGTTCTTGCAGACTCATCTTTCTTGAGAACAGAAGAATTGGACAAGATTAAAGGTAGCAATTTGATCCCTCTTTCCCCCCTGACATTTGCCTTCTGTGGAAAGTCGGGAGGCCCCACATACTAGACAGTCAGACATTACCTCTGAAATCATCAGCTTTTGTGAACATTAAGCTAAAAACCTGTCCAGTAAACTCTACCAATGTGGACGCTCACAGTAATGTACAATGAACAATACAACCACTCACCGGCATGTCATTCACTTTATACACCTCCTGAATGGGTTCCCCAGCAGGTCACGTGATTTGTCAGACTGACCTGCAGATTCACAGACCATCCAAAAGTGTCTTCTTTCTGTGTAAGGGGATGGGTACATAATATCCAAGCTTTCATAGACTTGCACAGAGAACTTGACTTCCACCTGCTTTGTGAATCAGTCTGCCAATGACATGACCAGCAGGGTAACTCAAAGTGACTGATACACCTGGTGAGTGGCTCTATCATTCACTATACATTACCATGACCTGTACTACATTGCTAGAGTATGGTATAATCTGCTGAAGTGTGGTTTTATTGTGTGTAGCCAGCACAAGTTAAAATAAATTGTGAGGGCTTTAAGACTGAATTGGATCTTGTCTCCATTAGCTGTGCAGACAAGTGCAATCCTTCCCTCTTCTCAGCCTCTTCTTGCACGGTTCAGGCTGACTGTCATGTTCTACAATATCATTATTGACTAGAAGTCCAGTAAAATGTCTGCTACCCCTTTTATCACAGCTTTATATCCTGTGTCTCCAGCTCTGAGAACCTTCAGAATTCTTTCCATACATACCCGTATATACTCGAGCATAAGCCGACCCGAATATAAGCCGAGGCCCCTAATTTTACCACAAAAAACTGGGAAAACTTATTGACTTGAGACGAGGGGGGGGGGGGGGGGAATGCAGCAGCTACTGGAAAATTTCAAAAATTAAAATGGTCAGAGTTCTTGGGTGCAGTAGTTACTGGGTGCTGGGGAAAGGGAGGGAGTGTTTTGGTTGTCTGTCTTCCCCTTCCCTGAGCTTGAGGACTGAGTTTTTTCCCCCCCCTACTTGGAACTCAGCCTGGCTGAATATAGGGTATCTGCAGAGCTCCTATTAACTCCTTCCCGATGGAACAGGAGCACCGCAGGTACCCTATATTCAGTAGGCTGGGCACTTTCAGACACGGATAACTAATCTGTTTCACAGTAATTTTCTACTTTTATATGTATTCTAGGGAAAGGAGGGATTTACAACTTTTATTTATTTATTTTTTTTACTATATTTTTTTAAAGCTTCTTTTTTTTTTCCACTATTTTATGGGAGATTCTATACATTACTATTGCAGCTGATGTCATAGACCCCCCCTACCACCACCACCCAAAAAAAATATTTTTATTTTTTTTTGCTTGACTCGAGTATAAGCTGAGGGGGGCTTTTTCAGCACAAAAACTGTGCTGAAAAACTAGGCTTATACTCGAGTATATATGCTATATCTGATTTTACCAACTTGTTTTATAAGCTGTGCCAATTTTAGGATTACTTTATTCACTGTGCAAGTGGTCATGTAGGACCCAGAAATTACCCGCTGGGTCATTTACAGTCTACACATGGCTGATCGGACAGCCCCCATCGGCTCTTCTTTTTCTAGACTTCTTGTTATAATGGTTGTCCATGTGGTGCACTGAAAAAGCTGTCATTGTGTGAAGTGGCTTTATTATTATTACTGCAACATTGTTCCAGCAACTTGTGGGGGTCTCAATGGCTGATGTTATTGTGTTAAGGTTTTCTTTTTCTAATTCCTATTATACGGGCCGCTAGGGGTAACACTTGGATTTTTGTGTTGTAAAATAAGGCAGTTGTCACAACAGATGTTTTGTTCTTCCACATGAGCCCATTTCTTCTGCTTATAAGATATTAAGCAAGACACCTGTGCCTAAGCATGTAAATCTAGGCCACATGAGACAAGTGGGTGGGTATATTAATGTTACCCATCCTTATAAGTAGAGTAAGATCTGCCAACTCATACATAAGGCATAAGCCAGTGAGAGAGCCGCATTACTTAGAGCCATTCGTTTGAATGTTTCCTGGTAATTGACTCAATTAATGACTCTTTGAACTTCTCTCCTCACAAGGTGACCCCAGGCTGAAAGGTATACAAAGAGAGGAGTGCTTTGTGTCCAGAGTGCCACCTCAACAGAGCGGAGGCCGCTGTCCAGCGGACTGGATGTGTAATAACTATATATAATGTATTTTTTATTCGGCACACACCCCCACCCTCAACCCCTCACGTCAGTCTTCATTCCCCACGAGTCCTGATTAGCATGTTGGAACTCAGAGCAACTGGCGTCTGATTCTTCTCTCCCAGCCAAAAATTGATTAGACGCTTTCTGGAAATATGTGTAGCTAAACCGCTATGCTAATTGAGGGAAATGGAGTTGTGTTTTTGCATGCTTCTGCAGTGATATCACTCCTCCTGCACTGCTTTATGTTACAGACAGTAACTACTTCACTGCCAAGCCGCAGACTCTTACGCTTTAGAGGTGAGAGAGTTAACCTTTGATGAAAGACCGTTGTCAGCTGTCATTCTGGAATGAAATAGTTCACCGGTGATGGTAATCCATGTAAGAAGCCTTCAACATGGCAACGAAAGCCAGTTCATATACTATTTTAGTGTGGTAATTGTATGTATTAATAGAAATCCAGCACCGCATTAAGGTATCCGCATATGTAGTGAGGTGAATGCAATATAAATGAAATTCAGGCAGTACCCAGTGCTGTCAACTAACATCCAATCCTGCTCATTCACATGTAACCTGGGGAGGAAAGTAAACAAGTATATAGTTGAAGCTGGAATGATTAAAATTATAATAAAAAGGAGCAAGGTTAAGGGGGCTTTTTGGGCACCTTTGTCATAATCTGTAGACGGGGACTCCTTGGCATAATTTAGAAACATTCAAGCTAAGGCCCCACGGGCCAGAAACGCTGCGCTGAAGCGCGGCAGGAACACATCGCGGTTCTTCCTGCCACGCTTTGAACAGAAAGCTCACATAGGTTTCCTCCACAGACTTTCTGTTCCCATTATATCTATGTGAAAGCCTCCAGTGTTTCCATAGATATAATTAACATGCTGCGATTTCCAAAATCGCTCCGGTTTTGGAATTCGCAGCGTTTGCGCTGTAGATTTTAATGCAAAATGAGCATAGGAGTCATAGGAATCCCATCCACTTTGCAGATACACCAAAACACTGTGATTTTTCCCGTGGCGTTTCTGCCACGGGCAAATCGCAGCGTCTCCGGCCCTTGGGGCCCTGGCCTTCCTGTCAAGGCCCTTGCTGTTTAGTAAATCTGTCTAAAATGTGGTTTCTTGCTGAAAAATAGACACTTATTAATTTTTAATTAATGTTGGCGCATTTCTGATGCATTTTAGGCGATCTTGTTACATATTCCTACATCAGAATGGTGCATTTTCTTCGATACGTCAATTAAAATGCCATTACTTGTGTTACTGCATTGGGAGGCCCTGTGCAAACTTTTTGAAAGTGGGCCCCCCAATACCCCAACAACTTAATTTCCGCTGCCCCTCTCATCCACCAATGTTTAAAAAAAAAAGAATACTCACCGAACCGCATTGGAGAACCCTGTGGAGTTGTAGGTTCTAACTGTAATGTTGGTGGCTCAGCGCTCATTGCGCTTCCCTGCCACAGACATTATCAGCCAAAGGCTGATTAATGGGGGAGGGAGCTAATAGCTCCACTATATTAATAGCTGCACTATAGTATTCAATCTTTATCTGTGTCCTAAGGACACAGAGGTGAAATCACTGCCTGGAAGAGTGGGACATCACCTGAAATGTGGGACTGTACCGCTCGGTCCAGGGTGGCTGAGAGGGCCCTCGCAAGCATAGGGCCCAGTGCAGCTGCCCCATTGCACCTATGGTTAAAGCGGCCCTGCCTGTACTGTTTGTTTGTTTTTCAATTAAGTAACTTCGGGGCATTGTCAAATTTTCTTTAAAGGAAACATTTCTATAAACCTTCTGAACTGATATCTCTGTTTGGCGCAGGACACTATCTTTGGTACAACAAGCACATAACTATCATACTGTAGCTGTAATTACAGTAAATGTGACCCCTGTATTATAAAGAAATACAGTGAAAGCTCCCCACAAGACCACCCCATTGAAATTTTTTTTCAGTGACTGGCTCTCTTCCCATTATACTGTATGGAAGTTGTCTCTCTATAAGCAGACCACCCCCTTATCCATTCAAGACATTATAGCAAATTTTACAGTGGGAACCCCTTTGAAAAGACTTCACACTTACATACGCCCTGAGACTAATCCAACCTTGCAATATGACATCAGCGGTGAAAAGTCGCCAGCATTACATAGAAGCAGAGACCTATGTCATACTCCATACGTGATTGCTTGACAATGGAAACTGCAATCTGCTGAGCATACGTTAGAACAGGCCCAATTTTACCAGGGCAATACTGAGAACTAGGGCACAAATGGGGAGGCTTTATGTAAGCCTAAAAGCAAAACGGGAATTCTTGGCGTTCTGAACAGATTTATGACACATATGTGGTGCATCAAAATCGTATTAATGCGCTAAAATTTTGCTTCAAAATGTCATAACTAGAAAAGTAAATGTCCCCATTATGTAGAGAATGTGTGTGATCCTGTGCTGCTGACATTCGGCAGGTATCTGTATAGCAACCCTGCACTATGTGATAATGTTTAGACAGGATGTCACTGTACATTACACTATATATGGATTTATAGGGCGTCTGCCAACACCAACATACAATGACATATTGAGCATACACTTTTGTACCAGTGTGCAGTCTTTCTGTTGAGAAACTCAACTTTTAATCTGTATGTAAGTTATTTGTATAGTGCACCTGGGTTGGGCGCGCGTCTGCTGGAGCCCCCATACCTGTCTGTGGTCACTAACTAGCACCATCCCTAAAAGGGGATATGCAGGGGATGGATAAGCCTTATTCCTAATAATTACAGCACCCCTGACGTTAAAACAACAATTTTTATTATTCAATATTCCCCACTTCATAGAGCCCCAATATTTTTTGATCTATCCTTTCCACACCTGGGGACATGTCCACCGTATGAGAAGTCTAGTATCAATGTAGATTGTAGGACTTCCTATCCCTGACTCATCATGCATTGTAAAAGCATTGTCTAATGGCATATTATTGTCTCTAATGTTAACCTTGTGCATCCTGAAGAGGGAGGCCTCACAAAAAAAGAGGAGAACAGTGCTTGTGATTTTAAAAGCAAATCCTCATCCCATTTAATTTAATCCATCTCAGCATGTCTGAGACGGATTAAAAAGTAGCGATCCAGTAACCTTTGCCATGAAAGCTACGGTGGAACTACAACTCCAAGCATCCTCCATTCACTTCTATGGGTAGCTCCAAGAAAAGCAGAGCGAGTAGGCATGCTAGGACTTGTAGTTCCATTATAGTTGGGTTCCCTACCATTGGGATAGGGCGTACATGATCCTGACCTCAAGAATCCCCACCAATCATGAGAATTGAGGTCACATTCCCCTGTACCAATAGAGCAGCAGACCAAGCCTGCACACAGTTGCTCCTTATAGTCTCTTTGGCCCTGCCAGAGAAAGCCAGACAGTGTACTTGACTTTCTTCTACTAGTCCCATAGAGAATGAGGTAATGGCAGTGCACATGCTCAGTCTTCCGCCCCATTTCCATGATCAGTAGGGGTTCCAGTGGTCAGACCCCCAGCAATTCATATTAAAACTTGAGCCATCCCCTTTAACTGATTTGCAGTTTTGATGGTGAACACAAGATAAAGTTAAAATGACAGTAACCATGTAATTCTGTTTATTCAGGATATAAAGATCTACAGTATGAATAATGATCACTATAAGGATGTATTTAAGACGTAATATTGGACATGGTTTTATAAGGTGGAGATTCACTTTAAGGTCAGCTAGAGTTCTACTGTAATTATTCATTAGGGAGTCACAATGAATAATGCTTTAGCTGTGCTGATAACTAAGTAATAGCCTTAATATGTTCAGACTGCTGCTTAGCAATAAGTCATGAAGCCAATGGTTGGATCTCCGAGCTCTTCTCAGATGAAGGGCTTCTGCCATAGAGAAAAAATGGCGATCAAGACATATTGCTGAAACGGCACATAAACTGACAGCCGGCGTGATGAGACCATGGCGGGGACTTTATGTTCCTTGCCGAATCTTTCTTAAAGTCTCGTAAATGATAAGGATATTGAAAGTAACTCCAGGGATATGTGACCATATAAAGGCCCGACTTGTGCTAATAATAACTTAAGCTAGCAATGTCTGTATGTAAATCCACTTTTCTGATCCTAGCTTGGTCCGTAGGAGATCACTGTGCATTGTATGGAGCCTCTACATTGTCCGATCCTCTCTTAAGAATTTATAGTCTAATGCAGTGACAGATATAAGACTGTCCTGACACTTCTTATAAATCAGAGTAAATCCGGACCATAGTTGCTACAGTAACATTCTGGGAACGCTGCCAAGTGGGATGTTGTTATTTTTTATATCCTTTTACATTTCTCTGTATAAGTGAAGGTGTGTTTCTGAGATCTTGTATGTGCTCACAAAGAAAAATGCAGGTATAGACATGGTCACTCTAACATCACATGTGTACATTATAGGCACACAACTGTGCTTTTACTGTTTAAGTTGTGTGTGTTATGTCTTAGTCTTTGGGGATCTGCAATTTTTTTCCACATATGACATGATGCTGTGGGATGCAGATTTATGAAGTCAGGGTTTCGGGAGCCAAAACTTCTGTGACCTAGAAGAGGCCCAGCTAAAACTGAGTGGCAGCAGAAGTGAGGGGCTCCCTGCTTGGGGCCAGGGAAGGTGGGTTATGCTGTGAATGTAGGGTTATGCATATGATTTTAATCCCTTATGTGATTATGTGTACACGGCAGCTAGCTACATCCCAATATATATGTAAATGTTTTAGTCACTTTATGACTTGCATCAAATCTTCAAGTAAAATTGTAGAATACTGTACATTTATTTTATTAGTAAATAACTTTCCTTGCAGTTAACAATATTACACTTGCTTAACTCTTTCACTGTTGGGGGTTTGGGACATTTTGCATTTCTAGGACATTTGTCACACTTTTGACATGTATTAATATTGCAAAAACAAGTGTACTAAGGCTACATTCACACCACCATGACTCAAGTTAGTTGTTCACTATTGTCATAGGATCAGAACAAGGGACTGAAAAGCAGACAGAAGAATTGATGCAAGGGGCCACACGGTGGCTCAGTGGTTAGCACTGTAGCCTTGCAGCGCTGGAGTCCTGGTGTTCAAATCCCACCAAGGACAAAAAACCATCTGCAAGGAGTTTGTATGTTCTCCCCGTGTCAGCATGGATTTCCATCCCATATTCCAAAAAGACATAATGATAGTGAAAAAATGTACATTGTGAGCTCTATGTGGGGCTCACAATCTACTTAAAAAAAAAAAAAAAAAAAAAAAAAGAATTGATGCAGACGGTGCACCCTTTCTCCTATCTTGTTTGTACATTGTTTTAGACATAAGACAAAGGCCTACGTTCATTTCCATCTAAAACAATGAAAAATACGGAAACAAACTTTTGTCTTGTTTTTACATTAGAGTTAACGCAGTCAGAGAGTGATCTGTTTTTCATGAGTCTGGGGGTGTTCACTGTTATGTGCATGTCCTCCCACTGGGTTTCTGTACTATTTCCCGGGGAAACTGCATAGGGGATGGCTTCCCGGCGGTCAGTTTTAAAACCCATTCAAATGAATGGGTTTTTATAGAATACCGCCGGTATCCATATGGAACCTCTCTGCGAAGAAACTGTTTTTTTGTTTTTTTTTGAACGGACACAAAGTCGGACATGCAGGACTTTGTGTCCCTCCAAAAAAAAACGGTTTTCCTGCGGAGAGGCTGTGTACGGACACCGGCAGTTTGCTTTAAAAACCCATTCAATGCAGTTTCCGCAGGAAATAGGACAGAAACCCAGCAAGTGGACACGGGAACAAATGTGAATGCCCCCTCATTGTTATCCTATGACGCATAAGAACAAGTCTTGATTGACAACAATGTGAACATACCCTCCCCAATACCCATATATTTTCTAGAAGTAGGCACATTGTTAAAATGCTGCTCAGCATTTCTTACGCAGGCCATGTCATGCAATTTTACAATTTTTTATTTTTTTTCGTAGGCTAAAAGTGTCAAACAAAGTTATATGCACCATACCTCCTAAAAATAAAGGGTTAACTTTTACAGAGTTCATCCATATCATGTAGGTCTATGTTTTCATGCACATATCTTCAAAAAAATCAACAAAACTTAAAGGATCTGTTTTTAGGCTGAGGGCACACGTTGTGGAAATGCAGCATTTTTGCCTGTTGCCTGTCCTAGCAAAATAAATGAGATTTTAGATTTAATCTCATCCGCACATTAGCAAAAAAAAAAAAAAAAATGCGGAAAATGCATTTCCCAAAAACGTGTGGTTTTGAAATATGGAGCATGTTAATTTTACATGTCAGTATGCCGAGGGAAGGCAAAAGTGCAACATGCAGCTGAAAAGCAGTGAAAAACAAAAGCAGCTGTGAGACTGCATTTTCTGCTGTGTTTTTTTCCTGCTGCGTCTCGCTACTTGTGGCCTTTGGCTTTAAATGGAAATGTTGAACAAGCAACAGCCTAAAGGCATTACATACAGTCCTATGAAAAAGTTTGGGCACCCCTATTAATCTTAATCATTTTTAGTTCTAAATATTTTGGTGTTTGCAGCAGCCATTTCAGTTTGATATATCTAATAACTGATGGACACAGTAATATTTCAGGATTGAAATGAGGTTTATTGTACTAACAGAAAATGCGCAATATGCATTAAACCAAAATTTGACCGGTGCAAAAATATGGGCACCTCAACAGAAAAGTGACATTAATATTTAGTACATCCTCCTTTTGCAAAGATAACAGCCTCTAGTTGCTTCCTGTAGCTTTTAATCAGTTCCTGGATGAAGGTATTTTGGACCATTTCTTTCTACAAAACAATTCAAGTTCAGTTAAGTTTGATGGTCGCCGAACATGGACAGCCCGCTCTCAAATGATCTGAAAACAAAGATTGTTCAACATAGTTGTTCAGGGGACGGATACAAAACGTCTCAGAGATTTAACCTGTCAGTTTCCACTGTGAGGAACATAGTAAGGAAATGGAAGACCACAGGGACAGTTCTTGTTAAGCCCAGAAGTGGCAGGCCAAGAAAAATATCAGAAAGGCAGAGAAGAAGAATGGTGAGAAGAGTCAAGGACAATCCACAGACACCTCCAAAGAGCTGCAGCATCATCTTGCTGCAGCATCATCTTGCTGCAGATGGTGTCACTGTGCATCAGTCAGCAATACAACGCACTTTGCACAAGGAGAAGCTGTATGGGAGAGTGATGAGAAAGAAGCCGTTTCTGCACGTACGCCACAAATAGAGTTGCCTGAGGGATGAAAAAGCACATTTGGAGAAGCCAACTTCATTTTGGAAACAAAGATTGAGTTGTTTGGTTATAAAAAAAAGGCGTTATGCATGGCGTCCAAAAAGAAACAGCATTCCAAGAAAAACACATGCTACCCACTGTAAAATTTGGTGGAGGTTCCGTCATGCTTTGGGGCTGTGTGGCCAATGCCGGCACCGGAAATCTTGTTAAAGTTGAGAGTCGCATGGATTCCACTCACTCAGTATCAGCAGATTCTTGAGAATAATGTTCAAGAATCAGTGACGAAGTTGAAGTTACGCCGGGGATGGATATTTCAGCAAGACAATGATCCAAAACACTGCTCCAAATCAACTCAGGCATTCATGCAGAGGAACAATTACAATGTTCTGGATTGGCCATCCCAGTCCACAGACCTGAATATCATTGAACATCTGTGGGATGATTTGAAGCGGGCTGTCCATGCTCGGCGACCATCTAACTTAACTGAACTTGAATTGTTTGTCCAAAATACCTTCATCCAGGATCCAGGAACTGATTAAAAGCTACAGGAAGCGACTAGAGCCTGTTATCTTTGCAAAAGGAGGATCTACTAAATATTAATGTCACTTTTCTGTTGAGGTGCCCATACTTTTGCACCGGTCAAATTTTGGTTTAATGCATATTGCACATTTTCTGTTAGTACAATAAACCTCATTTCAATCCTGAAATATTACTGTGTCCATCAGTTATTAGATATATCAAACTGAAATGGCTGTTGCAAATACCAAAATATTTAGAACTAAAAATGATTAAGATTAATAGGGGTGCCCAAACTTTTTCATAGGACTGTACCTTGAAATTAAGTGTATCCCTTAACCCTATAAATTTTATGAAAGCAAACAATCTGACGATTGTAGTTGGCTTCATGAGGTGTTGACAGTCTCGTACTCCTACGTGTAACATTGTGACAAGCAAAAGTTTAGTTTTCTAATGCCTCCTCTTCCCAACTGCTAGTGACTTTTTGTATTGGTGACCATTCTGCATTCTCATGTAATAAACACAACTTTGCTTAGCAGTGACATTTGGGATATTTTCCATACAAACTTATGGATAGCTCACAACAGTATTGCATGTGTAAGCAATGCTTGACACACTTTTCACATGCTAACGATCTGTGCTTTATTGTCGTTTGCAGCTCAGGTGTCTGCTGAAACCTTGTAGATGTCAGCAGTAAGCCTCATGAACAGCCTTGATAGGGAAAATGAATACTTGGTGACAAAGCTCCATAATTCCAGTTATTACTACAGCATATGTTATTAATTAATTGGGGAAAAATAAGTATTTACCTGTTAAATGCTCACTAAGGTTTCAAACTACTTAGTCTCATAAAATCCTGGCTGTTCCACTGTTGGTACTCTTGTGTTCTGAGCATAGTGGTCCTTCTATGAAGCTGTATTTTATCACATGACCACTGTAGCCATTTACTGGCCAATGACTGGCATGTTGCTTACATGCCTTGTCGCCTCAGGAGCCAGGTAGTGCTATAGGCATTATTTTTATGTTTCCCATTGCTAGTTTCATTTTTTTAGCTCTTGGTGAACATTTAAAAAAGTGAATTAAGCAACATCTATGCCTCTTGTGAATTAGTAAATCCCCATTTAATAACTGGTTGCATCACTTCTAGCGGATATAATTGAAACCAGACACTTTCTATAACTTTATGTCAGTCTTATGCATCAATGATAAATCCAGACGTCAGTATTACTGAACTTTACCTTGACACTGAAGAATAATATGTTACAATCAATGATGAAGGGGGTGTATATCCATCTGTATGTGCACATACAGTATGTGTTCTGGGACTATAAACAATTCTTAAAGGGGTATTTCCATCTTAGACGTTTATGGCATATACTTGCTGTGATATTTGTTGCATACCCCTCTTCTCACTGTGGTTGTCAAGGCATGCTGGGAGTTGTAGTCTCACTATAATTGGAGAGATGCAAGCAGGTAACCACTGGTTTAACTGATCATTCTATTTAAAGGGGCTCTATCATTGCCAAAATGTGTATTGAGATACTGATATGCCTGAATAGCTTTTAAAAAGGCTATTCAGGTGCTTCCACTAGTTTATCAAAAGACCCCCCCCCCCCCCCCCCCGTTTTTCTTAAATATCGGTAAAACTGATTTGCTAATGATGCTCACCGAGCACCCCTCTGCGTCATACCTCTTTTACGCCCCTCCATTGCTTGTGCTGTGTTATGCCCTCCTCCTCACTTGCTGTAACCGCCTCCATCCAGCCTCGCTCCTGCGCTTTCAAATACTGGAGATGTGCAGTAACGCTCCATTCTGAGCGCTACTGTGCATGCCCGATCACCATTTCCTTGTAGCTCACTATAGAACAGCATACTGAGCATAAATGTGCTTGCCTTCAGATATTTTGTTATACCAGCCTGATGAAGGGACCTTTTTAGTAGTCCCAAAGGCTCACAATATGTCATCATTTTTAGTTAGCCATTAAAAAAGGTATCAACTACTGAAGACACCTCAAAAATTTTTTTTTATATTTCATATCCACTGGCTAAGACGCTACGAAGATATTTTAACTTTACACATACCCTAGTTTTTATAGTACTATATGGTTTATTCACATTAAAGGGGTTGGCCACTTTCAGACCAATATTGACGAACAAATGTAAAAATAAAAAGATACAGTTTTCCAATATACTTTCTGTATCAATTCCTCACGGTTTTCTAGATCTCTGCTTGCTGTCATTCATTCTGTTACTTCTAGAGGATAAAACTCTGACCATGGTCATGTGATTTACGGTCCATGGTCATGTGATGAGCACACAGGTGCCGCTCGTTATAATAACAGCACAGTAATCAGATATCTGCCTGGTAATCAGCTGTGCACCTGTGTCCTCATCACATGACCATGGTCCGTAAGTCACATGACCATGGTCAGAGTTTTATCCTCTAGAAGTAACAGAATGAATGACAACAAGCAGAGATCTAGAAAACTGTGAGGAATTGATACAGAAAGTATATTGGAAAATTGTAATCCCAAAAAAAAAAAAAATCTTTTTATTGTACATTTGTTTATCAATATTAGTCTGAAAGTGGCCAACCCCTTTAAGTATAAAAAATTTTATGAAAAACTAACACTAACACATTTGTTGATGTCGGTATTGTATTTTAAAGAGGACCTGTCCCTTCCCCAAACATGACTGTCTTAGTAAATTTATCCTATCCTACTAATATTATCCTATCCTATCCTATCCTACTAATATCCTACTAATATTATAAACTAATATTATGTGTGTTTGGATGTTTGTTCCTCAATCACAGCTAAACTGCTGAATGGATTTGGGTGAAATTTCACACATACCTACAGAATGGGCAGGAAGGAAACATAGGCTACTTGCCATGTTGGTTGGTCGCCACCATGCCTGGCCAAAGTTGTCTCCGGCTCTGCTGCAGAACCTGACATGACATAAGCGCAGCAAGTAGGCTGGCCTCCTATTGGTGCGCGGCGGTACGTGGGCGTCCTGCGGGGACAGCACAGCGGCCCCATATGTTGCCGGCGAGGTGTGTGTGTGTGTGTGGGGGGGTCGACTCATCCGGAACGCGACGAATATTCTGGCAGCTGCCTGCAGCTCCAGACTGCCACTGCCATGCTGGCCGGGTGAGCCGTGCCCAATGCCGGCGTACTATGTGCCTCCGCTACCACCCGTGCACCGAAGAGCCGGCCATCCATGCGTTCTGTACAGCTTGAGGGTCTGCTGTGTGCGGGTGTAGCGCTCATGCCGGCTGCTGTGGCTTCTGCGCCACACATGCCTCCTCACCATCTAGACGGTGAGTAAACCTGCGCGGCCTAGCCTGCTGTCTGGCAGTGCCGCAGGGAACGGTCTCGGCGGATGCCGGTAGTATGGCCTTTGAAGGTGCGGGGGTTGGGGGGAGAAGGGGGAGTCTGAGTGGAGGTGTGGGTGTCCAGGGCCGGCCTGCGAGGGAGTGGAGTGCGGGGGTTCACCCACCGGGGTTTCACAGTCTGATGAGCTGTTGTGGCGTTGCACGGAGGGGGACCGCTGGTGCGCCATGGAGGACGGTGGGGCCCGGACCATGCTGGAAGTGAATAGCACAGGGGGTGAGGGTGTCGCGGACGAAGTCGTGGGTACTGCTAGTTCCCCATAATATAACCATTCTGTTGCATATTTTCTTATAACTCTTTGTGTCATTCATCTATTATTCCTCCTAGAAATTTATGAAAAAAATTGACAACTAGGAGACACCATTTCCTTGTCCTTTCACACCTCCTAACTCTCAGCACTTTGGCAAGGGAATTGGTAATTGTCAATTTGCTCATATATTTCTAGGAGAAATAGGAAAGGAATGGCTCAATGTACAATGGCACAATATAGGGTTCTAAGAAAAAATATACCATGGGGCACGTAAGTTTTTGGGTTAATGATGGAAAATGGCAATACCAACATTTTCAATTGGATGGGAAAAGAGCTTTTATTTCATACTGTAATTCTTCTTTAGTGGATGGGTGCTTCAATATTATGTGTTACAAGATTTAGTTTACTAATGGAAGAGAGAGCTATCATATGAACACACTAAGGATTCTGGTATTGTAGTGCAGGTCAGAAAAGGCAGCAGCTTGGCTTCTGAGAAGATGATGTATGGAGCGTTGGTTAAAGTTGAAGCTACTGTGGGTGTTAAAGGCAGAAATAGCCCACCTGGTTTAAACTGCTATTTCATGTAGGAATTATATTGTATTACTTTTGCCATGTGGTGTGGGTTATATTGGCCACATTTCTGTATGTATTTTGCTCATGTGTTCATCTTGACTTTATTAGTTCATGTTGGACTTGAAATGCACATCTTTGTACTGTATTTGTGTATTTTGTTCCAAAAATTTAAAATACATTGAAGCATTTTACTGTTGTTCCCTTCTCACAGTAACTCTGTGACTCATTGACAGAAGATTTCGGCTCCATGCACACGAGGCAGTGCAGACCAGGAAATCCATTCTGTGTAAACCTAGTTATCTCTGATGCTAGGAGTCCCTGACCACTCATGATTCAGCTGTGTCTTCTCCACCCTCTGCGCAAGGTTCGTCGCATCTGTTTGCAGAATCTTATTGTCTCCAGGCATGAGTGAAAGGTAATTCTGATATTTCTACTAGACCTACTGGGTCTTCTCAGGCCTCGTCTGCCTAATGTGGGACAAGGGACAAATTCATGAGGTCACAATATGTGGAAATGTTGTCCTTCCTCTTCATGGACCAAGTGATCACTGAAGAGCACCATTTCAAGAAAGTCGTTGAAAAAAAGCCAAACTTTGCCAAAACCTTTATTAACAATTGGGTCCAGACCTTCTGTATCTTTAGATTTTAAACAGGGTAAGATAACTGGTGTAGTGTTCTGAAATGTTTATCTCAGCACTATTTTTAGTTCCCATCATAGGCATGATGGCTGTGAGTGCCTAGATCTGTCTGAACTTGGGTTTAGAGACCCAACTGCAGTGTGCCAGTGCCATGGCAGGCAATTCTAGGACTTAGGGTCAGTTCACTCTGAGTTTTTGGGCGAGGATTTTGACTCTGAATCTGCCTCAAAATCAGCCTCCAAAAAAAGCCTCCCAATAGAACTCAGTTCAGCGCAGTTGTGCTCTGTTCAGAGTGGTACTGCGCATGCCCGAGCGTCATTTTGTTGTAGCTCGCTATAGAATTCAGTATACTGTCAGTCTTGCCTCTATGACACAATAACGGAGAAACACTGCATGAGAGTAGATGCTATTCTAGCTGAGTGAAGTTGTCCTTGTATTACATTGAAAGCCATTGATCTGAAAGCTAGTCATGTAATACGACATTTACAATAGGCTGACTGATTGCACCTTCTACCGAAAAAATCAGCTTTTTTTCCGTGGTGATCCTGGTAGTGGAATTCCCATAATAGGCTGATAGCCACAATGACCACATTTTGAAATACATTGTCTATGAGACAAGCCCCTACATGGTGGGGACTGATAGATGACTGTAACCATCTAAGGCTGGCCATATACATGAGATACCTGTTTACTGAATATAGTTTGGCCAGAAGTTACCTGTCTGAAATCCCAATACACGTTCATACTTTTCTCAGCTGAGTGTGCGGATGTTAATTGTAAAAACAGGAACATTAAACTGACAATATACATTAGATATGTATCAGAAGGTTTGGCTAAAAATCTAATATATATGAAGCTCTCCCAACATTCCCCAATGGCAGATGTTGGGGATGGGGGGGGAAATGATAAGGATCTCTGCCCAATCCTTCTGTTATTGGAGAGCTAAGAAGAGATAAGAATTTGACAATGACTTTCTTCTCTCACCCTGTGGGAAGTTGGGTGAGGTAGCTGCCAGTTGACAGCTACTCTAAAGGGTATGGCTAGCTTAAGCCACTGCCAGATTCTTCTGCTATTGGCTTTTCATGCAAAGAACAAAAGGCTCAGACGTGTTGAAATGCAACATGCCTGTCCCTTCTCTCTCCTGCCATCTGGGAGAGTCTAATATCTCAGTAATGCTTCCAACACTGAAATAGTTGATTTTTTTTTTTTTATAGCCTCAGGTAATTTACTAGAGCTTGTCTCAGGCATGTGCACTATAAATATGGAGAGAAGTAAGACAGCGTTCTTCCCTGGATGTCTTTGAGCGTGATCCACAGGAATCCTGTACACCATGGTAACTTTACTTGTAGAAGATAGCAGAGCGACAAGAGAAAGACATTTTTTTTTTTCTATCGACTGATATAGAGGCAGGCAGCACAGTGTGACATGGGGAGGAGCGGCCCGCTCGCTGTATCTTTTCTGCACATGAAGGCAATTCTAGCTGTGTGTCCTCTTTTCTGTAGGTGACTGCAGTTCAGAAGCCCCTATGCCTGTTTCATTTCCCCAGTCCCTTTCTGCTGCCTGTCGTTTCCAGAGCCTCTAAATATTTAACTGTTTTTTTTCTAGGCATGGAATGAATAATAAAACAGACATTTCACATGGGACCCTCCGTCCATCCATGGCCACTTTACTTTACTTATATGTGTGCATGAAACATATATCATTTTGTGGAAATCCCTGATGCTTCTGCTTTTTATTTGCATGCATTTCCATCAGATAAGAACTGTGTTTCTTTGTTATCTATTTGCTTCTCCTTAAGGCTGGCAATTGCTATTCCTGTAATATTGTACTGTTCATGAAACCTTCTGTTTTCACTTAGTGAGTGGAATAATCTACTTCCATGTATGCACGGAAGGTCTACAACATATTATTACATACTAGCTTTTACCCGCGACTTCGTCTGCGGTGATTTGAGAATTGGGCGGACACAGACGTGTGAAACTGTAAAAGTGCTTTAAAAAGTTTGGTGGGCTAGCAAATGTGATGTGATGTGTTGTATTGTGTATGTCGTGATACAGACAATGTGATGTGTTGTATTGCGTATGTCGTGATACAGACAAGGTGATGTGTTGTATTGTGTATGTCGTGATACAGACAATGTGATGTGTTGTATTGTGTATGTCGTGATACAGACAATGTGATGTGTTGTATTGTGTATGTAGTGATACAGACAATGTGATGTGTTGTATTGTGTCAGACAATGTGATGTGTTGTATTGTGTATGTTGTGATACAGACAATGTGATGTGTTGTATCGTGTATGTCGTGATACAGACAATGTGATGTGTTGTATTGTGTATGTCGTGATACAGACAATGTGATGTGTTGTATTGTGTCAGACAATGTGATGTGTTGTATTGTGTCAGACAATGTGATGTGTTGTATAGTGTCAGACAATGTGATGTGTTGTATTGTGTATGTCGTGATACAGACAATGTGATGTGTTGTATTGTGTCAGACAATGTGATGTGTTGTATTGTGTCAGACAATGTGATGTGTTGTATTGTGTCAGACAATGTGATGTGTTGTATTGTGTCAGACAATGTGATGTGTTGTATTGTGTATGTCGTGATACAGACAATGTGATGTGTATAGTGGAAAGCTATATGTAAAATGTGAGTGAGGGCTACTCCTGAGGTGACAGTAAGGAGTGTGCAGGCAGGTTGAGGCAGGAAATGCCAGGCAGTGTGTGTGAGTCTATAGCTGGGGCTAGGAGTCCTGCTTTTGTGAGTCTCCTGCTAGGAAGCCATGTTGTTTAGTGGCACCAAAAGTAGCCTGTGACTCAATCCTAAGGGAAAACTATGTTTGTGGAAAATTGCACGCAAATGCGTCCAGGCGTTTTAGCGTGATTGAGGAACAAACATCCAAACTCACAAACATCCAAACACACAAACTTTCACACTTATAATATTAGTAGGATAAATACCCAATTCTATACAATTCTTGTGTTGTTGGTATATATGAGTGACTATTGTCACATCTAATGTTTTTATTAATCTTACCTATAACCATATAAATGTACCTTTTGTTTCTTGGATAACTTTTTTTTATAGCTTTGAACTCTTACTTCTCTCATCTGTTTATATTCCCAGTGCTTTAGCTGTCTAGACTCCTCTTTCTATCTCTTGTATAATATTTTACTATACATGTACTGCAGTCTATAGATTCTCTTTTTTTTTCATTCTTTACCCTTCTGTGTTTCAACTTGTATGCCTGTACATCCCCCCTCTCAGGGTACCCCTCTCCCACTCATTCTGTTAGAGTTGTGACCCCATCCATAATAGGACTGGGTTGGGTTTTATAAAAGCAGTATGAAGTTATTTGGGGCCTGCTGACCCCTGACCCCATCTCTCTCTGCCTCAAAGCACGATCGTAAAGACGCCTTCCTTCCGCCTGGCGTTTTATAGAGACCCAGACCTCACGTGGGGAAAATTTGCAGGGGCCCCCTCAAGTTAACCCATTTAGTCCTGCACTGGAATATTTTCCTATATAGTTAACTTCTTCCAGCATAATAAAAAGTATGAATTTCTCTCCTTTTTATTGTGAAATATGTAAATGTTTTGCAGTAGGTATAGCATTATGGTACTCACATATTTACTTGTGATAACCATTTTATATTGTACCGTGTCATTTGTCATGCTTGTCTCTTTGTGCTTGCAGATGCTGTACAACTAGAACAAAACGCGAGACTCTATATAGGATTTGCAGGCTGGAACCAGGCAAGTGAATATATTAGATGTATGAGGGCTATACTTTGCTGACACAAGCCTTCAAAGATTACCAGGATACAGTCACCAAGGAAGTCTGGCGTTCCCTGTGACGTGAGACTTTAACTATGCACTGCAAACCATCCCAGTAGTGTTGCGCTGCCATAAGTCTCTGTATCCCGGCTTCTTACAGGTTTGGATTTTTCTTTCTTTTAGTGAATCATTTTGGCTTTTGCTTAAAGTCTTATTCTTGCAAGGATTCATTCCTTGTCTGAGGGCTTGGAATGAACCAGGAACAATAATATTGTATAGCCATGAATACACTTGACTGTGTGAAGAAGAAATTCCAGCAGTCACCCAAGGACTCCACTCAGCCTTTTGTAAACCTAATAGAAGTCTTTTGAGCAGTTTATTTACCATATCACGTCAGCTTTTTCTGTGCAAGCAGGGATTTTCTCTGCTCCATTCAAGAAATGATGGAACATCTTTGACTGTACACACAGTCAGTAGCCAGTTATAGGCCTGGCAATTACGGGTTCTTCTACTTTCCTAAAAAATACAAAAATCACTTTAGCTTTGAAAGACTCATTAGATTGCAAGAATTTAACGGTCCAGGATAGAGGTACATTTACTCATCATCTTGATGAGGCCCAAAGGGGTTTTCCAATTTAGCAACTTATTCTCTCTCCAAAGGATAAAGGGGTAAGTTGCAGATTGGTGGCACTCCAACTACTGAGGCCACGGTGTTCACGAGAACGGGAGAAGTTTGGTCCATGTTCTAAATGGAGCAGTAGGCAGAAAATCTTGCCCTCTCTTTGTTCATTTCAGTGAAATCGCTGGTGATAGCAAAGTACAGGTATTATCTATCTCTGGGACTTCCATGAAAATGAATGGAGTGGGGAAGCCTTGCTGGGACTCCTTTTTACTGTTATGGAAGTTACAGCAATAATGTAGCACAACAATATTTAGCTGTTCTTGTAAACCCCCCCAATGTGATTCCTGGCTCTTATAGTCACTTATTTCCATCTCAACAATGACTGGCTGACATTTGAATACCTCTTTAATATTAGTTGTACCATAGACTATGACATTTTATAGGGCCATTGATCATTTTAGTGTCTAGATCAGGGCACCTCTGGAAAAATAAATTATTTGGGCAGCCTACAAAATATATTTTACCAAAAGCCAAAATATGGTAGCTTTAGGCCAGGGCCCCCATGGGGCGTAAACGCAACAATTTGCCCGCTGCGTTTTACAGTCAGGGCAAAGTGGATAGGATTCTAGTGAATCCCATGCCCACTTTGCGGTAAAAACTGCGATGTGGACATGCCACGATTTCTGAAAATGGCATGGTTTTGGAAATCGCAGCATGTCAATTATACTTACGTAAACGGCGGCAGTTTCACCATAGGTATAACTGAAACAGAAATGGCACAGAGGAAACCTCTGTACACTTTCTGTCTAAAGCGCTTCGGGAAGCATTGCGATGAGTTGCCGCCTCGGTTTTTCCCGCAGCGCTTTTTGGCTGAAGGACGCCCTGTGAGGCCTTCGGCTTAATGTGTCTTTTAGCAAGGTTGTTGAATTCACAGCTGAAATTAGAAAACCTCACCAAAAACTGCATGCAGTTTTTCTGATGCAGTTTTAATTACACCTATAAGGTACAAAGCTACAATATCCTGATTCCCACACAACCACTACTACCCAGCACATATAAAAATTCATTTTTTACCATAACCATGCTCTCTTACTGACATCCCCCCCCATAGTATTATGCTCCCCAGGGGCCCAACACACAGTATATGACTCTCCAGTAGTCCCCAAACACTTAATAATACTCCCCAATAGCCAATAATAATGTCTCCCAGACACCTACTAATGCTTCTCAGTGCCCACTGTCAATAAATAGTGTTCCCCAGTGGCCCCCAGACAAGAAATAATGCTCCCTAGTGGATCCCACTGAAGCAGCTCTCAAGTAAGATTTACCCATCCTTTTCCCCCCACATCTCTCAAAGCAACAAGTCTGGTACTGAAGAAACAAAAAAGTTTTATGGTATTTGCAGTTTAGTATGGTGCCTTTAAAGTGTGGGTTATATTGATGTGTACACTGCAGCAGCCTGCACCAGCTTTTTAGATCGCTGTGATCATGTCTTATGCTATGGTAAAGGACATTAACTCCCCTACACAAATAAACACCATTTAAACCACTTCGTGCTGTTTTTTGTAATGTGTTTATACATGTCATAAAGGTAAGGTCCTTTACACCTTTACAATAATTTTTTTGCTACTAAAACAAAAAATGTTAAAATTAATAAACATTTGTATATAGTCTTACAAGAGTTGTCCAAGATCTAATATTGATGGCCAATGCTTTGCATCATTGCAAGTCCAACACCTGTACCCCCTCTGATCAGCTAATATCTGTACAGAGCCAGATCCCCACAGATATCATATTTGCTTTTATTTTCTGTTTTTGAAAAACATAGCAGTTGTGGTAGGCAGCACGATGCAAGATCTGCAATAGAAATACCATATAGTTTCCTATACATGCACAGGGTGAATATGTTGCAGGTTGGTAATAAAAGCAAACTGTATGAACTACAGTCATGGCCGGAAGTGTTGGCACCCCTGAAATTTTTCCAGAAAATGAAGTATTTCTCCCAGAAAATTATTGCAATTACATATGTTTTCTTATACACGTTTATTTCCTTTGTGTTTATTGTGTGTGCCACTCTAAGCAGGACTGAAGACTTGAGAACCAAAATTGTGGAAAGATATCAACAATCTCAAGATTACAAGTCCATTTCCAGAGATCTTAATGTTCCTTTGTCCAAGGTGCGCAACATAATAAAGACGTTTATAACCCACTAGCTGGTACCCGCGACTTCGTCTGCGGTGATTGTAGCAGTGGGTATATACAGGCGCGGGTAAGGTTTTCGTACTGTGTATAAGGTATGGGATATGAAATGTAACTGTGTATCTTGTTTTTGCTATAATTCTGAGAGCACATGAGACTTTTGTGATGAATGTAATTTGTATTTCAGCCGCTATACGGTGTTGGTATAAACTGTACATAGTGTGTTTGGGACAGAAGTATTTCAGGTTAATATATTTCAATATACGACATTGTATGTTTGTTATTTTCCGCCAGTACATGTAAGTTTTGGGCACAGGATACTCTCGAGCAAGCCACATAAAGTCTGTCCCTGTGCATGACAGTTTAGTAACTCCATGCGCCTCTCATTAATAGCAATTAACCCCATCATGTCCCTTACATTAACCCTTGTGTAAGAGTTACTGATATGTGAGAGACTTGGAGGTAATAGTTAAGTATCTTCATTATTGAGGTTTTTTATTAGTCCCTCCATATGTCTCACATATTAGTAACCTTTATATGGGGCACACAGGGGTTAATATGAGGAACATGATGGGGTTTATTCCTATTAATGTTTGGCACACAGGGGTTAATATGAGGGACATGATGGGGTTTATTCCTATTAATATGAGGCACACAGGGGTTAATATGAGGGACATGATGGTGTTTATTCCTAATAATGTGAGGCACACAGGGGTTAATATGAGGGACATGATGGGGTTTATTCCTATTAATGTCAGGCACACAGGGGTTAATATGAGGGACATGATGGGGTTTATTCCTATTAATGTGAGGTACATGGAGTTACTAAGACTAAACTAATAACCCCAAATGCCTGACATTAATGAGAACAGTAATCCTATGTACCTGTGTGTTTTTCAGTTTCACTTTGCTAGCAGCTTCCTCTCCTCCTCGGGGAATGACGGGAGGATGCAGACCACTATAGCAGGCAGGCGATTAAGCTCCACCCCCTGGGTTTCCTGCACCCCTCTTAAAGGGGAGGGTTCTTATGCTTGAGCTCTAGCAGAGCACTTAAGGGACTTCATTTAACTCTTGCAGGTCCTGTGCTGCTGGTGTGCCAGTGAAATATGGCAGGAGTGCCACTCTTGGCATGTGTGCCAGGGGTTGCTGACCTCTGCTGTAGAGGGTAATATGAATTTTGTGGCTTGCTATGGTCCAAAGTGTGTGAGATTGCAGAAATAGTGATGTGAGTTTCGGTTTTGTGGGGGTCCTGGGAAAAACGTAAGTGCGCTATTGTGACGAAAAGTAGCCTATTGTGCAATCGAGTGTAGTGACTATGTTTGTGGAAAATTTCAGCCAAATCGTATGGTTCAAAGTGTGTGAGATTGCAGAAATAGTGATGTGAGTTTGGGTTTTGTGGGGGTCCTGGGAAAAACGTATGTGCGCTATTGTGACGAAAAGTAGCCTATTGCGCAATCGAGTGTAGTGACTATGTTTGTGGAAAATTTCAGCCAAATCGGTCGAGCGGGTTTTGCGTGATTGAGGAACAAACATCTAAACATCCAAACACACAAACCCACAAACATCCAAACTCACAAACTTTCACCTTTATAATATTAATAGGATTGTACTATAGCTAATCTCCCTGGATGTGGACAAAAGAGAAAAATTGTTGAAAGGTTGCAATACAGGGTAGTCCACATGGTGGATAAGCAGCCCCAATCTAGTTCCAAAGAAATTCAAGCTGTTCTTCTGGCTCCGGGTGCATCAGTTTCGGTGTGAAGTATCTGTCAACATTTCAGTGAAATGAAACGCTATGAAAATTACCAAAGATTACCAATGTTGAGCCCAGTGTCAGAAAACTGAGTTTGTGGCCTAGGTCATAGTTCTTCCAGCAGGACAATGACCCTAAACATGTTTCAAAAAACACCCAGATATGTATGACAACAAAGTGCTTGAAAGTTCTAAAGGTGGCCAGCAATGACACTGGATCTAAATCCCATTTAACACCCGTTGGGATATTACAATTGTTGTTAGGAGAAGGCACCCTTCATATATGAGAATCCTGGTGCTGTTTTCAAAAGAAGAGGGGTACAAAAATTCTGTTTGAGAGGTGTAAGTAGCTTGTTGATGGTTATAGGAAGCAAATGATTTCAGTTATTTTTACAAAGGATGTGCAACCAAATATTAAGTTGAGGACCAGTAATTTTGTTTGGCCCAATTTTGGAGTTTTACGTCAAATTATGTCATTTTTAGCTTTTTTTTTCTCTGTGTTTTTGTGCTGTTCCAATACACACAAAGGAAATAAACATTTTTATAACAAAACGTGTAATTGTATTAATTTTCTGTGAGAGTAGAAGCTGAATTTTTCAGCACAGTTTTTGTGCTGAAAAAGCCCCCCTTGGCTTATACTCGAGTCAGCAAAAAAAAATAAAAATATATATATTCATTTATTTTAGGAGTGGGGGTGGGGTCTATGACCAGCCACAATATCAATGTCTAGAATCTCCCATAAAATAGTGGGGGGAAAAAGGAGCTTTAAAAAAAAAATAAATAAAACAATAAAAGTTGTAAATCCCTCCTTTCCCTAGAATACATATAAAAGTAGAAAATTACTGTGAAACACATTAGTTATCCCTGTGTCTGAAAGTTCCCGGTCTACTGAATATAGGGTATCTGCAGTGCTCCTGTTCCGTCAGGAAGGGGTTAATAGCAGCACTGCAGATACCCTATATTCAGCCAGGCTGAATTCCAAGTGGGGGGAATAAACCCCAGTCCTTAAGCTTGGGGAAGGGGCAGAAGGACAAACAAAACACCCCCTCCCCTTCCCCAGCACCCAGCAACTACTGCACCCAAAAACTCTGACCACTTTAATTCTTGAAATTTTCCAGTAGGTGCTGCAGGTGCCCCAGGCTTATACTCGAGTCAATAGGTTTTCCCAGTTTTTTGTGGTAAAATTAGGGGCCTCGGCTTATATTCGGGTCGGCTTATACTCAAGTATATACGGTACTTCATTTTCTGGAAAAATTTTAGGGTGCCAACAGTTATGGCCATGACTGTATTTAACTGTGTTGCTGGTTTAATATTGTTCACCCTGGTGACAGACTCCCTTTAACCGGTTAAGGACCAGGCCCAGAAGTACATTAAGGACCGGGCCTCTTTTTTCAAAACTGACATGTGTCACTTTAAATGGCAATAACTTTGAGACGCTTTAACTTACACAAGTGATTTTGAAATTGTTTTTTCGTAACACATTATACTTCATGTTAGTGGTAAACACTAATCAATATTTTTGTATTTATTTATAAAAAAACTAGCAAATTTGATGGAAATTTGGAAAAAATTGCAATTTTCAAAATGTGAAATTCTCTGCTTTTCAGGCAGATAGTCATACCATCCAAATACATGAATAAATATTATCTCCCATATCTCTGCTTTATATCGGCATCATCTTTTGATCGTCTTTTAATTCATTTTGGATGTTACAAGGCTTACAAGTGTAACAGCAATTTTCCAGATTTACAAGAAAATTCCTCAAACTAATTTTTTAGGGACCACTTCAGTTCTGAAAGGAATTATAAAGGCCTATATAATAGAAACCCCCATAAATCACCCCATTTTCAAAACTACACCCCTCAAATTATTCAAAACAGCATTTGGGATGTTTGTTAACCCTTTAAGCATTTCATAAGAATAAAAATAATATGGAGGTCAAATTTAGACATTTCATTTTTTTTCACTAATACATTCATTTAGACCTAAAATTAACACATTCACAAAGGGTTAAAGGAGAAAATGCATCTCACATTTTGTTATGCAATTTCTCCCGTGCACAGAAATACCCCACATGTGGGTGTAAACTGATTTTTGGGCACACGGCAGTGCACGAAAGGGAAGGAGTGACACTGGGTGTTTGAACAGCATATTTTGCTGGAATAATTTTCAGGCACCATGTCACATTTGCAGAGCCCTTAGCGTACCAAAACAATGGAAACCCCCCAAAAGTGACCCCATTTTAGAATCTACACCCCTCACGGAATTCATCAAGGGGTATAGTGAGCATTTAGACCGTTCAGTTGTTTCACAGATTTTACTAACATTGGAATGTGTAAAAGAAAAATTACTAAAATGTCACTTTATCCCCAAAGTTTTCATTTTCACAAGGGGTTAAAGGAGTAAAAGCCCCCCAAAGTTTGTTAAACAATTTATCCTGAACACGGCAATACCCCATATGTGGCCATATTCTGCTGTATGGGAACATGGCGGGGCTCAGAATGGAAGGAGCGCTATTTTGCTTTTGGATGGCAGATTTTGCTGGAATAATTTTTAGGTGCCATGTCGCATTAGCAGAGCCCCTAGAGTACCAATACAGTGGAAACCCCCTAAAAGTGACCCCATTTTGGAAACTACACCCCCCACAAAACATATCAAAGGGTAGAGTGAGCATTTTGACCCTACAGCTGTTTCACAGATTTTATTAACATTGGGACATGAAAATTAAAATTTACTTTTTTTCCAACAAACTGTCAATTTAGCCCCAAATTTTTCATTTTCACAAGAGGATAAAGGAAAAAAAGCTCCCTAAAGTTCGTTACACAATTTCTCCTGAACACAGAAATGCCCCATATGTGGTCATAATCTACTGTATGGGAACATGGCGGGGCTCAGAATGGAAAGAGCGCTATTTGGCTTTTGAAGGGCAGATTCTGCTGGAATATTTTTCAGGTGCCATGTCGCATTTGCAGAGCCCCTAGTGTACCAATAAAGTGGAAACCCCCTAAAAGTGACCCCATTTTGGAAACTACACCCCTCATAGAATTTATCTAGGGGTTTGGTGAGCATTTTGGCCTCACAGCTGATTCACAGATTTTATTAACAATGGGACGTAAAAATGAAAAATTACTTTTTTTTCCAATTAATCGTCCATTTAGCGCCATATTTTTAATTTTGCAAGTAGCTGAAGAATTAAAAGCCCCCCAGAGTTTGTTACACAATTTCTTCTTAACACGGCAATACCCCATATGTGGCCATAATCTGCTGTATGGGTATACGGTGGGGCTCAGAATGGAAAGAGCGTTATTTGGCTTTTAGAAAGCAGATGTGGCTGGAATAGTTCTCAGGTGCCATGTCGCATTAGCTGAGCCCCTAAAGTATCAATACAATGGAAACCCCCCATTGTGACCCCATTTTAGAAACTACACAGGTGACAGTAAACTGGAATTCACCAAGAAGTGACCCCATTTTGTAGGGACAATTTTAGGGCCTCTGCAAATGTGATGTGGTGTCCAAAAACAAAGAATATAAATCTGCACTCCAAAAGCACATATTGCTCCTTCACATCTGCGCCCTGCTGGGTACCCAAATAGCGGTGTATGCCCACATGTATGACACTGGTGTACCCCGGATAACGGACTTAATGCCATATGTGGGTATAAATGGCTGTTTGGGCACAGCCGGGCACAGAAGGGAAGGAGCGCTATTTTGGTTTTTGGAGCACAGTTTGGTTTTAGGACACCATGCCACTTTTGCAAAGCCCCTGAATTGCCAATAAAGTGGAATCCGCAGACATGTCACCCCATTTTGGACACTAGCCCACTCATGGGATTTATCAAGTGGTGTAGCGAGCATTTTTAACCCCTGAGTGTTGCATTTATTTAGTTTCCAGAAATGAAATCACAGCTGATAATGAGAAGTTAAAAATGAAAAATTTCCAGAGATTCGCCATTTTAGTGCCCGATATGTTGTGCCCAACTTATGTCAGCAGAGACACTCCAAAAACTGGTAAGCGGGTATCCCGGGCACAACAGCTTTTAGAGCGTTCATCTCTGATACAAGGCGGGCACAACATATTACGCACTGAAATGACGTATTCCTGGAAAAATGGTCATTTTCACCTTTCACAATCAGCTTCGTATTCATTTATGGATAATAAGTTATAGCAACACTTGGGGGTTAAAAATGCTCTCTGTACCCCTGGAGAAATCCTTCAGGGGTGTAGTTTCCAAAATAAGGTCTCATATCAGGGGATTCCACTTTACTGGCGTTTCAGATCTACAAAAGTGTCATGGCATCCAAAAACCAAACCGTCTGTGCTCCAAAAACCCAATAACCCTTCTTCCCTTTTGCGTCCAGCTGTGCCCTAATATCAGTTTATACTCAAATATGACATTACGTCCGATATAACGGGTACACCAGTGTCATACATGTGTCATAAACTGCAGTTTGGGCGCACAGCAGGGGGCAGAAGCGAAGGAGCGCGATGCGGCTTTTGGAGTACAGATTTTGATGTTTGGTATCTGGATGCCATGTCATGTTTGTAGAGCCTGTAAGGTACCAGAAAAGTGGATTCCCCAAAGGAGTGACCCCATTTTGAAAACTGCACCCCTCAAAGAATTTATCAGGGGGTGTAGTGAGTATTAGTATCCGGACGTGACTGCACAGCGGATGGCGAAGAGGGAATATATAAGCTGTGCGGAGAACATTGCAGACACCAAATTCCCTACTATGTCCCAGTAGCTCCTATGATTGGGGGAGTCACTCTGGGGGTCACTTTGGGGGTCACTTCTGGTGTTTTTTCGCTCATAAGCTGTAAATCTGAGGTGTCCCCTGATATTCGCTCGCACAGCTTATATATTCCCTATCTGCCGCAGCCAGTTGTGTTCTAATAATTTGGCGATTTTTGGGGGGTTTTGCCTTGACATTGCTAGATGCTATATTTTCTTTATTTTTCTGGTGACATGGCCATATAAGGGCTTGTTGTTTGCAGGATGAGATGCATTTTGTAATGGCACCATCTTTGGGTGCCTACAACTTACTGATTACATTTTATTAACTCTTTCTTGCTGGATTAAAAAAAAAAAAAATCAATCCTGCATTGAGTTTTACATTTTAAATTTTTCGCCATGCAGCGTACAGCATAAGTAACATGTGTCCTTTATTCTGCGGGTCGGTACGGTTACGGCGATACCTCATTTATGTTATTTTTTTATGCGATACTAAGTCTGCAGAACAAAAACACATTTGGGGACATAAATCAGTGATTTTTGCATCGCCATCTTCTGAGAGGCGTAACATTTTTATTTTTCGGTTGACAGTGTTGGTTGAGGGCTTATTTTTTGCGGGAAAATGTGCGCTTTTTATTGGCACTGTTGTGGGGTGAATATGACTTTTTGATCACTTTTTATAGCATATTTTGTAGGATGAGATGGCAAAAAATCATTATTTCCGGCGAGTTTTTTCCGTTTTTTTTTTCCGACGTTCACCGTGTACATTAAATATTATTTCAGTTTTATTGTACAGGTTGTTACGGACGCGGCGGTACCAAATATGCATTGCTTTTTTTAATTTTTAGTGCTTTTTTTTATATAATTCATTTTGTATAGAAAAAAGGGATTTTTGGACTTTAGAACTTTATTACTTTTTTCATACACTTTATTTTTTTTTAACTTTTTTTTAACTTTTTCATCTGTCCCTTTAGGACACTTGAATCAGTTGATGCTTTGATGAAAGCATCAGCTGATTCTACACAGTAGCAGACAGGACACGAGCAGGACATGAGCCTGCTCGTGTCCTGTAAGCTGCAGAGGAAGTGAGACACATCGCTCACTTCCTCCACCGCCTGGCAGGATCACCAGGTATGTGGGGGCTCCGGTAGTTTGGGGTCACTGGCCAGACCCCAGACTACCTTCTACTGACATCGGCACCCCCCGATCTCGCCGCGGGGGGTGCCGATCTGGTTAACTTGTCGGCGGATCCATTACGATCGCGCCGCGATGTTTGACGGCGCGATCGAAAGGGTTAACACGTCCAGTCGGACTCAGTTCCGACTGGACGTTATGGAGGAAGGGGTTAGGTGTTAGTAACACCTAACCCCTGTCCCCCCCGCACCCCTCCCCCCGCCAGAAAGGTACCTAAAGGCCGGACGTATTTCGGCAATAGTCCGGTCTTTAGGTACCAGCACATGAGGCCGTAAATTTACGTACGGCGGTCCTCATGTGGTTAAACACTCTATACCAGGGGTTCTCAAACTGCGGCCCGAGGGCCACATGCGGCCTGCCAAGCACTCCTGTCTGGCCCCGCCGACAACGCCGGCAGGCATGCATTTATAATGAAGCTCCTGGGGAGCTCGGGCCAGGCCATGGAGCACACTTCACTTTACCTATTGGAGGGCACCGCTCCCGATGTCTGTGCGACATGCTCTGCCTCTGGCCCACTGTTTAAAAAGTTTGAGGACCCCTGCTCTATACAGTATGTTCAGTCTTTAAAAAGATTTTTGAGGAATTTGCTAATGATAATTTAGCCTTTAGCGTAGGCCTTCAATAGTAGATTGGATGGGGTACAGCTCCTGGCAGTCTCAAGTCCCAGCATGCAGCAGAGCCAGCTATACAATGTACCAGCTGAAAGCACAGTGCCACTCCCTGTCTAGTGGCCATGCTTGGTTACTTCAACTCAGTCCCATTCAGTCGGAATGCAACTGATGACCTATCCTATAGAAAAGTTATCAACAGTAAATTCCCAGAAAACCCCTTTAGCTTACTGTTTGATATGTGAGGTTTCCATCAAATAATGCTTTAATAAGAGTAGGAATGGTGAATTGTGACTTTCCAGAAGGAGCAACATATTCCAAGACAAGCATTCCTGAGCCTTTTTTGACTGCAGAACCTTGGAGGATGCCCATTTGGCAGAAGAGAGTGCAAGAAGACACTTCTGTTTACTTCAGCATGGTCTTTGTACCATGATGTTTCTAAAATTATACCACTGCATTACAAATAGCATTTCTCACATATTTACTACATATTCATCACTGGTAAAGAAACCAGAAAATAAAATTTCTGAGTAAATGGCTGGGGAAGGGGGTCATCTGTTCTGAATGTTTGTCTTGTGATGGGAGAAGGATTATCAAAGTGTCCCTTGCTGTGATGGACCTATTTTATAAGCTTTTAACATCTTAGATCACCATATGCAAATTTATCTTAACTAGTTGCAGGGTATTCGAAGGCAAACAAAATCAGACATTACATGAAGTTTAAGATAAAGGGATTATGCGAGTAATAAAACCAATTTAGTCCATAGACTGTATCTGACATTGCATCTATTCACCTTTAAATTTAATGCACACGTATATATGTAATGACAAACATTTATAATATGTTTTGTAATGCTCATACAAGGGACTCAAAGCACAGGGAGCGAAGTGGAGCAGAGGAGATGGTGTCTGTTGTACAGGCGCTTTTCTGCAATGCTCCCATTGGTGTTTTACGGGAAACCTTGCCTTGCAGTGCTGGGGTCCTGCGTTTGATAACATCCACAAGGAATTTGTATGGTTTTCATGTGCTTGCTTGGGTTTCCTCCAGTTACTCCAGTTTCCTCCCACATGCCAAATATATAGTGATAAGTAAATTGGCTAAAATCAACTGACCCTCCCCCAGTGGTGAACCTAGCCTTGGGGGAGACATCTTCCCACATTTCCCGCCTCTTCCCTTTGGACCGCCATGACCACTTCTTCCAGCTGTGACTTGACTGTAAAGTTTGCAACACAGACATTTTTGACTTCTCACTTCTGCACGCACCCAACCCCCATATAATATATATATATATATATATATATATATATATATATATATATATATATATATATATATATGTCCCACAGCTGCCCCTGCAGCCTATATTATGCCCCACAGTGGCACAATAGACTGTGGGGCATAATAGAGGTTGCAGGGGGACCGCCACAGTTGCACTTTTGAGACCACCGAGTATAATAATTGGAGCCCCAGGGGAAGTGAGGGAACATAATAAACACTGTTACTCACCTCTCCAGGATCTGATGTTAATCCTAGCAGGCTTCAGCCTGTATGGTAATGTCCCAATGGCCCAAAGCCTGTGCTAGCAGTAACAGGCTATTACTACTCTGAAAACAAACCCACACTAGTTTAGGGGAAAAAAATAAAAAAAAATTGCAGCGGCTGCCACCCCCCTCCAAAGCACCGCCTGGGGCCGTTGCCTCACCTCACCTCATTAGAGGTGAAGCTCTGCCCTCCCCTTCTCCACAATGCTCCCTGCGCTTTGAGTCATTGTCATAATATTATCATGTAAAAACATTTTTGACACTTGCTTAACAATACATTTGTAGCAAATTTCACATTTTTTTTTGGTGTGTGAATAGTCCCATCTACAGTTTGTATATCCTCCCCGTGTTTGCGTGGGTTTCCTCCGGGTACTCGGGTTTCCTCACACATTCTAAAAACATACAATATGGAATTTTGAGTGAAAAGTGATAATAGAAACTATGGCTGTCAATGCAAAAAGCTATCCCTCAATCAGCTCTATCGACGGGAAAATAAAAATGTATTTATTGTAGTGTTTTTATAAGGTTTTCATAAAGTATTAAAACACAACAAAATAATATAAATTGGGTATCTTCATAATCATTCTGACCCAAAGAACTATAGATATCACATAATTTTTCATGTATACTGAATGCCAATAAACAAACGTCGCAAAAAAATTGCAGAATTTTTTTAACACTATTCTCGATATATTGTATGGTAAATACACAAAATGTTGTCATCAAAATATAATGCCTGAATTTTACTATGTTAGAAAAGAATACTGGGAAAGATTTACTAATACTGTCTATATTTCGGCTAGCGAAGACTAGACGGTTGTAAAATGCACCAGATTTATCACATTGGCTGACGCTGAATGATAAATCTGGTGCCTTGTTATACTGTCTAGTCTAGGTTTACATCACCTATGAGTTGACTTAGTTTCTGACAAAACAACAGCAACATTTAGGTGTATAGTGTCATAAATTAAGCCCTACCCTCTTTTTGGTAAACCCACCCACTTGTCATTCAAGGAGCAGAATTTATCAGAAAGTGTCTAAAATGAGGTATAAATTATGAAACAAATTCCAGAATTCTTGTACATTTCCAATAGTAAATCTGCCTCACTGTGCAAATGGACCCGTAATCT
Source organism: Leptodactylus fuscus (assembly GCF_031893055.1). Classification (NCBI taxonomy): domain Eukaryota; kingdom Metazoa; phylum Chordata; class Amphibia; order Anura; family Leptodactylidae; genus Leptodactylus; species Leptodactylus fuscus. The sequence continues at coordinate 125,405,138 of NC_134270.1, read as the reverse complement.
GGAAAGTTGCGCGAGTCCTACAGATAACAGCAGATTCTTGTTTTAGGCTTCCAATAAAGCATTCCATTGCTGGTTAAGTAATCTTTGCTAATGGATTTTTTTCTTATAGCAGTTGTTTTCACACATATATTGATATGTGGAACCGTCTATGAATTACCATGATAGTAAAATTGAGACATGTGGAGACATATGGAAAGTAATGGCACATTGCCATGTGTGTGCTACAATGCTATGCGGTCAACCATTTGCTGAGGGGGGAAATAAAATACATGATGTACGTTACTTAAATGATGTATTATTATATTTATTATGTGTTATAAAGATGTGTGCTATGCAAAGAATACCATGGGCTGTCTAAGGAAAGTATATCATACAGTTAGTCTCTGTTCACACTAGTGTTTTTGCTAGTCCATCATGGTCCTTGTATTTTTGACAGCTGGAATAGCCTAATCTGTAATGATAGTCCTGCCATTAAAATACTGTAACCCTGATTGTTTTCCCCTTATAGGGTCCAGTAGTTTTCCATTATATTCGGATTTGTTGGTTGCAAACTGATCAGGGGCAGCTGTCATGACAGTAAATGGAAGCTATTGGTAATGTAAAGAGGCTGAAACCAGGCAGAAAATTGCAGGGTAGGGAATTTAGGGAAGAAATTATAGGTGGGGTGTGGGTATGACTAAAAACTCCAAATCTAATAATCCATGAGGGTAGGGGTCAAGGGATGATGAAAGCCTTGGCTGTAGCAGTTTACCAAGGTGCTATGAAGCGTAGATCAGAACTACACATTTATCAAATCTCTGAACTGGTCCAAGGGTGCCAAGGAAAAGGACATTTATCCTTTGGAGTTTCCCTCTCTGGGACTTCATTACTGTAGTTACACAGGGTGTAGGGTATCAGCCAGTCCCTGACCCTGGAGGCTGAAGGGGCCTAGTGGTCTCAGTGCTGCATAATAAGTCACCAGTATTATACACAGCATGTGGTTAATGGGGAGGGGGCGTCCTGTTAGAGATTTTGCATATTACTATCCAGCTACACATCTGGTACTGAACATTCTCCATCTTCCATGATGGGTACAGAGAACTAGACTTAATGGGGAGAGGAAAGAAGTCGGCTCATAATGCCTCGTATGGGGATCTCTCTTTGACCCCTAATCCTGTCCACGATTTCCTTCTTGATCCATTGTGGTATCCCCTATCCTTGTGGAGTGACTTTTATACATGTCTTGTAGTAGTGATGATGAGAACACAACCTTGCCAGTAGTTTCTCGTACGCCATCTGCAGTCTTTGTTTCCCTACTCTACCATATACCACATAGGATTCCCTCCTTTCTCCCTGCACTGTCACCCATTCCCCCACTCTCCTCTCCTCCTCCTGCGCACCCACCACGCTTCCCCTTACTGGCGCCAGCCCTAATCTCATTATCTTTTCTCTGACTTCTGCATGCTATATACAATATATACAGTATTTAACTCTTTCTCTCCCACTCACCTGGAGAGACACCTGACACTTTTTGCCAGCTCATAACCTCGGTAATATGACACACATGGTAAAAAGGAGCCCTTGAGCACTTGGAGAAATTAAGTTACCCCCAAGCCTACTTTTCCTTAACCCCATGCTCTGATTCCAGTGGAATGGCATCCTTTTTGGCTTTCGCGCTACCCTGTATGGTTCCTCCTGAGATTCTTGCTATTCTTGATCTTTCTATCCTACCCTCGGTAATCAGCCTTTCTCATTACGCTCCCCCTCCTTTGTCAGGCAGTCTCGCTTCCTCAGGTCTGTCACAACAGCGTATGTTACACATTTTTCTGTAAAATAATTCTAAATTTGGTGCCGAAACCTCAAGTGTTATGCTTTTAATAACCTATAAATGTAGGTAGAGAGACAGCTGTAAAAGGCGACAGGAAGAAGTTCGATTCAATAGTGACTGCTTGTGCTATTTTGTCTATGGGACTGAAGTGGGGCATTTATACATTGATATTTTCTGTAACCCCACCTTCCTCTTTTTTTTCCTTTACATTCCAGGCTTCTCCCTCCTCCCCTCACATTTTCTTTTCCATTAGATTACACATGTAATAAAAGGCTTTTGAGTGTTGTATGAAACACACCCAGATAAGCAGCATAAAACCCTTAACCCTGTCACAGCCAGAATCTATATAGTATAAAACACTCAATATTAACCTCTCCCTTTGCCCCTGTGAATTGCTTTATCTCTAAACTTACTGACCACCCATACTGTTCTGTGCAGATCCTATAGGGCATCTTTATAGGCACAGCCTGACCGTGCCCTAATGCCTTAGAGAGAGGAAGAACAGCTACGAGTACCCCACTGCCTACAGAAATATATGCACAAGTAATTCAAGTGTTCTTATAAGGGATTGGGGGGGCATTTCACATGTGTGTGGGACGCTTGAATTGTCTGGCAGTAGCTTGTGCTCCCCCTTTTTTGGAAGCATGCATGATCAGTCAGTTGTATGTTTATGGGGAAGATCACGGACAGCCAAATGAACCTTTAGCTGACAACATCTGGCGTGTATTACCAGCTTTATTGTATAGATAATTTTGTGTCTCTGGAAGATCCTGTACGCAAATGGTTTTAATAAAAGGAATACAGTGAAACCTTTATGAGCCAACCATCCAAATTTGCATAGAAAAATGGTCTTTTATTTGGGTGATCCTCACAATTAAAAAAGTATACAGAAAGGAGGATAATGTTTCAAATAGACTCAGCAAGTATGTACAGCCCCCAAATAATGATGAATGAACCGAAATCATGTATTTCATGCTTGATACCACATCAGTATATTTTGCAGAACCAGGCCTATACTGGGACTAATAAAATACACATATTTATAGGGGGCCCAACTCTGCCCCCTGATGACGTATACATTTCCCAGTTCACATTGATCCCCAGCATGGCTTTCCTCTCATTCCAGCCCAGTACCCATTAAAATCTTGGTCCTCAGCATTGTTCCTCTTCTGTACCCCACCACTGCTTCGCTTCTCATTCATGATTTCTGCCTTGGCTTCCCTTTCCATTCCCCCCCTTTACTGCTAACCTTGATGATACTTGCTGACATTTCATAGGCCAAAATCTGAACTTCAAAACCCAACTGAGAATGCTCCAAATATGTAAATTTTGGTGTTTACATAAAGTCTGCCCCTTGTGTGGTCCAGTTCCTGGATTGTCCTGCCAAATTTGGGACTGTTTGTATGTATTCTCAGTATCGAAGTAGCAGATTGTAGCCTTTATTATTCATCAATTAACATGGGCTCTCTGCTCAGTGTGATGCTGGTGGCTTATTGCCCTGATATCCTTTGTAAGTCTCTTGCTCGCTGCAATCCAGTGACGCTGTACATTATTCTCACAATTTATATATAAATCCAATGTGTGCTTTTTCAAAGGGGTTCCCACTGAAACCCACATTTGTTCATAAAAGTGGTGTTTGATTGGATAAGGATTGGTCTGCTTCCATAGAGTATAACGTATAAAGGGCAACTTTAGAGCTCCACCTGTAAGAGCCATGGCCAGAATTTTGGACCTATAGCCCTTTACCTACATTTATGCTTTAACCCCTTCCCGACATCCGCCGTACTATTATGGCGGATGCCGGGTGTTTAAAAATGGCGGCTTCGTGGGAGCAAGGCGGCCGCCATGGCGGCAAGGTGTCTACTATTTTATACAGTAGACACCCAGTGCTAATGCCCCCACTGATCGTGGGGATTAACCCCTTCAGCGCCTCGGTCAAAGCTGACAAAGAAAAAGTGCCAAACCGCCGTTTTTTCACTGTTTTTCCTCTGATAAAAATTTGAATAAAAAGTAATCAAAGCAATAGCCAGTCCCAAAAATGGTATAACTGAAAAGTATACCCGACCCCGCAAAAAAAAACCAAAAAAAAAAACCAACGCCCTATGCATCCCCGTACATGGAAGTATAAAAAAAGTTACGGGTATCAGAATATGGCAACTTTTAGAAAAAAAAAAAATTTGGCACAATTTTGGATTTTTGTCAAGAGGTTAAAATTTAAATAAAACCATATAAATTAGGTATCCCCGGAATTGTACCGAAACATAGAATAAAGGTGACATACAAATTTTGGCTGCACAGTGAACGCTGTAAAAATGATACCCGTAATAAAATCGCACAAATGCTCTTTTTCTTCAGATCCCCCCCATTCTGAATTTTTTTTCCAGCTTCCCAGTACATTGTACAGAAAAATTAATGGCGGCAACATGAAGAACAATTTGTCCCGCAAACATTAAGACCTCATATGGCTCTGTGAGTGGAAAAATCTAAAAGTTATGGGCTTTGAAAGGGGGGGGGGGGGGGGAGTCAAAAATGGAAAACGAAAATCGGAAAATGCCTGCGGCGTGAAGGGGTTAAGGGTGGCCAAAGGAATGACTTTTGAGAGTCACAATAAGGGCTAATTACTATCCAGAGTCTTAGTCAAGTAAGCTCTGAAGCATAATCTACAGCAAATTTTTCTTCAGATATACAGTAGTCCCCACCCCTTATACACCTTGAATCCAGTTGTGGTACTGGGTCCACCACAAGTCCAGAGCTAGTAAATTATGTCATCCATGAATTACTCTAGGTTCTAAAGCTCACAGCAGACTTTACACTTGGGCTCTATTACCTATAATATTTCCCATACATCTGCGCCCATACTTTAATGTAGTCCAAATCTTAATGGTAGCACAATAATAATATGAAGAAACCATTTTCCATATAATTATACCAACCACACATAATCCACCACAAATAATCTTCTAGCAACACCCACAGATCAGTTACATCTTTAGTGGTGTCCACACGGATGTGTCTGGCATGTTATCCTAATAATATACATTTATCTCCTCTACTTCTCAAACAGGATCTTGTATGTGAACAGCCATTTGGATGCAGAGTCATCTCATCCTGTGATAGTCTTTGGAATCAGAGCACTGGAGAATTGCAGGCAGTTCTAAGACCATCCTATTCATCTAAGGGCTCGTTCACATCTGCGGCCCGACACTCCGTACTTAGGTTTCCGTTTCCTGCCTAAAACACAGGCAGGATACGGAAACCTGCAGGAGTCTTTCTCACGCATTCATTTGAATGGGTGAGAAAGATGTCCGGCCGTGCGCGGCGGTGAGCGTTTTAGGCTCTCCGCCGCGAAACCGGGTTTTATAATCCGGACACAGAGTCGGACATGCAGTACTCTGTGTCCGGATAAAAAAATTCCGGTTTCGTGGCGGAGAGCCTAAAACGCTCACCGCCGCGCATGGCCGGACCCGGTCTATGGTTTTCGTCTTCTGGCATGCAGAAGACGGAAACCATAGAACGGAGACCCCAAACGCAGGTGTCAACCTAGCGTAAATGAGGTTTGTGGCTATACATGCACAAGCAGCAAAAACAGCCCTGTTCATATTTATGGAGCAGAATAAGAATACAAGCTCAGTCTCCTGGCTATGGTTAGTACATGTGACAGCAACCATAGCTGAACATCATCATAATTATTATAGGCCATTGGATGTCGTGTCCCAAACAACTCTTTTCCTGTAACCACCCCTGATATAAATAATTATAGTCTCCATTAAATAACACTTAAAAAACAATTCTTCTAACTCTGTATTATACTGTTCCTCTGTTGTTCCTCCTAGAAATGTATGAATAATTTAAGAACTGGGTATTACCAGTTGAGTGTCTGGCCCTGTACACCATGCCACTGCCAAATCAGTGCTGACATTACGGAAACGCCTCTTTTCTAGGCGGAGTAACAGAGGAATGGATAACGCAGAGTTCTAAGGCTGAGTACTGCATGTACAACTTTATCTTGTTCATCATGTTGTTTACATTAGTATCAGTGGGAACAGACACAGAATCAGTCTGTGACCGTTCTCTACAACAGTTTAATGTCCGTTGCTGTCATCCCATGACGGAAGACGGCAACGGACATTAAAAACGGTAGTGTGAACTCAGCTTATGAAAAGATGCTCCAGCTGGTAAATCCTGTCTAAAAGACATGGAATGTATGCAAAGTTAACCCTTTAAAAACATTTGTCCATCAGTACATGTTATATGTTGTTTTAACTCATGACTTTTTGAATTACCTTTTCTGTAGCCGTACGAGGCTAGTTTTTTCTTTCTTTGAAGAATATTTTTAATTACCTCATTTGGGGTATATATAAGGCAATACACTATCAAAAAATCTGCAGTACTTTTCTACAACATAGAATATTTGCGTTCAGTATTAAGGGTAGAACATCTGCTCTCATTTTTTAATGTATCATTTATAGAAGAATGATGTTTTGCGCTGACCTTCATGCTTTATGATTTGTATGTTGTTTATAAATCTAATCTAAAGAGAGAGAACCTTTTGGTTTGGTGGCACCTACTACAGATAATAGAGATGCAGCTCTGCAGTTGCAGAAAGCATTATTCAGCCCCTTACTCTTTAGTATCTTGATCACGTAGCCCCACATCCCTGTTAGTCATTGATTACTAGTTCATCACAAGAAACAGTTTTCTCAGTTATAATTAACATTTGTATCCAGTGAGATGACAAATGGAGAAAACTTTCCACTGCTGTTTAACTAGTTGTATCTTTATTCAGGATTGGTCTTGCACATTCAGTTTATACAATAGCAATTGCCTGAGATTGTAAAGATAAAGTGCTGCAGGCCATGGAATGAGGGCATGGCCAGTTATTAGAACAGCGGGGCTTGAAGTATACCTTGTACCTATGCAGACAGCGACTCCCCTTCAGTGGTCTTTCCACATAGTTTCTGCATGCTGTAATTCAACTCTTACCATTTATATTACTTTATCTTTTGAGCTTCTGTCTGCGATTCCACCAAAACACTTCAGTGTTCCAGATTTTTTTAATTTGTGATACCTAGCTTGAAGCAAAGAAAATTCTTCTGGGGATAACTTTTAAACAATGTTGTAGCTAAGAGAAGCAGAAAAAAAAACGGAAAGTGTAAAGTAAAACTTTTTAGGTAATATGTAGGAATATAACATTTATTCCTAGTGCTGCTTCTAGGAAAAAATGCTTTGTACTAATATAGGAAATTTAATAGCAGTTATCAAAGTTCCTCTTGAGGCCAGGGCCCCACGTTGCAAAAATGCTGCGTTTTACATTGTCTGCTAAGTGGATGTGATGCTGACTAATCCCATCCACACATTCCAGGAAAAAATATGCAACGGAAAAGCTTCAATTCGAAGTCAAAAACATTTGCTTTTTTTTTTTTTTGAAAATCACAGCATGCCAATTATACCTACGGAAATTCTGGCGTTTTCCATATAGGTGTAATAAGGGCAGAAAGTCCGCAGAGGAAAACTCTGCAGACTTTCTGTGGAAAATGCTGCAGAAATAGCCGCAATGCGTTTCTGCTGCAGTCTTTTCCACAGTGTTTTTTTTACTGTGGCTCACTACATGGAGCCTGAGCCTAAGGGATTTCATACTGATGACCTATCCACAGGACACACGGGCATTGCACTTCTTAGGTGCATTCACACAGAGGAAAATGGTGCTGAATTTGATGTGGAATCTGCACCATTTTCTTCCATGTGAATGCACCCTTTAAGGGTCCATTCACATGGAGGAAAATGGTGAGGAATTTGGTTTGGAATTTCAGCACTGAAAAAAAAGCCTCCCTTTGACTTCAATGGGTGCTAGCAGAAAAAGGAACCAGTTGAAGTCAATGGGAGGCGCTTTTTTTTAGCTTCTGAAATTCCACACCAAATTCCTCACCATTTCTCTCCATGTGAATGGACCCTAAGACTGCTGTATTTCTCCTGGTTAGGTACAACTAAGCCTAAATGTAATGATGGAGGGAGGTTACTGTTAGCTTTTGGAGCCTGGTAATTATACAGGATGTCTGTGTTGACTTTTGATATTTCTGTATGTTGTCACATTATTTTTGCCTAGGTATTCGCTCTATTTCGCTTTAGCTGTGAAAGATATTTTCAGCCACTCCCTATGTCATGGCGGCTGTCTCGAGGAAAATCTCCCAGATCCAACCCCTGGAGCATTTACAGGCTTATTTGCATATTCCTAAAACGATGATTATCTCTTCACTTCCTAACCAATTTGAGGCTGCACAAGTATTTATGAAGGCACACAAATCCCTGTAAAGTTGGACTCATTCCTTATACCCTTAAGAGTAATTCAGAAATATGGTGTGTAAAAGAGTACATGAAGACACCATATTGGCCCATTATATGGCAGTTTGCATGACACCTTACAGCTGTCTTTCCTGTTGCAGATTTTCTGATGGACATGCTTTCATATAACATTTAACATGATTAAACCGATGTGAAAATATATTACAGATGGTGGATTTATTATGACTATTACAGACCTTTCTTTACATGAAGAATGATTTGTGCGGACAGCGCGCGGCAAGCACACAGACCCCATTATAGTCTATGGGGTCCGTGTGCTTTTACAGCACAGCGCTTGCAATTGCGTTTGTATTCCATTCGGGGGGGTCTCCATGCGGACTCTCCCCAGACAGAATGCAAAAGCAGATGTGAACGAACCTTTATACAGACCTGTACACAAAACTATATAAAAGTTTTGTTTCAAAATTCTGGCTTTGTATAGATAGGAGTGAAAAAAGTGATTAAAACTGGCACAGTTTACATTGTACTTTAAAGAGTGGTCATAGCAAAGAGATTCCCTTTTACATGGGGACAGCTGGTTACCACAGCTCTAGCCCTCATCACCTCTGGCATACAGATAGTTTTGTAAGAGGAAGCCATGACCTACCAAACATTTCCTATGCAACTTCCACTGATGAGGCAACATAGTATTTCAGGTTAATGTTAATGACTGTTCATCTAAGGCTGAGTTCACACGTAGTTTTTCCCTGAATGGGAAGTGCTCACGTGTACGGCTCGGCATGAGCAGAGCTTGCCGTACACGCGAGCACATCCCATTCACTTCAATGGGACTGCTCGTAGTGAAAAAAGCAGCCCATTCATTTCTATGGGGAGCGCTCGTATGCCGGCTCCCATAGAAATGAATGGGAACTGCTTTATACGCCGCAGATTCTGAACGTGTTTTACGTTCAGAATAAGCTGCCGTATACTCAGTGTGAACTCACCCTAAGAATACACCATAAAAAGTTTGCAACCCCTAATCAAGCATGGCGAAACCCCTGTGCGAGCAGAAATGCTGCTGTGTTTCTGCAGGCCAGGCGACTCTAATACTGTCAAAAGAGATTGTATCTGCATATTGTGAATTTATTGTGAAACTACTGTAAAGTCCCCACTGTATATGAAAACTCTCAAGTAAAGTCACTGGTGAAACTGTGACGTGCACGTGTTGGGGTCCATTCACACGGAGGAAAATGGTGAGGAATTTGGTATGGAATTTCAGCGCTGAGAAGAAAAAAAAGCCTCCCTTGACTTCAATTGATTCCTTTTTCTGCAGAAAAAGGGATGCTTTTTTTCAGCACTGAAATTCCACACCAGATTCCTCACCATTGTCCTCTGTGTGAATGGACCCTTGGTGTGCTTTTTTGATGATAATTTCCAAAAACACTGGCATAAGTGGGTATCCAATGCCACTGGGTAGTCTGTTAACTGGGAGACACCGTGTCCATCCCTGTAGTATATTACATCCCTATGGCTTTGGAGTTAAAACCATAAGGACTAAGTGTGCTGCCATAAAGGCTTTATGCTGTGTCTGTGATGCCTAAAGCTCATGTATTTATTTTATATGCAATGAAAATTTTGAGTTTTTTCTCTCTTAGTCTTTGACAACCTGAAACCTGAGAACAATCTGTGCACAGCTCAGTTCAGCTCTGAACTATAGGCTCTTACATGTCACTTTGTGTACTCATCATGTATAGCTTTTCAGACATTTTTTTTATTTTATGCCTCCCGCCTAATCACGACTAGCAAGCCTGTTCATTTTCCGATATATCCTATAGTCTTTATAGCAGTTTAGAGCTTGTATTGACCTGTAGACATTCTTCTCCAAAGTCTTACTCCGGTTCCAATTTGCCTTCATTCTTCCAAGCTTTTCAGAAATGTAATTCTCCAAAGATTTTTCTACTCTACAAGTTCAATCTGTCACAAGCTCTTGACAGGCCCCACATTAAGACCATGTGCCCAACTGACTGGAAGAGGAGCTCTTTTTACTTGCAGGCTACTCAAAAATATGTATGGTTGTAGTAAGAGAACTTTCTGTCCCATTAGCATGGACCAATATTTGCAAAAGCTCTAAAGACGTTGTCTAACCTCCTGAACCAGAATATTATCGTACTGTGCTTTTAACATTCCTTTTATTCCCGGGATCCATTTTGTTTATTCATAGCAGTCAGTGCTTAATATTATTTGACGTAAATATCAGTAAAGAAAATATCCTTTGCTTTCTGTCCGACGTGGTTATCTACATAGGACAATCCTTGCTCACTAGAGGGGCACCTTGATGATAAGTCGATCACAGAATGCACTCCTTCTGGGACCTCCAGCAACCAGCTGTAATCTGCAGGGAAATCTAGCAACATAAGTTTCTTTCTTCTTCAGCACTATGCCAGAAGAAGTGAAGCACTTGACAGGTCCCACTGGAATCAGTGTCCAGGGACTGCATGGTCATACTGGCTTCTCCTGAAAGAGAGATGTTCTTTGTATCCCCTCTCTTCTCAGGCTAAAAGATAATAGTATAATATACAGAAGAGGCAAAGAACAAAATGCAACATGTAGGCACTTAATGAAAATAAACCTCAAAAAGCCACATGTAAAAGAATAATAATTTTATTAAGGTACATAAAAATACAAAGAACAATTACAAATACATGGACAGAGGAAAGGACAACATAGGTGTTAGGGTGAGGTCTACATGGCCACATATAGCAACAGTCTCTGTAGGTAAATATATGAGTAGCCACATACAATGACCATGTGCATAAGCCTTTGTACACAAAATGGGTCTCACCATCTTAATAGCACCATATAGCGGCCTATAAATTTGTCTAAAGCCCCTAAGGTCAACATGAACAGGCAGCCCATACAGAAAACCACATAAGAAATTAAAAGAGTGTGATAAGAGATAAGATAAGATAATCCTTTAATAGTCCCACAGTGGGGAAATTTCAGCATGTTACAGCAGCATAGTAATACAGGTACAGGATAATACACAGTAATATATTACAGACGTAGACACACATATGCTGAGAATAGAAGATATACTAGGAGTCCATAGCAGCTAAGGAACAGAAGAAGAAAGAAGGAAGACTTCATAGTCATAATAATTAGTTTTCTGTGTGGAGTGATCTTCGCTTCGACTGATGTAGATTATACAGCCTGGTTGCAGTTGGAAGGAAGGACCTGCGATAGCGCTCCTTCTCACACTTGGGGTGAAGCATACGGTCACTTACAGTGCTGACAAGTCCCATCTGGGTCCTGTACATGGGGTGGGATTTATTCTCCCACATGGAGCTCACCACGGACAGTATCCTTCTGTCACCCACCACCTGTACTGGGTCCAGGGGGCTGCCCAGGGCAGAGCTGGCCCTTCTGATCAGCCTGTCAAGTCTATTTCTGTCCCTGGTTGATATACTGCTCCCCCAGCAGGCCACACCGAAAAAGATGGCTGAAGCAACCACAGACTTGAAGAAGGCCCTAAGGAGTGTCCCCTGGACTCCGAAGGCCCTCAGCCTCCTGAGCAGGTAGAGTCTGCTGTGGCCCTTTCTGTGCAGCGCCTCCAGGTGATCAGCCCAGTCTAGTTTATTGTTGAGGTGCACACCCAGATACTTATAGGTCCTGACTATCTCAATGCATGTCCCTTGGATCTCCACTGGGGTCAGAGCACTTCTCCGTTTACTAAAGTCCACCACCATCTCCTTGGGCTTCCCAGCATTAATCCTGAGGTGGTTCTGCTGGCACCATTCAACAAAATCCCGGTTTAAGTCTTTGTATTCCCTATCGTCGCCATCAGTGATAAGGCCTACTATTGCAATGTCATCGGAGTACTTCTGTAAGTAACAGCTGGATGAGTTGTGCCTAAAGTCAGCAGTGTAAAGTGTGAAGAGGAGTGGGGCAAGAACTGTACCTTGTGATGCCCCCGTACTACAGATCAAAGTGTTAGACACACAGTCCTGGGCTCTCACATACTGAGGGCGGTTTGTCAGGTAGTCTAGGATCCAGTTGGACAGGTGATGGTCCACTCCACCAAGGTTCAGCTTCTCCCTCAGTAGCCCTGGCTGAATGGTGTTGAAAGCACTGGAGAAGTCAAAGAACATTATTCTCACAGTGTTCCCGGGTTTCTCTAGGTGAGAGAGAGCTCTATGAAGAAGGTGGATGATGGCGTCATCTACCCCAATGCCCGGCCGATAGGCAAACGGGAGTGGATCCAGAGAGGAGCTCACTAGGGGGCGTAGGTGTGTCAGGACCAGTCTCTCTCAGACCTTCATCAGGTGAGATGTCAGTGCTACAGGTCGGTAGTCATTGTAGCCCATTGGGTTGGGTTTCTTTGGGACTGGTAACACACAAGATGTTTTCCACAGTTGAGGTACCACTCCCAGCTTTAGACTCATATTGTACATGTGCGTAATAACACCACACAACTGGTCACCGCACATCAGGTCCTCCAGCTTTGTCTGCTTTAATCCTCTTGATTTCCCTACACACCTGAGACTCCTGGAGGATCAGATAGTCAGATGGCAGTTGACTGCAGGTAATAAAATACATAAGACTTCGAATAAACAATGAAAAAAATTAAATACAAGGGTGAAAGTGTGAAAAAACCGGTGCGCAGTGAAAGTGCAAAACATAAAAGTGATGTTGTGTAAGGAGAAATATACTTATCTCAAGATAATTGGAGGTAGTTTTTCTAAAGCACACAAGCTTTTAAAATGGAGATTTGGGTTGGAGCCTCTCTAATTTTTAAAGTGGTTTTTCAGCTGTATAAATTTGATGATCTATATTTTCGGTTAGATATCAAACATCTTCAGGGGTCCAACACCCAAGACCCCCAACAATCTACTGCTTGAAGAGGCCAGAGAATTTGGACGATGGCTGCGACCTTCTCACTGAAAATGTAGGTGGGCACCATGCGTTTTAAAACAGCCATGCATGACATTGTGAGTGAGCCCCATTCACTTGAAAGGGATTAAGCTGCAAACAGACTCAACATGATGTCAACAAGCATCACTGGCCCTTCAAACAGCTGATCCATGGGGGTCCTATGCGGCTAACCCCTGCTTATCTTTGATAACCTACCCAAGGGATAGGTTATTAATACTATAAGCCTGAATACAAGTTTCACCAGTGAAACCCTCACCACACACTACTGCTACATTTGAAACCAGCCTTAAGGAATCGTGTTGTGAGTCAATGGCTAATATAATGTTAGTACTGAAATCCAGTTTACAAGTGACCATTATTCAGTCCCTCTACCTCCACTGCAATCAACCATCAGCAGAACACAGGTGCCATTTAAAGTAGCCTGTATCCTGTCAATGAGTCTGTTCTCTGTTTAAAGGGGTTGGCCACCTTCAGACCAATATTGACAAACAAATGTACAATAAAAAGATATACAATTTTCCAATATACTTTCTTTATCAATTCCTCACGGTTTTCTAGATCTCTGCTTGCTGTCACTCATTCTGTTACTTCTAGAGGATAAAACGCTGACCATGGTCATGTGATTTACGGTCCATGGTCATGTGATGCGCACACAGGTGCCGCTCGTTACAGTCACAGCACAGTAATCAGACATCTGCCTGGTAATCAGCTGTACACCTGTGGGCAAGTCACATGACCATGGACCGTAAATCACATGACCATGGTCAGAGTTTTATCCTCCAGAAGTAACAGAATGAGCGACAGCAAGCAGAGATCTAGAAAACCGTGAGGAATTGATAAAGAAAGTATATTGGAAAATTGTATATCTTATTATTGTACATTTGTTTGTTAATATTGGTCTGAAAGTGGCCAACCCCTTTAAGATTCCTCTAGGGTAAATATTTTTCATCACCGCCAGGTTCACACTATCGTCGTCTCACCAATTGGGGGGCTTGAACAACTGAGAGGCAGATTTCATTGATTATAATGGGGTCCAGTGATATAAAACTGAAACCGGCGGAGGAAAAAGTCCTCGATGCTGGAGACTGTTAGAAGACTGTTCACACTGCTTCGCCCTCAGATTATGTCTCCAAACCATAACCTCACTTTAAGAGAAACTATATTTATATATGTATGTTGTGTATGTGTAACATCTATATAGAGTGAATGTAGCACCTGCTTTAGATCTGACAGCTGCATAGATGCCTTTTGCTCCTCTTTTAGCTGTTAATGCCTTTCATTATACATAGATGAACCACAGCACTGCATATTATTTCATTTTGCGCCTCCCCCACTATCACCGGCAGGTGTTGTTACCCTGGCATGTCTAGACTATTGCAAATATCATGTTTCTAAAATAGTAAGAAACATAGGACCCGGATTTCTGCATAAATAAACAGGAATATAGGAATATATTGAGTGGTTTGCATCACAGACAGACAACGCATATATCATATTGCACTGAAAGACCACTGAATGAAATACAATAGCTTTATTAAGTAACATGTTCCATGTAGATCATATGATAGGAAATGAATGTGATATTAATTGTCTGATAAGGGTGAAGATCCATTGCTACAAGTTAATTTGTGAGATTGCCTTGTGAGTTCAGTAGTAAAGCCTTATCCATTGTAGAGGTTGCTTATGCTTTACTGTAGCTTTATAGAGTGTCTTGTCAAGCACTACCTCACTTACACCCTGAGGGCTAAAAGTTACAGAAAAGAATTGATGTACGAATAATAAAATTCTACACTCGATGCTCAATTTTTCAGAGACACTCTTAGTTTGAGGCCCCATGTTACAGAAACGCAGCCACTTTTGTTGCAGATTTTGCTGTGTTTTCTTGATCCAAACCTAGGAATTGCTACAAAAGGAATGATAAATGTATAGGAATCTGTTATACCTCTACCTTCTGCTCATCCCACTCCTGACTTTGGCTCAAAAAACCACAGCAAAATCTGCAACAACAAAAAAAAGCTGCGTTTCTGCAACATGGGGCCTCAGCCTAAGGGTCGTTTCACACTAGCTTATGTGTTCCATCCGGAAGGAGTCCGCATGAGGACCCCCCTGCAAGCGCTGTGCAGTTAAAGCGCACGGACCCCATAGACTATAATGGGGTCCGTGTGCTTGCCGCGCACTGTCCGCACAGCACACGGATCCCATTATAGTCTATGGGGTCCATGTGCTTAACTGCACAGCGCTTGCATTAGCGTTGGTATTCCGTTTGTGGGGGTCCTCATGCGGACTCCTTCCGGACGGAACACATAAACTAGTGTGAACCGACCCTTAGACTGTCTCCGAAAAGAGTGTCCTTTAGACCTCCCGTTGGCCTTCAAAAACACGGGAGTTTGTTGTGGCATAGATTTATCATTGTCTCTTACAACACTGGAGTCCTAGGTTCGAGTTTGTATGTTCTTCCCATGTTTGTGTGGGTTTCCTCCTTGTACTCCGGTTTCCTCCCACACTCCAAAGACATACTTGGGCTGGGGCCCCAGGGGCTGGAAACGATTTTTGCAAATTTTGGCGTCTTGCAGTAACTACAAAGTGGATGGGATTCTTGCAAAACCCATGTCCACTTTGCAGTAAAAACCATGGCGTGGACACACTGCAATTTCCAAAGCTGGCGCGGTCTATGAAATCCCAGCATGTCAATTGTATCTATGGTATCTATAATTTTAACAGAAAGTCCGTGGAGCAAAACTCAGTTGCTACATATATGGAAATTAGACTAAGTTCCTTGATCAGCATCCTATCCCAAAAACTGCTAGCTACCATAACCTGTGAAATTCTTATTTTCAAAAAAAAGGTATCCAGGCCATTTTTGAACTTGTACAAGTTATCAGTCATTATGACATCCTGTGGTCTCACTGCCAATGACTGTAGTAAACTGTAGTTTGATAACCTGTTATTATACTCTAAACCACCCATCCCCTAATTACCTTGGTCGCCCCTTCTCTGCTCCCCCGCCCCCCTCTATTTCAGCTATATCTTTCCTATATACACGTGGCCAGAATGGTGCACAGTATTCTACATGTAGCCTGATCAGTGATTTATATAGAGACAAAACAATATCCTTGTCGTGAGCATCTATTCCTTTCTTTTTAATTTTTTTTAACAAGCATTTTATTGGCTTTTCTAACAAAACAACCAAACGTATAGTAAAAGCTATAAGTAACATCTATGTCTAAGAGTGACATCTCTCATCAGTCCTGGGGTCTTAATCAATAATGCAATCTGTTGCGTAAATAGCCAATGTCCATCATAGAATACTAATGAACATATAACGTAGAACAAGCTGTATAAGTTCACATCCCAAAGACAAGGTGTGCAAAAGTATAAAAAACATGTTATTTTGCTTTGGTGATCCCAAAGCATGGTTAACAACTTTCCATCAAACAACAATGGGAGAGCAAAAATTGAACAAACAACAAGTCACAAGATAAGTAAGTAACATAAACTCTATCCCTCGCTGAACAGCATTAAGACGTCGCTGCACATGGGGCCCTCTTGGATCCTGAAAAGGAAGTGGAGATCAGGGCACCCATGAGCAGAAGCAGGGATCACTAAGTAAATAGCGGCCATTACATCCTGGAGTCATATACTATATGAGGTGCCAGTACAGGGGCAGTATTCTGTGTGGGAGGGGGCTTATATTGTGTGGGGCCAGTTAAAAGGGTGTTATACCATTTAGGAGCCAGTACAGGTGGCATTATATCATATGGACCCCAGTAAAGAGGGCGTTATACCATGAAAGTGCCAGTAATGTGGGCTTTATTCCATGTGGGTGCCAGTAAAGGTTGTGCTATACCGTGTTGGGGTTGAGGAGGCCCCAGTCAAGTTTGCTATTTGTCCGGTCTTTGGTAGGTGCACCTCTGTTCAAAGCTATAACTTGTGCTATATCCTCAGACTGGCTCCCTACCAGGCCATTTTTTTAATGGGGGTATCACCTTGGCACACAAAGAGGGGCGCTGTTACTGCGTCAGAATGGGAAGGCTCAATTGGGACATGGTAGGGTTAGTGGCACGGCTTAGCAGAAGTGGTATTCTATGTATGCAACACCACATTTATGGGAAGGCAACCTGTGGTCACTGTGGGAGCAGACTCTGGTGACTGCAAACATTGAATCTATATATTTTAATTTGTCACTGCACTCGAGGGTATTCTTTTGCCCTGGCACTTAAAAGAAGGCTCTCTAGCTGAGGTACTATATACTGTATAAGGTTAAGTTCACATCTGGAGACTGTAGGAGACTCTGTCACAGTGTCCGCCTGAAAATCCCCATACTGCATGCAGGAGTTTTTCAAAACTGAAGGAAAATTGGAGTAGTTGCCTATAGCAACCAGTCAGATTCCACTCTAAAGGTCCATTCACACAGAGGAAAATGGTGAGGAATTTGGTGTGGAATTTCAGCGCTGAAAAAAAAGCCTCCCATTGACTTCAATGGGTTCCTTTTTCTGCTAGCAATGGGAGTCAATAGGAGGCTTTATTTTCAGCGCTGAAATTCCACACCAAATTCCTCACCATTTTCCTCCGTGTGAATGGACCTTAAGGAAAGTGCCATTTTTTTGGGATGGCTAAAAAGCCATTTGGGCTAGGAATTTTACAGGGTTTCCAAAGTTGTAATGACTGCCTAAACTTCTAGCAATGTCATATCTACTCCTCTCAGATCATTATCTGCAGGACTAAGAATGGGAAGAAAAGTTTGAGGCGACTAGGGGCTGAAATGAGAGTTGTGTTTGTTATTTAATTGACCAAATAATTCCAAGATTCTTTGAGGATTTTCTGTATGGCCAGTTGTGGTTTGTACATGCTAACAGGAGAGTTGTGCTGGCAGGTGACCCAAGTACTAGGTAGTTTATGATTGATATCGCTGATTTGTCCTTCTCAATTATTTCTCTAGTTGCACTTTTTCTCTATGGGAATTTCCATATAGACTGCAGGCTCAATAACTTAGTGGTTAGAGATCAGATTTGGTTTAGATGGGAGGCCTTGCATTAGCTGGGTTAGGGTGCACATAATGGTAGCCTCAGGCCTCATTCGTCAGTAATCCGTTCTTGGCAGTCTGCATGGGGACCCTCCAAACGGACTACTTGACTCTCATGTTCATTAAATCACCTATCCACTAAGAAAGACACTGATATACCATTACATAGAAATTGCAGTACACCACAACTGTATTGTACATAAACTACAAACACTGTGCTGTATCTATAACCCCCTACTGACATGTAACGGATTCTTCAGGGGTAAAGGGGCAAAAAACAAGTGCTCACGCTGCAAGATTCCTATATAGGGTCGCCTACAAAACACCGTGCATACTTTCCTCATTGAATACCAATCAGAGAAAGAATTGCTGACTGGCAAGGCATCAAAACCACTGAACTCACTCTCTCCCTTGTCAATGGAAAAGTCTCAAAAGTTAGCCAATTGCATGTTCATGTAGGATAGACAGAAGCGACTTATATAAGAGGGCCTCCATTAATACTGTCGGGGTCTGGGGTTGCTAGGTGGGGTGGCATAGACACAAAAGTCCAGTTTCTTTAGTCCAAAACAAAGGTAGAGTTTATTTTCACTCAAAAAGGTAGTGCAAATACCTGCCCGGCTAGGCTCTAACTAAACATAGAATAGGTTACCTCATCTAGAATAACAGAAGTCAAAAGCCAGTAGAATCATTCAGGACACAGCTCCAAAAATATGACCTCTCAGTTGGCTCTGCAGCCAAGCTCTGCCCCCAGTTTGCTGCTGGAGCTGGCTTCTTAAGCCTCCTTGACGAGCAGACTCTCAACAGCTGAGTCGCTGCCAGAACATCCCCAAAGTGTGAACTGGAGGGGGGTGGAGTGACAGGTACCACTACCAACCTACCTGCCATTCCTAAAAATCCAGCCCAGTAACCGGTACTTTGAAATAACCCTCAGCAGACAGAATTGTCTGCTGAGAAACATTCTTTCTGGAGTTTTCTCATCTCACCCACCTTAGTAGTCTGGGTGAGATGTACACCCCTCCATTACCTGGCCGGCCATCGGCTTACATATCCCCCCCTCTTCTCCAGACCGGAGGGCTGTTCATTTGTGGCCATCATACAATGGATCCTTGACAGGGCATCAGCATTTTCCAATAATTTCTCGGGTCTATGCTCCACACTGAAAGAAAAATTTTGCAAGGATAGGAACCATGTGGTAACCCTAGGATTTCTGTCCTTATTCATTTTCATCCATGTAAGGGGAGCATGGTCAGTTATTAACTTAAATTTTCTGCACAGGAGGTAGTACCTCAGGGCATCCAGTGCCCACTTAATGGCCAAGCATTCCCTTTCCACAATAGTGTAATTTTTCTCAGCGGAGGACAGCTCCCTGCTCAGGTACATTACCAGATGCTCCTCACAATTTACAACCTGGGGCAGCACTGCTCCTAGACCTGCATTTGAGGCATCTGTCTGCACCAAGAACTCTTTTTTTAAAGTCAGGGGCTATCAGCACTGGCTGCTGGCAAAGAGCTAACTTTAGCTTCTGGAACGCCTCCTCTGCCTCTGATGTCCAGTGGATCATCACTGACTTCCCACCTTTCATCAGGTCAGTGAGAGGAGCTGCAATAGAGGCAAAGTTTGGCACAAACCTCCGGTAGTAGCCAGCAATGCCAAGAAATGCCCTGACTTTCTTCTTGGTCAATGGTCTTGGCCAGTTTTGTATTGCCTCCACCTTATTGGTTTGGGGCTTTATTACTCCTTTTCCAATTACATAGCCCAGGTACTTGGCTTCCTCCAGCCCTAAAGCACATTTCTCAGGGTTGATAATAAGGTCTGCCTCACTTATGGAGTCTAGTACTGCCTGCACCTTACAGAGGTGACTTCCCCACTCTGGGTTATGAATGACCACATCATCCAGGTAAGTCGCTGCGTAGTCACGATGTGGCCGCAAGATCTGGTCTATCAACCTCTGAAAGGTAGCAGGAGCTCCATGCAGTCCAAATGGCATAAATCTGTACAGGAACAGCCCTTCTGGAACAACAAAGGCAGTTTTCTCTTTGGCTTCCTTAGACAAAGGTATTTGCCAGTAACCTTTTGTAAGGTTCAGTTTGGTTATGTACCTGGCATTACCCAACTTTTCAATAAGCTCATCAATCCTGGGCATGGGATAAGCGTCAAACTTTGAAATCTCATTCAACTTTCTAAAATCATTGCAGAACCTCCAAGTACCATTGGGCTTTGGTATCAAAACAATTGGGTTAGACCACTCACTTTTGGACTCCTCAATCACTCCCAACTCCAGCATACGTTTAACCTCAGCTGACACTACCTCCCTACGTGCCTCTCGTATTCTGTAGGGTTTGAGGTTTACTTTCCGCCCAGGTTCTGTCACTACATGGTGCTCTATTAGGTGTGTACGCCCTGGTAGATCAGAGAACTTGCGTCTATTCTTCTGCAGGAACTCTTTTGCCTGCTGTTGTTGGGGCACTGATAGGGTCTCATGCACACAGACTGGAGGGATTGGTGGTAACGAATCACCCACCTCTGTATTTGAGGCCACCAAGGATTCCCTCTAGTTCCAGGGCTTAATCAAATTCACATGGTAGATTTGAAAAGGCTTCCTTTTCCCTGGTTGGTGAACCTTATAGTTGACTGGCCCTACTTTTTCCACAATTTCATATGGGCCTTGCCATTTCGCTAAGAACTTGCTACAGTAGGCACCAAAATAAGGACTCTGTCCCCTGGGTTAAACTCTCGGATTCTGGCAGAACGATTGTAAATTCTGCTTTGGGCCTCTTGTGCTCTTTGCAGATGTTCTTTTACTTTTAATTGTAATGACTGTTGAAATGCAATCCTGCATTTGAGCTACATGCTCTATGACACTACGGTATGGGGAAGCCTCCGTTTCCCAGGTTTCTTTGGCTATATCAAGTAGGCCCCTGGGGTGTCTACCATAGACTAATTCAAAAGGGGAAATTCTGTAGACGCTTGTGGAACCTCTCTAATAGAGAACATCAGGTATGGCGACAGGCAATCCCAGTCACAACCATCTTTTTCTACCACCTTTTTAAGCATATGCTTGAGAGTCTTATTAAAGCGCTCCACTAACCTATCTGTCTGGGGGTGATACACAGAGGTCCGTATGTGGGTAATTTTAAACAATTTGCATAGCTCTTTCATCACCTTTGACACGAACTGTGTGCCTTGGTCAGTCAGTATCTCTTTAGGTATACCTGTCCTTGAAAACATATAGAATAACTCACGGGCGATACTGTTTGATATTGTATTACGCAAGGGAACCGCCTCAGGATAGCGAGTAGCATAATCTAAGACAACCAGAATATATTGGTGATTTCTAGCTGACTTGACTATTGGAACGACCAAGTCCATATCAATCCTTTCAAAAGGTACTTCAATTATGGGCAGGGGAACCAGGGGACTACGGAAATGTGGGGCTGGGGCATGTACCTGACACGTAGGACAGGACGCACAGTAGTCCTTCAGTTCCCTGTACATGCCTGGCCAATAAAATCTTTGGAGAATCCTCTCCTGTGTTTTCTCAGCCCCTAGGTGTCCCCCAAGCACATGATTATGGGCCATATCAAGTACCACACGGCGGTATGGCTTCGGTACTAGAAGCTGCTCCACAATTTCCCCATTACTTTTTGCAACCCAATACAAGACATCATTATTCATAGCAAAATGTGGGAATTGGTGGTCAGCATCAGGTTCCTGAGGCACATTGTTAATAACTGTCACATTATCACAAGCATTAGCAAGAGTGGGATCTCTCAACTGTGCAGTACTGAAATTATCCCGTGAGACCTCTAATTCAGGTATATTAGACTCAGGAGCTGGGGAAGAGGCATCAGCTTCCTCTCCAGTTAGGACCTGTAATGGAAAGGGGTCACTCTCCTCATGCACTTTGGGTGTAGGCGGGGTTTCCACATTTGGTTTTGTGGTTTTACCTTTTCCCCACAAATCCCAGAACGAAGGGAAATCACATCCCAAAATGACATTATGCATCAGGTATTTTACAACACTCACTTCATAATAAACAGATCCTAATATAGTCTCTATTTTGACATTGCACATGGGGTAGTCCTTGATATCCCCATGGATGCAACAAACCCTCATATGTTTGTCTGGGATAAAGTCCCCAGCTATCAAGCTGTCATGCACTAGAGTGACCAGGCTACCAGAGTTCAACAACACCTGGACAGAATGGCCATTCACCACAACTTGGCAGTCTCTAGTCCTGACGCGGCAGCACAGGCAGGAACTGCAAATAAGGATTGAAGGTAAATGGACACTGAGCAGCAATATGTCTCCTCTCGTGGCATCTCCAACATTGTACCAGCCCTGGATTCTCCAGCAGAGAGCTCCTATTTGGGCTGGTGGACTGCCTGGGAGACACCTCTAGAGCTTTTTTCTCAAATACTGGAACAGTCTTACCCAGAGATGCCCTCCACCAGGTGTTCCTGGGGGATGGTCACGCTGTAGTTTCATCACAGAGTTCAGCCTCGATCGCCAGGTACCTCTCCAGAAGGCTGACGAGTTTGTTGGCATCTTTGGGGTCTCCATGTCCAACCCAGCGCTGCGATGCAGGAGGAAGAGCTCTGGTGAATCGATCTAGGACCACCTTCTCCACCATCTGTGCAGGGGGTATAGGTGTTTGGTTCCAGCCACTTTTTCACCAGGTGAATCAGGTCGTACATCTGGGATCTGGCAGGCTTCTCCATATGGTAGCTCCAGGTATGTACTCACTGGGCACGGACAGCAGTGGTTACCCCCAGCCAAGCAAGAATTTCTGCCTTTAGTTTGTCATAGTCCTGAACATCCTGCTGGCAGAGGTCATAATAGGCCTTCTGGGGTTCACCGGTCAAATAGGGTACAATGATGTCTGCCCAGTCAGCAGCTGGCAGTTTCTCCCGTTTGGCCACTCTCTCAAACACAGTCAGGAAGGCCTCCACGTCATCATCTGGGGTCATCTTTTGCAAAGTTCTTTGCACAGCCCGCTTCTCATCTCTGTGCTCCACAGGTCTCTGCGGGTTAGTGACAACAGTCCCTTTGAGGAGCGTAATCTGCTGCAACAGCAGACAGTTGGTTTCTTGTTGCTGCAGATTGGACTGCACCGAGATGCTTCAGTATCTCCTCCATTATCCAGGTTTGTATAGCAACAGCAGCCTTTACCCAGGACATAAAAAATGTTTTCTCCAGCAAGGAGTGGACATATTGTTGCCCCTAGCAACCGCTGTATGCCCACATCCTCCACCAATTTTCAGGGTCTGGGGTTGCTAGGTGGGGTGGCATAGACACAAAAGTCCAGTTTCTTTAGTCCAAAACAAAGGTAGAGTTTATTTCCACTCAAAAAGGTAGTGCAGCAACAAAAGGAAACAATACCTAAATAAATACCTGCCTGGCTAGGCTCTAACTAAACATAGAATAGGTTACCTCACGTAGAATAACAGAAATCAAAAGACAGGATGCAGCTCCAAAAATATGACCTCTCAGTTGGCTCTGCAGCCAAGCTCTGCCCCCAGTCTGCTGCTGGAGCTGGCTTCTTAAGCCTCCTTGACGAGGAGACTCTCAACAGCTGAGTCGCTGCCGGAACATCCCCAAAGTGTAGACTGGAGGCGGGTGGAATGACAGGTCCCACTACCAACCTACCTGCCATTCCTAAAAATCCAGCCCAGTAACCGGTACTTTGAAATAACCCTCAGCAGACAATAGTTGTCTGCTGAGAAACATTCTTTCTGGAGTTTTCTCATCTCACCCACCTTAGTAATCTGGGTGAGATGTACACCCCCTCCATTACCTGGCCGGCCATCGGTTTACAATACGTAAAGATTTTTGTATGATTTCTCTGATATGCTTTTCATTAATGCTACCATATCAGCTATTTAGCATGAGTTAAAATCCTATCTACTGACCAATGATACTGTACTGATAAGTTTAACCTTAACTGGCTCACGCATATTAGTTTGCGACAGTAAAAGTTATAGGTGTTGTCATGAATGAGAAAATTCTGTTTTATTTCTGGGCTATTGGTTATTATTATGTGATAACTCTTTACCATTATTTAATTTTCTAAGTCTCTATAAGTCCCATTCATAGCATTAAGCAATTTTTCATGGTGTTTTATGGTTCTTTCACAGCTTGAAGCATTTCTGACTACTCGATACCGTATGATTTTGCATGTTATGGTACGACCCCTTCATTGCCAACTCACTTGTCTCCAATCTCTAGTGGAATATTACATTAGTTAATTCATGACCTATATGTAACAGCTGGAAGATTATAGATCTGCTGAAAGGCAAATTACAGATCTGTTTAACCATTAGCAAACCATCTTGCTCTTCTAATAGGTTGCTTTTTTTCTTCATTCCACCCCAGTTATTTCTGGGTGCCAAAGGAGTTAATACTGTACTAGCAGGGAAGGGGTAATGTGGAACATACAATGTTAATAAAAGAAACACAGGCCTTTGAGAAAGTCTGTGCCAGGCTAGAGAAACTTGGAGTATTCACTACACAGCCCTCTCCCTCCTGAATTGTGACCCATAGCATCTGTTTTGACTTTCAATGAAGTGTGTCCTACTCCCCTAGAACTCCTGCCTGCAGCCTGTCTTCCAGAGATGTTCTATTATTTAAGAGTTCGTACACCAGCTGTAATAATGCAATACCTCTATTATTAATATATAATATTGCTCTGCGAGCTGTATAGAGCAGTGTGGACAGAATGTAAAAAATCTAAGAGATTCAAGCAAGTCATAATAAAGAGTAAGCAGAGCAAAACTTCACATTACTCAGTGGAATGCGTATTGGTGCTGTTAGAAGGCAATTTTCAGTTTCTGTTATATTTGCTAGCTTCCTATTGCTCTTTGTATTTATATGAGTTATTGGTTTTTGGATATGTGAAGTGTTTTCTTTTTTTTTTTTAATATCAGATCCAAGCTCACAGCAAATGAAGGCTAGAGAGACAGCCATGCGGGAGCCCGCAGTCTCCCATCTAATAGGAACATGACTATATTTTCATCTTTATACAATATGATTGCCATAAGATTACAGCAGTCAAAGTCAGTAAAAATTGTATCAACTTCCAATTCCTGCTTTGAAATCAAAACATAAAATTTTACAAATCTAATTATTAAAGGGGTTGTCCAGGCAAAATTGACCGTTGTACAGCAGGCC
The DNA here is from genome assembly GCF_031893055.1 of Leptodactylus fuscus. NCBI lineage: Eukaryota > Metazoa > Chordata > Amphibia > Anura > Leptodactylidae > Leptodactylus > Leptodactylus fuscus. Next base: position 125,379,927 of record NC_134270.1, on the reverse strand, counting down.
TCAGGAAGAGATTCGCGTTTTTACAGATAGTAATATCACATGCCATTTGCTGATTCACATCACCGCTGAGGCCAATCAGTGGCTTCAGCAGAACTCCGGAAGAGACCCGCTCAGCAGAAGGACAGCACCGGAGCATCACCGAGAGGTGAGTATGAACATTTTTTTATTTTTTTTCAAAGCCCCCTGATGATTTAAAAGTTAAAGGGGATTGTCCATTTTTGCCTGGACAACCCTTTAACAAAAGTAAATATTAATATAACAATGTATATATTAGTAATTATATATATATATATATATATATATATATATATATATATATTGTTTATTTTTTTATTTTTTTAAATTTTTGTAGATTGTGAGCCCCACATAGGGCTCACAATGTACATTTTTCCTATTAGTATGTCTTTGAAGTATGGGATGGAAATCTAGGGAAACATGGGGAGAACACACAAACTCCTTGCAGATGGTTTTTTGCCCTTGGCATGATTCAAACCCAGGGCTTCAGCACTGCAAAGCTGTCGTGCTAACCACTGAGCCACAGTTTGGCCCCTTATATTAGTAATTATATTTTTTTTTTAAATAGTTTATTTACTCTTTTACTCTAGTAAATTTGTAGTTATGAATTATTATGCAAGAAGTTTACGAAGAGACAGAGCTGAATTCAAAATTTCGAATTTCGAAAGTCCACAGCCCTAGTTCACTTTGGTCCCTATTATAGCCCCAGTATCAAGGAATAAAGTGAAAGCCACTCTGTAAGAGAATATAGACGCTGCTGTTATATTGCTTATCTACAGTAATTGACCACTAAGGACTCATGCACTGAACTACTGGATATCAGAAATTGGGACAATAAACCGGTAGGAATCAGCAATGCCTGACGTGTTACCACACTGGACAAAACCCAAAACTACTGGGAACTGCAAACCAGACTGTAAACTATTGATCATCTTTGACAAGGACTACAAAAATCTTTATATTTTATAGTTTACTAGCTTTTGCCCTCGACTTCGTATGCGGGTTGTTGGCGTGTATGATCTGTCTAAATTTAGTCAATTGCTGCCGTTGATGGTTTGCGTTGCTCCGGCATTTCAGCAGCTCTCAAGCTGTCTTGCTGCTGAACTTGTTTCTTGCACTGTGCCTGTGATTGTTCCGGCATCTCAGCAGCTGTGACGCCATATAATGAGCGTATTCATCAAATTGCTGACGTTCATGGTTTGCCTGTTCTAGCGTTTTGGCAGCACTTAAGCTGTCCTGCTGCTGAACTTGTTCTTCACACTGTGCCTGTGATTGTTCCGGTATCTCAGCAGCTTGGTGGGACGCCATATAATGAGCGTGTTGTTGGTGTTGATGATCCACCAGTTCCAGCGTTTCGATAGCTGTCAAGCTGGCCTGCTGCTGAACTCGTTCCTCACGCTGTGGCCGTGATTGTTGCGGCATCTCAGCAACTCGCTGGGACGCCATATAATCAGCATGTTGTGGGCATTGATGATCCGCCTGCTCCAGCGTTTCGGCAGCTCTCAAGTTGCCCTGGCACTGAACTTGTTCCTCACACCATGCCTGTAATTGTTCCGGCATCTCAGCAGCTGGCTGTGATGCCGTATAATGAGTGTGCTGTTGGCGTCGATGATCCCCCTCAGCTGCGCCAAGGAGAACTCTGTGACTTCTGGCTTCCTTCATAGCTCTCGTTGTTTGCGACAAATTAGATTTTATTTTTACCGGCATGTTTAAAATTGAGAAACTGCCAATTTGGATTAAAGGTGTTTGCCCATGTCAGTTTGTCTGCGCTGCCTGGACCAGATCAGTTAATATGCAAATGCATGAACACTGAGGGTTAGTGTGTGTTTACACAGAGAGATAACAGCCCTGGCTTTCTCAGCTCAGATAGAAACAGTGTAATATAGTATATAGTTGTGAATCCATGTCATTTACCAGGATAAAAAGTGGCCTATGTATTAATCGAGGTTATAATCTATCTGCCGAATATCATTCAAATCCGTTCAGCCGTTTTTGCGTGATTGAGGAACAAACATACAAACTTTCACATTTATAATATTAGTAGGATATTCTGATCCAGTTCTGGCTAACATAAAGAAAATGGGGAAATGTATCTCTTTATAAACTAATAAGCCAAATTTCAAGCAAATTCATTGATTTTTTTTATATTTAAATTTTATAGGCTATTTAAGTGTATAAAGTAATGTGATTCTTCAGAAATGAAGAAAATTGATGTCTATGGGAGCAGAGGTGCAGTAACTACCAGGGCACTATAAAGGCCAAAGAGCTATGTGCTCCAGGCTCCATGTACTGTAAAGTGCATGGATCGGATGTAACGCTGAACAGTTGATCTGTCAGCCCCACAAATAAGATGTTAATGAATATGCCATAAACAAAAATGGACAACCCAATTCAGTCGATTGCAGATAGGAAAGGTCAGCGCTAAGTGGGTACAGGAATGTTGAGAAATGATCACAAAACATGCTGAGTATTAGCCTATGTTCATACACTAGAGTTTCATCTGTGAAAGTCAGTCTGTTTGTCGGCCATAACACTATGTTGGGGGTCACAGACTCCTACTATGTCGGTTATCTATGACGCTAGGAGACAGGTACTGGGAACTGGAGACCACGACACAAAAGTAGTGGAAATCAGTGGGCAATATATTTAATGAATTGGTAACAAAGACCAAGAGACCAAAGAAACCAGAACACTAAATTCATAGGAATCAGTGATTCTAGGTCAGTCATGAGAAGAAACCAAATATGGGAGGAACATAAATGATTCTTTCATCTTTCCCTAAATACGTATATATGGTTAAGAGGGGTAATAAATCAGAAGATAAAGCTAGCTAATAACGTCTGATGTTTTATCTGTACTTTTTCCGGCTTATGGTTCTTATAGTTAGTGTCTGTTTTTCCACCTTTCATATTAATCCATGAATACATTATGCATAGTAAATTTCCAACAGAATGTATAGATCTGTACTGTCAGATGCCCTGGAGCAATACGCTTATCTGTACGGTAACCATAGCTAGGATACTTCTAAAAATAGGGATCATTGATCCTTGTGAGAAGTGTATCTGGCGTGCCCACAGGCTTTCTTTCACACAGATGATATACCACGAACAGAATATCCATGAAAAGTGCTGTCTGTTCTCAGCAGATGAAAGAAACCATGTTAGATTGTCAAGCTTCAACGCAAAGTGAAAATATTTGAGAAACAACAGGGTGAAGGGATGTTCTGGTCTATTAAAGCTTGAATGGTAGATAGCAGGGAACAATAGCTGTTATGTCCTATGTGGTAATGGGTAATGTAAAGTCTAGCTTCTCAAATGCTTTCAGTATACGGAACTGTATTATGACAACTGTATGAAAATTCACCTTTTCCATACACATTAGATAGCTTTGGTGGGACCTTCATCAAGATGATAGCTGTCTCTCCTGCACTCCCATATATACAGTCCTATGAAAAAGTTTGGGCACCCCTCTTAATCTTAATCATTTTTAGTTCTAAATATTTTGGTGTTTGCAGCAGCCATTTCAGTTTGATATATCTAATAACTGATGGACACAGTAATATTTCAGGATTGAAATGAGGTTTATTGTACTAACAGAGAATGTGCAATATGCATTAAACCAAAATTTGACCAGTGCAAAAGTATGGGCACCTCAACAGAAAAGTGACATTAATATTTAGTAGATCCTCCTTTTGCAAAGATAACAGCCTCTAGTCGCTTCCAGTAGCTTTTAATCAGTTCCTGGATCCTGGATAAAGGTATTTTGGACAAACAATTCAAGTTCAGTTAAGTTAGATGGTCGCCAAGCATGGACAGCCCGCTTCAAATCATCCCACAGATGTTCAATGATATTCAGGTCTGGGGACTGGGATGGCCATTCCAGAACATTGTAATTGTTCCTCTGCATGAATGCCTGAGGATTTGGAGCGGTGTTTTGGATCATTGTATTGCTGAAATCTCCATCCCCGGCGTAACTTCAACTTCGTCACTGATTCTTGAACATTATTCTCAAGAATCTGCTGATACTGAGTGGAATCCATGCGACCCTCAACTTTAACAAGATTCCCGGTGCCGGCATTGGCCACACAGCCCCAAAGCATGATGGAACCTCCACCAAATTTTACAGTAGGTAGCATGTGTTTTTCTTGGAATGCTGTTTCTTTTTGGACGCCATGCATAACGCCTTTTTTTATAACCAAACAACTCAATCTTTGTTTCCAAAATGAAGTTGGCTTCTCCAAATGTGCTTTTGCATCCCTCAGGCAACTCTATTTGTGGCGTACGTGCAGAAACGGCTTCTTTCTCATTACTCTCCCATACAGCTTCTCCTTGTGCAAAGTGCGCTGTATTGTTGACTGATGCACAGTGACACCATCTGCAGCAAGATGATGCTGCAGCTCTTTGGAAGTGGTCTGTGGATTGTCCTTAACTCTTCTCACCATTCTTCTTCCCTGCCTTTCTGATATTTTTCTTGGCCTGCCACTTCTGGGCTTAACAAGAGCTGTCCCTGTGGTCTTCCATTTCCTTACTATGTTCCTCACAGTGGAAACTGACAGGTTAAATCTCTGAGACAACTTTTTGTATCCTTCTCCTGAACAACTATGTTGAACAATCTTTGTTTTCAGATCATTTGAGAGTTGTTTTGAGTAGCCCATGATGCCACTCTTCAGAGGAGATTCAAATAGTAGAACAACTTGCAATTGGCCACCTTAAATACCTTTTCTCAAGATTGGATACTCCTGGCTATGAAGTTCAAAGCTCACTGAGGTTACAAAACCAATTTTGTGCTTCAGTAAGTCAGTAAAAAGTAGTTAGGAGTATTCAAATCAATAAAATGATAAGGGTGCCCATACTTTTGCACTGGTCAAATTTTGGTTTAATGCATATTGCACATTTTCTGTTAGTACAATAAACCTCATTTCAATCCTGAAATATTACTGTGTCCATCAGTTATTAGATATATCAAACTGAAATGGCTGTTGCAAACACCAAAATTTTTAGAACTAAAAATGATTAAGATTAATAGGGGTGCCCAAACTTTTTCATAGGACTGTATGTATGTAAAGGATCAGGTATGTTGAAATCTGACAGACTGATCACTTATCTTCTCTGACATCCGCCATCCAGACAAGTCACTATTAGATGTTTTGTGGGTTTGGCTGACATTTATGTGTATGGCCACCTTTGGAAGGAATGACATAAATTTTCAATTTGCATGATACAAAAAAATACTGTATTATTGAAGAAGTGTTGGATAGTTAACTTGGTATCCAAATGGATCTTCCATCATCTGTAAAATATGGTAAGTGTAATGCATAAATATGGTATGTATAATATATTACTTTCTCTATGTGGGAAGTACAAGCAGATCTTATTCATTTCCCTTTATTTTATGACAAATAATTACATTGGGGATGAATGCTGATATTGGCACCCATAGGCTTCCTTTAGTTCTCTTGTACCTCTGTGTTACACCTACTTACACACCAAGATTGTTTGCTCCAAATTTCATCAAAAATAGGTTGTATAATTGCATTCCACATTACAGAGGTACCACACATTGATGCACCATGGGACTCATTTTGTCGGTGTTATTTGCAGATATGTTTCCCCATTCACTGATCTATAGATATATCATATACTCAAGCCTTGAGACTACAAATGTGTACATTCACCTATATTTGGGCATTTTTTATTATAGTCTTCCTATTGGCAAATTATATAATATTATTAAAGGGGTTACTGAGACTAATCTTCTATCAGATCACTGGGGATCTACCTCTTGCCAACTACTCTGATCAGCTGATTTAGGCTAGGGCTAAACAGTGACTTTTGGCGCATTTCCCGTTGTGTCACCAAAGATTGCTGACAAATCCTTCATTATTGTCAGTGAATCAGTCACATTGCCACACTTAGTGGGCTATGACTGCAATGTTCGACTTGAAGTTGTAGTTGTAGCACACTAGGGGTCACAGTATGACTCCATTCACTAGCATTAGTGAAGGATTGGCAGGGAAACTGGTGATCTTTGGTTGTGTAACAGGAGTCGCAGCCAAAGTCGCACTTGTCTGAGTGACATAGCCTCTTTAGTCAGCTGATTGGTAAAGGTGCAGGAGTCAGATCCCCTCTAAGCTGGTACCGATAACCTGCTATAGGTCATCAGTAATAAAGTCTTGGAAAACTCCTTTAAGATTCTGTAAAGTGTTGCTAAGAGGTTGTACTCTTTGAGCTGTTATAAGATTGAATTTGTAAATGATGCATCATGGATTACGGTTAGTGATAGAGAAATTTCGTTTTTTCCATTGTGACAGTTTCCACTGCTCAACAACAAGATCCTTTACTTAATAGAAATGTTGAAATATTTCATATGTTGCTTCATTACCAATGTTATATTAAAGAACACCGTACACCAGCTCAGCCTCCTGCTGACAGAATTATTACATCTCAACTGGAATAAATAAGCATCGCCAGTAAATACGGCTCTTCAAGTTGTTCCTTTCCCTTGTGTTTTTACATATTGTGTACACCTGCTTTTTAATATATTTTTACTATCTATGGAAGGGTCTAGATAGCTGATTACTTCAAGACCCGTTCATGACCAGACACATTTTCAGGTTTTTTGGTACATCCAGTTTTGAAGGCTATAACATTTTCGTTATTTGAATTATTCAGATTATTTTTGCAACTTTTTTTCAGTGATATATAGGGCTTTATTTACTTGTCATTTTTATTTTTTCATATTTTTCCTTTTTTAATGTCTGGGAAAATATATATATAAAAAGGAGAAGAAATGTGTCTGCTTTCACATTTTTTCTGTTTTTTTTTTTTTTTTTTTAAAAAAAACAAAACACCAAAAGTGCTATGAAAATAGTTTTCCTTACTTACAGTAATTTTTAGGTGGATGACACATAGTTTTGTGTCACTGTGGGGACTAGAACCTGTGGTATAGGTGTGGTAGTGTCATTTTTTTATTTTACTTTTCATTTTTATTACATATTTATTTATTTAGTTTGCTGATTTTCCCTTATAACTGGGGCTGATATATTAGCTATGGTTACAGGAGGAATGCAGTCTTCTTGCACTTCATGTACAGCTGATCTGTACAGTTCTAGTATAAAGCCAATGTGTGGCCTACAGACAGTTAAAGATGTATAGTTAGATCATTTTTATTGATGATGTGAATATTTTGGTGCAAGCCATTTACTACTTCATTCATCACTTTTTAAGGCCCGATTCTCATCTGCACATGGGTTTCCATTCAGGGAGTCCACTTGGCCCCCCCAAATGAAAACCTAATCTGCATAAAAAAGCGGTTACCTAAGGAAACCCATGGACACCATAGACTATAATGGGGTCCATGTGGTTTCCGTTCGGTTTCCACATGAAAAATGCGGAGAGCAAAGTATTGCTTGCAGTGCTTCTATCTCCGCATTTTTCATGTGTAGAGGGGAACTGAATGGTCCGAATGCAGATGTGAACCGGACATAAGAAAAGTAGGCAGGGCTTAACAGGAGGGAACTGAAGCCTCCCGCATACTGACCAATTTCCTATAATTTATGCCAGAACATAAGCCTGTGGTGCCTGTAAGCCAGACTTCTGACTCTGACGCCTCTATTTTTTTACTCTCTTACTTCTTCATAAATAGCTGTTTCTGATAAATTCTCTTCTATAGCAAAACATCTTGTCTGTAGTAAAACAAGAAGCCTTAGAAACAGAGCTATGTTCCCATCAATCTATTGTAGCCAGAGGAGTAAAAAATGGGAAAGAATTGTGCCAGGTGACTGAGACAGACCAGGCAACTATCCAGAAAATGATTGACAATGTCCAGACAGTGACAAAAGAAGTACATACAGTATCTTCTGGAGGTGGTAGCTTTCATTACGCAGGACTAAGCTGAGGCTAATGAAGCAGAATTATGTCTGAAAGAACATCTATCATTGCTCTGCTGCTTCTATAGGATTGCGGTAAGGATGAGTTTGGTGCTAACATATTATAGAGCTATGTTCAGACTTGAAAAGATCAGCCTATTCCATGGCATTAAGGAGGAGACCAGGCTCAGGCTACATTCACATCTGCGTTGATGTCTCCATTTGGAGACTCCTTCAAAGTGTGCATCCAAAATTGCCAGATCAAAGAGTCCTGCAAGTTTGTCTTTATCGTCTTGAAGTTTGGACACCTGATGGATCTGATGGTTACTGGATTCTGTTGGTTCTGTATGTGACCGCTGTTATAGCAGTCTACCTATCTGGGCCTCTGACATAGTAGAACAATAGATAGGCCAACACTAGTGGGAACATAGCATCATACAGTAGCAGACAATGTCCTCTAACTCAGGAGGAAAGAAACAGTGATTGTAATAATAACATTAGAGAGGAACAGGATGAAAAAAAGAGGCATCAATGTCCCCAAGAAAGAAAAGTCAAAACAACATTCCCAGAGGACACCACAAAATCAGAGGTGTGCAACAACTGGCCAAAAAGAAAACTTTGGAAGAAGTTTTAATTAGGGGCCTTAAATTAATAGAACATAACAAATATTTAAGGGAGTCTGACAGTAGGAAATTCTGTATCAAATTAATGACAGTACCGTGTAGAGCGGCTTCTACACTGCCCAAAGATGCCTTTCTTATTCTTCAATGCAGAATGAGACTGCAGACAAAGTGAGAGATGTCACTCAAGCAATGGGGGTGGAGCTGGGCAGCAGGTTGGGGCGAATATCTAGAGCATCGAGTGAAGCCCAGTAGGAGAAGAAACATCCCTGAGGCCCTTATTAGCTAATTTGCATGAAAATTAAGCTGCTAATTTGAAAGTGAAGAAGACACAGCTCTACAAGTTACTGCCCTTAGTCTGATGACAGACTCCCTTTAATATGATTAACTTTTCTAAACATACCTCAGTTCCTCTGAAAGTAAATATGCAGCAAGCTATGAGGAATTCTATAATATAATGCACTTTATAATAATCTTATTTTCAACCTAAAGTTGCAGTTGGTAACGTTTTCCTGACACTCCAAATAACACTCCAGCACTCTTCGAATTAAGGCAGGCTTTAAAGACTGTGTTCACATATGTTTTAGATGCATTTTTTATGCAATAGAGGTAAAGAGTGATGTAGCATGGAAATATAAGAGGTTAAATTTTTTTTCACACTGAATCACTCCAAACCTCCTCTGACTTTAACATGATGCTTAAACTGTGCATCAGAGCTTCATGGCAAGGGCTTTCATGGCTGAGCTGATGCATGCAAGCCTAGTTAATCCATCGGCCCCACTAAAGGTGGATACTGAGACCAGAACACTCAGACACAGGGAGCCTGCACACGGAGTTAACGCTCCGCTCATTCCGAATGTAAAACTCGTTCAGAGTGAGCGACGTTAAAACAGATCCCATTGATTTCTATAGGTGCCAACATACGCGCGTATCACATTGAAAGCAGTAGGTAAGCCTCCCATTGATTTCAGTGGGGAGCGCGTCGGCACCCATAGAAAACAATGGGATCTGTTTTAACACCGCTCATTCTGAACAAGTTTACGTTCAGAATGAGCGGAGCGTAAACTCTGTGTGAAGGCTCCCTAAAAGCACAAGTAAAGTACTTCACTGACTGATAAGTGTGCCACTCCGACGCCTGCTTTCAGCTGTCACAGAGGTCAAGTATGAATCGTATGAAGGAGTCTGGGTTTGGCAAGTACCACGCACATAATCATTACCTGCCTAACTACATTGTGCCAACTGTAAAGCTTGGTGTAGGAGGGATAATGCTATGGGGTTGTCTAGGCGCCTTAGTTCAACTGAAGCTTCATCATACCAAGACATTTTGTACAATTTTATGCATCCAACCTTTTTGGGAACAGTTTGAGAAAGGCCATTTTCTGTTCCAGCATGACTGTGCCCTAGTGCATACTGCAAGATCCTACAAGCTTGGTCTGGGGCAGAAGAACTTGACTGTTCACACATCCCTGACCTCGATCCCAACAACACTTTTGGGTTGAACTAGAATTGGGATTGTGAGCCAGGTCTTCTTGTCCAAAATCAGTGTCTGACTTTAGAAATACTCTTCTAGAGGAATGGGAAAAAGTCCCACAGACAGACCCCAAAATCTTGAAGAATGCCCTCCAGATAAGAGGAAACTTTGTATCTGCAAAGGACAGACCAACTCCATATTAATCCTAATAGATTGAAAATAAATTGTGTCTACGGAGAAACATCTTGGAGATGACCGCCCAAAATGTCAATGAAAAGTGGTCTTCTTGGATGGTTAGGCGTAATGAGGGGGTTCTCTAAAAAGTTGGTCTTTGAGAGAGTTTTCCTATATATGGTTATAGTTATTGAGGGATCATGCAGTAAGTGATACTTCTAGCTACGTGTCATTCACTCACTGTTTTCTCTTTCCACAGACTGTCATATCTGCCGATTAAACAGCACCTTGAACTCTGCTGAATTATGACATTTAGCCTTAGCTAAATGATTGGAAACGTCTGACTTTTAAAGCAGATAATCCCATTAAGGGATCTAAGGACTTGACAATGATGGTAAGAAGTAAAATCCTATTATATTGTACTAGGGGCAAGTTTTGTCTGAAAGAAAAAAAAAAAAAAAGGTTAATTTTGTCTTCTTTTTTTTCCGCAAAGAGGCCTTCTAACTTCTTAAAGGATGTAAGACGTGGTGGGATGGGCCATGAACTTTACAATCTGATCAAATGTGTCCATAACGATTTAATGAGGAAATTTTGTCATGTCCTTCCTATCCATACTCTGTGGAGGAGACAGACATAACAAGGCTTAATAGGTTTTTAGGAGAGTGAACATATTATATTGCTTTGGGGCTGCTGTCCTTTGATATGTAAAATGTAATTCTTTCCACCTTATGGGTTCGTGTGCATCCATCCAGAATTAACTATTTTCAAAGATAGGTTAATGTAAAACACACCTTAGTGGGTTAATACAAAATAGTTTTTCTTTGATGCTTGGCCTGGCCCTTCACAATGATTGATGAATATTGATAAATATCACATACGGCTGCTTATAAAGATGCAATATGTTGTGGAAAATGAAATTTATTTCATACTATTAGATCTAGCAGCAAAAATATTCATCGGATTGCTAACATTTTGCTTAAGCAGACATTTTTCACGAACATTAACCACTGGCCTCATTGTGTTTGCGAACCATGTTATATAGAGAAATTGTAATTATAATATGACGTATCACTTGAATCAAGATTTTATGTTAAACATATATCTATATTTATCTATATTTAAAATTAAAAATCACTGACCACTAAGCCTAGTAACTTCAAAACAGAGCCCATTGATTTCAATGGGAAGCGCGCGTATATCGGCATATACGCGCGCTTCCCATTGAAATCAATGGGCTCTCTTTTGAAGCGCCGCGCTTGGACACGTGTATACGTGTCTAAATGAGTGGCACGCTTACGCCGTGTGAAGGGGCCCTAACATGTTCCGTATCAGCGGCGTTAGAACAGATTCCATGGCTTTCTATGGGAGGCGGCATACATGTGCTCCCCATTGAAATGAATGGGCTGCTTTTTTCTCTATAGCTTTCAATGTGATACGCGTGTAATACATTGAAAGCAATAGGAAAAAAACCCTCCCTTTGATTTCAATGGGGAGCGCACGTATGCCGGCTCCCATTCAAGTCAATCGGAGCTGCTTTTTACACGCTCATTCTGAACGTGTTTTTACGTTCAGAATGAGTGCAGCGTAACTCCGTGTGAAGGCTCCCTTACATTGTGTTTGGGTCCATGTTCACCTCAGACTCTATGGAGAGGGAGGAGGCTGTTACTTGATTTATTGCCTCATTCTGGTTATACTCTTATCTTAAAACACAGCAGTGTAAGGCTGCGTTCACACGGAGTTTTTTTTACAGTACTTGCAAAGTGGATGGGATTCATGTGAATCCCATGCTCACTTTGCGGAAAAAATTTAAATTGCAGCATGTCAATTGTATCTACGGAAACACCGGCAGCTTTCCCATAGATATAATTGTAACATGCGAATCCCATGCCCACTTTGTAAAAAAAAAAATCGCAGCGCGGACACGCTACGATTTCCAAAACCGTCTCGATTTTGAAAATCGCAGCATGTCAGTTATATCTAAGGCCCCATGTTGTGGAAAAGCTAATTTTTGTGTTGCTGATTTTGTTGCGTTTTTTTAAGCCAAAGCCAGGAGAGGATTCAGCAGAAGGTAGAAGTATAAGAGCTCCATTATATTTCCCATTCCTTTTGCAGCCATTACAGGCTTTGGCTTAAAAAAACCACAACAAAATCTGCAACATTTTTTTAAATGTGCTGTAAAACAACAAGAAAATGTCATAAACGTTGGATATTAAAATAGAAAAAAAACTCCGTAAAAATAAATCCGTATTTATCACTGAAAAAAATGCAAAAAATTATTTGAATAACCCATAGGGGAAAAAAAGCCCTCAAAACTGCATGCTTGAAAAATGGGTCTGTTCCTGAACCAAGAAAAATAGCCTGGTCCTGAAGTGGTAAAGCAGCCCTGTGTTTGTAAGTGTTATAACTTTTCAGGTAAGAAAAGTAATATGATTCTAAGATTGCTATTTCTATAGCTCCTACACCAATACCTTGGGTCACTGTATAAATAGCAACATGCTATTAGAATTGTTCCCTTTATGAGTGGAGGGGTTCCCATAGTTTGGCTTGTGGAAAAGCAAAAGCTAAGGCAAAAGTAAATGGTTGTTTTTAAAAGGTACTCCAATAGCAAAGCATTATATTTAACATGGCTAAGAATAGGGTTTCCGAAATAAATAAAAAAAGATCACAGATCATTCAAAATCACAGATTCCCACTTTGCCACCCGGGCTCCCTCCGGTTTTTACTTCCTAGTGTCTCTTGATATACAGGAAATTCCTAGAAATTCCATTTACACCAATCATGGGGCGCAACTTTGAGCAGGCATTGTATGGCACATGGTACGGGGGACCTGTGCAGCGTCAGGATTGGTGAAGGCAAGCATGAGGGTTTTTTTTTATGATAGTACCACCTTTCTGACCACTTCTAAATATTTGCTGAGCTTGAAGACCCCTTGAATGTGTGGTTGTCTATTGTAGTGTTATGCAATCCTTTTTTTCTTAAACGTATCTGTTTTTCTCACTGAAACATTAATAAACTGTTGCGTATGACTGACACATAGGCTTGTCAAGAAAAAATAAATGTCAAAAATGCATCAATAAATAAGTAGATCAGTTATTCCTGCATAACAAACTGATCTGTTGCATGCATTTTTGTAAAATCAATAAACCTGTTTATGTTGCTGGATGGAGTAGTGTGGAGTGACTGTAGACATCTGCACTTTTCCTAAACAGTTAAAAAATCCCAGAATCGCAAAATATAAAAAAGAAAAAAAAATTCTGTTGTAGCCAGAAAAAAATGTGTCAACTAAATGCATTTTTTTTATAGCTCTGTGTAAAAACTGATGCATTAAACCAAAGATGTGGTGTGACAGCCGCAGCCCTACAAGATTAATCTACAGATCTGTGGAAAGAGGCTTATACCAGACTGATCAAGTTTTGTACAGCTTTCTATAAAATAGGTTCTCAGCTACTTTTAGTAAAGGTCCACTGACTGGGATCCACCATCAGGTGAAGGTGCGAGCTGAACAACAATTGAACACATCCAGCATTTACTGTATTTTGCAGATGATGAGACAAGTCTGACTACAAGACGTACCTCAGGTTTAAACAAGAAAAATTTGGAAAAAATATTTCACATTAATTTAACCTTCACTGGTGGTCAAATAGAGTATAGGGGTTTATGTTACTAATTATTAAGGGGGCATTAAGGAGCTTTTTACCATGTGGTGGGCCATTGAGGATAGTTACAGTGTGTAGGGGGACACTAATCGATCATTATACTGCCTGGAAGGCACTGAGGTGGGATTATACAGTGTGCAGGGCACTAACGTGACATTATACTGTGGCGGCACTATGGGACTTTTTACTGTATGTGTGGGCACTAAGAAACATGCTATTGTATGGGAGCACTAAAGTGTATAATACTTTGTAGGAACACTAACATGGCTTTACTCTGTTGGGGGTATTAAGGCTGGTCTTACACGACCGTATTGGTCCGCAAGTTGCTCATCAGCAACACTATTCTTTTATGTCAAATAGACATTCTGCAGAGGTCCGTGTCCTGCCCACTCTATGGGCGAGTCCGTGCAGTGCGTGAATTCACGGCCTTTGTTGACCTGCAGTATTCAGTGCGGACCTCGGTCACGGCACAGCACACCACGGATAAAAATAAAGAGGCCGCACTGAATACAATGTGTCCGCAATTGAAAACCCGCAAGTAAGACCAGCCTAAGGTGCTTTATACTTTGTGGGAGCACTAAAGTGGCATTATACTTTGTGGGGGGCACAAACATGGCCTGTTAATGTGGGGCATTAACATGACATTTTATTCTTTGGGTACCACTAAGGAGTATTATATTATGTGGGGCACTAAGGCGTATTATACTTTGTGGAGACACTAACATGGTATTATGCTGTGTAAGGGGGACTCAGGAGCTTTATACTGTGTTTCAGAGCATTAAGGAGGATTATAATGCTCTATTAGCGCCCTCCACATTTTGTAATAAACTACCAGTGGGGGCAGTGCGCGGCAAGCACACGGGCCCCATTATAGTCTATGGGGTCCGTGCGATTGAACTGAACAGCACTTGCAGTTGCCCTTGTATTCCGTCCGGGAGGGTCCTCATGCTGACTCCTTCTGGATGGAACACATCAGCATGTGTGAACCGGCCCTTAGCCTGAATACCTTACAACAGCTGCAGAAAGGATTGGCAATAGTTCCGGCAGTGCATGATGTGATAAGTGCAGGATGTGTGGGTGAGCATTATCCTGCTGAAAAATGCCAGTTGGAAATATAGTCATAAATGACCACACATCTGGCTACAGGATGTCTTGGACAAATATCCGTTAGCATCCATTGTATCATTCATAGTTATAATCTAAATAATTTGCAAGACAGGGGTACTGACCAACGCAGACATGCGGCAGCAGACCTGGCTGATCAAAACGCCCATATGTCGATCAAAGAAATATTCTGACATCACAGTTGGGAGGTTGTAGAAAGTAGGTTGTGGGTTCAAGGATTAATAAAAAGCTGTGTGTCCGAGGACCCTGGGGTGAGTTTCTTTGGAGCCACATCTAATGTTAGATTACTCTGTCTTCTTATGCTAAAGCCCCCAGCCAGATTTAAACAATCCAGGTCTGTTCTTTGTTACTCCTTTTTTTTTTATTTTGCATTGTTGCATGTATTTGTCTTGATGTTATTCCATCTTTTTATTGTAATACGCTTTTTATGTATAATAAATCTAAAAATTTATAAGATCGCCCTTTGGATCTAACATTCCCTGACTTCTGATAAGTGAATATCGCTAGCTGTGTTACCCTGTTGTGTGCCTGTTCTGCATGGTATTGGTGTGTTATTTTACAGTAAATGGCGAGTGGTGGCAACTTTGTGTGGAGGCATGAGTGTTAAAGGACCCTTCATTCCTGTTTCACCTGGTGTGATGTGTGCGTTGGAAGAGAGTGTGGAAGCCTTTTATGATTGTATCTGGGTCAAATGTGTGTGTGTGGTGAGTAAGGAGAACAGATAACCCCAAGAATTGGTATACAGTGAGTGGATATATCAGTAGGTGTGACTCCGATTCCTGACAGGCTCCATTGGTATCCATCATTTTAAACATGGCAACTCCCAATACCCATGAAGGGGTAGGATTTAATATGTAACATACTATTCGTATTATGAATACTATTTATGAGAATCAATTTATGATAGCTATTGAAATTTTAATTTTTAGCTAAGCAGCAGCTCTCTGGACTATTTTCCTGAGTTTTACCTAGTCAGTAGCTTCTTCAGGCTTTTTCTTTCTTGTATCTCCTGCATGGGTGGCATATTACCCTTTCACATGGTTTAGTATCTCCCAGTTGTAATAAATAAACAGTCATTTTTTGGGGACTTTTTGTCACCAGTTGCTTTGTCGGCTAGTTAAGAAAAGTAAATAGTTCCCTGGACCACTTCTAACAAATTGGTTGAGGCCAATAGAAAAAAAACATGGGTGGACATCTGCACTGTCTGGACCCAGATGTCAGTAACTGGGAAACAAAAGTAGGGGTGGGAGAAAAGTCCTGAGCTGCAACCCTACAACAGGATGTTGCTTCAAGCAAGGAGAAAGACTGCAGTATGAAGAATGGGAATAGGAGTACAGGACAGGTCAGGCAGATGCTGGTGGTAGGGAATTCTTATTAGGCAGATAGACAGGGTCATCTGCAGGCAAATCCATGAATGCTCAATATTGTGTTGTCTTTAGGCTGCTCACATTCAGCATATTGTGGATTGGATTGACAGATTGCTGGATGGGACAAAGAAAAACCCAGTGGACATGGTACACATCGGTACAAATACCAAAGTCAGAGTAGTGTAGAAAGCCTTAAAGGGGAACTATCATTGGATTTTGGCAATCATATGCATGAATAGCCTTTAAAAAGGCTATACAGGTGCTGCTAATCGTTTTAGAAAAGACCCCCCTCCCCTGTTTTTATGATTTACCGGTAAGACGTATATGCTAATGAGTTCCTCTGTGCACCCTGGGCATTCTGTGCACCCCCCTAGCGTCATACCTTGCTCACGCCCACCTCTGTTGCTTGTGCTCTAAGTCATCCCCCCAGTTCCACAAGAAAATGGCGCTTGGGCATGCTTACTGCACATGCCCGAGATTTCAATTCCCTACCGCCGAGAATACAGATGCTGGAGGCGGTTACTCACAGGGAGGAGGAGGACTAATTAGAGCACAAGCGACAGAGGTGGGCGTGAGCAAGGTGATGACGCTGGGGGGGGTGCATGGAACGCCCAGGGTGCTTGGAGGAACTCTTTAGCATGAGAGTCAGCAAGAGCTAGGATGGATAGACATGGGATGGTGGTTATTAGAGATGAGCGAGTACTATTCGAAACGAACGTTTGAATAGCATGCACCCATAAGAATGAATGGAAGCAGCCGTCACGCTTAACCCCCTGCGTGCCGGCACATATCACATTGAAAGCATAGGGAAAAAAGCCTCCCATTGATTTCAATGGGGAGCGCACGTATGCCGGCTCCCATTCAAGTCAATGGGAGCTGCTTTTTACGCGCTCATTCTGAACATGTTTTTACGATCAGAATGAGCGCAGCATTACATCGTGTGAAGGCTCCCTTACTGTGTGGTGAACACCCCTAGAATGAACAATAATGGCGATTACTTATGGGAGTTTGTTATAATTCACTGAACATAGCTTACAGGATGATATGCTGCAACAAACAGAAAGAGTAGCAAATACAGTATTAGTAGTCAAGTCCTTATTGTATGGAATTTTAACTCTCCTGACAATAACTGAGATATAAAGTTCGCTGGTTGCGCTAAAAGCTGTTTTTATCCACAATTCAAGACAAGTATTTCTTTCTGTTGATGAAACTACCAGAGGAGATGGGAGTGGGAGTATTTAGACTAAAGATGGTCCCAAAGCACTAGGCTATGCCATTACTCTTGCATGCCTTAAATGAAACACTTGATACCAAATCCTTTGTGTTCTCAATGGATTTAAATTAACTCTTGTGCTCTTCTTGAGGCACTTTCAACCAACACATTGATCTGTCTGTCAAACCTTTGTCTGATAACCATCCTTTATTTGTATATTAACACATTTCTCCACATTTCAGCATTTAAAGTTCCAATCTTTTTGGCATCCTAAACTTAGGCAACATCTAAACATCCTGTCTTAGGGCTAGTTCACACAGGGGCAAGGAGGCGGATTTTGACAGCGGATTTCGCCTCAAAATCCACCTCCATACAATGGTGGTCTATGGAGACCACTAGCATTCTTTATTCCGCTAGCGGAAGAAGGAAGCGAGCTGTCCTTTCTTCAGGCCTGTCCTGGCGGCAGCAACCCCTGGAATCGGCCCATTCATTTGAGCTGACTCCGGAGGGGAAAGCCGCGACTGCGACAGTCGTGGCAGGCGGGTTTTGGCCTGAGAGTGACGTGGCTTCCTACGTCACTCTCGGTGCCAAAATACTCCCCCTTTGTGAACGAGCCCTTAGGCATACCAGCTTTTCTGAATATTTCATGGCACCCCTTAACGGTATTAGCACCCTCTTTTACACTCTCTATAGCTGGAATTCCTTTATTTCAGCCCCAAACAGCACAGGCAAATTCCCCATGATTTGCCTAACTTCTATCTGAAAACCTCAATAGCTTTGGCACACACAGTGTTAATCAAGTACACATCTGTCTTGGACCATCCAGGTTCGGCATACACAGTGTTGAGTACAGCTTCTTGTTTAGAACCTCAAAAGATTCAGGCCGGGGCCCCACGTTTTACAGTATCTGCAAAGTGGATGCGATTCATGCTAATCCCATGCCCACTTTGCGTTTCAAACTGCAGCATGGACATGCTGCGATTTCAAAAACCGGCGTGCTTCTGGAAATCGCAGTACGTCAATTATATCTATGAAAATGCCAGCGGCTTTCCCATAGATATAATGGTAACAGAGAGTCCACGGAGAAAAACTCAGTGAACTTTGTTTTCAAATCACTGTGGGAAGAACCACAATGCGTTTTCGCCATGGTTTTTCCTGCAGCGCTTTAGCACTGTGTATCGTCCTGTGGGGCCTTAGCCTTATGTTAGTATGCACACTGTTAACTAAAATATAACATCTTGTTCTAGAACAGGGGTGGGCAATTAATTTTCCCATGGGGCTGCATAAGAAATTAAAACTTTATCTTAGAGGGCCATGCGCGCTGCTGCAAATTTAGCTCCACCCACTTTTATGTAGACTCTGCCCATTCTTAATCATCTTTTCATGTGTCCCCACAAAGTATGATCCTCTTACAGTCACCCGTACATTATATGCCCCCACATTATAATGTTCCCTTCCAGCTGCCCCACAGTATTAAGTCCCTCTCCTGGTGCCCCAGTTTAAACTGGTGGAAACTAGAGGGGGACATTAAACTCAGGCAGCTGGAAGCAGACATTAAACCGTAGGGGTAGCTGGAGGGTGACATTAAACTGGGTGCATCTAGAGGCAGACAGGTCCCCCTACAGCTACTTCCACGGTTTAATGCCCCCTCCAGTTGTCCCCAGTTTAAGTGTCCCCTCCATCTCTCCCCAAGTTTCATGTTCTCCCTCCATCTCTGCCCCAGTATAACATTCCCCCTCCATCTCTGCCCCCAGTATAACATTCCCCC
Organism: Leptodactylus fuscus; assembly: GCF_031893055.1. Classification (NCBI taxonomy): domain Eukaryota; kingdom Metazoa; phylum Chordata; class Amphibia; order Anura; family Leptodactylidae; genus Leptodactylus; species Leptodactylus fuscus. The sequence goes on along the minus strand of NC_134270.1, from coordinate 125,360,651 downwards.
TCCATCTCTGCCCCCAGTATAACATTCCCCCTCCATCTCTGCCCCCAGTATAACATTCCCCCTCCATCTCTGCCCCCAGTATAACATTCCCCCTCCATCTCTGCCCCCAGTATAACATTTCCCCTCCATATCTGCCCCTAGGTTACTGAGAAACACACACACAGATAGAGACACACACACACACACACACTCTCCACCCTGCATCTCACATCCTCCCCTCTCAGTACCTTAGGACACACACCACACGTCTCCATCTTCTTGCACTGTGCTGCCAGCACTAACACACGCCTCCCTACACACGCCTCCCTAGTCAAAGCTATGCGGGCCGGACTGAATCAGTCAGAGGCCTGGATATGGCCCGCAGGCTGTAGATTGCCCAGGTCTGTTCTAGAACCTCAAAAGATATATCTCGGGTGCCCTTCACTTAACTAAAATACAAGGACATCCACATAGTAGTCCCGCATTACTACTTTCTCCTCTGCCACAACTTAAAGGAGACGGGAGGTGGGGTAACTTTTCTGTAGGCCAGGGCCCCACATTACAAAAACGCAGTGTTTTACGTTACTTGCATAGTGGATGGAATTCTGGTGAATCCTGTACCTACATTGCAGAAAAAAATCCATAGCGGAAATGTCAATTATGCCTACAGAAACACTGGTGTTTTCTCTACAGGTATAATAGGGGCAGAAAGTCCACAGAGGAAAACTGTAGAGATTTTCTGTGAAAAATATTGTGGATAAAACTGCGAAGCATTTCTAGACTTTCTGCCCCTATATGCCAGTGTTTCCATAAGTATAATTGACATCCTGCAATTTTCAAAAATGCTAGTTTTTTTGAAAATGCAACTTTTCTGCGATGTGTGGGTGGGATTAGCCAGAATGTAGTGTAAAAACTACGTTTCTCCACAGCATTTTTCATTAAGATTTTGCTGTGTTTCTCAGTTTTTATTTCCCCTATTAAATATATAGTTAAAACACTTGCAGTGGACAGTCCATGGTCATGTGATGTACACAAAGGTGCACGGCTTGTTAAGCCAGGTTCAGACGGGGTTTTTTGGTCAGGATTTTGATGCGGAATCCGTGTCAAAATCCTGGTCGAAAAACCGCCTCCCATTGAAACCAATGGGAGCCAGTCATTTCCTTTTTCACGAGCAGTTTGTTCCCGCTCGTGGAAAAAAGAAGCGACATGCCCTTTCTTGACATGGATTCCGCTGATTCAGCAGACTCCATCCTGACTAGGCCTATTCATTTGGGCCTAATCCGGAGCGGTATGCCGGAAAAACTCTGTGTGCACTGCATCAGCATACAGTTGCGGCTAGCCGTGGGGGAGGTTTTTTGAAGCGAATTTTGCGTGTCAAAATCCGGTCAAAAAAAACCTTGTGTGAACCTGGCTTTAAGGGATCATGCAAGTCTTTTTGCAAATCAGTTTGTAAATAACATACTAATGTTTTTTGTGAATCAGGATTTTAAAAAGAACTATGGGTGCAGGAGGCCTAACAACGATTGACAGGATAAAGATCTAGAAAACCATGAAGAATTGATACAGAAGTAAGTTGAAAAATTGTTGAATATATTTGCTGAAACTGGGCAATTCCTTTAGCCTGGGGCCCCACATTGAGGAAACACTGAGAAAAAAAAAAACCCTGCGTATTGCAGTACCTGCAAAACCGATGAGATTCTGGCTAATCCCATCCACACATTGCAGAAAAAAATTCACTTGCAGCATGTCACTTATACCAACGCTGGTGTTTTTTTGTATATCTATAATAGAAGCAGAAAGCTTTTTTTCTGCAGCATTTTTCACAGAAAGTCCTCAAAGTTTTCTGCTACAGATTTTCTGTGAAAAGCGCTGTGGAAAAAACCACAATGCAGTGTCGTTTCCGCAGCATTTTTCATCCGCTACGTGTGGCCTTTTGCCTTAAGCAGCAGTACTTAAGAAGCATCAGCTGCAAAAGCAAATGGGATTCATAAAATGTGAAATATAAACCTGTGATCCAAATGTGTTATAACCCCTTCTATACAGTCCACATAACATCATATCCTCAATGCTTGGGTCTCCACATTCTAAAAATGATATAGGAAAATTGAATAGAGTTCAGTGCCTAGAATCTCTCTCTGATCTACTAAGATACCTATTCAGGGGTTAAATCCGTCATGTTGTATAAATATATGTGCACTGGTTTTACTAGTTAGCTATTACATCACATCATAACAGTGTCTGATCGCCCTTTATACAGTGACTGAATAGGAATGCTATTAATCCAAATAAAATATAACAAGGCCTGTGAGTCAGAGTTATCTACCTGAAAATGTTCTCAAAAGGCCCTATTGTGCAAAAACCTACAGTACTCAATGAGCAATTTTATTTGTAACCTGTTTTGTGTCCTCCTTTTAGCCCTTATGAACCTGACACTTTTATAGTAAGCTTTCTTATACTGGATCAGTCACATTTGTAAGGAAGAAGCTATATCTGGTTGGAAAAAAACCTAACCAAAATCTAATATGTCATTAAATGGACTTAGGGAGGGGAGAACATTGAATTGTAGTTCGGTATCTTACTGTTCTCTTAATCTTCCATACCCTAACAAAACAAAGAGTTTAATAAGCATTTGGATTAAGGCAATGAAAAAAATTGTCTCATCCTGAAGGCCAACATAGGCCATATTCCTAAAGGGGTTGGGTGATTTATTAATATTTTACATGGATGAATGTTAATAATGGTGATCTTCAACTTTCTTAAAGATGCATTTGACACTTCTGTCCCATTTTAATTATTATTGATATTGCCTCTTCTACTGTTTGAGTAGCCGCCATCTAATTCAAATGGAACTCTTGTCCATAATATGTGGAGGGACACATGCACAGTTTATCATCCAGCATTAGCCACTGTTATAAATCTGCCACATTTTCAGACCCCCAAGTAAATTTGTTGTCATAGTCAGTAATATTTACCAACATAGATCTGCTGTTGGTATAAGAGATACTAACTGGTCTGGGCCCATTTACCATATTACTTGTAACTGTTCAGAACTTACTAAGGGGGCTAAGGCAGAAACCCAGCTTTATATGTTTTGTGTGAGAAGTATATAGCAAGAACTTATACCTCTACCTCCTGCTCAATCCACTCCTGGCTTTGGCTCAAAATAATGCAGCAAAATCTGCAACAAAAAAAGCTGTATTTTCGCAACGTGGGGCCTCAGCCTAACGTACATTGGTGAGTTATTTCACATCTGTACTTGGTGAGCGCTCAGGGATTCCGTTCCTAGTTCTGCTTTAAAAATTTTGGGCGGAAACCGGTGAACCCCATCATAGACTTATCTATGTGGACCCAAACAACAGAAACCCAAGCACAGATGTGAACCTAGCCTAGAAGTGTTAGGCTATGTTAACACGGAGAAAAAGATTGAGAAGAGGATTGAGCCTAAGTCAGGGAATCTTGAGTTGTGGACGCCCTGATCTCTGCCTCCCATAGAAAACAATTGTAGACAGAATCAGGGGAGAATCTGCCTCCAAATCAGTGTCAGATGCCACCGTATGAAAGTGCTTGCAGTACTTTTCTCTCCGCATAATTCATACAGACACAAAGCGGAACCCACACGGACCCCATTATAGTCTATGAGGTCCGTGAGGTTTCTTAACTAACCGCTTTTTAATGTGTATAGGTTAACATTCGGGGGGTCCTCATGCGAACTCCCAGAATGGAATACTGAACGCAGGTGTGAACCAGGCCTTAGGCAGAAAGCACTTCTGGTATCCCAGTAGTTCAGTTGCAAGGATGTTATGATTCCTTTTAAGATCTACCATCATAGGATTATTTCTAGTTTCAAAACGTGTTTATTTAGCCTTTAAACAACAGATTGTATCTTTGTCATACAGGAACATTAGTCCCCACGTAGGGGGTGTCAGTTTTCGGAAGGGGGTATGGGAGGGAGAGTGTTGGGGAATAATTTGAGAATTTTATATTTCTTTCTTGTGTATCACTACATTAACACTTAGTCTGAATTTCAGCCCTATCTGCTGTATCCAACTGAAAGCCTGTTTCTCAGAACTTGTCAATTTTATTTAAAACGTTAGTACAGAGTCCAATAGCAAGCAAGCAATCATCCCGTATACAATCTTAGTTTAGAGGCAATAACTCCCTTGTACTGTGTTCCTGGATTGTTCTTATCACTTGCATATGGTAAGGGTAATGCTGTAAAGTTTCTTTTCTTTGATCTCATATTGCATGATCTCATCATCACAAATGCAGAGCTAAAACACTCTACTAACCATCTATATATCTCATAATATCAAACAACTGTTACTAATGTCTGAAAATCTAATATGGAACGTATATAAAATTGATGGGTAGATGAGGATGTTTTTATAATCCACTTCTGATTTTAGCTTCAACAACTGCATCAAAAAACCTGAATGTGGGAACACACTCAAAGGACAGAACTGTTTAATTCACTAACTTGAGGCGCACACCCCAATGAACCGTTACAGTACTGCAATTACTAAAGACATTGGTGTTGGTGGTCTGGCAGCCGGGACGGTAATGTATACATGCCAAGAGCTGTGCTGCACACTCACTGTACAGTTTGTAGTGGAGGGTTTAAGTACTGCAGTGCTACCCCACTGAAGTGTATGGGACAACACTGCAGTAGCCACACCAAAACCACCAAGAGCATGTTAAGATCTTCTCTTTAAAAATCATTAGTGCGGGCAGTGTGCGGCAAGCACATGGACGCCATTATAGTCTATGGGGTCTGTGTGCTTTTACGGCACAGCGCTTGCAATTGCGTTTGTATTCCACTCGGAGGGGTCTCCATGCAGACTCTCCCCAGATGGAATACAAAAGCAAATGTGAACAGAGCATAACTTTAAACATAGTATGCACTCATGATCCAAGCTTTAAAAATTTTAAATTACTCTAAGGCCAGGTTCACACAGGGTTTTTTGGACCGGATTTTGATGCTGAATCCGCATCAGAATCCGGCTCAAAAAACTGCCTCCCATTGAAATTGCGGAAAAAAGAAGCGACATGCTCTTTCTTCAGGCAGATTCACCTTGCGACATCCACCACGCGACACCTCCCTCCCGACTAGACCCATTTATTTGAGCCTAATCCGGAGCAGAATGCTGTGACTGGATCCTGGTGCACCGCTCCGGCATGCAGTTGCGGCTAGCCATTTTTTGAACGGGAATCTGAGGCGGCCTCCATATCAAATTCCAGTCCAAAAACTCGTGTGATCCTGGCCTAATTTCCCTAGATCCCATTAAAGAAACTAACCATGTTAAGTGCCCTAAATGCTCTAAATATAAAAATATTTTTATAGCAAATTCCACAATGGAAAAGAAAAAAATGGTAGAATCACTGTTATTTTCAGTTTTATCCTCCGAAGTGATAAAAAAAATTCCCGAAAATGGTATCAACATCTACAAATTTCCTTGCAAAAAGTTTGCCTCATACAGCTCTGCACACAGAAATATTAAAAAAAAATAAAAAGCTACAGGTGTCAGAATATGGCGAGATTTGAATTTTTGTAAGAGAATTAAAACATAATAAAAATTATATCAATTTGGTATCACTACAGTTGTACAACCCACAGAATATAGGTGATGCACAGTAAATGCCATAAAAACAAAACTCATAAGAACATGGCGCAATTCCAGTTTGTTTGTTTTTTAATACCTCCCTTGTCCTGAATTTTTTTCCAGGCTTCCGATACATTGCATAAAATATTAAATCCTACTATTATGAAGCACAATTTCTCCAGCAACAAAAAAGGCACTCATTCTGCTCTGTGAAGGAAAATAATAAAAACTTTATGGCTTTTGAAAGGTGAGAAGTAAAAACTAAAAATAGAAAACTATTATGAACTTCCAATTCAGTTTTGGATCTGTGGTATTATTTGCCCTGCAAAGCATTTTTCACTAGTGTGGATGTGGATTGCAGTATCACACAATATTGCAGCAAATATCACATGCTGCTTTAAAGGGATTCTACCATTAAAAGTCTTTTTTTTTCTAGTTGACACGTAGGAATAGCCTTAATAAAGACTATTCTTCTCCTGCCTTTCGATGTCTTCTCTGCCCCGCCATTTCATGAAAATCCTATTTTTCACTGGTATGCAAATGAGTTCTCTCGCAGCCCTGGGGACAAGCCCCAACGCTCAAACAGCACTGGGGGCATCCCCAATGCTGCAGGAGAACTCTCCAGCGCCGCCTCCATCTTCTTCAGGAATGGGTCTTCTTCACGTCTTCTTCCAGCGGTGGCTTAAAACTTCTAGGCCTTGGGGAGCTGACTGCGCATGCCTGCCGGACACAAGAAAATGGCTGCTTACAATGCTGTGTAAGTGGCCATTTTCTTGTGGCCGGCGGGCATGTGCAGTCGGCTTTGTCCGAGGCCTAGAAGTTTGAAGCCACCGCCGGAAGAAGACGTGAAGAAGACCCATTCCTGAAGAAGATGGAGGTGGCGCTGGAGAGTTCTCTTGCAGCATTGGGGACACGCCCTGTGCTGTTTGAGCGTTGGCGCCCACCCCCAGTGCTACGAGAGAACTCATTTGCATACCGGCGAAAAGCGGGATTTTAACCGAATGGCAGGGTGGAGAAGACATCGAAAGGCAGGAGAAGAATAGTCTTTATTAAGGCTATTCCTACATGTCAACTAGAAAAAAAAAGACTTTTAATGGTAGAATCCCTTTAAAGCAGCATGTGATATTTGCTGCAATATTGTGTGATACTGCAATCCACATCCACACTAGTGAAAAATGCTTTGCAGGGCAAATAATACCACAGATCCAAAACTGATCCAAAAATGTTTTAATGGTAGAATCCCCTTGATAGATATGGTAGTTTCTCACTCCCTGATGCATATAATACTTGGTGTTTTCACTATTCTGCCTGACACCATTTGGCGATACCATGCTGTTGTACTTCTAATGTACTTTTCCTCTCATGTGCATGTACAGGTCTGTCAAAAACAGACCAAATAGCATACAGATGGTATCTTTGTGACATCCATGCTTCCCATGGACCCTTCAGTGAATGACAGTGATGCAAAACAGATCATAATAGGACATGTCTTGAATTTTTGTGACCCAGTCTCATGGCCCCCACACACCTGTGAACATTGCATGTAAAAACCAGAGCGTTGAAACACAGTTTCAGCCAAGTACTCCCCTTACTCAAAAGATTCACATCAAAATACTGCTGTTGTCGACTAAAGTGCAACCTCGAGGCTAAGCATTTATTCCTTGGGGTAAAAAACAACCACAAAATTTCTAGTCATTATATGACTTATATTGTGCAGCAGCTTCCCCCTATGCATCTGTACTTTGTATACCCTTCTGTACTGGTGGGTGGAGACTTACCTTCCATACACTTCTCACAGGAGGAGAATGTGCTCTATATCATATGTCTCAGACAGAATCAGGTGCGGATCATACAGGACATATATAAAGAAGTACTGACCTGCACTGATGTGATACATATCTCATTGATTAACTTTTATTAAAGATGTTTTACGGCCTCCGGGTTGTTATTTTATACTTATTATCTATCGACTGCATAAGTCATTTGTTACCAATCCATTGGGGTCCTACAAGAAGACCCTGCCCAAAGCAAATGATCCGGTCACCTCCTGGTGCCAAAATCTACTGCATAGGATGAGGACAGGAATCGCCTTTGTTCCTATTCAAGTAATAGGTTTAGAGCTACTGCCCCGTCCACAAGTATGGCAGTCAAACAATACAGATGTGGCAATTGCCCTGCATACGATTATAATATTGGCACTGTCTAATGAACTACAATGAAAGAAAGTGACTGATTTTATTTTACTGTTTTCTACTCTGGACCCCCATACACTAGATATAACATTGTTCTCTACCCACATTTAGATTCATTCTTTTCTGACTGATTCTCTTTACTATTTGTATTTGTACAGTAAAACAAATTCCTAATGGAGAGTCGACAGATTATAAAGCATTGGGGGTAAAAACTAGATCCTAGATCATGAAGCATCACATTGGTTACTATGTCACATGTCCTCATTTTGTGGACACGTGATGTCTCTATAGATCCGTTGATATTAATCCAAGTCCATTCATATCTCACAGGCCAACATTCCTTTTCCATTAAAGTCTATCAGTCTGTGAAAATCATGGAAGAACATGGATACCATCTGGTTGCTGCCTGCTTTCCAAGGACCCAGAGACATAGAAATGTATAGGAAATGGGGTAAAAAAAATATACGTTATCGTGTGCTGTCCGTGATTAATATGGTCTTAAACATCCATGTTATAAAGTGGACGTGTGAATGAGACCCCTCTGAATGTGGTCAGTACTGGCTGCATATGGAGCACAAGTGTCACATGTCAGAAAGCTTTTAAAGGACAGATGTAATGTATGTTTATGGATCTTGTGTACGATACTTGGAAGCTTATAGTAAAAACACCATTTTTATCAAATTAAACATTTTACTCTTGTAGATTTGTCAGCTATTTGGCATTGCGGTGGGTTATATAAAGTGAAATTAGGAATATCATGTCATTACTTTTTAGGACTCCCTAATAAATGTTTAGTAGTTCCCTATTCTACAGTATATCCTATTGTCATAGGGATATAATTGCCTGAGTGCTGTTGTAATGAACCTTCTTTTCCATAAATTTATGAATACTTGCCTTATTATATTTTTCTGCATTTAAGATTATTTATAGATGTACACCTTACCTGTAGCTGTAGGTTTTGTTACAGCATAGAATAGACTTTTGACCTTTCTTATTCACTCTAGTTACTAGAATCTAGTCTAGTAGATCTCGTTTTCATCCATATTTCCCTTGGTGTATCTGAAGCGATGTGTGTGACTGAGCTAAAGGAACAGGGCTTAGTTTTGCTTAGTGCTAATGAATCAGATAGGATTTTTAGCTACCTTCCAGCCAGAAAAGGCAGCTTAAGGCATGCTATTTTTCTCAAATCTATTGTTCTCTTGGCCTAAGCCTGGGAGGTGGAGAAGGACGGTTGAAATAAATTGAATGCCTCCAAGAAATTATAGGATGAGAAAGTGGGCCACTTTGCGGTTAAATTGCCCATGCACTATAGATAAATGCCATTGCATTCTGGTGATTTCAACAGGAATTGCTGACAGTCTAATGTATAATGGGGCAGCTGGAATGAATTAAGGGAAACAAGGAGGAGATATATCGATAATGGGCAAACCTTTTTCCCCCTAAAGATAATCATGGCCTGGGTGTCTGGTACTTAGTTATCATCAGTGTGCAAGTTTGTGAGGAAAGCCAGGGGTGGTAATAGTAGTTCGCAGTTATCTTAGGTTTATGTCTTATTTTGGTCATTGAACCCCTTCAGCTGTGGATCTTTAATGGATTAGCGTGTTAAATTTAGGTTTTCACTCCTAGATGGCTGCCAATATGCCTTTTTATGGTGGTCGCCAAGGGCCTTTTCTTCATGGCAATATGCCTTTTTACAGATCTGCAGGAAATAACCTGGCATGGGCGCTCGCTGTCTAATGGCTGCTGGGCACCTGCTATAACAGCGGGAATTCTGGAACAAATTACCTTTCCTGGGTGCTTCACCACATACATTTTGCAGTCAATAGACGGCTCCATTATACCTACCGGTATATCAACTCCCTAAACCAAATTTTCAGTAGCCAAAGTCTTTGTAGACCAAAAGCAGAAACTGATTTGCTATCTGTGAGATTTACATTAAATAAGTAGAGCAGTATATTGTGTAAGTAGTCAAAAGATTGCATGATAAAGTAGCCACCCTAGCGGGGAAAATGCAGCAGCTACTGGAAAATTTCAAAAATTAAAATGGTCGGAGTTTTTGGGTGCAGTAGTTGCTGGGTGCTGGGGAAGGGGAGGGGGTGTTTTGGTTGTCTGTCTGCCCCTTCCCTGAACTTGAGGACTGGGTTTTTTCCCCCCATTTGGAATTCAGCCTGGATGAATATCGGGTATCTGGAGTGCTCCTATTAACCCCTTCCCGACGGAACAGGAGCACTGCAGATACCCTATATTTAGCCTGGCTATAGTCAGACTGAATTCCAAGTGGGGGGGGGAGGGGAAACCCAGTCTCAGGGAAGGGGCAGTTAGATAACTTTTTTTCCAGCTACGGTGTTTACCTTACAGGATAAATATTTTTATAGATGGATAGAGCGGGTGTGTTCAGACACAGGGCTACCTAATATGTATGTGTTTCACAGTATTAGTGTTATATGTTTTCTAGGGAAAGGGGGGGGGGGTGATTTGAATTTTTTATACTTTATTTTATTTTTTTATTTTTTTTACTTAAATTTTATTTTATTTTTTTGCATTTATTAGACCCCTAGGGGTCTTGAACCGTCATTTCCATTGCAGTCTCAGGCCTTACTATAACTCCTAGGCAGCAGTCCCGCTGCCTCGGGGTCATGTTTGACACAGACCTTTCCTTCACGCCTCATGTTGAATCACTCGCACGTTCATGTCACCTCCACCACAAAAACATCTCCAGAATACGCCCTTTCCTTACCAGAGATACACTAAAGACACTTATTGTCTCTCTGATTCATTCTCGCCTTGACTACTGTAACTCCTTATTAATCGGTCTTCCCCTCACTAAACTCTCCCCTCTACAATGTATTCTGAATGCAGCGGCCAGGCTCATCTATCAGGCTAGACGTTACAGCGATGCCTCTGGTCTGTGCCAGTCGCTACATTGGATGCCTATTCATTATAGAATAAAATATAAAGTTATCACCCTCATCCACAAGGCTCTCCATAATGCCGCACCTCCCTACATTTCCTCCCTCATCTCTGTCTACCACCCAACCCGTGCTCTCCGCTCACTCAATGACCTAACACTTACATCCTCTATTATCAGAACCTCCCACGCTCGTATACAAGACTTCTCCCGAGCTGCACCACTTCTCTGGAATGCTCTACCCCGGACAATCAGATTAACTCCCAATTTCTACAGTTTCAAACGTAAACTAAAGACGCATCTCTTCAGACAAGCCTATCACAATGTCTAACGTAAACCCTTAATCCTCCTCTGTCCCCGCTCCCACATTTCCCCACATGATATGATGTCATGTTATGCTAACTTTATAGGTCCAAGCTCCATCCACATGTTAAAGGACACGACTTGTGACGGCTCATAAAGTCTTATGTTTATGTAGTGACAGTCACCTCTATTACAAAAGGGTCTGACCTCTGCATAAGCAATACCGCCCCTGCTACCTCTTGTGTCACCCCTCTACCTCATAGATTGTAAGCTCTTGCGAGCAGGGCCCTCAGTCCCATTGCGTGAAATGACTTTCTTTGTAATGTATCTTTCTGTCTGAATTTGAACCCTACAAATTGTACAGTGCTGCGGAATATGTTGGTGCTATATAAATAAAATTTATTATTATTATTATTATTTCTGCAAAAGAAAAGCACTGCAGGCAGGAGCGCATACCTGAAGGAAGACCTGGGCCGCCGGACCTGAAGGGGAACTGTGGCAGGCCACCGGCAAAAGCGGTGAGGGGTATCCCCGGCAGACTCGGCTGCCTGGATTTCCTCTCAGCGCTTCTGCCGGCGGCAGGTCCCCTTCAGATCCAACAGCCGAGGTCTTCCTTCAGGTACGCACTCCTGCTGGCCGGGGATCTCCCCTTCAGCTCCGGCGGCCGGGGATCTCCTGCAGCGCTTCAGGACCGCATTTGAGAGAGCGGTCGTGTCCGCTCTCTCCAGGGGCATGGCGGCGCCTGCTGCTTCCCCGCAACATAGGGCATCTCCACTGTAACTCCGCCATTAAAACTGTTAGAGTTACAGTGGAGGTGCCGATTCTATTGGCGACCACTCTGGAGCAGAGCGGTCGCCATTATAGCTACAGACTACAGCTACCGTAGTTACAGACCCGGCATACAGACAGCGGGCGGGGGCCGGGCCAGCAGCATCGCCATGGCGTTGCTGTTCATTTCAAACTACAGAAGTACTTACGGTACTTCTGCTAGAAGGCCCCGGTACTTCTGCCAGGAGCGTGGAGATGCTGCGGCCCGACACCAGCCCCCGTGACTGTATGCCGGGTCTGTAACTACGGTATTACCGTAATGGCCTGAATATAAGCCAAGGCAGACTTTTTCAGCACAAAAACTGTGCTGAAAAACTCGGCTTATACTCGAGTATATCCGGTAATAAAGTGGTAAGAAAAAAATGAAAAAGCACACATAGTTGTGACTTCCAACATTCCTATTCATCCGCCTCTAAAGAAATGCTATAAAAAGTGATTAAAAAGTCATATATACCCCAACATGGGACCCATAAAAATGTTGGGCTGCAAAAAATAAGTTCGCATACAGGTTTGTTGATAAAAAAAGAAAAAATAAATAAATGGTATGGATCTTGTGGTGACACAAATTTTTTAATTTTTTTTTAAAGTGAAAAAAAAAATATATAAAAAAAACTATTCACCTTTGGTGTTGCTGTCTTTATTCCGACAGAGGGAATATGGATTTGTTACTTGTATGGCACTGTAAATGTCATTTTAAAATGCTATTAAAAAATCAACAAAAATAAACCCACATGCAGCTATGTCCATGTAAAAGCAAAAAACTATGTTTCTTGGAATATGACAACGAAGAAATCGATGAAAGGGTTAAATGAGTGTTGTGATACGTGATAATATGTCGTACATTATTTTTATTTACTAATTCGCACATTAGTAGTATACGCAATCTAAAGAATTAATGTCGTGGAGTTTGTCAGGACATTTCCATCAATAATAGATTTTTACGTACAAAATTCTAAACTCTGGTTCTGTCCAAGGAAATTAGAGCCAGTCAGGAAATACAATAGGGGCCCCTGACCTTCTGATGCCCTTAGGTATGAAACCCAAGGTTACTCTGGTGAGAAATGTGGCTGTGGATGAAGGCCTTGTGGAATAAGTTCAGAGATAGGAAGCAGCGAATTCACTGGGCAAATAATTGAAAACACCTATCGGGAAGAAAGAGAACAAAAATCTCCAAGCAGTTCCTAAGAATATATATGATGACCAAGTAGAGGAGAATAGACATTCGGCCGTTATCACAAGGGGAAGAAATGTAAGTGGAAAACCATAGCCGGCGGCTAGGAGCAGGATTTCAATAAGGCAAGATTTAGGGAGTGAGAGAGGAAGAGGTCATGTACAGAGGGGACTTTGTGAGAGAGCACATGTGAAGATAGCACAGAATGCTGGGTGACAGGGAACAGATGTCTGTATATGATCGACATAGTGAGTTCTTATTGTGGTAACATTTAGGCCTTCTGTTCCAAATGTTGTGTGGTGTAAATGGATAAATGCATTTTCCTACATAGACATTGTCAGGATATCTTACTCGGATTTCAGATAGCATGTTTTACTTTAAGTGTCTCATTCAGGCTTTGATATTTATTAATCCCATACACAAATTATAATGATCATATTGACTTCTAAGATGCTTTGTTTTCATTTTTCTTAGTGTTAACCCCTAAAAGAGATTTTTCAAGCACAAATACAAAGTCTAAATGTAGACAAGATCTAGAACTCATTTAGCCTATTGCATCCTCTTTGCCTGTTTTAGCAAGAACACCAGGTGCTGTCATAACACCCCTTAAATAACATCCAGCTTCTGCTGCCCGTATGGTAGACATTGGCAGACAACCAAAGTAGGCCATGCAATCTGTTTTTCGTGCTGCTTTCTTCAGAGGGCTAGGTACATTATAGCAGATTCTGGTTGAACAGATATGTTATACAGTGTTACTAAAGCAGTGCACAGGTGGCTCTTTGGTTAGCACAGTTGTATTGCAGAATCGGAATCTTGGGTTCATATTAGAATTATGCCATTGTACATAAATGTATTCACGTTTTACACCAGGACTGTATAACACTATACTGTACAGTGCACTGGTTGAGAACTCCTATTGTTTGCATACTTTACCAAATGCATTATAAATATACCAGCCATAATAAAGGTTAAAAGGAGTCAGTCCGCAGAAAAATCTTCATCAAACTGACAGTACCTTGTAGGACAACTTCTACAGTTTCCAAAAATGCCTTTCTTAATTTACATTGCAGCTCCATTTTCATGAAAATCAGGGTGTCAGGATTCTCATTTCAGCTGCTATATCTTAAAGGTTACCATGTCAACCTGGGAAGCTTCTGCAGTTTCAAAAGTTCCCTGGTAGCAGCTGAGGAGGCATATATAAGACCCCTCCCTCCTGACCCAGGTTGCCTGGTCATTTAGTTTTCTAGTTTGGCTCTGAATCTGATCGTGTGTATTGGCTTGCTTTTCTGACCCTCAACTTGTTTTCTGTAGATATAGGGATGCAGTCGTGGTCCCGTTAGTGGAGATAGGGTCCCACCCCGTCTTCAGAGTAAGAAAGGAGCTCCACACAAGTTTATGCGTAAACCAGTCACCGTTTATTTGTAGGGTATGAGTGAGTACTTTCGGTCCTAAGACCTTCCTCAGACTCTACGTTAAACAAAACAAAATAATATATAAATAAACAAAAAGTAAAACAAAATTCCATACATGTTACGCTGGGTTCACACCTGCGTTTGGGGTCTCCGTTCTATGGTTTCCGTCTTCTGCATGCCAGAAGACGGAAACCATAGACCGGGTCCGGCCGTGCGCAGTGGTGAGCGTTTTAGGCTCTCCGCCGCGAAACCGGATTTTTTTATCCGGACACAGAGTACTGCATGTCCGACTCTGTGTCCGGATTATAAAACCCGATTTTGCGGCGGAGAGCCTAAAACGCTCACCGCCGCGCACGGCCGGACATCTCTCTCACCCATTCAAATGAATGGGTGAGAGAGACTCCTGCAGGTTTCCGTATCCTGCCTGTGTTTTAGGCAGGAAACGGAAACCTAAGTACGGAGTGCCGGGCCGCAGATGTGAACGAGCCCTTAGGCATCACATGTGGGTGACAGAATAGTATATACAAAAATTTACATAAAGCCACGTGTTGGTATGGGCTAGGTGCGTACAGCAGTAAAAGTCCAGAAATTTAATCAACTTGTTTTCTGGTTATTCGTTTGCCTACTGCCATTGATGTACCTGTTCAGTTTTGACCCTTGGCTTTCTATTGTCTCCTGGTTATGCCTCTGACGATTTTTCCTGGTTTGGCCTCATTGCCTTGACAATTATTTTCCTGTTTCTGATCTTCCCTGGAAGATAATTGTGGTTTCTGGTTTGGTTTCAGTTAGTGAAGCGTTTATTTCCTGTACAGTTTCTGGAGGTGATAATTTGGACAACCAAATTCAGCAAAGCCCATCTGGCCTTGCGGCTGGTGCTGGTGGAGGAGTTTGGGGATCTGTGCTTATCTCGCAGTGTTGTGCTGGTTTTAAGTATCTTGTGCTTTGGCTCACAGTTATCAGACAGTTTCTGCTTTTGCTGTAATTTGCCTCAACCATAACAAAGGGTTTCATTCATAAAAGTGCTTAAAGGGGTATTCCGACGTCGCATACTCACCAGTTTTCACTGCTGTAAAATCTTCTTTCTTCCTGGTTTCTTGCGTCATTTGGTGGGTGGGGTTTCATGCAACCTGCAGTTTAGCTCCACCCCCAAATTAGAGTGTAGCTCCGCCCACCGCATAGCGTGATCCTATGGGGCGGCTGAAGGGTCTGTGATGTCATCAAAGGTCCTCAAACAACACTATATGCACAATACTGCCTGTCTCTGCCAAAATGAACACAATTGAATTAGCTAACCTGATAAATGGGAGAACAGAAGACGAGTTCAGAAATGCAAGCATCTCCCCTCCTCTATCTGAGAGCAGGGAGCTAGGTCACATGTGTGGTGTAGACACAGGAATAGCTAGAAACACAGGCTCGCTCCCGTGCACTTAGCCCCTTCTCCCTCCCCCCTGAGAGCAGGCAGCTACATCACTTGACTTTTGAGCAGATAAGTCAAGGGCTGTGTCAACAATGAATTGAATAAAGTAAGATAGTGGACAAACAAAGCAGTTTTGCTGAAGCAGTGTATTTAGGAAAAGTCTTAAATCCACATTAGCAAGAGGTATAGATAGGATCTTTGTGATGGGGCAACCCCTTTAAGCAGGACTCTTACTGTGTCTCCTGAGGATGCTTTTTTCAAAAACACTTTGTTTTAGCTGCCTTATTGGGGGCTTTTGCTGAAAAAAAAACCCCATATAGTTCAATAAAACATTGGGAAAGTGAATTTGGTTTTCTTTTTCTCCTTGAGGTTGACTGCAAATCATAGCACGTAGGCTTGCACTGCCCACAGGGGATTGGTGAATTCCACGTGGGCTCCTGAGAGGGTGAGATCCCACTACCTTCATGAGAGTATATAGCATACCTACCAACTTTTAAAGAACCGAAAGAGGGACAAAATGTGCAGCTATGCGCTGCTGCAAATTTAGCCCCGCCCACTTTTGTATTGACTCCGCCCATTATCATTAATTTTTCATGTGCCCGCACACAGTATAATCCTCATACAGTCACCCGTAAATTATATGTCCCCCCTCTATCTCTCCCCCCATTTCATATACACCCTTCATCTCTGCCCCCAGTTTCATGTCCCTCCATCTCTGTCCCCAGATTCATGTCCGCCATCTCTGCCCCCAGATTCATGTCCCCCATCTCTGCCCCCAGATTCATGTCCCCTCCATCTCTGCCCCCAGATTCATGTCCCTCCATCTCTGCCCCCAGATTCATGTCCCCTCCATCTCTGCCCCCAGATTCATGTCCCTCCATCTCTGCCCCCAGATTCATGTCCCTCCATCTCTGCCCCCAGATTCATGTCCCTCCATCTCTTCCCCCAGATTCATGTCCCTCCATCTCTGCCCCCAGATTCATGTCCTCTCCATCTCTGCCCCCAGATTCACGTCCCCTCCATCTCTGCCCCCAGATTCATGTCCCCTCCATCTCTGCCCACAGATTCATGTCCCCTCCATCTCTGCCCTAGATTCATGTCCCTCCATCTCTGCCCCCAGATTCATGTCCTCTCCATCTCTGCCCCCAGATTCATGTTCCCTCCATCTCTGCCCCCAGATTCATGTCCCCTCCATCTCTGCCCCAGATTCATGTCCCCTCCATCTCTGCCCCAGATTCATGTCCCTCCATCTCTGCCCCCAGATTCATGTCCTCTCCATCTCTGCCCCCAGATTCATGTCCCCTCCATCTCTGCCCCCAGATTCATGTCCTCTCCATCTCTGCCCCCAGATTCATGTCCTCTCCATCTCTGCCCCCAGATTCATGTCCTCTCCATCTCTGCCCCCAGATTCATGTCCTCTCCATCTCTGCCCCCAGATTCATGTCCCCTCCATCTCTACCCCAGATTCATGTCCTCTCCATCTCTGCCCCCAGATTCATGTCCTCTCCATCTCTGCCCCCAGATTCATGTCCTCTCCATCTCTGCCCCCAGATTCATGTCCCCTCCATCTCTGCCCCCAGATTCATGTCCTCTCCATCTCTGCCCCCAGATTTATGTCCTCTCCATCTCTGCCCCCAGATTCATGTCCCCTCCATCTCTGCCCCAGATTCATGTCCCCCATCTCTGCCCCCAGATTCATGTCCCCTCCATCTCTGCCCCCAGATTCATGTCCCCTCCATCTCTGCCCCCAGATTCATGTCCTCTCCATCTCTGCCCCCAGATTTATGTCCTCTCCATCTCTGCCCCCAGATTCATGTCCCCTCCATCTCTGCCCCAGATTCATGTCCCCCATCTCTGCCCCCAGATTCATGTCCTCTCCATCTCTGCCCCCAGATTCATGTCCCCTCCATCTCTGCCCCCAGATTCATGTCCTCTCCATCTCTGCCCCCAGATTTATGTCCTCTCCATCTCTGCCCCCAGATTCATGTCCCCTCCATCTCTGCCCCAGATTCATGTCCCCCATCTCTGCCCCCAGATTCATGTCCCCTCCATCTCTGCCCCCAGATTCATGTCCCCTCCATCTCTGCCCCC